>NW_027423677.1:255000-2655000 GCF_048934315.1 Petromyzon marinus | reverse complement strand
AATTTACTACTATAATGAGCCAATAATGTCTGTGTCCCGCACGTGACGTCACTCCACGTCGAGCAGGCCCCCTCATTAATACTCATGAATAGACTAATCTCTCACAATACAAAGGCCACTGCCACAGCCATTGACATGCTAATCTTACAATACAAAGGCCACTGCCCCAGCCTCTGTGGTTGGACCATCTCTAGCTCCACCCACCTACCTTGATGCACTCATCTCAGGCCTATATAAGACCTTGTCTCAGCAACTTTCGGGTGACGTCACTCCACATGGGGGGGGGGGGGGCGAGGTGCCTCCTCCCCCCTCCTCAGCGTCAACTTAGAAACTCACTACAAAGGCAGAACCCTCACGTCACGCGATCTCCCTAACGCTATTGAGACATCAAAGTAAAAAGGACGTCATGATGAACAAGGGATTATAACCTTTAAATGAAATAGGTCTGTCACCGCGGCCTTACAAATTGCACACAAATGGATGCAATGAATATCATTTCGCGGTCTGATTTACTGCAATACATTTACTGCAATACACCCATCCTTGGACGGGCAAAAGGCTAGTAAACAAATAATCCCCTCGCCCGCTCCCCACCACAATATCACACAATGATATAGTACTTCCTTGTACAGTATACCCGCTAAAGACCAAAACTAATCCCCATGATAGGTAAATTGATATACATAGAGCTTGCCGGCGATAGGTCTAAACCACGAACTATGAACTCGTGATATTCAAGGGTCTCCCGTATTTGGAGTGTGCATGTTCTCCCCATGGTCACGTATCCTTTTCTCCAGGTCCTCCGGTTTTTTTCTCCACATCTAAAAACATGCGTTAAGATAATTACTGCTATAAATATTCACATAAGCCACTACGTTGAGCAATCATATGTGGCCAGGCTGCTTCTGGAAAAGAGCTATATATCTCGGTGGGCCTTACCTGGTCAAATAAAAATAGGTCGCTTACAGGAGCTGAATGGATTGCCACATCACAGGGACGCAAGGAATCGCAGCATGGAGAGGGCTTCATCCAGCAGTGGATTGATCCTGGTTTATGTTTTGCAAATAGTAAACGTAAGCGTGCACTTCCAAATGAAGGTGTTTAAAGTATCTGTTTATCTTCTTTGGTTCTTTCGGTAAAGTCACGTAGAATGATAATAAAATAATAAAATAAAAATAAGACAATAAAATTCTCACGACGTTTCGGCCGCAACACAAGCGGCCTTCTTCAGGTGAAAGAACATAACTGTCGGGACGACAGTGCTTCAATGAGTGCTGCTGAGATTCGTGGCGTCTTTTAAGCTCGGTGATAGGTGTGAATGACCTAGAAAGCAGGAGAATTTAGCATTGAAATAGCTAGGGATTAGCTTGTGACAAAAAATAGCTGTGTTAAAGTCAAAGTTTACATATCAACAGAGGCATTTAGTATATGGACGCTAAAGAGCCTCCAACTACCCAACTATCATACAGTAAACCAATGTGGGAAAAAAACTAAGTCTATATTACATCAGTATAATAATTGTACTTGATATATTCTTCAATAAGCTGAGCTATTAATCACAAAGCAACTGGGTATACACTACACTATATAAACAGGTCCCTGCAGGGTGGGCTGGTAGGAACATTGGAATTTTGTCTATTGCAGGTTGGTACACTCAGTTTACAACTTCGTTCCTTCCAGTATTAATATCATATAGTAAAACCAATGAAAACCAAAATATAAACTACCTCAATGTTTTGATTTAAAGCTTTCGTGACTGCAGTAATTCATATTATTAGTTTTTTCGGTAAAGTCACGTTGAAGGGAAACAACAAAATAATAATACATATATAAAAAAAAAATTCTCACGACGTTTCGACCATAACTCAAACGGTCGTCTTCAGGTGTGTTGGTTTGCATAAATTTATTTTTAAACGGCGCATTTATTTATTTATAAAAACGTTAGCGCCACGCGCAACGATTTGGCAGCTTATTTAGGACTAGTCCATCTATATTCTGAAAAGAGGAGGGGGGAGACGAAATTTTTTATAATGTATGCTGTCTGAAAGCCACTGTAAGCGTGAACAATCAATTAAGACCTGAAATGGTTTATCAAATCTTTCCAATGATTGCTAAGATAGAATCCATCTTCTCGGTTGAAATTGTCTCTGTGCTTGTATATGTGGATAGCCTCATGAACGAATCTCTCATGGAAGCCAGATGGCTTACAAAAAACCTCTGTCTTGGAAAAGTCAATGGCATGTGAGCCTACTGAATTAGAACAATGATCTGCCACGGCTGAGGTGTTGGTCCTACCGTGTTTAAGGTCTGCTTTGTGTTCACGAATGCGGTCCGAGACATGGCGTTTGGTTTCTCCAATGTAACTACTACCACAGAGGCAACTTAGTTTGTAGACACCAGGGTATTGTATGTCCGGAATCACATCTTTTACAGACGGAACCAGATCACGGATTTTATGTAATGTGTTGAAACGGACCTGGATCTTGTGTTTATTCAAGATTTTGGAGATTTTTTTGTGATCCCCGCAATGTAGGGTAAAGTGATGGTTTTGAAAGGCTCCTCAAGAGGGTTCTTCTTCATGGTTTGAGTGATAGCTTTGCGGATTGTATAGTCGGAGTAACCATTAGCCCTAAGAGCTTGGTGTACGTGCTTGAGTTCACTGCTTATGTGTTCCTGGTCGGATATGCATTTATAAATAAATAAATGCGCCGTTTAAAAATAAATTTATGCAAACCAACACACCTGAAGACGACCGTTTGAGTTATGGTCGAAACGTCGTGAGAATTTTTTAGTGTTTTATATATATTTTATTATTTTGTTGTTTCCCTTCAACGTGACTTTACCGAAAAAACTAAGAATACCTCAATGTTATCAATAAACTCTATATACTCTCCAATCAGCTGAGCCACCAACAATAAGTCGTTATATATCACAATGCCATATTGCAAAAAATGGCGGTTTTTCTTCCCATCAACGACCAGCACCACGGACAACGAACGAGCTTCGTTCAGACGGACGACTCAATCCATGCTCGGGAACGGAAGAGGGAGAGAGACAGCCATAATGCGTTGTTATGCTCCATGTTATAAACCATACCATTAACCGTGGTGTGAGAGGTATTAAGAGGCAATATCAGCGAAAGAGCTGCGGTCTGACGGTAACCGTAAAATACAATTAATTAAGAACCATTGTAAAGATGTTTTAAACCATTTCGGAACTTCATTAGATTTATTGGCTGGTTGGGGAGGCTATATTAAGTTTGCGAGGTCTGAAACTCCAGGCCAAACATAAACTTCCGTTATCTCCGAAAAAGTAAGATGGATTGATGACCAAGCTGTGGAGGTCTGCCTAAATTCATGAGATGTCCATTGTTTCACAAGAGATAGCATGACTCGGATAAGAAATACACTATTAATTCTTATACACTGGTCCATGCATACAATTAGTATATTAGTGGACTACGTTAGAGAAGGAGAAGATCAAGGGAGTAGAGGAGAAGAGGAGGGCCGGGGTGCCCGGAGCCCAGAGAGTGCCCAGAGGGGCCAGAGAGCCAGGGGCAACCCTCATGTTTATGTTGGCTGGATAGCATGTGCTCCCGTGCATGTGAGGTTGCTCTCAACAGAAGTCGTTCCTTGCACGAGAATGGCTGAAACGCTGAGTAACCACTCAGAGGTATAGAGGTTAAGCAGTGGAGATGATATAGTGGAAAAACAGTGGAGATTTCTGAAATATAGAAGACTTAAAGTGTGTTGCTAAAAAAATATTGGAGGAAAGAGAGGATACATGTGTGCCTCTTGGAGAAGGAAAGGCATTGCTCAAAACTGTGCTGCAAGGTCACGTGCCATGAATCACATGAGTTTAGAAAAAACGTGACTGTAAACCAACAAGCTTGTGAATAATTATCATGGTGAAGACACCTCTATATGTTGGATACTGAAGGAAAACCATCGTGCTACGCATCGTCAAAGCACAACAACACCTGACATTTGAGAAGTACAATTTCATCGTTCTACACATCGTCAATACCCTACAACACCTGGAAAGTCACCAGCTGCATCAAGCATCTGACTGTTGTATTGTTCGAAAGACACTGTGTGTAACGACTTTACATCCACCGGCACAGCGGATTTCTAAACGCCTGCCATGTCACCTTCTCAACACTAGCGTCAGATACCGTCTGATACAGACTGAAAGCTGATTTCCTTTGTTGCACTGTTTGTCTTTTCATGAATGTCATATTGTGCACTGGGTTATGCCTTATTAACCTAAATTCTGAATTTAGCTATTCATGTATTTCTATTACAGTATCACATATTCTTTGGACCAAGTGTCAATTGCCTATTTGATGACTGGTACTCTGATTATTTTTTACAAATAAGGAATTTGTTTTATTTAAAATGTGTATGTGTGTGTGGTTGAACAGTGTAACAAATCCATGCGTTACATGTGTAGTGTTGCAGCGCCGACCTGGGCAAGGCCTATGATACAATCAGTAGGCCAGGGCTCTGGATTGTTATTCGTGTTTTCAGAGTCCCTTACCATCTGCTCACAATGAGTAAGGACCTTCACGATGGTGGGCAGGCCCGGATAAAGTTGCGTGCCCGGGAGTCAGATCAATTGCCTGTTTACAGTGGGGTGTGACAGGGATCTACAGTGAGGGAAAAAAGTATTTGATCCCCTGCTGATTTGTACGTTTGCCCACTGACAAATACATCATCAGTCTATAATTTTAATTTTAGGTTTATTTGAACAGTGAGAGACAGAATAACAACAACAAAATCCAGTAAAACGCATGTCAAAGATGTTATAAATTGATTTGCATTTTAATGAGGGAAGTGAGTATTCGACCCCCTCTCAATCAGAAATATTTCTGGCTATCAGATGTATTTTATACAGGTAATGAGCTGAGATTAGGAGCACACTCTTAAAGGGAGTGCTCCTAATCTCAGCTTGTTACCTGTATAAAAAACACCTGTCCACAGAAGCAATCAATCAATCAGATTCCAAACTCTCCACCATGGCCAAGACCAAAGAGCTCTCCAAGGATGTCAGGGACAAGATTGTAGACCTACACAAGGCTGGAATGGGCTACAAGACCATTGCCAAGCAGCTTGGTGCGAAGGTGACAACAGTTGGTGTGATTATTCGCAAATGGAAGAAACACAAAAGAACTGTAAATCTCCCTCGGCCTGGGGCTCCATGCAAGATCTCACCTCGTGGAGTTGCAATGATCATGAGAACGGTGAGGAATCAGCCCAGAACTACACGGGAGGACCTTGTCAATGATCTCAAGACAGCTGGGACCATAGTCACCAAGAAAACAATTGGCAACACACTACGCCGTGAAGGACTGAAATCCTGCAGCGCCCGCAAGGCCCCCCTGCTCAAGAAAACTCATATACATGCCCGTCTGAAGTTTGCCAATGAACATATGAATGATTCAGAGGACAACTGGGTGAAAGTGTTGTGGTCAGATGAGACCAAAATGGAGCTCTTTGGCATCAACTCAACTCACCGTGTTTGGAGGAGGAGGAATGCTGCCTATGACCCTAAGAACACCATCGCCACCGTCAAACATGGAGGTGGAAACATTATGCTTTGGGGGTGTTTTTATGCCAAGGGGACAGGACAACTTCACCGCATCAAAGGGACGATGGACGGGGCCATGTATAGTCAAATCTTGGGTGATAACCTCCTTCCCTCAGCCAGGGCATTGAAAATGGGTCATGGATGGGTATTCCAGCATGACAATGACCCAAAACACACGGCCAAGGCAACAAAGTAGTGGCTCAAGAAGAAGCACATTAAGGTCCTGGAGTGCCCTAGCCAGTCTCCAGACCTTAATCCCATAGAAAATCTGTGGAGGGAGCTGAAGTTTCGAGTTGCCAAACGTCAGCCTCGAAACCTTAATGACTTGGAGATGATCTGCAAAGAGCAGTGGGACAAAATCCCTCCTGAGATGTGTACAAACCTGGTGGTCCAACAACAAGAAACGTCAAACCTCTGTGATTGCCAACAAGGCTTTTGCCACCAAGTACTAAGTCATGTTTTGCACACGGGTCAAATGCTTTTTTCCCTGATTAAAATGCAAATCAATTTATAACATTTTTTACATGCGTTTTTCTGGATTTTGTTGTTATTCTGTCTCTCACTGTTCAAATAAACCTACCATTAAAATTATAGACTGATCATTTCTTCGTCAGTGGGCAAACGTACTAAATCAGCAGGGGATCAAATACTTTTTCCCCTCAATGTATGTGAGGAGTCTGTGGGTCGCAACATCGCGTACGGCTGGAAGTAGGACATTCCAGACTAAGAGGGTTAATGATGGCAATGTCAACGATACTGAACCAGCCAGCACAACTCACTGCCAATAACACATATCACATAATTCACCCTTAAGCAATTGTTCAATCAATTAATTGAATCACTACAATTAAAACTAAAGAATCTCCCAGAACAAACACTTCGCAACTCTCCTCCGTCAGCCACCTGCATCGACAATAGAAACGCATCAGTCCAGCAGTGGATAAAACCTGGCGTCGGAGGTATGGGGGGGGCGGCGGCTTACACTTGCGGTGGACAGCAGGGGGGTGGCTGGATGCAGTAGCCATCGCAGATCAAGCGGTAGAACTTGTCATCGACTGCCATGCGCCAGGGTAATGGGCCTCTCCTACACCCACACACATCACACTGAGCGGCACACACGTCACACCGAGGAGCACGCACGTCACACACCGAGGAGCACGCACATCACACACCTAGCAGGTTGCACAGGTCTCCTTTATCAAGACAAACGTGGAGCAGATTACAACTACAACTCTTCTACGCCTGTCACAATGCCCCCCTCTCCCCCCCCCCCAGTTTATGGGGGGCCGCGGGCCTCAATCCACCCCTTCGCGTCAGCCCCCCCTAATAAATGGTCCGGTTGCATTGTGAATGCACCAATCGAATGACGTGCAGTCCCGTGGCGCACTGTAACGGTCTCGTGATTTACTCACTAAAATTCAATGTAAAAAAATAAAAACGATCCCAAGACATTATTTAAAATAAAGTATGACCATCGTGTGTCAGCATCACAGGCGAAAATTGGCATGTAAAAAAAAACTTCACTCCGAATCACTCAATTGGGATTGCTCGCAGCAAAGAGCACTTGACCTGCTTGCAGGTTAGGTGCTGAATAACCGTGTGTCACACAGAGAACAGTTGCCACTGAGGGTGCCCTTTTAAAATGCTTGAGATGAGATGTGATTATCGCGTGTAAATGTGCACACTAAAATAAAAAAAAATCATAATTATAAGCGAACTATTATCGTTTCAGGTGGCAGGGTGTTGCAGCGGTGATCTTTGACCCTCGCAACAAGAAGGGCCTTGGTTAATCATCCGACTGGCACTTTGCGGATGTATGGGTTATCCACTTTGCTCACGTAGCTAGAAAACACACAATCACAATGTAACTGGGTATTGGCCAAGCATCCCAATGCTAAAGTTACCTGCAAATTACTTCACTGGGATGACACTCGGCAGCAGAGCCGGATGATGACATTGCTGGGGCCCTATGCCATTGTCAAGCTTAAGAGGCCTCTTCTATGAATGCCTGTATATTTTTGTCAGCAGAATGAAAATAACTGCTTTGGAGAGTCTTTTTTTCTCACCGATCTTAATTTTTTTAAACAATTATGTTAAAACTCGAAACCTCGTGTCCATTTCTTGTTTCGTATTTAGAGCCCCCCCCCCCCCCTCTCTTAATGCGTGGCCCTAAGCTGTAAGTGTAGCCGGTGTGAGCTCGCCTGTGATGAATAACACGTATAATTGCGCACTCTTATTTTCTATGGGTGGCCAGGAGAATGTATTATTATTTAAGTGAATGCAATGGTGATCAGGGGATTGGACCCAGAGCCCCACGTACACAGTAGAATACAAGGGAACGCCCACAGTACAGATTTGAGCTGACCTCCGGATTGAGAAATTGAACTGTGTTGTGACGTGGAGGGTGTTTCTGAACGCTATTGTGACCGACCCGTCCCGACGGGAGGAGAGAGGACAGGGTGGACCGGCTGCATGAGCTTACTCTCCGGCACTGCACAGCACAACATCGCCTCCCTACTGCAAAAAAACTCGGCAGGACCCTCCTGAAAATAAAAGTCTTCGGAATCAGTGAGGCCTGTCCTTGGGAGGACAGGCGTAGTCTTGGTCGTCACAAGCGAACATTTGTTTCTCCATATTAATTTGTATCTCCGGGTTACCATCAGGGCTGGGCGCTGCAAGCTTAGCTTCTGAGATCTGATGAGACTGGAAGCCGTTTTTTAAAAGGTAATTTCGGCACGTGGAGCCCAAGCATGCAACAACTTTATGCAACTTCTTGGTTCTTTCGGTAAAGTCACGTAGAATGGAAATAAAATAATAAATAATAAAACATAAAAAATTTCTCACGACGTTTCGGCCACAACACAAGTAGCCTTCTTCAGGTGAAGGAACAGAACTGTCGGGACGACAGTGCTTCAATAACTGCTGCTAAGATTCGCAGCGTCTTTTAGGCTAGGTGTGAGAGGTAAAGCGCCTTGACAAAGGAGTTTACATATCAAACAGGAGAATTTAGCATTGAAATAGCTGTGTTAAAGTGTTGGATCAGCAGGGTGTTAAATTCAGAAATTAGCATGTAACTGGGAGATTAGCATGATGTTAATGTGAGGGTTTAGCATGTGACTGGTCACGGAAATAGCTATGTTAAAGTCAAAGTTTACATCTCAACAGAGGCATTTTGTATATGGACGCTAAAGGACTGCAACTACCCAACTATCATACAATAAACCGATGTGGAAAAAAAACTAAGTATAAACTACATCAATGTCATCAATAAACTCTATATACTCTCCAATCAGCAGAGCGCTTCATTGAACGCTGCTAAGATTCGCAGCGCCTTTTAGGCCAGGTGTGAGAGGTAAAGCGCCTTGACAAAGGAGTTTACATATAAAACAGGATAATTTAGCATTGAAATAGCTGTGTTAAAGTGTTGGATCAGCAGGGTGTTAAAGTCAGAAATTAGCATGTAACTGGGAGATTAGCATGATGTTAATGTGAGAGATTAGCATGCGACTGGTCACGGAAATAGCTATATTAAAGTCAAAGTTTACATATCAAGCGAGGCATTTAGTATATGGACGCTAAAGGACTGCAACTACCCAACTATCATACAATAAACCGATGTGAAAAAAAAACTAAGTATAAACTACATCAATATAATAAATGTACTCAATATATTTTTCAAAAAGTTGAGCTATAAACATAAAGTAACTAGGTATACACTACACTATATAATGAATACCATATAGTAAACGAATTAATACAACTAAAATATAACTACATCAATGTTATCAATAAACTCTATATACTCTCCCATCAGCTGAGCTACTAACAATAAGTCATTATACATTACAATGCCCTATGGCGAAAAAATGGGTGGCGGTTTTTTCCTTCTTTCAAACGTTAGCACCATGGAGAGCGACGAGCCTCGTTCAGACGGACGAGTCCATCCATGCTCGGAACGGAGGAGGGGGGAGAAACAGCCACGATGCGCTGCTCTGTCCTGTGTTGCGTTACAACCATGCCATAAACTAGACTACTATACATTGTAATGTTATACCTTCCAATCTAAACTACATTGTATAATATCGTATACACAGCCCAATGTAAGCTCGAACATTATGCATGATATTGATATGTCTCCAACTAAAATTTTCCAACATTACACGACTATTCGCCATAATATACACTACCATAGACAAACCCACCCTTGAATTATACAATGCGTTACTTTACACTACCCTATACTTTAGACTGTAAAATGTTAGACTTGTAATATTACACTATGTATTATTCTACCAACCCTACTGTATACCACACTGCTGTATATTCACTATACAATTACGATACTATATATTGCCTTATGAATTATGTTAAACATTACAATGTTATACTATTTATTATTATATAACATGCTATAAACCATACCATTGACCGTCGTGTGAAAGCTATTAAGAGGCAGTGCCAGCGAATTGACTGCGGTCTGAAAGTCACCATAAAATACAATCAATTAAGAACCGAAATGGTTTATAACATCTTTCCAATGGTTACTAAGCCAGAATCCATCTTCTCGGTTGAAATTGTCTCTGTGTTTGTATATGTGGATGGCCTCATGAACGAATCTCTCATGGTAGCCGGATGGCTTGCAGAGAACGTCCGTCTTGGAGAAGTCAATGTCATGTGAGCCCACTGAATTATAACAGTGATCTGCCATGGCTGAGGTATTCGTCCTACCATGTTTCAAGTCTGCTTTATGTTCACGGATGCGGTCCGAGATATGTCGTTTGTTTTCTCCAATGTAACTGCTACCACAGAGGCAACTTAGTTTGTAGACGCCCGGGTACTGTATGTCTGGAACCACATCTTTTACAGACGGAACCAGATCACGGATTTTATGTACTGTGTTGAATCGGACCTGGATCTAGTGTTTATTCAGGATTTTGGAGATCTTTTTTGTGACCCCCGCAATGTAGGGTAAGGTGATGGTTTTGAATGGCTCCTCAAGAGGATTCTTCTTCATTGCTGGAGTGATGGCTTTGCGGATTGTGTAGTCGGAGTAACCATTAGCCTTGAGAGCTTGGTGTACGTGCTTGAGTTCACTGGCAATGTGTTCCTGGTCGGAAATGCATTGGGCACTATGGTATAGAGTCTTGATGAGGGAGTTCTTCTGGGATGGATGGTGGTGGGAATCCGGTTTTAAGTAAGCATCCGTATGGGTAGCTTTCCTGTAGACAGAGTGGCTCATTGAACCATCAGGTCTCCTTTTAATAAGGACATACACAAAGGGTAGCTTGCCATCTTTTTCGACTTCCATGGTAAATCTGATGGCTGGGTGTATGGAATTGATGTGGTCGAGGAATTGGTCTAGAGCAGGCCGGCCATGTGGCCAGATGATAAAAGTGTCATCCACGTACCTCTTCCATAACGTCGGGCGTAGAGTGGCAGTCTGGATGGCATCAGTTTCAAATTTCTCCATGAAAACGTTGGCCCCCGTGGTGCCTCACCACAAACGTGGGGCCCGGTCAGCCGCGTCGACTGTCGTGATCGCGTACAGGTGGTGAAACTGCCACACATGAACCATGATACCTTGCAGATCTCGTGTCAAGGAGAATAAACCAGCAGCCCGTCACTAGCAATGGGAATGATCGGTAAGGGAACACATTGGGCTCAACAGAGGCACTCCACAATTATACACCACTACTATACAGTAAACATTGGGCTCTATGGAGGCCTGTCGTTAAGGGATTACTCGTTAACATGGGGTGGTCGTTAAGAGGGGTTCTATTGTATATAACAAGTTTAAATATTTAATAAGTTAATAGAGAGTACTCAACTGAGATGGCGGAGGAGTTTGCTAAACTCACAATACAAAGACCACTGTCCCAGCCTCTGTGGTTGGACCATCTCTAGCTCCACCAACCTACCTTGATGCACCTATCTCAGGCCTATATAAGACCTTGTCTCAGCAACTTTCTCTCTCACCTGACCTGAAGACGATTGCTTGTGTTGCGATCGAAACGTCGTGATATTTTTATTATTTTTTATCTACGTGGCTTTACCAAAGGACCCATAGAATATAATCATAAACAGGTTACGTCCTCTACATGGACCCCCCCCCCCCCTCATTAATAATCATGAACAGGTGACGTCCTCCAAATGGACACCCCCATCCAATGATAATAATTAGCGGGTGACATCACTCCACATGGGGGGGGGGCGAGGTGCCTCCTCTCCCCTCCTAAGCGTCAACTTATAAACTCACAACAAAGGCAGAACCCTCACGTAACGCGATCTCCATAATGCTATTGAGACATCTAAGTAAAAACAACGTCATGATGAACAAGGGATTATAACCTTTAAATGAAATAGGTCTGTCACCGCGGGCTTACAAATTGCACACAAATGGATGCAATGAATATCACTTCGCGGTCTGCTTTGCGCTTGCAAGTTTCAGATTTACTGCAATACACCCATGCTTGGACGGGCAAAAGGCTAGTAAACAAATAATCCCCTCGCCTGCTCCCCACCACGATATCACACGATGATATAGTACTTCCTTGTACAGTATACCCAATAAAGACCAAATCTAATCCCCATGATAGGTAAATTGATATACATAGAGCTTGCCGGCGATAGGTCTAAACCACGAACTATGAACTCGTGATATTCAAGGGTCTCCCGTATTTGGAGTTTGCATGTTCTCCCCATGGTCACGTTGGGATAATGACTGCTATGAATTTTCACATAAGCCACCTCGTTGAGCAATCATATGTGGCCAGGCTGCTTCTGGAAAAGAGCTATGTATCTCAGTGGGCCTTACCTGGTCAAATAAAAATAGGTTGCTTACAGTAGTTGAATGGATTGCCACATCACAGGGATGTGAGGAATCGCAGCATGGAGAGGGCTTTATACAGCAGTGGATTGAGTGTTCTTGTTGAAACGTGTGTATTTAATATTTCTCTGATGTTCTTTTAGTCTCGTGCTGATCATTTGTCCTGTTTGCCCAACATAACATTTGCCACAAGTGCAGTTAATCCTGTACAAACCTTCTGTTGATAGCTTAGGTAATACATATTTTATACCAGAAGTCGAGTTCAAGAAACATAAGTACGTTTTTATTTCAACTGAAATGTACATATACATATATAAATATACATGTCCATACAACCACGTCTCAATGTCTATGTCTGGGAGAACACGCTAGTTTCTCCCTCTGTGGAGTCTCCACCACTTTTCTTTCTTCTTGTTTCCCAGCTCCTCGTCTTGGTGCTCCTTCCCTCTGTCTCCTCCTCGTTCATTCTCCTCATCTTTCTCCAGCTGCCGTGTGCAGCACATGAAGCTCCAAATTGCCCAACGCCAGAAACTGTTCTTTCTCTCTCCCTTAGAAGATGGGATGTGCTTAATCTCTTTCTTCTCTTCCTGAACACTCTCTGCCCTCCAAGGTTGCTCACATCTTCCTTCCTCATTCACCACTTCCTGCTTTGTATCGTCTTCAATCGTGTCGACCTCCTTCAGCTCTACCTCATTTGCCTCTAACTCAATAGCTCCTACTTCTTTTGCGTCTACCTCTATTGCCTCTACATCATTCGCCTCTACCAAAATCGCCTCACTCTCCTCCACCTCAATATCCCCTACCTTCACTTCTACCTCAATCACCTCTACGTCATTCGCCTCTAACTCATTCGGCTCTACCTCCATAACCACCTCCTGCTTGGCCTCTCCCTCAATCTCCTCTACCTCTTTTGCCACTTCCTGGATGGCATCTACTTCATATGCCTCAACCTCATTTGCCCCTTCCTGCTTTATTTCCTCCACCACGTTCTCAACTTTTGTTGCCATTTCCTGTTTGGCCTTTAGCTCATTCTTGTCTACCTCATTGATCAAGACCTGCATGGCCTTTTCTTCGATTGTGTCGACCTGAATTGCCTCGACCTGTTTCACCAATTCCTGCTTTGTATGTCTCGCAATCCCTTCTACGACATTGGCCACAACCTCTTTCACCACTTCCTGCTTGGCCACTGCATCTACCTCAATCACCGCTACCTCTACCTCACTCGCCACTTCCTTCTTGGGCTCTACATCATTCCCCTCTCCCTCAATCTCGTTTTCCTTCATCTCTTCTACTTCGCGAAATTTCATCTCAGTCCTTCGTAGCTTCCTATTCCTATGTTTCCTCTGAACACCATCCTCTCCTTCTTTCTTTGTCTCCACAACATCATCAACTTTCTTAGCCACTTCCTGTTTGGCTATTCCCTCATTCCCATCTACCTCACTTGCCTCTACCTCTTTCCCTAAGTCCTCCTTGGCATCTCTCTCAATCCCTTCTACGACATTGGCCACTACCTCTTTCACAAATTCCTGTGTGGCCACTGCATCTACCTCAATCACCGCTACCTCTACCTCATTTGCCTCTACCTCACTCGCCACTTCCTTCTTGGGTTCTCCATCATTCCCCTCTCTCTCAATCTCGTTTTCCTTCATCTCTTCTACTTCCCGAACTTTCATCTCAATCCTTCGTAGCTTCCTATTCCTACGTTTCCTCTGAACACAATCCTCTCCCTCATTCTTTGTCTCCACAATATTCTCAACTTTCTCCGCCACTTCCTGTTTGGCCATTCCCTCATTCCGATCGACCTCATTTGGCTCTACCTCTTCTGTTAATACCTGTTTTGCATCTCTCTCAATCCCCTCTATGACATTGGCTGCTATATCTTTCACCACTTCCTGCTTGGCCACTGCTTCTACCTCAATCACCGCTACCTCTGCCTCATTCGCTAATTCCTGCTTGTCATCTCGTTCTAATACCTCTACCTTATTCAACTCTACCTCATTCATCACATCCTCCAAAGCCACTGCCTCAATCATCTCTACCTCAATCGTCCCAACCTCCACCACTTCCTGCATGGGCTCTCCCTCACTCCCCTCTCTCTCAGCCACCTCTTCTTTCACTGTCTCCAGAACTTTCTTCTTGTTCTTGTGTTTATTCCTATTCCTACGTTTCCTCTGAACACCATCCTCTCCCTCTTTCTTTGTCTCCACAACATTATCAACTTTCTTAGCCACTTCCTGTTTGGCTATTCCCTTATTCCCATTTACCTCACTGGACTCTACCTCTTTCCCTAAGTTCTCCTTGGCATCTCTCTCAATCACTTCTACGACATTGGCCACTACCTCTTTCACAAATTCCTGTGTAGCCACTGCATCTACCTCAATCACCGCTACCTCTACCTCACTCGCCACTTCCTTCTTGGGCTCTCCATCATTCCCCTCTCCCTCAATCTCGTTTTCCTTCATCTCTTCTACTTCCCGCACTTTCATCTCAGTCCTTCGTAGCTTCCTATTCCTACGTTTCCTCTGAACACCATCCTCTCCCTCTTTCTTTGTCTCCACAACATTATCAACTTTCTTAGCCACTTCCTGTTTGGCTATTCCCTCATTCCCATCTACCTCACTTGCCTCTACCTCTTTCCCTAAGTCCTCCTTGGCATCTCTCTCAATCCCTTCTATGACATTGGCCACTACCTCTTTCACAAATTCCTGTGTGGCTACTGCATCTACCTCAATCACCGCTACCTCTACCTCATTTGCCTCTACCTCACTCGCCACTTCCTTCTTGAGCTCTACATCATTCCGCTCTCTCTCAATCTCGTTTACCTTCATCTCTCCTACTTCCCGAACTTTTATCTCAATCCTTCGTAGCTTCCTATTCCTATGTTTCCTCTGAACACAATCCTCTCCCTCTTTCTTTGTTTCCAAAACATTCTCAACTTTCTCCGCCACTTCCTGTTTGGCCATTCCCTCATTCCCATCGACCTCATTTGGCTCTACCTCTTCTGCTAATACCTGTTTTGCATCTCTCTCAATCCCCTCTATGACATTGGCCGCTATATCTTTCACCACTTCCTGCTTGGCCACTGCTTCTACCTCAATCACCGCTACCTCTGCCTCATTCGCTAATTCCCGCTTGCCATCTCCTTCTAACACCTCTACCTTATTCAACTCTACCTCATTCATCACATCCTCCAAAGCCACTGCCTCAATCATCTCTACCTCAATCGTCCCAACCTCCACCACTTCCTGCATGGGCTCTCCCTCACTCCCCTCTCTCTCAGCCACCTCTTCTTTCAATGTCTCCAGAACTTTCTTCTTGTTCTTGTGTTTCTTCCTATTCCTACGTTTCCTCTGAACACCATCCTCTCCCTCTATCTTTGTCTCCACAACATTATCAACTTTCTTAGCCACTTCCTGTTTGGCTATTCCCTCATTCCCATTTACCTCACTTGCCTCTACCTCTTTCCCTAAGTTCTCCTTGGCATCTCTCTCAATCCTTTCTACGACATTGGCCACTACCTCTTTCACAAATTCCTGTGTGGCCACTGCATCTACCTCAATCACCGCTACCTCTACCTCACTCGCCACTTCCTTCTTGGGCTCTCCATCATTCCCCTCTCCCTCAATCTCGTTTTCCTTCATCTCTTCTACTTCCCGCACTTTCATATCAGTCCTTCGTAGCTTCCTATTCCTACGTTTCCTCTGAAGACCATCCTCTCCCTCTTTCTTTGTCTCCACAACATTATCAACTTTCTTAGCCACTTCCTGTTTGGCCATTCCCTCATTCCGATCGACCTCATTTGGCTCTACCTCTTCTGCTAATACCTGTTTTGCATCTCTCTCAATCCCCTCTATGACATTGGCTGATATATCTTTCACCACTTCCTGCTTGGCCACTGCTTCTACCTCAATCACCGCTACCTCTGCCTCATTCGCTAATTCCCGCTTGCCATCTCCTTCTAACACCTCTACCTTATTCAACTCTACCTCATTCATCACATCCTCCAAAGCCACTGCCTCAATCATCTCTACCTCAATCGTCCCAACCTCCACCACTTCCTGCATGGGCTCAACCTCACTCCCCTCTCTCTCAGCCACCTCTTCTTTCACTGTCTCCAGAACTTTCTTCTTGTTCTTGTGTTTATTCCTATTCCTACGTTTCCTCTGAACACCATCCTCTCCCTCTTTCTTTGTCTCCACAACATTATCAACTTTCTTAGCCACTTCCTGTTTGGCTATTCCCTTATTCCCATTTACCTCACTTGACTCTACCTCTTTCCCTAAGTTCTCCTTGGCATCTCTCTCAATCACTTCTACGACATTGGCCACTACCTCTTTCACAAATTCCTGTGTGGCCACTGCATCTACCTCAATCACCGCTACCTCTACCTCACTCGCCACTTCCTTCTTGGGCTCTCCATCATTCCCCTCTCCCTCAATCTCGTTTTCCTTCATCTCTTCTACTTCCCGCACTTTCGTCTCAATCCTTCGTAGCTTCCTATTCCTACGTTTCCTCTGAACACCATCCTCTCCCTCTTTCTTTGTCTCCACAACATTCTCAACTTTCTCCGCCACTTCCTGTTTGGCCATTCCCTCATTCCCATCGACCTCATTTGGCTCTACCTCTTCTGCTAATACCTGTTTTGCATCTCTCTCAATCCCCTCTATGACATTGGCCGCTATATATTTCACCACTTCCTGCTTGGCCACTGCTTCTACCTCAATCACCGCTACCTCTGCCTCCTTCGCTAATTCCCGCTTGCCATCTCCTTCTAACACCTCTACCTTATTCAACTCTACCTCATTCATCACATCCTCCAAAGCCACTGCCTCAATCATCTCTACCTCAATCGTCCCAACCTCCACCACTTCCTGCATGGGCTCTCCCTCACTCCCCTCTCTCTCAGCCACCTCTTCTTTCACTGTCTCCTCCAGAACTTTCTTCTTGTTCTTATGTTTCTTCCTACTCCCACGTTTTTTCTTCATACCATTTCTCTCCCCCACTTTCTCCATCTCTTCGATCTCGTTCTCAACCTTGTTGCTATTCTGCATTGTCTGCTTCACATCCTCATTATTGGTGCTGACTTCTGCCTGCTGCTGTTCTTCTGCCTTTTGCTGCTGCTGCTGCTGCTGCTGGTGGTGGATGATGAAGCTCTTCAGCTCGGTGCTGTTCTGGAATTGCAGCAGCTCCCGCTGATATTTGGCCTGCTGCTGTGCACAATGATCCAGCAGGATCATCTCAAGCTCCAGAATCTGGCGCTTAGCTTCTAGTCTTGTGTCAACGAGGAACCTCTTTCGCTGCCCATTCGAGCGACGGTCTGGGGAGTCACATGGGGAGGAGAGAGCAGCACCACAATTGATTCGTTAATGGGTATTTGAGTATTTCCTGTATGATAATAGGTTTTTCCCGTTTTTACTGGCAACAAAACAGGTGTTAAGATGTTAAAACACCAAACTGAAACCTTTTACTAGGAATCATGTCTGCATTAACCATGATGCTTGTGGTCAGAATGCAAACAAAAAACATACTCTGATAATATATGCATTGTCCTTGAAACTGATTGGTCCACACCAGGGACAGCTTTCTTTTGAGCCTCGTCTCAAACGGTGTTAGACCAGAGGACGCCAAAAGGCGTATTTCCTGTATGTTATTTTGGTAAAGAAACTTGGCACCATTGACAGGAATCTAACTTAACTTGAGACCGATGTAACAATGATAACACTGTAGGGAGGTCTGGAGGTTGACTCATGTGCCGGAGACACCTCCTCCTCCAAATAACTTCATTAGGATTATGGGCTGGTTGGGGAGGCCATATTAAGTTTGCGAGGTCTGGAAACTCCAGGCCAAACATAGAAAAACTTCCGTTATCTCAGAAAAAGTAAGATGGATTTATGGGCAAGCTGTGGAGGTCTGGCTAAATTTAAAAGATGTCCATTGTTTCACAAGAGAGAACATGAATTGGATAAGAAATACACTATTAATTCTTATACACTGGTCCATTCATACAATTAGTATATTAGTGGGCTATGTTAGAAAAGATAAAGGGAGGAGAAGAGGAGGGTGCCCAAAGGGGCCAGAGAGCCAGGGGCAACCCTAATGTTTATGTTGGCTGGATAGCATGTGCTCCCGTGCATGTGAGGTTGCTCTCAACAGAAGTCATTCCTTGCACGAGAATGGCTGAAACGCTGAGTAACCACTCAGAGGTATAGTGGTTAAGCAGTGCAGACGGTATAGTGGTAAAACAGTGGAGATTTTAAAAGCAAAGTTTAAGATTTGCATTTGTCACTTTATATTGAGCCGATACATATGGCAAGTGAAATTAAGAAGACTTAAAGTGAGTTTTACAGAAAGAGAGGATACATGTGTGTCTCTTGGAGAAGGAAAGGCATTGCTCAAAACTGTGCTGCAAGGTCACGTGCCATGAATCACATGAGTTTAGAAAAAACGTGACTGTAAACCAACAAGCCTGTGAATAATTATCATGGTGAAGACACCTCTATACGTTGGATACTGAAGGAAATCCATCGTGCTACACATCGTCAAAGCCCGACAACACCTGACATTCGAGAAAGAAGTACAATTGCATCGTTCTACACATCGTCAATACCCCACCACATCTGGAAAGTCACCAGCTGCATCAAGCACCTGACTGTTGTATTGTTCGAAAGACACTGTGTGTAACGACTTTACATCTGCCGGCACTGCGGGTTTCTAAACGCCTGCCATGTCACCTTCTCAACACTAGCGTCTGAGACCGTCTGATACAGACTGAAAGCTTATTTCCTTTGTTGCACTGTTTGTCTTTTCATGAATGTCATATTGTGCACTGGGTTATGCCTTATTAACCTAAATTCTGAATTTAGCTATTCATGTATTTCTATTACAGTATCACATATTCTTTGGACCAAGTGTCAATTGCCTATTTGATGACTGGTACTCTGATCCTTTTTTTTACAAATCAGGGACTTGTTTTAATTAAAATGTGTCTGTGTGTGTGGTTGAACGGTGTAACAAATCCATGCGTTACATGTGTAGTGTTGCAGCGCCGACCTGGTCAAGGCCTATGATACAATCAGTAGGCCAGGGCTCTGGATTGTTACTCGTATTTCCGGAGTCCCTAACCCTCTGCTCACAATCATTAAGGACCTTCACGATGGTGGGCAGGCCCGGATAAAGTTGCGTGCCCAGGAGTCAGAGCAATTTCCTGTTTACAGTGGGGTGCGACAGGGATCTACTCTGGCTGACACATTATTTAGCATCATCTTCGACCACATAGTTCGAGAAGTTTTTTTTTTTTATGGCTGTACCGGTGGATTTTTTAATATTTGCTACAGATACAATGGGAGGCTGATTGATGCCTGGGTGAGGTCAAGGGATGGCTCCCTACTGGTCAACCATGTTATGTACACTGATCATTTGGAAGTTGATGCTCACACTGAAAAATAGTTGGAGGTTCTGCTGCTAAGCCTGGAGCGTGTGACAAAGAGGTGGTGCCTTACCATCAGCCCCACCAAAACTAAGCACCCGCCTGAGTATTTTGTGTAATTTAATACTCCACCCCCTCAACTACTCTTGAGTGATGGGGTAATTGTAGAGAGAAGTTTACGTACCTGGATAGTGTGCTTATGCAAAAATTCTGGTTTGGCAGCAGAGGTCTCACTCCGAATCGGTCAAGTGGCATATTTTCATCAGCTTCGTAACACTTTGGGGTATCTATCTGGTCTGTCACTCGACACAAAACGCTGGGTCTTCTTGGCCAATGATAGAATAAATGAAAAATCTGAACCAGCTTTACACTTTCAGACTGGCCTGCCTACGATCCACCCTGGGTTTAACTAGGCTGGAATGTGTGAACAGCTCACAGTGAGCTCCACTGGTGGGCAGGGCTGCATTGCCTGGGTCATGTAGCCTGCTTGCTCAGCCACCGCATCCCCAAGCAGCCTCTGTTTTTCCAGATAGAGGGGGCTAAATGGGCGTGGCACGGCCTGGAGAAGAGATGGACTGATGCAGTACAGGAGGATACGGAACTAAGTGGACTTGCCAAAGACTGGTACCACTGGTGTCAAGATCTGCCTCTATGGAGGAAGCTCGTGAAGGATGCTTATGGGAAGTTGGTGGCAGTTGCCCTCAAGCAAAAAAGGAGGGTGAGAGGAGCGACGCTCACAACAACAGACGGTGCACTGGATGACTAAAACGCAGCAAGTTGGCACAGTAGGATGCAAAGGTGGTGCGTCTGCCAGTCATCTCAGTCAGTCAACCCATCGCACTGGGGTCTGTCCCCTGATCTCCTGTCGGCAAGCCTTCGACACTTCAAGTGGCCTCGGAGTGCACCAGGCCTGGCACAAGCGCCATGGTGACGTCTCCGTCACTTAGTGGCGAATGAGGGCTGTTGTTATCTGAGTCGGTTAGGGGCCTCCCCTAGGTCCACTCAGCCTCAAATAAGTATCTGATACGGTGTGTAAACATCGCCACTTGGGAGACAAAGACGGACAAGTGTGGTGCTGGCAACCCACCCCTCGTGTGCGGTGCCGGCCGTCATAGGTGCTCACTAACAGCACTTGCTCCTACAGTGTTTCAAGGCTATACACAAGATTTCTGTCTTTGTTTGTGTCTATGTGCAGTGTCTGTATGAGTGGTTGGGAGCAGTTGTGTCTGTGGGGATCGACCTGAGTTCGATTCCCATTCACAACCATCAGTGACTAATAAATAAAACCGGTCGTGTGCGTCCCCTACATCTACTCAAACTTAAAATAGTACCTCGTGCAACGTATAAACATCAAATGTGGGGAGACAAAGGCATCCGGATGCGGTGCTGACCACCCACCCCATCATAGGTGCTAACTCGCTAACAGCACTTGACTCAATAGTCTGTTAAGGCTATACGGGGATCTGTCTTTGTATACAGGTGCATGTGTCTGTGTGTATGTCTGTGTGTGGAATTACAGTACTCACTTCCCGTCGGCTTGCTCATCTCTCCACCCTGCAACAAAATCACAGCAGCGCACGTGAGACTCTAATCATATCACAGCTTACAACCACCACCACCATCATCATTACCGTCCTCATCATTAAACATTTCGAACAGACACACATTCACATATAGATGTTCTCTCAGATTAATGTTATCCTGATACAGCGCGCGTGTGGATGTACTCACGGAAGACATCGCCTTGAAGGCAGAACGAGAAGTCACGGATGGTCACGTTTTGTCAATAGATTTCGTTAACTGTGTTAATGAAGTGTTCAACCTCACGGATGTTTGTCAATGAGGTTTACCAAGTAATTTAACCGCGTTATCGATGTTCACTGACGACGTTGTCGAAGTGTGCTCCCGAATGCGATCTTTAAGCACACAGAGCGCGCGTCCACCTCCGTCTGTAACGATCGACCGTTGCTAGGGAAGTGACGTCACTTGTTAAAGTAGCAAACCCCGGAAACCACGTGGTCCACTGTATCCTCCAGGCCTGATTAGTTACACGACTGTCAAATTTTTACTTTAAACTTTCGTAACTTGCAGGAATTCATAATTTTTGGTTCTTTCGGTAAAGTCACGTAGATAGAAAATAACATTTTAAGTGAAGGCAAAAAACCCACGAGGTTTCGGTGGCAACACAAGCGGTCTTCATCACGTGTTGCGATCGAAACGTCGTGGGTTTTTTGTTTTAATTTATTTTTATTTTATTGTTATTATTTTCTATCTACGTGACTTTACCTGAAAGAACCAAGAATATAGTAACGATTGTACCCTGGTCGCCACGGATGAAGAGGCCGAGCGGGCTCGGTTCAACTGTTGCCAGGTACCTCCACCACTCAGCTCGCAGCACACACACACACAGTGTCCACTATGTAAAAATCAGGCTAAACTAAACCTTTCTAGAAGTTAATAAAATAATGCTATAAAAACAATGCAACAGTGATCATAAGACATGTGATTGAAAGTTAACAATAGCGACATATATAACATATATTACTAAACCTAGCATCCTTCGCTAGCTGCTTGAGTCAATCCATAATAGCAGGAGTAACAATTATGTATGTTGATTAACTGCGAATAACCCAATCAATAACAGATATCCATTGTAATTTACATCAATACATTACCCCCCCCCCCCCCGTCTTCGTATCGGATCTGCTTACAAGCGACGACGTCACATTTATCCCCCGTCTACGTCTATTAAAGACCGAAACAGGGGAAGGATTTCACCACAACTCTGGCTGTCACCTGACGAGGCGGGTTGTTGTTGTAGTTACAGGCGAAACGTCACGGTACTTGAATTGTAAATGTTGTGGGTTTACTCTCCAACACACCGATGTGCTGAATTAGTCACTAATTGGCATGTTTTGTTTACGTGACAAACTTGACTAAGATTTACGCGATCTAACCCAAACAAACAAAAACACCCTCTAATAAGTAAATATTTGTATTAATTCCACGAATGGACCTTGGCCTGGGACTGTGCGGATTGAGAAGTTATGGATGCAGCTTCTGTTTGTCCTGCCATCAGAATGACCAACAAATAAATAAATAATACACACGGATTGGTGACTACAGTACTAGACCCCCAGTGCTTTTATATTTAAAAGTGTATGTGCTTTGTGGTTGCTTTATTGCGCATGTTGTTCATACTGTGTAACACTTGTTTGAACGCAGGTGATGGGGTTGTCCATGTTGGGTGTCATTACAGCCAAAAACAAGCAGCAGTATGAAGACCAGGACGCCGTGGCCGACCATGAGGACGGAAATTGGCCTCGCCCGGTCACAACGTACGACAGCAGTACAGGTTTCCCTCCACACATGCACACACCTACGAGTTTCCCACTACAGAGACGAAGATCCCCCATATAGCCTTAACAGACTGTTGTGGCAAGTGCTGTTCGCAAGCACCAATGAAGGTCGGCATGGTATACCAGGGGGTAGGTGGCCAACACCACACCCGGCCGCCTTTGTCTCCCAAGTGGTGACGTATACACACACCGCTCCAGGTATTCATTTGAGATTGAATCGACCCAGGACCAGTTCAGATAAATAATCGTTATTGGTGTTGGCCATGAGCGGGACTCCAACTCGCATGTTTGCGGGGTTCGGAGCGTAGCGTACTATCACTGCGTCACTGCTACCCTCACATAACGCACACAGAAACAACACACAGGGACCCACACGCACGGACACACAGGGGCCTGCTCAACATTGAAATGTGCAGCCCTTGTGTGGTGGCCTGCATTGAATTGGGCGTTCATCTCGTCACCCATACAAAAGGTCTCGACACAATCAATGGCAGTCCCCCTTGCCCTGCCTGGCACGCACATCGGGCCAGTCACCCCACGCACAGCACACACAACGTGCGCGTCGCGTATGCCAAATCAAGAGTCGTCCCCGAGTGTCCGGCAAATTGGACCGACTATCCCGGGCCCCGCGCTTCGGGGGAGGCCCCACGTGTAGACATCAGTGTCACATGTAATGCTTCCGGTTTAGTTTGAAGGCATCGGGGGGGGCCCACGCACCCCCTATGGACGGCCCTGGTCAAAGCACACGGCAGCGCGGAGCACGCGCGTCACGCGCACGGGCCACGTGCGTCACGGGTACGTGACATCTACAAGGCAAGCACCTGCATCGCGTGGTCATCACTTGTAAGGCATGCCCTTTGTGCATGGGACGTGCGTAGTGTGTGCAACACGTGGCACATGTATGTCACACATGCGCATCGCAACGTGATGTCATGTGTACGTGGACATTTGAATCGCATGTAGCTGTCTGGTGGGCAGGACGGATCTACGCGTGGGCAAGTAAGGGGGTGGCTGAGTAAGACTGATACGGAGACACGTCAAGCCACACACTCACCACACACTCACCGGCACACTCACACACACCACATTCACCGCACACTCACTTACCGGCACACTGACTGCACATTCACACACTCACTGGACCCTCACTGCACACTCACCACGCACTCACCGGCACACTTACTGCACATTCACACACACTCACCGCACACTCACTTACCAACACTCTGACTGCACACTCACACACACCGCACTCACACCGCATTCACACACACTCACACACACTCACACCGCACTCATTCACTCACACACACTCACACACGCACTCACACAAATTTACACACACTCACCGCACACTCACACACAATCACACTCACCGGCACACTCGTGTGCAAGCACACTAGTGAGCTTCCACAAAATGTGCTGCACATTAGTGAGGCCACACACCAGCAGGTTTAGACATCAGTGAGCTTACACACTAGTGTGCACACACACAGTCGTAAGCTTACAGATTAGATAGCGTACACACCAGCTCACCGGTGAGGTGAGCTACACACTGGTGAGTTAACACACCCACCTGTTTACGTGCGCAAAGCTCTTAACCCTAAACCTAACATATCCCAAATGTCATGGCTAAAGTTATTTTACACACGCACGTGCATACACACGCACGTGCATACACGCATGCGCTTATGAAGGCACGCATGCACACATACGTGCACACAATCACACATGCACGCACATGTTTAAACATATACAATTCCATGGCGTTGGACTTGAGACTCCCAGAAGTGGAATCAGGACTCCTTAGTGTGCGATATAGCTCAGTGGGCCTTTCTTGGTAAAATTGAAATAATTAGTTTAGTTTCAGGATGTAGGGTTCTGAAGATATTTCATCTTTCAGTCCTTTCTGACCGTTTGAGTGTGGGTGAGTGAGTGACAACTACTTATGCATTTTTTTTTATTACAAATATAAGCATTTCCAGCTATTGACATGAAATGTATTAACTCTGGAAGATGATGGTGATACAGGTGGTGGGTAGCGGTAGTGTAGCGTTTAGCACGCTGCACTACGAACCCGGCGACCCGAGTTAAATTCTCGCTCATGCCCAACGCTGGTAACGACTCTCTGAACCGGTCATGGACCTCCCCTAGGTCGACTCAGCCTCAAATGAGTACCTGGTGTGGTGTAAACATCACTACTGGGGAGACAAAGGCGGCCGGGCGTGGTGTTGGCCACCCACCCCTCGTGTGCCATGCTGACCTTCACAGGTACTCGCTAACAGCACTTGCCCCAACAG
Source organism: Petromyzon marinus (assembly GCF_048934315.1). NCBI lineage: Eukaryota > Metazoa > Chordata > Hyperoartia > Petromyzontiformes > Petromyzontidae > Petromyzon > Petromyzon marinus. The sequence goes on along the minus strand of NW_027423677.1, from coordinate 2,629,500 downwards.
TCTATTCGGGCTATACAGGGAGTCTTTGCTTTGGTGGTGATGATACAGATGGTGATTTATTATACAGATGGTTAGGATGATGATAATGATACATTTGGTGATGATGGTGGTGATGATGGCACTGTAAGAGTCGTCCTTGAAGATATTTACTGTGTAATATTAAGACACTAATATAAAATGTAATCATTAAAGCACAATATATAACATTTGTAATTTCTGTTGAAAGCATGTGCTTATAATTGTGACGTGTATTTGTACGTGGTTGTGCATGAATGCACGTGTTTTTTATTTTCTGTATGAGGTGCTTGACGACAGCACTTGGCCCAACAGTCTATATTGGTTGTACAGGAAATCTTTGTGTTTTGATTCATGAATGTTCCATTCACGAAATTTAGTGAAAACGAAATTGACAAATTAAGGATACTTTTCGACTTACGAAATAGGATTTCAGCGGAAACAATATATCACATGGCACGCACCATGAGATCATCAAGCAAAAAGCTGTCATCCATCCACGACAGTGTCACGGTATCCCCATAGTGCAAAAGTAACGCCTCGTCACCTCTCCAGTCATTCCAACATGCAGATCTTTTGGTGAGTTCCTTGAAGATGTTAATTATTTTTGTTTTAAATTGATTATTATTCAACCGTTGTAATATTTGTTCTTTATTATTTTTTGCATTGTGAAATGTTGGTGTTTATTTTGGGTTTATAGTAGAAATGACTGTCTGAAACACATCGCAAGTTTTTCGTATTCAATTAATGAGAAAACGCCATTCCGATTTACGATATTTTGTTTTATGTGCGTTTTTCGAAGAACGCATCCCTTTCGTAAGTAGAGGCATACATGTACAGGAATCCATTGCCAACCGCTAATTTACCAACCACGAGATTTTAGTAAACACGGATTGACTACTGGACACCTGTTTACTAACCACGAGCATCTCGCTTTGAGTATTCGCGAGTCGCGCCGAGTCGTGAAATCAAAACAACACGATGTACCTTATGGGGGGGGGGGTTCTTGTATTTGTTCTTGTATTTGTACGAGCTGTTGTTTGTTTATGTTACTGATGTTTATGGGGAGCGTTAGTGCAGCGGGTTAGCGAGCTGTACTATGAATCCATTAATCCTGGTATAATTCCTGCTCATGGCCAACACCAGTGGCAATTATCTGAACCATTCCTGGACCTACCCTTGGCCTCAAATGAGTACTTGGTGCATTGTGAAAACATCAGCACTGGCAGAGACAAACCCCATATGCTGTGCTGGCCTGCATAAGTGCTCATAACGGCACTTACCCAACAGTCTGTTACATGGGGGGATCTTAGTCTTGGCGTGTAAGTGAGAGTTTGTGGACTTTGCATGTTCTTCCCCTGTTGTGCACGCGTTTTCTCAGGGTTCTCAGCTTTCAAAAAAGAACAACCAATACTAACAGTGAGATTTTACTTGCAAATTACTTAAACAGGGATTACACACCGTGGCAACATCGCCCCCTTCTGTGAAAGCTGGACAGGACCCTCCTGCAAAAGAGTGAGACTTCCCTGAATAAACAAGTGTAGCACGGTAATCTTTGAAATAATAAAATAAACTATTCACCCCTAGAGTGGACAGGGTAACGAGGGCGATCCTAGCAAGTGAGGGAGGTGTACTCAGACGGAACGGACGACGGCTCCCAGCCGACCTCTTCGCCTTTGTCGATCTTGTCATCGTTGGAGGCCGGTCTCAGCTCTGCGAGGATCGCCTCAAACGTGGGGCGCTCTAACGGCGCGTGGCTCCAGCAGTGGTGCATCACCTTGCGGCTGTGGGGTGAGGGGAAGGTGCGGTAAGGGTGCGAGGAAGGCGAATCGTGCACAAGCTCGGACTGCGCTTTCACCTCTTCCAGTGCGCGTTCGTTCTCAGAATGGTTGAATGAGTGCCGATGATGTTAATGACGTCACGGAGGGGGATGAAGGGGGTCAGGTGGCGAGGGGGGTGAGGGGGGGTGTGAGTAGGTAGAGGGTCATGAAGGCATAAAATATCTACAGTATGGATTCACACAGCGGCGTCTAAATGCCACTGCATCTCCATACGTAGTGCAGAAACACTGGTCATGTTTATCTTGTAGAGAGAGAAGAAGTATGTGGGTCTCTACAGTGAGGGAAAAAAGTATTTGATCCCCTGCTGATTTTGGACGTTTGCCCACTGACAAAGAAATGATCAGTCTATAATTTTAGTGGTAGGTTTATTTGAACAGTGAGAGACAGAATAACAACAAAAAAATCCAGAAAAACGCATGTCAAAAATGTTGTAAATTTATTTGCATTTAATGAGGGAAATGAGTATTTGACCCCTCTGCACTTGGTGGCAAAACCCTTGTTGGCAATCACAGAGGTCAGACGTTTCTTGTAGTTGGCCACCAGGTTTGCACACATCTCAGGAGGGATTTTGTCCCACTCCTCTTTGCAGATCTTCTCCAAGTCATTAAGGTTTCGAGGCTGACGTTTGGCAACTCGAACCTTCAGCTCCCTCCACAGATTTTCTATGGGATTAAGGTCTGGAGACTGGCTAGGCCACTCCAGGACCTTAATGTGCTTCTGCTTGAGCCACTCCTTTGTTGCCTTGGCCGTGTGTTTTTGGTTATTGTCATGCTGGAATACCCATCCACGACCCATTTGCAATGCCCTGGCTGAGGGAAGGAGGTTCTCACCCAAGATTTGACGGTACATGGCCCCGTCCATAGTCCCTTTGATGCGGTGAAGTTGTCCTGTCCCCTTAGCAGAAAAACACCCCCAAAGCATAATGTTTCCACCTCCATGCTTGACGGTGGGGATGGTGTTTTTGGGGTCATAGGCAGCATTCCTCCTCCTCCAAACACGGCGAGTTGAATTGATGCCAAAGAGCTCCATTTTGGTCTCATCTGACCACAACACTTTCACCCAGTTGTCCTCTGAATCATTCAGATGTTCATTGGCAGGGAAAAAAGTATTTGATCCCCTGCTGATTTTGTACGTTTGCCCACTGACAAAGAATTGATGAGTCTATATTTTTAATGGTAGGTTTATTTGAACAGTGAGAGACAGAATAACAACAAAAAAATACAGAAAAATGCATGTCAAAAATGTTATAAATTGATTTGCATTTTAATGAGGGAAATAAGTATTTGACCCCCTCTCAATCAGAAAGATTTCTGGCTCCCAGGTGTCTTTTATACAGGTAACGAGCCGAGGTTAGGAGCACACTCTTAAAGGGAGTGCTCCTAATCTCAGCTTGTTACCTGTATAAAAGACACCTGTCCACAGAAGCAATCAATCAGATTCCAAACTCTCCACCATGGCCAAGATCAAAGAGCTCTCCAAGGATGTCAGAGACAAGATTGTAGACCTACACAAGGCTGGAATGGGCTACAAGACCATTGCCAAGCAGCTTGGTGAGAAGGTGACAACAGTTAGTGCGATTATTCGCGAATGGAAGAAACACAAACGAACTGTTAATCTCCCTTGGCATGGGGCTCCATGCAAGATCTCACCTCGTGGAGTTGCAATGATCATGAGAACGGTGAGGAATCAGCCCAGAACTACACGGGAGGATCTTGTTAATGATCTCAAGGCAGCTGGGACCATAGTCACCAAGAAAACAATTGGAATACACTACGCCGTGAAGGACTGAAAGGTTCCCCTGCTCAAGAAAGCACATATACATGCCGGTCTGAAGTTTGCCAATAAACATCTGAATGGTTCAGAGGACAACTGGGTGAAAGTGTTGTGGTCAGATGAGACCAAAATGGAGCTCTTTGGCATCAACTCAACTCGCCGTGTTTGGAGGAGGAGGAATGCTGCCTATGACCCCAAGAACACCATCCCCACCGTCAAGCATGGAGGTGGAAACATTATGCTTTGGGGGTGTTTTTCTGCTAAGGGGACAGGACAACTTCACCGCATCAAAGGGACGATGGACGGGGCCATGTACCGTCAAATCTTGGGTGAGAACCTCCTTCCCTTAGCCAGGGCATTGAAAATGGGTCGTGGATGGGTATTCCAGCATGACAATAACCAAAAACACACGGCCAAGGCAACAAAGGAGTGGCTCAAGAAGAAGCACATTAAGGTCCTGGAGTAGCCTAGCCAGTCTCCAGACCTTAATCCCATAAAAAATCTGTGGAGGGAGCTGAAGGTTCGAGTTGCCAAACGTCAGCCTCGAAACCTTAATGACTGGAGAAGATCTGCAAAGAGGAGTGGGACAAAATCCCTCCTGAGATGTGTGCAAACCTGGTGGCCAACTACAAGAAACATCTGACCTCTGTGATTGCCAACAAGGGTTTTGCCACCAAGTGCAGAGGGGTCAAATACTTATTTCCCTCATTATAATGCAAATCAATTCATAACATTTTTGACATGCATTTTTCTGGATTTTTTTGTTGTTATTCTGTTTCTCACTGTTCAAATAAACATTCCATTAAAATTATAGACTGATCATTTCTTTGTCAGTGGGCAAACGTACAAAATCAGCAGGGGATCGAATACTTTTTTTCCCTCATTGTATGTGAGGAGTCTGTGGGTCGCAACAGCACGTACGGCTGGAAGTAGGACATTCCAGACTAAGAGGGTTCATAATGGCCGTGTCAACGAGACTGAACCAGCCAGCACAACTCACTGCCAATAACACATCACGTAATTCACCCTTAAGCAATTGTTCAATCAATTAATTGAATCACTACAATTAAAATCAAAGAATATCCCAGAACAAACACTTCGCACTCTCCTCCGTCAGCCACCTGCATCCACAATAGAAACGCATCAGTCCAGCAGTGGATAAAACCTGGTGTGGGAGGTATGAGGGGGCGGCTTACACTTGCGGTGGACAGCAGGGGGGTGGCTGCATGCAGTAGCCATCGCAGATCAAGCGGTAGAACTTGTCATCGACTGCCATGGGCCAGGGTAAGGGGCCTCTCCTACACCCACACACATCACACACCGAGCGGTACACACGTCACACCAAGGAGCACGCACATCACACCAAGGAGCACGCACATCACACACCGAGCAGCACGCACGTCACACACCGATGAGCACGCACGTCACACACCGAGCAGGTTGCACAGGGCTCCTTTATCAAAACAAACGTGGAGCAGATTACACCTACTACAATACGCCTGTCACAATGCCCCCCTCTCCCCCCCACCCCCCAGTTTATGGGGGGGCGCAGGCCTCACTCCCCCCTTCCCGTCAGCCCCCCCTAATAAATGGTCCGGTTGCATTGTGAATGCACCACTCGAATGACGTGCAGTCCCGTGGCGCACTGTAACGGGCTCGTGGTTTACTCAATAAAATTCAACGTAAAAAAATAAAAACGAGCCCAAGACATTATTTAAAATAAAGTATGGCCATCGTGTGTCAGCATCACAGGCGACAATTGTCATGTAAAAAAAAAACTTCACTGCGAATCACTCAATTGGGATTGCTCGCAGCAAACAGCACTTGACCTCCTTACAGGTTAGGTGCTGAATAACCGTGTGTCACACAGAGAACAGTTGCCGCTGAGGGTGCCCTTTTCAAATGCTTGAGATGAGATGTGATTATCGCGTGTAAATGTGCACACTAAAATAACCAAAAAATTATAAGCGAACTATTATCGTTTCAGGTGGCAGGGTGGTGCACCGGTGATCTTTGACCCTCGCAACAAGAAGGGCCTTGGTTAATTAATTATCCAGTTTGCTCACATAGCTAGAAAACACACAATCACAATGTAACTGGGTATTGGCCAAGCATCCCAATGCTAACGTTACCTGCAAATTACTTCATTGGGATGACACTCGGCAGCAGAGCCGGATGATGGCATTGCTGGCGCCCTATGCCATTGTCAAGCTTAAGAGGCCCCTTCTATGAATGCCTGTATATTTTTGTCAGCAGAATGAAAATAACTGCTTTGGAGAGTCTTTTTTTCTCACCGATCTTTATTTATTAAGCAATTATGTTAAAACTCGAAACCTCATGTCCATTTCTTGTTTCGTATTTAGAGATCCCCCCCCCCTCTCTTAATGCGAGGCCCTAAGCTGGAAGCGTGGCCGGTGTGAGCTCGCCTGTGATGAATCACACGTATAATTGTGCACTCTAATTTTCTATGGGTGGCCAGGAGAATTTATTATTTAAGTGAATGCAATGGTGATCAGGGGATTGGATCCAGAGCCCCTCGTACACAGTAGAGTACAAGGGAACGCCCACAATACAGATTTGAGCTGACCTGCGGATTGAGAAATTGAACTGTTTTGTGACGTGGAGGGTGTTTCTGAATGCTATTGTGACCGACCCGTCCCGACGGGAGGAGAGGGGACAAGGTGGACGGGCTGCATGAGCTTACTCTCCGGCACTGCACAGCACAACATCGCCTCCCTACTGCAAAAATACTCGGCAGGACCCTCCTGAAAATGAAAGTCTTCGGAATCAGTGAGGCCTGTCCTTGGGAGGACAGGCGTAGTCTTGGTCGTCACAAGCGAACATTTGTTTCTCCACATTAATTTGTATCCCCGGGTTACCATCAGGGCTGGGCGCTGCAAGCTTAGCTTCTGAGATCTGATGAGACTGGCCGTTTTTTAAAAGGTAATTTCGGCATCTGGAGCCCAAGCATGCAACAACTTTATGCAACTTCTTGGTTATTTTGGTAAAGTCACGTAGAATGGAAATAAAATAATAAAAATAAAACGTAATAAAAAATAATTCTCACGACGTTTCGGCCACAACACAAGTAGCCTTCAGGTGAAGGAACAGAACTGTCGGGACGACAGCGCTTCAATAACTGCTGCTAAGATTCGCAGCGTCTTTTAAGCTAGGTGGGAGAGGTAAAGTGCCTTGACAAAGGAGTTTACATATCAAACAGGAGAATTTAGCATTGAAATCGCTGTGTTAAAGTGTTGGATCAGCAGGGTGTTAAAGTCAGAAATAAGCATGTAACTGGGAGATTAGCATGATGCTAATGTGAGGGATTAGCATGTCACTGGTCACAGAAATAGCTATGTTAAAGTCAAAGTTTACATCTCAACAGAGGCGTTTAGTATATGGACGCTAAAGGACTGCAACTACCCAACTATCATACAATAAACCGATGTGAAAAAAACTAAGTATAAACTACATCAATGTTATCAATAAACTCTATATGCTCTCCAATCAGCAGAGCGCTTCAATGAACGCTGCTAAGATTCGCAGCGTCTTTTAGGCTAGGTGGGAGAGGTAAAGCGCCTTGACAAAGGAGTTTACATATCAAACAGGAGAATTTAGCATTGAAATAGCTGTGTTAAAGTGTTGGATCAGCAGGGTGTTAAAGTCAGAAATTAGCATGTAACTGGGAGATTAGCATGATGTTAATGTGAGGGATTAGCATGCGACTGGTCACGGAAATAGCTATGTTAAAGTCAAAGTTTCCATCTCAACAGAGGCATTTAGTATATGGACGCTAAAGGACTGCAACTACCCAACTATTATACAATTAACCGATGTGAAAAAGTATAAACTACATCAATATAATAAATGTACTCAATATGTTCTTCAATATGTTGAGCTATAAACATAAAGTAACTGTGTATACACTACACTATATAATGAATACCATATAGTAAACGAATTAATAAAACTAAAATATAAACTACATCAATGTTATATTTATATTCTTAGTTTTTTCGGTAAAGTCACGTTGAAGAGAAACAACAAAATAACAATAAGTCATTATAAGTCATTATACATTACAATGCCATATGGCGAAAAAATGGGTGGCGGTTTTTTCCTTCTTTCCAACGTTAGCACCACGGAGAGCGACGAGCCTCGTTCAGACGGACGAGTCCATCCATGCTCGGAACGGAGGAGGGGGGAGAAACAGCCACGATGTGCTGCTCTGTCCTGTGTTGCGTTACAACCATGCCATAAACTAGACTACTATACATTGTAATGTTATACCTTCCAATCAAAACTACATTGTATAATATCGTATACACAGCCCAATGTAAGCTCGAACATTATGCAGTGTATTTATATGTCTTCAACTAAACTTTTTCCTACATTACACGACTATACACCGTAATATACACTACCATAGACAAACCCACCCTTGAATTACACAATGCGTTACTTTCCACTACCCTATACTTTAGACTGTAAAATGTTAGACTTGTAATATTACACTATGTATTATTCTACCAACCCTACTGTATACCACACTGCTGTATATTCACAATACAATTACGATACTATATATTGCCTTATGAATTATGTTAAACATTACAATGTTATACTATTTATTATTATATAACATGCTATAAACCATACCATTGACCGTCGTATGAAGAGGCAGTGCCAGCGAATGGACTGCAGTCTGAATGTCACCATAAAATACAATCAATTAAGAACTGAAATTGTTTATAATGTCTATCCAATGAAATTTTGATTTAAAGCTTTCGTGACTGCAGTAATTCATATTCTTAGTTCTTTCGGTAAAGTCACGTTGAAGGGAAACAACAAAATAATAAAATATATAAAACAATAAAAATTCTCACGACGTTTCGACCATAACACAAACCAATTCCTCGACCACAGCAATTCCATACACCCAGCCATCAGATTCACCATGGAGGTCGAAAAAGATGGCAAGCTACCCTTTTTGGATGTCCTTATTAAAAGGAGACCTGATGGTTCAATGAGCCACTCTGTTGACAGGAAAGCTACGCATACGAATGCTTACTTAAAACCGGATTCCCACCACCATCCATGCCAGAAGAACTCCCTCATCAAGACTCTATACCATAGAGCCCAATGCATTTCCGACCAGGAACACATTGCCAGTGAACTTAAGCACGTACACCAAGATCTCAAGGCTAATGGTTACTCCGACTACACAATCCGCAAAGCCATCACTCCAGCCATGAAGAAGGATCCTCTTGAGGAGCCATTCAAAACCATCACCTTACCCTACATTGCGGGGGTCACAAAAAATATCTCCAAAATCCTGAATAAACACAAGATCCAGGTCTGATTCAACACAGTACATAAAATCCGTGATCTGGTTTCGTCTGTAAAAGATGTGGTTCCAGACATACAGTACCCGGGCGTCTACAAACTAAGTTGCCTCTGTGGTAGCAGTTACATTGGAGAAACCAAACGACATATCTGGGACTGCATCCGTGAACATAAAGCAGACTTGAAACACGGTAGGACGAGTACCTCAGCCGTGGCAGATCACTGTTATAATTTAGTGGGCTCACATGACATTGACTTCTCCAAGACGGACGTTCTCTGCAAGCCATCCGGCTACCATGAGAGATTCGTTCATGAGGCCATACACATATACAAACACAGAAACAATTTCAACCGAGAAGATGGATTCTGGCTTAGTAACCATTGGAAAGACGTTATAAACCATTTTGGTACTTAATTGATTGTATTTTATGGTGACTTTCAGATCGCAGTCCATTCGCTGCCACTGCCTCTTAATACCTTTCACACGACGGTCAATGGTATGGTTTATAGCAGGGGTGTCCAAACTTTTTTTCCCGAGGGCCACATACAGAAAAATATACGAAGGATTGGGCCACTCACTAGACGTGAGGTATACTGCCTCACTTCTCATGCACTAATATTGTCAAAATCAATCAAATGCAGGTAAATTACGTTTGATTATTGAACATGTTTGAAGAAAAAAAGCCTCCATCATAGCTCTTCATTAGTAGATTTTAATTTTATTTTTTACAAAAAGGTTGGCAGGTAATTCTCTCAGTGACAGCCTCAGATTGGTTCTTAGGGTGCTGATCCCCCTTCATTGTCCATATGAAGGGAGAGACAAATAGGGGATGTGGATATTTCAAGCTTATTACACAAATAAATTATTGGGCTTGTTAATACATCAACTAACGTTTGTTAAAAAAATTGTCATCAACTTTAATTGACTGAATTTATGACGTAATTGGGCTTATTAACAAATGAAAACGGTGTGTATATTTTTAACTCACCTGTAATGGGAATAATGTTACGCTCAGTGGGAGCAGTGATGCTGCGCTTTGGTCTGAAGGATAGCTGGCAGGTCAGGAGTAAGTTTGGTGGTTGAGATGCGAAGGACGTCACGGAGATGGCTGTCGGTCGTTCTGGTTCTCAGCCTGCTTTTGTTCAGCGTTAACAGAGAGAATGTCTGCTCACATATGTATGTTGAGCCGAACAGACTCATCATTCGTTTTGCATGGCGTCTCGTCAGAGGAAACTTGGCCTTTTCCAAACTCCGGTAGAAGTCAGGTAGGGAGAGAAGCTGATGCTGATTCTTCAGAGAATCATCACACTGAATTTCGATCAGTTCTAATTGCAGACTCTCCTCCACTTCTTTTGCATCCATTGAAAACGGAGCCGCAAACAGTGTGATTTCCTTCTCAATGACAGAAAAATCTTGGAAGCGCTGACTGAATTCTGTCATGAGAGATGTGATCACAGACACATATTCTCCCATTTTTGCAGAGAGCTTGGCATTTGGAAATGCGCATTGATTTCGGTCAGCGTGGGGAAGTGCGCTACATTGAAGTTGCGCAGTTGTGACTCGAAGAGACGGAGCTTCGCACGGAATGCTTTCATGTGCACATACAGCTGTGGTACCAGCTGCTCTTTGCCTTGTAGTCTCTTGTTCGGGGTGTTGAGATGATCAGTGAGATCAACTAAAAAAGCCAGGCCTGCCAACCATAAAGGGTCACTGATCTCATGGAGAGGTCTGCCCTTTTCTTTCAAAAACTTGTCGATATTTGATCTCAGGGAATAAAACCACTGCAGCACGGAGCCGCGACTGAGCCAGCGCACTTGGGAATGGTAGAGTAGGTCCCCGTATTCAGCATCGACATCAGAGAGGAACGCTTGCAATTCTCTGTGGTAAAGCCCTCGGGCCATAATTTTTTGACATTTTTCACAACTGTGTTCATCACATCGCCAAGCTGGATTATCTTGGCACAGAGGGCTTCTTGGTAGATGATACAGTGCATTTTAACAGTCTCACCTCCGCTCTCCTGCACCTTGGCACTCACCATAGAAGCCATTCCTTTGCGCTCGCCTGTCATTGCTGGAGCCCCATCCATTGTAATTCCACACAGCTTGTCCCATTTAAGTCCAGCCTGGTTAATTGAATCTGACACAGCTTCAAAACATATCCTTCCCAGTTGTTGTCCCCTTTAGACTCCGAAGATCAAGCAGTTCCTCCGTAATGCAAAAATTCTCATCAACTCCCCGCAAAAAAATTAACAGCCGTGCAGTGTCCGTGGCATCTGTGCTCTCATCACATGCAATCGAGTAAAAATCGAAAGCACAAGCTTTATCTGACACTTGCTGTTTTAAGTTAGCCGACAAGTCTTCAATTCGCCGCACAACCTTATTTCTGGACATACTAACATCGTTAAAATCCTGAATTTTCTCCAGGCACATTCCCACGACTTTAGTGATGCACTGTTTGATGAAGTCACCGTCTGAGAAAGGTTTCCCGTGTAGGGCAATGAGTTGAGCTACTTCATTGCTGGCTATTGTTGCATTTTCTTGAGCTTTGTTAGCACAGAAAAAAAAACCCTGCTGCTGCGTTAGCAGGCTAGCTTGCCATTTGCTTTACCTTCTCTCTCCGCTCGGCGCCAGTGTAGGACGTGAAGGTCTGATGTTTGGTTTCATAATGCCGTCGTACATTGTACTCTTTCATCACGGCAACACTCTCATTACAAATCAAACAAACACACTTCCCCTTGGTTTCTATGAAAAAAAAAATTCCACCGAGTCTGAAATTTCCTGCACTCGCTTGCAACCTTGCGTCTCTTCGGTTCCGGCATTTCTGGTGACCCTGAGCAAATGTTTTCTTCGATTGCTTGCTTTGTGGAGACGCTGCCTTGTTCAAGACAATAGCGCCATCTAGTGTTTAAATTAAGAAATGCAATACAGTGGGCCATAGTCCATTATATTTTTAAACTTTGATACGGGCCAATTAAAAATGGATGGCGGGCCGCAGTTGGCCCGCGGGCCGTAGTTTGGACACCCCTGGTTTATAGCATGTTATATAATAATAAATAGTATAACATTGTAATGTTTAACATAATTCATAAGGCAATATATAGTATTGTAATTTTATAGTGAATATACAGCTGTGTGGTATACAGTAGGGTTGGTAGAATAATACATAGTGTAATATTACAAGTCTAATATTTTACAGTCTAAAGTATAGGGTAGTCTAAAGTAACGCATTGTATAATTCAAGGGTGGGTTTGTCTATGGTAGTGTATATTACGGTGTATAGTTGTGTAATGTAGGAAAAAGTTTATTTGGAGACATATCAATATAATGCATAATGTTAGAGCTTACATTGGGCTGTGTATACGATATTATACAATGTAGTTTAGATTGGAAGGTATAACATTACAATGTATAGTAGTCTAGTTTATGGCATGGTTGTAACGCAACACAGGACAGAGCAGCGCATCGTGGCTGTTTCTCCCCCCTCCTCCGTTCCGAGCATGGATGGACTCGTCCGTCTGAACGAGGCTCGTCGCTCTCCGTGGTGCTAACGTTGGAAAGAAGGAAAAAACGCCACCCATTTTTTTCGCCATATGGCATTGTAATGTATAACGACTTATTGTTAGTAGCTCAGCTGATGGAGAGTATATAGAGTTTATTGATAACATTGATGTAGTTTGTATTTTAGTTTTTTTATTAGTTTACTATATGGTATTCATTAGATAGTGTAGTGTATACCCAGTTACTTTATGTTTATAGCTCAATTTATTGAAGAATATATTGAGTACATTTATTATATTGATGAAGTTTCTACTTAGTTTTTTTTCACATCGGTTTATTGTATGATAGTTGGGTAGTTGCAGTCCTTTAGCGTCAATATACTAAATGCCTCTGTTGAGATGGAAACTTTGACTTTAACATAGCTATTTCCGTGACCAGTCACATGCTAATCCCTCACATTAACATCATGCTAATCTCCCAGTTACATGCTAATTTCTGACTTTAACACCCTGCGGATCCAACACTTTAACGCAGCTATTTCAATGCTAAATTATCCTGTTTGATATGTAAACTCCTTTGTCAAGGCGCTTTACCTCTCCCACCTAGTTTAAACGACACTGCGAATTTTAGCAGCAGTCATTGAAGTGCTGTCGTCCCGACAGTTCTGTTCCTTCACTTGAAAGGCTACTTGTGTTGTGGCCGAAACGTCGTGAAAATTTTATTTTTTATTACGTTTTATTTTATTTTATTTTTTTCTATTCTACGTTACTTTACCGAAAGAACCAAGAAGATGAATCCCTGCAGTCACGAAAGCTTTAAATCTGAACTTTACGCAATAAAAAATCATAGTGTAAGATAAGACTACAATCGTTGTCTGCTGTGAGGATCTTCTCTACTCAGGGCCCCGAATGTTTGTGGCAAGTGAAAGTTTGTCTCAGCAAAATATAAGATTTCTCACAGTAGCATACCGTATGACCACACGTCGCTCTGCACCTTATAGAGCCCATGGAACATGCTTTCTGAAGACATCCACCTTACAGGCAGAGGCACCTAATGGACATGACCGCATGGCCACAAGCACAACAACAATATGTTCAGTAAATTCAGTTCAGGCCGATGCATCGCGATCCGTCATACGTTTTTTGCGTCAGGCCACATTCATCTTGCCAAATTAGCGTCATCTAGCCCTCCACTACCCTGAAGGGTTAAATGTGTAGTGACATCACGGGATGTCACTGTGTAGTGCCGGCCCTAGAGAGGCACGGCGTGCGGTGTATTGACATCGCGGATACCACTCTGGTGTGGGTGTAGTACCGGCCCTAGAGGGGCTCGGTCAGCGCTGATTGATCCCGCTGGATGGCATCACGCTTGGCGTGCAGTGCCAATCCAACAGGATAGGGTGTGGGAGTGCCGGCCGTAGGAAACGGGTTACTAAATGCCATGGCACTCTGGTTGACCCGAGAGGACACGTGACCGGTTAAGTCTACAAAGGGGCCCCAAGTGGGGGCTAGGGGTGGTCACGTGGTCGGGGTCTAGATCCTGCTGCTCGATGATTCTAGAAGGTGGTCGTGGCCAAGGGCGGAGCCAGCCACGCCACAGAGAATATAAGCTGGGTCCCCCAGAGGGACCGGCGTTGTTGTTCATCCTGAAGAACCTTTGTCTACGTCTACGTTCTACCGAGTCTCCAACACATGGACTGGGACCCGAGCTGTGGTCCCGTTCTGTCGTAGCTAGTCATGTTGTAATTAGTGTAGTTAGCCTGGTGGTCACCACCACAGGTTGTTATTCTGGGCCAGTTACCCCGTGTACCACATTGGGGGGGAGGAGGAAGGGGATTTGTGAAATTGCCCCATATTTTGAACTGTCGGCAGAGCAGGGAGATTGAATCCAATTGCCGACCTCTGGATTGCAAATCCAGGGTGGGAGAGCCATTGCACCACCGTGTGTGGCAGCACCCCCCACTCTTTTTTTCTTAGGGGCTGTGCAAAATAAAATAAAAACATTGAGTACAATTAAAGTGATGGGCCTTCTATCCCGATGATGGTGATGACATTGGTGATACTGATAATGATGCTGATGATCCTAAGTAAGGTGAAGGACTCACGTTGCCCTTCACCACGTAGTTGGGGTCAGTCTGGACGTCCCGTGCCAGCCCAAAGTCGCAAATCTTGGCGATGTGTCCATGCGTTACCAGCAAATTCCTCGCAGCCAGGTCGCGGTGGATGCACTAAAAAAAAGAAAAAAATTCCCTGTGTGGCCTTCAACAAACTTGGGGCAACTTCTGTGAAGGTTGGCCACGGTCCACGACGGGGTGGGTGCCCAGCACCACGCCTGGCCACCTTTGTCTGCCCAGTGTAGATGTTTACACACCGCACCAGGTACTCATTTGAGTCCACCTGAGGAGGCCCAAGACCTGTTCAGATAATTGTCACTGGTGTTGGCCGTGAGCGGGAAGCGAACTCTGGCCGTTGGGTTCGTACCGCAGTGAACTAACCTCTCGGCAACCACTCGCCACCCAGACAGACATTAAGGGCAACAATGATGTGCACCACAGACACAGTCACTTTCCGAGACACAGGTAAACACGCACAGTCACAGAGACACAGTTAAACATACTCTTTGGTTCTTCGGTAAAGTAACGTAGGTATAAAATAAAATAAATCACGACGTTTCGGGCGCAACACAAGCGTCCCTCATCAGGTGGGAAAGCATGATCTGCTGCTGAGGCAGACTGTTTTAAAAGGTTTGAAATGGGTGTAGCCCTAGGGTCATAAAGAAGTGGGCGGGGCTAGTGATGTTAATGTGAGAAATTAGCATGTAAATGTAAGATCGGAGAGCGGCCTCCTCGACGAGGGCTTCAAATCAAGACAGTTAAACACGCGCAGTCACACATGGTCAAATTGAAACACAGAGGTGAATTTCCTGAGGTTCTTAAAGATGGTCATGGCCCTGTAGGGATAGAGACAGACAGGCACGGAGACACATACAGAGAGACACAGAGACAGGTTAAAATCATCACGTATTTTCATCATTATGTTCCACCACTCTTTTAACCGAGGAGAGAGGCTCACTGCTGATTCACTCCTCTCGCGACTCACGTTCTTGTGAGCGAGGAAGGCCATACCGCTCGCGACCTGCTTCGAGACTCGGGAGGTTGTCCACCCCGGATGGAGTAGAGTCGCTCACGATCGCTTCTCTCTCCGACGACGACGCGTCCCAGCCTGCGGCGCACAAGGAAGCCCGGACGATTCAGAAATGCCCTAACTATAGAGTATCTATAGTAGATCATCGATTATTCGGCGGCTACGGGGGGGAAGGGGATGCCACATTTTTTAACAACGCCGGATATTCACTACATAATAATTTGAAATAGCAAATTTTTTGCACATTCTTGCATAACATTATGTTTTTAAATGTTGTGAATGTTGTTGTCTTTTAAATTAGTTTACTATATGAAATTGGTATGAATAAACATACAAATACACAAAAATAAATATCCTACTGTAAAATGTAACCTATTTACTGTACCGTACTTACCAATCCAATCTCGAAGACTCTGAATGGAGTGATGTATATACGTGCAGTATTGTCATTTTTTAAAGTTGTATTTAGTGTATAATGTACCGTCTGTAATATTTAACAGTGAAATGAAGTCGGTGGCCGCTCTGGTTAATACCGCGGTCTACTTCGCAGTAGACACAGTTAGAGCGAACACGTACATGATTCGAAAAAGAGAGTCGGCCAAGTGTTGTGTGGTGTAATTATACAAATTTGAGAAATTTACTCGCAAATTATTCCATCGGGGAAGCTGCCTAATAACATCACAAACCCACTTGGCAGGGTAAAGCCCGCTTGCAAGGCTGTGGCTGCACAGGGGCAGCTACCCCCAGTTCATGGAAACTGGTATTGATGTAGTTTACGAATCGCCATGGGCGGCATGGTGGCACATTGGTAAGTAACCCTTGCGCCTTGCAGCAAGAAAGCTGGGTTTGATTCCCGACTCGGGCGCGTTTCGGCGTGGAGTTGTCATCTTCTCTCCCCCTGTTCGTCAGAGTGTGTAAGTGCAATGGAGTGTTTGAGTGAGTGTGTGAGCGAGTGAGTTAGCGTGAATGTGTGAGTGTGTGAAGATTGTATGTTCTCCCCCTCTTCTGGGTCTCCTCCGCGTTCTCGAGTTTCCTCCCATAGTAAAAAAAATACCCAATACAACGAGTCTGGCATTGGGCAAAACATCCCAATACTGAAAAATCACCTGCAAATTACTCAATTGGGACTACACAGTGACGGCAAAAACTTCGCAGGACCCTCATGAAGAAGTCTTGAGTTTTTGCACAGTAAACAAATGTAATAATAAATCTTGACTTAAAGCTTTTGTGACTGCAGGAAGACATTATTTGGGTCTTTCGGTAACGTCACGTAGATAGGTTCAAATAAAATAACCAAAAATAACAAAAAACTACGACCTTTCGATCGCAACACAAGCCTTCATCATCAGGAAGAAAAAAAGAGAGGGGGACAGCTGCTGAGCTAGACAGTCTGCCTTATTTCAACCAGTGTTGTGCCTATCCTAGGTAAACTCTGTCTTAAATGAGTACCTGGTGCAGTGTGTAGACATGAGCACTGGGGAGACAGAGGTGGCTGCATGTGCGTGGTGCTGGCCACCCACCTCCTCGTGGGCCATGCCGCCTAACAGCAGCACAGTCTGTTAAGGCTTATTTGGGTGATCTTCATCTTTGTTGTACGCTTGTGCCATCTTGTGTGTCCGCTGTCAAAGATTCCAGGCTACATCCCTCCGGAGTCCACCCCATGGGGCTCCCCTTCTCCCCGGCCTAAAAAACCCAGACAGTACTCGTGCATCATGCATGCGGTGTCAACAAGAGGTAAGAGGTGCATGAGTGGGCACACACTCTGGGTTTCACATCTGCAGAGTTAGTTAAGTGTACAATGTGCTCGCAAGCAGAGGTGAACAATAAAAAATATCAGTCGCGGTTATGAGAAACGCTACCCTGAAGAAACGGGCGGTTTGCACTCTGAACTTGCAATCCAGAAGTTACTGGTTCGTTTTCCCATCGCAGCGTTTGAAACAGTGGCACAATTTTCTTAAATTTACAATTTTTACCTTGCCAACCAGTACAAACAGCCAGGTGAGGTGTATAAGCGTCACTATGTATGAATAGTTTAGGACATCTTATGCTCACAAACTCACCCGTTCACGCACTCAACCACCAACTCAATCTCACTCAAACCACCAACTCACTCTCACTCAAACCACCAACTCACTCAACCACCATCTCACTCAAACCACCAACTCACTCAAACCACCAACTCACTCAACCACCATCTCACTCAAACCACCATCTCACTCAAACCACCATCTCACTCAAACCACCAACTCACTCAAACCACCAACTCACTCACTCAAACTACCAACTCACTCAAACCACCATCTCACTCAAACCACCACCATCTCACTCAAACCACCAACTCACTCAAACCACCATCTCACTCAAACCACCATCTCACTCAAACCACCAACTCACTCAAACCACCAACTCACTCAAACCACCATCTCACTCAAACCACGATCTCACTCAAACCACCAACTCACTCAAACCACCATCTCACTCAAACCACCAACTCACTCAAACCACCACCATCTCACTCAAACCACCAACTCACTCAAACCACCATCTCACTCAAACCACCATCTCACTCAAACCACCAACTCACTCAAACCACCAACTCACTCAAACCACCATCTCACTCAAACCACCAACTCACTCAAACCACCAACTCACTCAAACCACCATCTCACTCAAACCACAAACTCACTCAAACCACCAACTCACTCAAACCACCAACTCACTCAAACCACCACCATCTCACTCAAACCACCAACTCACTCAAACCACCATCTCACTCAAACCACCATCTCACTCAAACCACCATCTCACTCAAACCACCAACTCACTCAAACCACCAACTCACTCAAACCACCATCTCACTCAAACCACCAACTCACTCAAACCACCAACTCACTCAAACCACCATCTCACTCAAACCACAAACTCACTCAAACCACCAACTCACTCAAACCACCAACTCACTCAAACCACCAAACTCACTCAAACCACCATCTCACTCAAACCACCATCTCACTCAAACCACCATCTCACTCTAAAAGGTTGAAGGTTAAGGTGCAGGCACCCCTGAAAATATATTGGCTCGCGCCACTGCAAGCTCCCTTCTGGAGGATATGTTGTTGAGCCAGACGTTTGGAAGAGGTGGGAGTAACCCACATGTTACCCACACACGAACTGCCGATGGACTACCCATTGACAGTGCTGAGTGGACAACGGCAGGGCCAGTGAGGGGGGATTTAAAAAACGGTTCAATCACCTGCCGCGCTTGGAGGACGAACCGGCGGCATTTGGGTCGCCAAGCCCAGTGTGATAACTGTCACATTATGGCAGCATCATAATCTGAATATTTTTCCTGGATCAATCCGATGAGCTATAAAGCTCTTTTTCACAGGTGTCCAGCACCACTTCATCATTTGGATGAGGGGTTCCTGAATCAGGTGAGAGACAGATTTGTCCTCCTCTACCAGGTGAGGTCGGGCAATTTTACTTCTCACTTCACCTTCCTCACCTCAACTGGTAAGGTAGGAAAATCATTGCTCCTGAACTAGGTGAGAGCCCAATCAGGTGTGACCTGTGGTGCATAAGGGGACCACACCAATGATAAAAAAAAAATACTAAACTCTTTTTTATTTTCTTGGTTCTTTCGGTAAAGTCTCGTAGAAGGGAAATAATAAAAATATAAAACAATACAATTCTCACGACGTTTCGACTGCAACACAAGCAATCATCATCGCTTCTACGTGACTTTACCGAAAGAACTAAGAATATGAATCCCTGCAGTCACGAAAGCTTTAAATCAAAATGTATTTTGTATTTATTTACCAAGGTCACATCTATAACAGCAGCCACTATACCTGACCAGTGTTACCCATTTCTACTTTTACCTATTATTATTATGATTAGTGTGTGGACCCACCACAATGCGTTATACCCCTGCTACAACTTTATCACCTTAGTTCTCATATGATCTCCGATGCTAAGCAGACTTAAGCCTGGGCTTGCCCTGAGCTACAGACGTGTGACTGTCAGGTGACCAGGGGATGGCAGTGCTGAGTGTTTTCTTCAGCTGCAAGCCGAATGTGGGGAGTTGTGTCGACTGACAGGCAAAGGTGTACCAGCTCAGCGCTCAGACCTCTTGAGACACACACCCACATTACGATCATATGATATAATAATGTTTAGTTTTAGTTGGAGCGCCGTTCATGCAAATTGCATGAACAATGTCACTGCAGCCAAGCGGTGAGCCAGCACCAACAATTGCCCAAGCTCTATATACCAATATATTCCAGCCAATGTATGCGTGTTTATTCACGTAGGGGGGCAACACTTTACCCCATACAGAAGGGACAGATAATATTAGTCCACATTTTGCTCTGCTGCCTTTTGGCATATCCAGGGTATGGCACTTCCTGCATGCTCACGGGAAAGAAGTTTCGCAACATTTGCGTGATCCATGAATCCTCGCCTCAACGGTGTTGGATTACAGGCGTGCACCACCGCCGCCCGGCTAATGAATGCTCCCCTCGTGTGTACGTTTGCGTGTGTGCTTGCTTCTCAGATTGACCTGCTGGAGGACCCGTGCCTGCTTAACGTGGTGATTCTACAGACGGTGTTGCAGGAGATCCGCCATCGCTCCGCTCCTGTCTACAAGAGACTTTGCGACATCATCTCCACTCCGCAGAAACACTTCTACGCCTTCACCAATGAGCACCATCGGTAGGCGCAGCTCTCCAACCGGTCCTAGCCATCTCGCCAATCCAGTGTGCACGGCACACGAATTGACGCCTCTTTACTTCTGAACTGTGGCACACGGTGGCGGTTGGTGGCGCAAAGTCTCGTTGGGACTGTTTCCCAGTGCCATGAGGGCCAGCGGAGTTGGTGGCGTAGTGGCGTTGTGCATAAGGCTGCCCCTGTCCAGATGGCCAAGGATTGGTAGCTGATTTTTTCGCCAGGGCTGAAATTAATTGCACTCCTTTTATTGAATTTTGGCACTCCGTGGGGTGGGGTTTGAATTGTATGTATGTTGAACTTCCTTCACACAGTACTTAGCCAACTGTGCTATGTACAGTTGAGATAATAAACTGTGCATCTGATTCAGCTCGTGGGACTGAACGCCCCCGTGGCTTGAGTTACCGAGCAGAAAGGCGTTTTATAAATGTAATTCATGATTATTAAATACATTTCTTGTCATTAAAACTGGATTTCTGAAGGCGTTTCCAGCACTCGGAGGGAAACCTCTGACATGCCTAACAACTCACGGAACTACATGATTTACACTTCTCGCAGAGCTGTGCTCATTTTACTGCCCCAGAAGAGGTACACATTTCCTAGTCGACCTCTTAAGCACCATTTCAACTCCACAACTTTGTTACTGTGACTCGCGTGGAAGTGATTACACAGCAACGCCTAGTGTGATTGTCTAACAGCGCCGTAACTTGATTGTCGTGTGTCTCAGAGACACGTACGTGGAGCAGGAGAAGGGAGAGCCTTCCAATGACCGTAACGACCGAGCCATCCGATATTCTGTGTTGACTATTCCACCTGAAGACGGAAGCTTGTGTTGCCTCCAAAACGTCGTGATTCAATTGTTTTCTTTTATTTTGTTTTATTTTATCTACGTGACTTTACAGAATAAAACCAAAGAGTATGGATCCTTGCAGTCACGAAAGCTTAAAATCTTGTCACACTGCTTTTCACATGTAACAGCCCTCTTTTTCAATCCACTGCTGGGTGTGGGCCTCGTTCTGTGCGAGGTTGTGCAAGGTTGTTTGACCGTACGGTAGATCCCCGTTGAATGCGCGTTCACACTCCGCGTTTTGGCTTTAACACGGTTTTACCTTTTTATGGAAAGTGTTTAGATTTTAACGCTCAACCGCGCTCGCTACATTGCAAGTATAGCGCGTGGTCGCGGACTACTTTTCTGAGCGGCGTCGGTGTTAGCAGTGTTGTTGGATGATGCTAGAAGCTGTAGTACTGATGTATGCTGTGATACCCAGCGTACCTTCCTCTTCCTCGGTCTTTGTTCCAGCAGGATCTTTGTGCGCGGAGCGTCATCTCACTCCCTTATATTTTTCACTCACCATATCTCTCACTTGAGATTTAATTAAAGGAGTGTCATACTTAGCATATTGATAGAGATACTATATAAACACAACACATTTTAAAATAAACATGTAAAACAGTGTACTGTGCTATCAAAGATATATATTGGTAAATAAAGTCATGGTTTGTCAGTAGAGCAGAAAACAATAATATCTATTTATATCTGCCAACCGTACACTCGTTGAGCACACGTTTGGCTGATTTATACACCAGTTCTCTTCATTGCAATTTAACTAAATCACCGAGGAGATACAAAATTTAGATAACAGCATATGAGGATTTGTGCACTTGATGTTGGCCATTAAAGTGAATTGTTCTCGTCTTCAAATGATCAATGAGTGTCAGCCTCCGATCAGTAGAACTACAGGTAGGCATCACCTCAACTGAGCACATCAACAAGATTATGGAGGAGTGTGATATCACCTGGCTATGGGGTCAGCCTACAGCTGCGTGCCAGCTCATCTGGCTGGACATCCACGTTTATATGGGGCATTGTTCCCGAGCATGTCCAGTCACATTATAATGGAGCTGAATTTGTTTCACCACAATGCCAAATGACACGTGTGTACGACACCATCTGGCCAGCCACAAATCTCTTACATGCTCTTCGTTGTGGTCGTGAGGTCATGGGTGTTTGCAAAGAGATAGCCCTCACCCTAATAGAGAGCGGGGATCACAACACCTTCACGTGGCCTTATCAAATGCACAGTCCTTCATTCTAGGACTGTATATCGTTTCCTTGGCGATTACAAGCAGCGATTTTGCTAAACCCTGTTTGTTTGGTATGCTTCTCTCTCTGTGGCCCCTGTTGTATCTGTGTTAGTTCCCCCCTACTTGAGTGTCTGTATATACATCTGGGGTTATGTTTCTTATCTCTCGTAAATTTAGCTCTTCTGTAGCTGATGATGGCTGCTTGTGTTGCAACCGAAACGTCGTACGCTATTATGTTATTTCATTATTTCTTATTTATACGTGACTTTACCGAAAAAAAAAGAGTAATTCCTGCAGTCACGAAAGCTTTGAATCAAGTCTGTAGTGCCTCTTGTTAAACAGTGCTTCAGTTGAACAGGAAAATTAATAAATCCAGCAGGCATGACTTGAAAAGTAACAAATTTACATTTTGGGTGGCACTCTATATTGTCCGGTAAATCGTGTCGCCAATTATAATTTCTGCGTTTATCTGCGCGTGTCTGTGTACCCCCAGTGGAGGAATACGTGCGCAGCTTGCTGGACAACCCTGAGTTGATTGACCGTCTGGCACTGGCCTCGGAGCAGGTGAGACTCCGTATGCGTGCATCAGCTTTGCCCCCCCTTCATATTTATGGTGCGGGCCTGTACCCTTGTCCGACCCCTCACTTCCGCGTTGCATCCAGCTGCCTCATTGAAGAAAGGGACACTTGCCTTGCGCTGAGTACGACGTTTCGCTGGTTGTAATCGCCAGGGAAACGATATACTCGATTTGTAAGTGTTGTGGGTTTACTCTCCAATACACTGGCGTGCTGCAGTAGTAACTAATTGACACGTTTTGTTTTACGTAACAAACCTTACTAATTGTCTGTACCGGGTTAACTACACACATTTACGCGTTCTTACCCAAAAAACCTTTATTATGGATAATTTTGGTCGCGAAAGAATACGTGTTAAACAGCGCCCTTTTAGAACGTCTCTTCCTCACCAGCAATGGTCAATCAATCAAATAAATCCTAGATTTATAACGTGGCATATTTAGCAAAAAGCAGAGACGGAAGGGTGAAACTCTAGAGGTAGCTCTATGATATCCGCTTTTGTGGAACGTTCTCTAACACGGATGGCCGTACTGCTCTGAGATAAATCAGACTGGATCCTTCGTCTCGTTACGTGATGGCGGTTGCAAAATTGTTGTTGACGCGTGCATGTGCCGTGTGTGTGCTGTGTACGTGTGCAGGATGTGGTGGAGTCCCGGGTAATCTTCCCCGAACATCTCCCGCTGTCCCAGCTGCAGCAAGGTGTGCGCTCCGGCCGGTTTGTCCAGGGAACCTTCCTTGCGAGTCGTGAGAATTACCTGGAGGGGACTCTGAGGGTGCGAGGGGACGGTGACAGTGATAAAGAGGTACACGTTTCACAAGCCTGCGTCTGGAAGGAACAATGCTGTTCGATCGTATCTGTGTGAGTTTTAAAAACACATTTATAATTAAGCAGTGGCATAGCGTTCTTGGCATGAGCAGTAGCTCTTAACCTTTACTGCAAGGCTGCAGTAAAGGTTAAGAGCTACTGGGCTAAAATATTTGTATTTTGAACGTCTTTTGCACCCTACGTAGGTGTCATAGCCTGGCTCCTGCCCCCCCGGCCTGTGAGTCTTGGTGCAGTTGCACTGCCTGCACACTCGATAGCTACGCCACCACAACTACAGTATATACGTTAATTGTGACTACTTTAATAATAGGGTTTTTCCCTTTTTTTCTGGCAACAAAACTAAAACCTTTTACAAGGAATCATGTGTGCATTAACCACAATACTTGTGGTCAAAATGCAAACAAAAAACACACTATGATAATATATGCATTGTCCTTGAGACTGAGTGGTTCACACCAGGGACGGCTTTCTTTTGAGCCTCGACCCAATTGGTGCGAGACCAGAGGACGCCAAAAGGCGTACGCATATATTGCAAATATTATCAGTGTGTTTTTGTTTGCATTTTGACCACAAGTATTGTGGTTAATGCACACCTGATTCCTTGTAAGAGGTTTCAGTTTTGTTGCCAGAAAAAAGGGGAAAAACCCTATTATATTTTGGTACTGGAAAAGGAGGTCTAATGATGGTTGTGACTACTTTGTTAACAAAATGAATGGTCTATTTCCACCTCCAAAATGTAACGTTAAATAACAATTAGGTACATTGGCCCTTTGTTGGAAAAAAAAAACCCAGTCTAGAAATTGCCCTACTTGAACATATGTTACTGAAAAACATTGGTTTCAGAAGATTCATGGGCTCATAGTCCTACATTTTAAATTGTTTATTCGTGGTATTAAAACTCTTGTACAGTAAAACCTTGGATTGCGAGCATAATTCGTTCCGGAAACGTGTTTGTAATCCAAAGCACTCGTATATCAAAGCACTCGTATATCAGTTGTGATCACGTGACGCTCGGCAGTACAAAGCTGCTCGTATTGCAAGACCCTCGCTCGTTTATCAAATTAATATTTATTACAAATTTTGCTTGTCTTGTAAAACACTCGCAGACCAAGTTACTCGCAATCCAAGGTTTTACTGTATATGCTGCTCTCTAACAGCACTTGGCCCAGCGGTCTGTTAAGACTATACGGGGGATCTTTTTTGTCTGCGTGCAGGTGTTGATCCAGGGGCTGCAGCATTTAAACCGCGCGATGCACGACGACATCGTGTGCGTGGAGATGTTCCCCGAGGAGCGCTGGGTTGCCCCCTCCTCGCTGGTCCTGCACGATGAGGGCGTCGCAGGGGACGTTGCAGAAGAGAATGAAGAGGATGTGGTGAGTGGAGCGTCAACACTGCCGAACCAAAATCAAACCCAGACACCTGCAGTGTGCGTGTCTCTCTCCCCGTGGTCGCATGGATTTTTCTCCAGGTCCTCCGGCTTTTCCCTCCACAGTTACAATCTGACATGCACTTAGAGTATGTGGCTGCTATCAATTTCAAATGTGATAAGATACTTCACTGAACGATCATTTGTGGCCAGGTCACTTAAAAAGAGCTATAGAGCTCTCAGGGTCCTTACCTGGTAAAGTTATTTAGTTTATAGTTTTTAAATAGTTTTAATATAAATTTTGATTTAAAGCTTTCGTGACTGCAGTAATTCATATTCTTAGTTTTTTTTCGGTAAAGTCACGTTGAAGGGAAACAACAAAATAATAAAATATATAAAACAATAAAAAAATTCACGACGTTTCGACCATAACTCAAACGGTCGTCTTCAGGTGTGTTGGTTTGCATAAATTTATTTTTAAACGGCGCATTTATTTATTTATAAAAACGTTAGCGCCACGCGCAACGATTTGGCAGTTTATTTAGGACTAGCCCATCTATATTCTGAAAAGAGGAGGGGGGAGACGAAATTTTTTATAATGTATGCTGTCTGAAAGCCACTGTAAGCGTGAACAATCAATTAAGACCTGGAATGGTTTATCAAATCTTTCCAATGATTGCTAAGATAGAATCCATCTTCTCGGTTGAAATTGTCTCTGTGCTTGTATATGTGGATAGCCTCATGAACGAATCTCTCATGGAAGCCAGATGGCTTACAAAGAACCTCTGTCTTGGAAAAGTCAATGGCATGTGAGCCTACTGAATTAGAACAATGATCTGCCACGGCCGAGGTGTTGGTCCTACCGTGTTTAAGGTCTGCTTTGTGTTCACGAATGCGGTCCGAGACATGGCGTTTGGTTTCTCCAATGTAACTACTACCACAGAGGCAACTTAGTTTGTAGACACCAGGGTATTGTATGTCCGGAATCACATCTTTTACAGACGGAACCAGATCACGGATTTTATGTAATGTGTTGAAACGGACCTGGATCTTGTGTTTATTCAGGATTTTGGAGATCTTTTTTGTGACCCCCGCAATGTAGGGTAAAGTGATGGTTTTGAAAGGCTCCTCAAGAGGGTTCTTCTTCATGGTTTGAGTGATAGCTTTGCGGATTGTATAGTCGGAGTAACCATTAGCCCTAAGAGCTTGGTGTACGTGCTTGAGTTCACTGCTTATGTGTTCCTGGTCGGATATGCATTGGGCTCTATGATACAGAGTCTTGATGAGAGAATTCTTCTGTGATGGATGGTGGTGGGAATCCGGTTTCAGATAAGCATCCGTATGGGTAGCTTTCCTGTAGACAGAGTGGCTCATTGAACCATCAGGTCTCTTTTTAATTAGGACATCCAAAAAAGGTATCTTGCCATCTATTTCGACTTCCATGGTAAATCTGATGGCTGGGTGTATGGAATTGATGTGGTCGAAGAATTGGTCTAGAGCAAGCCGGCCATGTGGCCAGATGACAAAAGTGTCATCCACGTACCTCTTCCATAAGGTTGGGCGCAGAGTGGCAGTCTGGATGGCGTCAGTCTCAAATTTCTCCATGAAAATGTTAGCTATAACTGGAGA
This sequence comes from Petromyzon marinus, assembly GCF_048934315.1. NCBI lineage: Eukaryota > Metazoa > Chordata > Hyperoartia > Petromyzontiformes > Petromyzontidae > Petromyzon > Petromyzon marinus. The sequence goes on along the minus strand of NW_027423677.1, from coordinate 2,602,678 downwards.
AAGGGGGGAGCCCATTGGGGTGCCCTCAGTTTGTTTGTAGAAAGTTCCATTCCAAGTGAAGTATGTATTGGTTAAACAGTGTCTCACCAGGGGGGGTACCTCAGTGTTTAGTCCTTGATGAACCAAGTCTTCAATGATTGCAATGGTGTCAGGTACAGGAACCTTGGTGAATAAGGAAACTACATCAAAACTGATAAGCAGGTCGTCTGGGGACAGGGAAATACCCTTGATTGTCGATACCAGGTGAGTCGAATTTTGTACCACAGAGGTGGTCTTTCCAGTGAAAGGACGCAGGATTTCAGACAAAAAACGAGCTAGTTTGTAGGTGGGGGAGCCGATAGTAGAGACTATGGGACGAAGGGGTGTATCTACTTTATGTATTTTTGGTAAGCCGTATAATCTTGGTGGCCTGGCAGCAGAAGGTTTCAACGAAAACTATTTAGATTGATCAAGTAATGCGGTTGAATCAGAAATTATTTTGTTGGTTTGTGTGACGAGGCTGTTGGTGGGATCTCTTTTTATTTTTGTATAACTACCATCGTCGAGTAATTATTTAATTTTGTTGTTGTATTCTATTTTATCCATGATGACAGTAGCATTGCCTTTGTCAGCTGAGAGGACTACAATATCATTCCTCTTTTTTAATTTATATAATTCAAAACGCTCATCTTTGCTGAGGTTGCTAGCTGGCATCTTAGCGTTTTTGAGGGTTGCAGCGATTTCAGATCTTGCTACGTCTGCAGCGATGTGACCCAGGCCCCTGAGAGCAACGTCTACTTGGGCAATTATATCATTAACTGGTATGTGTTTAGGTGTGACTGCAAAGTTTAGACCTTTAGCTAAAACGGATTTCAGACTATCGGAAATAGAACTGTTACTGCGATTAATTACGACTTTGTTAACGTCTAACTATAAATGCACCGTTTAAAGATAAATTTATGCAAACCAACACACCTGAAGACGACCGTTTGAGTTATGTTCGAAACGTCGTGAGAATTTTTTATTGTTTTATATATATTTTATTATTTTGTTGTTTCCCTTCAACGTGACTTTACCGAAAAAAAACTAAGATTATAGTTTTAATATAGTTTAAACAAAGAATAACAACAAAAACTCAACCACTTCAAGAGAGACCTTAAACATAATGAACACCGTGTGACCAGACAACAATCCACATTAGAGATGCTGTTAGCTTGATTTTGCGTTTATTAAATGACTTTACATTACATTACTTCAAAATCAAGTCAGGAGTGCTAATCATTTCATACTATTTTTGTATGTACGTAGGGGTTATTTGACCATACTTCGATGCGGGTTGGTGAACGGGGGGGGGCATAGATCAGGAGCATAGAAGGACAGGACATCAGTTCATTTTGCTGTACTGCGCTCTGCTGCCAGCCATTTTGGCGCAGAGCCTATACCACCTGTTATGCATATCCAGGCTCAACACGGCGTCGCTTCCACGGTCTGAGCTCCTTTTTAATGTTTCTTTTAATTAACTTAATTAGAACTCAAGAGATCAGGACACGTATCATTTGCGAGAGTGACCTGGGTCACAGGGTGGCCTCTATATTGAAAACTAATTTCTTTAGAACTGCTTTTTGTATTTAGATTGTTGTCCTTTCCGCGCACCTCCGATTAGCATGGTTGGCTGTGTACGGTGCGAAATAAGTTCTACATGCATACATACCACAGTGACAAAATGCAAAACATAATAAAGTACAGCAATGAAGTTAATTGAAATTGGCACGAAAACAACTGTGGTTTATGAAAAGTCGACAATATTGCACAAACATAAACAAGTGTTAGATATTAAATCGCATGTAGTGCAAGTTGGCTTGGGCAGATTATTTATAGGCTGATCATTGCACAGTTATACTTATTAAAACGTTACGTAAACATTAAACACATATAGGGTGACTGATGTGCTAAGCAGGTAAGAGAAAATGTCAATCAGTGAAATCATAAAGAATCGAGAGATTAAGCATCAAATTGTGAATTCGATGGGAGGGTAACCTTTGTTGTAGATAATATTGGTCGCAAAAGCTTACGCGTTTTTTTTTAAACGTGTGGTATCTGATGGGCGTGTTCCGGTTGATTCTATCAATCGCCAGAACTGTTTTAACTTATAAATATTTACGGAGGACTCCTTACTGTGATCTTTTGTCATTTTAACAAAGCGTCAGTCTCATTATTGACATTGATGAGACACAGCATGAAACCACATCCGCAGGTTAAGCGCTATTGTTTTGGATTGCTCCTTCCCCTTCAAGCCAAATTGTATTGTGTTATGCAGTGAGTTGGTAAAAAAAAATAGTTATTTCATTATTTCAGTGTGTGAGAGAGACGCTACTGTGGTGAGTGCTCATTTGAGTTTGCGTTGTCATCTCCCGGTGCTATCCCAGCTGCTGCTGCTGTCGTCGCTCTTGCTTAGATTACGCAACACGATGTTTGTCCTTTGTTTTGGTCTCCAGCTGAAAGCCGAAAGTGGGAAGATGCGTCGGCCCACTGGCAAAGTGGTCGGCATCATCAAGCGGAACTCGAGGCCGCTGTGCGGCATGCTCATGCCCAGCCCAATCAAGGAGGTGGGCTGATCTGCATGTGTGTGTGTACGTGTGGGGAGCGGTAATGTAGCGGTTAGCGCGCTGCGCTACGAATCCTGGGACCCGAGTTGGATTATATTTATCGCTCATAACCAATAAACAGCGCCAAATGTCTGAACCTGTCTTGGGCCCTTCCCTAGGTCGACTCGGCCATAAATGAGTCTCTGATGTGGCATGTAAACATCAGCGCTGTGGAGACAAAGGCGGTCGGGCATGGTGCTGGCCGTACCCACCCCGTCGTTTGCCGTACCAGCTTGAATAGGTGTGTGCTGACGGCACTTGCCCAAACAGTTTGTTGAATGCCTTACTGGGGGCTCTTTGTGCGTGTTGCAGGCCACCCGCCACCTGTTCACGCCCGCGGACCGCCGCATGCCACGAGTGCGGGTGGAGACAAGACAAGCAGCGTCCCTGCAGGCCCACCGCATCGTGGTGGCCATCGGTGGCTGGCTGCGACACTCCCGCTACCCGAACGTACGACTGCACCGTGACGCCCCGGACGCCGTGACACCTCACCCGTCTGTCCCGTGGTCGGCATCGTCGGGCTCATCCTTCTGTCACTTGACGCGCGGCCACGCGGCTCTGTATGCAATACAGCCGTCGAACCCAAAACACGAACGGTGACACGGTGAATTGGAAGTCAGGGTGGATGAAGTGGCACCACTGTGATATTTTTTTGTTTGAAAGCATGGCAAACTCACCTGTGATTCAACCTAGGTTATTAAGGTGTTGTAAGTTGATAGTCTCAGCCCAGTCACCAATAACTGCACCAAAAACGATATTAAATTTGGTCGTGCACTTCGATTGTTTGATTTCCATCTCTGAGAAAACTACTGCGTTTGACTGCCATGTGATGAACATTACTTTGATTGGCAGAGTGGTTGGAAAAGTACTGCCCCCCTACAATTTGGACTGCATTTCACTTCAATGGATCTTAGAAGTAGCTCTGTTATGTCTGCTCCTGTGGGTCGTCCTTGACCACGAAGGGTTTGTATAGATTGCTTGTCTTGTGCGATACCATTAACACAATGAGAAACAAAATTGGTGAAAAGTTAAATATATTGTTAAGATGTATTCTTTGGGTTGTATCTTTGTTTAAACAGATGTCGGTTAATATTCTACATAATGTACGTTAGGTACAAGGTTGGCATTGTGGTTGTGCTTTTCATACCTATTTGCCACTGCACAACCGAGCGACACCATGGCTGGCACGGTTTAGTAGGCTGCAGGTTGTTTATCCACTGCAAAAGCGGATCCATGCCATGGACGGTCAATGCTTTGAACAAGGCTAGGCACGTGCAGATGACGCTGTGGTGCCACGTCCCCGCGGTGTACTGACTGCCGTCACACAATTAACGTGTCGCTAGCCCCGCCCCTGGCCCTGCTCGGCCCCCGGATATATTTGGATGCCTTGTGGGGCCGGCATACTACGGTTTGGTTCTGGTTCGACACGGCAAAAAGCCAGTGGGTGACCACAGACACTTCGAGAGATCTGCACTGTCTGGGTTCCAATGTACCAGTGGAAAAGGGATACCGGTGACGATTGGCCACGTATGTGCATATGCATGTTGAACTTCTTCCGTACCATACGTAGACAACCGTGCTAATCGTCGGTGTGCTTGTGCAGGGCCATTTTGTGCGCTCTCTGGGCGAATGTGGGGATAAGGAGACGGAGACGGAGGTGCTGCTGCTGGAGCACGACGTGCCACACCAGCCCTTCAGCCAGGCCGTACTTGCATGCCTGCCCCCTCCCACGTTCAGCATCACAGCAGAGGTACGCATGAGACGTGTGACGATATGTCAATTCATCGATTGAGTTCAATTCTTACGCCTGCGGTGTGTTGGTGTGTTCGGTCGTGCATGTGAGAATCATTTACTTCAATGTTCTTTATTACAAGGCCCACGGGCCACTGGTGGCCCCTGGGTGGCCTTTGGTGTGGCCCCCGACGTATAGGCCCCTGACAATAGACAAATGCGAAAACACCCCGCATCATCATCATCGTGCTGTCAAACCTCAATAGTTTCAAGATGTTTGGCCTGCGTAGAATACCTTCTAGAGGGCCTCTCTGGAGCTCTCCCTCCAGTCGAGGTCCTTCCGCTGCACTGGCATGAACGAGACGCCACGGGGCTCTACACCTTTACCGCAGACCGTATATAGAAAAGCCGTCGACCTGAAAGAAAGTCGATGGCTCGGACACATCATCGTAAGAAGAGAGGAAATTCACATCGGAGGAAGGAAGGCGACGGACTTATGGAAGCACCAGGGCGGAGACCCAAGAGGCAGGCCTCGAGAGATGCGGATCAAAGTGGTGAGCCAGGATATGGAGGACTTTGCAGTAGCCGTGGAGATGGTCCAGTACATAAATGAATGGAGCAAGGGGACTACAGACTTTTTTCCTATAACGCTGTACTTGCGTTCCTGAAGAACACCGAATTGTGGAAAAATCGCATAATAAATAATATAGGGTAAAGCACAGTCCGCGATAACACGTGAGATGCGTACGCAGGCTTAACAAAGACTTCGGGTACGTGAGTAGCATCTAGAAGCATCCAGAAACATCCCGCCTTGTGTGATGCTACACCGAGGCAACCGTACAACCGCTTATTCTGCCTCGCACAACGCAGTTCTGTTCACTCGATCGCCTTTTATCCAATTCGCATCCATGTTATGAAAAAATGTGTTCCCTAATGCATTCATCGCATTATATCTAATTCACGATATGAAAACACGCAGAGTTATAGGAGAACGGACTGTACTTTCAGAATATTCAGTCGCCTATTGAGAAGATAGAACGCCATTAGAATGAAGTTGGTTTACCCATGTATGGCTCACCCTGTGTTTTGTTTGTTGTAAGGCAGCGTTTTGTTGAACCTGGTGCTGTGTGTGTCCCGTACAAGGACCGGGCTGGCAGGGAGGACCTTCGTGCGTTGTCCATCTGCAGTGTGGATCCTCCAGGCTGCACAGACATCGACGATGCCCTACACTGCAAACCGCTCGACAATGGGAACACCGAGGTATTCATTTGGTGGTGGTAATCGTGGTCACGGTCGCGGTAATTCGTGCCTATTCCTTTCATGGTTTTGTCAATGCTAGCGGAGGTTACAAGGGGAGTTTAAGTGGCACAATGATAAGTGCACTGCACATTCATCCTGTCAAGCTGGTTTAGTTCCAGTCATGGCTAACACCGGTACAGAGTGATATCTAAAAAAAACTTCCCAAGTTCTCCCCTTCACCACCTGCATTGACCATCGTAACAAAGCAAGGTCAAATGACAATCGCAACCCATTACGGCATGGAGAAGCCCTCATCCTGCAGTGGATTGACAAAGGGGTGGACAATATTCCTGTTATTAAGTTTCCAAACATTGTTGCCTTAGTGCCCGTATTCTTGGTCTCTGCTCGGCTCAGGACTGACTTCAACATGGCTTGGTTCTGGCTTGATCTGCTCCGTTGCCTCCAAAGAAGTATGAGTGGCTCAGCTGTGCCTTGGCTCAGGCTCAGCTCACGGAAATTCTGAGCGTGGCTGGGAGCATGCAGAGATATACGTGGAGGCACAAGGGACACGGAGGCTCAGGGCTGGAACCATGCTTAGAGGCAGCTTGGGTTTTAAGCGTTGCTTTGATGTGGCTTATTGAGAATTAGAATCAGAATATTTATACTGGAGGAATCCAATGAGCTATAAAGCTATTTTTCACATGTCCAGTAGAGGCGGGTAAGAACGTTACAACAGCAAACAGTACAAAAACATAATAGTAGTGCAAAGTACAAGAAAGATCAACAAATAACCCAAACACAAACAAATACAACTAAACCATCCCCATCTTACCAGGAAAAGCCCACTGAGGTATTGATTTATTTTTGATTAGTGACCTGGCCACAACTGAATAGCTCAACAAAGTGGCCCATCATTTGGACATTTATAGCAGCCAAAATAATAGAAATAATCTCAATGCATGTTGCGCGAGAGCCAAGCCTGAGCCAAGCCATGGCTAAGACCCCACTGGCCTAAGTGTCCACGTCACTGGCCGAATGCCTGGTTCACAATGAATGCACCAGGTAGTAATGGGTGTGCATTTCATTTCACATTATTGTGCTTTGGTTGGAGTGGCTATGGTGGAGGTTATGCATGCATGTGGAGTGAGCGACTTCCGCCAGACGTCTAGTAGAAGGCGTCTTATTTATTAAAAGCACACAGGGCGATACACTTCGTAACGCGGCTACACCTAGGCTGTACAAACACGCAGCCCATATGCGTCCTGCGTAGCTACGCTGGCTGGTTGACGAGCGTAGCGGCGGAGACAGAGCTGCTCTTGCAGAAGAACCAGCCACGTGGTCGGAGACGAAGAGATGACGACCATAGCGACGCAACCAGGACCCAGACCCCACGCTAACAGCCCCGAAGTTCTGATTCGGTGCTCTTTATATCTGCCTGGAGTGGCCAAGCTCCACCTCTGGCCACGCCCCCTTTCTAGAACCTTCTAGGCCCTTCGGGATGGTTCCCGGAGCTTCTCGACTGACTCCGCCGTTGACCTTTACCCCAGATACGCCCCTTCATAATAAGGCATTATGTAATGCAGCTATAACCTTAATTACCCTTACAGGCCGGCAGGTATCACCCTGTCATTACACATCCATGCATGTGAGGGTGGTGACGGTGTGTTAATGTGTGTTCTAGGTTGGGGTACACATTGCCGATGTGAGCTATTTTATCCGGCCGGGGAATGCCTTGGATGAGGAGGCATCTCTGCGTGGTACCACAGTTTACCTGTGTGAGAAGGTGAGATGTGGATTTCTTCTTGCCACAATATCAAGTGTTTTACGACCCGCCGATTTCATCCTTTCATTCTTAACTTTACGACATGATGTAAAATATTACGATGTAACGATCATCGCGGTACCAGTTTCCCCACAACTTTGTAATTGTATTTGACATTTTCACCACATTTTTTTGCGTGCTTTTCAGTACTTCCCGTATGAATAACGATAACTTAAAAATGAATTAGAATTTAAAAAATGTGCAACAACAATGCTAAATATCTCTCATGATGTTTTAAACGAGGTGATTTTTGTGGATTTCTTATAATATGATGTACCGTGACATCATGAGCGGCAGGCTATCGGCGCAGTGGTAACACTCGTGCCTTGCAGCAAGGAGACGCTGGGTTTGATTACTCAACTCTTGTGCCTTTTTGCTTGCAGCTTTGTTTGTTCTCCCCCCTGTTAGTGAATGGGTTTCCTCTGGATTCATCAGATTTCCTCTAAATAAAACCCATACAATCTTAACTGGCATTCGCGAAAACATCCCCTTGCTGAACAGTTACCTGAAGGTGACTTAATCATGTGTGGGTTTGCTTGCAAAACACTCGTTGAGTTGGTGCATATGTATTTGCCAGATTGTGTTTATTGACAGAGAAGTTGTTGCATTTATGTGTTTGTGTGCCTGCAGAGGATTGATATGGTGCCAGAGTTATTGAGCTCAAACCTGTGTTCCTTGAGATCCAACGTCGACCGGTGAGATGCACCAACAACTGTGAACTCGCGAGTGTGCACATTGCAACCCATACTCAGCAGCTAACGTGCGTTGTTGCCAGGTGCACATGTAATCCCATGATGCGTGGCACTGTTTAAGTGTCATTGTACAGATCCACACAAGCATGTGTACATACATAAGCAGCCAAACCAGGATGGCACAATGGTAACACATGTCTCACAGCAAGAATGGCCTAAGATTGATGCCCGACTTGGTTGCCTTTCCATGTAGATTTTGTATGTTCTCCCCCTATTTAGCATGGGTTGACTCCAGGTTATCAGGTTTCCTCTCATCGCTAACATAAACGTGTTATTACTACTATGATCCTTAACCATGGAAAGCCTCACTGAATCTCATAACTTCGGGAGGGTACTGCAAAGCTTTTGCAGTCGAACAATGGTTGCTACATATATATTCCAGTTGAGTAATTTGTAACAACCCAAACCGGTATTTGGCCAAACATCCTGCTGCTGAAAGAATGACTCGACTACCAAAAACTTGGCAAGACCCTCCTGAAAAAGAGTCTCGAGACTTTGCGAGGCTTTCCTGAGTGAACACCCTGCACCACTCCAATGTCGACGACTCTGCCACTCGACGGTGAATGGCGACGGTGCATGTGCTGTGCGCGTGCAGGCTGGCGTTCTCGTGCATATGGGAGATGACTCCAAAGGCTGAGATTGTGAGCACACGTTTTACCAAGAGCATCATCAATTCCAAGGTGATTCCCCCCCCCCCCCCCCCCACAGACGTTTAGTTTTTGTAAAACTCTCGTTTGCTTTCACGTGTATTGTATCGGTGCCTTGCTATGTTAGTGCAGTTGAGGTTTCCGGATGGCTGAGAGGTCAGAGCGTTGAGCTTGCACCTCTGAGTTCACAAGTGTAGCGAGATGAAACGGGTTCACAAGTGGTAGTATGTATGTTGAACTTCTTTCGCACCGTACGTAGCCAACTGTGCTAATCGGAGGTGCGAGGTAGGACATGAAAGTAGTGAGTTGATGGTCTCTGTCCAGTCAACAATCACTGCACAAAACACAGGTTTGTTTTTTTAGGTTAGATCGTGTAAATATGTAAATGTGTCATTAAACCCACCCCCACCCGACACAGCCAACTAATAAGGGTTGTCACGTAAACAGAACATGCCAATTCGTCACGAGTACAGCACACCGGTGTGTTGTACCAGTGACGAATTGGCCACGTTCTGTTTATGTGACAACCCTTACTAGTCGGCTGTGTCGGGTGGTGGCGGGTTTAACGACACATTTATGTATTTACACAATCTAACCCAAACAACCTGTATTATGGATGATATTGGTCACGAAAGCCTACGTGTTAAACTCACTGCACGAAAGACCACCAAATTACATTGCACTAAATTTGGTTAAATTCCAGCTTTGAGAATTAAAAAAATATATCAATTTTACTTTCTTTGGGTGAGCGTAACCCTCAGTGGTCATCGGGAGCCACGTAGACATCTGTTGAGTTCTGGCTTGGGCTTGGATCAGGCGTGGGCATTGTGTAATTGCGAGGACCCCATGGTTCACCCGTGGTGTGTTCATCGTATCCCCGCAGGCGTCTCTGACGTACGCAGAGGCTCAGCTAATGATGGACGACGCTGGGCGGAAGGATCCGGTCACCAGCAGCTTGCGTGGCCTCAACTCCCTGGCCAAGATCCTCAAGCAGAGGCGCATTCAAAACGGGTAACTCATTGTCAAGATCCTCATCCCCTCCACCGCCTCTGGAGCGCTGAGCAGTATTAATGGGTGCACCACATTTAGTCGATCGGCAGGTCGCCTGTGGCGCGGTAAAGTGTGGTTACTCCCGTGTCTTCTAAGACATCCGGCCAGCGTGGAAGAGTAGGCTAAAATACATTGAGGGGGACTGTAAAAGGGTGTATCTCTAGAGGGGCCGCCTCTTATGGGAGCCCCCTTCTTCCAGCAGTGGCTTGAGAAAGTAATTGCAAGGCTGCACCTGTTGCTTTTTTGACCCCATGATGCATGAGGCTTGGGTGAATATCATGCATAAACAAGTGTTACAGGATTCATACTCTGGTTTTTTTTCGGTAAAGTCACGTAGGTAAAACTATAAAATAAAATAACAACAAAATTAATTCACGACATTTCGGGTGCAACACAAGCGTCCTTCTTCAGGTGGGACAACCACAGCCAGAAACAATTGCTGAAGTGGGCAAAAAAGGGCTGTTGTAACAAGAGGCTATATAGGTAAGAGAGTGGAGGGGGGCAAGGGGGGAGAGATAGAGAGGGGGGGTGTGGGGTAGGGGAAGTGGGGTGCTGCTAGAGGGATTAAAGGGGCGAGCACGGCAAAATGCCGGGGGGGGGGGGGGGGGAAGTGAGCGGGGCTGGGAGTGGGAGGCTGAAGAAGCTGGAGATGCGGAAATGAAGGCAACAATAAAGAAGTTAAGGTTTTACCTGGTTAATAACATCCTTCTAGATTGGAGTGTTACAGGCTGCTGCGGGGCTACATTGTGGGCAATAGAGGACAATGCAGTGCCATAAATTGTTTTACTCTACTTAATGCTCCCATGTCTGTGCTCCCCCACCTTTGCCAACGCGTACTGACCACCACGGTTAAGTACGGTAAAACCACCCCACGACCCGCATGACATGGGGCGGCCCTCATCCAGCAGTGGATTGACTTAACGAGCTGTGCATGTTCAACTCAAATATCTGAGTTTGTGAAGTGTCTTATATTAAGATTCTGTGTTGTTTTGGCTGGACATGATAATCGCTCATGTCCCTTCTCCACCCGTAGGGCATTGACTCTGGCATCCCCTGAGGTCCGATTCCACATGGACAGCGAAACCCACGACCCGATCGACCTGCAGACCAAGGAACTCAAGTGAGTCTCGTCAACAAGACACCTCCCATGACTGCAATCCGACTGTTGTGCAGATCTCTCTATCAGAATCAAAATATATATATATATTTCTACTGGAAGAATCCGATGAGCTATAAAGCTCTTTTTTCACAGATGTCCAGTTGGGGCAGGTCACAACGTTACAACAACAAACAATACAAGCACACGTTAGGATTGCAAAGTATTGGAAAGGTAAACAAATAACTTAAACAAATATACAAATAAAACTAAACTATTTTTATCTTACCAAGTAAAACCCTGACCACAAATGATAGCTGAACAAAGTGGCTTATCACGTGGGAAATTTATTATCAGCAAAATAATCTAAGATAAAGATTCTTGACCCTTGTGGTTATGTGTTGTGGTGGCGGAAACTGGTACGTGTACACAGGGAGACCAACTCGATGGTGGAGGAGTTCATGTTGCTCGCCAACATCTCCGTGGCGGAGCGCATCGTAGACGAATTCCCCGAGTGTGCGCTGCTCCGACGCCACCCGGCGCCTCCGCCTTCCAACTACGACATCTTGGTGAAGGCGGCGAAATCAAAGATAGAGTTAGAACCCCTTTTAACGACCACCCTTGTTAACTAATCGCTTAACAACGGGCCTCCATAGAGCTCAATGTGTAGGCTTAACCGACCATTTCTCTGTTAACGACGGGCTGTTTTAGGTACAGTAAATATGAATTAATGCCACTTAGAAGGGAAACAATAAAATAATAAAAATATAAAAAAGTAAAATTCTCAAGACGTTTCGACTGCAACACAAGCAATCATCATCAGGTGTGAAAACCACAACAAGAAAATTTGAAAAAAAGCGGCAATTATTTTTAACGTTAGCACCACGGAGAGAGATTTGACAGTTTGGTCAGATGGATGAGTCCATCTATGTTCGGAAAAGAGGAGGGGGGAGACGAAAAATAATGGATGCGTTCTGAAAGCCACCTTAAGCGTGATCAATAAATTAAGACCCGAAATTGTTTATCAAATCTCCGTGGTGCTAACGTTAAAATAACCGCCACTTTTTTCAAATTTTCTTGTTGTGGTTTTCACACCTGATGATGATTGCTTGTGTTGCAGTCGAAACGTCGTGATAATTTTTTTGTTTTATATTTTATTATTTTACTGTTTCCCTTCCACGTGAATTTACCGAAAGAACCAAGAATATGAATCCCTGCAGTCACGAAAACTTTAAATCAAAATGAATTAATGCATTTATTAACAGTGTTTATTTTAATATGATGTGTTTATAATGTTAGTATCTTTATGTATTAATATCCATTGTTTAAATATTATAAAGTACGTTTTTTGGGTGAACAAGGGAAACTTTCGATGCTATCGGACCGAATTAAGCTTTTAACACGTATTTCCTATACTCGCTTAATGACCAAATCCTTTAATGCTCGGGTTCGTGGAACCAATTACCGTCTTTAAGAGGGGTTCTACTGTCTCTAGATTGCTGTTAACCTAACTTCAATATCATCCTCCTCACAAGGAATTCAGAGGTCGCCGAGTGGCTCAAATTTTAGTTTGAGGTCTTTTGGTTTAACCGGGTGAGAACTCAAGAGACCATAATAGTCTCATTTGCAAGGGTCACCTGGGTCACCCTATGCCCCAAAGATTACAGCTGGGACCCTGGCTTCAAAATCCAGCAGCCGCATTGAACATACTGTGTTATCAAGTGTAGGGAGTTGAAGGACTCGGCTCGTTTCCCAGCTACTCCACAGAAATAAGCAACAAAAAACCATCACGATAAATGTAGTACTGTATTTAATTTTAGATAAATTCCAGCACTGAAATGTTGAAATATCAGGTCGACTTATTGTGATGAACATTATGCTCAAAATGGGTGGGAATGTGCTACCCCCTACTGTGAAGCAGAGGTGTCTTGAAACGATGTCAGTATTGGCCTGAGCGAGCAATTGCAGGGCTGCACCTTTTACCTTTATCTTGAGATGTAGCCGTATAGTTTCCACTCGCCCTTAGAGACAGAACAACTCAAAAGGTGTGACGAACCACAGACAACGCTGGAAGGCAGCCAGGCACTGTGCCAGATGTAGATTAATCCACTTGCTGTACTGCCTTCTCCTGGCAAGCCAGGTTATGGAAACCTGAATGCCTACAGGAAGTGCGCTGAATAACGTTTTCTTTCCAATACACCACAACCCTTGCTGCTTCCCCAGCACTGAACTACAAGCCACGTGCGGGATAGTCACCTCACAAACGCCGGTGTGCCCGATTTTTTTGCGCAGAACATCGAGATCCAGGTGGACTCGGCTAAGGCGTTGGCCGAGTCCCTGGACCGGGCGGCGGTGCCGGGAGCGCTACTATACCTCAACACTCTGCTGCGCATCCTGGCCACGCGCTGCATGATGCAGGCCATCTACTTCTGCTCCGGCATGGAGCCCGACACCCACCACTACGGGCTCGCCGCCACCATCTACACCCACTTCACGTCGCCCATTCGACGGTGACGTGCTCTGGCGTCAGGCACACGCGTGAAATCGACCTTCGCGATTATTGAGGGGACTATGTTGTTGTCTTGGTGTGGTCTGGGACTGTGCTGCCTTTCCCAAGTTTAGGAATTTATTTATTAATTGATGTACTTATGCAATGTTAACTTGTCATTATGGCACACCTCCGATTAGCACGATTGGCTACGTACGGTCCGAATGAAGTTCAACATACAACTTGTATATCTTTTTTCTATTATTTACTTTTAGTGATTTGTTTAGCTTTCCTATTCTTAGCACTCCTATCATCTACCTACTGGACATCTGTCAAAAAGAGCTTTTATCGCGAATCGGATTTCTCCAGGATAAAGATTCAGATTTTTACTTATTTTTCTAAAAGGTCCTATAAACGGGAAGTTTGGCCAATTCCTTAAATGGTTGTTTGGCTTGTGTTGGAGAAAAACTAGAGGATCCGGAGAACACCAACGCCTAGAAGGAGGGTGACAGTGTTCCACGTGCAGAATCAAGAATCCATTGCCGTGTTGCAGCGGCGGCCAAAAGTGAATTGCAATTCTGCCATGGATCGCTAACGATTTTGTTGTGGATCTTAAATAAGAACACAGATATGAGCAGGCAGCAATTTGCGTGACATCTGATCACAAATAAAAAATCCTCAACAAAGAATTAAATTCATACATTAACAAAGATAATTTCCACCAGCAGATGGTGCTAGAACGTGGTATGTCCAGAGTACAGTATTCTATCACAGCGTTAAATCCATCTGAGTCATTGTTTGCGTAGCTTTCTGGTGGATCGTGAAACCCGCTGAGATCCACCAGAATGAATCGCGGTGCTTGGTGGATTAATACCGCTGCTCCGTTGGCATCTCGTGGCCATACCGCAGCCTGTATCTACTGTAAATTTAATCTTCATATTAAATAGAGGCTACAACAAATGTTAATATTGTTGTTGTTGTTGTCTCCCTGTACCGTTACAGATACTCGGATGTGATTGTGCACCGGCTGCTGGCCGTGTGCGTGGGCGCCGACCCCACGTACCCGGCGCTCACCGACAAGCAGAATCAGCAGCAGCTCTGCAACAACCTCAACTACCGCCACAAGATGGCGCAGTACGCCCAACGCTCGTCTGTAGCTTTCCACACGCAGGTGGGAGGCGGAAGTGTGGGCCACGTGGAGCTTGCACGGCGTGTGCTTAGGCACCTGATAATGCGTCCATTCGTCTCTTGAAAACCATTTTTAAGGTCACGAAAGCAGGCATCGTATTGTGCGTGTAGTAAGAATCAATTGTTTTCTATTCGCACGCTTACGTGTGGTGGTGCCGTGGCTGTACTGGTTGGCTACACTTGACATTGCTTTTCAGCATTCTTCTGTGTTTGCTGAAAAACCTAGTCACTTGGCACATTTGCCCATGATGTGACAACTTTATTTGATTGGCTCTGTCAGGTGATGGAGGATTATAGTCAATACAATTGACATTGTACCTTCACGATTGAACTCAAAATAATCCCCATGACATGATGCCAATAGCACAACTGGAATAAATTAGCGGGGGGATGCAGGAAAATTACCTTAAATTTTGTTAAATAATTATGGGCTTGGTAAGTGATGCGCGTGTGTCTGCTCTTTGCCACGTAGCGGTGATTAACGGCTGTTGTTGTTGTGGTCTCAGTTGTTCTTCAAGACTAAGAGAGTGGTGAGCGAAGAGGGCTTCGTGCTGTTTGCGCGCAAAAACGCCGTGGTGGTGCTCATTGTTGTTGTGGTCTCAGTTGTTCTTCAAGACTAAGAGAGTGGTGAGCGAAGAGGGCTTCGTGCTGTTTGCGCGCAAAAACGCCGTGGTGGTGCTCATTCCCAAGTACGGCTTGGAGGGGACGGTTTTCTTTGACTCCAAAGATCTCAAGCTCAACGTTACCTTCGACGAGGAGGTAGGGCATGTGTTCACTTAACCGGGAGACATTGGCATTTCCCGAATGGCTGAATTCTGCATTTAAACCCAGGACTGGCTTAATGCACTGGGACCCAAGCCCCCTGACCATCTCTCTACGATTAGGTTTCTATCAGACACACAGACACTTGGTTTAAGGTGGAAGAACGCAGTGAGATACGAAGCTCCGTTTTTTTGCCATTTGGCAGTGTGGACTATTACAGAGGAAGTTACACCGGTGGATACATTAGAGCCGGATGGCTCACAGGGCTATACCAAAATAAACTGAAACTGAATTTAATGATGTAAATGCGTTTCAATTATAAAACGGTCACAATTAAATATGCTTTGGAAATAACTGCCATGACGGAGCCCGTATTGTCACGGAGAGGACATCAGATTAAAAATACAGTAAAATCCCTCAGATCCGGAAGAATTATAGAGAAAATCTAATGCTTTCTGTAAACAATGAGAAACTCAAAGGGCAGAAAAGTACTTGTAGAATAAAAACAAATGAGGGAAATAGTAGTTGATGCAAAAAGTGATCTCTAGATGGCAAAAAGCACATGTGTGACCAGTGGATCCGGTCCTTTCCAGCATGCCTTGCATGCCGCATTACATTGTCACTCTGCGCGGATAATGCACACAGCCTAATTTGGACCAGAAGCTCAAAAGGGCTTCTCATGCCTGGTTTTCAGCTCGCGCTGAGGTGGCCCAAGCGGTATTGCATTCGCTGTGTGTTGTGGAGGTTTGCGTTTCAAACTCGGTGGCCACTCCGGTTAATACTGTGGTGTGTATTAAGCGTAAAATATTTACAGGCAATCCGCTTTAACAGTGTACGTTAAAAGATCCTGTAACGTTATTCGTGTGCCAGCATCATGGTCCAAGGTTGGCAAATTACATGCAAATTACTTCTTCTTTGGTTCTTTCGGTAAAGTCACGTAGAATGAGAATAAAATAATAAATTGATAAAATAAAATAACACAATAATATTCTCACGACGTTTCGGCCACAACACAAGCGGCCTTCATCAGGTGAAGGGAGCGAGACTGTCTGGTAGGACAGCGCTGGAGTGAGAGAGCCACGTTCAGATCACGGCTTTTAAGCTGTGTGAGAGGAACAAAGAGGGCCGAAACGTCGTGAGAATATTATTGTGTTATTTTATTTTATCAATTTATTATTTTATTCTCATTCTACGTGACTTTACCGAAAGAACCAAAGAAGATGAATCATTGCAGTCACGAAAGCTTTAAATCGAAAAATGCAAATTACTTATTTGGGGAGCACATATCAATCGTTCGCCTCCTTTTACAAAGACGTAGCAGTGACCTTGAATGCAAACGTTTTGAGAATCAGTGAGGCTTTTCTGAGTGACCCATGTAATAGTATGAATAATAACGTTGGGTTTACATCAATCCGTGCTTGTGTGCAGGGCACTTGGCAGAGAGCAGTCAGCGGTAGTGTAGTGGTTAGCGCTCTGCGCTACGATCCCGGCGACTTGGGTTCAATTCCTTCGCACGGTCAACACCAGTGATGATTATCTGAACCGGTCCTGGGCCTCCCCTAGGTTGACTCGGAACTCAATTGAATGCCTGGTGCGGTGTGTAAACATCGCCACTGGGAAGACAAAGGCGGCCGGGCATGGTGCTGGCGACCCACCCCCTTGTGTGCCGTGCCGGCCTTCATCTGTCCTCCTCGCCAACAGCACTTGCCCCAACAGTCTGTTAAGGCTACATTGGAGATATGTCTTTGTGTTTTGTGTAGGGCCCCACGCTGTGCGTGGAGAGCATCGCGCTGAACATGTTCGACCGCGTGTGCGTGCGTGTGTCGCTGGATTCGTCCAACCTGCAGCACCAGCGGATCCGCATGCACCTCGTCCGCCCGGAGGTACTCACCGTGCGGCGCGACGCGCAACCTCGGAATACCACCGATTTGTATTGTGACCATGCTGCTGTTGCTGCTTGCTGCGCCAGCAGTAGTGCACAAAAAACAAACGCTCGCCGCATCGGAACGTCAGCGGGCCGAAAATTAATGACACAAGCCACAGCATAGCGCTTGTTGCCATGCAACCCAAACTGTGGGACCGTATAGTAAACCCATAGAGACACAGAGATACATAGGAGATACAGAGAGACCCATTATGATTCCTAGAGATTCATAGAGACTCATACAGATACATAGCAGAGCATTAAAAATAAGCTACTGTACGATTGTGGCCATGCAACCCAAACTATGGACCACATTTTACACCACTGTAGTCTGCGCTCCTTCAATGGAGGGGGTGGCAAGATGACACAAACTCTCTCCTGAGGCTCTCCCGTGGCTATCAGACCCATACATTGGCATTTAGCCCCTGAACGTAATACCCTTATAACACAGGAATAAAATATAAACTCCGGTCTTGGATGGAAAAAATATATGTTTAGCTAGCATTTTGAGCTGCAGTCTGTTGTCCTATACCTCCTGTAACTGGCAAATTGGATATAACGCGATGATGAATGTATGAAGGAACGCATTTTTTGTATAACGCGGATCCGAACTGGATTTAACTCGGTTGAATGAATGGAACTACGTCGCGCGAGTAGGAATAAGCGGTCGTAACGGCTGCCTCGGCGTAGCATCACACAAGGCGGGATGCTGCTGGATGCTTCTAGATGCTACCCACGTTCCTTAGTCTTTGTTCAGCCTGTGTTACGCATCTCACGCGTTATTGCGGACTGCGCTTTACCCCATATAATATATTATTTATCATAACACGATTTTTCCAAAACGTCGTGTTCTTGAGGTACGCAACTACCGTATTATAGAACAGACTGTATATCCAAAGACTATGGGATACTATCCCTACCTATATCAGTTGTGACTGTCCGTGTGTTTAAATCCAGCTTGAAAACGTCGTTATTAATTGGCTTTTCCTGGATTCTGATTGGTTATTACTGTGAGGGGAATCATTATAATTAGCTTTTATTGCATTTTGCATGCTGTGTAAAGTGTCAGTATCACTATCATTGTTATTATCGGCTTTTACTTTATTTGTATTGGCTTGTATCTATACTTGAGTAGTTTTTTAATGTCCAGTGCTTTTTTGAGATGTTTCGATATGCAAGGTGCTGTATAAAATAGATTTTTATTATGGCCCTAGTTCATTGCACAAGAAGGGCCATTATCTGAAACGTGACCTATTTAAATGATCGTTTGGGGCTGTTGTTGATGAATGCGAGTTCTCAAGATGCCAAGCTAAGTCAGGGTGTGGGAGCCTTGGTAGATATCAGATTTCTTAACAAAACTCCATGAGTCTGTTCTGCATGGGTTTCCTCCGGGTTCTCTGGTTTCCTCCCATATCTAAAAAGAATCATGCGTTGAAACTGGTATTAAGGTAGTTTACGTATCGCCATGGGCGGCAGGGTGGCACATTGGTAAACCCTTGCGTCTTGCAGCAAGAAAACTGGGTTTGATTCCCAACTAGAGTGTTACTGTGTGGAGTTGTTAAGTTTTTCAGTGTTAATAAGTGTAATAATAACGTATCACTTGTGTTGGAAATACCCGCATGTGTGTGTGTGAGAGCATTGGTGTAGTGGTTAGCACGCTGCGCTATGAACCCGGCAACCCAATTCCCACTCACCGCCAACACCAGTGAGGATTATCTGAACTGCTGTTTTGCCTACCCAAGGTCAACTCTTTCTTAAATGAGTACCTGGTGCAGTGTGTAAACATCAGCACTGGGGAGAGGTGTTGGCCACTTACCCCCTCGTGGGCCATGCCGTCTAACAGCAGCACAGTCTGTTAAAGGCTTATTTGGGTGACTATCTTCGTTGTACGTTTGTGCCATTTGTGTGTCCGCTGTCACAGATTCCAGGCTACAACCCTGCGGAGTCTACCCCATGGGGCTCGCCTTCTCCCCGGCCTAAGAAACCCAGACAGCACTAGTGTATCGTGGATGCGGTGTCAACAAGATGTCGGAGCAGGTGCATGAGTGGGCACACACTCTGGGTTTTACATCTGCAGAGTTAATTAAGTGTACATTGTGCTCGCAAGCAGAGGTGAACAATTGAAAAAAGCAGTGGCGGTTATGAGAATTGCTACCCTGAAGTAACAGACGGTTTGCACTCTGAACTTGCAATCCAGAGGTCACCGGTTCTTTGTTCTCCTGTCGCAGCGGTTCAAACGGTAGCGCAATTTTTTTTTATTTAGAATTTTTACCTTGCCAACCAGTACAATCAGCCAATTAAGGTGTATACGCATCAAGATGTATGAAAGGTTTAGGATATATTCTTAGTTCTTTCGGTAAAGTCGCGTTGAAGGGAAACAATAAAATAATATATATTTTATTATTATTACGTTGAAGGGAAACAATAACATAATAAAATATATATTTTATTATTATTTTATTGTTTCCCTTCAACGTGACTTTACCGAAAGAACTAAGAATATGAATTACTGCAGTCACGAAAGCTTTAAATCAAAGGTTTAGGATATCTTATGCCCAACTTCTTTGCCAGCCAAGACACTGACCCCCTTGTGATGAAGGTGATTTCACAAAAATATTGGTTACTGAATCGGTGGTGTTTATTGACTAACGCAGCAGCGTCCAACCCACAAAGCACTGTGATCCATTTGGTATATCTCAACATGTTCCGTGATCTACCAGCAATATATGACCAGCAGTTACCCGGATGGATTTAACCGACTAATAGAACACTGTAGACATGCCAAGTGCTAGTGCAATCTATTGGTTTAAAATATATATTATTAATCCATTAATTCTTAGTCGGGGATTTTGTTTTGCCATCTGCTATAACAAGAAATGCTTTATATTAGAGGTGTTTATTCCTATTTGTCCCGAGATCCACAATCAAAATCTTTTGCGATCATCCACCCATGGATCGCGATTCACATATCGGCTACCACTGATCTAACAGTTGAAAACCAGTTTAACATGTAGGCTTTCGCGACCAATATCCATAACACGGGTTTTTTGGGTTAGATCGCGTAATAAATATTTAAATGTGTCGGTAAACCCGCCACCACCCGACACAGCCAATTCGAAAGGTTTGTCACATTAACAGAACGTGCCAATTCGGTACTAGTAACATCACACCGGTGTCTTGGAGAGCAAAGCCACAACATTTACAATCTGAGTACAATGTTTCACCAGTATTTACAACCAGCTTCATCAGGCGATAGCCAGATTCGTGGAGAATCCTCGTTCCTTAATGCGCATGCATAATGTGTGTTGATTAACATATAAATAACCCAATCGGCAATGGATACCCATAGTCAATGCATTCATTGATTCCCCTCCCAATTCGCGAAAGAAGTGCTCACAAGTGATGGCTGTCGCCTGATGAAGCTAGTTAGTGCTGGCGAAATGTTGTACTTAGATTGTAAATGGTGTGGCTTTGCTCTCCAACACACTGGTGGACTGTACTAGTAACGAATTGACATGTTCTGTTTACATGACAAACCTTACTAATTGGCTGTCGGGTGGTGGTGGGTTTAACAACACATTTATATATTTAAACGATCTAACCCATAAAATGTGTATTATAGTTGAAAACCTACAATTGTGCCAGGTTTGGCCTGTCGGAGTGGGCCATTAGGGTGGCCACTCGGAGGGCAAAGCTCTGGGGAATCCGAGCAAGAGCTTCGAAGTATGATTGTGCACGGTGATACCCGCAGGGGTCTCGTGATGGATGGAAAATTGAAGATTTTTTATCGCGAGAGGATTCCCTGCAAGGGATGTTAGGTTACTTATTCTTGTGAGGATGCCATTTACTGTATGAAGGGGCAGCGGTCAGCTGCATAGAACATAGTATAAAATTCCCCGAGCTGTTGCTGTTTAAATCGTCGGTTTAACGGAGAATTTCACCTCAGGTTTTTTTTACACAGCTGCCCCACCCCTCATCGGACTCTGTGCAATCACACAAGGAATGTTTTTTGGAAAAAATGTCGGTGTCAGAAAATTTTAAGGTTTAATCGTTTACAAATGCGCATTTCGTTACAGCTTCTCTTGTCCTTTAGACGTGCAAAGATAATTTCTGACAAAATATTGACACGTTTTCAAATTGTTTCGTAAATGGTCGTAACTTTGCTCACGTATATACAGTACTTGGGCAATAATTCTGAGCTCCTGGAGTACTGGTAAAGATTTAAGCGAGTTGATGTCTTTGCGACTTTGTGTAAATGTGTTTAACATTTTTTAGCTGAATCGTATATTTACAAGCATGTACACATGAGTTATACGCGTTTATATACAAAATTAAACCGATTTATTTTCCATGCATCTAGTTATTTTGGTTACTTTAAGTTACGTTTTCCACTGCTGGATGAACATCTCGCCACGTGATGTTGGATGCCAGCTTTAGTTTGACCATACTTCACCATGCTGGTCACTGTTGGATGATAATAATGTCCACTTGCAATGCACCACCGCGCAGTATTCACTCACCTTCGAATCGAGTCCTGCACCGCCGTTTCACATGCAAATTTGATTCACAATCCCTGGGCCAACTTGCTCCTGATTAGCATTCGATTTGCCACATTTCGATCTCGGAGGTGATTAAATGCGCCGGCTTCCAGGCTTGTTGAGCCGCTCGGAGCCCAATTAACGAAAATTGTTGCCAAAGCAAAAGCGTGAGCTCGAATGTTTGTCCGTGTTCTTTTCAAACCACCAGTCGAACGCCGGCCTCTGCCCACTCCGACCGTGCGGAGGCCCTGGCCGTCGGGGAGGCCCTCATGGTGCCTCACGGCAAACGTGGGGCCCGGGTGGGCGCGTCGACGGTTGATCGCGTACAGGCGGTGCAACTCCCACAAATGAAACATCACACCTTGCTGATCTCGTGTCCAGGAGCATAAACGGTCATCACGCAAACTCCGGTCATCCTCGCAGCAGCAGCTCTTGGCCATCGAACAAAGACGATCACCGCTTCCTTCCGATATTAGAAGCCACGAGCTATGAACGACTCGGAGGTTCGAGCAACCACAGCCGAGTGGGAAGGCAGCAGCAGCCCAGGCGGTGAGCCAGCTCCAAAATCCCCCAAGCACTGAAGTTCTCGATTTAGTACATTGAAAAACACGACAGTAAGTGAAACAACGTAAATCGAAACCAATTTTGCCATTCACTTGAGGGGCCGTCCATAAATGACGTCACGCAATTTTTGACCTCGTCACTCGGCGTCACAAAAAGTCAGACCCCCCCCCCTCAAATATGGCGTCACAAAGCTCTGCCCCCCCCCCAAAACCATATTTCCATTTTGAAAATAAAACATGCTTCAACTATTGCCATTGTAGTGCGTGGCGCTGCACTGATGTAGGAGTGTTATAACAATTAGTGTTATAACAATTCTATACTTAAAGTTGCGCATTTTGATGTGACGTCACATTTCTCAACCCCCCCCCCCTCCCCCACGTCACACATCGTCACAAATGTCTGACCCCTGACCCCCCCCCCCCCCCCGAGGTGCATGACCGCGTTACCGTGTTCATTCTGTGGTGAAGAGATGAGGAAAAGGAAGAGGGGAAAGCATCCAGCGTCGCCGCACGCAGGCAACGTGTATATCACAGTGGTAAAAATATAAAAATACACATATGTAGTGGGTTCCACGGAGACTGGAGACGTCTTTAGAGGCAACACGGTTTATTTGTAACTATGAACAGAACTCCCCTTAACTCCCACTATCTAGGGAGGTACAGCCTCCGGGCTAGCGTGCCCTCGCACTGATCAAACCTGGCTCTCAGCCCTCTGGCTATCTGTGCCCTAGGGGAGGCTAACTGACCCGACCCAGCCAAGGTACGGGTCCTGACCACTGGTCCGAGCTCGGCGCGGCCCTTACAAGGACGTCGGGCTCGAGGTCCCAGGGTTCTAGCTAGGGAGGCTACTCTGACCCGACCCAGCCAAGGTGCGGGTCCTGACCACTGGTCCGCGCTCGGCCCCGACCCTTATAAGGATGTCGGATCCCAGGGTCCTAGCTAGGATGGTCTTCTGTTCTTCGTCTTCGGAGCACTGCCCCGAGCTGTCCCAGAGGTGCCCCTTTAATACACCTCTCGGGGGCTCTCCGCCCCCGGTGCCGCCCCCTCTCTAGAACCTTCCAGGGGGCTCTGGAAGAACCCCCCAACCCCTCACCTGGGGCCTGGCTCTCTCTGTCCTTCCCCAGCTCAGGGTGGCACCCCCTATGGGCTTGTGCCCGCAACTGCAGGTAAGTATACCGACGGTATAGGATGTGCATTTATTACGCTACATCTATGCGAGAGAGGTTGTGGACAAGAGTCTGCTCTGCGGGAAGCAAGCATTGCCATACGAATGAGATGAGCTCGCGTTCGATGCGGGCAGTCTTGAGGACGACCGTCGACAGGCACGCGTGGAGGCACGCCGTGGTCACAGCGCAGCGCCGACTAGTGTAGGTGGTGATGGCCCAGTTGTAGAGAGGAATGCCGGAGCTTCGAGCAGATGTAGCCGAATGTAGGATAGAGCATCTTGAGGAGCGTTGCCCTCGACCCCCTCCGGGAGGCCGTATGGTTTACTTGGCACTCCCGTCCCTTAGAGTCCAGTCTGATGTAAGCCTCCTCAGGTTCCAGCAGCCTGGCTTCGTAGGTCTTCATTGCACCGCTCTGCTCGTCTAGCATAGTCTGAAGGGTCATATGTGGCTGCCTCCTGAATCTTCACCCTCCTGCAAACCTTACTCGACATCTCGTTGAGGACCCGAAGAAGGGCAGTATTCTCTTTGTTTTTTTTTTTACAAAAGGGCTTGTAAGAGCTCTCGTTCCTCCCACCGGGATCTCTGGTGTCAACTTGAACGGGGTGGGGGGGGGGAGACAAAGCTATGGCTTTTTTTCCCAGGGGATCTGTCTTCCATGGAGCACAAAGATACAGGCGGAAGGTCCCCTTGGCCTAGCCATGAGGTCAGGCTCGAGTTGCTTACTGAGGACCCTACACCTAAGGAGGCTGTGGATCGCCCTAGGAAGCTCCAAAGTAAAAAAAACAGCTTTCCAAGGCCCCCTATAAAGTGCCTGAGGCCAGGTAGAAAAATAAGAAAACTATCAAACAGGAAAGCGAGTGGTTATGTTGGGTCGAAAAAGGTAATGTTCTAATGTAGGGGTTGGAGCGGTCATTGCTGCTTACTCGACCATGACGTCACTGCAACTCGTTTGATTAACACTTTTAAAAGAAAAAATCACAACGCGCACTGAACATATTATTCCGAATCGGTTTTACCACCACTACCACCATGACACAGTGGCAAGGCTGGCACATCGCAGTGCAGCTGCTAGGCTGAATCATATGAATAAATATAATCAAATCTAGAAATATCCTGTATGTACCCAGGAGAGCCACATTGAGTCTCGAGACTCATTATTAGCTCCGTGCTGCATTAAGATGTTTGGACAATTTCAAGCATCAGGGTTCGGCACGTAGGAAGAAACCGGAGAAACGCGCAGATGTTGTGAAGCTGGCTTGGTGGTAGAAGTCAGTCCAGAACATTTGGCCCCACACCTATCACTGTAACGAATCAGTGTTCTACGGGAGCATTCTAAGCGAGGACTGATTGTATTAAAATCTACTTTGATCTACGAATCGTAATGTATCAATAATGTTAACGTGTAACATGCCCCATGGTTTTTCTTAATCTGGAAGGAGGGAACAACGGATGATCTGTGTGCTGATGATGTTGGTGATGATCTCGTAATGGCTGTTCACTTCAAGGAGTGGGAGAGTCTGATGGTGAACCTGGATCGTGCCAATAAGAGGTAGGGCCTTACCATTCGCCCTACCAAACAAATCAAAGCAATACCTGCCTTGATATTTTGTATGTCTTCAAGGACTCCACCCCCTCAACTCCGCATGATAGGTAGTTGTGGAAAGAGTGGAGGTATTCCCATATCTGGGCAGTTGTTTATGACCAGCTCCGATTTCAGAGCGGAGGTCTTACTCTGAATTAGTTCAGTGGCATATCCTTTTTTTCAGCTGCTTAGTGCTGTATAAAAGTTACATGGCCTATCACTTCATACAAAGCTCTGGTTCTTTTCTGCCACACTTGTCCTCTCCCTCCCAGCTATAACCTCCCGAAAGCAACATTTGACCTTTGTTTTGGCGTGACAAACACCAGTGAAAGCAAAACACCGAAAGTGTAATGACTACACGTAATGCAAGAATCTCAGTTGTATTTCTCAACGGGTATTGAATATGAAGTCCCAGGAGTGGTGAAGGTGCATCAACCTGCAGACCCACAGGTGGCAGCGGTGGATTGGCCTGCAGACGTTGGGGTGGTGGTGGATTGGCCTGCAGACCTTGGGGTGGTGGTGGATTGGCCTGCAGACGCTGGGGTGGCGGCGGTAGATCGGCCTGCAGATGTAGGGGTAGCGGCGGTGGATCTTCCAGCAGTAGCCGACCAGTGAAGTTCTCGAATAAATTTACGCAATTTGCCGAACCTGGTGGCTTTGGCACAGGCGGTGGTGGATCTCCCAGCAAAAGCTGGGGAGGCAGTGGTGCATCTGCCAGCATGAGCTGGGTTGGGATGACAACGTTGGATCTGAGGTGCATGACCGCGTTACCGTGTTCATTCTGTGGTGAAGGGATGAGGAAAAGGAAGAGGGAAAAGCATCCAGCGTCGCCGCACGCAGGCAACGTGTATATCACAGTGGTAAAAATATAAAAATACACATATGTAGTGGGTTCCACGGAGACTGGAGACGTCTTTAGAGGCAACACGGTTTATTTGTAACTATGAACAGAACTTTTTCGATTTAAAGCTTTCGTGACTGCAATGATTCATCTTCTTTGGTTCTTTCGGTAAAGTCACGTAGAATGAGAATAAAATAATAAATTGATAAAATAAAATAACACAATAATATTCTCACGCCGCTTGTGTTGTGGCCGAAACGTGAGAATATTATTGTGTTATTTTATTTTATCAATTTATTATTTTATTCTCATTCTACGTGACTTTACCGTATGAACAGAACTCCCCTTAACTTACCAATATCTTGCCTGTCCAGAGAAGCCCATGAACTAACGTTGTACATACAAACTCATAGACTCAGAGGCCCATAGACTGAGTCACAAATAGCAGTGGATAGGGCCCGCAACGGTGTGGTGTTAGTGAAAATATGAACCCAACTGCGTCCTTTTCAATGGAACCAGGGACCCAAGTGTCATCATAGGCTTTCCCTCGCAATCGAGGATTGCCTTCCAGAGAAAATTTGGATTTTCTGTGGGTCCAAAGATGGCTGAAGAGACCAATCTGGGATCGACAGATTCTGCCGCAACTCTGGCACATGTGTCCAGAAATAGTGGTGGGTGGAACTGCATTAGTCGGGCTGCAGGCTGTTGTTTCCGCCATTCCCACTTTTTCTGTTTCTGCTATTAAGTTTTAAAATGTTTGGCTTCTTGAAATAGACTGTCTCCATCTGAGGTGATCCTGGGAAAGATACTCCCTTGAGTTAGTGTCGATGGAGCACTTCTTCATGTTGGACTTGAGGACATCCTTGAAGCACTTTCTCTGACGAACTACATTCTCCCACTTTTGGTTAATCAAGTTTGACAGTTTTTCATTGAGGCATTGGTGGAAGAGGTCTTGCTTAATGGAGTCCTATAAAGCTTCAATGTTAATCTTCTGTAGACATCTCTTCTGATGAAGCCGTCACTTGCGAGCCAGTTTTATGAGCATGGTTGAGCAGATGAGTCAATGATCAGTCCAGCCACCAGCAGCTACTAGAACAGCCTGGATGATGCAGACATCTTTGGGATCCTGTTCATGGACAATGACGTAATCGATCAAGTGGCGGTGCTTAGATCACGGATGATGCTATGATGTTTTGTATTTGTTTTTTCTGGCGTAACAGGGTGTTGATGATGATGACTCCATTTTCCGTGCATTTAGTCAAAGGAAGGATGCCGTTGGAATTGACTTTACCCACTCCTTCTTTCCCGATGGTTCCATTACAGAGGTTTATGTTTCTTCCAACTCTGACATGCATATCACCGAGCAGAATAAGTTTGTCTCCCACAGGAACAGTAGAAAGGACCTGATCAAGGTTGACGTAACATTCATAATCGGAGTGAAGAATCAGGGCATATACGCTGATGACAGTAGAATATTGGCTCCCCACCAGTTTGAGAATAGAGTCATGAGGCGCTCACTCATCAAGTAAATTCTTGATGGAGAAACCAACTCTGTGCAGCCGCCGCTGTTCTTCCTGTCTGCCTTTCCAGAAGAGGGTACAGCCAGCTCCTTGTTCCTTGAGCTGCCCCTTCTCTTCTCGTCGAGTATCATTGAGGGCAGCTACGTCAGTGTTGTGTCGTCTGAGTTTCCGGGCCACGATTAAGGTGCAGCATTCTGGGCGTTCACTTTTAGTCTTGTCCATAAGGGTCCTGACATTCCAGTTCCCAAAGGTAATTATCTGACTTTTAGTTTTGTTTCCACCACAGTAATGGGGATCCTTCTGAACGTGGTTATCCAGTCCGGAAGAAGTGAGACAGACTATGTTTAGGGCCACTTTCCTAGCTCCTTCCCCACGTGGGGTGAGCAGAGTGGATCATTTGAAAAGACTTCTTAGTCGCAGGTACAGCTGCAGAAACACACTCTTGTTTCTGCTGAGTGTTAGACGACCTTCTTGTAGCTGCCACTAGAAGCTTCCAGACTTCACAATCAAGCTCCCGTCGTCACTAGCTGGTCACCAAAAACACTGTATTGAATGGGCCAGAAGATGTTGTTCCTTTAATGAAACACGCCTGTGCATGATTTATTTTATTGTGGAGAAGCTAATAATTGTTTTTTTACCCTGTTATCTGGCAACAAAACTGACACCTGTTTTTTACAAGGAGTCATGTTTGCATTGACCACAATACCCGCGGTCGGAATGCAAACAAAAACATAACTCTGATAATGTATGCACTGTCCTTGAAATTGATTGGTCCACACCCGAGACAGCGTTCCTTAGAGCCTAGTCTCACATGGTGTTGGACCAGATGATGCCAAAAAGCTGTTGTACAGTAGCTTCCACACAGTTCTTGAGAGAATGGGACCATGAATCCAATGGCAAGGAGACCAGTACGATTGGAGATATCGTTCTGCTGCAGTCTTGGTCCGCCTTCACAGCTGTTGAGATGTTAACATCTTCTTCCTCCTGCTCTGCTGTTGAGGACTTGTTAACCCATGGCTGGTGGCAGACATGCTTATTATAATGGCGGCCTATACTCGCCATGTGGAAGCATCGTTAAAGGGTATATGTCGCTTTTCAAGAGGAAAACCATTGGCGTTTTCAGTCCTAACCACACCCTGGTGGTGCTGTCACTGCTTGGTCCACAACTGCTTATCCGCCAGGGTTGCCGCTGCTTATTTTGCAGCTAAAGTTCACAGAAGGTCGTTCCACTATCCACCACCTGCGGATACGCTGGGTCCCTGATATACAATACCCTGGCGTCTACAAAATAAGCCGTGTCTGTGGCAGTAGTTACATTGGGGAAACTAACCGACATGTCTCGGACTGTGTTCATGAGCATAAGGAAGATTTGAAACACGGTAGGACCAACACGGTAGCCTTGGCTGATCATTGTTTTAATGCGGTTGGCTCACACACCAATTGATTTCTCTAAGACGAAGGTACTTTGTAAGCCCACTGGCTATCAAAAAAATTCGTTCATGAAGCCATCCACATATACAGACACAGTCACATTTTCGACCGAGACGATGGGTACAAACTCAGCAATCATTGGAAGAACGTCATCAACCAGTTTAAGTCATAACTGGTGTTGTTCTCATCCTGCCACCTTCCGATGTTAGTTTTTATTTTCCCCGTAGGTTCGGCTCTCCGATCTTACATTAACAGGTGAAACAAATTTCACACCAACATAGCCCCTTCCGCATGCTGACCTAGACGTGGCGGCAGCTCTGCGATCTTACATTAACATGCCAATCTCTCACATTAACCTAACCACCTCCGCGCCCTCGTCATGAAGGCCGCTTTCCGATCTTACATTAATGTGCTAATTTCTCACATTAACATCACTAGCCACGTCGTTTATGACCCTTGGGCTACACCCATTTTCAACCTTTAAAACAGTCTGCCTCAGCAGCTTTCCCCCTCTTTCTTCTTCCTGATGACGATCACTTGTGTTGTGATTAAAACGTCAGAGCTTTTTTGTTTATTTTATTTTTATTAATTTGAACCTATCTACGTGACTTTACCGAAAGACCCAAATAATATGAATTCCTGCAGTCACGAAAGCTTTAAGTCAAGATTTATAGTAATAACTCTTCCTCAGATCTAATTAGATGAAATCATTACCAGATGTATTTGCACCATTCCTACAATGCAAGGCTCTCACGAAGGTGATATGTTTTACAGACGGGTAGAGTGTGCCATGGTTTCACATTAAGGGCAATGCTGCTCTGTGGTTTTAACCAATTGGATAATTGGAAAGTATTATTTAAAGTCTGGTAAATTTGGACTGTGGCACTGACGCAAATGGCCGGCTCTTTTTTGAATAACAACCACCATTAGTTTAACAAGCCTAACTGATGAAACCCAAATGGGAGCCGGTATAATTATATTGCTTAAAACAAATGCTGCTGGGGAATGTTGGTGGGAAAAGCCATTAGGCTGATGTATTTAAACATCGTATTCTGATTTATGTGGAGACACAAAAAGCGAGTTATGCTTCTACAGTATTTGCTTGTGCAAAGCATGGACAATCATTGCCACAGAGACTGAATCAGCTCGGTGGCTAGGAGATGTTAACTACCTCACCTGGTATGGAGGAGGCCGAGGGTTTGATCCCGACCCTGATGCCTTTATAAGGAGTACCTTGGATATCGAGGTGGTTACATTTTTGGAAAGTGTAGTAAAAGCCAAAAGCGTGATATTCAATACTTAAGCTTGACCTAAATAATGAGCTTACATACACGCAACCAAAAATAGACACATCACAATGGAAATGTGCTGTACTGAATGCCAAATTTACTACTATAATGAGCCAATAATGTCTGTGTCCCACACGTGACGTCACTCCACGTCGAGCAGGCCCCCTCATTAATACTCATGAATAGACTAATCTCTCACAATACAAAGGCCACTGCCACAGCCATTGACATGCTAATCTTACAATACAAAGGCCACTGCCCCAGCCTCTGTGGTTGGACCATCTCTAGCTCCACCCACCTACCTTGATGCACTCATCTCAGGCCTATATAAGACCTTGTCTCAGCAACTTTCGGGTGACGTCACTCCACATGGGGGGGGGGGGGCGAGGTGCCTCCTCCCCCCTCCTCAGCATCAACTTAGAAACTCACTACAAAGGCAGAACCCTCACGTCACGCGATCTCCCTAACGCTATTGAGACATCAAAGTAAAAAGGACGTCATGATGAACAAGGGATTATAACCTTTAAATGAAATAGGTCTGTCACCGCGGCCTTACAAATTGCACACAAATGGATGCAATGAATATCATTTCGCGGTCTGATTTACTGCAATACATTTACTGCAATACACCCATCCTTGGACGGGCAAAAGGCTAGTAAACAAATAATCCCCTCGCCTGCTCCCCACCACAATATCACACAATGATATAGTACTTCCTTGTACAGTATACCCGCTAAAGACCAAAACTAATCCCCATGATAGGTAAATTGATATACATAGAGCTTGCCGGCGATAGGTCTAAACCACGAACTATGAACTCGTGATATTCAAGGGTCTCCCGTATTTGGAGTGTGCATGTTCTCCCCATGGTCACGTATCCTTTTCTCCAGGTCCTCCGGTTTTTTTCTCCACATCTAAAAACATGCGTTAAGATAATTACTGCTATAAATATTCACATAAGCCACTACGTTGAGCAATCATATGTGGCCAGGCTGCTTCTGGAAAAGAGCTATATATCTCGGTGGGCCTTACCTGGTCAAATAAAAATAGGTCGCTTACAGGAGCTGAATGGATTGCCACATCACAGGGACGCAAGGAATCGCAGCATGGAGAGGGCTTCATCCAGCAGTGGATTGATCCTGGTTTATGTTTTGCAAATAGTAAACGTAAGCGTGCACTTCCAAATGAAGGTGTTTAAAGTATCTGTTTATCTTCTTTGGTTCTTTCGGTAAAGTCACGTAGAATGAGAATAAAATAATAAAATAAAAATAAGACAATAAAATTCTCACGACGTTTCGGCCGCAACACAAGCGGCCTTCTTCAGGTGAAAGAACATAACTGTCGGGACGACAGTGCTTCAATGAGTGCTGCTGAGATTCGTGGCGTCTTTTAAGCTCGGTGATAGGTGTGAATGACCTAGAAAGCAGGAGAATTTAGCATTGAAATAGCTAGGGATTAGCTTGTGACAAAAAATAGCTGTGTTAAAGTCAAAGTTTACATATCAACAGAGGCATTTAGTATATGGACGCTAAAGGGCCTCCAACTACCCAACTATCATACAGTAAACCAATGTGGGAAAAAACCAAGTCTATATTACATCAGTATAATAATTGTACTTGATATATTCTTCAATAAGCTGAGCTATTAATCACAAAGCAACTGGGTATACACTACACTATATAAACAGGTCCCTGCAGGGTGGGCTGGTAGGAACATTGGAATTTTGTCTATTGCAGGTTGGTACACTCAGTTTACAACTTCGTTCCTTCCAATATTAATACCATATAGTAAAACCAATGAAAACCAAAATATAAACTACCTCAATGTTTTGATTTAAAGCTTTCGTGACTGCAGTAATTCATATTCTTAGTTTTTTCGGTAAAGTCACGTTGAAGGGAAACAACAAAATAATAATATATATATATATAAACAAAAAATTCTCACGACGTTTCGACCATAACTCAAACGGTCGTCTTCAGGTGTGTTGGTTTGCATAAATTTATTTTTAAACGGCGCATTTATTTATTTATAAAAACGTTAGCGCCACGCGCAACGATTTGGCAGTTTATTTAGGACTAGTCCATCTATATTCTGAAAAGAGGAGGGGGGAGACGAAATTTTTTATAATGTATGCTGTCTGAAAGCCACTGTAAGCGTGAACAATCAATTAAGACCTGAAATGGTTTATCAAATCTTTCCAATGATTGCTAAGATAGAATCCATCTTCTCGGTTGAAATTGTCTCTGTGCTTGTATATGTGGATAGCCTCATGAACGAATCTCTCATGGAAGCCAGATGGCTTACAAAGAACCTCTGTCTTGGAAAAGTCAATGGCATGTGAGCCTACTGAATTAGAACAATGATCTGCCACGGCCGAGGTGTTGGTCCTACCGTGTTTAAGGTCTGCTTTGTGTTCACGAATGCGGTCCGAGACATGGCGTTTGGTTTCTCCAATGTAACTACTACCACAGAGGCAACTTAGTTTGTAGACACCAGGGTATTGTATGTCCGGAATCACATCTTTTACAGACAGAACCAGATCACGGATTTTATGTAATGTGTTGAAACGGACCTGGATCTTGTGTTTATTCAAGATTTTGGAGATTTTTTTGTGATCCCCGCAATGTAGGGTAAAGTGATGGTTTTGAAAGGCTCCTCAAGAGGGTTCTTCTTCATGGTTTGAGTGATAGCTTTGCGGATTGTATAGTCGGAGTAACCATTAGCCCTAAGAGCTTGGTGTACGTGCTTGAGTTCACTGCTTATGTGTTCCTGGTCGGATATGCATTTATAAATAAATAAATGCGCCGTTTAAAAATAAATTTATGCAAACCAACACACCTGAAGACGACCGTTTGAGTTATGGTCGAAACGTCGTGAGAATTTTTTAGTGTTTTATATATTTTTTATTATTTTGTTGTTTCCCTTCAATGTGACTTTACCGAAAAAACTAAGAATACCTCAATGTTATCAATAAACTCTATATACTCTCCAATCAGCTGAGCCACCAACAATAAGTCGTTATATATCACAATGCCATATTGCAAAAAATGGCGGTTTTTCTTCCCATCAACGACCAGCACCACGGACAACGAACGAGCTTCGTTCAGACGGACGACTCAATCCATGCTCGGGAACGGAAGAGGGAGAGAGACAGCCATAATGCGTTGTTATACTCCATGTTATAAACCATACCATTAACCGTGGTGTGAGAGGTATTAAGAGGCAATATCAGCGAAAGAGCTGCGGTCTGATGGTAACCGTAAAATACAATTAATTAAGAACCATTGTAAAGATGTTTTAAACCATTTCGGAACTTCATTAGATTTATTGGCTGGTTGGGGAGGCTATATTAAGTTTGCGAGGTCTGAAACTCCAGGCCAAACATAAACTTCCGTTATCTCTGAAAAAGTTAGATGGATTGATGACCAAGCTGTGGAGGTCTGCCTAAATTCATGAGATGTCCATTGTTTCACAAGAGATAACATGACTCGGATAAGAAATACACTATTAATTCTTATACACTGGTCCATGCATACAATTAGTATATTAGTGGACTACGTTAGAGAAGGAGAAGATCAAGGGAGTAGAGGAGAAGAGGAGGGCCGGGGTGCCCGGAGCCCAGAGAGTGCCCAGAGGGGCCAGAGAGCCAGGGGCAACCCTCATGTTTATGTTGGCTGGATAGCATGTGCTCCCGTGCATGTGAGGTTGCTCTCAACAGAAGTCGTTCCTTGCACGAGAATGGCTGAAACGCTGAGTAACCACTCAGAGGTATAGTGGTTAAGCAGTGGAGACGATATAGTGGAAAAACAGTGGAGATTTCTGAAATATAGAAGACTTAAAGTGTGTTGCTAAAAAAATCTTGGAGGAAAGAGAGGATACATGTGTGCCTCTTGGAGAAGGAAAGGCATTGCTCAAAACTGTGCTGCAAGGTCACGTGCCATGAATCACATGAGTTTAGAAAAAACGTGACTGTAAACCAACAAGCTTGTGAATAATTATCATGGTGAAGACACCTCTATACGTTGGATACTGAAGGAAAACCATCGTGCTACGTACGCATCGTAAAAGCACAACAACACCTGACATTTGAGAAGTACAATTTCATCGTTCTACACATCGTCAATACCCTACAACACCTGGAAAGTCACCAGCTGCATCAAGCATCTGACTGTTGTATTGTTCGAAAGACACTGTGTGTAACGACTTTACATCCACCGGCACAGCGGATTTCTAAACGCCTGCCATGTCACCTTCTCAACACTAGCGTCAGAGACCGTCTGATACAGACTGAAAGCTGATTTCCTTTGTTGCACTGTTTGTCTTTTCATGAATGTCATATTGTGCACTGGGTTATGCCTTATTAACCTAAATTCTGAATTTAGCTATTCATGTATTTCTATTACAGTATCACATATTCTTTGGACCAAGTGTCAATTGCCTATTTGATGACTGGTACTCTGATTATTTTTTACAAATAAGGAACTTGTTTTATTTAAAATGTGTATGTGTGTGTGGTTGAACAGTGTAACAAATCCATGCGTTACATGTGTAGTGTTGCAGCGCCGACCTGGGCAAGGCCTATGATACAATCAGTAGGCCAGGGCTCTGGATTGTTATTCGTGTTTTCAGAGTCCCTTACCATCTGCTCACAATGAGTAAGGACCTTCACGATGGTGGGCAGGCCCGGATAAAGTTGCGTGCCCGGGAGTCAGATCAATTGCCTGTTTACAGTGGGGTGTGACAGGGATCTACAGTGAGGGAAAAAAGTATTTGATCCCCTGCTGATTTGTACGTTTGCCCACTGACAAATACATCATCAGTCTATAATTTTAATATTAGGTTTATTTGAACAGTGAGAGACAGAATAACAACAACAAAATCCAGTAAAACGCATGTCAAAGATGTTATAAATTGATTTGCATTTTAATGAGGGAAGTGAGTATTCGACCCCCTCTCAATCAGAAATATTTCTGGCTATCAGATGTATTTTATACAGGTAATGAGCTGAGATTAGGAGCACACTTTTAAAGGGAGTGCTCCTAATCTCAGCTTGTTACCTGTATAAAAAACACCTGTCCACAGAAGCAATCAATCAATCAGATTCCAAACTCTCCACCATGGCCAAGACCAAAGAGCTCTCCAAGGATGTCAGGGACAAAATTGTAGACCTACACAAGGCTGGAATGGGCTACAAGACCATTGCCAAGCAGCTTGGTGCGAAGGTGACAACAGTTGGTGTGATTATTCGCAAATGGAAGAAACACAAAAGAACTGTAAATCTCCCTCGGCCTGGGGCTCCATGCAAGATCTCACCTCGTGGAGTTGCAATGATCATGAGAACGGTGAGGAATCAGCCCAGAACTACACGGGAGGACCTTGTCAATGATCTCAAGGCAGCTGGGACCATAGTCACCAAGAAAACAATTGGCAACACACTACGCCGTGAAGGACTGAAATCCTGCAGCGCCCGCAAGGCCCCCCTGCTCAAGAAAACTCATATACATGCCCGTCTGAAGTTTGCCAATGAACATATGAATGATTCAGAGAACAACTGGGTGAAAGTGTTGTGGTCAGATGAGACCAAAATGGAGCTCTTTGGCATCAACTCAACTCACCGTGTTTGGAGGAGGAGGAATGCTGCCTATGACCCTAAGAACACCATCGCCACCGTCAAACATGGAGGTGGAAACATTATGCTTTGGGGGTGTTTTTATGCCAAGGGGACAGGACAACTTCACCGCATCAAAGGGACGATGGACGGGGCCATGTATAGTCAAATCTTGGGTGATAACCTCCTTCCCTCAGCCAGGGCATTGAAAATGGGTCATGGATGGGTATTCCAGCATGACAATGACCCAAAACACACGGCCAAGGCAACAAAGTAGTGGCTCAAGAAGAAGCACATTAAGGTCCTGGAGTGCCCTAGCCAGTCTCCAGACCTTAATCCCATAGAAAATCTGTGGAGGGAGCTGAAGTTTCGAGTTGCCAAACGTCAGCCTCGAAACCTTAATGACTTGGAGATGATCTGCAAAGAGCAGTGGGACAAAATCCCTCCTGAGATGTGTACAAACCTGGTGGTCCAACAACAAGAAACGTCGAACCTCTGTGATTGCCAACAAGGCTTTTGCCACCAAGTATTAAGTCATGTTTTGCACACGGGTCAAATGCTTATTTCCCTGATTAAAATGCAAATCAATTTATAACATTTTTTACATGCGTTTTTCTGGATTTTGTTGTTATTCTGTCTCTCACTGTTCAAATAAACCTACCATTAAAATTATAGACTGATCATTTCTTCGTCAGTGGGCAAACGTACTAAATCAGCAGGGGATCAAATACTTTTTCCCCTCAATGTATGTGAGGAGTCTGTGGGTCGCAACATCACGTACGGCTGGAAGTAGGACATTCCAGACTAAGAGGGTTAATGATGGCAATGTCAACGATACTGAACCAGCCAGCACAACTCACTGCCAATAACACATATCACATAATTCACCCTTAAGCAATTGTTCAATCAATTAATTGAATCACTACAATTAAAACCAAAGAATCTCCCAGAACAAACACTTCGCACTCTCCTCCGTCAGCCACCTGCATCGACAATAGAAACGCATCAGTCCAGCAGTGGATAAAACCTGGCGTCGGAGGTATGGGGGGGGCGGCGGCTTACACTTGCGGTGGACAGCAGGGGGGTGGCTGGATGCAGTAGCCATCGCAGATCAAGCGGTAGAACTTGTCATCGACTGCCATGCGCCAGGGTAATGGGCCTCTCCTACACCCACACACATCACACTGAGCGGCACACACGTCACACCGAGGAGCACGCACGTCACACACCGAGGAGCACGCACATCACACACCGAGCAGGTTGCACAGGTCTCCTTTATCAAGACAAACGTGGAGCAGATTACAACTACAACTCTTCTACGCCTGTCACAATGCCCCCCTCTCCCCCCCCCCAGTTTATGGGGGGCCGCGGGCCTCACTCCACCCCTTCGCGTCAGCCCCCCCTAATAAATGGTCCGGTTGCATTGTGAATGCACCACTCGAATGACGTGCAGTCCCGTGGCGCACTGTAACGGGCTCGTGATTTACTCACTAAAATTCAATGTAAAAAAATAAAAATGATCCCAAGACATTATTTAAAATAAAGTATGGCCATCGTGTGTCAGCATCACAGGCGAAAATTGGCATGTAAAAAAAAACTTCACTCCGAATCACTCAATTGGGATTGCTCGCAGCAAAGAGCACTTGACCTGCTTGCAGGTTAGGTGCTGAATAACCGTGTGTCACACAGAGAACAGTTGCCACTGAGGGTGCCCTTTTAAAATGCTTGAGATGAGATGTGATTATCGCGTGTAAATGTGCACACTAAAATAAAAAAAAATCATAATTATAAGCGAACTATTATTGTTTCAGGTGGCAGGGTGTTGCAGCGGTGATCTTTGACCCTCGCAACAAGAAGGGCCTTGGTTAATCATCCGACTGGCACTTTGCGCATGTATGGGTTATCCACATTGCTCACGTAGCTAGAAAACACACAATCACAATGTAACTGAGTATTGGCCAAGCATCCCAATGCTAAAGTTACCTGCAAATTACTTCACTGGGATGACACTCGGCAGCAGAGCCGGATGATGACATTGCTGGGGCCCTATGCCATTGTCAAGCTTAAGAGGCCCCTTCTATGAATGCCTGTATATTTTTGTCAGCAGAATGAAAATAACTGCTTTGGAGAGTCTTTTTTTCTCACCGATCTTAATTTTTTTAAACAATTATGTTAAAACTCGAAACCTCGTGTCCATTTCTTGTTTCGTATTTAGAGCCCCCCCCCCCCCCTCTCTTAATGCGAGGCCCTAAGCTGTAAGTGTAGCCGGTGTGAGCTCGCCTGTGATGAATAACACGTATAATTGCGCACTCTTATTTTCTATGGGTGGCCAGGAGAATGTATTATTATTTAAGTGAATGCAATGGTGATCAGGGGATTGGACCCAGAGCCCCACGTACACAGTAGAATACAAGGGAACGCCCACAGTACAGATTTGAGCTGACCTCCGGATTGAGAAATTGAACTGTGTTGTGACGTGGAGGGTGTTTCTGAACGCTATTGTGACCGACCCGTCCCGACGGGAGGAGAGAGGACAGGGTGGACCGGCTGCATGAGCTTACTCTCCGGCACTGCACAGCACAACATCGCCTCCCTACTGCAAAAAAACTCGGCAGGACCCTCCTGAAAATAAAAGTCTTCGGAATCAGTGAGGCCTGTCTTTGGGAGGACAGGCGTAGTCTTGGTCGTCACAAGCGAACATTTGTTTCTCCATATTAATTTGTATCTCCGGGTTACTATCAGGGCTGGGCGCTGCAAGCTTAGCTTCTGAGATCTGATGAGACTGGTAGCCGTTTTTTAAAAGGTAATTTCGGCACGTGGAGCCCAAGCATGCAACAACTTTATGCAACTTCTTGGTTCTTTCGGTAAAGTCACGTAGAATGGAAATAAAATAATAAAAAATTAAAACATAAAAAAATTCTCACGACGTTTCGGCCACAACACAAGTAGCCTTCTTCAGGTGAAGGAACAGAACTGTCGGGACGACAGCGCTTCAATAACTGCTGCTAAGATTCGCAGCGTCTTTTAGGCTAGGTGTGAGAGGTAAAGCGCCTTGACAAAGGAGTTTACATATCAAACAGGAGAATTTAGCATTGAAATAGCTGTGTTAAAGTGTTGGATCAGCAGGGTGTTAAATTCAGAAATTAGCATGTAACTGGGAGATTAGCATGATGTTAATGTGAGGGTTTAGCATGTGACTGGTCACGGAAATAGCTATGTTAAAGTCAAAGTTTACATCTCAACAGAGGCATTTTGTATATGGACGCTAAAGGACTGCAACTACCCAACTATCATACAATAAACCGATGTGGAAAAAAAACTAAGTATAAACTACATCAATGTCATCAATAAACTCTATATACTCTCCAATCAGCAGAGCGCTTCATTGAACGCTGCTAAGATTCGCAGCGCCTTTTAGGCTAGGTGTGAGAGGTAAAGCGCCTTGACAAAGGAGTTTACATATCAAACAGGATAATTTAGCATTGAAATAGCTGTGTTAAAGTGTTGGATCAGCAGGGTGTTAAAGTCAGAAATTAGCATGTAACTGGGAGATTAGCATGATGTTAATGTGAGAGATTAGCATGCGACTGGTCACGGAAATAGCTATATTAAAGTCAAAGTTTGCATATCAAGCGAGGCATTTAGTATATGGACGCTAAAGGACTGCAACTACCCAACTATCATACAATAAACCGATGTGAAAAAAAAACTAAGTATAAACTACATCAATATAATAAATGTACTCAATATATTTTTCAAAAAGTTGAGCTATAAACATAAAGTAACTAGGTATACACTACACTATATAATGAATACCATATAGTAAACGAATTAATACAACTAAAATATAACTACATCAATGTTATCAATAAACTCTATATACTCTCCCATCAGCTGAGCTACTAACAATAAGTCATTATACATTACAATGCCCTATGGCGAAAAAATGGGTGGCGGTTTTTTCCTTCTTTCAAACGTTAGCACCATGGAGAGCGACGAGCCTCGTTCAGACGGACGAGTCCATCCATGCTCGGAACGGAGGAGGGGGGAGAAACAGCCACGATGCGCTGCTCTGTCCTGTGTTGCGTTACAACCATGCCATAAACTAGACTACTATACATTGTAATGTTATACCTTCCAATCTAAACTACATTGTATAATATCGTATACACAGCCCAATGTAAGCTCGAACATTATGCATGATATTGATATGTCTCCAACTAAAATTTTCCAACATTACACGACTATTCACCATAATATACACTACCATAGACAAACCCACCCTTGAATTATACAATGCGTTACTTTACACTACCCTATACTTTAGACTGTAAAATGTTAGACTTGTAATATTACACTATGTATTATTCTACCAACCCTACTGTATACCACACTGCTGTATATTCACTATACAATTACGATACTATATATTGCCTTATGAATTATGTTAAACATTACAATGTTATACTATTTATTATTATATAACATGCTATAAACCATACCATTGACCGTCGTGTGAAAGCTATTAAGAGGCAGTGCCAGCGAATGGACTGCGGTCTGAAAGTCACCATAAAATACAATCAATTAAGAACCGAAATGGTTTATAACATCTTTCCAATGGTTACTAAGCCAGAATCCATCTTCTCGGTTGAAATTGTCTCTGTGTTTGTATATGTGGATGGCCTCATGAACGAATCTCTCATGGTAGCCGGATGGCTTGCAGAGAACGTCCGTCTTGGAGAAGTCAATGTCATGTGAGCCCACTGAATTATAACAGTGATCTGCCATGGCTGAGGTGTTCGTCCTACCATGTTTCAAGTCTGCTTTATGTTCACGGATGCGGTCCGAGATATGTCGTTTGTTTTCTCCAATGTAACTGCTACCACAGAGGCAACTTAGTTTGTAGACGCCCGGGTACTGTATGTCTGGAACCACATCTTTTACAGACGGAACCAGATCACGGATTTTATGTACTGTGTTGAATCGGACCTGGATCTAGTGTTTATTCAGGATTTTGGAGATCTTTTTTGTGACCCCCGCAATGTAGGGTAAGGTGATGGTTTGGAATGGCTCCTCAAGAGGATTCTTCTTCATTGCTGGAGTGATGGCTTTGCGGATTGTGTAGTCGGAGTAACCATTAGCCTTGAGAGCTTGGTGTACGTGCTTGAGTTCACTGGCAATGTGTTCCTGGTCGGAAATGCATTGGGCACTATGGTATAGAGTCTTGATGAGGGAGTTCTTCTGGGATGGATGGTGGTGGGAATCCGGTTTTAAGTAAGCATCCGTATGGGTAGCTTTCCTGTAGACAGAGTGGCTCATTGAACCATCAGGTCTACTTTTAATATGGACATACACAAAGGGTAGCTTGCCATCTTTTTCGACTTCCATGGTAAATCTGATGGCTGGGTGTATGGAATTGATGTGGTCGAGGAATTGGTCTAGAGCAGGCCGGCCATGTGGCCAGATGATAAAAGTGTCATCCACGTACCTCTTCCATAACGTCGGGCGTAGAGTGGCAGTCTGGATGGCATCAGTTTCAAATTTCTCCATGAAAACGTTGGCCCCCGTGGTGCCTCACCACAAACGTGGGGCCCGGTCAGCCGCGTCGACTGTCGTGATCGCGTACAGGTGGTGAAACTGCCACACATGAACCATGATACCTTGCTGATCTCGTGTCAAGGAGAATAAACCAGCAGCCCGTCGCTAGCAATGGGAATGATCGGTAAGGGAACACATTGGGCTCTACAGAGGCACTCCACTATTATACACCACTACTATACAGTAAACATTGGGCTCTATGGAGGCCTGTCGTTAAGGGATTACTCGTTAACATGGGGTGGTCGTTAAGAGGGGTTCTATTGTATATAACAAGTTTAAATATTTAATAAGTTAATAGAGAGTACTCAACTGAGATGGCGGAGGAGTTTGCTAAACTCACAATACAAAGACCACTGTCCCAGCCTCTGTGGTTGGACCATCTCTAGCTCCACCAACCTACCTTGATGCACCTATCTCAGGCCTATATAAGACCTTGTCTCAGCAACTTTCTCTCTCACCTGACCTGAAGACGATTGCTTGTGTTGCGATCGAAACGTCGTGATATTTTTATTATTTTTTATCTACGTGGCTTTACCAAAGGACCCATAGAATATAATCATAAACAGGTTACGTCCTCTACATGGACCCCCCCCCCCCCTCATTAATAATCATGAACAGGTGACGTCCTCCAAATGGACACCCCCCTCCATTGATAATAATTAGCGGGTGACATCACTCCACATGGGGGGGGGCGAGGTGCCTCCTCTCCCCTCCTAAGCGTCAACTTATAAACTCACTACAAAGGCAGAACCCTCACGTAACGCGATCTCCATAACGCTATTGAGACATCTAAGTAAAAACAACGTCATGATGAACAAGGGATTATAACCTTTAAATGAAATAGGTCTGTCACCGCGGGCTTACAAATTGCACACAAATGGATGCAATGAATATCACTTCGTGGTCTGCTTTGCGCTTGCAAGTTTCAGATTTACTGCAATACACCCATGCTTGGACGGGCAAAAGGCTAGTAAACAAATAATCCCCTCGCCTGCTCCCCACCACGATATCACACGATGATATAGTACTTCCTTGTACAGTATACCCAATAAAGACCAAATCTAATCCCCATGATAGGTAAATTGATATACATAGAGCTTGCCGGCGATAGGTCTAAACCACGAACTATGAACTCGTGATATTCAAGGGTCTCCCGTATTTGGAGTTTGCATGTTCTCCCCATGGTCACGTTGGGATAATGACTGCTATGAATTTTCACATAAGCCACCTCGTTGAGCAATCATATGTGGCCAGGCTGCTTCTGGAAAAGAGCTATGTATCTCAGTGGGCCTTACCTGGTCAAATAAAAATAGGTTGCTTACAGGAGTTGAATGGATTGCCACATCACAGGGATGTGAGGAATCGCAGCATGGAGAGGGCTTTATCCAGCAGTGGATTGAGTGTTCTTGTTGAAACGTGTGTATTTAATATTTCTCTGATGTTCTTTTAGTCTCGTGCTGATCATTTGTCCTGTTTGCCCAACATAACATTTGCCACAAGTGCAGTTAATCCTGTACAAACCTTCTGTTGATAGCTTAGGTAATACATATTTTATACCAGAAGTCGAGTTCAAGAAACATAAGTACGTTTTTATTTCAACTGAAATGTATATACATATATAAATATACATGTCCATACAACCACGTCTCAATGTCTATGTCTGGGAGAACACGCTAGTTTCTCCCTCTGTGGAGTCTCCACCACTTTTCTTTCTTCTTGTTTCCCAGCTCCTCGTCTTGGTGCTCCTTCCCTCTGTCTCCTCCTCGTTCATTCTCCTCTTCATCTTTCTCCAGCTGCCGTGTGCAGCACATGAAGCTCCAAATTGCCCAACGCCAGAAACTGTTCTTTCTCTCTCCCTTAGAAGATGGGATGTGCTTAATCTCTTTCTTCTCTTCCTGAACACTCTCTGCCCTCCAAGGTTGCTCACATCTTCCTTCCTCATTCACCACTTCCTGCTTTGTATCGTCTTCAATCGTGTCGACCTCCTTCAGCTCTACCTCATTTGCCTCTAACTCAATAGCTCCTACTTCTTTTGCGTCTACCTCTATTGCCTCTACATCATTCGCCTCTACCAAAATCGCCTCACTCTCCTCCACCTCAATATCCCCTACCTTCACTTCTACCTCAATCACCTCTACGTCATTCGCCTCTAACTCATTCGGCTCTACCTCCATAACCACCTCCTGCTTGGCCTCTCCCTCAATCTCCTCTACCTCTTTTGCCACTTCCTGGATGGCATCTACTTCATATGCCTCAACCTCATTTGCCCCTTCCTGCTTTATTTTCTCCACCACGTTCTCAACTTTTGTTGCCATTTCCTGTTTGGCCTTTAGCTCATTCTTGTCTACCTCATTGATCAAGACCTGCATGGCCTTTTCTTCGATCGTGTCGACCTGAATTGCCTCGACCTGTTTCACCAATTCCTGCTTTGTATGTCTCGCAATCCCTTCTACGACATTGGCCACAACCTCTTTCACCACTTCCTGCTTGGCCACTGCATCTACCTCAATCACCGCTACCTCTACCTCACTCGCCACTTCCTTCTTGGGCTCTACATCATTCCCCTCTCCCTCAATCTCGTTTTCCTTCATCTCTTCTACTTCGCGAAATTTCATCTCAGTCCTTCGTAGCTTCCTATTCCTACGTTTCCTCTGAACACCATCCTCTCCTTCTTTCTTTGTCTCCACAACATCATCAACTTTCTTAGCCACTTCCTGTTTGGCTATTCCCTCATTCCCATCTACCTCACTTGCCTCTACCTCTTTCC
This sequence comes from Petromyzon marinus, assembly GCF_048934315.1. NCBI lineage: Eukaryota > Metazoa > Chordata > Hyperoartia > Petromyzontiformes > Petromyzontidae > Petromyzon > Petromyzon marinus. The sequence continues at coordinate 2,558,452 of NW_027423677.1, read as the reverse complement.
CTAAGTCCTCCTTGGCATCTCTCTCAATCCCTTCTACGACATTGGCCACTACCTCTTTCACAAATTCCTGTGTGGCCACTGCATCTACCTCAATCACCGCTACCTCTACCTCATTTGCCTCTACCTCACTCGCCACTTCCTTCTTGGGTTCTCCATCATTCCCCTCTCTCTCAATCTCGTTTTCCTTCATCTCTTCTACTTCCCGAACTTTCATCTCAATCCTTCGTAGCTTCCTATTCCTACGTTTCCTCTGAACACAATCCTCTCCCTCTTTCTTTGTCTCCACAATATTCTCAACTTTCTCCGCCACTTCCTCTTTGGCCATTCCCTCATTCCGATCGACCTCATTTGGCTCTACCTCTTCTGCTAATACCTGTTTTGCATCTCTCTCAATCCCCTCTATGACATTGGCTGATATATCTTTCACCACTTCCTGCTTGGCCACTGCTTCTACCTCAATCACCGCTACCTCTGCCTCATTCGCTAATTCCCGCTTGCCATCTCCTTCTAACACCTCTACCTTATTCAACTCTACCTCATTCATCACATCCTCCAAAGCCACTGCCTCAATCATCTCTACCTCAATCGTCCCAACCTCCACCACTTCCTGCATGGGCTCTCCCTCACTCCCCTCTCTCTCAGCCGCCTCTTCTTTCACTGTCTCCAGAACTTTCTTCTTGTTCTTGTGTTTATTCCTATTCCTACGTTTCCTCTGAACACCATCCTCTCCCTCTTTCTTTGTCTCCACAACATTATCAACTTTCTTAGCCACTTCCTGTTTGGCTATTCCCTTATTCCCATTTACCTCACTTGACTCTACCTCTTTCCCTAAGTTCTCCTTGGCATCTCTCTCAATCACTTCTACGACATTGGCCACTACCTCTTTCACAAATTCCTGTGTAGCCACTGCATCTACCTCAATCACCGCTACCTCTACCTCACTCGCCACTTCCTTCTTGGGCTCTCCATCATTCCCCTCTCCCTCAATCTCGTTTTCCTTCATCTCTTCTACTTCCCGCACTTTCGTCTCAGTCCTTCGTAGCTTCCTATTCCTACGTTTCCTCTGAACACCATCCTCTCCCTCTTTCTTTGTCTCCACAACATTATCAACTTTCTTAGCCACTTCCTGTTTGGCTATTCCCTCATTCCCATCTACCTCATTTGCTTCTACCTCTTTCCCTAAGTCCTCCTTGGCATCTCTCTCAATCCCTTCTATGACATTGGCCACTACCTCTTTCACAAATTCCTGTGTGGCTACTGCATCTACCTCAATCACCGCTACCTCTACCTCATTTGCCTCTACCTCACTCGCCACTTCCTTCTTGAGCTCTACATCATTCCGCTCTCTCTCAATCTCGTTTACCTTCATCTCTCCTACTTCCCAAACTTTCATCTCAATCCTTCGTAGCTTCCTATTCCTATGTTTCCTCTGAACACAATCCTCTCCCTCTTTCTTTGTTTCCAAAACATTCTCAACTTTCTCCGCCACTTCCTGTTTGGCCATTCCCTCATTCCCATCGACCTCATTTGGCTCTACCTCTTCTGCTAATACCTGTTTTGCATCTCTCTCATTCCCCTCTATGACATTGGCCGCTATATCTTTCACCACTTCCTGCTTGGCCACTGCTTCTACCTCAATCACCGCTACCTCTGCCTCATTCGCTAATTCCCGCTTGCCATCTCCTTCTAACACCTCTACCTTATTCAACTCTACCTCATTCATCACATCCTCCAAAGCCACTGCCTCAATCATCTCTACCTCAATCGTCCCAACCTCCACCACTTCCTGCATGGGCTCTCCCTCACTCCCCTCTGTCTCAGCCACCTCTTCTTTCAATGTCTCCAGAACTTTCTTCTTGTTCTTGTGTTTCTTCCTATTCCTACGTTTCCTCTGAACACCATCCTCTCCCTCTATCTTTGTCTCCACAACATTATCAACTTTCTTAGCCACTTCCTGTTTGGCTATTCCCTCATTCCCATTTACCTCACTTGCCTCTACCTCTTTCCCTAAGTTCTCCTTGGCATCTCTCTCAATCCTTTCTACGACATTGGCCACTACCTCTTTCACAAATTCCTGTGTGGCCACTGCATCTACCTCAATCACCGCTACCTCTACCTCATTTGCCTCTACCTCACTCGCCACTTCCTTCTTGGGTTCTCCATCATTCCCCTCTCTCTCAATCTCGTTTTCCTTCATCTCTTCTACTTCCCGAACTTTCATCTCAATCCTTCGTAGCTTCCTATTCCTACGTTTCCTCTGAACACAATCCTCTCCCTCTTTCTTTGTCTCCACAATATTCTCAACTTTCTCCGCCACTTCCTCTTTGGCCATTCCCTCATTCCGATCGACCTCATTTGGCTCTACCTCTTCTGCTAATACCTGTTTTGCATCTCTCTCAATCCCCTCTATGACATTGGCTGATATATCTTTCACCACTTCCTGCTTGGCCACTGCTTCTACCTCAATCACCGCTACCTCTGCCTCATTCGCTAATTCCCGCTTGCCATCTCCTTCTAACACCTCTACCTTATTCAACTCTACCTCATTCATCACATCCTCCAAAGCCACTGCCTCAATCATCTCTACCTCAATCGTCCCAACCTCCACCACTTCCTGCATGGGCTCTCCCTCACTCCCCTCTCTCTCAGCCGCCTCTTCTTTCACTGTCTCCAGAACTTTCTTCTTGTTCTTGTGTTTATTCCTATTCCTACGTTTCCTCTGAACACCATCCTCTCCCTCTTTCTTTGTCTCCACAACATTATCAACTTTCTTAGCCACTTCCTGTTTGGCTATTCCCTTATTCCCATTTACCTCACTTGACTCTACCTCTTTCCCTAAGTTCTCCTTGGCATCTCTCTCAATCACTTCTACGACATTGGCCACTACCTCTTTCACAAATTCCTGTGTAGCCACTGCATCTACCTCAATCACCGCTACCTCTACCTCACTCGCCACTTCCTTCTTGGGCTCTCCATCATTCCCCTCTCCCTCAATCTCGTTTTCCTTCATCTCTTCTACTTCCCGCACTTTCGTCTCAGTCCTTCGTAGCTTCCTATTCCTACGTTTCCTCTGAACACCATCCTCTCCCTCTTTCTTTGTCTCCACAACATTATCAACTTTCTTAGCCACTTCCTGTTTGGCTATTCCCTCATTCCCATCTACCTCATTTGCTTCTACCTCTTTCCCTAAGTCCTCCTTGGCATCTCTCTCAATCCCTTCTATGACATTGGCCACTACCTCTTTCACAAATTCCTGTGTGGCTACTGCATCTACCTCAATCACCGCTACCTCTACCTCATTTGCCTCTACCTCACTCGCCACTTCCTTCTTGAGCTCTACATCATTCCGCTCTCTCTCAATCTCGTTTACCTTCATCTCTCCTACTTCCCAAACTTTCATCTCAATCCTTCGTAGCTTCCTATTCCTATGTTTCCTCTGAACACAATCCTCTCCCTCTTTCTTTGTTTCCAAAACATTCTCAACTTTCTCCGCCACTTCCTGTTTGGCCATTCCCTCATTCCCATCGACCTCATTTGGCTCTACCTCTTCTGCTAATACCTGTTTTGCATCTCTCTCATTCCCCTCTATGACATTGGCCGCTATATCTTTCACCACTTCCTGCTTGGCCACTGCTTCTACCTCAATCACCGCTACCTCTGCCTCATTCGCTAATTCCCGCTTGCCATCTCCTTCTAACACCTCTACCTTATTCAACTCTACCTCATTCATCACATCCTCCAAAGCCACTGCCTCAATCATCTCTACCTCAATCGTCCCAACCTCCACCACTTCCTGCATGGGCTCTCCCTCACTCCCCTCTGTCTCAGCCACCTCTTCTTTCAATGTCTCCAGAACTTTCTTCTTGTTCTTGTGTTTCTTCCTATTCCTACGTTTCCTCTGAACACCATCCTCTCCCTCTATCTTTGTCTCCACAACATTATCAACTTTCTTAGCCACTTCCTGTTTGGCTATTCCCTCATTCCCATTTACCTCACTTGCCTCTACCTCTTTCCCTAAGTTCTCCTTGGCATCTCTCTCAATCCTTTCTACGACATTGGCCACTACCTCTTTCACAAATTCCTGTGTGGCCACTGCATCTACCTCAATCACCGCTACCTCTACCTCCCTCGCCACTTCCTTCTTGGGCTCTCCATCATTCCCCTCTCCCTCAATCTCGTTTTCCTTCATCTCTTCTACTTCCCGCACTTTCATATCAGTCCTTCGTAGCTTCCTATTCCTACGTTTCCTCTGAAGACCATCCTCTCCCTCTTTCTTTGTCTCCACAACATTATCAACTTTCTTAGCCACTTCCTGTTTGGCCATTCCCTCATTCCGATCGACCTCATTTGGCTCTACCTCTTCTGCTAATACCTGTTTTGCATCTCTCTCAATCCCCTCTATGACATTGGCTGATATATCTTTCACCACTTCCTGCTTGGCCACTGCTTCTACCTCAATCACCGCTACCTCTGCCTCATTCGCTAATTCCCGCTTGCCATCTCCTTCTAACACCTCTACCTTATTCAACTCTACCTCATTCATCACATCCTCCAAAGCCACTGCCTCAATCATCTCTACCTCAATCGTCCCAACCTCCACCACTTCCTGCATGGGCTCTCCCTCACTCCCCTCTCTCTCAGCCACCTCTTCTTTCACTGTCTCCAGAACTTTCTTCTTGTTCTTGTGTTTATTCCTATTCCTACGTTTCCTCTGAACACCATCCTCTCCCTCTTTCTTTGTCTCCACAACATTATCAACTTTCTTAGCCACTTCCTGTTTGGCTATTCCCTTATTCCCATTTACCTCACTTGACTCTACCTCTTTCCCTAAGTTCTCCTTGGCATCTCTCTCAATCACTTCTACGACATTGGCCACTACCTCTTTCACAAATTCCTGTGTAGCCACTGCATCTACCTCAATCACCGCTACCTCTACCTCACTCGCCACTTCCTTCTTGGGCTCTCCATCATTCCCCTCTCCGTCAATCTCGTTTTCCTTCATCTCTTCTACTTCCCGCACTTTCGTCTCAGTCCTTCGTAGCTTCCTATTCCTACGTTTCCTCTGAACACCATCCTCTCCCTCTTTCTTTGTCTCCACAACATTATCAACTTTCTTAGCCACTTCCTGTTTGGCTATTCCCTCATTCCCATCTACCTCATTTGCTTCTACCTCTTCCCCTAAGTCCTCCTTGGCATCTCTCTCAATCCCTTCTATGACATTGGCCACTACCTCTTTCACAAATTCCTGTGTGGCTACTGCATCTACCTCAATCACCGCTACCTCTACCTCATTCGCCTCTACCTCACTCGCCACTTCCTTCTTGAGCTCTACATCATTCCGCTCTCTCTCAATCTCGTTTACCTTCATCTCTCCTACTTCCCGAACTTTCATCTCAATCCTTCGTAGCTTCCTATTCCTATGTTTCCTCTGAACACAATCCTCTCCCTCTTTCTTTGTTTCCAAAACATTCTCAACTTTCTCCGCCACTTCCTGTTTGGCCATTCCCTCATTCCCATCGACCTCATTTGGCTCTACCTCTTCTGCTAATACCTGTTTTGCATCTCTCTCAATCCCCTCTATGACATTGGCCGCTATATCTTTCACCACTTCCTGCTTGGCCACTGCTTCTACCTCATTCACCGCTACCTCTGCCTCATTCGCTAATTCCCGCTTGCCATCTCCTTCTAACACCTCTACCTTATTCAACTCTACCTCATTCATCACATCCTCCAAAGCCACTGCCTCAATCATCTCTACCTCAATCGTCCCAACCTCCACCACTTCCTGCATGGGCTCTCCCTCACTCCCCTCTCTCTCAGCCACCTCTTCTTTCACTGTCTCCAGAACTTTCTTCTTGTTCTTGTGTTTCTTCCTATTCCTACATTTCCTCTGAACACCATCCTCTCCCTCTTTCTTTGTCTCCACAACATTATCAACTTTCTTAGCCACTTCCTGTTTGGCTATTCCCTCATTCCCATTTACCTCACTTTCCTCTACCTCTTTCCCTAAGTTCTCCTTGGCATCTCTCTCAATCCTTTCTACGACATTGGCCACTACCTCTTTCACAAATTCCTGTGTGGCCACTGCATCTACCTCAATCACCACTACCTCTACCTCACTCGCCACTTTCTTCTTGGGCTCTCCATCATTCCCCTCTCCCTCAATCTCGTTTTCCTTCATCTCTTCTACTTCCCGCACTTTCATCTCAATCCTTCGTAGCTTCCTATTCCTATGTTTCCTCTGAACACAATCCTCTCCCTCTTTCTTTGTTTCCAAAACATTCTCAACTTTCTCCGCCACTTCCTGTTTGGCCATTCCCTCATTCCCATCGACCTCATTTGGCTCTACCTCTTCTGCTAATACCTGTTTTGCATCTCTCTCAATCCCCTCTATGACATTGGCCGCTATATCTTTCACCACTTCCTGCTTGGCCACTGCTTCTACCTCATTCACCGCTACCTCTGCCTCATTCGCTAATTCCCGCTTGCCATCTCCTTCTAACACCTCTACCTTATTCAACTCTACCTCATTCATCACATCCTCCAAAGCCACTGCCTCAATCATCTCTACCTCAATCGTCCCAACCTCCACCACTTCCTGCATGGGCTCTCCCTCACTCCCCTCTCTCTCAGCCACCTCTTCTTTCACTGTCTCCAGAACTTTCTTCTTGTTCTTGTGTTTCTTCCTATTCCTACATTTCCTCTGAACACCATCCTCTCCCTCTTTCTTTGTCTCCACAACATTATCAACTTTCTTAGCCACTTCCTGTTTGGCTATTCCCTCATTCCCATTTACCTCACTTTCCTCTACCTCTTTCCCTAAGTTCTCCTTGGCATCTCTCTCAATCCTTTCTACGACATTGGCCACTACCTCTTTCACAAATTCCTGTGTGGCCACTGCATCTACCTCAATCACCACTACCTCTACCTCACTCGCCACTTTCTTCTTGGGCTCTCCATCATTCCCCTCTCCCTCAATCTCGTTTTCCTTCATCTCTTCTACTTCCCGCACTTTCATATCAGTCCTTCGTAGCTTCCTATTCCTACGTTTCCTCTGAAGACCATCCTCTCCCTCTTTCTTTGTCTCCACAACATTATCAACTTTCTTTGCCACTTCCTGTTTGGCCATTCCCTCATTCCGATCGACCGCATTTGGCTCTACCTCTTCTGCTAATACCTGTTTTGCATCTCTGTCAATCCCCTCTATGACATTGGCCGCTATATATTTCACCACTTCCTGCTTGGCCACTGCTTCTACCTCAATCACCGCTACCTCTGCCTCCTTCGATAATTCCCGCTTGCCATCTCCTTCTAACACCTCTACCTTATTCAACTCTACCTCATTCATCACATCCTCCAAAGCCACTGCCTCAATCATCTCTACCTCAATCGTCCCAACCTCCACCACTTCCTGCATGGGCTCTCCCTCACTCCCCTCTCTCTCAGCCACCTCTTCTTCCACTGTCTCCTCCAGAACTTTCTTCTTGTTCTTATGTTTCTTCCTACTCCCACGTTTTTTCTTCATACCATTTCTCTCCCCCACTTTCTCCATCTCTTCGATCTCGTTCTCAACCTTGTTGCTATTCTGCATTGTCTGCTTCACATCCTCATTATTGGTGCTGACTTCTGCCTGCTGCTGCTCTTCTGCCTTTTGCTGCTGCTGTTGGTGGTGGATGATGAAGCTCTTCAGCTCGGTGCTGTTCTGGAATTGCAGCAGCTCCCGCTGATATTTGGCCTGCTGCTGTGCACAATGATCCAGCAGGATCATCTCAAGCTCCAGAATCTGGCGCTTAGCTTCTAGTCTTGTGTCAACGAGGAACCTCTTTCGCTGCCCCTTTGAGCGACGGTCTGGGGAGTCACATGGGGAGGAGAGAGCAGCACCACAATTGATTCGTTAATGGGTATTTGAGTATTTCCTGTATGATAATAGGTTTTTCCCGTTTTTACTGGCAACAAAACAGGTGTTAAGATGTTAAAACACCAAACTGAAACCTTTTACAAGGAATCATGTTTGCATTAACCATGATGCTTGTGGTCAGAATGCAAACAAAAAACATACTCTGATAATATATGCATTGTCCTTGAAACTGATTGGTCCACACCAGGGACAGCTTTCTTTTGAGCCTCGTCTCAAACGGTGTTAGACCAGAGGACGCCAAAAGGCGTATTTCCTGTATGTTATTTTGGTAAAGAAACTTGGCACCATTGACAGGAATCTAACTTAACTTGAGACCGATGTAACAATGATAACACTGTAGGGAGGTCTGGAGGTTGACTCATGTGCCGGAGACACCTCCTCCTCCAAATAATTTCATTAGGATTATGGGCTGGTTGGGGAGGCCATATTAAGTTTGCGAGGTCTGGAAACTACAGGCCAAACATAGAAAAACTTCTGTTATCTCAGAAAAAGTAAGATGGATTTATGGGCAAGCTGTGGAGGTCTGGCTAAATTTAAAAGATGTCCATTGTTTCACAAGAGAGAACATGAATTGGATAAGAAATACACTATTAATTCTTATACACTGGTCCATTCATACAATTAGTATATTAGTGGGCTACATTAGAAAAGATAAAGGGAGGAGAAGAGGAGGGTGCCCAAAGGGGCCAGAGAGCCAGGGGCAACCCTAATGTTTATGTTGGCTGGATAGCATGTGCTCCCGTGCATGTGAGGTTGCTCTCAACAGAAGTAATTCCTTGCACGAGAATGGCTGAAACGCTGAGTAACCACTCAGAGGTATAGTGGTTAAGCAGTGCAGACGGTATAGTGGTAAAACAGTGGAGATTTTAAAAGCAAAGTTTAAGATTTGCATTTGTCACTTTATATTGAGCCGATACATATGGCAAGTGAAATTAAGAAGACTTAAAGTGAGTTTTACAGAAAGAGAGGATACATGTGTGTCTCTTGGAGAAGGAAAGGCATTGCTCAAAACTGTGCTGCAAGGTCACGTGCCATGAATCACATGAGTTTAGAAAAAACGTGACTGTAAACCAACAAGCCTGTGAATAATTATCATGGTGAAGACACCTCTATACGTTGGATACTGAAGGAAATCCATCGTGCTACACATCGTCAAAGCCCGACAACACCTGACATTCGAGAAAGAAGTACAATTGCATCGTTCTACACATCGTCAATACCCCACCACATCTGGAAAGTCACCAGCTGCATCAAGCACCTGACTGTTGTATTGTTCGAAAGACACTGTGTGTAACGACTTTACATCTGCCGGCACTGCGGGTTTCTAAACGCCTGCCATGTCACCTTCTCAACACTAGCGTCTGAGACCGTCTGATACAGACTGAAAGCTTATTTCCTTTGTTGCACTGTTTGTCTTTTCATGAATGTCATATTGTGCACTGGGTTATGCCTTATTAACCTAAATTCTGAATTTAGCTATTCATGTATTTCTATTACAGTATCACATATTCTTTGGACCAAGTGTCAATTGCCTATTTGATGACTGGTACTCTGATTCTTATTTTTACAAATCAGGGACTTGTTTTAATTAAAATGTGTCTGTGTGTGTGGTTGAACGGTGTAACAAATCCATGCGTTACATGTGTAGTGTTGCAGCGCCGACCTGGTCAAGGCCTATGATACAATCAGTAGGCCAGGGCTCTGGATTGTTACTCGTATTTCCGGAGTCCCTAACCCTCTGCTCACAATCATTAAGGACCTTCACGATGGTGGGCAGGCCCGGATAAAGTTGCGTGCCCAGGAGTCAGAGCAATTTCCTGTTTACAGTGGGGTGCGACAGGGATCTACTCTGGCTGACACATTATTTAGCATCATCTTCGACCACATAGTTCGAGAAGTTTTTTTTTATGGCTGTACCGGTGGATTTTTTAATATTTGCTACAGATACAATGGGAGGCTGATTGATGCCTGGGTGAGGTCAAGGGATGGCTCCCTACTGGTCAACCATGTTATGTACACTGATCATTTGGAAGTTGATGCTCACACTGAAAAATAGTTGGAGGTTCTGCTGCTAAGCCTGGAGCGTGTGACAAAGAGGTGGTGCCTTACCATCAGCCCCACCAAAACTAAGCACCCGCCTGAGTATTTTGTGTAATTTAATACTCCGCCCCCTCAACTACTCTTGAGTGATGGGGTAATTGTAGAGAGAAGTTTACGTACCTGGATAGTGTGCTTATGCAAAAATTCTGGTTTGGCAGCAGAGGTCTCACTCCGAATCGGTCAAGTGGCATATTTTCATCAGCTTCGTAACACTTTGGGGTATCTACCTGGTCTGTCACTCGACACAAAACGCTGGGTCTTCTTGGCCAATGATAGAATAAATGAAAAATCTGAACCAGCTTTACACTTTCAGACTGGCCTGCCTACGATCCACCCTGGGTTTAACTAGGCTGGAATGTGTGAACAGCTCACAGTGAGCTCCACTGGTGGGCAGGGCTGCATTGCCTGGGTCATGTAGCCTGCTTGCTCAGCCACCGCATCCCCAAGCAGCCTCTGTTTTTCCAGATAGAGGGGGCTAAATGGGCGTGGCACGGCCTGGAGAAGAGATGGACTGATGCAGTACAGGAGGATACGGAACTAAGTGGACTTGCCAAAGACTGGTACCACTGGTGTCAAGATCTGCCTCTATGGAGGAAGCTCGTGAAGGATGCTTATGGGAAGTTGGTGGCAGTTGCCCTCAAGCAAAAAAGGAGGGTGAGAGGAGCGACGCTCACAACAACAGACGGTGCACTGGATGACTAAAACGCAGCAAGTTGGCACAGTAGGATGCAAAGGTGGTGCGTCTGCCAGTCATCTCAGTCAGTCAACCCATCGCACTGGGGTCTGTCCCCTGATCTCCTGTCGGCAAGCCTTCGACACTTCAAGTGGCCTCGGAGTGCACCAGGCCTGGCACAAGCGCCATGGTGACGTCTCCGTCACTTAGTGGCAAATGAGGGCTGTTGTTGTTATCTGAGTCGGTTAGGGGCCTCCCCTACGTCCACTCAGCCTCAAATAAGTATCTGATACGGTGTGTAAACATCGCCACTTGGGAGACAAAGACGGACAAGTGTGGTGCTGGCAACCCACCCCTCGTGTGCGGTACCGGCCGTCATAGGTGCTCACTAACAGCACTTGCTCCTACAGTGTTTCAAGGCTATACACAAGATTTCTGTCTTTGTTTGTGTCTATGTGCAGTGTCTGTATGAGTGGTTGGGAGCAGTTGTGTCTGTGGGGATCGACCTGAGTTCGATTCCCATTCACAACCATCAGTGACTAATAAATAAAACTGGTCGTGTGCGTCCCCTACATCTACTCAAACTTAAAATAGTACCTCGTGCAACGTATAAACATCAACACTGGGGAGACAAAGGCATCCGGATGCGGTGCTGACCACCCACCCCATCATAGGTGCTAACTCGCTAACAGCACTTGACTCAATAGTCTGTTAAGGCTATACGGGGATCTGTCTTTGTATACAGGTGCATGTGTCTGTGTGTATGTCTGTGTGTGGAATTACAGTACTCACTTCCCGTCGGCTTGCTCATCTCTCCACCCTGCAACAAAATCACAGCAGCGTACGTGAGACTCTAATCATATCACAGCTTACAACCACCACCACCACCATCATCATTACCGTCCTCATCATTAAACATTTCGAACAGACACACATTCACATATAGATGTTCTCTCAGATTAATGTTATCCTGATACAGCGCGCGTGTGGATGTACTCACGGAAGACATCGCCTTGAAGGCAGAACGAGAAGTCACGGATGGTCACGTTTGGTCAATAGATTTCGTTAACTGTGTTAATGAAGTGTTCAACCTCACGGATGTTTGTCAATGAGGTTTACCAAGTAATTTAACCGCGTTATCGATGTTCACTGACGACGTTGTCGAAGTGTGCTCCCGAATGCGATCTTTAAGCACACAGAGCGCGCGTCCACCTCCGTCTGTAACGATCGACCGTTGCTAGGGAAGTGACGTCACTTGTTAAGGTAACGAACCCCGGAAACCACGTGGTCCACTGTATCCTCCAGGCCTGATTAGTTACACGACTGTCAAATTTTTACTTTAAACTTTCGTAACTTGCAGGAATTCATATTTTTGGTTCTTTCGGTAAAGTCACGTAGATAGAAAATAACATTTTAAGTGAAGGCAAAAAACCCACGAGGTTTCGGTGGCAACACAAGCGGTCTTCATCACGTGTTGCGATCGAAACGTCGTGGGTTTTTTTCTTTTATTTTAATTTATTTTTATTGTCATTATTTTCTATCTACGTGACTTTACCTGAAAGAACCAAGAATATAGTAAGGATTGTACCCTGGTCGCCACGGATGAAGAGGCCGAGCGGGCTCGGTTCAACTGTTGCCAGGTACCTCCACCACTCAGCTCGCAGCACACACACACACAGTGTCCACTATGTAAAAATCAGGCTAAACTAAACCTTTCTAGAAGTTACTAAAATAATGCTATAAAAACAATGCAACAGTGATCATAAGAAATGTGATTGAAAGTTAACAATAGCGACATATATAACATATATTACTAAACCTAGCATCCTTCGCTAGCTGTTTGAGTCAATCCATAATAGCAGGAGTAACAGTTATGTATGTTGATTAACTGCGAATAACCCAATCAATAACAGATATCCATTGTAATTTACATCAATACATTACCCCCCCTCCCCCCCCGTCTTCGTATCGGATCTGCTTACAAGCGACGACGTCACATTTATCCCCCGTCTACGTCTATTAAAGACCGAAACAGGGGAAGGATTTCACCACAACTCTGGCTGCTGTCACCTGACGAGGCGGGTTGTTGTTGTAGTTACAGGCGAAACGTCACGGTACTTGAATTGTAAATGTTGTGGGTTTACTCTCCAACACACCGATGTGCTGAATTAGTCACTAATTGGCATGTTTTGTTTACGTGACAAACTTGACTAAGATTTACGCGAGCTAACCCAAACAAACAAAAACACCCTCTAATAAGTAAATATTTGTATTAATTCCATGAATGGACCTTGGCCTGGGACTGTGGGGATTGAGAAGTTATGGATGCAGCTTCTGTTTGTGCTGCCATCAGAATGACCAACAAATAAATAAATAATACACACGGATTGGTGACTACAGTACTAGACCCCCAGTGCTTTTATATTTAAAAGTGTATGTGCTTTGTGGTTGCTTTATTGCGCGTGTGTACGTACTGTGTAACACTTGTTTGAACGCAGGTGATGGGGTTGTCCATGTTGGGTGTCATTACAGCCAAAAACAAGCAGCAGTACGAAGACCAGGACGCCGTGGCCGACCATGAGGACGGAAATTGGCCTCGCCCGGTCACAACGTACGACAGCAGTACAGGTTTCCCTCCACACATGCACACACCTACGAGTTTCCCACTACAGAGACGAAGGTCCCCCATATAGCCTTAACAGACTGTTGTGGCAAGTGCTGTTCGCAAGCACCAATGAAGGTCGGCATGGTATATCAGGGGGTAGGTGGCCAACACCACACCCGGCCGCCTTTGTCTCCCAAGTGGTGACGTATACACACACCGCTCCAGGTATTTATTTGAGGTTGAGTCGACCCAGAACCGGTTCAGATAAATAATCGTCACTGGCGTTGGCCATGAGCGGGACTCCAACTCGCATGTTTGCGGGGTTTGGAGCGTAGCATACTATCCACTGCGCCACTGCTACCTTCACATAACGCACACAGAAACAACACACAGGGACCCACACGCACGGACACACAGGGACCTGCTCAACATTGAAATGTGCAGCCCTTGTGTGGCGGCCTGCGTTGAATTTGGGCGTTCATCTCGTCACCCATACAAAAGGTCTCGACAATCAATGGCAGTCCCCCTTGCCCTGCCTGGCACGCACATCGGGCCAGTCACCCCACGCACAGCACACACAACGTGCGCGTCGCGTATGCCAAATCAAGAGTCGTCCCCGAGTGTCCGGCAAATTGGACCGACTATCCCGGGCCCCGCGCTTCGGGGGAGGCCCCACGTGTAGACATCAGTGTCACATGTAATGCTTCCGGTTTAGTTTGAAGGCATCGGGGGGGGGCCCCACGCACCCCCTATGGACGGCCCTGGTCAAAGCACACGGCAGCGCGGAGCACGCGCGTCACGCGCACGGGCCACGTGCGTCACGGGTACGTGACATCTACAAGGCAAGCACCTGCATCGCGTGGTCATCACTTGTAAGGCATGCCCTTTGTGCATGGGACGTGCGTAGTGTGTGCAACACGTGGCACATGTATGTCACACATGCGCATCGCAATGTGATGTCATGTGTACGTGGACATTTGAATCGCATGTAGCTGTCTGGTGGGCAGGACGGATCTACGCGTGGGCAAGTAAGGGGGTGGCTGAGTAAGACTGATACGGAGACACGTCAAGCCACACACTCACCACACACTCACCGGTACACTCACACACACCACATTCACCGCACACTCACTTACCGGCACACTCGCACACTGGCACTCACTGCACACTCACACACCGCACACTCACCACGCACTCACTTACCGGCACACTGACTGCACATTCACACTCACACACCGCACACTCACCACGCACTCACCGGCACACTGACTGCACATTCACACACACTCAGCGCTCTCACCACGCACTCACTTACCGGCGCACTGACTGCACATTCACACACACTCACCGCACACTCACTTACCAACACTCTGACTGCACATTCACACACACCGCACTCACACCGCATTCACATACACTCACACACACTCACACCGCACTCATTCACTCACACACACTCACTCACACACACTCACACAAATTTACACACACTCACCACACACTCACACACACTCACACTCACCGGCACACTCGTGTGCAAGCACACTAGTGAGCTTCCACAAGATGTGCTGCACATTAGTGAGGCCACACACCAGCAGGTTTACACATCAGTGAGCTTACACACTAGTGTGCACACACACAGTCGTAAGCTTACAGATTAGATAGCGTACACACCAGCTCACCGGTGAGGTAAGCTACACACTGGTGAGTTAACACACCCACCTGTTCACGTGCGCAAAGCTCTTAACCCTAAACCTAACATATCCCAAATGCCATGGCTAAAGTTATTTTACACACGCACGTCCATACACGCATGCGCATATGAAGGCACGCATGCACACATACGTGCACACAAACACACATGCACGCACATGTTTAAACATATACAATTCCATGGCGTTGGACTTGAGACTCCCAGAAGTGGAATCAGGACTCCTGAGTGTGCGATATAGCTCAGTGGGCCTTACTTGGTAAAATTTAAATAATTAATTTAGTTTCAGGATGTAGGGTTCTGAAGATATTTCATCTTTCAGTCCTTTCTGACCGTTTGAGTGTGGGTGAGTGAGTGACAACTACTTATGCATTTTTTGTTATTACAAATACAAGCATTTCCAGCTATTGACATGAAATGTATTAACTCTGGAAGATGATGGTGATACAGGTGGTGGGTAGCGGTAGTGTAGCGTTTAGCACGCTGCGCTACGAACCCGGCGACCCGAGTTAAATTCTCGCTCATGCGCAACGCAGGTAACGACTCTCTGAACCGGTCATGGGCCTCCCCTAGGTCGACTCAGCCTCAAATGAGTACTTGGTGTGGTGTAAACATCACTACTGGGGAGACAAAGGCGGCCGGGCGTGGTGTTGGCCACCCACCCCTCGTGGGCCATGCTGGCCTTCACAGGTACTTGCTTACAGCACTTGCCCCAATAGTCTATTCGGGCTATACGGGGAGTCTTTGCTTTGGTGGTGATAATACAGATGGTGATTGATTATACAGATGGTTAGGATGATGATAATGATACATTTGGTGATGATGGTGGTGATGATGGGACTGTAAGAGTGGTCCTTGAAGATATTTACTGTGTAATATTAAGACACACTAATATAAATGTAATCATTAAAGCACAATATATAACACTTGTAATTTCTGTTGAAAGCATGTGCTTTTAATGGTCACGTGTATTTGTACGTGGTTGTGCATGAATGCACGTGTTTTTATTTTCTGTATTAGGTGCTTGACGACAGCCCTTGGCCCAACAGTCTATATTGGTTGTACAGGAAATCTTTGTGTTTTGATTTACGAATGTTCCATTCACGAAATGTAGTGAAAACGAAATTGACAAATTAAGGATACTTTTCGACTTACAAAATAGAATTTCAGCGGAAACAATATATCACATGGCACGCGCCATGAGATCATCAAGCAAGAAGCTGTCATCCATTCACGACAGTGTCACGGTATCCCCATAGTGCAAAAGTAACGCCTCGTCACCTCTCCAGTCATTCCAACATGCAGATCTTTTGGTGAGTTCCTTGAAGATGTTAATTATTTTTGTTTTAAATTGATTATTATTCAACCGTTGTAATATTTGTTCTCTATTATTTTTTGTATTGTGAAATATTGGTGTTTATTTTGGGTTTATAGTAGAAATGACTGTCTGAAACACATCGCAAGTTTTTCGTATTCAATTAATGGGAAAAGCCATTCCGATTTGCGATATTTTGTTTTACGGGCGTTTTTAGAAGAACGCATCCCTTTCGTAAGTAGAGGCATACATGTACAGGAATCCATTGCCAACCGCTAATTTACCAACCACGAAATTTTAGTAAACACGGATTGACTACTGGACACCTGTTTACTAACCACGAGCATCTCGCTTTGAGTATTCGCGAGTCGCGCCGAGTAGTGAAATCAAAACAACACGATGTACCTTATGGGGGGGGGGGGGGTTCTTGTATTTGTTCTTGTATTTGTACGAGCTGTTGTTTATGTTACCGATGTTTACGGGGAGCGTTAGTGCAGCGGGTTAGCGAGCTGTACTATGGAGCCATAAATCCTGGTATAATTTCTGCTCATGGCCAACACCAGTGGCAATTATCTGAACCATTCCTGGACCTACCCTCGGCCTCAAATGAGTACTTGGTGCATTGTGAAAACATCAGCACTGGCAGAGACAAACCCCATATGCTGTGCTGGCCTGCATAAGTGCTCATAACGGCACTTACCCAACAGTCTGTTACATGGGGGGATCTTAGTCTTGGCGTGTAAGTGAGAGTTTATGGACTTTGCATGTTCTTCCCCTGTTGTGCACGCGTTTTCTCAGGGTTCTCAGCTTTCAAAAAAGAACAACCAATTCTAACTGTAAGATATTACCTGCAAATTACTTAAACAAGGATTACACACCGTGGCAACATCGCCCCCTTCTGTGAAAGCTGGACAGGACCCTCCTGCAAAAGAGTGAGACTTCTCTGAATAAACAAATGTAGCACGGCAATCTTTGAGATAATAAAAAAAAACTATTCACCCCTAGAGTGGACAAGGTAGCGAGGGCGATCCTAGCAAGCGAGGGAGCTGTACTCAGACGGAACGGACGACGGCTCCCAGCCGACCTCTTCGCCTTTGTCGATCTTGTCATCGTTGGAGGCCGGTCTCAGCTCTGCGAGGATCGCCTCAAACTTGGGGCGCTCTAACGGCGCGTGGCTCCAGCAGCGGTGCATCACCTTGCGGCTGTGGGGCGAGGGGAGGGTGCAGTGAGGGTGCGAGGAAGGCGAATCGCGCACAAGCTCGGACTGCGCTTTCACCTCTTCCAGTGCGCGTTCGTTCTTTAGAATGGTTGAATGAGTGCCGATGATGTTAATGACGTCACGGAGGGGGATGAAGGGGGTCAGGTGGCGAGGGGGGTGAGGGGGGGTGTGAGTAGGTAGAGGGTCATGAAGGCATAAAATATGTACAGTATGGATTCACACAGCGGCGTCTAAATGCCACTGCATCTCCATACGTAGTGCAGAAACACTGGTCATGTTTATCTTGTAGAGAGAGAAGAAGTATGTGGGTCTCTACAGTGAGGGAAAAAAGTATTTGATCCCCTGCTGATTTTGGACGTTTGCCCACTGACAAAGAAATGATCAGTCTATAATTTTAGTGGTAGGTTTATTTGAACAGTGAGAGACAGAATAACAACAAAAAAATTCAGAAAAACGCATGTCAAAAATGTTGTAAATTTATTTGCATTTAATGAGGGAAATAAGTATTTGACCCCTCTGCACTTGGTGGCAAAACCCTTGTTGGCAATCACAGAGGTCAGACGTTTCTTGTAGTTAGCCACCAGGTTTGCACACATCTCAGGAGGGATTTTGTCCCACTCCTCTTTGCAGATCTTCTCCAAGTCATTAAGGTTTCGAGGCTGACGTTTGGCAACTCGAACCTTCAGCTCCCTCCACAGATTTTCTATGGGATTAAGGTCTGGAGACTGGCTAGGCCACTCCAGGACCTTAATGTGCTTCTGCTTAAGCCACTCCTTTGTTGCCTTGGCCGTGTGTTTTTGGTTATTGTCATGCTGGAATACCCATCCACGACCCATTTGCAATGCCCTGGCTGAGGGAAGGAGGTTCTCACCCAAGATTTGACGGTACATGGCCCCGTCCATCGTCCCTTTGATGCGGTGAAGTTGTCCTGTCCCCTTAGCAGAAAAACACCCCCAAAGCATAATGTTTCCACCTCCATGCTTGACGGTGGGGATGGTGTTTTTGGGGTCATAGGCAGCATTCCTCCTCCTCCAAACACGGCGAGTTGAATTGATGCCAAAGAGCTCCATTTTGGTCTCATCTGACCACAACACTTTCACCCAGTTGTCCTCTGAATCATTCAGATGTTCATTGGCAGGGAAAAAAGTATTTGATCCCCTGCTGATTTTGTACGTTTGCCCACTGACAAAGAAATGATCAGTCTATATTTTTAATGGTAGGTTTATTTGAACAGTGAGAGACAGAATAACAACAAAAAAATACCGAAAAATGCATGTCAAAAATGTTATAAATTGATTTGCATTTTAATGAGGGAAATAAGTATTTGACCCCCTCTCAATCAGAAAGATTTCTGGCTCCCAGGTGTCTTTTATACAGGTAACGAGCCGAGGTTAGGAGCACACTCTTAAAGGGAGTGCTCCTAATCTCAGCTTGTTACCTGTATAAAAGACACCTGTCCACAGAAGCAATCAATCAGATTCCAAACTCTCCACCATGGCCAAGACCAAAGAGCTCTCCAAGGATGTCAGGGACAAGATTGTAGACCTACACAAGGCTGGAATGGGCTACAAGACCATTGCCAAGCAGCTTGGTGAGAAGGTGACAACAGTTAGTGCGATTATTCGCGAATGGAAGAAACACAAACGAACTGTTAATCTCCCTTGGCATGGGGCTCCATGCAAGATCTCACCTCGTGGAGTTGCAATGATCATGAGAACGGTGAGGAATCAGCCCAGAACTACACGGGAGGATCTTGTTAATGATCTCAAGGCAGCTGGAACCATAGTCACCAAGAAAACAATTGGAATACACTACGCCGTGAAGGACTGAAAGGTTCCCCTGCTCAAGAAAGAACATATACATGCCGGTCTGAAGTTTGCCAATAAACATCTGAATGGTTCAGAGGACAACTGGGTGAAAGTGTTGTGGTCAGATGAGACCAAAATGGAGCTCTTTGGCATCAACTCAACTCGCCGTGTTTGGAGGAGGAGGAATGCTGCCTATGACCCCAAGAACACCATCCCCACCGTCAAGCATGGAGGTGGAAACATTATGCTTTGGGGGTGTTTTTCTGCTAAGGGGACAGGACAACTTCACCGCATCAAAGGGACGATGGACGGGGCCATGTACCGTCAAATCTTGGGTGAGAACCTCCTTCCCTTAGCCAGGGCATTGAAAATGGGTCGTGGATGGGTATTCCAGCATGACAATAACCAAAAACACACGGCCAAGGCAACAAAGGAGTGGCTCAAGAAGAAGCACATTAAGGTCCTGGAGTAGCCTAGCCAGTCTCCAGACCTTAATCCCATAAAAAATCTGTGGAGGGAGCTGAAGGTTCGAGTTGCCAAACGTCAGCCTCGAAACCTTAATGACTGGAGAAGATCTGCAAAGAGGAGTGGGACAAAATCCCTCCTGAGATGTGTGCAAACCTGGTGGCCAACTACAAGAAACATCTGACCTCTGTGATTGCCAACAAGGGTTTTGCCACCAAGTGCAGAGGGGTCAAATACTTATTTCCCTCATTATAATGCAAATCAATTCATAACATTTTTGACATGCATTTTTCTGGATTTTTTTGTTGTTATTCTGTTTCTCACTGTTCAAATAAACATACCGTTACAATTATAGACTGATCATTTCTTTGTCAGTGGGCAAACGTACAAAATCAGCAGGGGATCGAATACTTTTTTTCCCTCATTGTATGTGAGGAGACGGTGGGTCGCAACAGCACGTACGGCTGGAAGTAGGACATTCCAGACTAAGAGGGTTCATAATGGCCGTGTCAACGAGACTGAACCAGCCAGCACAACTCACTGCCAATAACACATCACGTAATTCACCCTTAAGCAATTGTTCAATCAATTAATTGAATCACTACAATTAAAATCAAAGAATATCCCAGAACAAACACTTCGCACTCTCCTCCGTCAGCCACCTGCATCGACAATAGAAACGCATCAGTCCAGCAGTGGATAAAACCTGGTGTGGGAGGTATGGGGGGGCGGCTTACACTTGCGGTGGACAGCAGGGGGGTGGCTGCATGCAGTAGCCATCGCAGATCAAGCGGTAGAACTTGTCATCGACTGCCATGGGCCAGGGTAAGGGGCCTCTCCTACACCCACACACATCACACACCGAGCGGTACACACGTCACACCAAGGAGCACGCACATCACACCAAGGAGCACGCACATCACACACCGAGCAGCACGCACGTCACACACCGATGAGCACGCACGTCACACACCGAGCAGGTTGCACAGGGCTCCTTTATCAAGACAAACGTGGAGCAGATTACACCTACTACAATACGCCTGTCACAATGCCCCCCTCTCCCCCCACCCCCCCCAGTTTATGGGGGGGGCGCAGGCCTCACTCCCCCCTTCCCGTCAGCCCCCCCTAATAAATGGTCCGGTTGCATTGTGAATGCACCACTCGAATGACGTGCAGTCCCGTGGCGCACTGTAACGGGCTCGTGATTTACTCAATAAAATTCAACGTAAAAAAATAAAAACGAGCCCAAGACATTATGTAAAATAAAGTATGGCCATCGTGTGTCAGCATCACAGGCGACAATTGTCATGTAAAAAAAAAACTTCACTGCGAATCACTCAATTGGGATTGCTCGCAGCAAACAGCACTTGACCTCCTTACAGGTTAGGTGCTGAATAACCGTGTGTCACACAGAGAACAGTTGCCACTGAGGGTGCCCTTTTCAAATGCTTGAGATGAGATGTGATTATCGCGTGTAAATGTGCACACTAAATAACCAAAAAATTATAAGCGAACTATTATCGTTTCAGATGGCAGGGTGGTGCACCGGTGATCTTTGACCCTCGCAACAAGAAGGGCCTTGGTTAATTAATTATCCAGTTTGCTCACATAGCTAGAAAACACAATCACAATGTAACTGGGTATTGGCCAAGCATCCCAATGCTAACGTTACCTGCAAATTACTTCATTGGGATGACACTCGGCAGCAGAGCCGGATGATGGCATTGCTGGCGCCCTATGCCATTGTCAAGCTTAAGAGGCCCCTTCTATGAATGCCTGTATATTTTTGTCAGCAGAATGAAAATAACTGCTTTGGAGAGTCTTTTTTTCTCACCGATCTTTG
Organism: Petromyzon marinus; assembly: GCF_048934315.1. NCBI lineage: Eukaryota > Metazoa > Chordata > Hyperoartia > Petromyzontiformes > Petromyzontidae > Petromyzon > Petromyzon marinus. The sequence continues at coordinate 2,536,795 of NW_027423677.1, read as the reverse complement.
TTTATTAAGCAATTATGTTAAAACTCGAAACCTCATGTCCATTTCTTGTTTCGTATTTAGAGATCCCCCCCCTCTCTTAATGCGAGGCCCTAAGCTGGAAGCGTGGCCGGTGTGAGCGCGCCTGTGATGAATCACACGTATAATTGTGCACTCTAATTTTCTATGGGTGGCCAGGAGAATTTATTATTATTATTTAAGTGAATGCAATGGAGATCAGGGGATTGGATCCAGAGCCCCTCGTACACAGTAGAGTACAAGGGAACGCCCACAATACAGATTTGAGCTGACCTGCGGATTGAGAAATTGAACTGTTTTGTGACGTGGAGGGTGTTTCTGAATGCTATTGTGACCGACCCGTCCCGACGGGAGGAGAGGGGACAGGGTGGACGGGCTGCATGAGCTTACTCTCCGGCACTGCACAGCACAACATCGCCTCCCTACTGCAAAAATACTCGGCAGGACCCTCCTGAAAATGAAAGTCTTCGGAATCAGTGAGGCCTGTCCTTGGGAGGACAGGCGTAGTCTTGGTCGTCACAAGCGAACATTTGTTTCATCTTCTTTGGTTCTTTCGGTAAAGTCACGTAGAATGGGAATAAAATAATAAATTGATAAAATAAAATAACACAATAATATTCTCACGACGTTTCGGCCACAACACAAGCGGCCTTCATCAGGTGAAGGGAGCGAGACTGTCTGGTAGGACAGCGCTGGAGTGAGAGAGCCACGTTCAGATCACGGCTTTTAAGCTGTGTGGGAGGAACAAAGAGCCTTGACGAAGGAATTAGCATAAAATTTAGCATTGAAAAGGCTGAATGATTAGCTTGTGACTGGTCACAGAAATAGCTATGTTAAAAGTTAAAGCATACACATCCGCAGAGGCACCCATTGTTAAAAGGAATTAGCATAGAATTTAGCATTGAAATAGCTAAATTAAGGCATTCGCTTGTAACTGCTACAGAAATAGTTACGTTGAAGTCAGAGCATACACATTCACCGAGGCACTTAGTACAAATCAAAACAGGAGAATTTAGCATTGAAATAACTAGGCGAATTTAGCATTGAAATAACTGGGTGATTTGCTGGTGACTGGTCACAGAATACTATATACTATATAGTGAACCAATAAAAACTAAAATATAAATTACCTTCATGTTATCAATAAACTCTATATTCTCCAATCAGCTAAGCTACCAACCATAAGTCGTTATATATCACAATGCTATATGGCGAAAAAATGGGTGGATTCTTACCCTCAAATTTCCGTACCACGGATAGCTACGGGCCCCGTTCAGACGGACGAGTTCGTCCATGGTCGGAACAGAGGAGGGGGAGAGAGACAGCTGCGAAGCCCTAGTATACTCCATGTTGTAAACCATACCATTAACCGTGGTGTGAGAGGTATTAAGAGGCAATGCTGGCGAAAGAGCTGCGGTCTGAAGGTCATCGTAAAATTACAATTAATTAAGAACAGAAATGATTTAACACATCTTTCCAGTGGTTACTAAGCCTGAATCCATCTTCTCGGTTGAAATTGTCTCTGTGCTTGTATATGTGAATGGCCTCATGAACGAATCTCTCATGGTAGCCAGTTGGTTTGCAAAGAACCTCCGTCTTGGAGAAAGATGGCAAACTACCCTTTCTGGATGTCTTAATTAAAAGGAGACATGATGGTTCAATGAGCCACTCTGTCTACAGGAAAGCTACCCATACAGATGCTTACTTGAAACCGGATTCCCACCACCATCCATCCCAGAAGAACTGCCTCATCAAGACTCTATACCATAGAGCCCAATGCATTTCCGACCAGGAACACATTACCAGTGAACTCAAGCACGTACACCAGGCTCTCAGGGCTAATTGCTACTCCGACTACACAATCCGCAAAGCCATCACTCCAGTCATGAAGAAGGATCCTCTTGTGGAGCCACTCAAAACCATCACCTTACCCTACATTGCAGGGGTCACTAAAAAAGATCTCCAAAATCCTGAATAAACACAAGATCCAGGTCCGATTCAACACAGTACACAAAATCCGTGATTTAGTTCCATCTGTAAAAGATGCTCTTCCAAAAGACATATCTCGGACCGCATCCGCGAACATAAAGCAGACTTGAAACACGGTAAGACGAACTCCTCTGCCGTGGCAGATCACTGTTACAATTCAGTGGGCTCACATGACATTGACTTCTCCAAGACGGAGGTTCTTTGCAAACCAACTGGCTACCATGAGAGATTCGTTCATGAGGCCATTCACATATACAAGCACAGAGACAATTTCAACCGAGAAGATGGATTCAGGCTTAGTAACCACTGGAAAGATGTGTTAAATCATTTCTGTTCTTAATTAATTGTAATTTTACGATGACCTTCAGACCGCAGCTCTTTCGCCAGCATTGCCTCTTAATACCTCTCACACCACGGTTAATGGTATGGTTTACAACATGGAGTATACTAGGGCTTCGCAGCTGTCTCTCTCCCCCTCCTCTGTTCCGACCATGGACGAACTCGTCCGTCTGAACGGGGCCCGTAGCTATCCGTGGTACGGAAATTTGAGGGTAAGAATCCACCCATTTTTTCGCCATATAGCATTGTGATATATAACGACTTATGGTTGGTAGCTTAGCTGATTGGAGAATATAGAGTTTATTGATAACATGAAGGTAATTTATATTTTAGTTTTTATTGGTTCACTATATAGTATATAGTATTCTGTGACCAGTCACCAGCAAATCACCCAGTTATTTCAATGCTAAATTCGCCTAGTTATTTCAATGCTAAATTCTCCTGTTTTGATTTGTACTAAGTGCCTCGGTGAATGTGTATGCTCTGACTTCAACGTAACTATTTCTGTAGCAGTTACAAGCGAATGCCTTAATTTAGCTATTTCAATGCTAAATTCTATGCTAATTCCTTTTAACAATGGGTGCCTCTGCAGATGTGTATGCTTTAACTTTTAACATAGCTATTTCTGTGACCAGTCACAAGCTAATCATTCAGCCTTTTCAATGCTAAATTTTATGCTAATTCCTTCGTCAAGGCTCTTTGTTCCTCCCACACAGCTTAAAAGCCGTGATCTGAACGTGGCTTTCTCACTCCAGCGCTGTCCTACCAGACAGTCTCGCTCCCTTCACCTGATGAAGGCCGCTTGTGTTGTGGCCGAAACGTCGTGAGAATATTATTGTGTTATTTTATTTTATCAATTTATTATTTTATTCCCATTCTACGTGACTTTACCGAAAGAACCAAAGAAGATGAATCATTGCAGTCACGAAAGCTTTAAATCGGAACATTTGTTTCTCCACATTAATTTGTATCCCCGGGTTACCATCAGGGCTGGGCGCTGCAAGCTTAGCTTCTGAGATCTGATGAGACTGGCCGTTTTTTAAAAGGTAATTTCGGCATCTGGAGCCCAAGCATGCAACAACTTCATGCAACTTCTTGGTTATTTTGGTAAAGTCACGTAGAATGGAAATAAAATAATAAAACATAATAAAAAATAAAATTCTCACGACAATTCTGCCAAAACACAAGTAGCCTTCTTCAGGTGAAGGAACAGAACTGCCGGGACGACAGCGCTTCAATAACTGCTGCTAAGATTCGCAGCGTCTTTTAAGCTAGGTGGGAGAGGTAAAGTGCCTTGACAAAGGAGTTTACATATCAAACAGGAGAATTTAGCATTGAAATCGCTGTGTTAAAGTGTTGGATCAGCAGGGTGTTAAAGTCAGAAATAAGCATGTAACTGGGAGATTAGCATGATGTTAATGTGAGGGATTAGCATGTGACTGGTCACGGAAATAGCTATGTTAAAGTCAAAGTTTACATCTCAACAGAGGCGTTTAGTATATGGACGCTAAAGGACTGCAACTACCCAACTATCATACAATAAACCGATGTGAAAAAAACTAAGTATAAACTACATCAATGTTATCAATAAACTCTATATGCTCTCCAATCAGCAGAGCGCTTCAATGAACGCTGCTAAGATTCGCAGCGTCTTTTAGGCTAGGTGGGAGAGGTAAAGCGCCTTGACAAAGGAGTTTACATATCAAACAGGATAATTTAGCATTGAAATAGCTGTGTTAAAGTGTTGGATCAGCAGGGTGTTAAAGTCAGAAATTAGTATGTAACTGGGAGATTAGCATGATGTTAATGTGAGGGATTAGCATGCGACTGGTCACGGAAATAGCTATGTTAAAGTTTCCATCTCAACAGAGGCATTTAGTATATGGACGCTAAAGGACTGCAACTACCCAACTATTATACAATTAACCGATGTGAAAAAAACGAAATATAAACTACATCAATATAATAAATGTACTCAATATGTTCTTCAATATGTTGAGCTATAAACATAAAGTAACTGTGTATACACTACACTATATAATGAATACCATATAGTAAACGAATTAATAAAACTAAAATATAAACTACATCAATGTTATTAATAAACTCTATATACTCTCCAATCAGCTGAGCTACTAACAATAACTCATTATACATTACAATGCCATATGGCGAAAAAATCGGTGGCGGTTTTTTCCTTCTTTCCAACGTTAGCACCACGGAGAGCGACGAGCCTCGTTCAGACGGACGAGTCCATCCATGCTCGGAACGGAGGAGGGGGGAGAAACAGCCACGATGTGCTGCTCTGTCCTGTGTTGCGTTACCACCATGCCATAAACTAGACTACTATACATTGTAACGTTATACCTTCCAATCTAAACTGCATTGTATAATATCGTATACACAGCCCAATGTAAGATCGAACATTATGCAGTATATTTATATGTCTTCAACTAAACTTTTTCATACATTACACGACTATACACCGTAATATACACTACCATAGACAAACCCACCCTTGAATTACACAATGCGTTACTTTACACTACCCTATACTTTAGACTGTAAATGTTAGACTTGTAATATTACACTATGTATTATTCTACCAACCCTACTGTATACCACACTGCTGTATATTCACAATACAATTACGATACAATATATTGCCTTTTGAATTATGTTAAACATTACAATGTTATACTATTTATTATTATAACATGCTATAAACCATACCATTGACCGTCGTGTGAAGAGGCAGTGCCAGCGAATGGACTGCAGTCTGAATGTCACCATAAAATACAATCAATTAAGAACTGAAATTGTTTATAACGTCTTTCCAATGAAATTTTCTTTTAAAGCTTTCGTGACTGCACTAATTCATATTCTTAGTTCTTTCGGTAAAGTCACGTTGAAGGGAAACAACAAAATAATAAAATATATATAAAACAATAAAAATTCTCACGACGTTTCGACCATAACACAAACCAATTCCTCGACCACATCAATTCCATACACCCAGCCATCAGATTCACCATGGAGGTCGAAAAAGATGGCAAGCTACCCTTTTTGGATGTCCTAATTAAAAGGAGACCTGATGGTTCAATGAGCCACTCTGTCGACAGGAAAGCTACGCATACGAATGCTTACTTAAAACCGGATTCCCACCACCATCCATGCCAGAAGAACTCCCTCATCAAGACTCTATACCATAGAGCCCAATGCATTTCCGACCAGGAACACATTGCCAGTGAACTTAAGCACGTACACCAAGCTCTCAAGGCTAATGGTTACTCCGACTACACAATCCGCAAAGCCATCACTCCAGCCATGAAGAAGGATCCTCTTGAGGAGCCATTCAAAACCATCACCTTACCCTACATTGCGGGGGTCACAAAAAAGATCTCCAAAATCCTGAATAAACACAAGATCCAAGTCCGATTCAACACAGTACATAAAATCCGTGATCTGGTTCCGTCTGTAAAAGATGTGGCTCCAGACATACAGTACCCAGGCGTCTACAAACTAAGTTGCCTCTGTGGTAGCAGTTACATTGGAGAAACCAAACGACATATCTGGGACCACATCCGTGAACATAAAGCAGACTTGAAACACGGTAGGACGAGCACCTCAGCCGTGGCAGATCACTGTTATAATTCAGTGGGCTCACATGACATTGACTTCTCCAAGACGGACATTCTCTGCAAGCCATCCGGCTACCATGAGAGATTCGTTCATGAGGCCATCCACATATACAAACACAGAAACAATTTCAACCGAGAAGATTGATTCTGGCTTAGTAACCATTGGAAAGACGTTATAAACCATTTTGGTACTTAATTGATTGTATTTTATGGTGACTTTCAGATCGCAGTCCATTCGCTGCCACTGCCTCTTAATACCTTTCACACGACAGTCAATGGTATGGTTTATAGCAGGGGTGTCCAAACTTTTTTCCCGAGGGCCACATACAGAAAAATATACGAAGGATTGGGCCACTCATTAGACGTGAGGTATACTGCCTCACTTCTCATGCACTAATATTGTCAAAATCAATCAAATGCAGGTAAATTACGTTTGATTATTGAACATGTTTGAAGAAAAAAAGCCTCCATCATAGCTCTTCATTAGTAGATTTAAATTTTATTTTTTACAAAAAGGTTGGCAGGTAATTCTCTCAGTGACAGCCTCAGATTCGTTCTTAGGGTGCTGATCCCCCTTCATTGTCCACATGAAGGGAGAGCCAAGAAGACAAATAGGGGATGTGGATATTTCAAGCTTATTACACAAATACATTATTGGGCTTGTTAACACATCAACTAACGTTTGTTAAAAAAATTGTCATCAACTTTAATTGACTGAATTTATGAAGTAATTGGGCTTATTAACAAATGAAAACGGTGTGTATATTTTTAACTCACCTGTAATGGGAATAATGTTACGCTCAGTGGGAGCAGTGATGCTGCGCTTTGGTCTGAAGGATAGCTGGCAGGTCAGGAGTAAGTTTGGTGGTTGAGATGCGAAGGACGTCACGGAGATGGCTGTCGGTCGTTCTGGTTCTCAGCCTGCTTTTGTTCAGCGTTAACAGAGAGAATGTCTGCTCACATATGTATGTTGAGCCGAACAGACTCATCATTCGTTTTGCATGGCGTCTCGTCAGAGGAAACTTGGCCTTTTCCAACCTCCGGTAGAAGTCAGGTAGGGAGAGAAGCTGATGCTGATTCTTCAGAGAATCATCACACTGAATTTCGATCAGTTCTAATTGCAGACTCTCCTCCACTTCTTTTGCATCCATTGAAAACGGAGCCGCAAACAGTGTGATTTCCTTCTCAATGACAGAAAAATCTTGGAAGCGCTGACTGAATTCTGTCATGAGAGATGTGATCACAGACACATATTCTCCCATTTTTGCAGAGAGCTTGGCATTTGGAAATGCGCATTGATTTCGGTCAGCGTGGGGAAGTGCGCTACATTGAAGTTGCGCAGTTGTGACTTGAAGAGACGGAGCTTCGCACGGAATGCTTTCATGTGCACATACAGCTGTGGTACCAGGTGCTCTTTGCCTTGTAGTCTCTTGTTCGGGGTGTTGAGATGATCAGTGAGATCAACTAAAAAAGCCAGGCCTGCCAACCATAAAGGGTCACTGATCTCATGGAGAGGTCTGCCCTTTTCTTTCAAAAACTTGTCGATATTTGATCTCAGGGAATAAAACCGCTGCAGCACGGAGCCGCGACTGAGCCAGCGCACTTGAGAATGGTAGAGTAGGTCCCCGTATTCAGCATCGACATCAGAGAGGAACGCTTGCAATTCTCTGTGGTAAAGCCCTCGGGCCATAATTTTTTTTGACATTTTTCACAACTGTGTTCATCACATCGCCAAGCTGGATTATCTTGGCACAGAGGGCTTCTTGGTAGATGATACAGTGCATTTTAACAGTCTCACCTCCGCTCTCCTGCACCTTGGCACTCACCATAGAAGCCATTCCTTTGCGCTCGCCTGTCATTGCTGGAGCCCCATCCGTTGTAATTCCACACAGCTTGTCCCATTTAAGTCCAGGCTGGTTAATTGAATCTGACACATCTTCAAAACATATCCTTCCCAGTTGTTGTCCCCTTTAGACTCCGAAGATCAAGCAGTTCCTCCGTAATGCAAAAATTCTCATCAACTCCCCGCAAAAAAATTAACAGCCGTGCAGTGTCCGTGGCATCTGTGCTCTCATCACATGCAATCGAGTAAAAATCGAAAGCACAAGCTTTATCTGACACTTGCTGTTTTAAGTTAGCCGACAAGTCTTCAATTCGCCGCACAACCTTATTTCTGGACATACTAACATCGTTAAAATCCTGCATTTTCTCCAGGCACATTCCCACGACTTTAGTGAGGCACTGTTTGATGAAGTCACCGTCTGAGAAAGGTTTCCCGTGTAGGGCAATGAGTTGAGCTACTTCATTGCTGGCTATTGTTGCATTTTCTTGAGCTTTGTTAGCACGGAAAAAAAAACCCTGCTGCTGCGTTAGCAGGCTAGCTTGCCATTTGCTTTACCTTCTCTCTCCGCTCGGCGCCAGTGTAGGACGTGAAGGTCTGATGTTTCGTTTCATAATGCCGTCGTACATTGTACTCTTTCATCACGGCAACACTCTCATTACAAATCAAACAAACACACTTCCCCTTGGTTTCTATGAAAAAAAATTCATTTTTCCACCGAGTCTGAAATTTTCTGCACTCGCTTGCAATCTTGCGTCTCTTCGGTTCCGGCATTTCTGGTGACCCTGAGCAAATGTTTTCTTCGATTGCTTGCTTTGTGGAGACGCTGCCTTGTTCAAGACAATAGCGCCATCTAGTGTTTAAATTAAGAAATGCAATACAGTGGGCCATAGTCCATTATATTTTTAAACTTTGATACGGGCCAATTAAAAATGGATGGCGGGCCGCAGTTGGCCCGCGGGCCGTAGTTTGGACACCCCTGGTTTATAGCATGTTATATAATAATAAATAGTATAACATTGTAATGTTTAACATAATTCATAAGGCAATATATAGTATTGTAATTTAATAGTGAATATACAGCTGTGTGGTATACAGTAGGGTTGGTAGAATAATACATAGTGTAATATTACAAGTCTAATATTTTACAGTCTAAAGTATAGGGTAGTGTAAAGTAACGCATTGTATAATTCAAGGGTGGGTTTGTCTATGGTAGTGTATATTACGGTGTATAGTTGTGTAATGTAGGAAAAAGTTTATTTGGAGACATATCAATATAATGCATAATGTTAGAGCTTACATTGGGCTGTGTATACGATATTATACAATGTAGTTTAGATTGGAAGGTATAACATTACAATGTATAGTAGTCTAGTTTATGGCATGGTTGTAACGCAACACAGGACAGAGCAGCACATCGTGGCTGTTTCTCCCCCCTCCTCCGTTCCGAGCATGGATGGACTCGTCCGTCTGAATGAGGCTCGTCGCTCTCCGTGGTGCTAACGTTGGAAAGAAGGAAAAAACCGCCACCCATTTTTTTCGCCATATGGCATTGTAATGTATAACGACTTATTGTTAGTAGCTCAGCTGATGGAGAGTATATAGAGTTTATTGATAACATTGATGTAGTTTGTATTTTAGTTTTTTATTAGTTTACTATATGGTATTCATTAGATAGTGTAGTGTATACCCAGTTACTTTATGTTTATAGCTCAATTTATTGAAGAATATATTGAGTACATTTATTATATTGATGAAGTTTCTACTTAGTTTTTTTCACATCGGTTTATTGTATGATAGTTGGGTAGTTGCAGTCCTTTAGCGTCCATATACTAAACGTCTCTGTTGAGATGTAAACTTTGACTTTAACATAGCTATTTCCATGACCAGTCACATGCTAATCCCTCACATTAACATCATGCTAATCTCCCAGTTACATGCTAATTTCTGACTTTAACACCCTGCTGATCCAACACTTTAACACAGCGATTGCAATGCTAAATTATCCTGTTTGATATGTAAACTCCTTTGTCAAGGCGCTTTACCTTTCCCACCTAGTTTAAACGACACTGCGAATCTTAGCAGCAGTCATTGAAGTGCTGTCGTCCCGACAGTTCTGTTCCTTCACCTGAAGAAGGCTACTTGTGTTGTGGCCGAAACGTCGTGAAAATTTTATTTTTTATTACGTTTTATTTTTTTATTTTTTTTCCCATTCTACGTTACTTTATCGAAAGAACCAAGAAGATGAATCCCTGCAGTCACGAAAGCTTTAAATCTGAACTTTACGCAATTAAAAATCATAGTGTAAGATAAGACTAAAATCGTTGTCTGCTGTGAGGATCTTCTGTACTCAGGGCCCCGAATGTTTGTGGCAAGTGAAAGTTTGTCTCAGCAAAATATAAGATTTCTCACAGTAGCATACCGTATGACCACACGTCGCTCTGCACCTTGTAGAGCCCATGGAACATGCTTTCTGAAGACATCCACTTTACAGGCAGAGGCACCTAATGGACATGACCACATGGCCACATGCACAACAACAATACGTTCAGTAAATTCAGTTCAGGCCGATGCATCGCGATTCGTCATACGTTTTTTTGCGTCAGGCCACATTCATCTGGCCAAATTAGCGTCATCTAGCCCTCCACTACCCTGAAGGGTTAAATGTGTAGTGACATCACGGGATATCACTGTGTAGTGCCGGCCCTATTGACATCGCGGATACCACTCTGGTGTGGGTGTAGTACCGGCCCTAGAGGGGCTCGGTCAGTGCTGATTGATCCCGCTGGATGGCATCACGCTTGGCGTGCAGTGCCAACCCAACAGGATAGGGTGTGGGAGTGCCGGCCGTAGGAAACGGGTTACTAAATGCCATGGCACTCTGGTTGACCCGAGAGGACACGTGACCGGTTAAGTCTACAAAGGGGCCCCAAGTGGGGGCTAGGGGTGGTCACGTGGTCGGGGTCCAGATCCTGCTGCTCGATGATTCTAGAAGGTGGTCGTGGCCAAGGGCGGAGCCAGCCACGCCACAGAGAATATAAGCTGGGTCCCCCAGAGGGACCGGCGTTGTTGTTCATCCTGAAGAACCTTTGTCTACGTCTACGTTCTACCGAGTCTCCAACACATGGACTGGGACCCGAGCTGTGGTCCCGTTCTGTCGTAGCTAGTCATGTTGTAATTAGTGTAGTTAGCCTGGTGGTCACCACCACAGGTTGTTATTCTGGGCCAGTTACCCCGTGTACCACACGGGGGGGGGGAGGAGGAAGGGGATTTGTGAAATTGCATCCATATTTTGAACTGTCGGCAGAGCAGGGAGATTGAATCCAATTGCCGACCTCTGGATTGCAAGTCCAGGGTGGGAGAGCCATTGCACCACCGTGTGTGGCAGCACCACCCACTCTTTTTTTCTTAGGGGCTGTGCAAAATAAAATAAAAACATTGAGTACAATTAAAGTGATGGGCCTTCCATTCCGATGATGGTGATGACATTGGCGATACTGATAATGATGCTGATGATGCTAAGTAAGGTGAAGGACTCACTTTGCCCTTCACCACGTAGTTGGGGTCAGTCTGGACGTTCCGTGCCAGCCCAAAGTCGCAAATCTTGGCGATGTGTCCATGCGTTACCAGCAAATTCCTCGCAGCCAGGTCGCGGTGGATGCACTAAAAAAAAGAAAATAATTCCATGTGTGGCCTTCAACAAACTTGGGGCAACTTCTGTGAAGGTCGGCCACGGTACACGACGGGGTGGGTGCCCAGCACCACGCCCGGCTGCCTTTGTCTCCCCAGTGTAGATGTTTACACACCGCACCAGGTACTCATTTGAGACTGAGTCCATCTGGGGAGGCCCAAGACCGGTTCAGATAATTGTCACTGGTGTTGGCCGTGAGCGGGAATCGAACTCTGGCCGTTGGGTTCGTAGCACAGTGAACTAACCACTGAGCGACCACTCGCCACCCAGACAGACATATTAAGGGCAACAAAGACGTGCACCACAGACACAGTCACATACAAAGACACAGTTAAACACGCACAGTCACAGGGATACAGTTAAACATACTCTTTGGTTCTTTCGGTAAAGTAACATAGGTATAAAATAAAACAAATCACGACGTTTCGGGCGCAACACAAGTGTCCCTCATCAGGTGGGAAAGCATGATCTACTGCTGAGGCAGACTGTTTTAAAAGGTTTGAAATAGGTGTAGCCCAAGGGTCATAAAGAAGTGGGCGGGGATAGTCATGTTAATGTGAGAAATTAGCATGTAAATGTAAGATCGGAGAGCGGCCTCCTCGACGAGGGCTTCAAATCAAAACAGTTAAACACGCGCAGTCACACATGGTCAAATTGAAACACAGAGGTGAATTTCCGGAGGTTCTTAAAGATGGTCATGGCCCTGTAGGGATAGAGACAGACAGGCACGGAGATACATACAGAGAGACACAGAGACAGGTTAAAATCATCACGTATTTTCATCATTATGTTCCACCACTCTTTCAACCGAGGAGAGAGGCTCACTGCTGATTCACTCATCTCGCGACTCACGTTCTTGTGAGCGAGGAAGGCCATATCGCTCGCGACCTGCTCCGAGAAGCTCGGGAGGTTGTCCACCCCGGATGGAGTAGAGTCGCTCACGATCGCTTCTCTCTCCGACGACGACGCGTCCCAGCCTGCGGTGCACAAGGAAGCCCGGACGATTCAGAAATGCCCTAACTATAGAGTATCTATACTAGATCATCGATTATTCGGCGGCTACGGGGGGGAAGGGGACGCCAATTTTTTTTTAACAACGCCGGATATTCACTACATAATAATTTTAAAAAAGCTAATTTTTTGCACATTCTTGCATAGCATTGTTTTTAAATGTTGTGAATGTTTTGTTGTCTTTTAAATTAGTTTACTATATGAAATTGGTGTGAATAAACATACAAATACACAGAAATAAATATCCTACTGTAAAATGTAACCTATTTACTGTACCGTACTTACCAATCCAATCTCGAAGACTCTGAATCGAGTGATGTATATACGTGCAGTATTGTCATTTTTTAAAGTTGTATTTAGTGTATAATGTACCGTCTGTAATATTTAACACTGAAATGAAGTCGGTGGCCGCTCTGGTTAATAACGCGGTCTACTTCGCAGTAGACACAGAGTGAACACGTACATGATTAGAAAAAGAGAGTCGGCCAAGTGTTGTGTGGTGTAATTACCCAAATTTGAGAAATTTACTCGCAAATTATTCCATCGGGGAAGCTGCCTAATAACATCACAAACCCACTTGGCAGGGTAAAGCCCGCTTGCAAGGCTGTGGCTGCACAGGGGCAGCTGCCCCCAGTCCATGGAAACTGGTACTGATGTAGTTTACGAATCGCCATGGGCGGCATGGTGGCACATTGGTAAGTAACCCTTGCGCCTTGCAGCAAGAAAGCTGGGTTTGATTCCCGACTCGGGCGCGTTTCGGCGTGGAGTTGTCATCTTCTCTCCCCCTGTTCGTCAGAGTGTGTAAGTGCAATGAAGTGTTTGAGTGAGTGTGTGAGCGAGTGAGTTAGCGTGAATGTGTGAGTGGGTGAAGATTGTATGTTCTCCCCCTCTTCTGGGTCTCCTCCGTGTTCTCGAGTTTCCTCCCATAGTAAAAAAAAATACCCAATACAACGAGTCTGGCATTGGGCAAAACATCCCAATACTGAAAAATCACCTGCAAATTACTCAATTGGGACTACACAGTGACGGCAAAAACTTCGCAGGACCCTCATGAAGAAGTCTTGAGTTTTTGCACAGTAAACAAATGTAATAATAAATCTTGACTTAAAGCTTTTGTAACTGCAGGAAGACATTCTTTGGGTCTTTCGGTAACGTCACGTAAATAGGTTCAAATGAAATAACCAAAAATAACAAAAAACTACGACGTTTCGATCACAACACAAGCTTTTGTCATTAGGAAGAAAAAAAGAGAGGGGGACAGCTGCTGAGGCAGACAGTCTGCCTTATCTCAACCGGTGTTGTGCCTATCCTAGGTAAACTCTGTCTTAAATGAGTACCTGGTGCAGTGTGTAGACATGAGCACTGGGGAGACAGAGGTGGCTGCATGCGCGTGGTGCTGGCCACCCACCTCCTCGTGGGCCATGCCGCCTAACAGCAGCACAGTCTGTTAAGGCTTATTTGGGTGATCTTCATCTTTGTTGTACGCTTGTGCCATCTTGTGTGTCCGCTGTCACAGATTCCAGGCTACAACCCTCCGGAGTCCACCCCATGCGGCTCCCCTTCTCCCCGGCCCAAAAAGCCCAGACAGTACTCGTGCATCATGTATGCGGTGTCAGCAAGAGGTAAGAGGTGCATGAGTGGGCACACACTCTGGGTTTTACATCTGCAGAGTTAGTTAAGTGTACATTGTGCTCGCAAGCAGAGGTGAACAATACAAAAAGCAGTGGCGGTTATGAGAAACGCTACCCTGAAGTAACGGGCGGTTTGCACTCTGAACTTGCAATCCAGAAGTTACTGGTTCGTTTTCCCATCGCAGCATTTGAAACAGTATCGCAATTTTCTTAAATTTACAATTTTTACCTTTCCAACCAGTACAAACAGCCAGGTGAGGTGTATAAGCGTCACTATGTATGAATAGTTTAGGACATCTTATGCTCACAAACTCACCCATTCACGCACTCAACCACCAACTCAATCTCACTCAAACCACCAACTCACTCTCACTCAAACCACCAACTCACTCAACCATCAACTCACTCAACCCATCATCTCACTCAAACCACCAACTCACTCAAACCACCAACTCACTCAAACCACCATCTCATTCAAACCACCATCTAACTCAAACCACCAACTCACTCAAACCACCAACTCACTCAAACCACCAACTCACTCAAACCACCAACTCACTCAACCACCAACTCACTCAAACCACCATCTCACTCAAACCACCAACTCACTCAACCATCAACTCACTCAACCCACCAACTCACTCAACCATCAACTTACTCAAACCACCATCTCACTCAAACCACCATCTCAAACCACCATCTCACTCAAACCACCAACTCACTCAAACCACCAACTCACTCAAACCACCAACTCACTCAAACCACCAACTCACTCAAACCATCAACTCACTCAACCACCAACTCACTCAAACCATCAACTCACTCAACCACCATCTCACTCAAACCACCAACTCACTCAAACCATCAACTCACTCAAACCACCATCTCACTCAAACCAGCATCTCACTCAAACCACCACCTCACTCAACCACCAACTCACTCAAACCACCATCTCACTCAAACCACCATCTCACTCAAACCACCAACTCACTCAAACCACCAACTCACTCAAACCACCAACTCACTCAAACCATCAACTCACTCAACCACCAACTCACTCAAACCATCAACTCACTCAACCACCATCTCACTCAAACCACCAACTCACTCAAACCATCAACTCACTCAAACCACCATCTCACTCAAACCAGCATCTCACTCAAACCACCACCTCACTCAACCACCAACTCACTCAAACCACCATCTCACTCAAACCATCAACTCACTCAAACCACCATCTCACTCAAACCAGCATCTCACTCAAACCACCACCTCACTCAACCACCAACTCACTCAAACCACCATCTCACTCAAACCACCATCTCACTCAAACCACCAACTCACTCAAACCACCATCTCACTCAAACCACCATCTCACTCAAACCACCAACTCACTCAAACCATCAACTCACTCAACCACCAACTCACTCAAACCATCAACTCACTCAACCACCATCTCACTCAAACCACCAACTCACTCAAACCATCAACTCACTCAAACCACCATCTCACTCAAACCAGCATCTCACTCAAACCACCACCTCACTCAACCACCAACTCACTCAAACCACCATCTCACTCAAACCAGCATCTCACTCAACCATCAACTCACTCAACCCACCAACTCACTCAACCATCAACTCACTCAAACCACCATCTCACTCAAACCACCATCTCACTCAAACCACCATCTCACTCAAACCACCAACTCACTCAAACCACCAACTCACTCAAACCACCAACTCACTCAAACCACCAACTCACTCAAACCATCAACTCACTCAACCACTATCTCACTCAAACCACCAACTCACTCAAACCACCATCTCACTCAAACCACCAACTCACTCAAACCATCAACTCACTCAAACCACCAACTCACTCAAACCACCATCTCACTCAAACCACCAACTCACTCAACCACCAACTCACTCAAACCACCATCTCACTCAAACCAGCATCTCACTCAAACCACCATCTCACTCAACCACCAACTCACTCAAACCACCATCTCACTCAAACCACCATCTCACTCAAACCACCAACTCACTCAAACCACCAACTCACTCAACCACCATCTCACTCAAACCACCATCTCACTCAAACCACCATCTCACTCGAACCATTAACTCACTCAAACCACCATCTCACTCAAACCACCAACTCACTCAAACCACCATTTCACTCAAACCACAAACTCACTCAAACCACCAACTCACTCAAACCACCAACTCACTCAAACCACCACCATCTCACTGAAACCACCAACTCAGTCAAACCACCAAACTCACTCAAACCACCAACTCACTCAAACCACCAAACTCACTCAAACCACCAACTCACTCAAACCACCAAACTCACTCAAACCACCATCTCACTCAAACCACCATCTCACTCAAACCACCATCTCACTCTAAAAGGTTGAAGGTTAAGGTGCAGGCAGCCCTGAAAATATATTGGCTCGCGCCACTGCAAGCTCCCTTCTGGAGGATATGTTGTTGAGCCAGACGTTTAGAAGAGGTGGGAGTAACCCACATTTTACCCCACCACACACGACCTGCCGATGGACTACCCATTGACAGTGCTGAGTGGACAACGGCAGGGCCAGTGAGGGGGGATTTAAGAAACGGTTCAATCACCTGCCGCGCTTGGAGGATGAACCGGCGGCATTTGGGTTGCCAAGCCCAGTGTGATAACCGTCACATTATGGCAGCATCATAATCTGAATATTTTTCCTGGATCAATCCGATGAGCTATAAAGCTATTTTTCACAGGTGTCCAGCACCACTTCATCATATGGATGAGGGGTTCCTGAATCAGGTGAGAGACAGATTTGTCCTCCTCTACCAGGTGAGGTCAGGCAATTTTACTTCTCACTTCACCTTCCTCACCTCAACTGGTAAGGTAGGAAAATCATTGCTCCTGAACTAGGTGAGAGCCCAATCAGGTGTGACCCGTGGTGCATAAGGGGACCACACCAATGATAAAAAAAAATACTAAACTATTTTTTATTTTCTTGGTTCTTTCGGTAAAGTCTCGTAGAAGATAAATAATAAAAATATAAAACAATACAATTCTCACGACGTTTCGACTGCAACACAAGCAATCATCATTCCTTCTACGTGACTTTATCGAAAGAACCAAGAATATGAATGCCTGCAGTCACGAAAGCTTTAAATAAAAATGTATTTTTTATTTATTTACCAAGGTCACATCTATAACAGCAGCCACTATACCTGACCAGTGTTACTCATTTCTACTGTTACCTATTATTATGCTTAGTGTGTGGACCCACCACAAAATTTCATACTTAACTTGCAGTTCATCAATCTTTGTAATAGCGTAATCAACCAGACTATGCGTTAAATATGTTTTGACCGACCGTCTGTGTTGCTTTATATGGTTTCCAAATGTTGCTAAATACTGTTTGTTTGGTATGCTTCTCTCTCTGTGTCCCCTGTTGTATCTGTGTTAGTTTCCCCCTACTTGTGTGTCTGTATATACATATGGGGTTATGTGTTTCCTCTCTCTCGTAAATTTAGCTCTTCTGTACCTGATGATGGCTGCTTGTGTTGCAACCGAAACGTCGTACGCTATTATGTTATTTTATTATTTCTTATTTATACGTGACTTTACCGAAAAAAAACAAAGAGTAATTCCTGCAGTCACGAAAGCTTTGAATCAAGTCTGTAGTGCCTCTTGTTAAACAGTGCTTCAGTTAAACAGGAAAATTAATAAATCCAGCAGGCATGACTTGAAAAGTAACACATTTACATTTTGGGTGGCACTCTAAATCGTCCGGTAAATCGTGTCGCCAATTATAATTTCTGCGTTTATCTGCGCGTGTCTGTGTACCCCCAGTGGAGGAATACGTGCGCAGCTTGCTGGACAACCCTGAGTTGATTGACCGTCTGGCACTGGCCTCGGAGCAGGTGAGACTCCGTATGCGTGCATCAGCTCTGCCCCCCCCCTCATATTTATGGTGCGGGCCTGTACCCTTGTCCGACCCCTCACTTCCGCGTTGCATCCAGCTGCCTCACTGAAGAAAGGGACACTTGCCTTGCGCTGAGTACGACGTTTCGCTGGTTGTAATCGCCAGGGAAACGATATACTCGATTTGTAAGTGTTGTGGGTTTACTCTCCAATACACTGGCGTGCTGCAGTAGTAACTAATTGACACGTTTTGTTTTACGTAACAAACCTTACTAATTGTCTGTGCCGGGTTAACTACGCACATTTACGCGCTCTTACCCAAAAAACCTTTATTATGGATAATATTGGTCGCAAAAGAACACGTGTTAAACAGCTCCCGTTTAGAACGTCTCATCCTCACCATCAATGGTCAATCAATCAAATAAATCCTAGATTTATAACGTGGCATATTTACCAAAAAGCAGAGACGGAAGGGTGAAACTCTAGAGGTAGCTCTATGATATCCACTTTTGTGGAACGTTTTCTAACACGGATGGCCGTACTGCTCTGAGATAAATCAGACTGGATCCTTCGTCTCGTTACGTGATGGCGGTTGCAAAATTGTTGTTGACGCGTGCATGTGCCGTGCGTGTGCTGTGTACGTGTGCAGGATGTGGTGGAGTCCCGGGTAATCTTCCCGAACATCTCCCGCTGTCCCAGCTGCAGCAAGGTGTGCGCTCCGGCCGGTTTGTCCAGGGAACCTTCCTTGCGAGTCGTGAGAATTACCTGGAGGGGACTCTGAGGGTGCGAGGGGACGGTGACAGTGATAAAGAGGTACACGTTTCACAAGCCTGCGTCTGGAAGGAACAATGCTGTCCGATCGTATCTGTGTGAGTTTTAAAAACAAATTTATAATTAAGCAGTGGCATAGCGTTCTTGGCATGAGCAGTAGCTCTTAACCTTTACTGCAAGGCTGCAGTAAAGGTTAAGAGCTACTGGGCTAAAATATTTGTATTTTGAACGTCTTTTGCACCCTACGTAGGTGTCATAGCCTGGCTCCTGCCCCCCCGGCCTGTGAGTCTTGGTGCAGTTGCACTGCCTGCACACTCGATAGCTACGCCACCACAACTACAGTATATACGTTAATTGTGACTACTTTAATAATAGGGTTTTTCCCTTTTTTCTGGCAACAAAACTGAAACCTTTTACAAGGAATCATGTGTGCATTAACCACAATACTTGTGGTCAAAATGCAAACAAAAACACGCTATGATAATATATGCATTGTCCTTGAGACTGATTGGTTCACACCAGGGACGGCTTTCTTTTGAGCCTCGACCCAATTGGTGCGAGACCAGAGGACGCCAAAAGGCGTACGCATATATTGCAAATATTATCAGTGTGTTTTTGTTTGCATTTTGACCACAAGTATTGTGGTTAATGCACACCTGATTCCTTGTAAGAGGTTTCAGTTTTGTTGCCAGAAAAAAGGGGAAAAACCCTATTATATTTTGGTACTGGCAAAGGAGGTCTAATGATGGTTGTGACTACTTTGTTAACAAAATGAATGGTCTATTTCCACCTCCAAAATGTAACGTTAAATAACAATTAGGTACATTGGCCCTTTGTTGGAAAAAAAAACCCAGTCTAGAAATTGCCCTACTTGAACATATGTTACTGAAAAACATTGGTTTCAGAAGATTCATGGGCTCATAGTCCTACATTTTAAATTGTTTATTCGTGGTATTAAAACTCTTGTACAGTAAAACCTTGGATTGCGAGCATAATTCGTTCCAGAAACGTGCTTGTAATCCAAAGCACTCGTATATCAAAGCACTCGTATATCAGTTGTGATCACGTGACGCTTGGCAGTACAAAGCTGCTCGTATTGCAAGACCCTCGCTCGTTTATCAAATTAATATTTATTACAAATTTTGCTTGTCTTGTAAAACACTCGCAGACCAAGTTACTCGCAATCCAAGGTTTTACTGTATATGCTGCTCTCTAACAGCACTTGGCCCAGCGGTCTGTTAAGACTATACGGGGGATCTTTTTTGTCTGCGTGCAGGTGTTGATCCAGGGGCTGCAGCATTTAAACCGCGCGATGCACGACGACATCGTGTGCGTGGAGATGTTCCCCGAGGAGCGCTGGGTTGCCCCCTCCTCGCTGGTCCTGCACGATGAGGGCGTCGCAGGGGACGTTGCAGAAGAGAATGAAGAGGATGTGGTGAGTGGAGCGTCAACACTGCCGAACCAAAATCAAACCCAGACACCTGCAGTGTGCGTGTCTCTCTCCCCGTGGTCGCATGGATTTTTCTCCAGGTCCTCCGGCTTTTCCCTCCACAGTTACAATCTGACATGCACTTAGAGTATGTGGCTGCTATCAATTTCAAATGTGATAAGATACTTCACTGAACGATCATTTGTGGCCAGGTCACTTAAAAAGAGCTATAGAGCTCTCAGGGTCCTTACCTGGTAAAGTTATTTAGTTTATAGTTTTTAAATAGTTTTAATATAAATTTTGATTTAAAGCTTTCGTGACTGCAGTAATTCATATTCTTAGTTTTTTTTCGGTAAAGTCACGTTGAAGGGAAACAACAAAATAATAAAATATATAAACAATAAAAAAATTCTCACGACGTTTCGACCATAACTCAAACGGTCGTCTTCAGGTGTGTTGGTTTGCATAAATTTATTTTAAAACGGCGCATTTATTTATTTATAAAACGTTAGCGCCACGCGCAACGATTTGGCAGTTTATTTAGGACTAGCCCATCTATATTCTGAAAAGAGGAGGGGGGAGACGAAATTTTTTATAATGTATGCTGTCTGAAAGCCACTGTAAGCGTGAACAATCAATTAAGACCTGAAATGGTTTATCAAATCTTTCCAATGATTGCTAAGATAGAATGCATCTTCTCGGTTGAAATTGTCTCTGTGCTTGTATATGTGGATAGCCTCATGAACGAATCTCTCATGGAAGCCAGATGGCTTACAAAGAACCTCTGTCTTGGAAAAGTCAATGGCATGTGAGCCTACTGAATTAGAACAATGATCTGCCACGGCCGAGGTGTTGGTCCTACCGTGTTTAAGGTCTGCTTTGTGTTCACGAATGCGGTCCGAGACATGGCGTTTGGTTTCTCCAATGTAACTACTACCACAGAGGCAACTTAGTTTGTAGACACCAGGGTATTGTATGTCCGGAATCACATCTTTTACAGACGGAACCAGATCACGGATTTTATGTAATGTGTTGAAACGGACCTGGATCTTGTGTTTATTCAGGATTTTGGAGATCTTTTTTGTGACCCCCGCAATGTAGGGTAAAGTGATGGTTTTGAAAGGCTCCTCAAGAGGGTTCTTCTTCATGGTTTGAGTGATAGCTTTGCGGATTGTATAGTCGGAGTAACCATTAGCCCTAAGAGCTTGGTGTACGTGCTTGAGTTCACTGCTTATGTGTTCCTGGTCGGATATGCATTGGGCTCTATGATACAGAGTCTTGATGAGAGAATTCTTCTGGGATGGATGGTGGTGGGAATCCGGTTTCAGATAAGCATCCGTATGGGTAGCTTTCCTGTAGACAGAGTGGCTCATTGAACCATCAGGTCTCTTTTTAATTAGGACATCCAAAAAAGGTATCTTGCCATCTATTTCGACTTCCATGGTAAATCTGATGGCTGGGTGTATGGAATTGATGTGGTCGAAGAATTGGTCTAGAGCAAGCCGGCCATGTGGCCAGATGACAAAAGTGTCATCCACGTACCTCTTCCATAAGGTTGGGCGCAGAGTGGCAGTCTGGATGGCGTCAGTCTCAAATTTCTCCATGAAAATGTTAGCTATAACTGGAGAAAGGGGGGAGCCCATTGGGGTGCCCTTAGTTTGTTTGTAGAAAGTTCCATTCCAAGTGAAGTATGTATTGGTTAAACAGTGTCTCACCAGGGGGGGTACCTCAGTGTTTAGTCCTTGATGAACCAAGTCTTCAATGATTGCAATGGTGTCAGGTACAGGAACCTTGGTGAATAAGGAAACTACATCAAAACTGATAAGCAGGTCGTCTGGGGACAGGGAAATACCCTTGATTGTCGATACCAGGTGAGTTGAATTTTGTACCACAGAGGTGGTCTTTCCAGTGAAAGGACGCAGGATTTCAGACAAAAAACGAGCTAGTTTGTAGGTGGGGGAGCCGATAGTAGAGACTATGGGACGAAGGGGTGTATCTACTTTATGTATTTTTGGTAAGCCGTATAATCTTGGTGGCCTGGCAGCAGAAGGTTTCAACGAAAACTGTTTAGATTGATCAATTAATGCGGTTGAATCAGAAATTATTTGTTGGTTTGTGTGACGAGGCTGTTGGTGGGATCTCTTTTTATTTTTGTATAACTACCATCGTCGAGTAATTCTTTAATTTTGTTGTTGTATTCTATTTTATCCATGATGACAGTAGCATTGCCTTTGTCAGCTGAGAGGACTACAATATCATTCCTCTTTTTTAATTTATATAATTCAAAACGCTCATCTTTGCTGAGGTTGCTAGCTGGCATCTTAGCGTTTTTGAGGGTTGCAGCGATTTCAGATCTTGCTACGTCTGCAGCGATGTGACCCAGGCCCCTGAGAGCAACGTCTACTTGGGCAATTATATCATTAACTGGTATGTGTTTAGGTGTGACTGCAAAGTTTAGACCTTTAGCTAAAACGGATTTCAGACTATCGGAAATAGAACTGTTACTGCGATTAATTACGACTTTGTTAACGTCTAACTATAAATGCACCGTTTAAAAATAAATTTATGCAAACCAACACACCTGAAGACGACCGTTTGAGTTATGTTCGAAACGTCGTGAGAATTTTTTATTGTTTTATATATATTTTATTATTTTGTTGTTTCCCTTCAACGTGACTTTACCGAAAAAAAACTAAGATTATAGTTTAAATATAGTTTAAACAAAGAATAACAGCAAAAACTCAACCACTTCAAGAGAGACCTTAAACATAATGAACACCGTGTGACCAGACAACAATCCACATTAGAGATGCTGTTAGCTTGATTTTGCGTTTATTAAATGACTTTACATTACATTACTTCAAAATCAAGTCAGGAGTGCTAATCATTTCATACTATTTTTGTATGTACGTAGGGGTTATTTGACCATACTTCGATGCGGGTTGGTGAACGGGGGGGGGGGGGCATAGATCAGGAGCATAGAAGGACAGGACAACAGTTCATTTTGCTGTACTGCGCTCTGCTGCCTGCCATTTTGGCGCAGAGCCTATACCACCTGTTATGCATATCCAGGCTCAACACGGTGGCGCTTCCACGGTCTGAGCTCCTTTTTAATGTTTATTTTAATTAACTTAATTAGAACTCAAGAGATCAGGACACGTATCATTTGCGAGAGTGACCTGGGTCACAGGGTGGCCTCTATATTGAAAACTAATTTCTTTAGAACTGCTTTTTGTATTTAGATTGTTGTCCTTTCCGCGCACCTCCGATTAGCATGGTTGGCTGTGTACGGTGCGAAATAAGTTCTACATGCATACATACCACAGTGACAAAATGCAAAACATAATAAAGTACAGCAATGAAGTTAATTGAAATTGGCACGAAAACAACTGTGGTTTATGAAAAGTCGACAATATTGCACAAACATAAACAAGTGTTAGATATTAAATCGCATGTAGTGCAAGTTGGCTTGGGCAGATTATTTATAGGCTGATCATTGCACAGTTATACTTATTAAAACGTTACGTAAACATTAAACACATATAGGGTGACTGATGTGCTAAGCAGGTAAGAGAAAATGTCAATCAGTGAAATCATAAAGAATCGAGAGATTAAGCATCAAATTGTGAATTAGATGGGAGGGTAACCTTTGTTGTAGATAATATTGGTCGCAAAAGCTTACGCGTTTTTTTTTAAACGTGTGGTATCTGATGGGCGTGTTCCGGTTGATTCTATCAATCGCCAGAACTGTTTTAACTTATAAATATTTACGGAGGACTCCTCACTGTGATCTTTTGTCATTTTAACAAAGCGTCAGTCTCATTATTGACACTGATGAGACACAGCATGAAACCACATCCGCAGGTTAAGCGCTATTGTTTTGGATTGCTCCTTCCCCTTCAAGCCAAATTGTATTGTGTTATGCAGTGAGTTGGTTAAAAAAATAGTTATTTCATTATTTCAGTGTGTGAGAGAGACGCTACTGTGGTGAGTGCTCATTTGAGTTTGCATTGTCATCTCCCGGTGCTATCCCAGCTGCTGCTGCTGTCGTCGCTCTTGCTTAGATTACGCAACACGATGTTTGTCCTTTGTTTTGGTCTCCAGCTGAAAGCCGAAAGTGGGAAGATGCGTCGGCCCACTGGCAAAGTGGTCGGCATCATCAAGCGGAACTCGAGGCCGCTGTGCGGCATGCTCATGCCCAGCCCAATCAAGGAGGTGGGCTGATCTGCATGTGTGTGTGTACGTGTGGGGAGCGGTAATGTAGCGGTTAGCGCGCTGCGCTACGAATCCTGGGACCCGAGTTGGATTATATTTATCGCTCATAACCAATAAACAGCGCCAAATGTCTGAACCTGTCTTGGGCCCTTCCCTAGGTCGACTCGGCCATAAATGAGTCTCTGATGTGGCATGTAAACATCAGCGCTGTGGAGACAAAGGCGGTCGGGCATGGTGCTGGCCGTACCCACCCCGTCGTTTGCCGTACCAGCTTGAATAGGTGTGTGCTGACGGCACTTGCCCAAACAGTTTGTTGAATGCCTTACTGGGGGCTTTTTGGGCGTGTTGCAGGCCACCCGCCACCTGTTCACGCCCGCGGACCGCCGCATGCCACGAGTGCGGGTGGAGACAAGACAAGCAGCGTCCCTGCAGGCCCACCGCATCGTGGTGGCCATCGGTGGCTGGCTGCGACACTCCCGCTACCCGAACGTACGACTGCACCGTGACGCCCCGGACGCCGTGACACCTCACCCGTCTGTCCCGTGGTCGGCATCGTCGGGCTCATCCTTCTGTCACTTGACGCGCGGCCACGCGGCTCTGTATGCAATACAGCCGTCGAACCCAAAACACGAACGGTGACACGGTGAATTGGAAGTCAGGGTGGATGAAGTGGCACCACTGTGATATTTTTTTGTTTGAAAGCATGGCAAACTCACCTGTGATTCAACCTAGGTTATTAAGGTGTTGTAAGTTGATAGTCTCAGCCCAGTCACCAATAACTGCACCAAAAACGATATTAAATTTGGTCGTGCACTTCGATTGTTTGATTTCCATCTCTGAGAAAACTACTGCGTTTGACTGCCATGTGATGAACATTACTTTGATTGGCAGAGTGGTTGGAAAAGCACTGCCCCCCTACAATTTGGACTGCATTTCACTTCAATGGATCTTAGAAGTAGCTCTGTTATGTCTGCTCCTGTGGGTCGTCCTTGACCACGAAGGGTTTGTATAGATTGCTTGTCTTGTGCGATACCATTAACACAATGAGAAACAAAATTGGTGAAAAGTTAAATATATTGTTAAGATGTATTCTTTGGGTTGTATCTTTGTTTAAACAGATGTCGGTTAATATTCTACATAATGTACGTTAGGTACAAGGTTGGCATTGTGGTTGTGCTTTTCATACCTATTTGCCACTGCACAACCGAGCGACACCATGGCTGGCACGGTTTAGTAGGCTGCAGGTTGTTTATCCACTGCAAAAGCGGATCCATGCCATGGACGGTCAATGCTTTGAACAAGTCTAGGCACATGCAGATGACGCTGTGGTGCCACGTCCCCGCGGTGTACTGACTGCTGTCACACAATTAACGTGTCGCTAGCCCCGCCCCTGGCCCTGCTCGGCCCCCGGATATATTTGGATGCCTTGTGGGGCCAGCATACTACGGTTTGGTTCTGGTTCGACACGGCAAAAAGCCAGTGGGTGACCACAGACACTTCGAGAGATCTGCACTGTCTGGGTTCCAATGTACCAGTGGAAAAGGGATACCGGTGACGATTGGCCACGTATGTGCATATGCATGTTGAACTTCTTCCGTACCATACGTAGACAACCGTGCTAATCGTCGGTGTGCTTGTGCAGGGCCATTTTGTGCGCTCTCTGGGCGAATGTGGGGATAAGGAGACGGAGACGGAGGTGCTGCTGCTGGAGCACGACGTGCCACACCAGCCCTTCAGCCAGGCCGTACTTGCATGCCTGCCCCCTCCCACGTTCAGCATCACAGCAGAGGTACGCATGAGACGTGTGACGATATGTCAATTCATCGATTGAGTTCAATTCTTACGCCTGCGGTGTGTTGGTGTGTTCGGTCGTGCATGTGAGAATCCTTTACTTCAATGTTCTTTATTACAAGGCCCACGGGCCACTGGTGGCCCCTGGGTGGCCTTTGGTGTGGCCCATGACGTGTGGCCCCCGACGTATAGGCCCCCGACAATAGACAAATGCGAAAACACCCCCCATCATCATCATCGTGCTGTCAAACCGCAATAGTTTCAAGATGTTTGGCCTGCGTAGAATACCTTCTAGAGGACCTCTCTGGAGCTCTCCCTCCAGTCGAGGTCCTTCCGCTGCACTGGCATGAACGAGACGCCACGGGGCTCTACACCTTTACCGCAGACCGTATATAGAAAAGCCGTCGACCTGAAAGAAAGTCGATGGCTCGGACACATCATCGTAAGAAGAGAGGAAATTCACATCGGAGGAATGAAGGCGATGGACTTATGGAAGCACCAGGGCGGAGACCCGAGAGGCAGGCCTCGAGAGATGCGGATCAAAGTGGTGAGCCAGGATATGGAGGACTTTGCAGTAGCCGTGGAGATGGTCCAGTACATAAATGAATGGAGCAAGGGGACTACAGACTTTTTTCCTATAACGCTGTACTTGCGTTCCTGAAGAACACCGAATTGTGGAAAAATCGCATAATAAATAATATAGGGTAAAGCACAGTCCGCGATAACACGTGAGATGCGTACGCAGGCTTAACAAAGACTTCGGGTACGTGAGTAGCATCTAGAAGCATCCAGAAACATCCCGTCTTGTGTGATGCTACACCGAGGCAACCGTACAACCGCTTATTCTGCCTCGCACAACGCAGTTCTGTTCACTCGATCGCCTTTTATCCAATTCGCATCCATGTTATGAAAAAATGTGTTCCCTAATGCATTCATCGCATTATATCTAATTCACGATATGAAAACACGCAGAGTTATAGGAGAACGGACTGTACTTTCAGAATATTCAGTCGCCTATTGAGAAGATAGAACGCCATTAGAATGAAGTTGGTTTACCCATGTATGGCTCACCCTGTGTTTTGTTTGTTGTAAGGCAGCGTTTTGTTGAACCTGGTGCTGTGTGTGTCCCGTACAAGGACCAGGCTGGCAGGGAGGACCTTCGTGCGTTGTCCATCTGCAGTGTGGATCCTCCAGGCTGCACAGACATCGACGATGCCCTACACTGCAAACCGCTCGACAATGGGAACACCGAGGTATTCATTTGGTGGTGGTAATCGTGGTCACGGTCGCGGTAATTCGTGCCTATTCCTTTCATGGTTTTGTCAATGCTAGCGGAGGTTACAAGGGGAGTTTAAGTGGCACAATGATAAGTGCACTGCACATTCATCCTGTCAAGCTGGTTTAGTTCCAGTCATGGCTAACACCGGTACAGAGTGATATCTAAAAAAAACTGCCCAAGTTCTCCCCTTCACCACCTGCATTGACCATCGTAACAAAGCAAGGTCAAATGACAATCGCAACCCATTACGGCATGGAGAAGCCCTCATCCTGCAGTGGATTGACAAAGGGGTGGACAATATTCCTGTTATTAAGTTTCCAAACATTGTTGCCTTAGTGCCCGTATTCTTGGTATCTGCTCGGCTCAGGACTGACTTCAACATGGCTTGGTTCTGGCTTGATCTGCTCCGTTGCCTCCAAAGAAGCATGAGTGGCTCAGCTGTGCCTTGGCTCAGGCTCAGCTCACGGAAATTCTGAGCGTGGCTGGGAGCATGCAGAGATATACGTGGAGGCACAAGGGACACGGAGGCTCAGGGCTGGAACCATGCTTAGAGGCAGCTTGGGTTTTAAGCGTTGCTTTGATGTGGCTTATTGAGAATTAGAATCAGAATATTTATACTGGAGGAATCCAATGAGCTATAAAGCTATTTTTCACATGTCCAGTAGAGGCGGGTAAGGACGTTACAACAGCAAACAGTACAAAAACATAATAGTAGTGCAAAGTACAAGAAAGATCAACAAATAACCCAAACACAAACAAATACAACTAAACCATCCCCATCTTACCAGGAAAAGCCCACTGAGGTATTGATTTATTTTTGATTAGTGACCTGGCCACAACTGAATAGCTCAACAAAGTGGCCCATCATTTGGACATTTATAGCAGCCAAAATAATAGAAATAATCTCAATGCATGTTGCGCGAGAGCCAAGCCTGAGCCAAGCCATGGCTAAGACCCCACTGGCCTAAGTGTCCACGTCACTGGCCGAATGCCTGGTTCACAATGAATGCACCAGGTAGTAATGGGTGTGCATTTCATTTCACATTATTGTGCTTTGGTTGGAGTGGCTATGGTGGAGGTTATGCATGCATGTGGAGTGAACGACTTCCGCCAGACGTCTAGTAGAAGGCGTCTTATTTATTAAAAGCACACAGGGCGATACACTTCGTAACGCGGCTACACCTAGGCTGTACAAACACGCAGCCCATTTGCGTCCTGCGTAGCTACGCTGGCTGGTTGACGAGCGTAGCGGCGGAGACAGAGCTGCTCTTGCAGAAGAACCAGCCACGTGGTCGGAGACGAAGAGATGATGACCGTAGCGACGCAACCAGGACCCAGACCCCACGCTAACAGCCCCGAAGTTCTGATTCGGTGCTCTTTATATCTGCCTGGAGTGGCCAAGCTCCACCTCTGGCCACGCCCCCTTTCTAGAACCTTCTAGGCCCTTCGGGATGGTTCCCGGAGCTTCTCGACTGACTCCGCCGTTGACCTTTACCCCAGATACGCCCCTTCATAATAAGGCATTATGTAATGCAGCTATAACCTTAATTACCCTTACAGGCCGGCAGGTATCACCCTGTCATTACACATCCATGCATGTGAGGGTGGTGACGGTGTGTTAATGTGTGTTCTAGGTTAGGGTACACATCGCCGATGTGAGCTATTTTATCCGGCCGGGGAATGCCTTGGATGAGGAGGCATCTCTGCGTGGTACCACAGTTTACCTGTGTGAGAAAGTGAGATGTGGATTTCTTCTTGCCACAATATCAAGTGTTTTACGACCCGCCGATTTCATCCTTTCATTCTTAACTTTACGACATGATGTAAAATATTACGATCTAACGATCATCGCGGTACCAGTTTCCCCACAACTTTGTAATTGTATTTGACATTTTCACCACATTTTTTTGCGTGCTTTTCAGTACTTCCCGTATGAATAACGATAACTTAAAAATGAATTAGAATTTTAAAAAATGTGCAACAACAATGCTAAATATCTCTCATGATGTTTTAAACGAGGTGATTTTTGTGGATTTCTTATAATATGATGTACCGTGACATCATGAGCGGCAGGCTATCGGCGCAGTGGTAACACTCGTGCCTTGCAGCAAGGAGACGCTGGGTTTGATTACTCAACTCTTGTGCCTTTTTGCTTGCAGCTTTGTTTGTTCTCCCCCCTGTTAGTGAATGGGTTTCCTCTGGATTCATCAGATTTCTTCTAAATAAAACCCATACAATCTTAACTGGCATTCGCGAAAACATCCCCTTGCTGAACAGTTACCTGCAGGTGACTTAATCATGTGTGGGTTTGCTTGCAAAACACTCGTTGAGTTGGTGCATATGTATTTGCCAGATTGTGTTTATTGACAGAGAAGTTGTTGCGTTTATGTGTTTGTGCGCCTGCAGAGGATTGATATGGTGCCAGAGTTATTGAGCTCAAACCTGTGTTCCTTGAGATCCAACGTCGACCGGTGAGATGCACCAACAACTGTGAACTCGCGAGTGTGCACATTGCAACCCATACTCAGCAGCTAACGTGCGTTGTTGCCAGGTGCACATGTAATCCCATGATGCGTGGCACTGTTTAAGTGTCATTGTACAGATCCACACAAGCATGTGTACATACATAAGCAGCCAAACCAGGATGGCACAATGGTAACACATGTCTCACAGCAAGAATGGCCTAAGATTGATGCCCGACTTGGTTGCCTTTCCATGTAGATTTTGTATGTTCTCCCCCTATTTAGCATGGGTTGACTCCAGGTTATCAGGTTTCCTCTCATTGCTAACATAAACGTGTTATTACTACTATGATCCTTAACCATGGAAAGCCTCACTGAATCTCATAACTTCGGGAGGGTACTGCAAAGCTTTTGCAGTCGAACAATGGTTGCTACATATATATTCCAGTTGAGTAATTTGTAACAACCCAAACCGGTATTTGGCCAAACATCCCGCTGCTGAAAGAATGACTCGACTACCAAAAACTTGGCAAGACCCTCCTGAAAAAGAGTCTCGAGACTTTGCGAGGCTTTCCTGAGTGAACACCCTGCACCACTCCAATGTCGACGACTCTGCCACTCGACGGTGAATGGCGACGGTGCATGTGCTGTGCGCGTGCAGGCTGGCGTTCTCGTGCATATGGGAGATGACTCCAAAGGCTGAGATTGTGAGCACACGTTTTACCAAGAGCATCATCAATTCCAAGGTGATTCCCCCCCCCCCCCCACAGACGTTCAGTTTTTGTAAAACTCTCGTTTGCTTTCACGTGTATTGCATCGGTGCCTTGCTATGTTAGTGCAGTTGAGGTTTCCGGATGGCTGAGAGGTCAGAGCGTTGAGCTTGCACCTCTGAGTTCACAAGTGTAGCGAGATGAAACGGGTTCACAAGTGGTAGTATGTATGTTGAACTTCTTTCGCACCGTACGTAGCCAACTGTGCTAATCGGAGGTGCGAGGTAGGACATGAAAGTAGTGAGTTGATGGTCTCTGTCCAGTCAACAATCACTGCACAAAACACAGGTTTGTTTTTTTAGGTTAGATCGTGTAAATATGTAAATGTGTCATTAAACCCACCCCCACCCGACACAGCCAACTAATAAGGGTTGTCACGTAAACAGAACATGCCAATTCGTCACGAGTACAGCACACCGGTGTGTTGTACCAGTGACGAATTGGCCACGTTCTGTTTATGTGACAACCCTTACTAGTCGGCTGTGTCGGGTGGTGGCGGGTTTAACGACACATTTATGTATTTACACAATCTAACCCAAACAACCTGTATTATGGATGATATTGGTCACGAAAGCCTACGTGTTAAACTCACTGCACGAAAGACCACCAAATTACATTGCACTAAATTTGGTTAAATTCCAGCTTTGAGAATTAAAAAAATATATCAATTTTACTTTCTTTGGGTGAGTGTAACCCTCAGTGGTCATCGGGAGCCACGTAGACATCTGTTGAGTTCTGGCTTGGGCTTGGATCAGGCGTGGGCATTGTGTAATTGCGAGGACCCCATGGTTCACCCGTGGTGTGTTCATCGTATCCCCGCAGGCGTCTCTGACGTACGCAGAGGCTCAGCTAATGATGGACGACGCTGGGCGGAAGGATCCGGTCACCAGCAGCTTGCGTGGCCTCAACTCCCTGGCCAAGATCCTCAAGCAGAGGCGCATTCAAAACGGGTAACTCATTGTCAAGATCCTCATCCCCTCCACCGCCACTGGAGCGATGAGCCGTATTAATGTGTGCACCGCATTTAGTCGATCGGCAGGTCGCCTGTGGCGCGGTAAAGTGTGGTTACTCCCGTGTCTTCTAAGACATCCGGCCAGCGTGGAAGAGTAGGCTAAAATACATTGAGAGGGACTGTAAAAGGGTGTATCCTTAGAGGGGCCGCCTCTTATGGGAGCCCCCTTCTTCCAGCAGTGGCTTGAGCAAGCAATTGCAAGGCTGCACCTGTTGCTTTTTTGACCCCATGATGCATGAGGCTTGGGTGAATATCATGCACAAACAAGTGTTACAGGATTCATACTCTGGTTTTTTTCGGTAAAGTCACGTAGGTAAAACTATAAAATAAAATAACAACTAAATTAAATCACGACGTTTCGGGCGCAACACAAGCGTCCTTCTTCAGGTGGGACAACCACAGCCAGAAACAATTGCTGAAGTGGGCAAAAAAGGGCTGTTGTAACAAGAGGCTATATAGGTAAGAGAGTGGGGGGGAGCAAGGGGGGAGAGATAGAGATGGGGGGTGTGGGGTAGGGGAAGTGGGGTGCTGCTAGAGGGATTAAAGGGGCGAGCACAGCAAAATGCCGGGGGGGGGGAAGTGAGTGGGGCTGGGAGTGGGAGGCTGAAGAAGCTGGAGATGCGGAAATGAAGGCAACAATAAAGAAGTTAAGGTTTTACCTGGTTAATAACATCCTTCTAGATTGGAGTGTTACAGGCTGCTGCGGGGCTACATTGTGGGCAATAGAGGACAATGCAGTGACATAAATTGTTTTACTCTTATTCTTAGTTTTTTTCGGTAAAGTCACGTTGAAGAGAAACAACAAAATAACAAAATATATATAAAACAATAAAAAATTCTCACGACGTTTCGACCATAACTCAAACGGTCATCATCAGGTGTGTCGGTTTGCATAAATTTATTTTGAAAAGGCATATTTATTTATTTATATATATATAAATAACGTTTGCGTCACGCGCAACGATTGGCTGTTTGCCAGGACTAGTCCATCTATTTTTTGAAAAGAGGAGGGGGGAGACGAAATTTGTTTTTATGTATGCTGTCTGAAAGCCACTGTAAGCGTGAACAATCAATCAAGAACTGAAATGATTTATCAAATCTTTCCAATGATTGCTAAGATAGAATCCATCTTCTCGGTTGAAATTGTCTCTGTGTTTGTATATGTGGATAGCCTCATGAACGAATCTCTCATGGAAGCCAGATGGCTTACAAAGAACCTCCGTCTTGGAAAAGTCAATGGCATGTGAGCCTACTGAATTAGAACAATGATCTGCTACGGCCGAGGTGTTGGTCCTACCGTGTTTAAGGTCTGCTTTATGTTCACGAATGCGGTCCGAGATATGGCGTTTGGTTTCTCCAATGTAACTACTACCACAGAGGCAACTTAGTTTGTAGACACCAGGGTATTGTATGTCCGGAATCACATCTTTTACAGACGGAACCAGATCACGGATTTTATGTAATGTGTTGAAACGGACCTGGATCTTGTGTTTATTCAAGATTTTGGAGATCTTTTTTGTGATCCCAGCAATGTAGGGTAAAGTGATGGTTTTGAAAGGCTCCTCAAGAGGGTTCTTCTTCATGGTTTGAGTGATAGCTTTGCGGATTGTATAGTCGGAGTAACCATTAGCCCTAAGAGCTTGGTGTACGTGCTTGAGTTCACTGCTTATGTGTTCCTGGTCGGATATGCATTGGGCTCTATGATACAGAGTCTTGATGAGAGAATTCTTCTGTGATGGATGGTGGTGGGAATCCGGTTTCAGATAAGCATCCGTATGGGTAGCTTTCCTGTAGACAGAGTGGCTCATTGAACCATCAGGTCTCTTTTTAATTAGGACATCCAAAAAAGGTATCTTGCCATCTATTTCGACTTCCATGGTAAATCTGATGGCTGGGTGTATGGAATTGATGTGGTCGAAGAATTGGTCTAGAGCAGGCCGGCCATGTGGCCAGATGACAAAAGTGTCATCCACGTACCTCTTCCATAAGGTTGGGCGCAGAGTGGCAGTCTGGATGGCGTCAGTCTCAAATTTCTCCATGAAAATGTTAGCTATAACTGGAGAAAGGGGGGAGCCCATTGGGGTGCCCTCAGTTTGTTTGTAGAAAGTTCCATTCCAAGTGAAGTATGTATTGGTTAAACAGTGTCTCACCAGGGGGGGTACCTCAGTGTTTAGTCCTTGATGAACCAAGTCTTCAATGATTGCAATGGTGTCAGGTACAGGAACCTTGGTGAATAAGGAAACTACATCAAAACTGACAAGCAGGTCGTCTGGGGACAGGGAAATACCCTTGATTGTTGATACCAGGTGAGTAGAATTTTGTACCGCAGAGGTGGTCTTTCCAGTGAAAGGACGCAGGATTTCAGACAAAAAACGAGCTAGTTTGTAGGTGGGGGAGCTGATAGTAGAGACTATGGGACGAAGAGGTGTATCAACTTTATGTATTTTTGGTAAGCCGTATAATCTTGGTGGCCTGGCAGCAGAAGGTTTCAACGAAAACTGTTTAGATTGATCAATTAATGCGGTTGAATCAGAAATTATTTTGTTGGTTTGTGTGACGAGGCTGTTGGTGGGATCTCTTTTTATTTTTGTATAACTACCATCGTCGAGTAATTCTTTAATTTTGTTGTTGTATTCTATTTTATCCATGATAACAGTAGCATTGCCTTTGTCAGCTGAGAGAACTACAATATCATTCCTCTTTTTTAATTTATATAATTCAAAACGCTCATCTTTGCTGAGGTTGCTAGCTGGCATCTTAGCGTTTTTGAGGGTTGCAGCGATTTCAGATCTTGCTACGTCTGCAGCGATGTGACCCAGGCCCCTGAGAGCAACGTCTACTTGGGCAATTATATCATTAACTGGTATGTGTTTAGGTGTGACTGCAAAGTTTAGACCTTTAGCTAAAACGGATTTCAGACCATCGGAAATAGAACTGTTACTGCGATTAATTACGACTTTATTAACGTCTAACTTTTTGGTGTGTGGGTCCGGTCTTTTGTTGAAGAGGAGGTTAAATTTGGAAATCAGGTTTTCCTTACATTTGGTCGACATAGTAGCAGCTGAAGAGATTCGTTCATGAGGCTATCCACATATACAAACACAGAGACAATTTCAACCGAGAAGATGGATTCTATCTTAGCAATCATTGGAAAGATTTGATAAATCATTTCAGTTCTTGATTGATTGTTCACGCTTACAGTGGCTTTCAGACAGCATACATAAAAACAAATTTCGTCTCCCCCCTCCTCTTTTCAAAAAATAGATGGACTAGTCCTGGCAAACAGCCAATCGTTGCGCGTGACGCAAACGTTATTTTATATATATATATAAATAAATAAATATGCCGTTTTCAAAATAAATTTATGCAAACCGACACACCTGATGATGACCGTTTGAGTTATGGTCGAAACGTCGTGAGAATTTTTTTATTGTTTTATATATATTTTGTTATTTTGTTGTTTCTCTTCAACGTGACTTTACCGAAAAAACTAAGAATATGAATTACTGCAGTCACGAAAGCTTTAAATCAAAATTGTTTTACTCTTCTTAATGCTCCCATGTCTGTGCTCCCCCACCTTTGCCAACGCGTACTGACCACCACGGTTAAGTACGGTAAAACCACCCCACGACCCGTATGACATGGGGCGGCCCTCATCCAGCAGTGGATTGACTTAACGAGCTGTGCATGTTCAACTCAAATATCTGAGTTTGTGAAGTGTCTTATATTAAGATTCTGTGTTGTTTTGGCTGGACATGATAATCGCTCATGTCCCTTCTCCACCCGTAGGGCATTGACTCTGGCATCCCCTGAGGTCCGATTCCACATGGACAGCGAAACCCACGACCCGATCGACCTGCAGACCAAGGAACTCAAGTGAGTCTCGTCAACAAGACACCTCCCATGACTGCGATCCGACTGTTGTGCAGATCTCTCTATCAGAATCAAAATATATATATATCTACTGGAAGAATCCGATGAGCTATAAAGCTCTTTTTTCACAGATGTCCAGTTGGGGCAGGTCACAACGTTACAACAACAAACAATACAAGCACACGTTAGGATTGCAAAGTATTGGAAAGGTAAACAAATAACTTAAACAAATATACAAATAAAACTAAACTATTTTTATCTTACCAAGTAAAACCCTGACCACAAATGATAGCTGAACAAAGTGGCTTATCACGTGGGAAATTTATTATCAGCAAAATAATCTAAGATAAAGAATCTTGACCCTTGTGGTTGATGTGTTGTGGTGGCAGAAACTGGTGCGTGTACACAGGGAGACCAACTCGATGGTGGAGGAGTTCATGTTGCTCGCCAACATCTCCGTGGCGGAGCGCATCGTAGGCGAATTCCCCGAGTGTGCGCTGCTCCGACGCCACCCGGCGCCTCCACCTTCCAACTACGACATCTTGGTGAAGGCGGCGAAATCAAAGGTAGAGTTAGAACCCCTTTTAACGACCACCCTTGTTAACTAATCGCTTAACAACGGGCCTCCATAGAGCTCAATGTGTAGGCTTAACCGACCATTTCCCTGTTAACGACGGGCTCTTGTAGGTACAGTAAATATGAATTAATGCCACGTAGAAGGAAAACAATAAAAGAAATATAAAACAATAAAATTATCACGACGTTTCGACTGCAACACAAGCAATCATCATCAGGTGTGAAAACCACAACAAGAAAATTTGAAAAAAGTGGCAGTTATTTTTAACGTTAGCACCACGGAGAGAGATTTGACAGTTTGTTCAGATGGACGAGTCCATCTATGTTCGGAAAAGAGGAGGGGGGAGACAAAAAATAATGGATGCGTTCTGACAGCCACCTTAAGCGTGATCAATCAATTAAGACCCGAAATGGCTTATCAAATCTCTCTCCGTGGTGCTAACGTTAAAATAACCGC
This sequence comes from Petromyzon marinus, assembly GCF_048934315.1. NCBI lineage: Eukaryota > Metazoa > Chordata > Hyperoartia > Petromyzontiformes > Petromyzontidae > Petromyzon > Petromyzon marinus. The sequence continues at coordinate 2,500,070 of NW_027423677.1, read as the reverse complement.
CACTTTTTTCAAATTTTCTTGTTGTGGTTTTCACACCTGATGATGATTGCTTGTGTTGCAGTCGAAACGTCGTGAGAATTTTATTGTTGTATATTTTTATTATTTTATTGTTTCCCTTCTACGTGAATTTACCGAAAGAACCAAGAATATGAATCCCTGCAGTCACGAAAGTTTTAAATCAAAATGAATTCATGCATTTATTAACAGTGTTTATTTTAATATGATGTGTTTATAATGTTAGTATCTTTATGTATTAATATCCATTGTTTAAATATTATAAAGTACGTTTTTTGGGTGAACAAGGGAAACTTTCGATGCTATCGGAACGAATTAAGCTTTTAACACGTATTTCCTATACTCGCTTAATGACCAAATCCTTTAATGCTCGTGTTCGTGGAACCAATTACCGTCTTTAAGAGGGGTTCTACTGTTTCTAGATTGCTGTTAACCTTCCTTCAATATCATCCTCCTCGCAAGGAATTCAGAGGTCGTCGGGTGGCTCAAATTTTTGTTTGAGGTCTTTTGGTTTAACCGGGTGAGAACTCAAGAGAACATAATAGTCTCATTTGCAAGGGTCACCTGGGTCACCCTATGACCCAGAGATTACAGCTGGGACCCTGGCTTCAAAATCCAGCAGCCACATTGAACATACTGTGTTATCAAGTGTAGGGAGTTGAAGGACTCGGCTCGTTTCCCAGCTACTCCACAGAAATAAGCAACAAAAAACCATCACGATAAATGTAGTACTGTATTTAATTTTAGATAAATTCCAGCACTGAAATGTTGAAATATCAGGTCGACTTATTGTGATGAACATTATGCTCAAAATGGGTGGGAATGTGCTACCCCCTACTGTGAAGCAGAGGTGTCTTGAAACGATGTCAGTATTGGCCTGAGCGAGCAATTGCAGGGCTGCACCTTTTACCTTTATCTTGAGATGTAGCCGTATAGTTTCCACTCGCCCTTAGAGGCAGAACAACTCAAAAGGTGTGACGAACCACAGACAACGCTGGAAGGCAGCCAGGCACTGTGCCAGATGTAGATTAATCCACTTGCTGTACTGCCTTCTCCTGGCAAGCCAGGTTATGGAAACCTGAATGCCCACAGGAAGTGCGCTGAATAACGTTTTCTTTCCAATACACCACAACCCTTGCTGCTTCCCCAGCACTGAACTACAAGCCACGTGCGGGATAGTCACCTCACAAACGCCGGTGTGCCAGATTTTTTTGCGCAGAACATCGAGATCCAGGTGGACTCGGCTAAGGCGTTGGCCGAGTCCCTGGACCGGGCGGCGGTGCCGGGAGCGCCACCATACCTCAACACTCTGCTGCGCATCCTGGCCACGCGCTGCATGATGCAGGCCATCTACTTCTGCTCCGGCATGGAGCCCGACACCCACCACTACGGGCTCGCCACCGCCATCTACACCCACTTCACGTCGCCCATTCGACGGTGACGTGCTCTGGCGTCAGGCACACGCGTTAAATCGACCTTCGCGATTATTGAGGGGACTATGTTGTTGTCTTGGTGTGGTCTGGGACTGTGCTGCCTTTCCCAAGTTTAGGAATTTATTTATTAATTGATGTACTTATGCAATGTTAACTTGTGATTACGGCACACCTCCAATTAGCACGGTTGGCTACGTACGGTGCGAATTAAGTTTAACATACAACTTGTATATCTTTTTTCTATTATTTACTTTTACTGATTTGTTTACCTTTCCTCTTCTTAGCACTCCTATCATATACCTACTGGACATCTGTCAAAACGAGCTTTTATCGCGAATCGGATTTCTCCAGGATAAAGATTCAGATTTTGAGTTATTTTTCTAAAAGGTCCTATAAACGGGAAGTTTGGCCAATTCCTTAAATGGTTGTTTGGCTTGTGTTGGGGAAAAACTAGAGGATCCGGAGAACACCAACGCCTACAAGGAGGGTGACAGTGTTCCACGTGCAGAATCAAGAATCCATTGCCGTGTTGCAGCGGCGGCCAAAAGTGAAATGCAATTCTGCCATGGATCGCTAACGATTTTGTTGTGGATCTTAAATAAGAACACAGATATGAGCAGGCAGCAATTTGCGCTACATCTGTTGACAACTAAAAAATCCTCAACAAAGAATTAAATTCATACATTAACAAAGATAATTTCCACCAGCAGATGGTGCTAGAACGTGGTATGGCCAGAGTACAGTATTATATCACAGCATTAAATCCATCTGAGTCATTGTTTGCGTAGCTTTCTGGTGGATCGTCAAACCCGCTGAGATCCACCAGAATGAATCGCGGTGCTTGGTGGATTAATACCGCTGCTCCGTTGGCATCTCGTGGCCATACCGCAGCCTGTATCTACTGTAAATTTAATCTTCATATTAAATAGAGGCTACAACAAATGTGAATATTGTTGTTGTTGTTGTCTCCCTGTACCGTTACAGATACTCGGATGTGATTGTGCACCGGCTGCTGGCCGTGTGCGTGGGCGCCGACCCCACGTACCCGGCGCTCACCGACAAGCAGAATCAGCAGCAGCTCTGCAACAACCTCAACTACCGCCACAAGATGGCGCAGTACGCCCAACGCTCGTCTGTAGCTTTCCACATGCAGGTGGGAGGCGGAAGTGTGGGCCACGTGGAGCTTGCACGGCGTGTGCTTAGGCACCTGATAATGCGTCCATTCGTCTCTTGAAAACCATTTTTAAGGTCACGAAAGCAGGCATCGTATTGTGCGTGTAGTAAGAATCAATTGTTTTCTATTCGCACGCTTACGTGTGGTGGTGCCGTGGCTGTACTGGTTGGCTACACTTGACATTGCTTTTCAGCATTCTTCTGTGTTTGCTGAAAAACCTGGTTACTTGGCACATTTGCCCATGATGTGACAACTTTATTTGATTGGCTCTGTCAGGTGATGGAGGATTATAGTCAATACAATTGACATTGTACCTTCACGATTGAACTCAAAATAATCCCCATGACATGATGCCAATAGCACAACTGGAATTAATTAGCGGGGGGGATGCAGAAAAATACCTTAAATTTTGTTAAATAATTGTGGGCCTGGTAAGTGATGCGCGTGTGTCTGCTCTTGGCAACGTAGCGGTGATTAACGGCTGCTGTTGTTGTGGTCTCAGTTGTTCTTCAAGAGCAAGGGAGTGGTGAGCGAAGAGGGCTTCGTGCTGTTTGTGCGCAAGAACGCCGTGGTGGTGCTCATTCCCAAGTACGGCTTGGAGGGGACGGTTTTCTTTGACTCCAAAGATCTCAAGCTCAACGTTACCTTCGACGAGGAGGTAGGGCATGTGTTCACTTAACCGGGAGGCATTGGCATTTTCCGAACGGCTGAATTCTGCATTTAAACCCAGGACTGGCTTAATGCACTGGGACCCAAGCCCCCTGACCATCTCTCTACGATTAGGTTTCTATCAGACACACAGACACTTGGTTTAAGGTGGAAGAACGCAGTGAGATACGAAGCTCCGTTTTTTTGCCATTTGGCAGTGTGGACTATTACAGAGGAAGTTACACCAGTGGATACATTAGAGCCGGATGGCTCACAGGGCTATACCAAAATAAACTGAAACTGAATTTAATGATGTAAATGCGTTTCAATTATAAAACGGTCACAATTAAATATGCTTTGGAAATAACTGCCATGACGGAGCCCGTATTGTCACGGAGAGGACATCAGATTAAAAATACAGTAAAATCCCTCAGATCCGGAAGAATTATAGAGAAGATCTAATGCTTTCTGTAAACAATGAGAAACTCAAAGGGCAGAAAAGTACTTGTAGAATAAAAACAAATGAGGGAAATAGTAGTTGATGCAAAAAGTGATCTCTAGATGGCAAAAAGCACATGTGTGACCAGTGGATCCGGTCCTTTCCAGCATGCCTTGCATGCCGCATTACATTGTCACTCTGCGTGGATAATGCACACAGCCTAATTTGGACCAGAAGCTCAAAAGGGCTTCTCATGCCTGGTTTTCAGCTCGCGCTGAGGTGGCCCAAGCGGTATTGCATTCGCTGTGTGTTGTGGAGGTTTGCGTTTCAAACTCGGTGGCCTCTCCGGTTAATACTGTGGTGTGTATTAAGCGTAAAATATTTATAGGCTATCCGCTTTAACAGTGGACGTTAAAAGATCCTGTAACATTATTCGTGTGCCAGCATCATGGTCCAAGGTTGGCAAATTACATGCAAATTACTTATTTGGGGAGCACATATCAATCGTTCGCCTCCTTTTACAAAGACGTAGCAGTGACCTTGAATGCAAACGTTTTGAGAATCAGTGAGGCTTTTCTGAGTGACCCAGTAATAGTTGGAATAATAACGTTGGGTTTACGTCAATCCGTGCTTGTGTGCAGGGCACTTGGTAGAGAGCAGTCAGCGGTAGTGTAGCGGTTAGCGCTCTGCGCTACGATCCCAGCGACATGGGTTCGATTCCTTCGCACAGTCAACACCAGTGATGATTATCTGAACCGGTCCTGGGCCTCCCCTAGGTTGACTCGGAACTCAATTGAACGCCTGGTGCGGTGTGTAAACATCGCCACTGGGGAGACAAAGGCGGCCGGGCATGGCGCCGGCGACCCACCCCCTTGTGTGCCGTGCCGGCCTTCATCTGTGCTCCTCGCCAACAGCACTTGCCCCAACAGTCTGTTAAGGCTACATTGGAGATATGTCTTTGTGTTTTGTGTAGGGCCCCACGCTGTGCGTGGAGGGCATCGCGCTGAACATGTTCGACCGCGTGTGCGTGCGCGTGTCGCTGGATTCGTCCAACCTGCAGCACCAGCGGATCCGCATGCACCTCGTCCGCCCGGAGGTACTCACCGTGCGGCGCGACGCGAAACCTCGGAATACCACCGATTTGTATTGTGACCATGCTGCTGTTGCTGCTTGCTGCGCCAGCAGTAGTGCACAAAAAACAAACGCTCGCCGCATCGGAACGTCAGCGGGCCGAAAATTAATGACACAAGCCACAGCATAGCGCTTGTTGCCATGCAACCCAAACTGTGGAACCGTATCGGAAACCCATAGAGACACAGAGATACATAGGAGATACAGAGCGACCCATTATGATTCCTAGAGATTCATAGAGACTCCAGCAGATACATTGCAGTGCATTAAAAACAAGCTACTGTACGATTGTGGCCATGCAACCCAAACTATGGACCACATTTTACACCACTGTAGTCTGCGCTCCTTCAATGGAGGGGGTGGCAAGATGACACAAACTCTCTCCTGAGGCTCTCCCGTGGCTATCAGACCCATCCATTGGCATTTAGCCCCTGAACGTAATACCCTTATAACACAGGAATAAAATATAAACTCTGGTCTTGGATGGAAAAAATATATGTATAGCTAGCATTTTGAGCTGCAGTCTGTTGTCCTATACCTCCTGTAACTGGCAAATTGGATATAACGCGATGATGAATGTATGAAGGAACGCATTTTTTGTATAACGCGGATCCAAACTGGATATAACTCGGTTGAATGAATGGAACTACGTCGCGCGAGTAGGAATAAGCGGTTGTAACGGCTGCCTCGGCGTAGCATCACACAAGGCGGGATGCTGCTGGATGCTGCTAGATGCTACCCAAGTTCCTTAGTCTTTGTTCAGCCTGTGTTACGCATCTCACGCGTTATTGCGGACTGCGCTTTACCCCATATAATATATTATTTATTATAACACGATTTTTCCAAAACGCGGTGTTCTTGAGGTACGCAACTACCGTATTACAGAACAGACTGTATATCCAAAGACTATGGGACACTATCCCTACCTATATCAGTTGTGACTGTTCGTGTGTTTAAATCCAGCTTGAAAACGTCGTTATTAATTGGCTTTTCCTGGATTCTGATTGGTTATTACTGTGAGGGGAATCATTATGATTAGCTTTTATTGCATTTTGCATGCTGTGTAAAGTGTCAGTATCACTGTCATTATTGTTATTATCGGCTTTTACTTTATTTCTATTGGCTTATATCTATACTTGAGTAGTTTTTTAATGTCCAGTGCTTTTTTGAGATATTTCGATATGCAAGGTGTTGTATAAAATAGATTTTTATTATGGCCCTAGTTCATTGCACAAGAAGGGCCATTATCTGAAACGTGACCTATTTAAATGATCGTTAGGGGCAGTTGTTGATGAATGCGAGTTCTCAAGATACCAAGCTAAGTCAGGGTGTGGGAGCCTTGGTAGATATCAGATTTCTTAACAAAACTCTATGAGTCTGTTCTGCATGGGTTTCCTCTGGGTTCTCTGGTTTCCTCCCATATCTAAAAATAAGCATGCGTTGAAACTGGTATTAAGGTAGTTTACGTATCGCCATGGGCGGCAGGGTGGCACATTGGTAAACCCTTGCATCTTGCAGCAAGAAAACTGGGTTTGATTCCCAACTTGAGTGTGTTACTGTGTGGAGTTGTCATCTTCTCTCCCCCTGTTCCTCAAAAGTCTTCAGACTTGGCGAAGTTTTTCAGTGTTATTAAGTGTAATAATAACGTATCACTTGTGTTGGAAATACTCACATGTGTGTGTGTGAGAGCATTGGTGTAGTGGTTAGCACGCTGCGCTATGAACCCGGCAACCCAATTCCCACTCACCGCCAACACCAATGAGGATTATCTGAACTGCTGTTTTGCCTACCCAAGGTCAACTCTTTCTTAAATGAGTACCTGGTGCAGTGTGTAAATATCAGCACTGGGGAGAGGTGTTGGCCACTTACCCCCTCGTGGGCCATGCCGCCTAACAGCAGCACAGTCTGTTAAAGGCTTATTTGGGTGACTATCTTTGTTGTACGTTTGTGCCATTTGTGTGTCCGCTGTCACAGATTCCAGGCTACAACCCTACGGAGTCCACCCCATGGGGCTCGCCTTCTCCCCGGCCTAAGAAACCCAGACAGCACTAGTGTATCGTGGATGCGGTGTCAACAAGATGCCGGAGGAGGTGCATGAGTGGGCACACACTCTGGGTTTTACATCTGCAGAGTTAATTAAGTGTACATTGTGCTCGCAAGCAGAGGTGAACAATTGAAAAAAAAGCAGTGGCGGTTATGAGAAATGCTACCCTGAAGTAACAGACGGTTTGCACTCTGAACTTGCAATCCAGAGGTCACCGGTTCTTCGTTCTCGTGTCGCAGCGGTTCAAATGGTAGCGCAATTTTTTTTTTGAATTTTTACCTTACCAACCAGTACAATCAGCCAATTAAGGTGTATACGCGTCAAGATGTATGAAAGGTTTAGGATATCTTATGCCCCACTTCTTTGCCAGCCAAGACACTGACCCCCTTGTGATGAAGGTGATTTCACAAAAATATTGGTTACTGAATCGGTGGTGTTTATTGACTAATGCAGCAGTGTCCAACCCACAAAGCACTGTGATCCATTCTGGTATATCTCAACATGTTCCGTGATCTACCAGCAATATATGACCAACAGTTACCCGGATGGATTTCACCGACTAATAGAACACTGTAGACATGCCAAGTGCTAGTGCGATCTATTGGTTTAAAATATATATTATTAATCCATTACTTCTTAGTCGAGGATTTTGTTTTGCCATCTGCTATAACAAGAATTGCTTTATATTAGAGGTGTTTAATCCTATTTGTCCCGAGATCCACAATAAAAAATCTTTTGCGATCATCCACCCATGGATCGCGATTCACATATCGGCTACCACTGATCTAACAGTTGAAAACCAGTTTAACACGTAGGCTTTCGCGACCAATATCCATAACACGGGTTTTTTGGGTTAGATCGCGTAATAAATATTTAAATGTGTCGGTAAACCCGCCACCACCCGACACAGCCAATTCGAAAGGTTTGTCACATTAACAGAACGTGCCAATTCGTTACTAGTAACATCACACCGGTGTCTTGGAGAGCAAAGCCACAACATTTACAATCTGAGTACAATGTTTCACCAGTAATTACAACCAGCTTCATCAGGCGACAGCCAGATTCGTGGAGAATCCTCGTCCCTTAATGCGCATGCATAATGTTTGTTGATTAACATATAAATAACCCAATCGGAAATAGATACCCATAGTCATATGCATTCATTGATTCCCCTCCCAATTCGCGAAAGAAGTGCTCACAAGTGATGGCTGTCGCCTGATGAAGCTAGTTAGTGCTGGCGAAATGTTGTACTTAGATTGTAAATGGTGTGGCTTTGCTCTCCAACACACTGGTGGACTGTACTAGTAACGAATTGACATGTTCTGTTTACGCGACAAACCTTACTAATTGACTGTCGGGTGGTGGTGGGTTTAACAACACATTTATATATTTAAACGATCTAACCCATAAAACGTGTATTATAGTTGAAAACCTACAATTGTGCCAGGTTTGGCCTGTCGGAGTGGGCCATTAGGGTGGCCACTCAGAGGGCAAAGCTCTGGGGAATCCGAGCAAGAGCTTCGAAGTATGATTGTGCACGGTGACACCCGCAGGGGTCTCGTGATGGATGGCAAATGGAAGATATTTTTTTATCGCGAGAGGATTCCCTGCAAGGGATGTTAGGTTACTTATTCTTGTGAGGATGCCATTTACTGTATGAAGGGGCAGCGGTCAGCTGCATAGAACAGAGTATAAAATTCCCCGAGCTGTTGCTGTTTAAATCGTCGGTTTAACGGAGAATTTCACCTCAGGTTTTTTTTACACAGCTGCCCCACCCCTCATCGGACTCTGTGCAATCACACAAGGAATGTTTTTGGAAAAAATGTCGGTGTCAGAAAATTTTAAGGTTTAATCGTTTACAAATGCGCATTTCGTTACAGCTTCTCTTGTCCTTTAGACGTGCAAAGATAATTTCTGACAAAATATTGACACGTTTTCAAATTGTTTCGTAAATGGTTATAACTTTGCTCACGTATATACAGTACTTGGGCAATAATTCTAAGCTCCTGGAGTAGTGGTAAAGATTTAAGCGAGTTGATGTCTTTGCGACTTTGTGTAAATGTGTTTAACATTTTTTAGCTGAATCGTATATTTACAAGCATGTACACATGAGTTATATGCGTTTATATACAAAATTAGATCGATTTATTTTCCATGCATCTGTTATTTTGGTTACTTTAAGTTACGTTTTCCACTGCTGGATGAACATCTCGCCACGTGATGTTGGATGTCAGGTTTAGTTTGACCATACTTGACCATGCTGGTCACTGTTGGATGATAATAATGTCCACTTGCAATGCACCACCGCGCAGTATTCACTCGCCTTCGAATCGAGTCCTGCACCGCCGTTTCACATGCAAATTTGATTCTCAATCCCTGGGCCAACTTGCTCCTGATTAGCATGCAATTTGCCACATTTCGATCTCGGAGGTGATTAAATGCGCCGGCTTCCAGGCTTGTTGAGCCGCTCGGAGCCCAATTAACGAAAATTGTTGCCAAAGCAAAAGCGTGAGCTCGAATGTTTGTCCGTGTTCTTTTCAAACCACCAGTCGAACGCCGGCCTCTGCCCACTCCGACCGTGCGGAGGCCCTGGCCGTCGGGGAGGCCCTCATGGTGCCTCACGGCAAACGTGGGGCCCGGGTGGGCGCGCCGACGGTTGATCGCGTACAGGCGGTGCAACTCCCACAAATGAAACATCACACCTTGCTGATCTCGTGACCAGGAGCATAAACGATCATCACGCAAACTCCGGTCATCCTCGCAGCAGCAGCTCTTGGCCATCGAACAAAGACGATCACCGCTTCCTTCCGATATTAGAAGCCACGAGCTATGAACGACTCGGAGGTTCGAGCAACCACAGCCGAGTGGGAAGGCAGCAGCAGCCCAGGCGGTGAGCCAGCTCCAAAATCCCCCAAGCACTGAAGTTCTCGATTTAGTACATTGAAAAACACGACGGTAAGTGAAACAACGTAAATCGAAACCAATTTTGCCATTCACTTGACGGGCCGTCCATAAATGACGTCACGCAATTTTTGACCTCTCGTCACTCGGCGTCACAAAAAGTCAGACCCCCCCCTCAAACATGACGTCACAAAGCTCTGCCCCCCCCCCCCAAAACCATATTTCCATCTTGAAAATAAAACATGCTTCAACTATTGTCATTGTAGTGCGTGGCGCTGCACTGATGTTGTAGGAGTGTTATAACAATTAGTGTTATAACAATTCTATACTTAAAGTTGCGCATTTTGATGTGACGTCACATTTCTCAAACCTCCCCCTCATCACACATCGTCACAAATGTCTGACCCCGACCCCCCCCCCCGAGGTGAATGACCACGTTACCGTGTTCATTCTGTGGTGAAGGGATGAGGAAAAGGAAGAGGGAAAAGCATCCAGCGTCGCCGCACGCAGGCAACGTGTTTATCACACAGTGGTCAAAATATAAAAATACACATATGTAGTGGGTTCCACATAGACTGAAGACGTCTTTAGAGGCTACACGGTTTATTTGTAACTATGAACAGAACTCCCCTTAACTCCCACTATCTAGAGAGGTACAGACTCCAGGCTAGCGTGCCCTCCCACTGATCAAACCTGGCTCTCAGCCCTCTGGCTATCTGTGCCCTAGGGGAGGCTAACTGACCCGACCCAGCCAAGGTGCGGGTCCTGACCACTGGTCCGCGCTCGGCCCCGACCCTTATAAGGATGTCGGGTCCCAGGGTCCTAGCTAGGCTGGTCTTCTGTTCTTCGTCTTCGGAGCACTGCCCCGAGCTGTCCTGGAGGTGCCCCTTTAATACACCTCTCGGGGGCTCTCCGCCCCCGGTACCGCCCCCTCTCTAGAACCTTCCAGGGGGCTCTGGAAGAACCCCCCAACTCCTCACCTGGGGCCTGGCTCTCTCTGTCCTTCCCCAGCTCTGGGTGGCACCCTCTATGGGCTTGTGCCCGCAACTGCAGGTAAGTATACCGACGGTATAGGATGTGCATTTATTACGCTACATCTATGTGAGAGAGGTTGTGGACAGGAGTCTGCTCTGCGGGAAGCAAGCATTGCCATACGAATGAGATGAGCTCGCGTTCGATGCGGGCAGTCTTGAGGACGACCGTCGACAGGCACGCGTGGAGGCACGCCGTGGTCACAGCGCAGCGCCGACTCGTGTAGGTGGTGATGGCCCAGTTGTAGAGAGGAATGCCGGAGCTTCGAGCAGATGTAGCCGAATGTAGGAGAGAGCATCTTGAGGAGCGTTGCCCTCGACCCCCTCCGGGAGGCCGTATGGTTTACTTGGCACTCCCGTCCCTTAGAGTCCAGTCTGATGTAAGCCTCCTCAGGTTCCAGCAGCCTGGCTTCGTAGGTCTTCATTGCACCGCTCTGCTCGTCTAGCATAGTCTGAAGGGTCATATGTGGCTGCCTCCTGAATCTTCACCCTCCTGCAAACCTTACTCGACATCTCGTTGAGGACCCGAAGAAGGGCAGTATTCTCTTTGTTTTTTTTTTTACAAAAGGGCTTGTAAGAGCTCTCGTTCCTCCCACCGGGATCTCTGGTGTCAACTTGAACGGGGGGGGGGGGGGGGGGAGACAAAGCTATGGCTTTTTTCCCAGGGGATCTTTCTTCCATGGAGCACAAAGATACAGGCGGAAGGTCCCTATGGCCTAGCCATGAAGTCAGGCTCGAGTTGCTTACTGAGGACCCTACACCTAAGGAGGCTGTGGATCGCCCTAGGAAGCTCCAAAGTAGAAAACCAGCTTTCCAAGGCCCCCTATAAAGTGCCTGAGGCCAGGTAGAAAAATAAGAAAACTATCAAACAGGAAAGCGAGTGGTTATGTTGGGTCGAAAAAGGTAATGTTCTAATGTAGGGGTTGGAGCGGTCATTGCTGCTTACTCGGCCATGACGTCACTGCAACTCGTTTGATTTACACTTTTAAAATACAAAAATCACGACGTGTACTGAACATATTATTCCGAATCGGTTTTACCACCACTACCACCATGACACAGTGGCAAGGCTGGCACATCGCAGTGCAGCTGCTAGGCTGAATCATATGAATAAATATAATAAAATCTATAAATATCCTTTATGTACCCAGGAGAGCCACATTGAGTCTCGAGACTCATTATTAGCTCCGTGCTGCATTAAGATGTTTGGATAATTTCAAGCATCAGGGTTCGGCACGTAGGAGGAAACCGGAGAAACGCGCAAATGTTGTGAAGCTGGCTTGGTGGTAGAAGTCAGTCCAGAACATTTGGCCCCACACCTATCACTGTAACGAATCAGTGTTCTACGGTGGCATTCTAAGCGAGGACTGATTGTATTAAAATCTACTTTGATCTACTAATCGTAATGTATCAATAATGTTAACGTGTAACATGCCCCACGGTTTTTCTTAATCTGGAAGGAGAGAACAACGGATGATCTGTGTGCTGATGATGTTGGTGATGATCTCGTAATGGCTGTTCACTTCGAGGAGTGGGAGAGTCTGATGGTGAACCTGGATCGTGCCAATAAGAGGTAGGGCCTTACCATTCGCCCTACCAAATAAATCAAAGCATTACCTGCCTTGATATTTTGTATGTCTTCAAGGACTCCACCCCCTCAACTCCGCATGATAGGTAGTTGTGGAAAGAGTGGAGGTATTCCCATATCTGGGCAGTTGTTCATGACCAGCTCCAATTTCAGAGCGAAGGTCTTACTCTGAATTAGTTCAATGGCATATCCTTTTTTCAGCTGCATAGCGCTGTATAAAAGTTACATGGCCTATCACTTCATAAAAAGCTCTGGTTCTTTTCTGCCAAACTTGTCCTCTCCCTCCCAGCTATAACCTCCCGAAAGCAACATGTGACCTTTGTTTTGGCGTGACAAACACCAGTGAAAGCAAAACACCGAAAGTGTAATGACTACACGTAATGCAAGAATCTCAGTTGTATTTCTCAACGGGTATTGAATATGAAGTCCCAGGAGGGGGTGTCGATGCATCTCCCAACAGCATCCCTGGTGGTGCTGGGGAATGTTGGTGGGAAAAGCCATTAGGCTGATGTATTTAAACATCGTATTCTGATTTATGTGGAGACACAAAAAGCGAGTTATGCTTCTACAGTATTTGCTTGTGCAAAGCATGGACAATCATTGCCACAGAGAAAGAATCAGCTCGGTGGCTAGGAGATGTTAACTACCTCACCTGGTATGGAGGAGGCCGAGGGTTTGATCCCGACTCTGATGCCTTTATAAGGAATACCTTGGATATCGAGGTGGTTACATTTTTGGAAAGTGCAGCAAAAGCCAAAAGCGTGATATTCAATACTTAAGCTTGACCTAAATAATGAGCTTACATACACGGCAACCAAAAATAGACACATCACAATAGAAATGTGCTGTACTGAATGCCTAATTTACTACTATAATGAGCCAAGAATGTCTGTGTCCCGCGCGTGACGTCACTCCACGTCGAGCAGGCCCCCTCATTAATACTCATGAATAGACTAATCTCACACAATACAAAGGCCACTGCCACAGCCATTGACATGCTAATCTTACAATACAAAGGCCACTGCCCCAGCCTCTGTGGTTGGACCATCTCTAGCTCCACCCACCTACCTTGATGCACTCATCTCAGGCCTATATAAGACCTTGTCTCAGCAACTTTCGGGTGACGTCACTCCACATGGGGGGGGGGGGGGGCGAGGTGCCTCCTCCCCCCTCCTCAGCGTCAACTTAGAAACTCACTACAAAGGCAGAACCCTCACGTCACGCGATCTCCCTAACGCTATTGAGACATCAAAGTAAAAAGGACGTCATGATGAACAAGGGATTATAACCTTTAAATGAAATAGGTCTGTCACCGCGGCCTTACAAATTGCACACAAATGGATGCAATGAATATCATTTCGCGGTCTGATTTACTGCAATAGATTTACTGCAATACACCCATCCTTGGACGGGCAAAAGGCTAGTAAACAAATAATCCCCTCGCCTGCTCCCCACCACAATATCACACAATGATATAGTACTTCCTTGTACAGTATACCCGCTAAAGACCAAAACTAATCCCCATGATAGGTAAATTGATATACATAGAGCTTGCCGGCGATAGGTCTAAACCATGAACTATGAACTCGTGATATTCAAGGGTCTCCCGTATTTGGAGTGTGCATGTTCTCCCCATGGTCACGTATCCTTTTCTCCAGGTCCTCCGGTTTTTTTCTCCACATCTAAAAACATGCGTTAAGATAATTACTGCTATAAATATTCACATAAGCCACTACGTTGAGCAATCATATGTGGCCAGGCTGCTTCTGGAAAAGAGCTATATATCTCGGTGGGCCTTACCTGGTCAAATAAAAATATGTCGCTTACAGGAGCTGAATGGATTGCCACATCACAGGGACGCAAGGAATCGCAGCATGGAGAGGGCTTCATCCAGCAGTGGATTGATCCTGGTTTATGTTTTGCAAATAGTAAACGTAAGCGTGCACTTCCAAATGAAGGTGTTTAAAGTATCTGTTTATCTTCTTTGGTTCTTTCGGTAAAGTCACGTAGAATGAGAATAAAATAATAAAATAAAAATAAGACAATAAAATTATCACGACGTTTCGGCCGCAACACAAGCGGCCTTCTTCAGGTGAAAGAACATAACTGTCGGGACGACAGTGCTTCAATGAGTGCTGCTGAGATTCGTGGCGTCTTTTAAGCTCGGTGATAGGTGTGAATGACCTAGAAAGCAGTAGAATTTAGCATTGAAATAGCTAGGGATTAGCTTGTGACAAAAAATAGCTGTGTTAAAGTCAAAGTTTACATATCAACAGAGGCATTTAGTATATGGACGCTAAAGGGCCTCCAACTACCCAACTATCATACAGTAAACCAATGTGGGAAAAAACTAAGTCTATATTACATCAGTATAATAATTGTACTTGATATATTCTTCAATAAGCTGAGCTATTAATCACAAAGCAACTGGGTATACACTACACTATATAAACAGGTCCCTGCAGGGTGGGCTGGTAGGAACATTGGAATTTTGTCTATTGCAGGTTGGTACACTCAGTTTACAACTTCGTTCCTTCCAGTATTAATACCATATAGTAAAACCAATGAAAACCAAAATATAAACTACCTCAATGTTTTGATTTAAAGCTTTCGTGACTGCAGTCATTCATATTCTTAGTTTTTTCGGTAAAGTCACGTTGAAGGGAAACAACAAAATAATAATATATATAAAACAAAAAAATTCTCACGACGTTTCGACCATAACTCAAACGGTCGTCTTCAGGTGTGTTGGTTTGCATAAATTTATTTTTAAACGGCGCATTTATTTATTTATAAAAACGTTAGCGCCACGCGCAACGATTTGGCAGTTTATTTAGGACTAGTCCATCTATATTCTGAAAAGAGGAGGGGGGAGACGAAATTTTTTATAATGTATGCTGTCTGAAAGCCACTGTAAGCGTGAACAATCAATTAAGACCTGAAATGGTTTATCAAATCTTTCCAATGATTGCTAAGATAGAATCCATCTTCTCGGTTGAAATTGTCTCTGTGCTTGTATATGTGGATAGCCTAATGAACGAATCTCTCATGGAAGCCAGATGGCTTACAAAGAACCTCTGTCTTGGAAAAGTCAATGGCATGTGAGCCTACTGAATTAGAACAATGATCTGCCACGGCCGAGGTGTTGGTCCTACCGTGTTTGTCCTACCGTGTTTAAGGTCTGCTTTGTGTTCACGAATGCGGTCCGAGACATGGCGTTTGGTTTCTCCAATGTAACTACTACCACAGAGGCAACTTAGTTTGTAGACACTAGGGTATTGTATGTCCGGAATCACTTCTTTTACAGACGGAACCAGATCACGGATTTTATGTAATGTGTTGAAACGGACCTGGATCTTGTGTTTATTCAAGATTTTGGAGATTTTTTTGTGATCCCCGCAATGTAGGGTAAAGTGATGGTTTTGAAAGGCTCCTCAAGAGGGTTCTTCTTCATGGTTTGAGTGATAGCTTTGCGGATTGTATAGTCGGAGTAACCATTAGCCCTAAGAGCTTGGTGTACGTGCTTGAGTTCACTGCTTATGTGTTCCTGGTCGGATATGCATTTATAAATAAATAAATGCACCGTTTAAAAATACATTTATGCAAACCAACACACCTGAAGACGACCGTTTGAGTTATGGTCGAAACGTCGTGAGAATTTTTTAGTTTTATATATATTTTATTATTTTGTTGTTTCCCTTCAACGTGACTTTACCGAAAAAACTAAGAATACCTCAATGTTATCAATAAACTCTATATACTCTCCAATCAGCTGAGCCACCAACAATAAGTCGTTATATATCACAATGCCATAATGCAAAAAATGGCGGTTTTTCTTCCCATCAACGACCAGCACCACGGACAACGAACGAGCTTCGTTCAGACGGACGACTCAATCCATGCTCGGGAACGGAAGAGGGAGAGAGACAGCCATAATGCGTTGTTATACTCCATGTTATAAACCATACCATTAACCGTGGTGTGAGAGGTATTAAGAGGCAATATCAGCGAAAGAGCTGCGGTCTGACGGTAACCGTAAAATACAATTAATTAAGAACCATTGTAAAGATGTTTTAAACCATTTCGGAACTTAATTAGATTTATTGGCTGGTTGGGGAGGCTATATTAAGTTTGCGAGGTCTGAAACTCCAGGCCAAACATAAACTTCCGTTATCTCCGAAAAAGTAAGATGGATTGATGACCAAGCTGTGGAGGTCTGCCTAAATTCATGAGATGTCCATTGTTTCACAAGAGATAGCATGACTCGGATAAGAAATACACTATTAATTCTTATACACTGGTCCATGCATACAATTAGTATATTAGTGGACTACGTTAGAGAAGGAGAAGATCAAGGGAGTAGAGGAGAAGAGGAGGGCCGGGGTGCCCGGAGCCCAGAGAGTGCCCAGAGGGGCCAGAGAGCCAGGGGCAACCCTCATGTTTATGTTGGCTGGATAGCATGTGCTCCCGTGCATGTGAGGTTGCTCTCAACAGAAGTCGTTCCTTGCACGAGAATGGCTGAAACGCTGAGTAACCACTCAGAGGTATAGTGGTTAAGCAGTGGAGACGATATAGTGGAAAAACAGTGGAGATTTCTGAAATATAGAAGACTTAAAGTGTGTTGCTAAAAAAATCTTGGAGGAAAGAGAGGATACATGTGTGCCTCTTGGAGAAGGAAAGGCATTGCTCAAAACTGTGCTGCAAGGTCACGTGCCATGAATCACATGAGTTTAGAAAAAACGTGACTGTAAACCAACAAGCTTGTGAATAATTATCATGGTGAAGACACCTCTATACGTTGGATACTGAAGGAAAACCATCGTGCTACGCATCGTCAAAGCACAACAACACCTGACATTTGAGAAGTACAATTTCATCGTTCTACACATCGTCAATACCCTACAACACCTGGAAAGTCACCAGCTGCATCAAGCATCTGACTGTTGTATTGTTCGAAAGACACTGTGTGTAACGACTTTACATCCACCGGCACAGCGGATTTCTAAACGCCTGCCATGTCACCTTCTCAACACTAGCGTCAGAGACCGTCTGATACAGACTGAAAGCTGATTTCCTTTGTTGCACTGTTTGTCTTTTCATGAATGTCATATTGTGCACTGGGTTATGCCTTATTAACCTAAATTCTGAATTTAGCTATTCATGTATTTCTATTACAGTATCACATATTCTTTGGACCAAGTGTCAATTGCCTATTTGATGACTGGTACTCTGATTATTTTTTACAAATAAGGAACTTGTTTTATTTAAAATGTGTATGTGTGTGTGGTTGAACAGTGTAACAAATCCATGCGTTACATGTGTAGTGTTGCAGCGCCGACCTGGGCAAGGCCTATGATACAATCAGTAGGCCAGGGCTCTGGATTGTTATTCGTGTTTTCAGAGTCCCTTACCATCTGCTCACAATGAGTAAGGACCTTCACGATGGTGGGCAGGCCCGGATAAAGTTGCGTGCCCGGGAGTCAGATCAATTGCCTGTTTACAGTGGGGTGTGACAGGGATCTACAGTGAGGGAAAAAAGTATTTGATCCCCTGCTGATTTGTACGTTTGCCCACTGACAAATACATCATCAGTCTATAATTTTAATATTAGGTTTATTTGAACAGTGAGAGACAGAATAACAACAACAAAATCCAGTAAAACGCATGTCAAAGATGTTATAAATTGATTTGCATTTTAATGAGGGAAGTGAGTATTGGACCCCCTCTCAATCAGAAATATTTCTGGCTATCAGATGTGTTTTATACAGGTAATGAGCTGAGATTAGGAGCACACTCTTAAAGGGAGTGCTCCTAATCTCAGCTTGTTACCTGTATAAAAAACACCTGTCCACAGAAGCAATCAATCAATCAGATTCCAAACTCTCCACCATGGCCAAGACCAAAGAGCTCTCCAAGGATGTCAGGGACAAGATTGTAGACCTACACAAGGCTGGAATGGGCTACAAGACCATTGCCAAGCAGCTTGGTGCGAAGGTGACAACAGTTGGTGTGATTATTCGCAAATGGAAGAAACACAAAAGAACTGTAAATCTCCCTCGGCCTGGGGCTCCATGCAAGATCTCACCTCGTGGAGTTGCAATGATCATGAGAACGGTGAGGAATCAGCCCAGAACTACACGGGAGGACCTTGTCAATGATCTCAAGGCAGCTGGGACCATAGTCACCAAGAAAACAATTGGCAACACACTACACCGTGAAGGACTGAAATCCTGCAGCGCCCGCAAGGCCCCCCTGCTCAAGAAAACTCATATACATGCCCGTCTGAAGTTTGCCAATGAACATCTGAATGATTCAGAGGACAACTGGGTGAAAGTGTTGTGGTCAGATGAGACCAAAATGGAGCTCTTTGGCATCAACTCAACTCACCGTGTTTGGAGGAGGAGGAATACTGCCTATGACCCTAAGAACACCATCGCCACCGTCAAACATGGAGGTGGAAACATTATGCTTTGGGGGTGTTTTTATGCCAAGGGGACAGGACAACTTCACCGCATCAAAGGGACGATGGACGGGGCCATGTATAGTCAAATCTTGGGTGATAACCTCCTTCCCTCAGCCAGGGCATTGAAAATGGGTCATGGATGGGTATTCCAGCATGACAATGACCCAAAACACACGGCCAAGGCAACAAAGTAGTGGCTCAAGAAGAAGCACATTAAGGTCCTGGAGTGCCCTAGCCAGTCTCCAGACCTTAATCCCATAGAAAATCTGTGGAGGGAGCTGAAGTTTCGAGTTGCCAAACGTCAGCCTCGAAACCTTAATGACTTGGAGATGATCTGCAAAGAGCAGTGGGACAAAATCCCTCCTGAGATGTGTACAAACCTGGTGGTCCAACTACAAGAAACGTCGAACCTCTGTGATTGCCAACAAGGCTTTTGCCACCAAGTACTAAGTCATGTTTTGCACACGGGTCAAATGCTTATTTCCCTGATTAAAATGCAAATCAATTTATAACATTTTTTACATGCGTTTTTCTGGATTTTGTTGTTATTCTGTCTCTCACTGTTCAAATAAACCTACCATTAAAATTATAGACTGATCATTTCTTCGTCAGTGGGCAAACGTACTAAATCAGCAGGGGATCAAATACTTTTTCCCCTCAATGTATGTGAGGAGTCTGTGGGTCGCAATATCACGTACGGCTGGAAGTAGGACATTCCAGACTAAGAGGGTTAATGATGGCAATGTCAACGATACTGAACCAGCCAGCACAACTCACTTCCAATAACACATATCACATATTCTTAGTTTTTTCGGTAAAGTCACGTTGAAGAGAAACAACAAAATAACAAAATATATATAAAACAATAAAAAATTCTCACGACGTTTCGACCATAACTCAAACGGTCATCATCAGGTGTGTTGGTTTGCATAAATTTATTTTTAAACGGCGCATTTATTTATTTTAAAAACGTTAGCGCCACGCGCAACGATTTGGCAGTTTATTTAGGACTAGCCCATCTATATTCTGAAAAGAGGAGGGGGGAGACGAAATTTTTTATAATGTATGCTGTCTGAAAGCCACTGTAAGCGTGAACAATCAATTAAGACCTGAAATGGTTTATCAAATCTTTCCAATGATTGCTAAGATAGAATGCATCTTCTCGGTTGAAATTGTCGCTGTGCTTGTATATGTGGATAGCCTCATGAACGAATCTCTCATGGAAGCCAGATGGCTTACAAAGAACCTCTGTCTTGGAAAAGTCAATGGCATGTGAGCCTACTGAATTAGAACAATGATCTGCCACGGCCGAGGTGTTGGTCCTACCGTGTTTAAGGTCTGCTTTGTGTTCACGAATGCGGTCCGAGACATGGCGTTTGGTTTCTCCAATGTAACTACTACCACAGAGGCAACTTAGTTTGTAGACACCAGGGTATTGTATGTCCGGAATCACATCTTTTACAGACGGAACCAGATCACGGATTTTATGTAATGTGTTGAAACGGACCTGGATCTTGTGTTTATTCAGGATTTTGGAGATCTTTTTTGTGACCCCCGCAATGTAGGGTAAAGTGATGGTTTTGAAAGGCTCCTCAAGAGGGTTCTTCTTCATGGTTTGAGTGATAGCTTTGCGGATTGTATAGTCGGAGTAACCATTAGCCCTAAGAGCTTGGTGTACGTGCTTGAGTTCACTGGCAATGTGTTCCTGGTCGGATATGCATTGGGCTCTATGATACAGAGTCTTGATGAGAGAATTCTTCTGTGATGGATGGTGGTGGGAATCCGGTTTCAGATAAGCATCCGTATGGGTAGCTTTCCTGTAGACAGAGTGGCTCATTGAACCATCAGGTCTCTTTTTAATTAGGACATCCAAAAAAGGTATCTTGCCATCTATTTCGACTTCCATGGTAAATCTGATGGCTGGGTGTATGGAATTGATGTGGTCGAAGAATTGGTCTAGAGCAGGCCGGCCATGTGGCCAGATGACAAAAGTGTCATCCACGTACCTCTTCCATAAGGTTGGGCGCAGAGTGGCAGTCTGGATGGCGTCAGTCTCAAATTTCTCCATGAAAATGTAGCTATAACTGGAGAAAGGGGGGAGCCCATTGGGGTGCCCTCAGTTTGTTTGTAGAAAGTTCCATTCCAAGTGAAGTATGTATTGGTTAAACAGTGTCTCACCAGGGGGGGTACCTCAGTGTTTAGTCCTTGATGAACCAAGTCTTCAATGATTGCAATGGTGTCAGGTACAGGAACCTTGGTGAATAAGGAAACTACATCAAAACTGACAAGCAGGTCGTCTGGGGACAGGGAAATACCCTTGATTGTTGATACCAGGTGAGTAGAATTTTGTACCGCAGAGGTGGTTTTTCCAGTGAAAGGACGCAGGATTTCAGACAAAAAACGAGCTAGTTTGTAGGTGGGCGAGCTGATAGTAGAGACTATGGGACGAAGAGGTGTATCAACTTTATGTATTTTTGGTAAGCCGTATAATCTTGGTGGCCTGGCAGCAGAAGGTTTCAACGAAAACTGTTTAGATTGATCAATTAATGCGGTTGAATCAGAAATTATTTTGTTGGTTTGTGTGACGAGGCTGTTGGTGGGATCTCTTTTTATTTTTGTATAACTACCATCGTCGAGTAATTCTTTAATTTTGTTGTTGTATTCTATTTTATCCATGATGACAGTAGCATTGCCTTTGTCAGCTGAGAGAACTACAATATCATTCCTCTTTTTTAATTTATATAATTCAAAACGCTCATCTTTGCTGAGGTTGCTAGCTGGCATCTTAGCGTTTTTGAGGGTTGCAGCGATTTCAGATCTTGCTACGTCTGCAGCGATGTGACCCATTACATAAAATCCGTGATCTGGTTCCGTCTGTAAAAGATGTGATTCCGGACATACAATACCCTGGGGTCCACAAACTAAGTTGCCTCTGTGGTAGTAGTTACATTGGAGAAACCAAACGCCATGTCTCGGACCGCATTCGTAAACATAAAGCAGACCTTAAACACGGTAGGACCAACACCTCGGCCGTAGCAGATCATTGTTCTAATTCAGTAGGCTCACATGCCATTGACTTTTCCAAGACGGAGGTTCCTTGTAAGCCATCTGGCTTCCATGAGAGATTCGTTCATGAGGCTATCCACATATACAAGCACAGAG
The DNA here is from genome assembly GCF_048934315.1 of Petromyzon marinus. NCBI lineage: Eukaryota > Metazoa > Chordata > Hyperoartia > Petromyzontiformes > Petromyzontidae > Petromyzon > Petromyzon marinus. Next base: position 2,478,041 of record NW_027423677.1, on the reverse strand, counting down.
ACAATTTCAACCGAGAAGATGGATTCTATCTTAGCAATCATTGGAAAGATTTGATAAACCATTTCAGTTCTTAATTGATTGTTCACGCTTACAGTGGCTTTCAGACAACATACATTATAAAAAATTTCGTCTCCCCCCTCCTCTTTTAAAAAAAAAATATAGATGGACTAGTCCTGGGCAAACTGCCAAATCGCTGCGCGTGACGCCAACGTTTTTTTTATAAATAAATAAATGTGCCGTTTAAAAATAAATTTATGCAAACCAACACACCTGATGATGACCGTTTGAGTTATGGTCGAAACGTCGTGATAATTTTTTATTGTTTTATATATATTTTGTTGTTTCTCTTCAACGTGACTTTACCGAAAAAACTAAGAATATGAATTACTGCAGTCACGAAAGCTTTAAATCAAAACATATCACATAATTCACCCTTAAGCAATTGTTCAATCAATTAATTAAATCACTACAATTAAAACCAAAGAATCTCCCAGAACAAACACTTCGCACTCTCCTCCGTCAGCCACCTGCATCGACAATAGAAACGCATCAGTCCAGCAGTGGATAAAACCTGGCGTCGGAGGTATGGGGGGGGCGGCGGCTTACACTTGCGGTGGACAGCAGGGGGGTGGCTGGATGCAGTAGCCATCGCAGATCAAGCGGTAGAACTTGTCATCGACTGCCATGCGCCAGGGTAATGGGCCTCTCCTACACCCACACACATCACACTGAGCGGCACACACGTCACACCGAGGAGCACGCACGTCACACACCGAGGAGCACGCACATCACACACCGAGCAGGTTGCACAGGTCTCCTTTATCAAGACAAACGTGGAGCAGATTACAACTACAACTCTTCTACGCCTGTCACAATGCCCCCCTCTCCCCCCCCCCCCCCAGTTTATGGGGGGCCGCGGGCCTCACTCCACCCCTTCGCGTCAGCCCCCCCTAATAAATGGTCCGGTTGCATTGTGAATGCACCACTCGAATGACGTGCAGTCCCGTGGCGCACTGTAACGGGCTCGTGATTTACTCACTAAAATTCAATGTAAAAAAATAAAAACGATCCCAAGACATTATTTAAAATAAAGTATGGCCATCGTGTGTCAGCATCACAGGCGAAAATTGGCATGTAAAAAAAAACTTCACTCCGAATCACTCAATTGGGATTGCTCGCAGCAAAGAGCACTTGACCTGCTTGCAGGTTAGGTGCTGAATAACCGTGTGTCACACAGAGAACAGTTGCCACTGAGGGTGCCCTTTTAAAATGCTTGAGATGAGATGTGATTATCGCGTGTAAATGTGCACACTAAAATTAAAAAAAATCATAATTATAAGCGAACTATTATCGTTTCAGGTGGCAGGGTGTTGCAGCGGTGATCTTTGACCCTCGCAACAAGAAGGGCCTTGGTTAATCATCCGACTGGCACTTTGCGGATGTATGGGTTATCCACTTTGCTCACGTAGCTAGAAAACACACAATCACAATGTAACTGGGTATTGGCCAAGCATCCCAATGCTAAAGTTACCTGCAAATTACTTCACTGGGATGACACTCGGCAGCAGAGCCGGATGATGACAGTGCTGGGGCCCTATGCCATTGTCAAGCTTAAGAGGCCCCTTCTATGAATGCCTGTATATTTTTGTCAGCAGAATGAAAATAACTGCTTTGGAGAGTCTTTATTTCTCACCGATCTTAATTTTTTTAAACAATTATGTTAAAACTCGAAACCTCGTGTCCATTTCTTGTTTCGTATTTAGAGCCCCCCCCCCCCTCTCTTAATGCGAGGCCCTAAGCTGTAAGTGTAGCCGGTGTGAGCTCGCCTGTGATGAATAACACGTATAATTGCGCACTCTTATTTTCTATGGGTGGCCAGGAGAATGTATTATTATTTAAGTGAATGCAATGGTGATCAGGGGATTGGACCCAGAGCCCCACGTACACAGTAGAATACAAGGGAACGCCCACAGTACAGATTTGAGCTGACCTCCGGATTGAGAAATTGAACTGTGTTGTGACGTGGAGGGTGTTTCTGAACGCTATTGTGACCGACCCGTCCCGACGGGAGGAGAGAGGACAGGGTGGACCGGCTGCATGAGCTTACTCTCCGGCACTGCACAGCACAACATCGCCTCCCTACTGCAAAAAAACTCGGCAGGACCCTCCTGAAAATAAAAGTCTTCGGAATCAGTGAGGCCTGTCCTTGGGAGGACAGGCGTAGTCTTGGTCGTCACAAGCGAACATTTGTTTCTCCATATTAATTTGTATCTCCGGGTTACCATCAGGGCTGGGCGCTGCAAGCTTAGCTTCTGAGATCTGATGAGACTGGTAGCCGTTTTTTAAAAGGTAATTTCGGCACGTGGAGCCCAAGCATGCAACAACTTTATGCAACTTCTTGGTTCTTTCGGTAAAGTCACGTAGAATGGAAATAAAATAATAAAAAATAAAACATAAAAAAATTCTCACGACGTTTCGGCCACAACACAAGTAGCCTTCTTCAGGTGAAGGAACAGAACTGTCGGGACGACAGCGCTTCAATAACTGCTGCTAAGATTCGCAGCGTCTTTTAGGCTAGGTGTGAGAGGTAAAGCGCCTTGACAAAGGAGTTTACATATCAAACAGGATAATTTAGCATTGAAATAGCTGTGTTAAAGTGTTGGATCAGCAGGGTGTTAAAGTCTGAAATTAGCATGTAACTGGGAGATTAGCATGATGTTAATGTGAGGGTTTAGCATGCGACTGGTCACGGAAATAGCTATATTAAAGTCAAAGTTTACATATCAAGCGAGGCATTTAGTATATGGACGCTAAAGGACTGCAACTACCCAACTATCATACAATAAACCGATGTGAAAAAAAACTAAGTATAAACTACATCAATATAATAAATGTACTCAATATGTTCTTCAATATGTTGAGCTATAAACATAAAGTAACTGTGTATACACTACACTATATAATGAATACCATATAGTAAACGAATTAATACAACTAAAATATAACTACATCAATGTTATCAATAAACTCTATATACTCTCCCATCAGCTGAGCTGCTAACAATAAGTAATTATACATTACAATGCCCTATGGCGAAAAAATGGGTGGCGGTTTTTTCCTTCGTTCAAACGTTAGCACCATGGAGAGCGACGAGCCTCGTTCAGACGGACGAGTCCATCCATGCTCGGAACGGAGGAGGGGGGAGAAACAGCCACGATGCGCTGCTCTGTCCTGTGTTGCGTTACAACCATGCCATAAACTAGACTACTATACATTGTAATGTTATACCTTCCAATCTAAACTACATTGTATAATATCGTATACACAGCCCAATGTAAGCTCGAACATTATGCATGAAATTGATATGTCTCCAACTAAAATTTTCCAACATTACACGACTATTCACCATAATATACACTACCATAGACAAACCCACCCTTGAATTATACAATGCGTTACTTTACACTACCCTATACTTTAGACTGTAAAATGTTAGACTTGTAATATTACACTATGTATTATTCTACCAACCCTACTGTATACCACACTGCTGTATATTCACTATACAATTACGATACTATATATTGCCTTATGAATTATGTTAAACATTACAATGTTATACTATTTATTATTATATAACATGCTATAAATCATACCATTGACCGTCGTGTGAAAGCTATTAAGAGGCAGTGCCAGCGAATGGACTGCGGTCTGAAAGTCACCATAAAATACAATCAATTAAGAACCGAAATGGTTTATAACATCTTTCCAATGGTTACTAAGCCAGAATCCATCTTCTCGGTTGAAATTGTCTCTGTGTTTGTATATGTGGATGGCCTCATGAACGAATCTCTCATGGTAGCCGGATGGCTTGCAGAGAACGTCCGTCTTGGAGAAGTCAATGTCATGTGAGCCCACTGAATTATAACAGTGATCTGCCATGGCTGAGGTGTTCGTCCTACCATGTTTCAAGTCTGCTTTATGTTCACGGATGCGGTCCGAGATATGTCGTTTGTTTTCTCCAATGTAACTGCTACCACAGAGGCAACTTAGTTTGTAGACGCCCGGGTACTGTATGTCTGGAACCACATCTTTTACAGACGGAACCAGATCACGGATTTTATGTACTGTGTTGAATCGGACCTGGATCTAGTGTTTATTCAGGATTTTGGAGATCTTTTATGTGACCCCCGCAATGTAGGGTAAGGTGTTGGTTTTGAATGGCTCCTCAAGAGGATTCTTCTTCATTGCTGGAGTGATGGCTTTGCGGATTGTGTAGTCGGAGTAACCATTAGCCTTGAGAGCTTGGTGTACGTGCTTGAGTTCACTGGCAATGTGTTCCTGGTCGGAAATGCATTGGGCACTATGGTATAGAGTCTTGATGAGGGAGTTCTTCTGGGATGGATGGTGGTGGGAATCCGGTTTTAAGTAAGCATCCGTATGGGTAGCTTTCCTGTAGACAGAGTGGCTCATTGAACCATCAGGTCTCCTTTTAATAAGGACATACACAAAGGGTAGCTTGCCATCTTTTTCGACTTCCATGGTAAATATGATGGCTGGGTGTATGGAATTGATGTGGTCGAGGAATTGGTCTAGAGCAGGCCGGCCATGTGGCCAGATGATAAAAGTGTCATCCACGTACCTCTTCCATAACGTCGGGCGTAGAGTGGCAGTCTGGATGGCATCAGTTTCAAATTTCTCCATGAAAACGTTGGCCCCCGTGGTGCCTCACCACAAACGTGGGGCCCAGTCAGCCGCGTCGACTGTCGTGATCGCGTACAGGTGGTGAAACTGCCACACATGAACCATGATACCTTGCTGATCTCGTGTCAAGGAGAATAAACCAGCAGCCTGTCGCTAGCAATGGGAATGATCGGTAAGGGAACACATTGGGCTCTACAGAGGCACTCCACTATTATACACCACTACTATACAGTAAACATTGGGCTCTATGGAGGCCTGTCGTTAAGGGATTACTCGTTAACATGGGGTGGTCGTTAAGAGGGGTTCTATTGTATATAACAAGTTTAAATATTTAATAAGTTAATAGAGAGTACTCAACTGAGATGGCGGAGGAGTTTGCTAAACTCACAATACAAAGACCACTGTCCCAGCCTCTGTGGTTGGACCATCTCTAGCTCCACCAACCTACCTTGATGCACCTATCTCAGGCCTATATAAGACCTTGTCTCAGCAACTTTCTCTCTCACCTGACCTGAAGACGATTGCTTGTGTTGCGATCGAAACGTCGTGATATTTTTATTATTTTTTATCTACGTGGCTTTACCAAAGGACCCATAGAATATAATCATAAATAGGTTACGTCCTCTACATGGACCCCCCCCCTCATTATTAATCATGAACAGGTGACGTCCTCCAAATGGACACCCCCCTCCATTGATAATAATTAGCGGGTGACATCACTCCACATGGGGGGGGGGGGGGGGGGGCGAGGTGCCTCTTCTCCCCTCCTAAGCGTCAACTTAGAAACTCACTACAAAGGCAGAACCCTCACGTAACGCGATCTCCATAACGCTATTGAGACATCTAAGTAAAAACAACGTCATGATGAACAAGGGATTATAACCTTTAAATGAAATAGGTCTGTCACCGCGGGCTTACAAATTGCACACAAATGGATGCAATGAATATCACTTTGCGGTCTGCTTTGCGCTTGCAAGTTTCAGATTTACTGCAATACACCCATGCTTGGACGGGCAAAAGGCTAGTAAACAAATAATCCCCTCGCCTGCTCCCCACCACGATATCACACGATGATATAGTACTTCCTTGTACAGTATACCCAATAAAGACCAAATCTAATCCCCATGATAGGTAAATTGATATACATAGAGCTTGCCGGCGATAGGTCTAAACCACGAATTATGAACTCGTGATATTCAAGGGTCTCCCGTATTTGGAGTTTGCATGTTCTCCCCATGGTCACGTTGGGATAATGACTGCTATGAATTTTCACATAAGCCACCTCGTTGAGCAATCATATGTGGCCAGGCTGCTTCTGGAAAAGAGCTATGTATCTCAGTGGGCCTTACCTGGTCAAATAAAAATAGGTTGCTTACAGGAGTTGAATGGATTGCCACATCACAGGGATGTGAGGAATCGCAGCATGGAGAGGGCTTTATCCAGCAGTGGATTGAGTGTTCTTGTTGAAACGTGTGTATTTAATATTTCTCTGATGTTCTTTTAGTCTCGTGCTGATCATTTGTCCTGTTTGCCCAACATAACATTTGCCACAAGTGCAGTTAATCCTGTACAAACCTTCTGTTGATAGCTTAGGTAATACATATTTTATACCAGAAGTCGAGTTCAAGAAACATAAGTACGTTTTTATTTCAACTGAAATGTATATACATATATAAATATACATGTCCATACAACCACGTCTCAATGTCTATGTCTGGGAGAACACGCTAGTTTCTTCCTCTGTGGAGTCTCCACCACTTTTCTTTCTTCTTGTTTCCCAGCTCCTCGTCTTGGTGCTCCTTCCCTCTGTCTCCTCCTCGTTCATTCTCCTCTTCATCTTTCTCCAGCTGCCGTGTGCAGCACATGAAGCTCCAAATTGCCCAACGCCAGAAACTGTTCTTTCTCTCTCCCTTAGAAGATGGGATGTGCTTAATCTCTTTCTTCTCTTCCTGAACACTCTCTGCCCTCCAAGGTTGCTCACATCTTCCTTCCTCATTCACCACTTCCTGCTTTGTATCGTCTTCAATCGTGTCGACTTCCTTCAGCTCTACCTCATTTGCCTCTAACTCAATAGCTCCTACTTCTTTTGCGTCTACCTCTATTGCCTCTACATCATTCGCCTCTACCAAAATCGCCTCACTCTCCTCCACCTCAATATCCCCTACCTTCACTTCTACCTCAATCACCTCTACGTCATTCGCCTCTAACTCATTCGGCTCTACCTCCATAACCACCTCCTGCTTGGCCTCTCCCTCAATCTCCTCTACCTCTTTTGCCACTTCCTGGATGGTATCTACTTCATATGCCTCAACCTCATTTGCCCCTTCCTGCTTTATTTCCTCCACCACGTTCTCAACTTTTGTTGCCATTTCCTGTCTGGCCTTTAGCTCATTCTTGTCTACCTCATTGATCAAGACCTGCATGGCCTTTTCTTCGATCGTGTCGACCTGAATTGCCTCGACCTGTTTCACCAATTCCTGCTTTGTATGTCTCGCAATCCCTTCTACGACATTGGCCACAACCTCTTTCACCACTTCCTGCTTGGCCACTGCATCTACCTCAATCACCGTTACCTCTACCTCACTCGCCACTTCCTTCTTGGGCTCTACATCATTCCCCTCTCCCTCAATCTCGTTTTCCTTCATCTCTTCTACTTCGCGAAATTTCATCTCAGTCCTTCGTAGCTTCCTATTCCTACGTTTCCTCTGAACACCATCCTCTCCTTCTTTCTTTGTCTCCACAACATCATCAACTTTCTTAGCCACTTCCTGTTTGGCTATTCCCTCATTCCCATCTACCTCACTTGCCTCTACCTCTTTCCCTAAGTCCTCCTTGGCATCTCTCTCAATCCCTTCTACGACATTGGCCACTACCTCTTTCACAAATTCCTGTGTGGCCACTGCATCTACCTCAATCACCGCTACCTCTACCTCACTCGCCACTTCCTTCTTGGGCTCTCCATCATTCCCCTCTCCCTCAATCTCGTTTTCCTTCATCTCTTCTACTTCCCGCACTTTCATATCAGTCCTTCGTAGCTTCCTATTCCTACGTTTCCTCTGAAGACCATCCTCTCCCTCTTTCTTTGTCTCCACAACATTATCAACTTTCTTAGCCACTTCCTGTTTGGCCATTCCCTCATTCCGATCGACCTCATTTGGCTCTACCTCTTCTGCTAATACCTGTTTTGCATCTCTCTCAATCCCCTCTATGACATTGGCTGATATATCTTTCACCACTTCCTGCTTGGCCACTGCTTCTACCTCAATCACCGCTACCTCTGCCTCATTCGCTAATTCCCGCTTGCCATCTCCTTCTAACACCTCTACCTTATTCAACTCTACCTCATTCATCACATCCTCCAAAGCCACTGCCTCAATCATCTCTACCTCAATCGTCCCAACCTCCACCACTTCCTGCATGGGCTCTCCCTCACTCCCCTCTCTCTCAGCCACCTCTTCTTTCACTGTCTCCAGAACTTTCTTCTTGTTCTTGTGTTTATTCCTATTCCTACGTTTCCTCTGAACACCATCCTCTCCCTCTTTCTTTGTCTCCACAACATTATCAACTTTCTTAGCCACTTCCTGTGTGGCTATTCCCTTATTCCCATTTACCTCACTTGACTCTACCTCTTTCCCTAAGCTCTCCTTGGCATCTCTCTCAATCACTTCTACGACATTGGCCACTACCTCTTTCACAAATTCCTGTGTGGCCACTGCATCTACCTCAATCACCGCTACCTCTACCTCACTCGCCACTTCCTTCTTGGGCTCTCCATCATTCCCCTCTCCCTCAATCTCGTTTTCCTTCATCTCTTCTACTTCCCGCACTTTCGTCTCAGTCCTTCGTAGCTTCCTATTCCTACGTTTCCTCTGAACACCATCCTCTCCCTCTTTCTTTGTCTCCACAACATTATCAACTTTCTTAGCCACTTCCTGTTTGGCTATTCCCTCATTCCCATCTACCTCATTTGCTTCTACCTCTTTCCCTAAGTCCTCCTTGGCATCTCTCTCAATCCCTTCTATGACATTGGCCACTACCTCTTTCACAAATTCCTGTGTGGCTACTGCATCTACCTCAATCACCGCTACCTCTACCTCATTTGCCTCTACCTCACTCGCCACTTCCTTCTTGAGCTCTACATCATTCCGCTCTCTCTCAATCTCGTTTACCTTCATCTCTCCTACTTCCCGAACTTTCATCTCAATCCTTCGTAGCTTCCTATTCCTATGTTTCCTCTGAACACAATCCTCTCCCTCTTTCTTTGTTTCCAAAACATTCTCAACTTTCTCCGCCACTTCCTGTTTGGCCATTCCCTCATTCCCATCGACCTCATTTGGCTCTACCTCTTCTGCTAATACCTGTTTTGCATCTCTGTCAATCCCCTCTATGACATTGGCCGCTATATCTTTCACCACTTCCTGTTTGGCCACTGCTTCTACCTCAATCACCGCTACCTCTGCCTCATTCGCTAATTCCCGCTTGCCATCTCCTTCTAACACATCTACCTTATTCAACTCTACCTCATTCATCACATCCTCCAAAGCCACTGCCTCAATCATCTCTACCTCAATCGTCCCAACCTCCACCACTTCCTGCATGGGCTCTCCCTCACTCCCCTCTCTCTCAGCCACCTCTTCTTTCAATGTCTCCAGAACTTTCTTCTTGTTCTTGTGTTTCTTCCTATTCCTACGTTTCCTCTGAACACCATCCTCTCCCTCTATCTTTGTCTCCACAATATTATCAACTTTCTTAGCCACTTCCTGTTTGGCTATTCCCTCATTCCCATTTACCTCACTTGCCTCTACCTCTTTCCCTAAGTTCTCCTTGGCATCTCTCTCAATCCTTTCTACGACATTGGCCACTACCTCTTTCACAAATTCCTGTGTGGCCACTGCATCTACCTCAATCACCGCTACCTCTACCTCACTCGCCACTTCCTTCTTGGGCTCTCCATCATTCCCCTCTCCCTCAATCTCGTTTTCCTTCATCTCTTCTACTTCCCGCACTTTCATATCAGTCCTTCGTAGCTTCCTATTCCTACGTTTCCTCTGAAGACCATCCTCTCCCTCTTTCTTTGTCTCCACAACATTATCAACTTTCTTAGCCACTTCCTGTTTGGCCATTCCCTCATTCCGATCGACCTCATTTGGCTCTACCTCTTCTGCTAATACCTGTTTTGCATCTCTCTCAATCCCCTCTATGACATTGGCTGATATATCTTTCACCACTTCCTGCTTGGCCACTGCTTCTACCTCAATCACCGCTACCTCTGCCTCATTTGCTAATTCCCGCTTGCCATCTCCTTCTAACACCTCTACCTTATTCAACTCTACCTCATTCATCACATCCTCCAAAGCCACTGCCTCAATCATCTCTACCTCAATCGTCCCAACCTCCACCACTTCCTGCATGGGCTCTCCCTCACTCCCCTCTCTCTCAGCCACCTCTTCTTTCACTGTCTCCAGAACTTTCTTCTTGTTCTTGTGTTTATTCCTATTCCTACGTTTCTTCTGAACACCATCCTCTCCCTCTTTCTTTGTCTCCACAACATTATCAACTTTCTTAGCCACTTCCTGTGTGGCTATTCCCTTATTCCCATTTACCTCACTTGACTCTACCTCTTTCCCTAAGTTCTCCTTGGCATCTCTCTCAATCACTTCTACGACATTGGCCACTACCTCTTTCACAAATTCCTGTGTAGCCACTGCATCTACCTCAATCACCGCTACCTCTACCTCACTCGCCACTTCCTTCTTGGGCTCTCCATCATTCCCCTCTCCGTCAATCTCGTTTTCCTTCATCTCTTCTACTTCCCGCACTTTCGTCTCAGTCCTTCGTAGCTTCCTATTCCTACGTTTCCTCTGAACACCATCCTCTCCCTCTTTCTTTGTCTCCACAACATTATCAACTTTCTTAGCCACTTCCTGTTTGGCTATTCCCTCATTCCCATCTACCTCATTTGCTTCTACCTCTTTCCCTAAGTCCTCCTTGGCATCTCTCTCAATCCCTTCTATGACATTGGCCACTACCTCTTTCACAAATTCCTGTGTGGCTAATGCATCTACCTCAATCACCGCTACCTCTACCTCATTTGCCTCTACCTCACTCGCCACTTCCTTCTTGAGCTCTACATCATTCCGCTCTCTCTCAATCTCGTTTACCTTCATCTCTCCTACTTCCCGAACTTTCATCTCAATCCTTCGTAGCTTCCTATTCCTATGTTTCCTCTGAACACAATCCTCTCCCTCTTTCTTTGTTTCCAAAACATTCTCAACTTTCTCCGCCACTTCCTGTTTGGCCATTCCCTCATTCCCATCGACCTCATTTGGCTCTACCTCTTCTGCTAATACCTGTTTTGCATCTCTCTCAATCCCCTCTATGACATTGGCCGCTATATCTTTCACCACTTCCTGCTTGGCCACTGCTTCTACCTCATTCACCGCTACCTCTGCCTCATCCGCTAATTCCCGCTTGCCATCTCCTTCTAACACCTCTACCTTATTCAACTCTACCTCATTCATCACATCCTCCAAAGCCACTGCCTCAATCATCTCTACCTCAATCGTCCCAACCTCCACCACTTCCTGCATGGGCTCTCCCTCACTCCCCTCTCTCTCAGCCACCTCTTCTTTCACTGTCTCCAGAACTTTCTTCTTGTTCTTGTGTTTCTTCCTATTCCTACGTTTCCTCTGAACACCATCCTCTCCCTCTTTCTTTGTCTCCACAACATTATCAACTTTCTTAGCCACTTCCTGTTTGGCTATTCCCTCATTCCCATTTACCTCACTTTCCTCTACCTCTTTCCCTAAGTTCTCCTTGGCATCTCTCTCAATCCTTTCTACGACATTGGCCACTACCTCTTTCACAAATTCCTGTGTGGCCACTGCATCTACCTCAATCACCACTACCTCTACCTCACTCGCCACTTCCTTCTTGGGCTCTCCATCATTCCCCTCTCCCTCAATCTCGTTTTCCTTCATCTCTTCTACTTCCCGCACTTTCATATCAGTCCTTCGTAGCTTCCTATTCCTACGTTTCCTCTGAAGACCATCCTCTCCCTCTTTCTTTGTCTCCACAACATTATCAACTTTCTTAGCCACTTCCTGTTTGGCCATTCCCTCATTCCGATCGACCGCATTTGGCTCTACCTCTTCTGCTAATACCTGTTTTGCATCTCTCTCAATCCCCTCTATGACATTGGCCGCTATATATTTCACCACTTCCTGCTTGGCCACTGCTTCTACCTCAATCACCGCTACCTCTGCCTCCTTCGCTAATTCCCGCTTGCCATCTCCTTCTAACACCTCTACCTTATTCAACTCTACCTCATTCATCACATCCTCCAAAGCCACTGCCTCAATCATCTCTACCTCAATCGTCCCAACCTCCACCACTTCCTGCATGGGCTCTCCCTCACTCCCCTCTCTCTCAGCCACCTCTTCTTTCACTGTCTCCTCCAGAACTTTCTTCTTGTTCTTATGTTTCTTCCTACTCCCACGTTTTTTCTTCATACCATTTCTCTCCCCCACTTTCTCCATCTCTTCGATCTCGTTCTCAACCTTGTTGCTATTCTGCATTGTCTGCTTCACATCCTCATTATTGGTGCTGACTTCTGCCTGCTGCTGCTCTTCTGCCTTTTGCTGCTGCTGCTGCTGGTGGTGGATGATGAAGCTCTTCAGCTCGGTGCTGTTCTGGAATTGCAGCAGCTCCCGCTGATATTTGGCCTGCTGCTGTGCACAATGATCCAGCAGGATCATCTCAAGCTCCAGAATCTGGCGCTTAGCTTCTAGTCTTGTGTCAACGAGGAACCTCTTTCGCTGCCCCTTCGAGCGACGGTCTGGGGAGTCACATGGGGAGGAGAGAGCAGCACCACAATTGATTCGTTAATGGGTATTTGAGTATTTCCTGTATGATAATAGGTTTTTCCCGTTTTTACTGGCAACAAAACAGGTGTTAAGATGTTAAAACACCAAACTGAAACCTTTTACAAGGAATCATGTCTGCATTAACCATGATGCTTGTGGTCAGAATGCAAACAAAAAACATACTCTGATAATATATGCATTGTCCTTGAAACTGATTGGTCCACACCAGGGACAGCTTTCTTTTGAGCCTCGTCTCAAACGGTGTTAGACCAGAGGACGCCAAAAGGCGTATTTCCTGTATGTTATTTTGGTAAAGAAACTTGGCACCATTGACAGGAATCTAACTTAACTTGAGACCGATGTAACAATGATAACACTGTAGGGAGGTCTGGAGGTTGACTCATGTGCCGGAGACACCTCCTCCTCCAAATAACTTCATTAGGATTATGGGCTGGTTGGGGAGGCCATATTAAGTTTGCGAGGTCTGGAAACTCCAGGCCAAACATAGAAAAACTTCCGTTATCTCAGAAAAAGTAAGATGGATTTATGGGCAAGCTGTGGAGGTCTGGCTAAATTTAAAAGATGTCCATTGTTTCACAAGAGAGAACATGAATTGGATAAGAAATACACTATTAATTCTTATACACTGGTCCATTCATACAATTAGTATATTAGTGGGCTACGTTAGAAAAGATAAAGGGAGGAGAAGAGGAGGGTGCCCAAAGGGGCCAGAGAGCCAGGGGCAACCCTAATGTTTATGTTGGTTGGATAGCATGTGCTCCCGTGCATGTGAGGTTGCTCTCAACAGAAGTCATTCCTTGCACGAGAATGGCTGAAATGCTGAGTAACCACTCAGAGATATAGTGGTTAAGCAGTGGAGACGGTATAGTGGTAAAACAGTGGAGATTTTTAAAGCAAAGTTTAAGATTTGCATTTGTCACTTTATATTGAGCCGATACATATGGCAAGTGAAATTAAGAAGACTTAAAGTGAGTTTTACAGAAAGAGAGGATACATGTGTGTCTCTTGGAGAAGGAAAGGCATTGCTCAAAACTGTGCTGCAAGGTCACGTGCCATGAACCACATGAGTTTAGAAAAAACGTGACTGTAAACCAACAAGCCTGTGAATAATTATCATGGTGAAGACACCTCTATACGTTGGATACTGAAGGAAATCCATCGTGCTACACATCGTCAAAGCCCGACAACACCTGACATTCGAGAAAGAAGTACAATTGCATCGTTCTACACATCGTCAATACCCCACCACATCTGGAAAGTCACCAGCTGCATCAAGCACCTGACTGTTGTATTGTTCGAAAGACACTGTGTGTAACGACTTTACATCTGCCGGCACTGCGGGTTTCTAAACGCCTGCCATGTCACCTTCTCAACACTAGCGTCTGAGACCGTCTGATACAGACTGAAAGCTTATTTCCTTTGTTGCACTGTTTGTCTTTTCATGAATGTCATATTGTGCACTGGGTTATGCCTTATTAACCTAAATTCTGAATTTAGCTATTCATGTATTTCTATTACAGTATCACATATTCTTTGGACCAAGTGTCAATTGCCTATTTGATGACTGGTACTCTGATTCTTTTTTTTACAAATCAGGGACTTGTTTTAATTAAAATGTGTCTGTGTGTGTGGTTGAACGGTGTAACAAATCCATGCGTTACATGTGTAGTGTTGCAGCACCGACCTGGTCAAGGCCTATGATACAATCAGTAGGCCAGGGCTCTGGATTGTTACTCGTATTTCCGGAGTCCCTAACCCTCTGCTCACAATCATTAAGGACCTTCACGATGGTGGGCAGGCCCGGATAAAGTTGCGTGCCCAGGAGTCAGAGCAATTTCCTGTTTACAGTGGGGTGCGACAGGGATCTACTCTGGCTGACACATTATTTAGCATCATCTTCGACCACATAGTTCGAGAAGTTTTTTTTTTTATGGCTGTACCAGTGGATTTTTTAATATTTGCTACAGATACAATGGGAGGCTGATTGATGCCTGGGTGAGGTCAAGGGATGGCTCCCTACTGGTCAACCATGTTATGTACACTGATCATTTGGAAGTTGATGCTCACACTGAAAAATAGTTGGAGGTTCTGCTGCTAAGCCTGGAGCGTGTGACAAAGAGGTGGTGCCTTACCATCAGCCCCACCAAAACTAAGCACCCGCCTGAGTATTTTGTGTAATTTAATACTCCGCCCCCTCAACTACTCTTGAGTGATGGGGTAATTGTAGAGAGAAGTTTACGTACCTGGATAGTGTGCTTATGCAAAAATTCTGGTTTGGCAGCAGAGGTCTCACTCCGAATCGGTCAAGTGGCATATTTTCATCAGCTTCGTAACACTTTGGGGTATCTACCTGGTCTGTCACTCGACACAAAACGCTGGGTCTTCTTGGCCAATGATAGAATAAATGAAAAATCTGAACCAGCTTTACACTTTCAGACTGGCCTGCCTACGATCCACCCTGGGTTTAACTAGGCTGGAATGTGTGAACAGCTCACAGTGAGCTCCACTGGTGGGCAGGACTGCATTGCCTGGGTCATGTAGCCTGCTTGCTCAGCCACCGCATCCCCAAGCAGCCTCTGCTTTTTCCAGATAGAGGGGGCTAAATGGGCGTGGCACGGCCTGGAGAAGAGATGGACTGATGCAGTACAGGAGGATACGGAACTAAGTGGACTTGCCAAAGACTGGTACCACTGGTGTCAAGATCTGCCTCTATGGAGGAAGCTCGTGAAGGATGCTTATGGGAAGTTGGTGGCAGTTGCCCTCAAGCAAAAAAGGAGGGTGAGAGGAGCGACGCTCACAACAACAGACGGTGCACTGGATGACTAAAACGCATCAAGTTGGCACAGTAGGATGCAAAGGTGGTGCGTCTGCCAGTCATCTCAGTCAGTCAACCCATCGCACTGGGGTCTGTCTCCTGATCTCCTGTCGGCAAGCCTTCGACACTTCAAGTGGCCTCGGAGTGCACCAGGCCTGGCACAAGCGCCATGGTGACGTCTCCGTCACTTAGTGGCGAATGAGGGCTGTTGTTGTTATCTGAGTCGGTTAGGGGCCTCCCCTAGGTCCACTCAGCCTCAAATAAGTATCTGATACGGTGTGTAAACATCGCCACTTGGGAGACAAAGACGGACAAGTGTGGTGCTGGCAACCCACCCCTCGTGTGCGGTGCCGGCCGTCATAGGTGCTCACTAACAGCACTTGCTCCTACAGTGTTTCAAGGCTATACACAATATTTCTGTCTTTGTTTGTGTCTATGTGCAGTGTCTGTATGAGTGGTTGGGAGCAGTTGTGTCTGTGGGGATCGACCTGAGTTCGATTCCCATTCACAACCATCAGTGACTAATAAATAAAACCGGTCGTGTGCGTCCCCTACATCTACTCAAACTTAAAATAGTACCTCGTGCAACGTATAAACATCAAATGTGGGGAGACAAAGGCATCCGGATGCGGTGCTGACCACCCACCCCATCATAGGTGCTAACTCGCTAACAGCACTTGACTCAATAGTCTGTTAAGGCTATACGGGGATCTGTCTTTGTATACAGGTGCATGTGGCTGTGTGTATGTCTGTGTGTGGAATTACAGTACTCACTTCCCGTCGGCTTGCTCATCTCTCCACCCTGCAACAAAATCACAGCAGCGCACGTGAGACTCTAATCATATCACAGCTTACAACCACCACCACCATCATCATTACCGTCCTCATCATTAAACATTTCGAACAGACACACATTCACATATAGATGTTCTCTCAGATTAATGTTATCCTGATACAGCGCGCGTGTGGATGTACTCACGGAAGACATCGCCTTGAAGGCAGAACGAGAAGTCACGGATGGTCACGTTTTGTCAATAGATTTCGTTAACTGTGTTAATGAAGTGTTCAACCTCACGGATGTTTGTCAATGAGGTTTACCAAGTAATTTAACCGCGTTATCGATGTTCACTGACGACGTTGTCGAAGTGTGCTCCCGAATGCGATCTTTAAGCACACAGAGCGCGCGTCCACCTCCGTCTGTAATGATCGACCGTTGCTATGGAAGTGACGTCACTTGTTAATGTAACGAACCCCGGAAACCACGTGGTCCACTGTACCCTCCAGGCCTGATTAGTTACACGACTGTCAAATTTTTACTTTAAACTTTCGTAACTTGCAGGAATTCATATTTTTGGTTCTTTCGGTAAAGTCACGTAGATAGAAAATAACATTTTAAGTGAAGGCAAAAAACCCACGAGGTTTCGGTGGCAACACAAGCGGTCTTCATCACGTGTTGCGATCGAAACGTCGTGGGTTTTTTTCTTTTATTTTAATTTATTTTTATTGTTATTATTTTCTATCTACGTGACTTTACCTGAAAGAACCAAGAATATAGTAAGGATTGTACCCTGGTCGCCACGGATGAAGAGGCCGAGCGGGCTCGGTTCGACTGTTGCCAGGTACCTCCACCACTCAGCTCGCAGCACACACACACACACAGTGTCCACTATGTAAAAATCAGGCTAAACTAAACCTTTCTAGAAGTTACTAAAATAATGCTATAAAAACAATGCAACAGTGATCATAAGAAATGTGATTGAAAGTTAACAATAGCGACATATATAACATATATTACTAAACCTAGCATCCTTCGCTAGCTGTTTGAGTCAATCCATAATAGCAGGAGTAACAATTATGTATGTTGATTAACTGCGAATAACCCAATCAATAACAGATATCCATTGTAATTTACATCAATACATTACCCCCCCCCCCGTCTTCGTATCGGATCTGCTTACAAGCGACGACGTCACATTTATCCCCCGTCTACGTCTATTAAAGACCGAAACAGGGGAAGGATTTCACCACAACTCTGGCTGTCACCTGACGAGGCGGGTTGTTGTTGTAGTTACAGGCGAAACGTCACGGTACTTGAATTGTAAATGTTTTGGGTTTACTCTCCAACACACCGATGTGCTGAAATAGTCACTAATTGGCATGTTTTGTTTACGTGACAAACTTGACTAAGATTTACGCGATCTAACCCAAACAAACAAAAACACCCTCTAATCAGTAAATATTTGTATTAATTCCACGAATGGACCTTGGCCTGGGACTGTGCGGATTGAGAAGTTATGGATGCAGGTTCTGTTTGTGCTGCCATCAGAATGACAAATAAATAAATAATACACACGGATTGGTGACTACAGTACTAGACCCCCAGTGCTTTTATATTTAAAAGTGTATGTGCTTTGTGGTTGCTTTATAGCGCATGTTGTTCATACTGTGTAACACTTGTTTGAACGCAGGTGATGGGGTTGTCCATGTTGGGTGTCATTACAGCCAAAAACAAGCAGCAGTACGAAGACCAGGACGCCGTGGCCGACCATGAGGACGGAAATTGGCCTCGCCCGGTCACAACGTACGACAGCAGTACAGGTTTCCCTCCACACATGCACACACCTACGAGTTTCCCACTACAGAGACGAAGATCCCCCATATAGCCTTAACAGACTGTTGTGGCAAGTGCTGTTCGCAAGCACCAATGAAGGTCGGCATGGTATACCAGGGGGTAGGTGGCCAACACCAAACCCGGCCACCTTTGTCTCCCAAGTGGTGACGTATTACACACACCGCTCCAGGTATTCATTTGAGGTTGAATCGACCCAGGACCAGTTCAGATAAATAATCGTTATTGGTGTTGGCCATGAGCGGGACTCCAACTCGCATGTTTGCGGGGTTCGGAGCGTAGCGTACTATCCACTGCGTCACTGCTACCCTCACATAACGCACACAGAAACAACACACAGGGACCCACACGCACGGACACACAGGGGCCTGCTCAACATTGAAATGTGCAGCCCTTGTGTGGCGGCCTGCGTTGAATTTTGGCGTTCATCTCGTCACCCATACAAAAGGTCTCGACACAATCAATGGCAGTCCCCCTTGCCCTGCCTGGCACGCACATCGGGCCAGTCACCCCACGCACAGCGCACACAACGTGCGCGTCGCGTATGCCAAATCAAGAGTCGTCCCCGAGTGTCCGGCAAATTGGACCGACTATCCCGGGCCCCGCGCTTCGGGGGAGGCCCCACGTGTAGACATCAGTGTCACATGTAATGCTTCCGGTTTAGTTTGAAGGCATCGGGGGGGGGGCCACGCACCCCCTATGGACGGCCCTGGTCAAAGCACACGGCAGCGCGGAGCACGCGCGTCACGCGCACGAGCCACGTGCGTGTCACGGGTACGTGACATCTACAAGGCAAGCACCTGCATCGCGTGGTCATCACTTGTAAGGCATGCCCTTTGTGCATGGGACGTGCGTAGTGTGTGCAACACGTGGCACATGTATGTCACACATGCGCATCGCAACGTGATGTCATGTGTACGTGGACATTTGAATCGCATGTAGCTGTCTGGTGGGCAGGACGGATCTACGCGTGGGCAAGTAAGGGGGTGGCTGAGTAAGACTGATACGGAGACACGTCAAGCCACACACTCACCACACACTCACCGGCACACTCACACACACCACATTCACCGCACACTCACTTACCGGCACACTGACTGCACATTCACACACTCACTGGACCCTCACTGCACACTCACCACGCACTCACCGGCACACTTACTGCACATTCACACACACTCACCGCACACTCACTTACCAACACTCTGACTGCACACTCACACACACCGCACTCACACCGCATTCACACACACTCACACACACTCACACCGCACTCATTCACTCACACACACTCACACACGCACTCACACAAATTTACACACACTCACCGCACACTCACACACAATCACACTCACCGGCACACTCGTGTGCAAGCACACTAGTGAGCTTCCACAAAATGTGCTGCACATTAGTGAGGCCACACACCAGCAGGTTTAGACATCAGTGAGCTTACACACTAGTGTGCACACACACAGTCGTAAGCTTACAGATTAGATAGCGTACACACCAGCTCACCGGTGAGGTGAGCTACACACTGGTGAGTTAACACACCCACCTGTTTACGTGCGCAAAGCTCTTAACCCTAAACCTAACATATCCCAAATGTCATGGCTAAAGTTATTTACACACGCACGTGCATACACACGCACGTGTATACACGCATGTGCTTATGAAGGCACGCATGCACACATACGTGCACACAATCACACATGCACGCACATGTTTAAACATATACAATTCCATGGCGTTGGACTTGAGACTCCCAGAAGTGGAATCAGGACTCCTGAGTGTGCGATATAGCTCAGTGGGCCTTTCTTGGTAAAATTGAAATAATTAGTTTAGTTTCAGGATGTAGGGTTCTGAAGATATTTCATCTTTCAGTCCTTTCTGACCGTTTGAGTGTGGGTGAGTGAGTGACAACTACTTATGCATTTTTTTTTATTACAAATACAAGCATTTCCAGCTATTGACATGAAATGTATTAACTCTGGAAGATGATGGTGATACAGGTGGTGGGTAGCGGTAGTGTAGCGTTTAGCACGCTGCACTACGAACCCGGCGACCCGAGTTAAATTCTCGCTCATGCCCAACGCTGGTAACGACTCTCTGAACCGGTCATGGACCTCCCCTAGGTCGACTCAGCCTCAAATGAGTACCTGGTGTGGTGTAAACATCACTACTGGGGAGACAAAGGCGGACGGGCGTGGTGTTGGCCACCCACCCCTCGTGTGCCATGCTCACCTTCACAGGTACTCGCTAACAGCACTTGCCCCAACAGTCTATTCGGGCTATACAGGGAGTCTTTGCTTTGGTGGTGATGATACAGATGGTGATTTATTATACAGATGGTTAGGATGATGATAATGATACATTTGGTGATGATGGTGGTGATGATGGGACTGTAAGAGTCGTCCTTGAAGATATTTACTGTGTAATATTAAGACACACTAATATAAAATGTAATCATTAAAGCACAATATATAACATTTGTAATTTCTGTTGAAAGCATGTGCTTATAATTGTGACGTGTATTTGTACGTGGTTGTGCATGAATGCACGTGTTTTTTATTTTCTGTATTAGGTGCTTGACGACAGCACTTGGCCCAACAGTCTATATTGGTTGTACAGGAAATCTTTGTGTTTTGATTCATGAATGTTCCATTCACGAAATTTAGTGAAAACGAAATTGACAAATTAAGGATACTTTTCGACTTACGAAATAGGATTTCAGCGGAAACAATATATCACATGGCACGCACCATGAGATCATCAAGCAAAAAGCTGTCATCCATCCACGACAGTGTCACGGTATCCCCATAGTGCAAAAGTAACGCCTCGTCACCTCTCCAGTCATTCCAACATGCAGATCTTTTGGTGAGTTCCTTGAAGATGTTAATTATTTTTGTTTTAAATTGATTATTATTCAACCGTTGTAATATTTGTTCTTTATTATTTTTTGCATTGTGAAATGTTGGTGTTTATTTTGGGTTTATAGTAGAAATGACTGTCTGAAACACATCGCAAGTTTTTCGTATTCAATTAATGGGAAAAGCCATTCCGATTTACGATATTTTGTTTTACGTGCGTTTTTCGAAGAACGCATCCCTTTCGTAAGTAGAGGCATACATGTACAGGAATCCATTGCCAACCGCTAATTTACCAACCACGAGATTTTAGTAAACACGGATTGACTACTGGATACCTGTTTACTAACCACGAGCATCTCGCTTTGAGTATTCGCGAGTCGCGCCGAGTCGTGAAATCAAAACAACACGATGTACCTTATGGGGGGGGGGGGGGTTCTTGTATTTGTTCTTGTATTTGTACGAGCTGTTGTTTGTTTATGTTACTGATGTTTATGGGGAGCGTTAGTGCAGCGGGTTAGCGAGCTGTACTATGAATCCATTAATCCTGGTATAATTCCTGCTCATGGCCAACACCAGTGGCAATTATCTGAACCATTCCTGGACCTACCCTTGGCCTCAAATGAGTACTTGGTGCATTGTGAAAACATCAGCACTGGCAGAGACAAACCCCATATGCTGTGCTGGCCTGCATAAGTGCTCATAACGGCACTTACCCAACAGTCTGTTACATGGGGGGATCTTAGTCTTGGCGTGTAAGTGACAGTTTGTGGACTTTGCATGTTCTTCCCCTGTTGTGCACGCGTTTTCTCAGGGTTCTCAGCTTTCAAAAAAGAACAACCAATACTAACAGTGAGATTTTACTTGCAAATTACTTAAACAGGGATTACACACCGTGGCAACATCGCCCCCTTCTGTGAAAGCTGGACAGGACCCTCCTGCAAAAGAGTGAGACTTCCCTGAATAAACAAGTGTAGCACGGTAATCTTTGAAATAATAAAATAACTATGCACCCCTAGAGTGGACAGGGTAACGAGGGCGATCCTAGCAAGTGAGGGAGGTGTACTCGGACGGAACGGACGACGGCTCCCAGCCGACCTCTTCGCCTTTGTCGATCTTGTCATCGTTGGAGGCCGGTCTCAGCTCTGCGAGGATCGCCTCAAACGTGGGGCGCTCTAACGGCGCGTGGCTCCAGCAGTGGTGCATCACCTTGCGGCTGTGGGGTGAGGGGAAGGTGCGGTAAGGGTGCGAGGAAGGCGAATCGTGCACAAGCTCGGACTGCGCTTTCACCTCTTCCAGTGCGCGTTCGTTCTTTAGAATGGTTGAATGAGTGCCGATGATGTTAATGACGTCACGGAGGGGGATGAAGGGGGTCAGGTGGCGAGGGGGGTGAGGGGGGGTGTGAGTAGGTAGAGGGTCATGAAGGCATAAAATATGTACAGTATGGATTCACACAGCGGCGTCTAAATGCCACTGCATCTCCATACGTAGTGCAGAAACACTGGTCATGTTTATCTTGTAGAGAGAGAAGAAGTATGTGGGTCTCTACAGTGAGGGAAAAAAGTATTTGATCCCCTGCTGATTTTGGACGTTTGCCCACTGACAAAGAAATGATCAGTCTATGATTTTAGTGGTAGGTTTATTTGAACAGTGAGAGACAGAATAACAACAAACAAATCCAGAAAAACGCATGTCAAAAATGTTGTAAATTTATTTGCATTTAATGAGGGAAATAAGTATTTGACCCCTCTGCACTTGGTGGCAAAACCCTTGTTGGCAATCACAGAGGTCAGACGTTTCTTGTAGTTGGCCACCAGGTTTGCACACATCTCAGGAGGGATTTTGTCCCACTCCTCTTTGCAGATCTTCTCCAAGTCATTAAGGTTTCGAGGCTGACGTTTGGCAACTCGAACCTTCAGCTCCCTCCACAGATTTTCTATGGGATTAAGGTCTGGAGACTGGCTAGGCCACTCCAGGACCTTAATGTGCTTCTGCTTGAGCCACTCCTTTGTTGCCTTGGCCGTGTGTTTTTGGTTATTGTCATGCTGGAATACCCATCCACGACCCATTTGCAATGCCCTGGCTGAGGGAAGGAGGTTCTCACCCAAGATTTGACGGTACATGGCCCCGTCCATCGTCCCTTTGATGCGGTGAAGTTGTCCTGTCCCCTTAGCAGAAAAACACCCCCAAAGCATAATGTTTCCACCTCCATGCTTGACGGTGGGGATGGTGTTTTTGGGGTCATAGGCAGCATTCCTCCTCCTCCAAACACGGCGAGTTGAATTGATGCCAAAGAGCTCCATTTTGGTCTCATCTGACCACAACACTTTCACCCAGTTGTCCTCTGAATCATTCAGATGTTCATTGGCAGGGAAAAAAGTATTTGATCCCCTGCTGATTTTGTACGTTTGCCCACTGACAAAGAAATGATCAGTCTATATTTTTAATGGTAGGTTTATTTGAACAGTGAGAGACAGAATAACAACAAAAAAATACCGAAAAATGCATGTCAAAAATGTTATAAATTGATTTGCATTTTAATGAGGGAAATAAGTATTTGACCCCCTCTCAATCAGAAAGATTTCTGGCTCCCAGGTGTCTTTTATACAGGTAACGAGCCGAGGTTAGGAGCACACTCTTAAAGGGAGTGCTCCTAATCTCAGCTTGTTACCTGTATAAAAGACACCTGTCCACAGAAGCAATCAATCAGATTCCAAACTCTCCACCATGGCCAAGACCAAAGAGCTCTCCAAGGATGTCAGGGACAAGATTGTAGACCTACACAAGGCTGGAATGGGCTACAAGACCATTGCCAAGCAGCTTGGTGAGAAGGTGACAACAGTTAGTGCGATTATTCGCGAATGGAAGAAACACAAACGAACTGTTAATCTCCCTTGGCATGGGGCTCCATGCAAGATCTCACCTCGTGGAGTTGCAATGATCATGAGAACGGTGAGGAATCAGCCCAGAACTACACGGGAGGATCTTGTTAATGATCTCAAGGCAGCTGGGACCATAGTCACCAAGAAAACAATTGGAATACACTACGCCGTGAAGGACTGAAAGGTTCCCCTGCTCAAGAAAGCACATATACATGCCGGTCTGAAGTTTGCCAATAAACATCTGAATGGTTCAGAGGACAACTGGGTGAAAGTGTTGTGGTCAGATGAGACCAAAATGGAGCTCTTTGGCATCAACTCAACTCGCCGTGTTTGGAGGAGGAGGAATGCTGCCTATGACCCCAAGAACACCATCCCCACCGTCAAGCATGGAGGTGGAAACATTATGCTTTGGGGGTGTTTTTCTGCTAAGGGGACAGGACAACTTCACCGCATCAAAGGGACGATGGACGGGGCCATGTACCGTCAAATCTTGGGTGAGAACCTCCTTCCCTTAGCCAGGGCATTGAAAATGGGTCGTGGATGGGTATTCCAGCATGACAATAACCAAAAACACACGGCCAAGGCAACAAACGAGTGGCTCAAGAAGAAGCACATTAAGGTCCTGGAGTAGCCTAGCCAGTCTCCAGACCTTAATCCCATAAAAAATCTGTGGAGGGAGCTGAAGGTTCGAGTTGCCAAACGTCAGCCTCGAAACCTTAATGACTGGAGAAGATCTGCAAAGAGGAGTGGGACAAAATCCCTCCTGAGATGTGTGCAAACCTGGTGGCCAACTACAAGAAACATCTGACCTCTGTGATTGCCAACAAGGGTTTTGCCACCAAGTGCAGAGGGGTCAAATACTTATTTCCCTCATTATAATGCAAATCAATTCATAACATTTTTGACATGCATTTTTCTGGATTTTTTTGTTGTTATTCTGTTTCTCACTGTTCAAATAAACATACCATTAAAATTATAGACTGATCATTTCTTTGTCAGTGGGCAAACGTACAAAATCAGCAGGGGATCGAATACTTTTTTTCCCTCATTGTATGTGAGGAGTCTGTGGGTCGCAACAGCACGTACGGCTGGAAGTAGGACATTCCAGACTAAGAGGGTTCATAATGGCCGTGTCAACGAGACTGAACCACCCAGCACAACTCACTGCCAATAACACATCACGTAATTCACCCTTAAGCAATTGTTCAATCAATTAATTGAATCACTACAATTAAAATCAAAGAATATCCCAGAACAAACACTTCGCACTCTCCTCCGTCAGCCACCTGCATCCACAATAGAAACGCATCAGTCCAGCAGTGGATAAAACCTGGTGTGGGAGGTATGGGGGGGCGGCTTACACTTGCGGTGGACAGCAGGGGGGTGGCTGCATGCAGTAGCCATCGCAGATCAAGCGGTAGAACTTGTCATCGACTGCCATGGGCCAGGGTAAGGGGCCTCTCCTACACCCACACACATCACACACCGAGCGGTACACACGTCACACCAAGGAGCACGCACATCACACCAAGGAGCACGCACATCACACACCGAGCAGCACGCACGTCACACACCGATGAGCACGCACGTCACACACCGAGCAGGTTGCACAGGGCTCCTTTATCAAGACAAACGTGGAGCAGATTACACCTACTACAATACGCCTGTCACAATGCCCCCCTCTCCCCCCCACCCCCCCAGTTTATGGGGGGGCGCAGGCCTCACTCCCCCCTTCCCGTCAGCCCCCCCTAATAAATGGTCCGGTTGCATTGTGAATGCACCACTCGAATGACGTGCAGTCCCGTGGCGCACTGTAACGGGCTCGTGATTTACTCAATAAAATTCAACGTAAAAAAATAAAAACGAGCCCAAGACATTATTTAAAATAAAGTATGGCCATCGTGTGTCAGCATCACAGGCGACAATTGTCATGTAAAAAAAAAACTTCACTGCGAATCACTCAATTGGGATTGCTCGCAGCAAACAGCACTTGACCTCCTTACAGGTTAGGTGCTGAATAACCGTGTGTCACACAGAGAACAGTTGCCACTGAGGGTGCCCTTTTCAAATGCTTGAGATGAGATGTGATTATCGCGTGTAAATGTGTACACTAAAATAACCAAAAAATTATAAGCGAACTATTATCGTTTCAGGTGGCAGGGTGGTGCACCGGTGATCTTTGACCCTCGCAACAAGAAGGGCCTTGGTTAATTAATTATCCAGTTTGCTCACATAGCTAGAAAACACACAATCACAATGTAACTGGGTATTGGCCAAGCATCCCAATGCTAACGTTACCTGCAAATTACTTCATTGGGATGACACTCGGCAGCAGAGCCGGATGATGGCATTGCTGGCGCGCTATGCCATTGTCAAGCTTAAGAGGCCCCTTCTATGAATGCCTGTATATTTTTGTCAGCAGAATGAAAATAACTGCTTTGGAGAGTCTTTTTTTCTCACCGATCTTTATTTATTAAGCAATTATGTTAAAACTCGAAACCTCATGTCCATTTCTTGTTTCGTATTTAGAGATCCCCCCCCTCTCTTAATGCAAGGCCCTAAGCTGGAAGCGTGGCCGGTGTGAGCTCGCCTGTGATGAATCACACGTATAATTGTGCACTCTAATTTTCTATGGGTGGCCAGGAGAATTTATTATTATTTAAGTGAATGCAATGGTGATCAGGGGATTGGATCCAGAGCCCCTCGTACACAGTAGAGTACAAGGGAACGCCCACAATACAGATTTGAGCTGACCTGCGGATTGAGAAATTGAACTGTTTTGTGACGTGGAGGGTGTTTCTGAATGCTATTGTGACCGACCCGTCCCGACGGGAGGAGAGGGGACAGGGTGGACGGGCTGCATGAGCTTACTCTCCGGCACTGCACAGCACAACATCGCCTCCCTACTGCAAAAATACTCGGCAGGACCCTCCTGAAAATGAAAGTCTTCGGAATCAGTGAGGCCTGTCCTTGGGAGGACAGGCGTAGTCTTGGTCGTCACAAGCGAACATTTGTTTCTCCACATTAATTTGTATCCCCGGGTTACCATCAGGGCTGGGCGCTGCAAGCTTAGCTTCTGAGATCTGATGAGACTGGCCGTTTTTTAAAAGGTAATTTCGGCATCTGGAGCCCAAGCATGCAACAACTTTATGCAACTTCTTGGTTATTTTGGTAAAGTCACGTAGAATGGAAATAAAATAATAAAACATAATAAAAAATAAAATTCTCACGACAATTCTGCCAAAACACAAGTAGCCTTCTTCAGGTGAAGGAACAGAACTGTCGGGACGACAGCGCTTCAATAACTGCTGCTAAGATTCGCAGCGTCTTTTAAGCTAGGTGGGAGAGGTAAAGTGCCTTGACAAAGGAGTTTACATATCAAACAGGAGAATTTAGCATTGAAATCGCTGTGTTAAAGTGTTGGATCAGCAGGGTGTTAAAGTCAGAAATAAGCATGTAACTGGGAGATTAGCATGATGTTAATGTGAGGGATTAGCATGTGACTGGTCACGGAAATAGCTATGTTAAAGTCAAAGTTTACATCTCAACAGAGGCGTTTAGTATATGAACGCTAAAGGACTGCAGCTACCCAACTATCATACAATAAACCGATGTGAAAAAAACTAAGTATAAACTACATCAATGTTATCAATAAACTCTATATGCTCTCCAATCAGCAGAGCGCTTCAATGAACGCTGCTAAGATTCGCAGCGTCTTTTAGGCTAGGTGGGAGAGGTAAAGCGCCTTGACAAAGGAGTTTACATATCAAACAGGATAATTTAGCATTGAAATAGCTGTGTTAAAGTGTTGGATCAGCAGGGTGTTAAAGTCAGAAATTAGCATGTAACTGGGAGATTAGCATGATGTTAATGTGAGGGATTAGCATGCGACTGGTCACGGAAATAGCTATGTTAAAGTTTCCATCTCAACAGAGGCATTTAGTATATGGACGCTAAAGGACTGCAACTACCCAACTATTATACAATTAACCGATGTGAAAAAAAACTAAGTATAAACTACATCAATATAATAAATGTACTCAATATTTTCTTCAATATGTTGAGCTATAAACATAAAGTAACTGTGTATACACTACACTATATAATGAATACCATATAGTAAACGAATTAATAAAACTAAAATATAAACTACATCAATGTTATTAATAAACTCTATATACTCTCCAATCAGCTGAGCTACTAACAATAACTCATTATACATTACAATGCCATATGGCGAAAAAATCGGTGGCGGTTTTTTCCTTCTTTCCAACGTTAGCACCACGGAGAGCGACGAGCCTCGTTCAGATGGACGAGTCCATCCATGCTCGGAACGGAGGAGGGGGGAGAAACAGCCACGATGTGCTGCTCTGTCCTGTGTTGCGTTACCACCATGCCATAAACTAGACTACTATACATTGTAACGTTATACCTTCCAATCTAAACTGCATTGTATAATATCGTATACACAGCCCAATGTAAGATCGAACATTATGCAGTATATTTATATGTCTTCAACTAAACTTTTTCATACATTACACGACTATACACCGTAATATACAGTACCATAGACAAACCCACCCTTGAATTACACAATGCGTTACTTTACACTACCCTATACTTTAGACTGTAAAATGTTAGACTTGTAATATTACACTATGTATTATTCTACCAACCCTACTGTATACCACACTGCTGTATATTCACAATACAATTACGATACAATATATTGCCTTATGAATTATGTTAAACATTACAATGTTATACTATTTATTATTATAACATGCTATAAACCATACCATTGACCGTCGTGTGAAGAGGCAGTGCCAGCGAATGGACTGCAGTCTGAATGTCACCATAAAATACAATCAATTAAGAACTGAAATTGTTTATAACGTCTTTCCAATGAAATTTTCTTTTAAAGCTTTCGTGACTGCAGTAATTCATATTCTTAGTTCTTTCGGTAAAGTCACGTTGAAGGGAAACAACAAAATAATAAAATATATATAAAACAATAAAAATTCTCACGACGTTTCGACCATAACACAAACCAATTCCTCGACCACATCAATTCCATACACCCAGCCATCAGATTCACCATGGAGGTCGAAAAAGATGGCAAGCTACCCTTTTTGGATGTCCTAATTAAAAGGAGACCTGATGGTTCAATGAGCCACTCTGTCGACAGGAAAGCTACGCATACGAATGCTTACTTAAAACCGGATTCCCACCACCATCCATGCCAGAAGAACTCCCTCATCAAGACTCTATACCATAGTGCCCAATGCATTTCCGACCAGGAACACATTGCCAGTGAACTTAAGCACGTACACCAAGCTCTCAAGGCTAATGGTTACTCCGACTACACAATCCGCAAAGCCATCACTCCAGCCATGAAGAAGGATCCTCTTGAGGAGCCATTCAAAACCTTCACCTTACCCTACATTGCGGGGGTCACAAAAAAGATCTCCAAAATCCTGAATAAACACAAGATCCAAGTCCGATTCAACACAGTACATAAAATCCGTGATCTGGTTCCGTCTGTAAAAGATGTGGCTCCAGACATACAGTACCCAGGCGTCTACAAACTAAGTTGCCTCTGTGGTAGCAGTTACATTGGAGAAACCAAACGACATATCTGGGACCACATCCGTGAACATAAAGCAGACTTGAAACACGGTAGGACGAGCACCTCAGCCGTGGCAGATCACTGTTATAATTCAGTGGGCTCACATGACATTGACTTCTCCAAGACGGACATTCTCTGCAAGCCATCTGGCTACCATGAGAGATTCGTTCATGAGGCCATCCACATATACAAACACAGAAACAATTTCAACCGAGAAGATGGATTCTGGCTTAGTAACCATTGGAAAGACGTTATAAACCATTTTGGTACTTAATTGATTGTATTTTATGGTGACTTTCAGATCGCAGTCCATTCGCTGCCACTGCCTCTTAATACCTTTCACACGACAGTCAATGGTATGGTTTATAGCAGGGGTGTCCAAACTTTTTTTCCCGAGGGCCACATACAGAAAAATATACGAAGGATTGGGCCACTCATTAGACGTGAGGTATACTGCCTCACTTCTCATGCACTAATATTGTCAAAATCAATCAAATGCAGGTAAATTACGTTTGATTATTAAACATGTTTGAAGAAAAAAAGCCTCCATCATAGCTCTTCATTAGTAGATTTAAATTTTATTTTTTACAAAAAGGTTGGCAGGTAATTCTCTCAGTGACAGCCTCAGATTGGTTCTTAGGGTGCTGATCCCCCTTCATTGTCCACGTGAAGGGAGAGCCAAGAAGACAAATAGGGGATGTGGATATTTCAAGCTTATTACACAAATACATTATTGGGCTTGTTAACACATCAACTAACGTTTGTTAAAAAAATTGTCATCAACTTTAATTGACTGAATTTATGAAGTAATTGGGCTTATTAACAAATGAAAACGGTGTGTATATTTTTAACTCACCTGTAATGGGAATAATGTTACGCTCAGTGGGAGCAGTGATGCTGCGCTTTGGTCTGAAGGATAGCTGGCAGGTCAGGAGTAAGTTTGGTGGTTGAGATGCGAAGGACGTCACGGAGATGGCTGTCGGTCGTTCTGGTTCTCAGCCTGCTTTTGTTCAGCGTTAACAGAGAGAATGTCTGCTCACATATGTATGTTGAGCCGAACAGACTCATGCTCACATATGTATGTTGAGCCGAACAGACTCATCATTCGTTTTGCATGGCGTCTCGTCAGAGGAAACTTGGCCTTTTCCAACCTCCGGTAGAAGTCAGGTAGGGAGAGAAGCTGATGCTGATTCTTCAGAGAATCATCACACTGAATTTCGATCAGTTCTAATTGCAGACTCTGTTGTATATATAGGTGTTATGAAAATTGATGAAAATAATGAAAATTAAATGAAATTTAAAATTTGCATAATTCATCCGAAATTATGTTAATTAGTGTAATTATGTGCATAATTATGCTGATTCGAGAGATAATCGTATTAATTTATGCGAGTGGGCGTGGTTAGGATAATGCAGGTCGTTATGGATTATCAGGTCGAGCCTCGGTGACTAGGATTGTGTTATGAATTGGAATGACGCAATTAATCGTATGCAGTGACGCAGGCGTTGTGAGCGTGAATGAGAGAGAGTCGATTCGACTCTGCTCTTTAATTCCGTATTATCGATAAGGACACGATTACTCTCGATTGAACATTACGAATTATGTGTGTTATGGATTATGTGTGGTGATAGTGTGCTTATGATAGGTCCCCAGGATTCAGATCTCATACGCAGAACAATATTATGCAGAATTTCAGGAAGAATCACACACAAACCTTCTGCTTTGATAAATTTTATTTTCTAGCTAACTTTAATTTTTGGATAATATGAAAACTCAATCTCGGGATGTTGGAATTTCAACACAGCGTTAACATGATACCATCACGATTGCGTTGTTTCACTTTGATAACGGCACCTGTGGTTAATTCCCGACGCGTAACGCAATCGATCGGTTGTTGAGAGAGAGATTAAACATGCAAACTATTCTATCAAAACCTTAACCTTATAATGTAAATTCGTATTTAAACATTGCCCACACAGTACCACATCCATTCATAGACCTTCAAGTCAATTCTTATCACGCTTTTAACAGTAGGACGATTGGTTATTATGCAACTCAATGACAGCAGTATTTTTCGTTATGAATTGATTTTTAATGCACCACCTTGGAGTGGCACCCTTCTTGATTATCCCGATATGCGTATCGTGTGTCTTCTTTATGACTGGTTCAATTCCTTGCGTAAAGCAGACGCCGAGGTTAGCATCTCTTGTGTCTAAAATGTGTTTGCTGTGTGTTGCGGCGCGGGAATGAGGGGGAGAGTGTGGAGGAGGGGTTGCATACGACCGGCTGCCAGTTTCTGTCCACCGCTGGCTGGATGAGTCAGCACGACGCTCGCCGTCGTCGCGCCGATGGGTGTTGAGTGCGGGGCCGCTTCCCTCTCAGCCCTGGTGACGCGAAGTTGCGCGCTGTAGCACGCTGGTGGCACGCTGCTGGCACGCGCTGGTGCTGATGCTGGTGCTGATTGCACGCTGGTGGCGCGCGCTCCCTCTCCTTGAAGATGCACGAACGCGCCCGTGCTGGTTCGCTGACAGCAGTTTCTCTCCACTGCTGGCTGAGCTGCTGCACGCTCTTGCTTGGCGTTGCTGGCCGCGCTCTTTCTCCTTGAAGATGCGCGAACGCGCCCGTGCTGATTCGCTGACAGCAGTTTCCTCCACTTCTGGATGAGCTACGCCGGCGCGCGCTCTTTCCGCTGCTGTAGTATCTGCCGCTGCGCTCGCCGGCGACAGGTCAAGTTTTTCTTCTGCTGAGTGAGCCGAGTCGCACGCGCTCTCTTTGTTGAGGTTGTTGGCGGCTCTCTGACAGCAGGTTTCCTCCACTGCTGTATGACTCAAGTCGCACGCGCTTGGCCACTGGTTTGCTGAAGTTGTTGGCGGCTGCCCAAGCTTTTCCGCTGCTGGTTGAGCCACGTTGCACGTGCTTTCTTTGTGGAGATGCTCGAGCGCTCTCAGCGCTGATTCGCTGATAGCAGTTTCTCTCCACTGCTGTATGACTCACTTTTGTTGATACATCGCGACTCAGCGATCCTCGCTACTCAGCGAGGCTCGGAGCCAGCCGCTCCATGCGACTGCTCGTCCTGTGGACGTCTTGACTCGCTGATCTGTCTTGACTCTTGACTTAACTTCACTGGGGTTTGAAAAATGCGGCTGACCGTTATATTCAAAGACAATTCTCTCTGCGCAGTGGAAAAGGGGGGGGCGGGGTCTGTGTGTGAGTTCGTGTGTTTGTGTGTACAGATGACTCCTGCGATAACGATCTGTTTGCCCTGGCGTGAAATTCCTCTCTCGCGCTCTTCGGGAGAGACAAAGGTGGTCGGGAGCACCTATCTCTTTATACTTTCGACTTATATTTCTCAAATACCATTTGGTCCCATGTTCGCCACGACTCGTGTTTGTAACTACGTCCTCCCGACACCTCTCGGTTTACCGAGGTTCGAAATGTTATGATGGAATTATTAAAAAGAAAAATAATTTTCATCCTGAGTTTAAGAGGTCCGTTTCCAGATTGTTGGAATCCATATCCCTTGGTTCTGTAAGGTTCTATAATGGAATATCGTTTAAGGTTAACACATTATTATTAATGTTATTTTGCAATTTCTTTAAAACTTGTTTGTCTGGTTGCCGTGTGTGGGGTGGGGTGTGTCTCCTCATCAAACCCGGCTGGCTTTTCCAGATGGCCCCTTGTGATAAGGTTTAATTCCTGCTTCTCCGCGCTGTGAGAGAGACAAAGGTGGTCGGCGTTGCTTGGGATATTGTTTAAACTCTTTCGTAAGTTTGCCCGTTCGCCTCATTCCTTCTCGATAACCTTTGATGTGACTCGGTATTTTGTCTCCAAGCTTTGTTTTAACAGTAAAAGTATTAAAGGTGAAAATCATTTGATAGCGAATTAATTATTGGATAATAATTCACTGATGTATCTGGTGGCCTGGTCTTGATTGGAGTGAGCGCGAGGACCGCTAACTTTAGCTCATTCTTGTTATTGCATTTTAAATTTGAACCGTTGTTTTAAAAAAAAATAGTTTAACCCGTGGGCATCCTCATTTCTGGCTTGCGGGAGGGCTTCCCTCTGCTTGACCTCCCTTAGGGCACATCAAACTCTTGTTCATCTGGAGATCTTCGCAGATAGCTGCTAACATCCTCGCCTCGAGAGTTTTATTATTTCTTTATTTATTAATGGCCTGTTTATGACCGACACCTGGTTTTTTTGTGTGCCTGGCTTACGGGTTTTATTAATTATATTGTTTCGTTTGTTAAAAAAATATGATATATATAACGGCAAATATTATTGTTAATATCAATTTTGGAAAAGGCTCATATACAACACACCGCCCTTTAAAAAATGATCGGTGGTCTGCCACGGATTATTTTTAAAAATAAAAGAAAAATGCCTTTTCCATCTAGAACCATCGACATTCCTCGAGTTGACTGATTTTTCCTTACAACGCGCGCGTACGTGTCACAGCATGATTACATTTGAAATAAGAAAATAAAAGAACAGGAAAAAGAAAAAATAAAGGCAACATGTTACATCGGTTGTTATCAATTATTGATACTTTGATTTTTGTTTCAGTTCCTGGGAAACACTGGATAGCGGTTTCGAGCCCGGTGGTACACCGTTTCCTTCCATTCACCTCTTTGTTTTCTGTTTACCAAGTTATTGGCAACCTTACTGCCACGTTTGGTCAAAAGTACAGAATAATTTTTCTCATGACCAGGTATTTTAGAGTAACCTGTGACCTTTCCATGCAACATCATCACATCGTCGTTTTGGTCCATCGTCGGTATGGCTTTAGCCAAATGAGCACGGTTCCTTGGTTCGTATCGGTAATTTTTTTTATCCCTCGCCTTCCCTGTGGGTTTATGTGGCGTGAAGCCATGTCGTCCGCCACCAGGATTAGTACACAACACGAGTTTCCGTGCTCGACTGTTGGGGTCATTTGCCTTCTCCGCAGCCATGTGCAGATTTGCTGACTCCGTACCACGATTCGATTCCGTGCCTCGATTCGATTCCATGTTTTTGTGTGTGCTGGATTTCCACACATTCCCCGATCCATCATGGATTTTTGTCTCCGTAACGCGTTTCCCTGGCACTTTTACAGTACTCTCACGCAATTTTGCGACACAATTGATCGCGTTTCCACTTACCAAACAAGCATGTTCCTCCCCCCGATCCTGTTGGTTATCATTTCCTGTTAGATCACGCTTCATGGTTAATTTTCCTTGTTGAATAGGTGGGTTCACCACGGAAGCGACTCTCGCGTTCCCCACCACATCAAAGCGTGTGCATGGCGCATTTAGTTTTCCACAATCATGGTTCCCCTCCTGGTTCTGTTTGTAACCTCCAACCTGCTTGATCTTTTCAAAGGGCTGTGATTTTTTTTTCAGATCAGCGGACACCTCTTTCCCTGTCATTTTCCTCTCAACCAGTGTGAGCGATTTATCACGTGCCCATGTCACCCTCTTTGTTACAGCCAAGCCATGTGTGCCCCTTGTGTATCGTGGAATGGGGAATCGGCGTGATTCTGCTCTTGGCCTATACACGCCGTGATTCTCGCGATTATGTGTCTTTGTGTGTCGTGGCCGCCCATTCTCTATGTGCCACTGTCGACCGTAATTGTTATCTCGCCATCTGTGTGGGTAATTTTGGCCGGCTGTGTGCCGTTGCATTGGGTGAAGATGTGGTCCTGCTCTTTGCTTCCACCCGTGGCGATTGTCGCAAATACGCGTCTCTGCACGCTGCGAACGCTCCTGGCCTGTGTGCCGTGGAATTTGGAACTGGTCTGACTTTGCTCGTGGTCTCCACGCATTGCGATTCTCGCAAATACGCGTCCGTGCATGCTGCGATCGCTCCTGGTCTGTGTGCCATTGTCTCGTGTAATTGTTATTTGACCACCCGTGTATGTAATTATGTTGGTAATCCGTGGGTGCT
Organism: Petromyzon marinus; assembly: GCF_048934315.1. Taxonomy (NCBI): domain Eukaryota; kingdom Metazoa; phylum Chordata; class Hyperoartia; order Petromyzontiformes; family Petromyzontidae; genus Petromyzon; species Petromyzon marinus. The sequence goes on along the minus strand of NW_027423677.1, from coordinate 2,442,706 downwards.
TTTTGTTTTCTGCACTGTGGGCCTGCGTGCATCAAATGCCTCACATGTTTTTTATTTTCCTCTAATAGGCTGGTTGCCTTGTCCCGTTCACTGTGTGCTGTGAAATCATTGTTTTTAGCCCGGTACAGCCAAGCCATGTGTGCCCGATCCACTATGTGGTCTAAGGAGGCTGTCTCTGGATTCAAGACCATTCCCACAATTTCTGTAATCTCTGGACTTAAAGATCCAAAAAAACATAATTTTGAACCTTTTGTCACCTTCGTGATACTGATCCACATCGCCCGCATAGTACGCTCTTTTAAATCGCATGAGGTAATCCCGAGGATCCTCGTCTGCACACTGGGTCATAGATTTTGCAGCGTTAAATCCCTCAGACAGTGTTGAATATTCTCCAAACTTCCGAATCACTGCCAGGCTCAGCTTTTTAAAATCGTTCCGAACCTCGTATGGTAGCGATTTTACCCATGATATGGACTGTCCATGCAAGCTGCGTTTCAGCAAACTCGCTTTTTCATCCGTTTTCCTCAGACCCCTGATCATTGCTTCTGCTTCTACCGTTGCGATGTGAGTGTGAATGTCCCTGTTCTTATTGTGTGGATCAAAATAGGGAATTCTGACGAGAGCTTTGTCCATCAATTTCAGAGTGTTACTACTGAACGAGTATTCGGAAAGTTGATCATTGTCATCCGAGTCAGATTCGGATGAGTCATTAACATCACGGTGGCGTTGCTTAACATGATTTTTGTAGTGTATTTTGCGCCTGTAACGTGGGTCAACTTTGCTCGGTGACTCATGTTTGTCCCATGGCTCATACTTATGTGGTTTTTGTGGGGAGTTTGATTTATATTTGTCTGGTGCGTCGTGCCTGTCGCGATGTTTGTGTCGGCCGTCTGTGCGTGGGGTGCGTTTTCCTGGAGAGTTGCCTCGGAGCTTCGGCTCCGCCCTTTCTCGCGTTATTAGTACATAATCTCCTGGTGATTTAGTTTTAATATTCTGTCTCACTCTGACTTCGGGGTTATCACTCCCACCTGTTTCTTTTCCGAAATTTTCTTCATCCCATAATCTCTGTTTGTCTGTCTGTGCGAGAGGGTCTGAGTTCAGCGTAGCTATTCCTGATGTTTTTACATCGTGTTCGCTTTTCTCCCATTTTATCCAGTTCTTAAGCAGTGTCCCAATGTCAACAATACAGCTCCCCTTCCATGTGTCTCCCTGATTTGTTTGCTCTGTAGCAGATCGGCCTGACCTTTTTGGTACAAGTTCCCAATATCCCGCAATCCACTCAAAAATTACTCTTAATACGAGCATCTCTGGAATTTCACTTCAGAGTGCATATCAAAACAGTTGTATCCAGAATGCATCAGTTCGACTCGTGTGACTCTGGTATTCCCTTCAGAGCACGTATAAAAACACTTGTATCACAGGATGTGGTCAGTTTGACTCGAGCAAATAATCTTACTTCAACTGTCTTTGTTATACCCTGCTACTCTGGAATTTCCCTTCAGAGTGCGTTTTTTTTTTGTTTTACACCCGTTACAGTCACAGGGTAAAGTTAGATCATAAAACCTTGGTTAATACAACAGTGATTTGTTCCTTAATTCAAGCATAAACTGTCTGCGAGAGATCCCGGACGACGCGCCCAATATGTTGTATATATAGGTGTTATGAAAATTGATGAAAATAATGAAAATTAAATGAAATTTGAGATTTGCATAATTTATCCGAAATTATGTTAATTAGTGTAATTATGCGCATAAATTATGCTGATTCGAGAGATAATTGTATTAATTTATGCGAGTGGGCGTGGTTGGGATAATGAAGGTCGTTATGGATTATCAGGTCGAGCCTCGGTGACTAGGATTGTGTTATGAATTGGAATGACGCAATTAATCGTATGCAGTGACGCAGGCGTTGTGAGCGTGAATGAGGGAGAGTCGATTCGACTCTGTTCTTTAATTCCGTATTATCGATAAGGACACGATTACTCTCGATTGAACATTACGAATTATGTGTGTTATGGATTATGTGTGGTGATAGTGTGCTTATGATAGGTCCCCAGGATTCAGATCTCATACGCAGAACAATATTATGCAGAATTTCAGGAAGAATCACACACAAACCTTCTGCTTTGATAAATTTTATTTTCTAGCTAACTTTAATTTTTGGATAATATGAAAACTCAATCTCGGGATGTTGGAATTTCAACACAGCGTTAACATGATACCATCACGATTGCGTTGTTTCACTTTGATAACGGCACCTGTGGTTAATTCCCGACGCGTAACGCAATCGATCGGTTGTTGAGAGAGAGATTAAACATGCAAACTATTCTATCAAAACCTTAACCTTATAATGTAAATTCGTATTTAAACATTGCCCACACAGTACCACATCCATTCATAGACCTTCAAGTCAATTCTTATCACGCTTTTAACAGTAGGACGATTGGTTATTATGCAACTCAATGACAGCAGTATTTTTCGTTATGAATTGATTTTTAATGCACCACCTTGGAGTGGCACCCTTCTTGATTATCCCGATATGCGTATCGTGTGTCTTCTTTATGACTGGTTCAATTCCTTGCGTAAAGCAGACGCCGAGGTTAGCATCTCTTGTGTCTAAAATGTGTTTGCTGTGTGTTGCGGCGCGGGAATGAGGGGGAGAGTGTGGAGGAGGGGTTGCATACGACCGGCTGCCAGTTTCTGTCCACCGCTGGCTGGATGAGTCAGCACGACGCTCGCCGTCGTCGCGCCGATGGGTGTTGAGTGCGGGGCCGCTTCCCTCTCAGCCCTGGTGACGCGAAGTTGCGCGCTGTAGCACGCTGGTGGCACGCTGCTGGCACGCGCTGGTGCTGATGCTGGTGCTGATTGCACGCTGGTGGCGCGCGCTCCCTCTCCTTGAAGATGCACGAACGCGCCCGTGCTGGTTCGCTGACAGCAGTTTCTCTCCACTGCTGGCTGAGCTGCTGCACGCTCTTGCTTGGCGTTGCTGGCCGCGCTCTTTCTCCTTGAAGATGCGCGAACGCGCCCGTGCTGATTCGCTGACAGCAGTTTCCTCCACTTCTGGATGAGCTACGCCGGCGCGCGCTCTTTCCGCTGCTGTAGTATCTGCCGCTGCGCTCGCCGGCGACAGGTCAAGTTTTTCTTCTGCTGAGTGAGCCGAGTCGCACGCGCTCTCTTTGTTGAGGTTGTTGGCGGCTCTCTGACAGCAGGTTTCCTCCACTGCTGTATGACTCAAGTCGCACGCGCTTGGCCACTGGTTTGCTGAAGTTGTTGGCGGCTGCCCAAGCTTTTCCGCTGCTGGTTGAGCCACGTTGCACGTGCTTTCTTTGTGGAGATGCTCGAGCGCTCTCAGCGCTGATTCGCTGATAGCAGTTTCTCTCCACTGCTGTATGACTCACTTTCGTTGATACATCGCGACTCAGCGATCCTCGCTACTCAGCGAGGCTCGGAGCCAGCCGCTCCATGCGACTGCTCGTCCTGTGGACGTCTTGACTCGCTGATCTGTCTTGACTCTTGACTTAACTTCACTGGGGTTTGAAAAATGCGGCTGACCGTTATATTCAAAGACAATTCTCTCTGCGCAGTGGAAAAGGGGGGGGCGGGGTCTGTGTGTGAGTTCGTGTGTTTGTGTGTACAGATGACTCCTGCGATAACGATCTGTTTGCCCTGGCGTGAAATTCCTCTCTCGAGCTCTTCGGGAGAGACAAAGGTGGTCGGGAGCACCTATCTCTTTATACTTTCGACTTATATTTCTCAAATACCATTTGGTCCCATGTTCGCCACGACTCGTGTTTGTAACTACGTCCTCCCGACACCTCTCGGTTTACCGAGGTTCGAAATGTTATGATGGAATTATTAAAAAGAAAAATAATTTTCATCCTGAGTTTAAGAGGTCCGTTTCCAGATTGTTGGAATCCATATCCCTTGGTTCTGTAAGGTTCTATAATGGAATATCGTTTAAGGTTAACACATTATTATTAATGTTATTTTGCAATTTCTTTAAAACTTGTTTGTCTGGTTGCCGTGTGTGGGGTGGGGTGTGTCTCCTCATCAAACCCGGCTGGCTTTTCCAGATGGCCCCTTGTGATAAGGTTTAATTCCTGCTTCTCCGCGCTGTGAGAGAGACAAAGGTGGTCGGGGTTGCTTGGGATATTGTTTAAACTCTTTCGTAAGTTTGCCCGTTCGCCTCATTCCTTCTCGATAACCTTTGATGTGACTCGGTATTTTGTCTCCAAGCTTTGTTTTAACAGTAAAAGTATTAAAGGTGAAAATCATTTGATAGCGAATTAATTATTGGATAATAATTCACTGATGTATCTGGTGGCCTGGTCTTGATTGGAGTGAGCGCGAGGACCGCTAACTTTAGCTCATTCTTGTTATTGCATTTTAAATTTGAACCGTTGTTTTAAAAAAAAATAGTTTAACCCGTGGGCATCCTCATTTCTGGCTTGCGGGAGGGCTTCCCTCTGCTTGACCTCCCTTAGGGCACATCAAACTCTTGTTCATCTGGAGATCTTCGCAGATAGCTGCTAACATCCTCGCCTCGAGAGTTTTATTATTTCTTTATTTATTAATGGCCTGTTTATGACCGACACCTGGTTTTTTTGTGTGCCTGGCTTACGGGTTTTATTAATTATATTGTTTCGTTTGTTAAAAAAATATGATATATATAACGGCAAATATTATTGTTAATATCAATTTTGGAAAAGGCTCATATACAACAACTCTCCTCCACTTCTTTTGCATCCATTGAAAACGGAGCCGCAAACAGTGTGATTTCCTTCTCAATAACAGAAAAATCTTGGAAGCGCTGACTGAATTCTGTCATGAGAGATGTGGTCACAGACACATTCTCCCATTTTTGCAGAGAGCTTGGCATTTGGAAATGCGCATTGATTTCGGTCAGCGTGGGGAAGTGCGCTACATTGAAGTTGCGCAGTTGTGACTCGAAGAGACGGAGCTTCGCACGGAATGCTTTCATGTGCACATACAGCTGTGGTACCAGCTGCTCTTTGCCTTGTAGTCTCTTGTTCGGGGTGTTGAGATGATCAGTGAGATCAACTAAAAAAGCCAGGCCTGCCAACCATAAAGGGTCACTGATCTCATGGAGAGGTCTGCCCTTTTCTTTCAAAAACTTGTCGATATATGATCTCAGGGAATAAAACCACTGCAGCACGGAGCCGCGACTGAGCCAGCGCACTTGAGAATGGTAGAGTAGGTCCCCGTATTCAACATCGACATCAGAGAGGAACGCTTGCAATTCTCTGTGGTAAAGCCCTCGGGCCATAATTTTTTTTGACATTTTTCACAACTGTGTTCATCACATCGCCAAGCTGGATTATCTTGGCACAGAGGGCTTCTTGGTAGATGATACAGTGCATTTTAACAGTCTCACCTCCGCTCTCCTGCACCTTGGCACTCACCATAGAAGCCATTCCTTTGCGCTCGCCTGTCATTGCTGGAGCCCCATCCGTTGTAATTCCACACAGCTTGTCCCATTTAAGTCCAGCCTGGTTAATTGAATCTGACACAGCTTCAAACATGTCCTTCCCAGTTGTTGTCCCCTTTAGACTCCGAAGATCAAGCACTTCCTCCGTAATGCAAAAATTCTCATTAACTCCCCACAAAAAAATTAACAGCCGTGCAGTGTCCGTGGCATCTGTGCTCTCATCACATGCAATCGAGTAAAAATCGAAAGCACAAGCTTTATCTGACACTTGCTGTTTTAAGTTAGCCGACAAGTCTTCAATTCGCCGCACAACCTTATTTCTGGACATACTAACATCGTTAAAATCCTGCATTTTCTCCAGGCACATTCCCACGACTTTAGTGAGGCACTGTTTGATGAAGTCACCGTCTGAGAAAGGTTTCCCATGTTGGGCAATGAGTTGAGCTACTTCATTGCTGGCTATTGTTGCATTTTCTTGAACTTTGTTAGCACGGAAAAAAAAACCCTGCTGCTGCGTTAGCAGGCTAGCTTGCCATTTGCTTTACCTTCTTTCTCCGCTCGGCGCCAGTGTAGGACGTGAAGGTCTGATGTTTCGTTTCATAATGCCGTCGTACATTGTACTCTTTCATCACGGCAACACTCTCATTACAAATCAAACAAACACACTTCCCCTTGGTTTCAATGAAAAAAATTCATTTTTCCACCGAGTTTGAAATTTTCTGCACTCGCTTGCAATCTTGCGTCTCTTCGGTTCCGGCATTTCTGGTGACCCTGAGCAAATGTTTTCTTCGATTGCTTGCTTTGTGGAGACGCTGCCTTGTTCAAGACAATAGCGCCATCTAGTGCTTAAATTAAGAAATGCAATACAGTGGGCCATAGTCCATTATATTTTTAAACTTTGATACGGCCAATTAAAAATGGATGGCGGGCCGCAGTTGGCCCGCGGGCCGTAGTTTGGACACCCCTGGTTTATAGCATGTTATATAATAATAAATAGTATAACATTGTAATGTTTAACATAATTCATAAGGCAATATATAGTATTGTAATTTTATAGTGAATATATGTGTGGTATACAGTAGGGTTGGTAGAATAAGTCTAATATTTTACAGTCTAAAGTATAGGGTAGTCTAAAGTAACTCATTGTATAATTCAAGGGTGGGTTTGTCTGTGGTAGTGTATATTACGGTGTATAGTTGTGTAATGTAGGAAAAAGTTTATTTGGAGACATATCAATATAATGCATAATGTTAGAGCTTACATTGGGCTGTGTATACGATATTATACAATGTAGTTTAGATTGGAAGCTATAACGTTACAATGTATAGTAGTCTAGTTTATGGCATGGTTGTAATGCAACACAGGACAGAGCAGCACATCGTGGCTGTTTCTCCCCCCTCCTCCGTTCCGAGCATGGATGGACTCGTCAGTCTGAACGAGGCTCGTCGCTCTCCGTGGTGCTAACGTTGGAAAGAAGGAAAAAACCGCCACCCATTTTTTTCGCCATATGGCATTGTAATGTATAACGACTTATTGTTAGTAGCTCAGCTGATGGAGAGTATATAGAGTTTATTGATAACATTGATGTAAATTTTGATTTAAAGCTTTCGTGACTGCAGTAATTCATATTCTTAGTTTTTTCGGTAAAGTCACGTTGAAGAGAAACAACAAAATAACAAAATATATATAAAACAATAAAAAATTCTCACGACGTTTCGACCATAACTCAAACGGTCATCATCAGGTGTGTCGGTTTGCATAAATTTATTTTGATAACGGCATATTTATTTATATATATAAAAATAACGTTTGCGTCACGCGCAACGATTGGCTGTTTGCCAGGACTAGTCCATCTATTTTTTGAAAAGAGGAGGGGGGAGACGAAATTTGTTTTTATGTATGCTGTCTGAAAGCCACTGTAAGCGTGAACAATCAATCAAGAACTGAAATGATTTATCAAATCTTTCCAATGATTGCTAAGATAGAATCCATCTTCTCGGTTGAAATTGTCTCTGTGTTTGTATATGTGGATAGCCTCATGAACGAATCTCTCATGGAAGCCAGATGGCTTACAAAGAACCTCCGTCTTGGAAAAGTCAATGGCATGTGAGCCTACTGAATTAGAACAATGATCTGCTACGGCCGAGGTGTTGGTCCTACCGTGTTTAAGGTCTGCTTTATGTTCACGAATGCGGTCCGAGATATGGCGTTTGGTTTCTCCAATGTAACTACTACCACAGAGGCAACTTAGTTTGTAGACACCAGGGTATTGTATGTCCGGAATCACATCTTTTACAGACGGAACCAGATCACGGATTTTATGTAATGTGTTGAAACGGACCTGGATCTTGTGTTTATTCAAGATTTTGGAGATCTTTTTTGTGATCCCAGCAATGTAGGGTAAAGTGATGGTTTTGAAAGGCTCCTCAAGAGGGTTCTTCTTCATGGTTTGAGTGATAGCTTTGCGGATTGTATAGTCGGAGTAACCATTAGCCCTAAGAGCTTGGTGTACGTGCTTGAGTTCACTGCTTATGTGTTCCTGGTCGGATATGCATTGGGCTCTATGATACAGAGTCTTGATGAGAGAATTCTTCTGTGATGGATGGTGGTGGGAATCCGGTTTCAGATAAGCATCCGTATGGGTAGCTTTCCTGTAGACAGAGTGGCTCATTGAACCATCAGGTCTCTTTTTAATTAGGACATCCAAAAAAGGTATCTTGCCATCTATTTCGCCTCTACGGGGAGGGTTTTCACATAACTTTAAGATCCTTCAACAAACTCCGGGATAAGAAAGCTCAGCTGATCGAGTCTCTCACCTTCCTGAAGAGATGCCGCGACTCTGGGGTAATACCAATCGCATTTACACTCACCTCTGCTACTGTAACTTCTTCTAATGCGAAACGAATTCTTTTCAAAACTAGCTTAGCTCTTATCTCAGAAAAAATCAGACTTATACGCACAGAACTAGATCAGTTAGACAAGACACTCTACAAATCACACTTATCATTGACGGCAATAATGTTCACATCGGATTGGGAACATGTAGACAATATGACTGCCTCTTCAGCTGCTACTATGTCGACCAAATGTAAGGAAAACCTGATTTCCAAATTTAACCTCCTATTCAACAAAAGACCGGACCCACACACCAAAAAGTTAGACGTTAATAAAGTCGTAATTAATCGCAGTAACAGTTCTATTTCCGATGGTCTGAAATCCGTTTTAGCTAAAGGTCTAAACTTTGCAGTCATACCTAAACACATACCAGTTAATGATATAATTGCCCAAGTAGACGTTGCTCTCAGGGGCCTGGGTCACATCGCTGCAGACGTAGCAAGATCTGAAATCGCTGCAACCCTCAAAAACGCTAAGATGCCAGCTAGCAACCTCAGCAAAAATGAGCGTTTTGAATTATATAAATTAAAAAAGAGGAATGATATTGTAGTTCTCTCAGCTGACAAAGGCAATGCTACTGTTATCATGGATAAAATAGAATACAACAACAAAATTAAAGAATTACTCGACGATGGTAGTTATACAAAAATAAAAAGAGATCCCACCAACAGCCGCGTCACACAAACCAACAAAATAATTTCTGATTCAACCGCATTAATTGATCAATCTAAACAGTTTTCATTGAAACCTTCTGCTGCCAGGCCACCAAGATTATACGGCTTACCAAAAATACATAAAGTTGATACACCTCTTCGTCCCATAGTCTCTACTATCAGCTCCCCCACCTACAAACTAGCTCGTTTTTTGTCTGAAATCCTGCGTCCTTTCACTGGAAAGACCACCTCTGCGGTACAAAATTCTACTCACCTGGTATCAACAATCAAGGGTATTTCCCTGTCCCCAGACGACCTGCTTGTCAGTTTTGATGTAGTTTCCTTATTCACCAAGGTTCCTGTACCTGACACCATTGCAATCATTGAAGACTTGGTTCATCAAGGACTAAACACTGAGGTACCCCCCCTGGTGAGACACTGTTTAACCAATACATACTTCACTTGGAATGGAACTTTCTACAAACAAACTGAGGGCACCCCAATGGGCTCCCCCCTTTCTCCAGTTATAGCTAACATTTTCATGGAGAAATTTGAGACTGACGCCATCCAGACTGCCACTCTGCGCCCAACCTTATGGAAGAGGTACGTGGATGACACTTTTGTCATCTGGCCACATGGCCGGCCTGCTCTAGACCAATTCTTCGACCACATCAATTCCATACACCCAGCCATCAGATTTACCATGGAAGTCGAAATAGATGGCAAGATACCTTTTTTGGATGTCCTAATTAAAAAGAGACCTGATGGTTCAATGAGCCACTCTGTCTACAGGAAAGCTACCCATACGGATGCTTATCTGAAACCGGATTCCCACCACCATCCATCACAGAAGAATTCTCTCATCAAGACTCTGTATCATAGAGCCCAATGCATATCCAACCAGGAACACATAAGCAGTGAACTCAAGCACGTACACCAAGCTCTTAGGGCTAATGGTTACTCCGACTATACAATCCTCAAAGCTATCACTCAAACCATGAAGAAGAACCCTCTTGAGGAGCCTTTCAAAACCATCACTTTACCCTACATTGCTGGGATCACAAAAAAGATCTCCAAAATCTTGAATAAACACAAGATCCAGGTCCGTTTCAACACATTACATAAAATCCGTGATCTGGTTCCGTCTGTAAAAGATGTGATTCCGGACATACAATACCCTGGTGTCTACAAACTAAGTTGCCTCTGTGGTAGTAGTTACATTGGAGAAACCAAACGCCATATCTCGGACCGCATTCGTGAACATAAAGCAGACCTTAAACACGGTAGGACCAACACCTCGGCCGTAGCAGATCATTGTTCTAATTCAGTAGGCTCACATGCCATTGACTTTTCCAAGACGGAGGTTCTTTGTAAGCCATCTGGCTTCCATGAGAGATTCGTTCATGAGGCTATCCACATATACAAACACAGAGACAATTTCAACCGAGAAGATGGATTCTATCTTAGCAATCATTGGAAAGATTTGATAAATCATTTCAGTTCTTGATTGATTGTTCACGCTTACAGTGGCTTTCAGACAGCATACATAAAAACAAATTTCGTCTCCCCCCTCCTATTTTCAAAAAATAGATGGACTAGTCCTGGCAAACAGCCAATCGTTGCGTGTGACGCAAACGTTATTTTTATATATATAAATAAATATGCCGTTTTCAAAATAAATTTATGCAAACCGACACACCTGATGATGACCGTTTGAGTTATGGTCGAAACGTCGTGAGAATTTTTTATTGTTTTATATATATTTTGTTATTTTGTTGTTTCTCTTCAACGTGACTTTACCGAAAAAACTAAGAATATAACATTGATGTAGTTTGTATTTTAGTTTTTTTATTAGTTTACTATATGGTATTCATCTTCTTTGGTTCTTTCGGTAAAGTCACGTAGAATGAGAATAAAATAATAAATTGATAAAATAAAATAACACAATAATATTCTCACGACGTTTCGGCCACAACACAAGCGGCCTTCATCAGGTGAAGGGAGCGAGACTGTCTGGTAGGACAGCGCTGGAGTGAGAGAGCCACGTTCAGATCACGGCTTTTAAGCTGTGTGAGAGGAACAAAGAGCCTTGACGAAGGAATTAGCATAAAATTTAGCATTGAAAAGGCTGAATAATTAGCTTGTGACTGGTCACAGAAATAGCTATGTTAAAAGTTAAAGCATACACATCCGCAGAGGCACCCATTGTTAAAAGGAATTAGCATAGAATTTAGCATTGAAATAGCTAAATTAAGGCATTCGCTTGTAACTGCTACAGAAATAGTTACGTTGAAGTCAGAGCATACACATTCACCGAGGCACTTAGTACAAATCAAAACAGGAGAATTTAGCATTGAAATAACTAGTCGAATTTAGCATTGAAATAACTGGGTGATTTGCTAGTGACTGGTCACAGAAATGCCTACACATCTGAGCTATTCACAGTACTATATAGTGAACCAATAAAAACTAAAATATAAATTACCTTCATGTTATCAATAAACTCTATATTCTCCAATCAGCTAAGCTACCAACCATAAGTCGTTATATATCACAATGCTATATGGCGAAAAAATGGGTGGATTCTTACCCTCAAATTTCCGTACCACGGATAGCTACGGGCCCCGTTCAGACGGACGAGTTCGTCCATGGTCGGAACAGAGGAGGGGGAGAGAGACAGCTGCGAAGCCCTAGTATACTCCATGTTGTAAACCATACCATTAACCGTGGTGTGAGAGGTATTAAGAGGCAATGCTGGCGAAAGAGCTGCGGTCTGAAGGTCATCGTAAAATTACAATTAATTAAGAACAGAAATGATTTAACACATCTTTCCAGTGGTTACTAAGCCTGAATCCATCTTCTCGGTTGAAATTGTCTATGTGCTTGTATATGTGAATGGCCTCATGAACGTCGTGAGAATATTATTGCGTTATTTTATTTTATCAATTTATTATTTTATTCTCATTCTACGTGACTTTACCGAAAGAACCAAAGAAGATGAATCATTGCAGTCACGAAAGCTTTAAATCGAAATTTAACCGCCTCTACGGGGAGGGATTCCACACATCCTTAAGATCATTCAACAGACTTCGGGATAAGAAGGCTCAACTAATCGAGTCTCTCACCTTTCTGAAGAGATGCCGCGACTCTAAGGTAATACCAACCGCATTTACACTAACCTCTGCTGTTGCAACTTCTCTCAATGCAAAACGAATTCTAGCTAGAACTAGCTTCGCTCTTATCTCGGAAAAAATCAGACTTACACGCACCGAACTCGATCAGTTAGACAAGACACTCTACAAATCACACTTAAAATTGACAGCAACAATGTCTACATCGGATTGGGAACATGTAGACAATATGACTACCTCTTCGGCTGCCACTATGTCGAACCAATGTAGGGACAATTTGATTTCCAAATTCAATCACCTCTCCAGCAAAAAATCGGATCCACACACCGAAAAGATAGACGTCAACAAAGTCGTAATTAATCGCAGTAACAGTTCCATTTCTGATGGTCTGAAATCCGTTTTAGCTAAAGGTCTAAACTTTGCTGTCACACCGAGACACTTACCGGTTAATGATATCATTGCCCATGTCGACGTAGCACTCAAGGGCTTGAGTCACATCTCTGCAGACGTAGCAAGATCTGAAATCGCTGCAACCCTCAAAAACGCTAAGTTGCCACCTAGCAACATCAGCAAAGACGAACGTTTTGAATTATCTCAATTAAAAAAGAGGGATGATATTGTCGTTCTCTCAGCCGACAAAGGCAATGCCACTGTCATCATGGACAAAACAGAATATAACAACAAAATTCAAGAACTACTCAACGATGGCAGCTATACAAAAATAAAAAGAGATCCCACCAACAGCCTGGTCACCAAAACGAACAAAATTATCTCTGATTCAACAGCATTAATTGATGAGAACAAACAGTTCTTGTTGAAACCCTCTGCTGCCAGACCACCAAGATTATATGGCCTTCCAAAGATACACAAAGAAGATACACCCCTTCGTCCCATCGTCTCTACTATCAGCTTCCCCACCTACAAACTGGCACGTTTTCTGGCTGATATACTGCGACCTTTCACTGGAAAAACCACCTCTGCGGTACTAAATTCTACTCACCTGGTATCGACAATCAAAGACATTTCCCTGTCCCCAAACGACCTGCTTGTCAGTTTTGATGTGGTGTCCTTGTTCACCAAAGTCCCGGTACCTGACACCATCGCTATCATTGAAGACCTGGTTCATCAAGGACTGCATACTGATGTACCCCCCCTGGTGAGACATTGCTTAACCAACACATACTTCACCTGGAATGGAACTTTCTACAAACAAACTGAGGGCACCCCAATGGGCTCCCCCCTATCTCCGGTTGTAGCCAACGTATTCATGGAAAAAATTTGAAACTGACGCCATCCAGACTGCCACTCTACGCCCGACCTTATGGAAGAGGTACGTTGATGACACCTTTGTCATCTGGCCACATGGCCAGCCTGCTCTAGACCAATTCCGCGACCACATCAATTCCATACACCCAGCCATCAGATTTACCATGGAGGTCGAAAAAGATGGCAAACTACCCTTTCTGGATGTCTTAATTAAAAGGAGACATGATGGTTCAATGAGCCACTCTGTCTACAGGAAAGCTACCCATACAGATGCTTACTTGAAACCGGATTCCCACCACCATCCATCCCAGAAGAACTGCCTCATCAAGACTCTATACCATAGAGCCCAATGCATTTCCGACCAGGAACACATTACCAGTGAACTCAAGCACGTACACCAGGCTCTCAGGGCTAATGGCTACTCCGACTACACAATCCGCAAAGCCATCACTCCAGTCATGAAGAAGGATCCTCTTGTGGAGCCACTCAAAACCATCACATTACCCTACATTGCAGGGGTCACTAAAAATATCTCCAAAATCCTGAATAAACACAAGATCCAGGTCCGATTCAACACAGTACACAAAATCCGTAATTTAGTTCCATCTGTAAAAGATGCTCTTCCAGACATACAGTACCCGGGCGTTTACAAACTAAAGTGCCTCTGTGGTAGTAGCTACATTGGAGAAACCAAAAGACATATCTCGGACCGCATCCGCGAACATAAAGCAGACTTGAAACACGGTAAGACGAACTCCTCTGCCATGGCAGATCACTGTTACAATTCAGTGGGCTCACATGACATTGACTTCTCCAAGACGGAGGTTCTTTGCAAACCAACTGGCTACCATGAGAGATTCGTTCATGAGGCCATTCACATATACAAGCACATAGACAATTTCAACCGAGAAGATGGATTCAGGCTTAGTAACCACTGGAAAGATGTGTTAAATCATTTCTGTTCTTAATTAATTGTAATTTTACGATGACCTTCAGACCGCAGCTCTTTCGCCAGCATTGCCTCTTAATACCTCTCACACCACGGTTAATGGTATGGTTTACAACATGGAGTATACTAGGGCTTCGCAGCTGTCTCTCTCCCCCTCCTCTGTTCCGACCATGGACGAACTCGTCCGTCTGAACGGGGCCCGTAGCTATCCGTGGTACGGAAATTTGAGGGTAAGAATCCACCCATTTTTTCGCCATATAGCATTGTGATATATAACGACTTATGGTTGGTAGCTTAGCTGATTGGAGAATATAGAGTTTATTGATAACATGAAGGTAATTTATATTTTAGTTTTTATTGGTTCACTATATAGTACTGTGAATAGCTCAGATGTGTAGGCATTTCTGTGACCAGTCACTAGCAAATCACCCAGTTATTTCAATGCTAAATTCGACTAGTTATTTCAATGCTAAATTCTCCTGTTTTGATTTGTACTAAGTGCCTCGGTGAATGTGTATGCTCTGACTTCAACGTAACTATTTCTGTAGCAGTTACAAGCGAATGCCTTAATTTAGCTATTTCAATGCTAAATTCTATGCTAATTCCTTTTAACAATGGGTGCCTCTGCGGATGTGTATGCTTTAACTTTTAACATAGCTATTTCTGTGACCAGTCACAAGCTAATTATTCAGCCTTTTCAATGCTAAATTTTATGCTAATTCCTTCGTCAAGGCTCTTTGTTCCTCTCACACAGCTTAAAAGCCGTGATCTGAACGTGGCTCTCTCACTCCAGCGCTGTCCTACCAGACAGTCTCGCTCCCTTCACCTGATGAAGGCCGGTTGTGTTGTGGCCGAAACGTCGTGAGAATATTATTGTGTTATTTTATTTTATCAATTTATTATTTTATTCTCATTCTACGTGACTTTACCGAAAGAACCAAAGAAGATGAATCATTGCAGTCACGAAAGCTTTAAATCGAAATATATGGTATTCATTAGATAGTGTAGTGTATACCCAGTTACTTTATGTTTATAGCTCAATTTATTGAAGAATATATTGAGTACATTTATTATATTGATGAAGTTTCTACTTAGTTTTTTTTTCACATCTGTTTATTGTATGATAGTTGGGTAGTTGCAGTCCTTTAGTGTCCATATATTAAATGCCTCTGTTGAGATGGAAACTTTGACTTTAACATAGCTATTTCCGTGACCAGTCACATGCTAATCCCTCACATTAACATCATCCTAATCTCCCAGTTACATGCTAATTTCTGACTTTAACACCCTGCTGATCCAACACTTTAACGCAGCTATTTCAATGCTAAATTATCCTGTTTGATATGTAAACTCCTTTGTCAAGGCGCTTTACCTCTCCCACCTAGTTTAAACGACACTGCGAATCTTAGCAGCAGTCATTGAAGTGCTGTCGTCCCGACAGTTCTGTTCCTTCACCTGAAGAAGGCTACTTGTGTTGTGGCCGAAACGTCGTGAAAATTTAATTTTTTATTACGTTTTATTCTTTTTTATTTTATTTCCATTCTACGTTACTTTACCGAAAGAACCAAGAAGATGAATCCCTGCAGTCACGAAAACTTTAAATCTGAACTTTACGCAATTAAAAATCATAGTGTAAGATAAGACTACAATCGTTGTCTGCTGTGAGGATCTTCTGTACTCAGGGCCCCGAATGTTTGTGGCAAGTGAAAGTTTGTCTGAGCAAAATATAAGATTTCTCACAGTAGCATACTGTATGACCACACGTCGCTCTGCACCTTGTAGAGCCCATGGAACATGCTTTCTGAAGACATACACTTTACAGGCAGAGGCACCTAATGGACATGACCGCATGGCCACAAGCACAACAACAATACGTTCAGTAAATTCAGTTCAGGGCGATGCTTCGCGATTCGTCATACGTTTTTTGCGTGAGGCCACATATTCATCTGGCCAAATTAGCGTCATCTAGCCCTCCACTACCCTGAAGTGTTAAATGTGTAGTGACATCACGGGATGTCACTGTGTAGTGCCGGCCCTAGAGAGGCACGGCGTGCGGTGTATTGACATCGCGGATACCACTATGGTGTGGGTGTAGTACTGGCCCTAGAGGGGCTCGGTCAGCGCTGATTGATCAGCTGGATGGCATCACGCTTGGCGTGCAGTGCCAGCCCGACAGGATAGGGTGTGGGAATGCCGGCCGTATGAAAGGGGTTACAAAAGGCCATGGCACTCTGGTTGACCCGAGAGGACACGTGACCGGTTAAGTCTACAAAGGGGCCCCAAGTGGGGGCTAGGGGTGGTCACGTGGTCGGGGTCCAGATCCTGCTGCTCGAGGATTCTAGAAGGTGGTCGTGGCCAAGGGCGGAGCCAGCCACGCCACAGAGAATATAAGCCGGGTCCCCCAGAGGGACCGGCGTTGTTGTTCATCTTGAAGAAACCTTTGTCTGCGTCTACGTTCTACCGAGTCTCCAACACGTGGACCTGGACCCGAGCTGTGGTCCCGGTCTGTCGTAGCTAGTCATGTTGTAATTAGTGTAGTTAGCCTGGTGGTCACCACCACAGGTTATTCTGGGCCAGAGTTACCCCGTGTACCACATGGTGGGGGGGGAGGAGGAAGGCGATTTGTGAAATTGCCCCATATTTTAAACTATCGGCAGAGCAGAGAGATTGAATCCAATTACCGACCTCTAGATTGCAAGTCTAGGGTGGGGGGGCCATTGCACCACCATGTGTGGCAGCACCCCCCACTCTTTTTTTTCTTAGGGGCTGTGCAAAATAAAATAAAAACATTGAGTACAATTAAAGTGATGGGCCTTCTATCCCGATGATGGTGATGACATTGGCGATACTGATAATGATGCTGATGATGCTAAGTAAGGTTAGGACTCACATTGCCCTTCAGGTATTTGGGGTCAGTGTGGACGTCCCGTTCCAGCCCAAAGTCGCAAATTTTGGTGATGTGTCGATGCGTTACCAGCAATTTCCTCGCAGCCAGGTCCCCTGTTGTATCTATGTTCCCCCCTACTTGGGTGTCTGTATATACATCTGGGGTTATGTGTTTCCTCTCTCTCGTAAATTTAGCTCTTCTGTACCTGATGATGGCTGCTTGTGTTGCAACCGAAACGTCGTACGCTATTTAGTTTTTTTATTATTTCTTATTTATACGTGACTTTACCGAAAAAAACTAAGAGTAATTCCTGCAGTCACGAAAGCTTCGAATCAAGTCTGAACTACCTCTACGGGGAGGTATGAAGTTTGTGTCTTTGTGTTGTCTCTGCTTGTGTATCTGCCTTTGTTTCTTGGCTTGGATTTGTGTCTCTGTGCTGTCTCTGCCTGTGTGTGGGCCTTGGTGTTTTCGAGTGTGTGCTGCTGCACCCCCTTTGCTCCATGCATACCTCATGCTAAATTGTCCCATTGTCTCTCAGCCTTACCTTCTCTGCCTATTTAAGGCGACTTCACTGTGTGCGTGTCTGTGCTGGTTCGCTCTACTTGGATGTCTATGTGTGTGTGCGCGGTCTGTATTTTAAATTTCATACTTAACTTGCAATTTAGCAATCTTTGAAATAGCGTAATCAACCAGACTATGCGTTAATTGTGTTTTGACCGACCGTCTGTGTTGCTTTATATGGTTTCCAAATGTTGCTAAACCCTGTTTGTTTGGTATGCTTCTCTCTCTGTGTCCCCTGTTGTATCTGTGTTAGTTCCACCCTACTTGTGTCTGTATATACATCTGGGGTTATGTTTCCTCTCTCTCGTAAATTTAGTTCTTCTGTACCTGATGATGGCTGCTTGTGTTGCAACCGAAACGTCGTACGCTATTATGTTATTTTATTATTTCTTATTTTTACGTGACTTTACCGAAAAAAACAAAGAGTAATTCCTGCAGTCACGAAAGCTTTGAATCAAGTCTGTAGTGCCTCTTGTTAAACAGTGCTTCAGTTAAACAGGAATATTAATAAATCTAGCAGCCATGACTTGAAAAGTAACAAATTTACATTTTGGGTGGCACTCTAAATCGTCCGGTAAATCGTGTCGCCAATTATAATGTCTGCGTTTATCTGCGCGTGTCTGTGTACCCCCAGTGGAGGAATACGTGCGCAGCTTGCTGGACAACCCTGAGTTGATTGACCGTCTGGCACTGGCCTCGGAGCAGGTGAGACTCCGTATGCGTGCATCAGCTTTGCCCCCCCTCATATTTTTGGTGCGGGCCTGTACCCTTGTCCGACCCCTCACTTCCGCGTTGCATCCAGCTGCCTCACTGAAGAAAGGGACACTTGCCTTGCGCTGAGTACGACGTTTCGCTGGTTGTAATCGCCAGGGAAATGATATACTCGATTTGTAAGTGTTGTGGGTTTACTCTCCAATACACTGGCGTGCTGCAGTAGTAACTAATTGACACGTTTTGTTTTACGTAGCAAACCTTACTAATTGGCTGTACCGGGTTAACTACACACATTTACGCGCTCTTACCCAAAAAACCTTTATTATGGATAATATTGGTCGCGAAAGAATACGTGTTAAACAGCTCCCTTTTAGAACGTCTCATCCTCACCAGCAATGGTCAATCAATCAAATAAATCCTAGATTTATAACGTGGCATATTTAGCAAAAAGCAGAGACGGAAGGGTGAAACTCTAGAGGTAGCTCTATGATATCCGCTTTTGTGGAACGTTCTCTAACACGGATGGCCGTACTGCTCTGAGATAAATCAGACTGGATCCTTCGTCTCGTTACGTGATGGCGGTTGCAAAATTGTTGTTGACGCGTGCATGTGCCGTGCGTGTGCTGTGTACGTGTGCAGGATGTGGTGGAGTCCCGGGTAATCTTCCCCGAACATCTCCCGCTGTCCCAGCTGCAGCAAGGTGTGCGCTCCGGCCGGTTTGTCCAGGGAACCTTCCTTGCGAGTCGTGAGAATTACCTGGAGGGGACTCTGAGGGTGCGAGGGGACGGTGACAGTGATAAAGAGGTACACGTTTCACAAGCCTGCGTCTGGAAGGAACAATGCTGTTCGATCGTATCTGTGTGAGTTTTAAAAACAAATTTATAATGAAGCAGTGGCATAGCCTTCTTGGCATGAGCAGTAGCTCTTAACCTTTACTGCAAGGCTGCAGTAAAGGTTAAGAGCTACTGGGCTAAAATATTTGTATTTTGAACGTCTTTTGCACCCTACGTAGGTGTCGTAGCCTGGCTCCTGCCCCCCCGGCCTGTGGGTCCTGGTGCAGTTGCACTGCCTGCACACTCGATAGCTACGCCACCACAACCACAGTATATACGTTAATTGTGACTACTTTAATAATAGGGTTTTTCCCTTTTTTTCTGGCAACAAAACTGAAACCTTTTACAAGGAATCATGTGTGCATTAACCACAATACTTGTGGTCAAAATGCAAACAAAAAACACTCTATGATAATATATACATTGTCCTTGAGACTGATTGGTCCACACCAGGGACGGCTTTCTTTTGAGCCTCGACCCAATTGGTGCGAGACCAGAGGACGCCAAAAGGCGTACGCATATATTGCAAATATTATCAGTGTGTTTTTGTTTGCATTTTCACCACAAGTATTGTGGTTAATGCACACATGATTCCTCGTAAAAGGTTTCAGTTTTGTTGCCAGAAAAAAGGGGAAAATCCTATTATATTTTGGTACTGGAAAAGGAGGTCTAATGATGGTTGTGACTACTTTGTTAACAAAATGAATGGTTCTAGATTTAAAGCTTTCGTGACTGCTAGGATCCATACTCTTTGGTTCTATTGGGTAAAGTCACGTAGGTGAAAATACAATAACAAAAAATCACGACGTTTCGGCCACAACACAAGCGGCCTTCATCAGGTGAAGGGACGAGCCTGTCTGGAGAACAGCGCTGGAGTGGAAGTAGCCACGCTTAGATCACGACATTTAAGCTGTGTGAGAAGAAGAAAAAGACCACGCGCTTTGACAAAGGAATTAGCATATAATTTAGCATTGAAATGGCTCATTGAAATAGCTAAGTTAAAGTATACACATCCGCAGAGGTGCCCGTTGACAAAGGAATTAGCATCGAATTTAGCATTGAAATAGCTGAGTGATTAGCTAGTAACTGGTCACAGAAATAGCTATGTTAAAGTTAGAGTATATACATTCACCGAGGCACCTAGTACTCATCAAACAGGAGAATTTAGCGAAACACAACCACGCTCAGACATCGGACCTGTGTGCGAGCCTACAAGGTGTTCTGACAAAGAGATTAGCATAAAAATTAGCATTTGATTGGCGGATTTTAGGAAAGAGGTGGTGTACGTGCCGGTGGACTTGCAGTTTGGCGCGGGGGGGGGGGAAGGGGGGAGGGGGATGTTCTGTTTCAGAGGAGACCTGATGGCTCATTGGGGCATTCTGTCTACAGGAAACCCACCCACACAGATTCCTACTTGAAACCTGATTCCCACCACCACCCAGCCCAAAAGAATTCTCTCATAAAAACTTTATTCCATAGGGCTCATTGCATTTCGGACCAGCACCACCTGACCAATGCATTAAAACATGTACACCTGGCCCTCAAAAGGAATGGTTACTCTGACCGTACCATCCGCCAAGCTGTCTCTCCCTCCATACAGAAACAACCACTTGATACTCCGGTCAAACCATCACACTTCCATATATCGCAGGCGTTACTAAAAAGATTTCCAAAATTCTAAACAAACACAAGATCCAGGTCCGGTTCAATACAGTACATAAAATTCGTGATCTTAATTAATTGTATTTTTACGATGACTTTTTTCGATTTAAAGCTTTCGTGACTGCAATGATTCATCTTCTTTGGTTCTTTCGGTAAAGTCACGTAGAATGATAATAAAATAATAAATTGATAAAATAAAATAACACAATAATATTCTCGAGACTGTCCTGTCTGGTAGGACAGTCTCGCCCCCTTCACCTGATGAAGGCCGCTTGTGTTGTGGCCGAAACGTCGTGAGAATATTATTGTGTTATTTTATTTTATCAATTTATTATTTTATTCTCATTCTACGTGACTTTACCGAAAGAACCAAAGAAGATTTTACGATGACCTTCAGACCGCAGCTCTTTCGCCAGCATTGCCTCTTAATACCTCTCACACCACGGTTAATGGTATGGTTTTACAACATGGAGTATACTAGGGCCTCGCAGCTGTCTCTCTCCCCCTCCTCTGTTCCGACCATGGACGAACTCGTCCGTCTGAACGGGGCCCGTAGCTATCCGTGGTGCTAAAGTTGAGGGTAAGAATCCACCCATTTTTTTGCCATATAGCATTGTGATATATAACGACTTATTGTTGGTAGCTTAGCTGATTGGAGAATATAGAGTTTATTGATAACATTAAGGTAATTTATATTTTAGTTTTTATTGGTTCACTATATAGTACTGTGAATAGCTCAGATGTGTAGGCCTTGACTTCAACATAGTCATTTCTGTGACCAGTCACTAGCCAATCACTCAGTTATTTCAATGCTAAATTCGCCTAGTTATTTCAATGCTAAATTCTCCTGTTTGATTTGTACTAAGTGCCTCGGTGAATGTGTATGGTCTGACTTTAACGTAGCTATTTCTGTGAGCAGTTACAAGCTAATCACTCAGCTATTTCAATGCTAAATTCTATGATAATTCCATTGTCAAGGGGTGCCTCTGCGGATGTGTATGCTTTAACTTAGCTATTGCAATGCTAAATTCTATGCTAATTCCATTGTCAAGGGGTGCCTCTGCGGATGTGTATGCTTTAACTTTTAACATAACTATTTCTGTGACCAGTCACAAGCTAATCATTCAGCCATTTCAATGCTAAACTATATGCTAATTCCTTTGTCAAGGTGCTTTGTTCCTCTCACACAGCTTAAAGGCCGTGATCTGAACGTGGCTCTTTCACTCCAGCGCTGTCCTACCAGACAGTCTCGTCCCTTCACCTGATGAAGGCCGCTTGTGTTGTGGCCAAAACGTCGTGAGAATATTATTGTGTTATTTTATCAATTTATTATTTTATTCTCATTCTACGTGACTTTACCGAAAGAACCAAAGAAGCTGATCCCATCCGTGAAGGATGTCATTCCTGATTTACAGTACCCCGGGGTTTACAAATTGAGTTGTACCTGCGGTGATTGCTACATCGGTGAGACAAGGCGACATGTCTCTGACCGAATTCGCGAGCACAAAGCAGATTTGAAACACGGCAAAACGAATTCTTCTGCCGTGGCTGATCACTGTTACAACGCTGTGGGGGATCACGATATATTTTTTTCCGATACCAAGGTTCTTTGCAAACCCACGGGCTTTTATCAGAGATTTGTTCATGAAGCAATTCAGATCTACAAACACAGACACAATTTCAACCGAGAGGATGGTTTCAAAATTAAGCAACCATTGGAAAGATGTTCTAAATCGAACTAAACATTAAACTAATTTCAATGGTACAGTATATTTTTCGAGTAGTGGTACCTCAAACTTTCGCAGCTCTTATAAATTCCCATTTTCACACCATCAATAGGTAAAATCCCCCTCCCCCCTTTCCCCCCCCCCGCGCCAAACTGCAAGTCCACCGGCACGTACACCACCTCTTTCCTAAAATCCGCCAATCAAATGCTAATTTTTATGCTAATCTCTTTGTCAGAACACCTTGTAGGCTCGCACACAGGTCCGATGTCTGAGCGTGGTTGTGTTTCGCTAAATTCTCCTGTTTGATGAGTACTAGGTGCCTCGGTGAATGTATATACTCTAACTTTAACATAGCTATTTCTGTGACCAGTTACTAGCTAATCACTCAGCTATTTCAATGCTAAATTCGATGCTAATTCCTTTGTCAACGGGCACCTCTGCAGATGTGTATACTTTAACTTAGCTATTTGAATGAGCCATTTCAATGCTAAATTATATGCTAATTCCTTTGTCAAAGCGCGTGGTCTTTTTCTTCTTCTCACACAGCTTAAATGTCGTGATCTAAGCGTGGCTACTTCCACTCCAGCGCTGTTCTACAGACAGGCTCGTCCCTTCACCTGATGAAGGCCGCTTGTGTTGTGGCCGAAACGTCGTGATTTTTTGTTATTTTATTTTCACCTACGTGACTTTACCCAATAGAACCAAAGAGTATAAAATGAATGGTCTATTTCCACCTCCAAAATGTAACGTTAAATAACAATTAGGTACATTGGCCCTTTGTTGGAAAAAAAACCCAGTCCAGAAATTGCCCTGCTTGAACATATGTTACTGAAAAACATTGGTTTCAGAAGATTCATGGGCTAATAGTCCTACATTTTAAATTGTTTATTCGTGGTATTAAAACTCTCGTACAGTAAAACCTTGGATTGCGAGCATAATTCGTTCTGGAAACGTGTTTGTAATCCAAAGCACTCGTATATCAAAGCACTCGTATATCAGTTGTGATCACGTGACGCTCGGCAGTACAAAGCTGCTCGTATTGCAAGACCCTCGCTCGTTTATCAAATTAATATTTATTATAAATTTTGCTCGTCTTGTAAAACACTCGCAGACCAAGTTATTCGCAATCCAAGGTTTTACTGTATATGCTGCTCTCTAACAGCACTTGGCCCAGCGGTCTGTTAAGGCTATACGGGGGATCTTTTTTGTCTCCGTACAGGTGTTGATCCAGGGGCTGCAGCATTTAAACCGCGCGATGCACGACGACATCGTGTGCGTGGAGATGTTCCCCGAGGAGCGCTGGGTTGCCCCCTCCTCGCTGGTCCTGCACGATGAGGGCGTCGCAGGGGACGTTGCAGAAGAGAATGAGGAGGATGTGGTGAGTGGAGCGTCAACACTGCCAAACCAAAATCAAACCCAGACACCTGCAGTGTGCGTGTCTCTCTCCCCGTGGTCGCATGGATTTTTCTCCAGGTCCTCCGACTTTTCCCTGCACAGTTACAATCTGACATGCACTTAGAGTATTTGGCTGCTATCAATTTCAAATGTGATAAGATACTTCATTGAACGATCATTTGTGGCCAGGTCACTTAAAAAGAGCTATATAGCTCTCAGGGTCCTTACCTGGTAAAGTTATTTAGTTTATAGTTTTTAAATAGTTTTAATATAGTTTAAACAAAGAATAACAACAAAGACTCAACCACTTCAAGAGAGACCTTAAACATAATGAACACCGTGTGACCAGACAACAATCCACATTAGAGATGCTGTTAGCTTGATTTTGCGTTTATTAAATTACTTTACATTACATTACTTCAAAATCAAGTCAGGAGTGCTAATCATTTCGTACTATTTTTGTATGTACGTAGGGGTTATTTGACCATACTTCGGTGCGGGTTGGTGAAGGGGGGGGGGGCATAGATCAGGAGCATAGAAGGACAGGACAACAGTTCATTTTGCTGTACTGCGCTCTGCTGCCAGCCATTTTGGCGCAGAGCCTATACCACCTGTTATGCATATCCAGGCTCAACACGGCGTCGCTTCCACGGTCTGAGCTGGGTCACAGGGTGGCCTCTATATTGAAAACTAATTTCTTTAGTACTGCTTTTTGTATTTAGATTGTAGTCCTTGCCACGCACCTCTTTTTAGCATGGTTGGCTGTGTACGGTGCGAAATAAGTTTTACATGCATACATACCACAGTGACAAAATGCAAAACATAATAAAGTACAGCAAGAAGTTAATTGAAATTGGCACAAAAACAACCGTGGTTTATGAAAAGTCGACAATATTTCACAAACATAAATAAGTGTTAGATATTAAATCGCATGTAGTGCAAGTTGGCTTGGGCAGATTATTTATAGACTGATCATTGCACGGTTATACTTAGAAAAAACGTTACGTAAACATTAAACACATATAGGGTGACTGATGTGCTAAGCAGGTAAGAGAAAATGTCAATCACAATTGCAAGTGAAATCATAAAGAATCGAGAGATTAAGCATCAAATTGTGAATTAGATGGGAGGGTAACCTTTGTTGTAGATAATATTGGTCGCAAAAGCCTACGCGTTTTTTTTTTAAACATGTGGTGTCTGATGGGCGTGTTCCGGTTGATTCTATCAATCGCCAGAACTGTTTTAACTTATCAATATTTACGGAGGACTCCTCACTGTGATCTTTTGTCATTTTAACAAAGCGTCAGTCTCATTATTGGCATTGATGAGACACAGCATGAAACCACATCCGCAGGTTAAGCGCTATTGTTTTGGATTGCTCCTTCCCCTTCAAGCCAAATTGTATTGTGTTATGCAGTGAGCTGGTAAAAAAATAGTTATTTCATTATTTCAGTGTGTGAGAGAGACGCTACTGTGGTGAGTGCTCATTTGAGTTTGCGTTGTCATCTCCCGGTGCTATCCCAGCTGCTGCTGCTGCTGTCGTCGCTCTTGCTTAGATTACGCAACACGATGTTTGTCCTTTGTTTTGGTCTCCAGCTGAAAGCCGAAAGTGGGAAGATGCGTCGGCCCACTGGCAAAGTGGTCGGCATCATCAAGCGGAACTCGAGGCCGCTGTGCGGCATGCTCATGCCCAGCCCAATCAAGGAGGTGGGCTGATCTGCATGTGTGTGTGTACGTGTGGGGAGCGGTGATGTAGCGGTTAGCGCGCTGCGCTACGAATCCTGGGACCCGAGTTGGATTATATTTATCGCTCATAACCAATAAACAGCGGCAAATGTCTGAACCTGTCTTGGGCCCTTCCCTAGGTCGACTCGGCCATAAATGAGTATCTGATGTGGCATGTAAACATCAGCGCTGTGGAGACAAAGGCGGTCGGGCATGGTGCTGGCCGTACCCACCCCGTCGTTTGCCGTACCAGCTTGAATAGGTGTGTGCTGACGGCACTCGCCCAAACAGTTTGTTGAATGCCTTACTGGGGGCTCTTTGTGCGTGTTGCAGGCCACCCGCCACCTGTTCACGCCCGCGGACCGCCGCATGCCACGAGTGCGGGTGGAGACAAGACAAGCAGCGTCCCTGCAGGCCCACCGCATCGTGGTGGCCATCGATGGCTGGCTGCGACACTCCCGCTACCCGAACGTACGACTGCACCGTGACGCCCCGCACGCCGTGACACCTCACCCGTCCGTCCCGTGGTCGGCATCGTCGGGCTCATCCTTCTGTCACTTGACGCGCGGCCACGCGGCTCTGTATGCAATACAGCCGTCGAACCCAAAACACGAACGGTGACACGGTGAATTGGAAGTCAGGGTGGATGAGATGGCACCACTGTGATTTTTTTGTTTGAAAGCATGGCAAACTCACCTGTGATTCAACCTAGGTTATTAAGGTGTTGTAAGTTGATAGTCTCAGCCCAGTCACCAATAACTGCACCAAAAACGATATTAAATTTGGTCGTGCACTTCGATTGTTTAATTTCCATCTCTGAGAAAACGACTGCGTTTGACTGCCATGTGATGAACATTACTTTGATTGGCAGAGTGGTTGGAAAAGCACTGCCCCCCTACAATTTGGACTGCATTTCACTTCAATGGATCTTAGAAGTAGCTCTGTTATGTCTGCTCCTGTGGGTCGTCCTTGACCACGAAGGGTGGTATAGATTGCTTGTCTTGTGTGATACCATTAACACAATGAGAAAAAAAATTGGTGAAAAGCTAAATATATTGTTAAGATGTATTATTTGGGTTGTATCTTTGTTTAAACAGATGCCGGTTAATATTCTACATCATGAACGTTAGGTACAAGGTTGGGATTGTGGTTGTGCTTTTCATACCTATTTGCCACTGCACAACCGAGCGGCACCATGGCTGGCACGGTTTAGTAGGCTGCAGGTTGTTTATCCACTGCAAAAGCGGATCCATGCCATGGACGGTCAATGCTTTGAACAAGTCTAGGCACGTGCAGATGACGCTGTGGTGCCACGTCCCCGTGGTGTACCGACTGCCGTCACACAATTAACATGTCGCTAACCCCGCCCCTGGCCCTGCTCGGCCCCCGGATAGATTTGGATGCCTTGTGGGGCCAGCATATCACGGTTTGGTTCTGGTTCGACACGGCAAAAAGCCAATGGGTGACCACAGACACCTCGAGAGCTCTGCGCTGTCTGGGTTCCAATGTACCAGTGGAAATGGGATACCGGTGACGATTGGCCACGTATGTGCATATGCATGTTGAACTTCTTCCGTACCATACGTAGACAACCGTGCTAATCGTCGGTGTGCTTATGCAGGGCCATTTTGTGCGCTCTCTGGGCGAATGTGGGGATAAGGAGACGGAGACAGAGGTACTGCTGCTGGAGCACGACGTGCCACACCAGCCCTTCAGCCAGGCCGTACTTGCATGCCTGCCCCCTCCCACGTTCAGCATCACAGCAGAGGTACGCATGAGACGTGTGACGATATGTCAATTCCTCGATTGAGTTCAATTCTTACGCCTGCAGTGTGTTGGTGTGCTTGGTCGTGCATGTGAGAATCCTTTACTTCAATGTTCTTTATTACAAGGCCCACGGGCCACTGGTGGCCCCTGGGTGGCCTTTGGTGTGGCCCACGACGTGTGGCCCCCGACGTATAGGCCCCCGACAATAGACAAATGCGAAAACACCCCCCATCATCATCGTGCTGTCAAACCTCAATAGTTTCAAGATGTTTGGCCTGCGTAGAATACCTTCTAGAGGACCTCTCTGGAGCTCTCCCTCCAGTCGAGGTCCTTCCGTTGCACTGGCATGAACGAGAAGCCACGGGGCTCTACACCTTTACCGCAGACCGTATATAGAAAAGCCGTCGACCTGAAAGAAAGTCGATGGCTCGGACACATCATCGTAAGAAGAGAGGAAATTCACATCGGAGGAAGGAAGGCAACGGACTTATGGAAGCACCAGGGCGGAGACCCAAGAGGCAGGCCTCGAGAGATGCGGATCAAAGTGGTGAGCCAGGATGTGGAGGACTCTGCAGTGGCCGTGGAGATGGTCCAGTACAGAAATGAATGGAGCAAGGGGACTACAGACTTTTCTCCTATAACGCTGTACTTGCGTTCCTGAAGAACACCGAATTGTGGAAAAATCGCATAATTAATAATATAGGGTAAAGGACAGTCCGCAAATACGTGAGATGCGTACGCAGGCTTAACAAAGACTTTGGGTACGTGAGTAGCATCTAGAAGCATCCAGCATCATCCCGCTGTGTGATGCTACACCGAGGCAACCGTACAACCGCTTATTCTGCCTCGCACAACGCAGTTCTGTTCACTCGATCGCCTTTTATCCAATTCACATCCATGTTATGAAAAAAATGTGTTCCCTAATGCATTCATCGCATTATATCTAATTCACGATATGAAAACACGCAGAGTCATAGGAGAACGGACTGTACTTTCAAAATATTCAGTCGCCTATTGAGAAGATAGAACGCCATTAGAATGAAGTTGGTTTACCCATGTATGGCTCACCCTGTGTTTTGGTTGTTGGAAGGCAGCGTTTTGTTGAACCTGGTGCTGTGTGTGTCCCGTACAAGGACCAGGCTGGCAGGGAGGACCTCTGTGCATTGTCCATCTGCAGCGTGGATCCTCCAGGCTGCACAGACATCGACGATGCCCTACACTGCAAACCGCTTGACAATGGGAACACCGAGGTATTCATTTGGTGGTGGTAATCGTGGTCACGGTCGCGGTAATTCGTGCCTATTCCTTTCATGGTTTTGTCAATGCTAGCGGAGATGACAAGGGGAGTTTAGTGGCACAATGATAAGTGCACTGCACATTCATCCTGTCAAGCTGGTTTAGATTCCCAGTCATGGCTAACACCGGTACAGAGTGATATCTAAAAAAACTGCCCAAGTTCTCCCCTTCACCAGCTGCATTGACCATCGTAACAAAGCAAGGTCAAATGACAATCGCGACCTATTATGGCATGGAGAAGCCCTCATCCTGCAGTGGATTGACAAAGGGGTGGACAATATTCCTGTTTTTAAGTTTCCAAACATTGTTGCCTTAGTGCCCGTATTCTTGGTCTCTGCTCAGCTCAGGACTGACTTCAACATGGCTCGGTTCTGGCTTGATCTGCTCCGTTGCCTCCAAAGAAGCATGAGTGGCTCAGCTGTGCCTTGGCTCACGCTCAGCTCACGGAAATTCTGAGCGTGGCTGGGAGCATGCAGAGATATACGAGGAGGCACAAGGGACACAGAGGCTCAGGGCTGGAACCATGCTTAGAGGCAGCTCTGGTTTTAAGCGTTGCTTTGATGTGGCTTATTGAGAATTAGAATATTTATACTGGAGGAATCCGATGAGCTATAAAGCTATTTTTCACATGTCCAGTAGAGGCGGGTAAGAACGTTACAACAACAAACAGTACAAAAACATAATAGTAGTGCAAAGTACAAGAAAGATAAACAAATAACCCAAACACAAACAAATACAACGAAACCATCCCCATCCTACCACGCAAAGCCCACTGAGGTATTGATTTATTTTTGATTAGTGAACTAGCCACAAATGAATAGCTCAACAAAGTGGCCCATCATTTGGACATTTATAGCAGCCAAAATAATATAAATAATCTCAATGCATGTTGCGCGAGAGCCAAGCCTGAGCCAAGCCATGGCTAAGACCCCACTGGCCTAAGTGTCCACGTCACTGGCCGAATGCCTGGTTCACAATGAATGCACCAGGTAGTAATGGATGTGCATTTCATTTCATATTATTGTGCTTTGGTTGGAGTGGCTATGGTGGAGGTTATGCATGCATGTGGAGTGAGCGACTTCCGACAGACGTCTAGTAGAAGGCTTCTTATTTATTAGAAGCACACAGGGCGATACACTTTGTAATGCGGCTACACCTAGGCTGTACAAGCACGCAGCCCATCTCCATCCTGCGTAGCTACGCTGGCTGGTTGACGAGCATAGCGGCGGAGACAGAGCTGCTCTTGCAGAAGAACCAGCCACGTGGTCGAAGACGAAGAGATGACGACGGTAGCGACGCAACCAGGACCCAGACCCCACGCTAACAGCCCCGAAGCTCTGATTCGGTGCTCTTTATATCTGCCTGGAGTGGCCAAGCTCCACCTCTGGCCACGCCCCCTTTCTAGAACCTTCTAGGCCCTTCGGGATGGTTCCCGGAGCTTCTCGACTGACTCCGCCGTTGACCTTTACCCCAGATACGCCCCTTCATAATAAGGCGTTATGTAATGCAGCTATAACCTTAATTACCCTTACAGGCCGGCAGGTATCACCCTGTCATTACACATCCATGCATGTGAGGGTGGTGACGGTGTATTAATGTGTGTTCTAGGTTGGGGTACACATCGCCGATGTGAGCTACTTTATCCGGCCGGGGAATGCCTTGGATGAGGAGGCATCTCTGCGTGGTACCACAGTTTACCTGTGTGAGAAGGTAAGATGTGGATTTCTTCTTGCCACAATATCAAGTGTTTTACGACCCGCCGATTTCATCCTTTCATTCTTAACTTTACGACATGATGTAAAATATTATGATGTAACGATCATCGCGGTACCAGTTTCCCCACAACTGTAATTGTATTTGACATTTTCACCACATTTTTTTGCGTGCTTTTCAGTACTTCCCGTGTGAATAACGATAACTTAAAAATGAATTAGAATTAAAAAATGTGCAACAACAATGCTGAATATCTCTCATGATGTTTTAAACGAGGTGATTTTTGTGGATTTCTTATCATATGATGTACCGTGACATCATGAGCGGCAGGCTATCGGCGCAGTGGTAACACTTGTGCCTTGCAGCAAGGAGACGCTGGGTTTGATTACTCAACTCTTGTGCCTTTTTGCTTGCAGTTTTGTTTGTCCTCCCCCCTGTTAGTGAATGGGTTTCCTCTGGATTCATCAGATTTCCTCTAAATAAAACCCATACAATCTTAAGTGGCATTCGCGAAAACATCCCTTTGCTGAACACTTACCTGCAGGTGACTTAATCATGTGTGGGTTTGCTTGCAAAACACTCGTTGAGTTGGTGCATATGTATTTGCCAGATTGTGTTTATTGACAGAGAAGTGGTTGCGTTTATGTGTTTGTGCGCCTGCAGAGGATTGATATGGTGCCAGAGTTATTGAGCTCAAACCTGTGTTCCTTGAGATCCAACGTCGACCGGTGAGATGCACCAACAACTGTGAACTCGCAAGTGCGCACATTGCAACCCATACTCAGCAGCTAACGTGCGTTGTTGCCAGGTGCACATGTAATCCCATGATGCGTGGCACTGTTAAAGTGTAATTGTACAGATCCACACAAGCATGTGTACATACATAAGCAGCCAAACCAGGATGGCACAATGGTAACACGTGTCTCACAGCAAGAATGGCCTAGGATTGATGCCCGACTTGGTTGCCTTTCCATGTAGATTTTGTATGTTCTCCCCCTATTTAGCATGGGTTGACTCCAGGTTATCAGGTTTCCTCTCATCGCTAACATAAACGTGTTATTACTACTATGATCCTTAACCAAGGAAAGCCTCACTGAATCTCATAACTTCGGGAGGGTACTGCAAAGCTTTTGCAGTCGAACAATGGTTGCTACGTATATATTCCAGTTGAGTCATTTGTAACAACCCAAACCGGTATTTGGCCAAACATCCCGCTGCTAAAAGAATGACTCGACTACCAAAAACTTGGCAAGACCCTCCTGAAAAAGAGTCTCGAGACTTTGCGAGGCTTTCCTGAGTGAACACCCTGCACCAGTCCAATGTCGACGACTCCGCCACTCGACGGTGAATGGCCACGATGCATGTGCTGTGCGCGTGCAGGCTGGCGTTCTCGTGCATATGGGAGATGACTCCAAAGGCTGAGATCGTGAGCACACGTTTTACCAAGAGCATCATCAATTCCAAGGTGAGTTCCCCCCCCCCCCCACAGACGTTCAGTTTTTGTAAAACTCTCGTTTGCTTTCACGTGTATTGTATCGGTGCCTTGCTATGTTAGTGCAGTTGAGGTTTCCGGATGGCTGAGAGGTCAGAGCGTTGAGCTTGCACCTCTGGGTTCACAAGTGTAGCGAGATGAACCGGGTTCACAAGTGGTAGTATGTATGTTGAACTTCTTTTGCACCATACGTAGCCAACTGTGCTAATCGGAGGTGTGAGGTAGGACATGAAAGTAGTGAGTTGATGGTCTCTGTCCAGTCAACAATCACTGCACAAAACACAGAACATGCCAATTCGTCACGAGTACAGCACACCGGTGTGTTGTACCAGTGACGAATTGGCCACGTTCTGTTTATGTTACAACCCTTACTAGTTGGCTGTGTCGGGTGGTGGCGGGTTTAACGACACATTTACGTATTGACACAATCTAACCCAAAAAACCTGTATTATGGATGATATTGGTCACGAAAGCCTATGTGTTAAACTCACTGCACAAAAGACCACCAAATTACATTGCACTAAATTTGGTTAAATTCCAGCTTTGAGAATTAAAAAAATATAAATTTTGCTGTCTTTGGGTGAGCGTAACCCTCAGTGGTCATCGGGCGCCACGTAGACATCTGTTGAGTTCTGGCTTGGGCTTGGATCAGGCGTGGGCATTGTGTAATTGCGAGGACCCCATGGTTCACCCGTAGTGTGTTCATCGTATCCCCGCAGGCGTCTTTGACGTACGCAGAGGCTCAGCTAATGATGGACGACGCCGGGCGGAAGGACCCGGTCACCAGCAGCTTGCGTGGCCTCAACTCCCTGGCCAAGATCCTCAAGCAGAGGCGCATTCAAAACGGGTAACTCATTGTCAAGATCCTCATCCCCTCCACCGCCACTGGAGCGATGAGCAGTATTAATGGGTGCACCACATTTAGTCGATCGGCAGGTCGCCTGTGGCGCGGTAAAGTGTGGTTACTCCCGTGTCTTCTAAGACATCCGGCCAGCGTGGAAGAGTAGGCTAAAATACATTGAAAGGGACTGTAGAAGGGTGTATCTCTAGAGGGGCCGCCTCTTATGGGAGCACCCTTCTTCCAGCAGTGGCTTGAGCAAGCAATTGCAAGGCTGCACCTGTTGCTTTTTTGACCCCATGATGCATGAGGCTTGGGTGAATACCATGCACAAACAAGTGTTACAGGATTCATACTCAGTTTTTTTTCGGTAAAGTCACGTAGGTAAAACTATAAAATAAAATAACAAGTAAATTAAATCACGACGTTTCGGGCGCAACACAAGCGTCCTTCTTCAGGTGGGACAACCACAGCCAGAAACAATTGCTGAAGTGGGCAAAAAAGGGCTGTTGTAACAAGAGGCTATATAGGTAAGAGAGTGGGGGGGAGCAAGGGGGGAGAGATAGAGAGGGGGGGTGTGGGGTAGGGGAAGTGGGGTGCTGCTAGAGGGATTAAAGGGGCGAGCACGGCAAAATGCCGGGGGGGGGGGTGGAAAGTGAGCGGGGCTGGGAGTGGGAGGCTGAAGAAGCTGGAGATGCGGAAATGAAGGCAATAATAAAGAAGTTAAGGTTTTACCTAGTTAATAACATCCTTCTAGATTGGAGTGTTACAGGCTGCTGCGGGGCTACATTGTGGGCAAGAGGACAATGCAGTGACATAAATTGTTTTACTCTACTTAATGCTCCCATGTCTGTGCTCCCCCACCTTTGCCAACGCGTACTGACCACCACGGTTAAGTACGGTAAAACCACCCCACGACCCGCATGGCATGGGGTGGCCCTCATCCAGCAGTGGATTGACTTAACGAGCTGTGCATGTTCAACTCAAATATCTGAGTTTGTGAAGTGTCTTATGTTAAGATTCTGTGTTGTTTTGGCTGGACATGATAATCGCTCATGTCCCTTCTTCACCCGTAGGGCATTGACTCTGGCATCCCCTGAGGTCCGATTCCACATGGACAGCGAAACCCACGACCCGATCGACCTGCAGACCAAGGAACTCAAGTGAGTCTCGTCAACAAGACACCTCCCATGACTGCAATCCGACTATTGTGCAGATCTCTCTATCAGAATCAAAATATATATTTCTACTGGAAGAATCCGATGAGCTATAAAGCTCTTTTTTCACAGATGTCCAGTTGGGGCAGGTCACAACGTTACAACAACAAACAATACAAGCACACGTTAGGATTGCAAAGTATTGGAAAGGTAAACAAATAACTTAAACAAATATACAAATACAACTAAACTATTTTTATCTTACCAAGTAAAACCCTGACCACAAATGATAGCTGAACAAAGTGGCTTATCACGTGGGATATTTATTATCAGCAAAATAATCTAAGATAAAGATTCTTGACCCTTGTGGTTGATGTGTTGTGGTGGCGGAAACTGGTGCGTGTACACAGGGAGACCAACTCGATGGTGGAGGAGTTCATGTTGCTCGCCAACATCTCCGTGGCGGAGCGCATCGTAGACGAATTCCCCGAGTGTGCGCTGCTCCGACGCCATCCAGCGCCTCCGCCTTCCAACTACGACATCTTGGTGAAGGCGGCGAAATCAAAGGTAGAGTTAGAACCCCTTTTAACGACTACCCTTGTTAACTAATCGCTTAACAACGGGCCTCCAATGTGTAGGCTTAACCGACCATTTCTCTGTTAACGACGGGCTGTTGTAGGTACAGTAAATATGAATTAATGCCACATAGCAAGGAAAAAATAAAATAATAAAAATATAAAACAATAAAATTCTCACGACGTTTCGACTGCAACACAAGCAATCATCATCAGGTGTGAAAACCACAACAAGAACATTTGAAAAAAGTGGCAGTTATTTTTAACGTTAGCACCACGGAGAGAGATTTGACAGTTTGTTCAGATGGACGAGTCCATCTATGTTCGGAAAAGAGGAGGGGGGAGACGAAAAATAATGGATGCGGTCTGAAAGCCACCTTAAGCGTGATCAATCAATTAAGACCCGAAATGGTTTATGAAATCTCTCTCCGTGGTGCTAACGTTAAAATAACCGCCACTTTTTTCAAATTTTCTTGTTGTGGTTTTCACACCTGATGATGATTACTTGTGTTGCAGTCGAAACGTCGTGAGAATTTTATTGTTTTATACTTTTTATTATTTTATTGTTTCCCTTCTACGTGAATTTACCGAAAGAACCAAGAATATGAATCCCTGCAGTCACGAAAACTTTAAATCAAAATGAATGAATGCATTTATTAACAGTGTTTATTTTAATATGATGTGGTTATAATGTTAGTATCTTTATGTATTAATATCCATTGTTTAAATATTATAAAGTACGTTTTTTGGGTGAACAAGGGAAACTTTCGATGCTATCGGAACGAATTAAGCTTTTAACACGTATTTCCTATACTCGCTTAATGACCAAATCCTTTAATGCTCTTTAAGAGGGATTCTACTGTCTCTAGATTGCTGTTAACCTTCCATCAATATCATCCTCCTCGCAAGGAATTCAGAGGTCGCCGGGTGGCTCAAATTTTTGTTTGAGGTCTTTTGGTTTAACCGGGTGATATCTCAAGAGACCATAATAGTCTCATTTGCAAGGGTCACCTGGGTCACCCTATGACCCAGAGATTACAGCTGGGACCCTGGCTTCAAAATCCAGCAGCCGCATTGAACATACTGTGTTATCAAGTGTAGGGAGTTGAAGGACTCAGCTCGTTTCCCAGCTACTCCACAGAAATAAGCAACAAAAAACCATCACGATAAATGTAGTACTGTATTTAATTTTAGATAAATTCCAGCACTGAAATGTTGAAATATCAGGTCGACTTATTGTGATGAACATTATGCTCAAAATGGGTGGGAATGTGCTACCCCCTACTGTGAAGCAGAGGTGTCTTGAAACGATGTCAGTATTGGCCTGAGCGAGCAATTGCAGGGCTGCACTTTTTACCTTTATCTTGAGATGTAGCCGTATAGTTTCCACTCGCCCTTAGAGGCAGAACAACTCAAAAGGTGTGACGAACCACAGACAACGCTGGAAGGCAGCCAGGCACTGTGCCAGATGTAGATTAATCCACTTGCTGTACTGCCTTCTCCTGGCAAGCCAGGTTATGGAAACCTGAATGCCCACAGGAAGTGCGCTGAATAACGTTTTCTTTCCCAAGTTTAAGAATGTATTTAATAATTGATGTACTTATGCAATGTTAACTTGTCATTATGGCACACCTCCGATTAGCACGATTGGCTACGTACGGTGCGAATGAAGTTCAACATACAACTTGTATATCTTTTTTCTATTATTTACTTTTAGTGATTTGTTTACCTTTCCTATTCTTAGCACTCCTATCATCTACCTACTGGACATCTGTCAAAAAGAGCTTTTATCGCGAATCGGATTTCTCCAGGATAAAGATTCAGATTTTGACTTATTTTTCTAAAAGGTCCTATAAACGGGAAGTTTGGCCAATTCCTTAAATGGTTATTTGGCTTGTGTTGGAGAAAAACTAGAGGATCCGGAGAACACCAACGCCTACAAGGAGGGTGACAGTGTTCCACGTGCAGAATCAAGAATCCATTGCCGTGTTGCAGCGGCGGCCAAAAGTGAATTGCAATTCTGCCATGGATCGCTAACGATTTTGTTGTGGATCTTAAATAAGAACACAGATATGAGCAGGCAGCAATTTGCGTTACATCTGATGACAAATAAAAAATCCTCAACAAAGAATTAAATTCATACATTAACAAAGATAATTTCCACCAGCAGATGGTGCTAGAACGTGGTATGTCCAGAGTACAGTATTCTATCACAGCGTTAAATCCATCTGAGTCATTGTTTGCGTAGCTTTCTGGTGGATCGTGAAACCCGCTGAGATCCACCAGAATGAATCGCGGTGCTTGGTGGATTAATACCGCTGCTCCGTTGGCATCTCGTGGCCATACCGCAGCCTGTATCTACTGTAAATGTAATCATCATATTAAATAGAGGCTACAACAAATGTGAATATTGTTGTTGTTGTCTCCCTGTACCGTTACAGATACTCGGATGTGATTGTGCACCGGCTGCTGGCCGTGTGCGTGGGCGCCGACCCCACGTACCCGGCGCTCACCGACAAGCAGAAGCAGCAGCAGCTCTGCAACAACCTCAACTACCGCCACAAGATGGCGCAGTACGCCCAACGCTCGTATGTAGCTTTCCACACGCAGGTGGGAGGCGGAAGTGTGGGCCACGTGGAGCTTGCACGGCGTGTGCTTAGGCACCTGATAATGAGTCCATTCGTCTCTTGAAAACCATTTTTAAGGTCACGAAAGCAGGCATCGTATTGTGCGTGTAGTAAGAATCAATTGTTTTCTATTCACACGCTTACGTGTGGTGGTGCCGTGGCTGTACTGGTTGGCTACACTTGACATTGCTTTTCAGCATTCTTCTGTGTTTGCTGAAAAACCTCGTCACTTGGCACATTTGCCCATGATGTGACAACTTTATTTGATTGGCTCTGTCAGGTGATGGAGGATTATAGTCAATACAATTGACATTGTACCTTCACGATTGAACTCAAAATAATCCCCATGACATGATGCCAATAGCACAACTGGAATAAATTAGCGGGGGGATGCGGAAAATTACCTTAAATTTTGTTAAGTAATTATGGGCTTGGTAAGTGATGCGCGTGTGTCTGCTCTTGGCCACGTAGCGGTGATTAACGGCTGTTGTTGTTGTGGTCTCAGTTGTTCTTCAAGAGCAAGGGAGTGGTGAGCGAAGAGGGCTTCGTGCTGTTTGTGCGCAAGAACGCCGTGGTGGTGCTCATTCCCAAGTACGGCTTGGAGGGGACGGTTTTCTTTGACTCCAAAGATCTCAAGCTCAACGTTACCTTCGACGAGGAGGTAGGGCATGTGTTCACTTAACCGGGAGGCATTGGCATTTCCCGAACGGCTGAATTCTGCATTTAAACCCAGGACTGGCTTAATGCACTGGGACCCAAGCCCCCTGACCATCTCTCTACGATTAGGTTTCTATCAGACACACAGACACTTGGTTTAAGGTGGAAGAACGCAATGAGATACGAAGCTCCGTTTTTTTGCCATTTGGCAGTGTGGACTATTACAGAGGAAGTTACACCGGTGGATACATTAGAGCCGGATGGCTCACAGGGCTATACCAAAATAAACTGAAACTGAATTAAATGATGTAAATGCGTTTCAAATATAAAACGGTCACAATTAAATTTGCTTTGGAAATAACTGCCATGACGGAGCCCGTATTGTCACGGAGAGGACATCACATTAAAAATACAGTAAAATCCCTCAGATCCGGAAGAATTATAGAGAAAATATAATGCTTTCTGTAAACAATGAGAAACTCGAAGGGCAGAAAAGTACTTGTAGAATAAAAACAAATGAGGGAAATAGTAGTTGATGCAAAAAGTGATCTCTAGATGGCAAAAAGCACATTTGTTATCAGTGGATCCGGTCCTTTCCAGCATGCCTTGTATGCCGCATTACATTGTCACTCTGCGTGGATAATGCACACAGCCTAATTTGGACCAGAAGCTCAAAAGGGTCAACATTTGCAGCCATATTTTAGGTATGTTCTTAACTGCAATTGTGCACTCCATATAACCTAAGGGGGGTTGCATCTACTCCTTAATGATGGCCAAATAAGGCTTTAAAATTCCTTGGCTGGCCCGCACATCACGATCCCTCGGTTGGTTTGGTCATTGCAGCCATCGGCTTCTCATGCCTGGTTTTCAGCTCGCGGTGAGGTGGCCCAAGCGGTATTGCATTCGCTGTGTGTTGTGGAGGTTTGCGTTTCAAACTCGGTGGCCACTCCGGTTAATACTGTGGTGTGTATTAAGCGTAAAATATTTACAGGCTATCCACTTTAACAGTGGACGTTAAAAGATCCTGTAACGTTATTCGTGTGCCAGCATCATGGTCCAAGGTTGGCAAATTACATGCAAATTACTTATTTGGGGAGCACATATTAATCGTTCGCCTCCTTTTACAAAAACGTAGCAGTGACCTTGAATGCAAACGTTTTGAGAATCAGTGAGGCTTTTCTGAGTGACCCTTGTAATTGTATGAATAATAACGTTGGGTTCACGTCAATCCGTACTTGTATGCAGGGCACTTGGCAGAGAGCAGTCAGCGGTAGTGTAGCGGTTAGCGTTCTGTGCTACAATCCTGGCGACTTGGGTTCGATTCCTTCGCACGGTCAACACCAGTGATGATTATCTGAACCGGTCCTGGGCCTCCCCTAGGTTGACTCGGAACTCAATTGAATGCCTGGTGCGGTGTGTAAACATCGCCACTGGGGAGACAAAGGCGGCCGGGCATGGCGCTGGCAAACCACCCCCTTGTGTGCCGTGCCGGCCTTCATCTGTGCTCCTCGCTAACAGCACTTGCCCCAACAGTCTGTTAAGGCTACATTAGAGATGTCTTTGTGTTTTGTGTAGGGCCTCACACTGTGCGTGGAGGGCATCGCGCTGAACATGTTCGACCGCGTGCGCGTGTTGCTGGATTCGTCCAACCTGCAGCACCAGCGGATCCGCATGCACCTCGTCCGCCCGGAGGTACTCACCGTGCGGCGCGACGCGCAACCTCGGAATACCACCGATTTATATTGTGACCATGCTGCTGTTGCTGCTTGCTGCGCCAGCAGTAGTGCACAAAAAACAAACGCTCGCCGCATCGGAACGTCAGCGGGCCGAAAATTAATGACACAAGCCACAGCATAGCGCGTGTTGCCATGCAACCCAAACTGTGGGACCGTATAGTAAACCCATAGAGACACAGAGATACATAGGAGATACAGAGAGACCCATTATGATTCCTAGAGATTCATAGAGACTCATACAGATACATAGCAGTGCATTAAAAACAAGCTCCTGTACGATTGTGGCCATGCAACCCAAACTATGGACCACATTTTACACCACTGTAGTCTGCGCTCCTTCAATGGAGGGGGTGGCAAGATGACACAAACTCTCTCCTGAGGCTCTCCCGTGGCTATCAGACCCATCCATTGGCATTTAGCCCCTGAACTTAATACCCTTATAACACAGGAATAAAATATAAACTCCGGTCTTGGATGGAAAAAATATATGTATAGCTAGCATTTTGAGCTGCAGTCTGTTGTCCTATACCTCCTGTAACTGGCAAATTGGATATAACGCGATGATGAACGTATGAGGGAACGCATTTTTTTGTGTAACGCGGATCTGAACTGGATTTAACTCGGTTGAATGAATGGAACTACGTCGCGCGATTAGGAATAAGCGGTTGTGTAACGGCTGCCTCGGCGTAGCATCACACAAGGCGGGATGCTGCTGGATGCTTCTAGATGCTACCCACGTTCCTTAGTCTTTGTTCAGCCTGTGTTACGCATCTCACGCGTTATTGCGGAATGCGCTTTACCCCATATAATATATATTATTTATTATAACACGATTTTTCCAAAACGCGGTGTTCTTGAGGTACGCAACTACCGTATTATAGAACAGACTGTATATCCAAAGCCTATGGGATACTATCCCTACCTATATCAGTTGTGACTGTCCGTGTGTTTAAATCCAGCTTGAAAACGTCGTTATTAATTGGCTTTTCCTGGATTCTGATTGGTTATTACTGTGAGGGGAATCATTATGATTAGCTTTTATTACATTTTGCATGCTGTGTAAAGTGTCAGTATCACTGTCATTATTGTTATTATCGGCTTTTACTTTATTTCTATTGGCTTGTATCTATACTTGAGTAGTTTTTTAATGTCCAGTGCTTTTTTGAGATATTTCGATATCCAAGGTGCTGTATAAATTAGATTTTTATTATGGCCCTAGTTCATTGCACAAGAAGGGCCATTATCTGAAACGTGACCTATTTAAATGATCGTTTGGGGCTGTTGTTGATGAATGCGAGTTCTCAAAATACCAAGCTAAGTCAGGGTGTGGGAGCCTTGGTAGATATCAGATGTCTTAACAAAACTCCATGAGTCTGTTCTGCATGGGTTTTCTCCGGGTTCTCTGGTTTCCTCCCATATCTAAAAAGAATCATGCGTTGAAACTGGTATTAAGGTAGTTTACGTATCGCCATGGGCGGCAGGGTGGCACATTGGTAAACCCTTGCGTCTTGCAGCAAGAAAACTGGGTTTGATTCCCAACTAGAGTGTTACTGTGTGGAGTTGTCATCTTCTCTCCCCCTGTTCCTCAAAAGTCTTCAGACTTGACGAAGTTTTTCAGTGTTAATAAGTGTAATAATAACGTATCACTTGTGTTGGAAATACTCGCATGTGTGTGTGTGAGAGCATTGGTGTAGTGGTTAGCACGCTGCGCTATGAACCCGGCAACCCAATTCCCACTCACCGCCAACACCAGTGAGGATTATCTGAACTGCTGTTTTGCCTACCCAAGGTCAACTCTTTCTTAAATGAGTACCTGGTGCAGTGTGTAAACATCAGCACTGGGGAGAGGTGTTGGCCACTTACCCCCTCGTGGGCCATGCCGCCTAACAGCAGCACAGTCTGTTAAAGGCTTATTTGGGTGACTATCTTCGTTGTACGTTTGTGCCATTTGTGTGTCCGCTGTCACAGATTCCAGGCTACAACCCTGCGGAGTCCACCCCATGGGGCTCGCCTTCTCCCCGGCCTAAGAAACCCAGACAGCACTAGTGTATCGTGGATGCGGTGTCAACAAGATGTCGGAGGAGGTGCATGAGTGGGCACACACTCTGGGTTTTACATCTGCAGAGTTAATTAAGTGTACATTGTGCTCGCAAGCAGAGGTGAACAATTGAAAAAAAAGCAGTGGCGGTTATGAGAAATGTTACCCTGAAGTAACAGACGGTTTGCACTCTGAACTTGCAATCCAGAGGTCACCGGTTCTTCGTTCTCCTGTCGCAGCGGTTCAAATGGTAGTACAATCAGCCAATGAAGGTGTATACGCGTCAAGATGTATGAAAGGTTTAGGATATCTTATGCCCCACTTCTTTGCCAGCCAAGACACTGACCCCCTTGTGATGAAGGTGATTTCACAAAAATATTGGTTACTGAATCGGTGGTGTTTATTGACTAACGCAGCAGTGTCCAACCCACAAAGCACTGTGATCCATTCTGGTATATCTCAACATGTTCCGTGATCTACCAGCAATATATGACCAACAGTTACCCGGATGGATTTAACCGACTAATAGAACACTGTAGACATGCCAAGTGCTAGTGCAATCTATTGGTTTAAGATATATATTATTAATCCATTAATTCTTAGTCGGGGATTTTGTTTTGCCATCTGCTATAACAAGAATTGCTTTATATTAGAGGTGTTAATTCCTATTTGTCCAGAGATCCACAATCAAATCTTTTGCGATCATCCACCCATGGATCGCGATTCACATATCGGCTACCACTGATCTAACAGTTGAAAACCAGTTTAACACGTAGGCTTTCGCGACCCAATATCCATAACACAGGTTTTTTGGGTTAGATCGCGTAATAAATATTTAAATGTTTCGGTAAACCCACCACCACCCGACACAGCCAATTCGAAAGGTTTGTCACATTAACAGAACGTGCCAATTCGTTACTAGTAACATCACACCAGTGTCTTGGAGAGCAAAGCCCCAACATTTACAATCTGAGTACAATGTTTCACCAGTAATTACAACCAGCTTCATCAGGCGACAGCCAGATTCGTGGAGAATCCTCGTTCCTTAATGCGCATGCATAATGTGTGTTGATTAACATATAAATAACCCAATCGGCAATGGATACCCGTAGTCATATGCATTCATTGATTCCCCTCCCAATTCGCGAAAGAAGTGCTCACAAGTGATGGCTGTCGCCTGATGAAGCTAGTTAGTGCTGGGGAAATGTTGTACTTAGATTGTAAATGGTGTGGCTTTGCTCTCCAACACACTGGTGGACTGTACTAGTAACGAATTGACATGTTCTGTTTATGTGACAAACCTTACTAATTGGCTGTCGGGTGGTGGTGGGTTCAACAGCACATTTATATATTTAAACGATCTAACCCATAAAACGTGTATTATAGTTGAAAACCTACAATTGTGCCAAGTTTGGCCTGTCGGAGTGGGCCATTAGGGTGGCCACTCGGAGGGCAAAGCTCTGGGGAATCCGAGCAAGAGCTTCGAAGTATGATTGTGCACGGTGACACCCGCAGGGGTCTCGTGATGGATGGCAAATGGAAGATATTTTTTTATCGCGAGAGGATTCCCTGCAAGGGATGTTAGGTTACTTATTCTTGTGAGGATGCCATTTACTGTATGAAGGGGCAGCGGTCAGCTGCATAGAACAGAGTATAAAATTCCCCGAGCTGTTGCTGTTTAAATCGTCGGTTTAATGAAGAATTTCACCTCAGGTATTTTTTACACAGCTACCCCACCCCTCATCGGACTCTGTGCAATCACACAAGGAATGTTTTTGGAAAAAATGTCGGTGTCAGAAAATTTTAAGGTTTAATCGTTTACAAATGCGCATTTCGTTACA
Source organism: Petromyzon marinus (assembly GCF_048934315.1). Classification (NCBI taxonomy): domain Eukaryota; kingdom Metazoa; phylum Chordata; class Hyperoartia; order Petromyzontiformes; family Petromyzontidae; genus Petromyzon; species Petromyzon marinus. The sequence goes on along the minus strand of NW_027423677.1, from coordinate 2,399,123 downwards.
GCTTCTCTTGTCCTTTAGACGTGCAAAGATAATTTCTGACAAAATATTGACACGTTTTCAAATTGTTTCGTAAATGGTTATAACTTTGCTCACGTATATACAGTACTTGGGCAATAATTCTGAGCTCCTGGAGTAGTGGTAAAGATTTAAGGGAGTTGATGTCTTTGCGACTTTGTGTAAATGTGTTTTACATTTTTTAGCTGAATCGTATATTCACAAGCATGTACACATGAGTTATACGCGTTTATATACAAAATTAAACCGATTTCTTTTCCATGCATCTTCTGTTATTTTGGTTACTTTAAGTTACGTTTTCCACTGCTGGATGAACATCTCGCCACGTGATGTTGGATGTCAGGTTTAGTTTGACCATACTTCACCATGCTGGTCACTGTTGGATGATAATAATGTCCACTTGCAATGCACCACCGCGCAGTATTCACTCGCCTTCGAATCGAGTCCTGCACCGCCGTTTCACATGCAAATTTGATTCTCAATCCCTGGGCCAACTTGCTCCTGATTAGCATGCGATTTGCCACATTTCGATCTCGGAGGTGATTAAATGCGCCGGCTTCCAGGCTTGTTGAGCCGCTCGGAGCCCAATTAACGAAAATTGTTGCCAAAGCAAAAGCGTGAGCTCGAATGTTTGTCCGTGTTCTTTTCAAACCACCAGTCGAACGCCGGCCTCTGCCCACTCCGACCGTGCGCAGGCCCTGGCCGTCGGGGAGGCCCTCATGGTGCCTCACGGCAAACGTGGGGCTCGGGTGGGCGCGTCGACGGTTGATCGCGTACAGGCGGTGCAACTCCCACAAATGAAACATCACACCTTGCTGATCTCGTGTCCAGGAGCATAAACGATCATCACGCAAACTCCGGTCATCCTCGCAGCAGCAGCTCTTGGCCATCGAACAAAGACGATCACCGCTTCCTTCCGATATTAGAAGCCACGAGCTATGAACGACTCGGAGGTTCGAGCAACCACAGCCGAGTGGGAAGGCAGCAGCAGCCCAGGCGGTGAGCCAGCTCCAAAATCCCCCAAGCACTGAAGTTCTCGATTTAGTACATTGAAAAACACGACGGTAAGTGAAACAACGTAAATCGAAACCAATTTTGCCATTCACTTGAGGGGCCGTCCATAAATGACGTCACGCAATTTTTGACCTCTCGTCACTCGGCGTCACAAAAAGTCAGACCCCCCCCCTCAAATATGACGTCACAAAGCTCTGCCCCCCCCCCCAAAACCATATTTCCATTTTGAAAATAAAACATGCTTCAACTATTGTCATTGTAGTGCGTGGCGCTGTACTAATGTTGTAGGAGTGTTATAACAATTAGTGTTATAACAATTCTATACTTAAAGTTGCGCATTTTGATGTGACGTCACATTTCTCAAACCCCCCCCTCCCCCTCATCACAAATGTCTGAACCCCCCCCCCCCCGAGGTGCATGACCGCGTTACCGTGTTCATTCTGTGGTGAAGGGATGAGGAAAAGGAAGAGGGAAAAGCATCCAGTGTCGCCGCACGCAGGCAACGTGTTTATTACACAGTGGTCAAAATATAAAAATGCATATATATGTAGTGGGTTCCACGGACACTGGAGACGTCTTTAGAGGCAACACGGTTTATTTGTAACTTTGAACAGAACTCCCCTTAACTCCCACTATCTAGGGAGGTACAGCCTCCGGGCTAGCGTGCCCTCGCACTGATCAAACCTGGCTCTCAGCCCTCTGGCTATCTATGCCCTAGGGGAGGCTAACTGACCCGACCCAGCCAAGGTACGGGTCCTGACCACTGGTCCGAGCTCGGCCCAGCCCTTACAAGGACGTCGGACTCGAGGTCCCAGGGTCCTAGCTAGGGAGGCTACTCTGACCCGACCCAGCCAAGGTGCGGGTCCTGACCACTGGTCCCCGCTCGGCCCCGACCCTTATAAGGATGTCGGGTCCCAGTGTCCTAGCTAGGCTGGTCTTCTGTTCTTCGTCTTCGGAGCACTGCCCCGAGCTGTCCCAGAGGTGCCCCTTTAATACACCTCTCGGGGGCTCTCCGCCCCCGGTACCGCCCCCTCTCTAGAACCTTCCAGGGGGCTCTGGAAGAACCCCCCAACCCCTCACCTGGGGCCTGGCTGAGGGTGGCACCCCCTATGGGCTTGTGCCCGCAAATGCAGGTAAGTATACCGACGGTATAGGATGTGCATTTATGACGCTACATATATGCGAGAGAGTTTGTGGACAAGAGTCTGCTCTGCGGGAAGCAAGCATTGCCATACGAATGAGATGAGCTCGCGTTTGATGCGGGCAGTCTTGAGGACGACTGTCGACAGGCACGCGTGGAGGCACGCCGTGGTCACAGCGCAGCGCCGACTCGTGTAGGTGGTGATGGCCCAGTTTTAGAGAGGAATGCCGGAACTTGGAGCAGATGTAGCCGAATGTAGGATAGAGCATCTTGAGGAGCGTTGCCCTCGACCCCCTCCGGGAGGCCGTATGGTTTACTTGGCACTCCCGTCCCTTAGTCCAGTCTGATGTAGGCCTCCTCAGGTTCCAGCAGCCTGGCTTCGTAGGTCTTCATTGCACCGCTCTGCTCGTCTAGCATAGTCTGAAGGGTCATATGTGGCTGCCTCCTGAAACTTCACCGTCCTGCAAACCTTACTCGACATCTCGTTGAGGACCCGAAGAAGGGCAGTATTCTCTTTGTTTTGTTTTTTACAAAAGGGCTTGTAAGAGCTCTCGTTCCTCCCACCGCGATCTCTGGTGTCAACTTGAACGGGGGGGGGAGGGGAGACAAAGCTATGGCTTTTTTCCCAGGGGATCTGTCTTCCATGGAGCACAAAGATACAGGCGGAAGGTCCCGTTGGCCTAGCCATGAGGTCAGGCTCGAGTTGCTTACTGAGGACCCTACACTTAAGGAGGCTGTGGATCGTCCTAGGAAGATCCAAAGTAGAAAACCAGCTTTCCAAGGCCCCCTATAAAGTGCCTGAGTCCAGGTAGAAAAATAGGAAAACTATCAAACAGGAAAGCGAGTGGTTATGTTGGGTCGAAAAAGGTAATGTTCTAATAATGTAGGGGTTGGAGCGGTCATTGCTGCTTACTCGGCCATGACGTCACTGCAACTCGTTTGATTAACACTTTTAAAATAAAAAATCACGACGCGTACTGAACATATTATTCCGAATCGGTTTTACCACCACTACCACCATGACACAGTGGCAAGGCTGGCACATCGCAGTGCAGCTGCTACGCTGAATCATATGAATAAATATAATCAAATCTAGAAATATCCTTTCTGTACCCAGGAGAGTCACATTGAGTCTCGAGACTCATTATTAGCTCCGTGCTGCATTGAGATGTTTGGACAATTTCAAGCATCAGGGTTCGGCACGTAGGAGGAAACCGGAGAAACGCGCAAATGTTGTGAAGCTGGCTTGGTGGTAGAAGTCAGTCCAGAACATTTGGCCCCACACCTATCACTGTAACGAATCAGTGTTCTACGGGGCATTCTAAGCGAGGACTGATTGTATTAAAATCTACTTTGATCTACGAATCGTAATGTATCAATAATGTTAACGTGTAACATGCCCCACGGTTTTTCTTAATCTGGAAGGAGAGAACAACGGATGATCTGTATGCTGATGATGTTGGTGATGATCTCGTAATGGCTGTTCACTTCGAGGAGTGGGAGAGTCTGATGGTGAACCTGGATCGTGCCAATAAGAGGTAGGGCCTTACCATTTGCCCTACCAAATAAATCAAAGCAGTACCTGCCTTGATATTTTGTATGTCTTCAAGGACTCCACCCCCTCAACTCCGCATGATAGGTAGTTGTGGAAAGAGTGGAGGTATTCCCATATCTGGGCAGTTGTTTATGACCAGCTCCGATTTCAGAGCGGAGGTCTTACTCTGAATTAGTTCAGTGGCATATCCTTTTTTTCAGCTGTTTAGCGCCCATATAAAAGTTACATGGCCTATCACTTCATACAAAGCTCTGGTTCTTTTCTGCCAAACTTGTCCTCTCCCTCCCAGCTATAACCTCCCGAAAGCAACATGTGACCTTTGTTTTGGCGTGACAAACACCAGTGAAAGCAAAACACCGAAAGTGTAATGACTACACATAATGCAAGAATCTCAATTGTATTTCTCAACGGGTATTGAATATGAAGTCCCAGGAGTGGTGAAGGTGCATCAGCCTGCAGACCCACAGGTGGCAGCGGTGGATTGGCTTGCAGACGTTGGGGTGGTGGTGGATTGGCCTGCAGACGTTGGGGTGGTGGTGGATTGGCATGCAGACGCTGGGGTGGCGGCGGTAGATCGGCCTGCAGACGCAGGGGTGTCGGTGGTGGATCGGCCTTGAGATGTAGGGGTAGCGGCGGTGGATCTTCCAGCAGTAGCCGACCAGTGAAGTTCTCGAATAAATTTACGCAATTTGCCGAACCTGGTGGCTTTGGCACAGACGGTGGTGGTGGTGGATCTCCCAGCAAAAGCTGGGGAGGCAGTGGTGCATCTGCCAGCATGAGCTGGGTTGGGATGACAGCGTTGGATCTCCCGGCAGCAGCCGGGGTGGTGGTGGCGGTGTTGGAGATGCCAGCAGCAGCTGGGGTGGCAGCGCTGAATCTGCCAACATCAAGCGCCATGGCGGTGGGGGTGAATAATATGCCAGAAGCAGTCGGGGTGGGGGGTGGCGATGCATCCCCAACAGCATCACTGGTGGTGGCGGCGGAACTGCATGTGGCTGCCAGGATGGCGTTGGAGGCAGTGGTGGTGTTGGTGGAGACCGTGGCCGTGGCTTTCTCCAGCTCCTTGAGCTATCGACGCATCATTTCCAACTGCAGATGGCGCTCCACATTCTCCCGTTTGTATACTTGAGTGCAGGGAAATCATCGACAGTTTGGTCAACATTAGCCCCTACACGAGCCTTCTAATCATCGCAACTCTTCAAACTATATCGCTTATATAATGTACATAATTTCAGTCACAACAAAAATTACATATAATACATCGGGGCTGTGAAAATTACGGCTTCGTATTGTCATGCGAACGGTGAGGAATCAGCCCAGAACTACACGGGAGGATCTTGTCAATGATCTCAAGGCAGCTGGGACCATAGTCTCCAAGAAAACAATTGGCAACACACTACGCCGTGAAGGACTGAAATCCTGCAGCGCCTGCAAGGTCCCCCTGCTCAAGAAAGGTCATATACATGCCCGCGTGAAGTTTGCCAATGAACATCTGAATGATTCAGAGGACAACTGGGTGAAAGTGTTGTGGTCAGATGAGACCAAAATGGAGCTCTTTGACATCAACTCAACTCACCGTGTTTGGAGGAGGAGGAATGCTGCCTATGACCCCAAGAACAGCATCCCCACCGTCAAACATGGAGGTGGAAACATTATGCTTTGGGGGTGTTTTTCTGCCAAGGGGACAGGACAACTTCACCGCATCAAAGGGACGATGGACGGGGCCATGTACCATCAAATCTTGGGTGAGAACCTCCTTCCCTCAGCCAGGGCATTGAAAATGGGTCGTGGATGGTTATTCCAGCATGACAATGACCCAAAACACACGGCCAAGGCAACAAGGGAGTGGCTCAAGAAGAAGCACATTAAGGTCCTGGAGTGGCCTAGCCAGTCTCCAGACCTTAATCCCATAGAAAATCTGTGGAGGGAGCTGAAGGTTCGAGTTGCCAAACGTCAGCCTCGAAACCTTAATGACTTGGAGAAGATCTGCAAAGAAGAGTGGGACAAAATCCCTCCTGAGATGTGTGCAAACCTGGTGGTCCAACTACAAAAAACGTCTGACCTCTGTGATTGCCAACAAGGCTTTTGCCACCAAGTACTAAGTCATGTTTTGCAGAGGGGTCAAATACTTATTTCCCTGATTAAAATGCAACTCAATTTATAACATTTTTAACATGCGTTTTTCTGGATTTTTTTGTTATTCTGTCTCTCACTGTTCAAATAAACCTACCATTCAAATTATAGACTGATCATTTCTTCGTCAGTGGGCAAACGTACAAAATCAGCAGGGGATCAAATACTTTTTTCCCTCACTGTATGTGAGGAGTCTGTGGATCGCAACATCACGTACGGCTGGAAGTAGGACATTCCAGACTAAGAGGGTTCATGATGGCAATGTCAACGACACTGAACCAGCCAGCACAACTCACTGCCAATAACACATATCACATAATTCACTCTTAAGCAATTGTTCAATCAATTAATTTAATCACTACAATTAAAACCAAAGAATCTCCCAGAACAAACACTTCGCACTCTCCTCCGTCAGCCACCTGCATCGACAATAAAAACGCATCAGTCCAGCAGTGGATAAAACCTGGCGTGGGAGGTATGGGGGGGCGGCTTACACTTGCGGTGGACAGCAGGGGGGTGTCTGGATGCAGTAGCCATCGCAGATCAAGCGGTAGTACTTGTCATCGACTGCCATGCGCCAGGGTAATGGGCCTCTCCTACACCCACACACATCACACATCCAGCGGCACGCACGTCACACCGAGGAGCACGCACGTCACACACCGAGCAGGTTGCACAGGGCTCCTTTATCAAGACAAACGTGGAGCAGATTACAACTACAACTCTTCTACGCCTGTCACAATGCACTGTAACGGGCTCGTGATTTACTCACTAAAATTCAATGTAAAAAAATAAAAACGATCCCAAGACATTATGTAAAATAAAGGATGGCCATCGTTTGTCAGCATCACAGGCGAAAATTGGCATGTAAAAAAACTTCAATGGGAATCACTCAATTGGGATTGCTCGCAGCAAACAGCACTTGACCTGCTTGCAGGTTAGGTGCTGAATAACCGTGTGTCACACAGAGAACAGTTGCCACTGAGGGTGCCCTTTTCAAATGCTTGAGATGATATGTGATTATCGGGTGTAACTGTGCACACTTAAAAAATTATAAGCGAACTATTATCGTTTCAGGTGGCAGGGTGGTGCAGCGGTGATCTTTGACCCTCGCAACAAGAAGGGCCTTGGTTAATTATCCGACTGGCACTTTGCGGAGTTTTCTACGTTCTCCCCTTTGTTCTGTATGGGTTATCCAGTTTGCTCACGTAGCTAGAAAACACACTATCACAATGTAACTTGGTATTGGCCAAGCATCCCAATGCTAAAGTTACCTGCAAATTACTTCACTGGGATGACACTCGGCAGCAGAGCCGGATGATGGCTTGCTGGGGCCCTATGCCATTGTCAAGCTTAAGAGGCCCCTTCTATGAATGCCTGTATATTTTTGTAAGCAGAATGAAAATCACTGCTTTGGAGAGTCTTTTTTTCTCACCGATCTTAATGTTTTCTAAACAATTATGTTAAAACTCGAAACCTTGAGTCCATTTCTTGTTTCGTATTTAGAGCCCCCCCCCTCTCTTAATGCGAGGCCCTAAGCTGTAAGTGTAGCCGGTGTGAGCTCGCCTGTGATGAATCACACGTATAATTGTGCACTCTTATTTTCTATGGGTGGCCAGGAGAATTTATTATTATTCAAGTGAATGCAATGGTGATCAGGGGATTGGACCCAGAGCCCCACGTACACAGTAGAGTACAAGGGAACGCCCACAGTACAGATTTGAGCTGACCTCCAGATTGAGAAATTGAACTGTGTTATGACTTGGAGGGTGTTTCTGAACGCGATTGTTACCGACGCGTCCCGAAGGGAGGAGAGGGGACAGGGTGGACCGGCTGCATGAGCTTACTCTTTGGCACTGCACAGCACAACATCGCCTGCCTACTGCAAAAAACTCGGCAGGACCTTCCTGAAAATAAAAGTCTTCGGAATCAGTGAGGCCTGTCCTTCGGAGGACAGGCGTAGTCTTGGTCGTCACAAGCGAACATTTGTTTCTCCACATTAATTTGTATCCCCGGGTTACCATCAGGGCTGGGCGCTGCAAGCTTAGCTTCTGAGATCTGATGAGACTGGTAGCCGTTTTTTAAAAGGTAATTTCGGCATCTGGAGCCCAAGCATGCAACAACTTTATGCAAGTTCTTGGTTCTTTCGGTAAAGTCACGTAGAATGGAAATAAAATAATAAAAATAAAACATAATAAAAAATAAAATTCTCACGACGTTTCGGCCACAACACAAGTAGCCTTCTTCAGGTGAAGGAACAGAACTGTCGGGACGACAGCGCTTCAATAACTGCTGCTAAAATTCGCAGGGTCTTTTAAGTTAGGTGGGAGAGGTAAAGCGCCTTGACAAAGGAGTTTACATATCAAACAGGATAATTTAGCATTGAAATAGCTGTGTTAAAGTGTTGGATCAGCAGGGTGTTAAAGTCAGAAATTAGCATGTAACTGGGAGATTAGCATGATGTTAATGTGAGGGATTAGCATGCGACTGGTCACGGAAATAGCTATGTTAAAGTCAAAGTTTACATATCAACATAGGCATTTAGTATATGGACGCTAAAGGACTGCAACAACCTAACTATTATACAATGAAACCGATGTGAAAAAAACTAAGTATAAACTACATCAATATAATAAATGTACTCAATATATTCTTCAATAAGTTGAGCTATAAACATAAAGTAACTGGGTATACACTACACTATATAATGAATACCATATAGTAAACGAATTAACAAAACTAAAATATAAACTACATCAATGTTATCAATAAACTCCATATACTCTCCAATCAGCTGAGATACTAACAATAAGTCATTATACATTACAATGCCCTATGGCGAAAAAATGGGTGGCGGTTTTTTCCTTCTTTCCAACGTTAGCACCACGGAGAGCGACGAGCCTCGTTCAGACGGACGAGTCCATCCATGCTCGGAACGGAGGAGGGGGGAGAAACTGCCACAATGCGCTGCTCTGTCCTGTGTTGCGTTACAACCATGCCATAAACTAGACTACTATACATTGTAATGTTATACCTTCCAATCTAAACTACATTGTATTATATCGTATACACAGCCCAATGTAAGCTCTAACATTATGCAGTATATTGATATGTCTCCAACTAAAATTTTCCAACATTACACGACTATTCACCATAATATACACTACCATAGACAAACCCACCCTTGAATTATAAAATGCGTTACTTTACACTACCCTATACTTTAGACTGTAAAATGTTAGACTTGTAATATTACACTATGTATTATTCTACCAACCCTACTGTATACCACACTGCTGTATATTCACTATACAATTACGATACTATATATTGCCTTATGAATTATGTTAAACATTACAATGTTATACTATTTATTATTATATAACATGCTATAAACCATACCATTGACCGTCGTGTGAAAGGTATTAAGAGGCAGTGCCAGTGAATGGACTGCGGTCTGAAAGTCACCATAAAATACAATCAATTAAGAACCGAAATGGTTTATAACATCTTTCCAATGGTTACTAAGCCAGAATCCATCTTCTCGGTTGAAATTGTCTCTGTGTTTGTATATGTGGATGGCCTCATGAACGAATCTCTCATGGTAGCCGGATGGCTTGCAGAGAACGTCCGTCTTAGAGAAGTCAATGTCATGTGAGCCCACTGAATTATAACAGTGATCTGCCACGGCTGAGGTGTTCGTCCTACCATGTTTCAAGTCTGCTTTATGTTCACGGATGCGGTCCGAGATATGTCGTTTGTTTTCTCCAATGTAACTGCTACCACAGAGGCAACTTAGTTTGTAGACGCCCGGGTACTGTATGTCTGGAACCACATCTTTTACAGACGGAACCAGATCACGGATTTTATGTACTGTGTTGAATCGGACCTGGATCTAGTGTTTATTCAGGATTTTGGAGATCTTTTTTGTGACTCCCGCAATGTAGGGTAAAGTGATGGTTTTGAATGGCTCCTCAAGAGGATTCTTCTTCATAGCTGGAGTGATGGCTTTGCGGATTGTGTAGTCGGAGTAACCATTAGCCTTGAGAGCTTGGTGTACGTGCTTGAGTTCACTGGCAATGTGTTCCTGGTCGGAAATGCATTGGGCACAATGGTATAGAGTCTTGATGAGGGAGTTCTTCTGGGATGGATGGTGGTGGGAATCCGGTTTTAAGTAAGCATCCGTATTGGTAGCTTTCCTGTAGACAGAGTGGCTCATTGAACCATCAGGTCTCCTTTTAATAAGGACATACACAAAAGGTAGCTTGCCATCTTTTTCGACTTCCATGGTAAATCTGATGGCTGGGTGTATGGAATTGATGTGGTCGAGGAATTGGTCTAGAGCAGGCCGGCCATGTGGCCAGATGATAAAAGTGTCATCCACGTACCTCTTCCATAACATCGGGCGTAGAGTGGCAGTCTGGATGGCATCAGTTTCAAATTTCTCCATGAAAACGTTGGCCCCCGTGGTGCCTCACCACAAACGTGGGGCCCGGTCAGCCGCGTCGACTGTCGTGATCGCGTACAGGTGGTGAAACTGCCACACATGAACCATGATACCTTGCTGATCTTGTGTCAAGGAAAATAATCCAGCAGCCCGTCGTTAGCAATGGGAATGATCGGTAAGGGAACACATTGGTCTCTACAGAGGCACTCCACTATTATACACCACTACTATACAGTAAACATTGGGCTCTATGGAGGCCTATCGTTAAGGGATTACCCGTGAACATGGGGTGGTCGTTAAGAGGGGTTCTATTGTATATAACAAGTTTAAATATTTAATAAGTTAATAGAGAGTACTCAACTGAGATGGCAGAGGAGTTTGCTAAACTCACAATACAAAGGCCACTGTTCCAGCCTCTGTGGTTGGACCATCTCTAGCTCCACCCACCTACCTTGATGCACCTATCTCAGGCCTATATAAGACCTTGTCTCAGCAACTTTCTCTCTCACCTGACCTGAAGACGATTGCTTGTGTTGCGATCGAAACGTCGTGATATTTTTATTATTTTTTATCTACGTGGCTTTACCAAAGGACCCATAGAATATAATCATAAACAGGTTACGTCCTCTACATGGACCCCCCCCCCTCATTATTAATCATGAGCAGGTGACGTCCTCCAAATGGACACCCCCCTCCATTGATAATAATTAGCGGGTGACATCACTCCACATGGGGGGGGGGGGGGGGGCGAGGTGCCTCCTCTCCCCTCCTAAGCGTCAACTTATCAACTCACTACAAAGGCAGAACCCTCACGTAACGCGATCTCCATAACGCTATTGAGACATCTAAGTAAAAAGAACGTCATGATGAACAAGGGATTATAACCTTTAAAGGAAATAGGTCTGTCACCACGGCCTTACAAATTGCACACAAATGGATGCAATGAATATCACTTTGCGGTCTGCTTTGCGCTTGCAAGTTTCAGATTTACTGCAATACACCCATGCTTGGACGGGCAAAAGGCTAGTAAACAAATAATCCCCTCGCCCGCTCCCCACCACGATATCACACAATGATATAGTACTTCCTTGTACAGTATACCCAATAAAGACCAAATCTAATCCCCATGATAGGTAAATTGATATACATAGAGCTTGCCGGCGATAGGTCTAAACCACGAACTATGAACTCGTGATATTCAAGGGTCTCCCGTATTTGGAATTTGCATGTTCTCCCCATGGTCACGTTGAGATAATGACTATGAATTTTCACATAAGCCACCTCGTTGAGCAATCATATGTGGCCAGGCTGCTTCTGGAAAAGAGCTATATATCTCAGTGGGCCTTACCTGGTCAAATAAAAATAGGTTGCTTACAGGAGTTGAATGGATTGCCACATCACAGGGATGTGAGGAATCGCAGCATGGAGAGGGCTTCATCCAGCAGTGGATTGAGTGTTCTTGTTGAAACGTGTGTATTTAATATTTCTCTGATGTTCTTTTAGTCTCGTGCTGATCATTCGTCCTGTTTGCCCAACATAACATTTGCCACAAGTGCAGTTAATCCTGTACAAACCTTCTGTTGATAGCTTAGGTAATACATATTTTATACCAGAAGTCGAGTTCAAGAAACATAAGTACGTTTTTATTTCAACTGAAATGTATATATACATATATAAATATACATGTCCATACAACCACGTCTCAATGTCTATGTCTGGGAGAACATGCTAGTTTCTCCCTCTGTGGAGTCTCCACCACTTCTCTTTCTTCTTGTTTCCCAGCTCCTCGTCTTGGTGCTCCTTCCCTCTGTCTCCTCCTCGTTCATTCTCCTCTTCATCTTTCTCCAGCTGCCGTGTGCAGCACATGAAGCTCCAAATTGCCCAACGCCAGAAACTGTTCTTTCTCTCTCCCTTAGTAGATGGGATGTGCTTAATCTCTTTCTTCTCTTCCTGAACACTCTCTGCCCTCCAAGATTGCTCACATCTTCCTTCCTCATTCACCACTTCCTGCTTTGTATCGTCTTCAATCGTGTCGACCTCCTTCAGCTCTACCTCATTTGCCTCTAACTCAATAGCTCCTACTTCTTTTGCGTCTACCTCTATTGCCTCTACATCATTCGCCTCTACCAAAATCACCTCACTCTCCTCCACCTCAAAATCCCCTACCTCCACTTCTACCTCAATCACCTCTATGTCATTCGCCTCTAACTCATTCGGCTCTACCTCCATAACCACCTCCTGCTTGGCCTCTCCCTCAATCTCCTCTACCTCTTTTGCCACTTCCAGGATGGCATCTACTTCATATGCCTCGACCTCATTTGCCCCTTCCTGCTTTATTTCCTCCACCACGTTCTCAACTTTTTTTGCCATTTCCTGTTTGGCCTTTAGCTCATTCGTGTCTACCTCATTGATCAAGACCTGCATGGCCTTTTCTTCGATCGTGTCGACCTGAATTGCCTCGACCTGTTTCACCAACTCCCGCTTTGTATCTCTCTCAATCCCTTCTACGACATTGGCAACAACCTCTTTCACCACTTCCTGCTTGGCCACTGCATCTACCTCAATCACCGCTACCTCTACCTCACTCGCCACTTCCTTCTTGGGCTCTACATCATTCCCCTCTCCCTCAATCTCGTTTTCCTTCATCTCTTCTACTTCCCGAAATTTCATCTCAGTCCTTCGTAGCTTCCTATTCCTACGTTTCCTCTGAACACCATCCTCTCCTTCTTTCTTTGGCTCCACAACATTATCAACTTTCTTAGCCACTTCCTGTTTGGCTATTCCCTCATTCCCATCTACCTCATTTGGCTCTACCTCTTCTGCTAATACCTGTTTTGCATCTCTCTCAATCCCCTCTATGACATTGGCTGCTATATCTTTCACCACTTCCAGCTTGGCCACTGCTTCTACCTCAATCACCGCTACCTCTGCCTCATTCGCTAATTCCCACTTGTCATCTCCTTCTAATACCTCTACCTTATTCAACTCTACCTCATTCATCACATCCTCCAAAGCCACTGCCTCAATCATCTCTACCTCAATCGTCCCAACCTCCACCACTTCCTGCATGGGCTCTCCGTCACTCCCCTCTCTCTCAGCCACCTCTTCTTTCACTGTCTCCAGGACTTTCTTCTTGTTCTTGTGTTTCTTCCTATTCCTACGTTTCCTCTGAACACCATCCTCTCCCTCTTTCTTTGTCTCCACAACATTATCAACTTTCTTAGCCACTTCCTGTTTGGCTATTCCCTCATTCCCATCTACCTCACTTGCCTCTACCTCTTTCCCTAAGTCCTCCTTGGCATCTCTCTCAATCCCTTCTATGACATTGGCCACTACCTCTTTCACAAATTCCTGTGTGGCCACTGCATCTACCTCAATCACCGCTACCTCTACCTCATTTGCCTCTACCTCACTCGCCACTTCCTTCTTGGGTTCTCCATCATTCCCCTCTCCCTCAATCTCGTTTTCCTTCATCTCTTCTACTTCCCGAACTTTCATCTCAATCCTTCGTAGCTTCCTATTCCTACGTTTCCTCTGAACACAATCCTCTCCCTCTTTCTTTGTCTCCACAATATTCTCAACTTTCTCCGCCACTTCCTGTTTGGCCATTCCCTCATTCTGATCGACCTCATTTGGCTCTCCCTCTTCTGCTAATACCTGTTTTGCATCTCTCTCAATCCCCTCTATGACATTGGCTGCTATATCTTTCACCACTTCCTGCTTGGCCACTGCTTCTACCTCAATCATCACTACCTCTGCCTCATTCGCTAATTCCCGCTTGTCATCTCCTTCTAATACCTCTACCTTATTCAACTCTACCTCATTCATCACATCCTCCAAAGCCACTGCCTCAATCATCTCTACCTCAATCGTCCCAACCTCCACCACTTCCTGCATGGGCTCTCCCTCACTCCCCTCTCTCTCAGCCACCTCTTCTTTCACTGTCTCCAGGACTTTCTTCTTGTTCTTGTGTTTATTCCTATTCCTACGTTTCCTCTGAACACCATCCTCTCCCTCTTTCTTTGTCTCCACAACATTATCAACTTTCTTAGCCACTTCCTGTTTGGCTATTCCCTCATTCCCATCTACCTCACTTGCCTCTACCTCTTTCCCTAAGTCCTCCTTGGCATCTCTCTCAATCCCTTCTATGACATTGGCCACTACCTCTTTCACAAATTCCTGTGTGGCCACTGCATCTACCTCAATCACCGCTACCTCTACCTCATTTGCCTCTACCTCACTCGCCACTTCCTTCTTGGGTTCTCCATCATTCCCCTCTCCCTCAATCTCGTTTTCCTTCATCTCTTCTACTTCCCAAACTTTCATCTCAATCCTTCGTAGCTTCCTATTCCTACGTTTCCTCTGAACACAATCCTCTCCCTCTTTCTTTGTCTCCACAATATTCTCAACTTTCTCCGCCACTTCCTGTTTGGCCATTCCCTCATTCTGATCGACCTCATTTGGCTCTCCCTCTTCTGCTAATACCTGTTTTGCATCTCTCTCAATCCCCTCTATGACATTGGCTGCTATATCTTTCACCACTTCCTGCTTGGCCACTGCTTCTACCTCAATCATCACTACCTCTGCCTCATTCGCTAATTCCCGCTTGTCATCTCCTTCTAATACCTCTACCTTATTCAACTCTACCTCATTCATCACATCCTCCAAAGCCACTGCCTCAATCATCTCTACCTCAATCGTCCCAACCTCCACCACTTCCTGCATGGGCTCTCCCTCACTCCCCTCTCTCTCAGCCACCTCTTCTTTCACTGTCTCCAGAACTTTCTTCTTATTCTTGTGTTTATTCCTATTCCTACGTTTCCTCTGAACACCATCCTCTCCATCTTTCTTTGTCTCCACAACATTATCAACTTTCTTAGCCACTTCCTGTTTGGCTATTCCCTCATTCCCATTTACCTCACTTGCCTCTACCTCTTTCCCTAAGTTCTCCTTGGCATCTCTCTCAATCACTTCTACGACATTGGACACTACCTCTTTCACAAATTCCTGTGTGGCCACTGCATCTACCTCAATCACCGCTACCTCTACCTCACTCGCCACTTCCTTCTTGGGCTCTCCATCATTCCCCTCTCCCTCAATCTCGTTTTCCTTCATCTCTTCTACTTCCCGCACTTTCATCTCAGTCCTTCGTAGCTTCCTATTTCTACGTTTCCTCTGAACACCATCCTCTCCCTCTTTCTTTGTCTCCACAACATTATCAACTTTCTTAGCCACTTCCTGTTTGGCTATTCCCTCATTCCCATCTACCTCACTTGCCTCTACCTCTTTCCCTAAGTCCTCCTTGGCATCTCTCTCAATCCCTTCTATGACATTGGCCACTACCTCTTTCACAAATTCCTGTGTGGCCACTGCATCTACCTCAATCACCGCTACCTCTACCTCATTTGCCTCTACCTCACTCGCCACTTCCTTCTTGGGTTCTCCATCATTCCCCTCTCTCTCAATCTCGTTTTCCTTCATCTCTTCTACTTCCCGAACTTTCATCTCAATCCTTCGTAGCTTCCTATTCCTACGTTTCCTCTGAACACAATCCTCTCCCTCTTTCTTTGTCTCCACAATATTCTCAACTTTCTCCGCCACTTCCTGTTTGGCCATTCCCTCATTCCGATCGACCTCATTTGGCTCTACCTCTTCTGCTAATACCTGTTTTGCATCTCTCTCAATCCCCTCTATGACATTGTCTGCTATATCTTTTACCACTTCCTGCTTGGCCACTGCTTCTACCTCAATCCCCGCTACCTCTGCCTCATTCGCTAATTCCCGCTTGCCATCTCCTTCTAATACCTCTACCTTATTCAACTCTACCTCATTCATCACATCCTCCAAAGCCACTGCCTCAATCATCTCTACCTCAATCGTCTCAACCTCCACCACTTCCTGCATGGGCTCTCCCTCACTCCCCTCTCTCTCAGCCACCTCTTCTTTCACTGTCTCCAGAACTTTCAACTTGTTCTTGTGTTTCTTCCTATTCCTACGTTTCCTCTGAACACCATCCTCTCCCTCTTTCTTTGTCTCCACAACATTATCAACTTTCTTAGCCAC
Source organism: Petromyzon marinus (assembly GCF_048934315.1). Classification (NCBI taxonomy): domain Eukaryota; kingdom Metazoa; phylum Chordata; class Hyperoartia; order Petromyzontiformes; family Petromyzontidae; genus Petromyzon; species Petromyzon marinus. The sequence goes on along the minus strand of NW_027423677.1, from coordinate 2,382,755 downwards.
TTCCTGTTTGGCTATTCCCTCATTCCCATTTACCTCACTTGCCTCTACCTCTTTCCCTAAGTTCTCCTTGGCATCTCTCTCAATCCCTTCTACGACATTGGCCACTACCTCTTTCACAAATTCCTGTGTGGCCACTGTATCTACCTCAATCACCGCTACCTCTACCTCACTCGCCACTTCCTTCTTGGGCTCTCCATCATTCCCCTCTCCCTCAATCTCGTTTACCTTCATCTCTTCTACGTCCCGAACTTTCATCTCAGTCCTTCGTAGCTTCCCATTCCTATGTTTCCTCTTAACACAATCCTGTCCCTCTTTCTTTGTCTCCACAACATTCTCAACTTTCTCCGCCACTTCCTGTTTGACCATTCCCTCATTCCCATCGACCTCATTTGGCTCTACCTCTTCTGCTAATACCTGTTTTGCATCTCTCTCAATCCCCTCTATGACATTGGCCACTATATCTTTCACCACTTCCTGCTTGGCCACTGCTTCTACCTCAATCACCGCTACTTCTGCCTCATTCGCTAATTCCCGCTTGCCATCTCCTTCTAACACCTCTACCTTATTCAACTCTACCTCATTCATCACATCCTCCAAAGCCACTGCCTCAATCATCTCTACCTCAATCGTCCCAACCTCCACCACTTCCTGCATGGGCTTTCCCTCACTCCCCTCTCTCTTAGCCACCTCTTCTTTCACTGTCTCCTCCAGAACTTTCTTCTTGTTCTTATGTTTCTTCCTATTCCCACGTTTTCTCTTCATACCATTTCTCTCCCCCACTTTCTCCATCTCTTCAATCTCGTTCTCAACCTTGTTGCTATTCTGACATGTCTGCTTCACATCCTCATTATTGGTGCTGACTCCTGCCTGCTGCTGCTCTTCTGCCTTTTGCTGCTGCTGCTGCTGGTGGTGGATGATGAAGCTCTTCAGCTCGGTGCTGTTCTGGAATTGCAGCAGCTCCCGCTGATATTTGGCCTGCTGCTGTGCACAATGATCCAGCAGGATCATCTCAAGCTCCAGAATCTGGCGCTTAGCTTCTAGTCTTGTGTCAACGAGGAACCTCTTTCGCTGCCCCTTCGAGCGACGGTCTGGGGAGTCACATGGGGAGGAGAGAGCAGCACCACAATTGATTCGTTAATGGGTATTTGAGTATTTCCTGTATGATAATAGGTTTTTCCCGTTTTTACTGGCAACAAAACAGGTGTTAAGATGTTAAAACACCAAACTGAAACCTTTTACAAGGAATCATGTCTGCATTAACCATGATGCTTGTGGTCAGAATGCAAACAAAAAACATACTCTGATAATATATCATTGTCCTTGAAACTGATTGGTCCACACCAGGGACAGCTTTCTTTTGAGCCTCGTCTCAAACGGTGTTAGACCAGAGGACGCCAAAAGGCGTATTTCCTGTATGTTATTTTGGTAAAGAAACTTGGCACCATTGACAGGAATCTAACTTAACTTGAGACCGATGTAACAATGATAACACTGTAGGGAGGTCTGGAGGTTGACTCATGTGCCGGAGACACCTCCTCCTCCAAATAACTTCATTAGGATTATGGGCTGGTTGGGGAGGCCATATTAAGTTTGCGAGGTCTGGAAACTCCAGGCCAAACATAGAAAAACTTCCGTTATCTCAGAAAAAGTAAGATGGATTTATGGGCAAGCTGTGGAGGTCTGGCTAAATTTAAAAGATGTCCATTGTTTCACAAGAGAGAACATGAATTGGATAAGAAATACACTATTAATTCTTATACACTGGTCCATTCATACAATCAGTATATTAGTGGGCTACGTTAGAAAAGATAAAGGGAGGAGAAGAGGAGGGTGAACAAAGGGGCCAGAGAGCCAGGGGCAACCCTAATGTTTATGTTGGCTGGATAGCATGTGCTCCCGTGCATGTGAGGTTGCTCTCAACAGAAGTCATTCCTTGCACGAGAATGGCTGAAACGCTGAGTAACCACTCAGAGGTATAGTGGTTAAGCAGTGGAGACGGTATAGTGGTAAAACAGTGGAGATTTTAAAAGCAAAGTTTAAGATTTGCATTTGTCACTTTATATTGAGCCGATACATATGGCAAGTGAAATTAAGAAGACTTAAAGTGAGTTTTACAGAAAGAGAGGATACATGTGTGTCTCTTGGAGAAGGAAAGGCATTGCTCAAAACTGTGCTGCAAGGTCACGTGCCATGAATCACATGAGTTTAGAAAAAAACGTGACTGTAAACCAACAAGCCTGTGAATAATTATCATGGTGAAGACACCTCTATACGTTGGATACTGAAGGAAATCCATCGTGCTACACATCGTCAAAGCCCGACAACACCTGACATTCGAGAAAGTACAATTGCATCGTTCTACACATCGTCAATACCCCACCACATCTGGAGAGTCACCAGCTGCATCAAGCACCTGACTGTTGTATTGTTCGAAAGACACTGTGTGTAACGACTTTACATCCGCCGGCACTGCGGGTTTCTAAACGCCTGCCATGTCACCTTCTCAACACTAGCGTCTGAGACCGTCTGATACAGACTGAAAGCTTATTTCCTTTGTTGCACTGTTTGTCTTTTCATGAATGTCATATTGTGCACTGGGTTATGCCTTATTAACCTAAATTCTGAATGTAGCTATTCATGTATTTCTATTACAGTATCACATATTCTTTGGACCAAGTGTCAATTGCCTATTTGATGACTGGTACTCTGATTCTTTTTTTACAAATCAGGGACTTGTTTTAATTAAAATGTGTCTGTGTGTGTGGTTGAACGGTGTAACAAATCCATGCGTTACATGTGTAGTGTTGCAGCGCCGACCTGGTCAAGGCCTATGATACAATCAGTAGGCCAGGGCTCTGGATTGTTACTCGTATTTCCGGAGTCCCTAACCCTCTGCTCACAATCATTAAGTACCTTCACGATGGTGGGCAGGCCAGGATAAAGTTGCGTGCCCGGGAGTCAGAGCAATTTCCTGTTTACAGTGGGGTGCGACAGGGATCTACTCTGGCTGACACATTATTTAGCATCATCTTCGACCACATAGTTCGAGAAGTTTTTTTATGGCTGTACCGGTGGATTTTTTAATATTTGCTACAGATACAATGGGAGGCTGATTGATGCCTGGGTGAGGTCAAGGGATGGCTCCCTACTGGTCAACCATGTTATGTACACTGATCATTTGGAAGTTGATGCTCACACTGAAAAATAGTTGGAGGGTCTGCTGCTAAGCCTGGAGCGTGTAACAAAGAGGTGGTGCCTTACCATCAGCCCCACCAAAACTAAGCACCCGCCTGAGTATTTTGTGTAATTTAATACTCCGCCCCCTCAACTACTCTTGAGTGATGGGGTAATTGTAGAGAGAAGTTTACGTACCTGGATAGTGTGCTTATGCAAAAATTCTGGTTTGGCAGCAGAGGTCTCACTCCGAATCGGTCAAGTGGCATATTTTCATCAGCTTCGTAACACTTTGGGGTATCTACCTGGTCTGTCACTCGACACAAAACGCTGGGTCTTCTTGGCCAATGATAGAATAAATGAAAAATCTGAACCAGCTTTACACTTTCAGACTGGCCTGCCTACGATCCACCCTGGGTTTAACTACGCTGGAATGTGTGAACAGCTCACAGTGAGCTCCACTGGTGGGCAGGGCTGCATTGCCTGGGTCATGTAGCCTGCTTGCTCAGCCACCGCATCCCCAAGCAGCCTCTGTTTTTCCAGATAGAGGGGGCTAAATGGGCGTGGCACGGCCTGGAGAAGAGATGGACTGATGCAGTACAGGAGGATACGGAACTAAGTGGACTTGCCAAAGACTGGTACCACTGGTGTCAAGATCTGCCTCTATGGAGGAAGCTCGTGAAGGATGCTTATGGGAAGTTGGTGGCAGTTGCCCTCAAGAAAAAAAGGAGGGTGAGAGGAGCGACGCTCACAACAACAGACGGTGCACTGGATGACTAAAACGCAGCAAGTTGGCACAGTAGGATGCAAAGGTGGTGCGTCTGCCAGTCATCTCAGTCAGTCAACCCATCGCACTGGGGTCTGTCCCCTGATCTCCTGTCGGCAAGCCTTCGACACTTCAAGTGGCCTCGGAGTGCACCAGGCCTGGCACAAGCGCCATGGTGACGTCTCCGTCACTTAGTGGCGAATGAGGGCTGTTGTTGTTATCTGAGTCGGTTAGGGGCCTCCCCTAGGTCCACTCAGCCTCAAATAAGTATCTGATACGGTGTGTAAACATCGCCACTTGGGAGACAAAGACGGACAAGTGTGGTGCTGGCAACCCACCCCTCGTGTGCGGTGCCGGCCGTCATAGGTGCTCACTAACAGCACTTGCTCCTACAGTGTTTCAAGGCTATACACAAGATTTCTGTCTTTGTTTGTGTCTATGTGCAGTGTCTGTATGAGTGGTTGGGAGCAGTTGTGTCTGTGGGGATCGACCTGAGTTCGATTCCCATTCACAACCATCAGTGACTAATAAATAAAACCGGTCGTGTGCGTCTCCTACATCTACTCAAACTTAAAATAGTACCTCGTGCAACGTATAAACATCAAATGTGGGGAGACAAAGGCATCCGGATGCGGTGCTGACCACCCACCCCATCATAGGTGCTAACTCGCTAACAGCACTTGACTCAATAGTCTGTTAAGGCTATACGGGGATCTGTCTTTGTATACAGGTGCATGTGGCTGTGTGTATGTCTGTGTGTGGAATTACAGTACTCACTTCCCGTCGGCTTGCTCATCTCTCCACCCTGCAACAAAATCACAGCAGCGCACGTGAGACTCTACTCATATCACAGCTTACAACCACCACCACCATCATCATTACCGTCCTCATCATTAAACATTTCGAACAGACACACATTCACATATAGATGTTCTCTCAGATTAATGTTATCCTGATACAGCGCGCGTGTGGATGTACTCACGGAAGACATCGCCTTGAAGGCAGAACGAGAAGTCACGGAGGGTCACGTTTTGTCAATAGATTTCGTTAACTGTGTTAATGAAGTGTTCAACCTCACGGATGTTTGTCAATGAGGTTTACCAAGTAATTTAACCGCGTTATCGATGTTCACTGACGACGTTGTCGAAGTGTGCTCCCGAATGCGATCTTTAAGCACACAGAGCGCGCGTCCACCTCCGTCTGTAATGATCGACCGTTGCTAGGGAAGTGACGTCACTTGTTAAGGTAACGAACCCCGGAAACCACGTGGTCCACTGTATCCTCCAGGCCTGATTAGTTACACGACTGTCAAATTTTTACTTTAAATTTTCGTAACTTGCAGGAATTCATATTTTTGGTTCTTTCGGTAAAGTCACGTAGATAGAAAATAACATTTTAAGTGAAGGCAAAAAACCCACGAGGTTTCGGTGGCAACACAAGCGGTCTTCATCACGTGTTGCGATCGAAACGTCGGGGTTTTTTTTCTTTTATTTTAATTTATTTTTATTTTATTGTTATTATTTTCTATCTACGTGACTTTACCTGAAAGAACCAAGAATATAGTAAGGATTGTACCCTGGTCGCCACGGATGAAGAGGCCGAGCGGGCTCGGTTCAACTGTTGCCAGGTACCTCCACCACTCAGCTCGCAGCACACACACACAGTGTCCACTATGTAAAAATCAGGCTAAACTAAACCTTTCTAGAAGTTACTAAAATAATGCTATAAAAACAATGCAACAGTGATCATAAGAAATGTGATTGAAAGTTAACAATGCGACATATAACATATATTACTAAACCTAGCATCCTTCGCTAGCTGCTTGAGTCAATCCATAATAGCAGGAGTAACAATTATGTATGTTGATTAACTGCGAATAACCCAATCAATAACAGATATCCATTGTAATTTACACCAATACATTACCCCCCCGGTCTTCGTATCGGATCTGCTTACAAGCGACGACGTCACATTTATCCCCCGTCTACGTCTATTAAAGGCCGAAACAGGGGAAGGATTTCACCACAACTCTGGCTGTCACCTGACGAGGCGGATTGTTGTTGTAGTTACAGGCGAAACGTCACGGTACTTGAATTGTAAATGTTGTGGGTTTACTCTCCAACACACCGATGTGCTGAAATAGTCACTAATTGGCATGTATTGTTACGCGATCTAACCCAAACAAACAAAAACACCCTCTAATAAGTCAATATTTGTATTAATTCCATGAATGGACCTTGGCATGGGACTGTGCGGATTGAGAAGTTATGTATGCAGCTTCTGTTTGTGCTGCCATCAGAATGACCAACAAATAAATAAATAATACACACGGATTGGTGACTACAGTACTAGACCCCCAGTGCTTTTATATTTAAAAGTGTATGTGCTTTGTGGTTGCTTTATTGCGCGTGTGTACGTACTGTGTAACACTTGTTTGAACGCAGGTGATGGGGTTGTCCATGTTGGGTGTCATTACAGGCAAAAACAAGCAGCAGTTCGAAGACCAGGACGCCGTGGCCGACCATGAGGACGGAAATTGGCCTCGCCCGGTCACAACGTACGACAGCAGTACAGGTTTCCCTCCACACATGCACACATCTACGAGTTTCCCACTACAGAGACGAAGATCCCCCATATAGCCTTAACAGACTGTTGTGGCAAGTGCTGTTCGCAAGCACCAATGAAGGTCCGCATGGATACCAGGGGGTAGGTGGCCAACACCCAAGTGGTGACGTATAACACACCGCTCCAGGTATTCATTTGAGGTTGAGTCGACTCAGGACCAGTTCAGATAAATAATTGTAATTGGTGTTGGCCATGAGCGGGACTCCAACTCGGATGTTTGCGGGGTTTGGAGCGTAGCGTACTATCCACTGCGCCACTGCTACCCTCACATAACGCACACAGAAACAACACACAGGGACCCACATGCACGGACACACAGGGACCTGCTCAACATTGAAATGTGCAGCCCTTGTGTGGCGGCCTGCGTTGAATTTGGGCGTTCATCTCGTCACCCATACAAAAGGTCTCGACACAATCAATGGCAGTCCCCCTTGCCCTGCCTGGCACGCACATCGGGCCAGTCACCCCACGCACAGCACACACAACGTGCGCGTCGCGTATGCCAAATCAAGAGTCGTCCCCGAGTGTCCGGCAAATTGGACCGACCATCCCGGGCCCCGCGCTTCGGGGGAGGCCCCACGTGTAGACATCAGTGTCACATGTAATGCTTCCGGTTTAGTTTGAAGGCATCGGCGGGGGCCCCACGCACCCCCTATGGACGGCCCTGGTCAAAGCACACGGCAGCGCGGAGCACGCGCGTCAAGCGCACGGGCCACGTGCGTCACGGGTACGTGACATCTACAAGGCAAGCACCTGCATCGCGTGGTCATCACTTGTAAGGCATGCCCTTTGTGCATGGGACGTGCGTAGTGTGTGCAACACGTGGCACATGTATGTCACACATGCACATCGCAATGTGATGTCATGTGTACGTGGACATTTGAATCGCATGTAGCTGTCTGGTGGGCAGGACGGATCTACGCGTGGGCAAGTAAGGGGGTGGCTGAGTAAGACTGATACGGAGACACGTCAAGCCACACACTCACCACACACTCACCGGCACACTCACACACACCACATTCACCGCACACTCACTTACCGGCACACTCGCACACTGGCACTCACTGCACACTCACACACCGCACACTCACCACGCACTCACTTACCGGCACACTGGCTGCACACTCACACACCGCTCTCACCACGCACTCACTTACCGGCACACTGACTGCACATTGACACACACTCACCGCACATTCACCGCACACTCACCACGCACTCACTTACCGGCACACTGACTGCACTTTCACACACACCGAACACTCACCACGCACTCACTTACCGGCACTCTGACTGCACATTCACCCACACTCACCGCACACTCACCGCACACTCACCACGCACTCACTTACCGGCACTCTGACTGCACATTCACACACCCTCACTGCACACTCACCACGCACTCACTTACCGGCACACTGACTGCACTTTCACACACACCGCACTCACACCGCATTCACACACACTCACACACACACACCGCACTCATTCACTCACACACACTCACTCACACACACTCACACAAATTTACACACACTCACCGCACACTCACACACACTCACTTACACACACCGCACACACTCACACTCACCGGCACACTCGTGTGCAAGCACACTAGTGAGCTTCCACAAAATGTTCTGCACATTAGTGAGGCCACACACCAAAGAGCACACACCAGCAGGTTTACACATCAGTGAGCTTACACACTAGTGTGCACACACACAGTTGTAAGCTTACAGATTAGATAGCTTACACACCAGCTCACCAGTGAGGTGAGCTACACACTGGTGAGTTAACACACCCACCTGTTCACGTGCGCAAAGCTCTTAACCCTAAACCTAACATATCCCAAATGCCATGGCTAAAGTTATTTTACACATGCACGTCCATACACGCATGCGCATATGAAGGCACGCATGCACACATACGTGCACACAAACACACATGCACGCACATGTTTAAACATATACAATTCCATGGCGTTGGACTTGAGACTCCCAGAAGTGGAATCAGGACTCCTGAGTGTGCGATATAGCTCAGTGGGCCTTACTTGGTAAAATTGAAATAATTAATTTAGTTTCAGGATGTAGGGTTCTGAAGATATTTCATCTTTCAGTCCTTTCTGACCGTTTGAGTGTGGGTGAGTGAGTGACAACTACTTATGCATTTTTTTTATTACAAATACAAGGATTTCCAGCTATTGACATGAAATGTATTAACTCTGGAAGATGATGGTGATACAGGTGGTGGGTAGCGGTAGTGTAGCGTTTAGCACGCTGCGCTATGAACCCGGCGACCCGAGTTAAATTCTCGCTCATGCCCAACGCAGGTAACGACTCTCTGAACCGGTCATGCGCCTCCCCTAGGTCGACTCAGCCTCAAATGAGTACCTGGTGTGGTGTAAACATCACTACTGGGGAGACAAAGGCGGCCGGGCGTGGTGTTGGCCACCCACCCCTCTTGTGCCATGCTGGCCTTCACAGGTACTCGCTAACAGCACTTGCCCCAACAGTCTATTCGGGCTATAAGGGGGTCTTTGCTTTGGTGGTGATGATACAGATGGTGATTGATTATACAGATGGTTGGGATGATGATAATGATACATTTGGTGATGATGGTGGTGATGATGGGACTGTAAGAGTGGTCCTTGAAGATATTTACTGTGTAATATTAAGACACACTAATATAAAATGTAATCATTAAAGCACAATATATAACATTTGTAATTTCTGTTGAAAGCATGTGCTTATAATGGTCACATGTATTTGTACGTGGTTGTGCATGAATGCACGTGTTTTTTATTTTCTGTATTAGGTGCTTGTCAACAGCACTTGGCCCAACATTCTTTATTGGTTGTACAGCAAATCTTTGTGTTTTGATTTGCGAATGTTCCATTCACGAAATTTAGTGAAAACGAAATTGACAAATTAAGGATACTTTTCGACTTACGAAATAGAATTTCAGCGGAAACAATATATCACATGGCACGCGCCATGAGATCATCAAGCAAGAAGCTGTCATCCATCCACGACAGTGTCACGGTATCCCCATAGTGCAAAAGTAACGCCTCGTCACCTCTCCAGTCACTCCAACATGCAGATCTTTTGGTGAGTTCCTTGAAGATGTTAATTATTTTTGTCTTAAATTGATTGTTATTCAACCGTTATAATATTTGTTCTTAATTATTTTTTGTATTGTGAAATATTGGTGTATATTTTGGGTTTAGGAGCATAGCAGAAATGACTGTCTGAAACACATCGCAAGTTTTTCGTATTCAATTAATGGGAAAGGCCATTCCGATTTACGATATTTTGTTTTGCGTGCGTTTTCAGAAGAACGCATCCCTTTCGTAAGTAGAGGCATACATGTACAGGAATCCATTGCCAACCGCGAATTTACCAACCACGAGATTTTAGTAAACACGGATTGACTACTGGACACCTGTTTACTAACCACGAGCATCTCGCTTTGAGTATTCGCGAGTTGCGCCGAGTCGTGAAATCAAAACAACACGATGTACCTTATGGGGGGGGGGTTCTTGTATTTGTTCTTGTATTTGTACGAGCTGTTGTTTGTTTATGTTACCGATGTTTACGGGGAGCGTTAGTGCAGCGGGTTAGCGAGGTGTACTATGAAGCCATAAATCCTGGTATAATTCCTGCTCATGGCCAACACCAGTGGCAATTATCTGAACCATTCCTGGACCTACCCTCGGCCTCAAATGAGTACTTGGTGCATTGTGAAAACATCAGCACTGGCAGAGACAAACCCCATATGCTGTGCTGGCCTGCATAAGTGCTCATAACGGCACTTACCCAACAGTCTGTTACATGGGGGGATCTTAGTCTTGGCGTGTATGTGAGAGTTTGTGGACTTTGCATGTTCTTCCCCTGTTGTGCACGCGTTTTCTCAGGGTTCCTAGCTTTCAAAAAAGAACAACCAATTCTAACAGTGAGATTTTACTTGCAAATTACTTAAACAGGGATTACACACCGTGGCAACATCGCCCCCTTCTGTGAAAGCTGGACAGGACCCTCCTGCAAAAGAGTGAGACTTCCCTGAATAAACAAATGTAGCACGGTAATCTTTGAAATAATAAAATAAACTATTCACCCCTAGAGTGGACAAGGTAGCGAGGGTGATTCTAGCAAGCGAGGGAGCTGTACTCGGACGGAACGGACGACGGCTCCCAGCCGACCTCTTTGCCTTTGTGGATCTTGTCATCGTTGGAGGCCGGTCTCAGCTCTGCGGGGATCGCCTCAAACGTGGGGCGCTCTAACGGCGGGTGGCTCCAGCAGTGGTGCATCACCTTGCGGCTGTGGGGCGAGGGGAGGGTGCAGTGAGGGTGCGAGGAAGGTGAATCGCGCACAAGCTCGGACTGTGCTTTCACCTCTTCCAGTGCGCGTTCGTTCTCAGAATGGTTGAATGAGTGCCGATGATGTTAATGACGTCACAGAGGGGGATGAAGGGGGTCAGGTGGCGAGGGGGGTGAGGGGGGGGTGAGTAGGGAGAGGGTCATGAAGGCATAAAATATCTACAGTAATGATTCACACAGCGGCGTCTAAATGCCACTGCATCTCCATACGTAGTGCAGAAACACTGGTCATGTTTATCTTGTAGAGAGAGAAGCAGTCTGTGGGTCTCTACAATGAGGGAAAAAGTATTTGATCCCCTGCTGATTTTGTACGTTTGCCCACAGACAAAGAAATGATCAGTCTATAATTTTAATGGTAGGTTTATTTGAACAGTGAGAGACAGAATAAGAACAAAATCCAGAAAAACGCATGTCAAAAATGTTATAAATTGAGTTGCATTTTAATCAGGGAAATAAGTATTTGATCCCTCTGCAAAACATGACTTAGTACTTGGTGGCAAAACCCTTGTTGGCAATCACAGAGGTCAGACGTTTCTTGTAGTTGGCCACCAGGTTTGCACACATCTCAGGAGGGATTTTGTCCCACTCCTCTTTGCAGATCTTCTCCAAGTCATTAAGGTTTCGAGGCTGACGTTTGGCAATGCGAACCTTCAGCTCCCTCCACAGATTTTCTATGGGATTAAGGTCTGGAGACTGGCTAGGCCACTCCAGGACCTTAATGTGTTTCTTCTTGAGCCACTCCTTTGTTGCCTTGGCCGTGTGTTTTTGGTTATTGTCATGCTGGAATACCCATCCACGACCCATTTTCAATGCCCTGGCTGAGGGAAGGAGGTTGTCACCCAAGATTTGATGGTACATGGCCCCGTCCATCGTCCCTTTGATGCGGTGAAGTTGTCCTGTCCCCTTAGCAGAAAAACACCCCCAAAGCATAATGTTTCCACCTCCATGCTTGACGGTGGGGATTGTGTTCTTGGGGTCATAGGCAGCATTCCTCCTCCTCCAAACACGGCGAGTTGAGTTGATGCCATAGAGCTCCATTTTGGTCTCATCTGACCACAACACTTTCACCCAATTGTCCTCTGAATCATGCAGATGTTCATTGGCAGGGAAAAAAGTATTTGATCCCCTGCTGATTTTGTACGTTTGCCCACTGACAAAGAAATTATGAGTCTATATTTTTAATGGTAGGTTTATTTGAACAGTGACAGACAGAATAACAACAAAAAAAATCCAGAAAAATGCATGTCAAAAATGTTATAAATTGATTAGCATTTTAATGAGGGAAATAAGTATTTGACCCCCTCTCAATCAGAAAGATTTTTGGCTCCCAGGTGTCTTTTATACAGGTAACGAGCCGAGGTTAGGAGCACACTCTTGAAGGGAGTGCTCCTAATCTCAGCTTGTTACCTGTATAAAAGACACCTGTCCACAGAAGCAATCAATCAGATTCCAAACTCTCCACCATGGCCAAGACCAAAGAGCTCTCCAAGGATGTCGGACAAGATTGTAGACCTACACAAGGCTGGAATGGGCTACAAGACCATTGCCAAGCAGCTTGGTGAGAGGTGAGAAGAGTTAAAGCGATTATTCGCAAATGGAAGAAACACAAAAGAACTGTCAATCTCCCTTGGCCTGGGGCTCCATGCAAGATCTCACCTCGTGGAGTTGCAATGATCATGAGAACGGTGAGGTCGTGGATGGGTATTCCAGCATGACAATGACCCAAAACACACGGCCAAGGCAACAAAGGAGGGGCTCAAGAAGAAGCACATTAAGGTCCTGGAGTAGCCTAGCCAGTCTCCAGACCTTAATCCCATGGAAAATCTGTGGAGGGAGCGGAAGGTTCGAGTTGCCAAACGTCAGCCTCGAAACCTTAATGACTTGGAGAAGATCTGCAAAGAGGAGTGGGACAAATCCCTTCTGAGATGTGTGCAAACCTGGTGGCCAACTACAAGAAACGTCTGACCTCTGTGATTGCCAACAAGGGTTTTGCCACCAAGTGCAGAGGGGTCAAATACTTATTTCCCTCATTATAATGCAAATCAATTCATAACATTTTTGACATGCATTTTTCTGGATTTTGTTGTTATTCTGTCTCTCACTGTTCAAATAAACCTACCATTAAAAATATAGACTGATCATTTCTTTGTCAGTGGGCAAACGTACAAAATCAGCAGGGGATCAAATACTTTTTTCCCTCAATGTATATGTGCTTTCTTGAGCAGGGGGACCTTGCGTGCGCTGCAGGATTTCAGTCCTTAACGGCGTAGTGTGTTACCAATTGTTTTCTTGGTTACTATGGTCCCAGCTGCCTTGAGATCATTGACAAGATCCTCCCGTGTAGTTCTGGGCTGATTCCTCACCGTTCTCATGATCATTGCAATTCCACGAGGTGAGATCTTGCATGGAGCCCCAGGCCGAGGGAGATTGACAGTTCCTTTGTGTTTCTTCCATGATGCGCACCAACTGTTGTCACCTTCTCACCAAGCTGCTCGGCAATGGTCTTGTAGCCCATTCCAGCTTTGTGTAGGTCTATAATCTTGTCCCTGACATCCTTGGAGAGCTCTTTGGTCTTGGCCATGGTGGAGAGTTTGGAATCTGATTGATTGATTGCGTCTGTGGACAGGTGTCTTTTATACAGATAGCAAGCTGAGATTAGGAGCACTCCCTTTAAGAGTGTGCTCCGAATCTCAGCTCGTTACCTGTATAAAAGACACCTGGGAGCCGCTTTCTGATTGAGAGGGGGTCAAATACTTATTTCCCTCATTAAAATGCAAATCAATTTATAACATTTTTGACATGCGTTTTTCCGGATTTTTTTGTTGTTTTTCTGTCTCTCACTGTTCAAATAAACCTACCATTAAAATTATAGACTGATAATTTCTTTGTCAGTGGGCAAACGTACAAAATCAGCAGGGGATCGAATACTTTTTTCCCTCATTGTATGTGAGGAGTCTGTGGGTCGCAACAGCACGTACGTCTGGAAGTAGGACATTCCAGACTAAGAGGGTTCATAATGGCCGTGTCAACGAGACTGAACCAGCCAGCACAACTCACTGCTAATAACACATCACATAATTCACCCTTAAGCAATTGTTCAATCAATTAATTAAATCACTACAATTAAAATCAAAGAATATCCCAGAACAAACACTTCGCACTCTCCTCCGTCAGCCACCTGCATCGACAATAGAAACGCATCAGTCCAGCAGTGGATAAAACCTGGTGTGGGAGGTATGGGGGGGCGGCTTACACTTGTGGTGGACAGCAGGGGGGTGGCTGCATGCAGTAGCCATCGCAGATCAAGCGGTAGAACTTGTCATCGACTGCCATGCACCAGGGTAAGGGGCCTCTCCTACACCCACACATATCACACACCGAGCGGTACACACGTCACACCGAGGAGCACGCACGTCACACACCGAGCAGGTTGCACAGGTCTCCTTTATCAAGACAAACGTGGAGCAGATTACAACTACAACTCTTCTACGCCTGTCACAATGCCCCCCTCTCCCCCCCCCCCCAGTTTATGGGGGGGCGCGGGCCTCACTCCCCCCTTCGCGTCAGCCCCCCCTAATAAATGGTCCGGTTGCATTGTGAATGCACCACTCGAATGACGTGCAGTCCCGTGGCGCACTGTAACGGGCTCGTGATTTACTCAATAAAATTCAACGTAAAAAAATAAAAACGATCCCAAGACATTATTTAAAATAATGTATGGCCATCGTGTGTCAGCATCACAGGCGAAAATTGGCATGTAAAAAAAAACTTCACTGCGAATCACTCAATTGGGATTGCTCGCAGCAAACAGCACTTGACCTGCTTACAGGTTAGGTGCTGAATAACCGTGTGTCACACAGAGAACAGTTGCCACTGAGGCTGCCCTTTTCAAATGCTTGAGATGAGATGTGATTATCGCGTGTAAATGTACACACTAAAATAACGAAAAAATTATAAGCGAACTATTATCGTTTCAGGTGGCAGGGTGGTGCAGCGGTGATCTTTGACCCTCGCAACAAGAAGGGCCTTGGTTAATGATCCGACTGGCACTTTGCGGAGTTTTCTACGTTCTCACCTTTGTTCTGTATGGGTTATCCAGTTTGCTCACATAGCTAGAAAACACACAATCACAATGTAACTGGGTATTGGCCAAGCATCCCAATGCTAAAGTTACCTGCAAATTACTTCATTGGGATGACACTCGGCAGCAGAGCCGGATGATGGCATTGCTGGGGCCCTATGCCATTGTCAAGTTTAAGAGGCCCCTTCTATGAATGCCTGTATATTTTTGTCAGCAGAATGAAAATAACTGCTTTGGAGAGTCTTTTTTTCTCACCGATCTTTATTTATTAAGCAATTATGTTAAAACTCGAAACCTCGTGTCCATTTCTTGTTTCGTATTTAGAGATCCCCCCCCTCTCTTAATGCGAGGCCCTAAGCTGCAAGTGTGGCCGGTCTGAGCTCGCCTGTGATGAATCACACGTATAATTGTGCACTCTAATTTTCTATGGGTGGCCAGGAGAATTTATTATTATTTAAGTGAATGCAATGGTGATCAGGGGATTGGATCCAGAGCCCCACGTACACAGTAGAGTACAAGGGAACGCCCACAATACAGATTTGAGCTGACCTGCGGATTGAGAAATTGAACTGTTTTGTGACGTGGAGGGTGTTTCTGACCGCTATTATGACCGACCCGTCCCTACGGGAGGAGAGAGGACAGGGTGGACCGGCTGCATGAGCTTACTCTCCGGCACTGCACAGCACAACATCGCCTCCCTACTGCAAAAATACTCGGCAGGACCCTCCTGAAAATGAAAGTCTTCGGAATCAGTGAGGCCTGTCCTTGGGAGGACAGGCGTAGTCTTGGTCGTCACAAGCGAACATTTGTTTCTCCACATGAATTTGTATCCCCGGGTTACCATCAGGGCTGGGCGCTGCAAGCTTAGCTTCTGAGATCTGATGAGACTGGCCGTTTTTTAAAAGGTAATTTCGGCATCTGGAGCCCAAGCATGCAACAACTTTATGCAACTTCTTGGTTATTTTGATAAAGTCACGTAGAATGGAAATAAAATAATAAAAATAAAACATAATAAAAAATAAAATTCTCACGACGTTTCTGCCAAAACACAAGTAGCCTTCTTCAGGTGAAGGAACAGAACTGTCGGGACAACAGTGCTTCAATAACTGCTGCTAAGATTCCCAGCGTCTTTTAAGCTAGGTGGGAGAGGTAAAGCGCCTTGACAAAGGAGTTTACATATCAAACAGGAGAATTTAGCATTGAAATAGCTGTGTTAAAGTGTTGGATCATCAGGGTGTTAAAGTCAGAAATAAGCATGTAACTGGGAGATTAGCATGATGTTAATGTGAGGGATTAGCATGTGACTGGTCACGGAAATAGCTATGTTAAAGTCAAAGTTTACATCTCAACAGAGGCGTTTAGTATATGGACGCTAAAGGACTGCAACTACCCAACTATCATACAATAAACCGATGTGAAAAAAATAAGTATAAACAACATCAATATAATAAATGTACTCAATATGTTCTTCAATACGTTGAGCTATAAACATAAAGTAACTGAGTATACACTACACTATATAATGAATACCATATAGTAAACGAATTAATAAAACTAAAATATAAACTACATCAATGTTATTAATAAACTCTATATACTCTCCAATCAGCTGAGCTACTAACAATAAGTCATTATACATTACAATGCCATATGGCGAAAAAAAGGGTGGCGGTTTTTTCCTTCTTTCCAACGTTAGCACCACGGAGAGCGACGAGCCTCGTTCAGACGGACGAGTCCATCCATGCTCGGAACGGAGGAGGGGGGAGAAACAGCCACGATGTGCTGCTCTGTCCTGTGTTGCGTTACAACCATGCCATAAACTAGACTACTATACATTGTAACGGTATACCTTCCAATCTAAACTACATTGTATAATATCGTATACACAGCCCAATGTAAGCTCGAACATTATGCAGTATATTTATATGTCTTCAACTAAACTTTTTCCTACATTACACGACTATACACCGTAATATACACTACCATAGACAAACCCACCCTTGAATTATAAAATGCGTTACTTTACACTACCCTATACTTTAGACTGTAAAATGTTAGACTTGTAATATTACACTATGTATTATTCTACCAACCCTACTGTATACCACACTGCTGTATATTCACAATACAATTACGATACTATATATTGCCTTATGAATTATGTTAAACATTACAATGTTATACTATTTATTATTATGTAACATGCTATAAACCATACCATTGACCGTCGTGTGAAGAGGCAGTGCCAGCGAATGGACTGCAGTCTGAATGTCACCATAAAATACAATCAATTAAGAACTGAAATTGTTTATAACGTCTTTCCAATGAAATTTTGATTTAAAGCTTTCGTGACTGCAGTAATTAATATGCTTAGTTCTTTCGGTAAAGTCACGTTGAAGGGAAACAACAAAATAATAAAATATATATAAAACAATAAAAATTCTCACGACGTTTCGACCATAACACAAACCAATTCCTCAACCACATCAATTCCATACACCCAGCCATCAGATTCACCATGGAGGTCGAAAAAGATGGCAAGCTACCCTTTTTGGATGTCCTAATTAAAAGGAGACCTGATGGTTCAATGAGCCACTCTGTCCACAGGAAAGCTATGCATACGAATGCTTACTTAAAACTGGATTCCCACCACCATCCATGTCAGAAGAACTCCCTCATCAAGACTCTATAGCATAGAGCCCAATGCATTTCCGACCAGGAACACATTGCCAGTGAACTTAAGCACGTACACCAAGCTCTCAAGGCTAATGGTTACTCCGACTACACAATCCGCAAAGCCATCACTCCAGCCATGAAGAAGGATCCTCTTGAGGAGCCATTCAAAACCATCACCTTACCCTACATTGCGGGGGTCACAAAAAAGATCTCCAAAATCCTGAATAAACACAAGATCCAGGTCCGATTCAACACAGTACATAAAATCCGTGATCTGGTTCCGTCTGTAAAAGATGTGGTTCCAGACATACAGTACCCGGGCGTCTACAAACTAAGTTGCCTCTGTGGTAGCAGTTACATTGGAGAAACCAAACGACATATCTGGGACCGCATCCGTGAATATAAAGCAGACTTGAAACACGGTAGGACGAGCACCTCAGCCGTGGCAGATCACTGTTATAATTCAGTGGGCTCACATGACATTGACTTCTCCAAGACGGACGTTCTCTGCAAGCCATCCGGCTACCATGAGAGATTCGTTCATGAGGATATCCACATATACAAACACAGAAACAATTTCAACCGAGAAGATGGATTCTGGCTTAGTAACCATTGGAAAGATGTTATAAACCATTTTGGTACTTAATTGATTGTATTTTATGGTGACTTTCAGATCGCAGCCCATTCGCTGCCACTGCCTCTTAATACCTTTCACACGACGGTCAATGGTATGGTTTATAGCAGGGGTGTCCAAACTTTTGTTTCCCGAGGGCCACATACAGAAAAATATACGAAGGATTGGGCCACTCACTAGACGTGAGGTATACTGCCTCACTTCTCATGCACTAATATTGTCAAAATCAATCAAATGCAGGTAAATTACGTTTGATTATTGAACATGTTTGAAGAAAAAAAGCCTCCATCATAGCTCTTCATTAGTAGATTTTAATTTTATTTTTTACAAAAAGGTTGGCAGGTAATTCTCTCAGTGACAGCCTCAGATTGGTTCTTAGGGTGCTGATCCCCCTTCATTGTCCATATGAAGGGAGAGACAAGAAGACAAATAGGGGATGTGGATATTTCAAGCTTATTACACAAATAAATTATTGGGCTTGTTAACACATCAACTAACGTTTGTTAAAAAAATTGTCATCAACTTTAATTGACTGAATTTATGAAGTAATTGGGCTTATTAACAAATGAAAACGGTGTGTATATTTTAACTCACCTGTAATGGGAATAATGTTACGCTCAGTGGGAGCAGTGATGCTGCGCTTTGGTCTGAAGGATAGCTGGCAGGTCAGGAGTAAGTTTGGTGGTTGAGATGCGAAGGACGTCACGGAGATGGCTGTCGGTCGTTCTGGTTCTCAGCCTGCTTTTGTTCAGCGTTAACAGAGAGAATGTCTGCTCACATATGTATGTTGAGCCGAACAGACTCATCATTCGTTTTGCATGGCGTCTCGTCAGAGGAAACTTGGCCTTTTCCAAACTCCGGTAGAAGTCAGGTAGGGAGAGAAGCTGATGCTGATTCTTCAGAGAATCATCACACTGAATTTCGATCAGTTCTAATTGCAGACTCTCCTCCACTTCTTTTGCATCCATTGAAAACGGAGCCGCAAACAGTGTGATTTCCTTCTCAATGACAGAAAAATCTTGGAAGCGCTGACTAAATTCTGTCATGAGAGATGTGATCACAGACACATATTCTCCCATTTTTGCAGAGAGCTTGGCATTTGGAAATGCGCATTGATTTCGTTCAGCGTGGGGAAGTGCGCTACATTGAAGTTGCGCAGTTGTGACTCGAAGAGACGGAGCTTCGCACGGAATGCTTTCATGTGCACATACAGCTGTGGTACCAGCTGCTCTTTGCCTTGTAGTCTCTTGTTTGGGGTGTTGAGATGATCAGTGAGATCAACTAAAAAAGCCAGGCCTGCCAACCATAAAGGGTCACTGATCTCATGGAGAGGTCTGCCCTTTTCTTTCAAAACTTGTCGATATTTGATCTCAGGGAATAAAACCACTGCAGCACGGAGCCGCGACTGAGCCAGCGCACTTGAGAATGGTAGAGTAGGTCCCCGTATTCAGCATCGACATCAGAGAGGAACGCTTGCAATTCTCTGTGGTAAAGCCCTCGGGCCATACTTTTTTTTGATATTTTTCACAACTGTGTTCATCACATCGCCAAGCTGGATTATCTTGGCACAGAGGGCTTCTTGGTAGATGATACAGTGCATTTTAACAGTCTCACCTCCGCTCTCCTGCACCTTGGCACTCACCATAGAAGCCATTCCTTTGCGCTCGCCTGTCATTGCTGGAGCCCCATCCGTTGTAATTCCACACAGCTTGTCCCATTTAAGTCCAGCCTGGTTAATTGAATCTGACACAGCTTCAAAACATGTCCTTCCCAGTTGTTGTCCCCTTTATACTCCGAAGATCAAGCAGTTCCTCCGTAATGCAAAAATTCTCATCAACTCCCCGCAAAAAAATTAACAGCCGTGCAGTGTCCGTGGCATCTGTGCTCTCATCACATGCAATCGAGTAAAAATCGAAAGCACAAGCTTTATCTGACACTTGCTGTTTTAAGTTAGCCGACAAGTCTTCAATTCGCCGCACAACCTTATTTCTGGACATACTAACATCGTTAAAATCCTGCATTTTCTCCAGGCACATTCCCACGACTTTAGTGAGGCACTGTTTGATGAAGTCACCGTCTGAGAAAGGTTTCCCGTGTAGGGCAATGAGTTGAGCTACTTCATTGCTGGCTATTGTTGCATTTTCTTGAGCTTTGTTAGCACCGAAAAAAACCCTGCTGCTGCGTTAGCAGGCTAGCTTGCCATTTGCTTTACCTTCTCTCTCCGCTCGGCGCCAGTGTAGGACGTGAAGGTCTGATGTTTCGTTTCATAATGCCGTCGTACATTGTACTCTTTCATCACGGCAACACTCTCATTAAAAATCAAACAAACACACTTCCCCTTGGTTTCTATGAAAAAAATCATTTTTCCACTGAGTCTGAAATTTTCTGCACTCGCTTGCAATCTTGCGTCTCTTCGGTTCCGGCATTTCTGGTGACCCTGAGCAAATGTTTTCTACGATTGCTTGCTTTGTGGAGACGCTGCCTTGTTCAAGACAATAGCGCTATCTAGTGTTTAAATTAAGAAATGCAATACAGTGGACCATAGTCCATTATATTTTTAAACTTTGATACGGGCCAATTAAAAATGGATGGCGGGCCGCAGTTGGCCCGCGGGCCGTAGTTTGGACACCCCTGGTTTATAGCATGTTATATAATAATAAATAGTATAACATTGTAATGTTTAACATAATTCATAAGGCAATATATAGTATTGTAATTTTATAGTGAATATACAGCTGTGTGGTATACAGTAGGGTTGGTAGAATAATACATAGTGTAATATTACAAGTCTAATATTTTACAGTCTAAAGTATAGAGTAGTCTAAAGTAACGCATTGTATAATTCAAGGGTGGGTTTGTCTATGGTAGTGTATATTACGGTGTATAGTTGTGTAATGTAGGAAAAAGTTTAGTTGGAGACATATCAATATACTGCATAATGTTCGAGCTTACATTGGGCTGTGTATACGATATTATACAATGTAGTTTAGATTGGAAGGTATAACATTACAATGTATAGTAGTCTAGTTTATGGCATGGTTGTAACGCAACACAGGACAGAGCAGCGCATCGTGGCAGTTTCTCCCCCCTCCTCCGTTCCGAGCATGGATGGACTCGTCCGTCTGAACGAGGCTCGTCGCTCTCCGTGGTGCTAACGTTGGAAAGAAGGAAAAAACCGCCACCCATTTTTTTCGCCATATGGCATTGTAATGTATAACGACTTATTGTTAGTAGCTCAGCTGATGGAGAGTATATAGAGTTTATTGATGACATTGATGTAGTTTGTATTTTAGTTTTTTTATTAGTTTACTATATGGTATTCATTAGATAGTGTAGTGTATACCCAGTTACTTTATGTTTATAGCTCAATTTATTGAAGAATATATTGAGTACATTTATTATATTGATGAAGTTTCTACTTAGTTTTTTTTCACATCGGTGTATTGTATGATAGTTGGGTAGTTGCAGTCCTTTAGCGTCCATATACTAAATGCCTCTGTTGAGATGGAAACTTTGACTTTAACATAGCTATTTCCGTGACCAGTCACATGCTAATCCCTCACATTAACATCATGCTAATCTCCCAGTTACATGCTAATTTCTGACTTTAACACCCTGCTGATCCAACACTTTAACGCAGCTATTTCAATGCTAAATTATCCTGTTTGATATGTAAACTCCTTTGTCAAGGCGCTTTACCTCTCCCACCTAGTTTAAACGACACTGCGAATCTTAGCAGCAGTCATTGAAGTGCTGTCGTCCCGACAGTTCTGTTCCTTCACCTGAAGAAGGCTACTTGTGTTGTGGCCGAAACGTCGTGAAAATTTTATTTTTTATTACGTTTTTATTTTTTTATTTTATATCCATTCTACGTTACTTTACCGAAAGAACCAAGAAGATGAATCCCTGCAGTCACGAAAGCTTTAAATCTGAACTTTACGCAATTAATAATCATAGTGTAAGATAAGACTACAATCGTTGTCTGCTGTGAGGATCTTCTGTACTCAGGGCCCCGAATGTTTGTGGCAAGTGAAAGTTTGTCTCAGCAAAATATAAGATTTCTCACAGTAGCATACCGTATGACCACACGTCGCTCTGCACCTTGTAGAGCCCATGGAACATGCTTTCTGAAGACATCCACTTTACAGGCAGAGGCACCTAATGGACATGACCGCATGGCCACAAGCACAACAACAATACGTTCAGTAAATTCAGTTCAGGCCGATGCATCGCGATTCGTCATACGTTTTTTGCGTCAGGCCACATTCATCTGGCCAAATTAGCATCATCTAGCCCTCCACTACCCTGAAGGGTTAAATGTGTAGTGACATCACGGGATGTCACTGTGTAGTACCGGCCCTAGAGGGGCTCGGTCAGCGCTGATTGATCCCGCTGGATGGCATCACGCTTGGCGTGCAGTGCCAACCCAACAGGATAGGGTGTGGGAGTGCCGGCCGTAGGAAACGGGTTACTAAATGCTATGGCACTCTGGTTGACCCGAGAGGACACGTGACCGGTTAAGTCTACAAAGGGGCCCCAAGTGGGGTCTAGGGGTGGTCACGTGGTCGGGGTCCAGATCCTGCTGCTCGATGATTCTTGAAGGTGGTCGTGGCCAAGGGCGGAGCCAGCCACGCCACAGAGAATATAAGCTGGGTCCCCCAGAGGGACCGGCGTTGTTGTTCATCCTTAAGAACCTTTGTCTACGTCTACGTTCTACCGAGTCTCCAACACATGGACTGGGACCCGAGCTGTGGTCCCGTTCTGTCGTAGCTAGTCATGTTGTAATTAGTGTAGTTAGCCTGGTGGTCACCACCACAGGTTCTTATTCTGGGCCAGTTACCCCGTGTACCACATGGGGTGGGGAGGAGGAAGGGGATTTGTGAAATTGCCCCATATTGTGAACTGTCGGCAGAGCAGGGAGATTGAATCCAATTGCCGACCTCTGGATTGCAAGTCCAGGGTGGGAGAGCCATTGCACCACCGTGTGTGGCAGCACCCCCGCTCTTTTTTTCTTAGGGGCTGTGCAAAATAAAATAAAAACATTGAGTACAATGAAAGTGATGGGCCTTCCATTCCGATGATGATGATGACATTGGCGATACTGATAATGATGCTGATGATGCTAAGTAAGGTGCAGGACTCACTTTGCCCTTCACCACGTAGTTGGGGTCAGTCTGGACGTTCCGTGCCAGCCCAAAGTCGCAAATCTTGGCGATGTGTCCATGCGTTACCAGCAAATTCCTCGCAGCCAGGTCGCGGTGGATGCACTAAAAAAAAGAAAAAAATTCCCTGTGTGGCCTTCAACAAACTTGGGGCAACTTCTGTGAAGGTCGGCCACGGTACACGACGGGGTGGGTGCCCAGCACCACGCCCGGCCGCCTTTGTCTCCCCAGTGTAGATGTTTATACACCGCACCAGGTACTCATTTGAGACTGAGTCCATCTGGGGAGGCCCATGACCGGTTCAGATAATTGTCACTGGTGTTGGCCGTGAGCGGGAATCGAACTCTGGCCATTGGGTTCGTAGTGCAGTGAACTAACCACTGAGCGACCACTCGCCACCCAGACAGACATATTAAGGGCAACAAAGACGTGCACCACAGACACAGTCACATACAAAGACACAGTTAAACACGCACAGTCACAGAGATACAGTTAAACATACTCTTTGGTTCTTTCGGTAAAGTAACATAGGTATAAAATAAAACAAATCACGACGTTTCGGGCGCAACACAAGTGTCCCTCATCAGGTGGGAAAGCATGATCTGCTGCTGAGGCAGACTGTTTTAAAAGGTTTGAAATAGGTGTAGCCTAAGGGTCATAAAGAAGTGGGCGGGGCTAGTGATGTTAATGTGAGAAATTAGCATGTAAATGTAAGATCGGAGAGCGGCCTCCTCGACGAGGGCTTCAAATCAAGACAGTTAAACACGCGCAGTCACACATGGTCAAATTGAAACACAGAGGTGAATTTCCGGAGGTTCTTAAAGATGGTCATGGCCCTGTAGGGATAGAGACAGACAGGCACGGAGATACATACAGAGAGACACAGAGACAGGTTAAAATCATCACGTATTTTCATCATTATGTTCCACCACTCTTTTAACCGAGGAGAGAGGCTCACTGCTGATTCACTCCTCTCGCGACTCACGTTCTTGTGAGCGAGGAAGGCCATACCGCTCGCGACCTGCTCCGAGAAGCTCGGGAGGTTGTCCACCCCGGATGGAGTAGAGTCGCTCACGATCGCTTCTCTCTCCGACGACGACGCGTCCCAGCCTGCGGCGCACAAGGAAGCCCGGACGATTCAGAAATGCCCTAACTATAGAGTATCTATAGTAGATCATCGATTATTCGGCGGCTACGGGGGGGAAGGGGACGCCAAATTTTTTAACAACGCCGGATATTCACTACATAATAATTTTAAAAAGCTATTTTTTTGCACATTCTTGCATAGCATTGTTTTTAAATGTTGTGAATGTTTTGTTGTCTTTTAAATTAGTTTACTATATGAAATTGGTGTGAATAAACATACAAATACACAGAAATAAATATCCTACTGTAAAATGTAACCTATTTACTGTACCGTACTTACCAATCCAATCTCGATGACTCTGAATGGAGTGATGTATATACGTGCAGTATTGTCATTTTTTAAAGTTGTATTTAGTGTATAATGTACCGTCCGTAATATTTAACACTGAAATGAAGTCGGTGGCCGCTCTGGTTAATAACGCGGTCTACTTCGCAGTAGACACAGTTAGAGCGAACACGTACATGATTAGAAAAAGAGAGTCGGCCAAGTGTTGTGTGGTGTAATTACCCAAATTTGAGAAATTTACTCGCAAATTATTCCATCGGGGAAGCTGCCTAATGACATCACAAACCCACTTGGCAGGGTAAAGCCCGCTTGCAAGGCTGTGGCTGCACAGGGGCAGCTGCCCCCAGTCCATGGAAACTGGTACTGATGTAGTTTACGAATCGCCATGGGCGGCATGGTGGCACATTGGTAAGTAACCCTTGCGCCTTGCAGCAAGAAAGCTGGGTTTGATTCCCGACTCGGGCGCGTTTCGGCGTGGAGTTGTCATCTTCTCTCCCCCTGTTCGTCAGAGTGTGTAAGTGCAATGAAGTGTTTGAGTGAGTGTGTGAGCGAGTGAGTTAGCGTGAATGTGTGAGTGTGTGAAGATTGTATGTTCTCCCCCTCTTCTGGGTCTCCTCCGTGTTCTCGAGTTTCCTCCCATAGTAAAAAAAATACCCAATACAACGAGTCTGGCATTGGGCAAAACATCCCAATACTGAAAAATCACCTGCAAATTACTCAATTGGGACTACACAGTGACAGCAAAAACTTCGCAGGACCCTCATGAAGAAGTCTTGAGTTTTTGCACAGTAAACAAATGTAATAATAAATCTTGACTTAAAGCTTTTGTAACTGCAGGAAGACATTCTTTGGGTCTTTCGGTAACGTCACGTAAATAGGTTCAAATGAAATAACCAAAAATAACAAAAAACTACGACGTTTCGATCACAACACAAGCTTTTGTCATCAGGAAGAAAAAAAGAGAGGGGGACAGCTGCTGAGGCAGACAGTCTGCCTTATCTCAACCGGTGTTGTCCCTATCCTAGGTAAACTCTGTCTTAAATGAGTACCTGGTGCAGTGTGTAGACATGAGCACTGGGGAGACAGAGGTGGCTGCATGCACGTAGTGCTGGCCACCCACCTCCTCGTGGGCCACGCCGCCTAACAGCAGCACAGTCTGTTAAGGCTTATTTGGGTGATCTTCATCTTTGTTGTACGCTTGTGCCATCTTGTGTGTCCGCTGTCACAGATTCCAGGCTACAACCCTCCGGAGTCCACCCCATGGGGCTCCCCTTCTCCCCGGCCCAAAAAACTCAGACAGTACTCGTGCATCATGCATGCGGTGTCAGCAAGAGGTAAGAGGTGCATGAGTGGGCACACACTCTGGGTTTTACATCTGCAGAGTTAGTTAAGTGTACAGTGTGCTCGCAAGCAGAGGTGAACAATAAAAAAAATCAGTGGCGGTTATGAGAAACGCTACCCTGAAGTAACGGGCGGTTTGCACTCTGAACTTGCAATCCAGAAGTTACTGGTTCGTTTTCCCATCGCAGCATTTGAAACAGTGGCGCAATTTTCTTAAATTTACAATTTTTACCTTGCCAACCAGTACAAACAGCCAGGTGAGGTGTATAAGCGTCACTATATATGAATAGTTTAGGACATCTTATGCTCACAAACTCACCCGTTCACGCACTCAACCACCAACTCAATCTCACTCAAATCACCAACTCACTCTCACTCAAACCACCAACTCACTCAACCATCAACTCACTCAACCCACCATCTCACTCAAACCACCAACTCACTCAAACCACCACCATCTCACTCAAACCACCAACTCACTCAAACCACTATCTCAAACCACCATCTCAAACCACCAACTCACTCAAACCACCATCTCACTCAAACCACCATCTCACTCAAACCACCATCTCACTGAAACCACCAACTCACTCAAACCACCAACTCACTCAAACCACCACCATCTCACTCAAACCACCATCTCACTCAAACCACCACCATCTCACACAAACCACCAACTCACTCAAACCACCATCTCACTCAAACCACCATCTCACTCAAACCACCACCATCTCACTCAAACCACCATGTCACTCAAACCACCACCATCTCACACAAACCACCAACTCACTCAAACCACCATCTCACTGAAACCACCAACTCACTCAAACCACCAACTCACTCAAACCACCACCATCTCACTCAAACCACCATCTCACTCAAACCACCATCTCACTGAAACCACCAACTCACTCAAACCACCATCTCACTCAAACCACAAACTCACTCAAACCACCATCTCACTCAAACCACCACCATCTCACACAAACCACCAACTCACTCAAACCACCATCTCACTCAAACCACCATCTCACTCAAACCACCATCTCACTCTAAAAGGTTGAAGGTTAAGGTGCAGGCAGCCCTGAAAATATATTGGCTCGTGCCACTGCAAGCTCCCTTCTGGAGGATATGTTGTTGAGCCAGACGTTTGGAAGAGGTGGGAGTAACCCACATTTTACCCCACCACACACGACCTGCCGATGGACTACCCATTGACAGTGCTGAGTGGACAACGGCAGGGCCAGTGAGGGGGGATTTAAGAAACGGTTCAATCACCTGCCGCGCTTGGAGGATGAACCGGCGGCATTTGGGTTGCCAAGCCCAGTGTGATAACCGTCACATTATGGCAGCATCATAATCTGAATATTTTTCCTGGATCAATCCGATGAGCTATAAAGCTCTTTTTCACAGGTGTCCAGCACCACTTCATCATATGGATGAGGGGTTCCTGAATCAGGTGAGAGACAGATTTGTCCTCCTCTACCAGGTGAGGTCAGGCAATTTTACTTCTCACTTCACCTTCCTCACCTCAACTGGTAAGGTAGGAAAATCATTGCTCCTGAACTAGGTGAGAGCCCAATCAGGTGTGACCCGTGGTGCATAAGGGGACCACACCAATGATAAAAAAAAATACTAAACTATTTTTTATTTTCATTGTTCTTTTGGTAAAGTCTCGTAGAAGATAAATAATAAAAATATAAAACAATACAATTCTCACGACGTTTCGACTGCAACACAAGCAATCATCATTCCTTCTACGTGACTTTACCGAAAGAACCAAGAATATGAATGCCTGCAGTCACGAAAGCTTTAAATCAAAATGTATTTTTTATTTATTTACCAAGGTCACATCTATAACAGCAGCCACTATACCTGACCAGTGTTACTCATTTCTACTGTTACCTATTATGATTAGTGTGTGGACCCACCACAAAATGTCATACTTAACTTGCAGTTCATCAATCTTTGTAATAGCGTAATCAACCAGATTATGCGTTAATTGTGTTTTGACCGACCGTCTGTGTTGCTTTATATGGTTTCCAAATTTTGCTAAATACTGTTTGTTTGGTATGCTTCTCTCTCTGTGTCCCCTGTTGTATCTGTGTTAGTTTCCCCCTACTTGTGTGTCTGTATATACATATGGGGTTATGTGTTTCCTCTCTCTCGTAAATTTAGCTCTTCTGTACCTGATGATGGCTGCTTGTGTTGCAACCGAAACGTCGTACGCTATTATGTTATTTTATTATTTCTTATTTATACGTGACTTTACCGAAAAAAAACAAAGAGTAATTCCTGCAGTCACGAAAGCTTTGAATCAAGTCTGTAGTGCCTCTTGTTAAACAGTGCTTCAGTTAAACAGGAAAATTAATAAATCCAGCAGGCATGACTTGAAAAGTAACACATTTACATTTTGGGTGGCACTCTAAATCGTCCGGTAAATCGTGTCGCCAATTATAATTTCTGCGTTTATCTGCGCGTGTCTGTGTACCCCCAGTGGAGGAATACGTGCGCAGCTTGCTGGACAACCCTGAGTTGATTGACCGTCTGGCACTGGCCTCGGAGCAGGTGAGACTCCGTATGCATGCATCAGCTCTGCCCCCCCCTCATATTTATGGTGCGGGCCTGTACCCTTGTCCGACCCCTCACTTCCGCGTTGCATCCAGCTGCCTCACTGAAGAAAGGGACACTTGCCTTGGGCTGAGTACGACGTTTCGCTGGTTGTAATCGCCAGGGAAACGATATACTCGATTTGTAAGTGTTGTGGGTTTACTCTCCAATACACTGGCGTGCTGCAGTAGTAACTAATTGACACGTTTTGTTTTACGTAACAAACCTTACTAATTGTCTGTGCCGGGTTAACTACGCACATTTACGCGCTCTTACCCAAAAAACCTTTATTATGGATAATATTGGTCGCAAAAGAACACGTGTTAAACAGCTCCCGTTTAGAACGTCTCATCCTCACCATCAATGGTCAATCAATCAAATAAATCCTAGATTTATAACGTGGCATATTTACCAAAAAGCAGAGACGGAAGGGTGAAACTCTAGAGGTAGCTCTATGATATCCGCTTTTGTGGAACGTTCTCTAACACGGATGGCCGTACTGCTCTGAGATAAATGAGACTGGATCCTTCGTCTCGTTACGTGATGGCGGTTGCAAAATTGTTGTTGACGCGTGCATGTGCCGTGCGTGTGCTGTGTACGTGTGCAGGATGTGGTGGAATCCCGGGTAATCTTCCCCGAACATCTCCCGCTGTCCCAGCTGCAGCAAGGTGTGCGCTCCGGCCGGTTTGTCCAGGGAACCTTCCTTGCGAGTCGTGAGAATTACCTGGAGGGGACTCTGAGGGTGCGAGGGGACGGTGACAGTGATAAAGAGGTACACGTTTCACAAGCCTGCGTCTGGAAGGAACAATGCTGTTCGATCGTATCTGTGTGAGTTTTAAAAACAAATTTATAATGAAGCAGTGGCATAGCGTTCTTGGCATGAGCAGTAGCTCTTAACCTTTACTGCAAGGCTGCAGTAAAGGTTAAGAGCTACTGGGCTAAAATATTTGTATTTTGAACGTCTTTTGCACCCTACGTAGGTGTCATAGCCTGGCTCCTGCCCCCCCGGCCTGTGAGTCTTGGTGCAGTTGCACTGCCTGCACACTCGATAGCTACGCCACCACAACTACAGTATATACGTTAATTGTGACTACTTTAATAATAGGGTTTTTCCCTTTTTTTTCTGGCAACAAAACTGAAACCTTTTACAAGGAATCATGTGTGCATTAACCACAATACTTGTGGTCAAAATGCAAACAAAAAACACACTATGATAATATATGCATTGTCCTTGAGACTGATTGGTTCACACCAGGGACGGCTTTCTTTTGAGCCTCGACCCAATTGGTGCGAGACCAGAGGACGCCAAAAGGCGTACGCATATATTGCAAATATTATCAGTGTGTTTTTGTTTGCATTTTGACCACAAGTATTGTGGTTAATGCACACCTGATTCCTTGTAAGAGGTTTCAGTTTTGTTGCCAGAAAAAAGGGGAAAAACCCTATTATATTTTGGTACTGGCAAAGGAGGTCTAATGATGGTTGTGACTACTTTGTTAACAAAATGAATGGTCTATTTCCACCTCCAAAATGTAACGTTAAATAACAATTAGGTACATTGGCCCTTTGTTGGAAAAAAAAAACCCAGTCTAGAAATTGCCCTACTTGAACATATGTTACTGAAAAACATTGGTTTCAGAAGATTCATGGGCTCATAGTCCTACATTTTAAATTGTTTATTCGTGGTATTAAAACTCTTGTACAGTAAAACCTTGGATTGCGAGCATAATTCGTTCCGGAAACGTGTTTGTAATCCAAAGCACTCGTATATCAAAGCACTCGTATATCAGTTGTGATCACGTGACGCTCGGCAGTACAAAGCTGCTCGTATTGCAAGACCCTCGCTCGTTTATCAAATTAATATTTATTAAAAATTTTGCTTGTCTTGTAAAACACTCGCAGACCAAGTTACTCGCAATCCAAGGTTTTACTGTATATGCTGCTCTCTAACAGCACTTGGCCCAGCGGTCTGTTAAGACTATACGGGGGATCTTTTTTGTCTGCGTGCAGGTGTTAATCCAGGGGCTGCAGCATTTAAACCGCGCGATGCACGACGACATCGTGTGCGTGGAGATGTTCCCCGAGGAGCGCTGGGTTGCCCCCTCCTCGCTGGTCCTGCACGATGAGGGCGTCGCAGGGGACGTTGCAGAAGAGAATGAGGAGGATGTGGTGAGTGGAGCGTCAACACTGCCGAACCAAAATCAAACCCAGACACCTGCAGTGTGCGTGTCTCTCTCCCCGTGGTCGCATGGATTTTTCTCCAGGTCCTCCGGCTTTTCCCTCCACAGTTACAATCTGACATGCACTTAGAGTATGTGGCTGCTATCAATTTCAAATGTGATAAGATACTTCACTGAACGATCATTTGTGGCCAGGTCACTTAAAAAGAGCTATAGAGCTCTCAGGGTCCTTACCTGGTAAAGTTATTTAGTTTATAGTTTTTAAATAGTTTTAATATAAATTTTGATTTAAAGCTTTCGTGACTGCAGTAATTCATATTCTTAGTTTGTTTTCGGTAAAGTCACGTTGAAGGGAAACAACAAAATAATAAAATATATAAAACAATAAAAAAAAATTCACGACGTTTCGACCATAACTCAAACGGTCGTCTTCAGGTGTGTTGGTTTGCATAAATTTATTTTTAAACGGCGCATTTATTTATTTATAAAAACGTTAGCGCCACGCGCAATGATTTGGCAGTTTATTTAGGACTAGCCCATCTATATTCTGAAAAGAGGAGGGGGGAGACGAAATTTTTTATAATGTATGCTGTCTGAAAGCCACTGTAAGCGTGAACAATCAATTAAGACCTGAAATGGTTTATCAAATCTTTCCAATGATTGCTAAGATAGAATCCATCTTCTCGGTTGAAATTGTCTCTGTGCTTGTATATGTGGATAGCCTCATGAACGAATCTCTCATGGAAGCCAGATGGCTTACAAAGAACCTCTGTCTTGGAAAAGTCAATGGCATGTGAGCCTACTGAATTAGAACAATGATCTGCCACGGCCGAGGTGTTGGTCCTACCGTGTTTAAGGTCTGCTTTGTGTTCACGAATGCGGTCCGAGACATGGCGTTTGGTTTCTCCAATGTAACTACTACCACAGAGGCAACTTAGTTTGTAGACACCAGGGTATTGTATGTCCGGAATCACATCTTTTACAGACGGAACCAGATCACGGATTTTATGTAATGTGTTGAAACGGACCTGGATCTTGTGTTTATTCAGGATTTTGGAGATCTTTTTTGTGACCCCCGCAATGTAGGGTAAAGTGATGGTTTTGAAAGGCTCCTCAAGAGGGTTCTTCTTCATGGTTTGAGTGATAGCTTTGCGGATTGTATAGTCGGAGTAACCATTAGCCCTAAGAGCTTGGTGTACGTGCTTGAGTTCACTGCTTATGTGTTCCTGGTCGGATATGCATTGGGCTCTATGATACAGAGTCTTGATGAGAGAATTCTTCTGTGATGGATGGTGGTGGGAATCCGGTTTCAGATAAGCATCCGTATGGGTAGCTTTCCTGTAGACAGAGTGGCTCATTGAACCATCAGGTCTCTTTTTAATTAGGACATCCAAAAAAGGTATCTCGCCATCTATTTCGACTTCCATGGTAAATCTGATGGCTGGGTGTATGGAATTGATGTGGTCGAAGAATTGGTCTAGAGCAAGCCGGCCATGTGGCCAGATGACAAAAGTGTCATCCACGTACCTCTTCCATAAGGTTGGGCGCAGAGTGGCAGTCTGGATGGCGTCAGTCTCAAATTTCTCCATGAAAATGTTAGCTATAACTGGAGAAAGGGGGGGGCCCAATGGGGTGCCCTCAGTTTGTTTGTAGAAAGTTCCATTCCAAGTGAAGTATGTATTGGTTAAACAGTGTCTCACCAGGGGGGGTACCTCAGTGTTTAGTCCTTGATGAACCAAGTCTTCAATGATTGCAATGGTGTCAGGTACAGGAACCTTGGTGAATAAGGAAATTACATCAAAACTGATAAGCAGGTCGTCTGGGGACAGGGAAATACCCTTGATTGTCGATACCAGGTGAGTCGAATTTTGTACCACAGAGGTGGTCTTTCCAGTGAAAGGACGCAGGATTTCAGACAAAAAACGAGCTAGTTTGTAGGTGGGGGAGCCGATAGTAGAGACTATGGGACGAAGGGGTGTATCTACTTTATGTATTTTTGGTAAGCCGTATAATCTTGGTGGCCTGGCAGCAGAAGGTTTCAACGAAAACTGTTTAGATTGATCAATTAATGCGGTTGAATCAGAAATTATTTTGTTGGTTTGTGTGACGAGGCTGTTGGTGGGATCTCTTTTTATTTTTGTATAACTACCATCGTCGAGTAATTCTTTAATTTTGTTGTTGTATTCTATTTTATCCATGATGACAGTAGCATTGCCTTTGTCAGCTGAGAGGACTACAATATCATTCCTCTTTTTTAATTTATATAATTCAAAACGCTCATCTTTGCTGAGGTTGCTAGCTGGCATCTTAGCGTTTTTGAGGGTTGCAGCGATTTCAGATCTTGCTACATCTGCAGCGATGTGACCCAGGCCCCTGAGAGCAACGTCTACTTGGGCAATTATATCATTAATTGGTATGTGTTTAGGTGTGACTGCAAAGTTTAGACCTTTAGCTAAAACGGATTTCAGACTATCGGAAATAGAACTGTTACTGCGATTAATTACGACTTTGTTAACGTCTAACTATAAATGCACCGTTTAAAAATAAATTTATGCAAACCAACACACCTGAAGACGACCTTTTGAGTTATGTTCGAAACGTCGTGAGAATTTTTTATTGTTTTATATATATTTTATTATTTTGTTGTTTCCCTTCAACGTGACTTTACCGAAAAAAAACTAAGATTATAGTTTTAATATAGTTTAAACAAAGAATAACAACAAAAACTCAACAACTTCAAGAGAGACCTTAAACATAATGAACACCGTGTGACCAGACAACAATCCACATTAGAGATGTTGTTAGCTTGATTTTGCGTTTATTAAATGACTTTACATTACATTACTTCAAAATCAAGTCAGGAGTGCTAATCATTTCATACTATTTTTGTATGTACGTAGGGGTTATTTGACCATACTTCGATGCGGGTTGGTGAACGGGGGGGGGCATAGATCAGGAGCATAGAAGGACAGGACAACAGTTCATTTTGCTGTACTGCGCTCTGCTGCCTGCCATTTTGGCGCAGAGCCTATACCACCTGTTATGCATATCCAGGCTCAACACGGCATCGTTTCCACGGTCTGAGCTCCTTTTTAATGTTTATTTTAATTAACTTAATTAGAACTCAAGAGATCAGGACACGTATCATTTGCGAGAGTGACCTGGGTCACAGGGTGGCCTCTATATTGAAAACTAATTTCTTTAGAACTGCTTTTTGTATTTAGATTGTTGTCCTTTCCGCGCACCTCCGATTAGCATGGTTGGCTGTGTACGGTGCGAAATAAGTTCTACATGCATACATACCACAGTGACAAAATGCAAAACATAATAAAGTACAGCAATGAAGTTAATTGAAATTGGCACGAAAACAACTGTGGTTTATGAAAAGTCGACAATATTGCACAAACATAAACAAGTGTTAGATATTAAATCGCATGTAGTGCAAGTTGGCTTGGGCAGATTATTTATAGGCTGATCATTGCACAGTTATACTTATTAAAACGTTACGTAACATTAAACACATATAGGGTGACTGATGTGCTAAGCAGGTAAGAGAAAATGTCAATCAGTGAAATCATAAAGAATCGAGAGATTAAGCATCAAATTGTGAATTAGATGGGAGGGTAACCTTTGTTGTAGATAATATTGGTCGCAAAAGCTTACGCGTTTTTTTTTAAACGTGTGGTATCTGATGGGCGTGTTCCGGTTGATTCTATCAATCGCCAGAACTGTTTTAACTTATAAATATTTACGGAGGACTCCTCACTGTGATCTTTTGTCATTTTAACAAAGCGTCAGTCTCATTATTGACATTGATGAGACACAGCATGAAACCACATCCGCAGGTTAAGCGCTATTGTTTTGGATTGCTCCTTCCCCTTCAAGCCAAATTGTATTGTGTTATGCAGTGAGTTGGTTAAAAAAAATAGTTATTTCATTATTTCAGTGTGTGAGAGAGACGCTACTGTGGTGAGTGCTCATTTGAGTTTGCGTTGTCATCTCCCGGTGCTATCCCAGCTGCTGCTGCTGTCGTCGCTCTTGCTTAGATTACGCAACACGATGTTTGTCCTTTGTTTTGGTCTCCAGCTGAAAGCCGAAAGTGGGAAGATGCGTCGGCCCACTGGCAAAGTGGTCGGCATCATCAAGCGGAACTCGAGGCCGCTGTGCGGCATGCTCATGCCCAGCCCAATCAAGGAGGTGGGCTGATCTGCATGTGTGTGTGTACGTGTGGGGAGCAGTAATGTAGCGGTTAGCGCGCTGCGCTACGAATCCTGGGACCCGAGTTGGATTATATTTATCGCTCATAACCAATAAACAGCGCCAAATGTCTGAACCTGTCTTGGGCCCTTCCCTAGGTCGACTCGGCCATAAATGAGTCTCTGATGTGGCATGTAAACATCAGCGCTGTGGAGACAAAGGCGGTCGGGCATGGTGCTGGCCGTACCCACCCCGTCGTTTGCCGTACCAGCTTGAATAGGTGTGTGCTGACGGCACTTGCCCAAACAGTTTGTTGAATGCCTTACTGGGGGCTCTTTGTGCGTGTTGCAGGCCACCCGCCACCTGTTCACGCCCGCGGACCGCCGCATGCCACGAGTGCGGGTGGAGACAAGACAAGCAGCGTCCTTGCAGGCCCACCGCATCGTGGTGGCCATCGGTGGCTGGCTGCGACACTCCCGCTACCCGAACGTACGACTGCACCGTGACGCCCCGGACGCCGTGACACCTCACCCGTCTGTCCCGTGGTCGGCATCGTCGGGCTCATCCTTCTGTCACTTGACGCACGGCCACGCGGCTCTGTATGCAATACAGCCGTCGAACCCAAAACACGAACGGTGACACGGTGAATTGGAAGTCAGGGTGAATGAGCTGGTACCACTGTGATTTTTTGTTTGAAAGCATGGAAAACTCACCTGTGATTCAACCTAGGTTATTAAGGTGTTGTAAGTTGATAGTCTCAGCCCAGTCACCAATAACTGCACCAAAAACGATATTAAATTTGGTCGTGCACTTCGATTGTTTAATTTCCATCTCTGAGAAAACTACTGCGTTTGACTGCCATGTGATGAACATTAATTTGATTGGCAGAGTGGTTGGAAAAGCACTGCCCCCCTACAATTTGGACTGCATTTAACTTCATTGGATCTTAGAAGTAGCTCTGTTATGTCTGCTCCTGTGAGTCGTCCTTGACCACGAAGGGTGGTATAGATTGCTTGTCTTGTGTGATACCATTAACACAATGAGAAAAAAAATTGGTGAAAAGCTAAATATATTGTTAAGATGTATTATTTGGGTTGCATCTTTGTTTAAACAGATGTCGGTTAATATTCTACATAATGTACGTTAGGTACAAGGTTGGCATTGTGGTTGTGCTTTTCATACCTATTTGCCACTGCACAACCGAGCGACACCATGGCTGGCACGGTTTAGTAGGCTGCAGGTTGTTTATCCACTGCAAAAGCGGATCCATGCCATGGACGGTCAATGCTTTGAACAAGGCTAGGCACGTGCAGATGACGCTGTGGTGCCACGTCCCCGCGGTGTACTGACTGCCGTCACACAATTAACGTGTCGCTAGCCCCGCCCCTGGCCCTGCTCGGCCCCCGGATATATTTGGATGCCTTGTGGGGCCAGCATACTACGGTTTGGTTCTGGTTCGACACGGCAAAAAGCCAGTGGGTGACCACAGACACTTCGAGAGATCTGCACTGTCTGGGTTCCAATGTACCAGTGGAAAAGGGATACCGGTGACGATTGGCCACGTATGTGCATATGCATGTTGAACTTCTTCCGTACCATACGTAGACAACCGTGCTAATCGTCGGTGTGCTTGTGCAGGGCCATTTTGTGCGCTCTCTGGGCGAATGTGGGGATAAGGAGACGGAGACGGAGGTGCTGCTGCTGGAGCACGACGTGCCACACCAGCCCTTCAGCCAGGCCGTACTTGCATGCCTGCCCCCTCCCATGTTCAGCATCACAGCAGAGGTACGCATGAGACGTGTGACGATATGTCAATTCATCGATTGAGTTCAATTCTTACGCCTGCGGTGTGTTGGTGTGTTCGGTCGTGCATGTGAGAATCCTTTAATTCAATGTTCTTTATTACAAGGCCCACGGGCCACTGGTGGCCCCTGGGTGGCCTTTGGTGTGGCCCATGACGTGTGGCCCCCGACGTATAGGCCCCCGACAATAGACAAATGCGAAAACACCCCCCATCATCATCATCGTGCTGTCAAACCGCAATAGTTTCAAGATGTTTGGCCTGCGTAGAATACCTTCTAGAGGGCCTCTCTGGAGCTCTCCCTCCAGTCGAGGTCCTTCCGCTGCACTGGCATGAACGAGAAGCCACGGGGCTCTACGCCTTTACCGCAGACCGTATATAGAAAAGCCATCGACCTGAAAGAAAGTTGATGGCTCGGACACATCATCGTAAGAAGAGAGGAAATTCACATCGGAGGAATGAAGGCGATGGACTTATGGAAGCACCAGGGCGGAGACCCGAGAGGCAGGCCTCGAGAGATGCAGATCAAAGTGGTGAGCCAAGATATGGAGGACTTTGCAGTAGCCGTGGAGATGGTCCAGTACATAAATGAATGGAGCAAGGGGACTACAGACTTTTTTCCTATAACGCTGTACTTGCGTACCTGAAGAACACCGAATTGTGGAAAAATCGCATAATAAATAATATAGGGTAAAGCACAGTCCGCGATAACACGTGAGATGCGTACGCAGGCTTAACAAAGACTTCGGGTACGTGAGTAGCATCTAGAAGCATCCAGACACATCCCGCCTTGTGTGATGCTACACCGAGGCAACCGTACAACAGCTTATTCTGCCTCGCACAACGCAGTTCTGTTCACTCGATCGCCTTTTATCCAATTCGCATCCATGTTATGAAAAAATGTGTTCCCTAATGCATTCATCGCATTATATCTAATTCACGATATGAAAACACGCAGAGTTATAGGAGAACGGACTGTACTTTCAGAATATTCAGTCGCCTATTGAGAAGATAGAACGCCATTAGAATGAAGTTGGTTTACCCATGTATGGCTCACCCTGTGTTTTGTTTGTTGTAAGTCAGCGTTTTGTTGAACCTGGTGCTGTGTGTGTCCCGTACAAGGACCAGGCTGGCAGGGAGGACCTTCGTGCGTTGTCCATCTGCAGTGTGGATCCTCCAGGCTGCACAGACATCGACGATGCCCTACACTGCAAACCGCTCGACAATGGGAACACCGAGGTATTCATTTGGTGGTGGTAATCGTGGTCACAGTCGCGGTAATTCGTGCCTATTCCTTTCATGGTTTTGTCAATGCTAGCGGAGGTTACAAGGGGAGTTTAAGTGGCACAATGATAAGTGCACTGCACATTCATCCTGTCAAGCTGGTTTAGTTCCAGTCATGGCTAACACCGGTACAGAGTGATATCTAAAAAAAACTGCCCAAGTTCTCCCCTTCACCACCTGCATTGACCATCGTAACAAAGCAAGGTCAAATGACAATCGCAACCCATTACGGCATGGAGAAGCCCTCATCCTGCAGTGGATTGACAAAGGGGTGGACAATATTCCTGTTATTAAGTTTCCAAACATTGTTGCCTTAGTGCCCGTATTCTTGGTCTCTGCTCGGCTCAGGACTGACTTCAACATGGCTTGGTTCTGGCTTGATCTGCTCCGTTGCCTCCAAAGAAGTATGAGTGGCTCAGCTGTGCCTTGGCTCAGGCTCAGATCACGGAAATTCTGAGCGTGGCTGGGAGCATGCAGAGATATACGTGGAGGCACAAGGGACACGGAGGCTCAGGGCTGGAACCATGCTTAGAGGCAGCTTGGGTTTTAAGCGTTGCTTTGATGTGGCTTATTGAGAATTAGAATCAGAATATTTATACTGGAGGAATCCAATGAGCTATAAAGCTATTTTTCACATGTCCAGTAGAGGCGGGTAAGAACGTTACAACAGCAAACAGTACAAAAACATAATAGTAGTGCAAAGTACAAGAAAGATCAACAAATAACCCAAACACAAACAAATACAACTAAACCATCCCCATCTTACCAGGAAAAACCCACTGAGGTATTGATTTATTTTTGATTAGTGACCTGGCCACAACTGAATAGCTCAACAAAGTGGCCCATCATTTGGACATTTATAGCAGCCAAAATAATAGAAATAATCTCAATGCATGTTGCGCGAGAGCCAAGCCTGAGCCAAGCCATGGCTAAGACCCCACTGGCCTAAGTGTCCACGTCACTGGCCGAATGCCTGGTTCACAATGAATGCACCAGGTAGTAATGGGTGTGCATTTCATTTCACATTATTGTGCTTTGGTTGGAGTGGCTACGGTGGAGGTTATGCATGCATGTGGAGTGAGCGACTTCCGCCAGACGTCTAGTAGAAGGCGTCTTATTTATTAAAAGCACACAGGGCGATACACTTCGTAACGCGGCTACACCTAGGCTGTACAAACACGCAGCCCATTTGCGTCCTGCGTAGCTACGCTGGCTGGTTGACGAGCGTAGCGGCGGAGACAGAGCTGCTCTTGCAGAAGAACCAGCCACGTGGTCGGAGACGAAGAGATGACGACCGTAGCGACGCAACCAGGACCCAGACCCCACGCTAACAGCCCCGAAGTTCTGATTCGGTGCTCTTTATATCTGCCTGGAGTGGCCAAGCTCCACCTCTGGCCACGCCCCCCTTTCTAGAACCTTCTAGGCCCTTCGGGATGGTTCCCGGAGCTTCTCGACTGACTCCGCCGTTGACCTTTACCCCAGATACGCCCCTTCATAATAAGGCATTATGTAATGCAGCTATAACCTTAATTACCCTTACAGGCCGGCAGGTATCACCCTGTCATTACACATCCATGCATGTGAGGGTGGTGACGGTGTGTTAATGTGTGTTCTAGGTTGGGGTACACATCGCCGATGTGAGCTATTTTATCCGGCCGGGGAATGCCTTGGATGAGGAGGCATCTCTGCGTGGTACCACAGTTTACCTGTGTGAGAAGGTGAGATGTGGATTTCTTCTTGCCACAATATCAAGTGTTTTACGACCCGCCGATTTCATCCTTTCATTCTTAACTTTACGACATGATGTAAAATATTACGATGTAACGATCATCGCGGTACCAGTTTCCCCACAACTTTGTAATTGTATTTGACATTTTCACCACATTTTTTTGCGTGCTTTTCAGTACTTCCCGTATGAATAACGATAACTTTTCTTATTATATGATGTACCGTGACATCATGAGCGGCAGGCTATCGGCGCAGTGGTAACACTCGTGCCTTGCAGCAAGGAGACGCTGGGTTTGATTACTCAACTCTTGTGCCTTTTTGCTTGCAGCTTTGTTTGTTCTCCCCCCTGTTAGTGAATGGGTTTCCTCTGGATTCATCAGATTTCCTCTAAATAAAACCCATACAATCTTAACTGGCATTCGCGAAAACATCCCCTTGCTGAACAGTTACCTGCAGGTGACTTAATCATGTGTGGGTTTGCTTGCAAAACACTCGTTGAGTTGGTGCATATGTATTTGCCAGATTGTGTTTATTGACAGAGAAGTTGTTGCGTTTATGTGTTTGTGCGCCTGCAGAGGATTGATATGGTGCCAGAGTTATTGAGCTCAAACCTGTGTTCCTTGAGATCCAACGTCGACCGGTGAGATGCACCAACAACTGTGAACTCGCGAGTGTGCACATTGCAACCCATACTCAGCAGCTAACGTGCGTTGTTGCCAGGTGCACATGTAATCCCATGATGCGTGGCACTGTTTAAGTGTCATTGTACAGATCCACACAAGCATGTGTACATACATAAGCAGCCAAACCAGGATGGCACAATGGTAACACATGTCTCACAGCAAGAATGGCCTAAGATTGATGCCCGACTTGGTTGCCTTTCCATGTAGATTTTGTATGTTCTCCCCCTATTTAGTATGGGTTGACTCCAGGTTATCAGGTTTCCTCTCATCGCTAACATAAACGTGTTATTACTACTATGATCCTTAACCATAGAAAGCCTCACTGAATCTCATAACTTCGGGAGGGTACTGCAAAGCTTTTGCAGTCGAACAATGGTTGCTACATATATATTCCAGTTGAGTAATTTGTAACAACCCAAACCGGTATTTGGCCAAACATCCCGCTGCTGAAAGAATGACTCGACTACCAAAAACTTGGCAAGACCCTCCTGAAAAAGAGTCTCGAGACTTTGCGAGGCTTTCCTGAGTGAACACCCTGCACCACTCCAATGTCGATGACTCTGCCACTCGACGGTGAATGGCGACGGTGCATGTGCTGTGCGCGTGCAGGCTGGCGTTCTCGTGCATATGGGAGATGACTCCAAAGGCTGAGATCGTGAGCACACGTTTTACCAAGAGCATCATCAATTCCAAGATGATTCCCCCCCCCCCCACAGACGTTCAGTTTTTGTAAAACTCTCGTTTGCTTTCACGTGTATTGTATCAGTGCCTTGCTATGTTAGTGCAGTTGAGGTTTCCGGATGGTTGAGAGGTCAGAGCGTTGAGCTTGCACCTCTGAGTTCACAAGTGTAGCGAGATGAAACGGGTTCACAAGTGGTAGTATGTATGTTGAACTTCTTTCGCACCGTACGTAGCCAACTGTGCTAATCGGAGGTGCGAGGTAGGACATGAAAGTAGTGAGTTGATGGTCTCTGTCCAGTCAACAATCACTGCACAAAACACAGGTTTGTTTTTTTTAGGTTAGATCGTGTAAATATGTAAATGTGTCATTAAACCCACCCCCACCCGACACAGCCAACTAATAAGGGTTGTCACGTAAACAGAACATGCCAATTCGTCACGAGTACAGCACACCGGTGTGTTGTACCAGTGACGAATTGGCCACGTTCTGTTTATGTGACAACCCTTACTAGTCGGCTGTGTCGGGTGTTGGCGGGTTTAACGACACATTTATGTATTTACACAATCTAACCCAAACAACCTGTATTATGGATGATATTGGTCACGAAAGCCTACGTGTTAAACTCACTGCACGAAAGACCACCAAATTACATTGCACTAAATTTGGTTAAATTCCAGCTTTGAGAATTAAAAAAATATATCAATTTTACTTTCTTTGGGTGAGCGTAACCCTCAGTGGTCATCGGGAGCCACGTAGACATCTGTTGAGTTCTGGCTTGGGCTTGGATCAGGCGTGGGCATTGTGTAATTGCGAGGACCCCATGGTTCACCCGTGGTGTGTTCATCGTATCCCCGCAGGCGTCTCTGACGTACGCAGAGGCTCAGCTAATGATGGACGACGCTGGGCGGAAGGATCCGGTCACCAGCAGCTTGCGTGGCCTCAACTCCCTGGCCAAGATCCTCAAGCAGAGGCGCATTCAAAACGGGTAACTCATTGTCAAGATCCTCATCCCCTCCACCGCCACTAGAGCGATGAGCCGTATTAATGTGTGCACCGCATTTAGTCGATCGGCAGGTCGCCTGTGGCGCGGTAAAGTGTGGTTACTCCCGTGTCTTCTAAGACATCCGGCCAGCGTGGAAGAGTAGGCTAAAATACATTGAGAGGGACTGTAAAAGGGTGTATCCCTAGAGGGGCCGCCTCTTATGGGAGCCCCCTTCTTCCAGCAGTGGCTTGAGCAAGCAATTGCAAGGCTGCACCTGTTGCTTTTTTGACCCCATGATGCATGAGGCTTGGGTGAATATCATGCACAAACAAGTGTTACAGGATTCATATTCTGTTTTTTTTCGGTAAAGTCACGTAGGTAAAACTATAAAATAAAATAACAACTAAATTAAATCACGACGTTTCGGGCGCAACACAAGCGTCCTTCTTCAGGTGGGACAACCACAGCCAGAAACAATTGCTGAAGTGGGCAAAAAAGGGCTGTTGTAACAAGAGGCTATATAGGTAAGAGAGTGGGGGGGAGCAAGGGGGGAGAGATAGAGATGGGGGGTGTGGGGTAGGGGAAGTGGGGTGCTGCTAGAGGGATTAAAGGGGCGAGCACGGCAAAATGCCGGGGGGGGGGGGAAGTGAGTGGGGCTGGGAGTGGGAGGCTGAAGAAGCTGGAGATGAGGAAATGAAGGCAACAATAAAGAAGTTAAGGTTTTACCTGGTTAATAACATCCTTCTAGATTGGAGTGTTACAGGCTGCTGCGGGGCTACATTGTGGGCAATAGAGGACAATGCAGTGACATAAATTGTTTTACTCTTCTTAATGCTCCCATGTCTGTGCTCCCCCACCTTTGCCAACGCGTACTGACCACCACGGTTAAGTACGGTAAAACCACCCCACGACCCGTATGACATGGGGCGGCCCTCATCCAGCAGTGGATTGACTTAACGAGCTGTGCATGTTCAACTCAAATATCTGAGTTTGTGAAGTGTCTTATATTAAGATTCTGTGTTGTTTTGGCTGGACATGATAATCGCTCATGTCCCTTCTCCACCCGTAGGGCATTGACTCTGGCATCCCCTGAGGTCCGATTCCACATGGACAGCGAAACCCACGACCCGATCGACCTGCAGACCAAGGAACTCAAGTGAGTCTCGTCAACAAGACACCTCCCATGACTGCGATCCGACTGTTGTGCAGATCTCTCTATCAGAATCAAAATATATATTTCTACTGGAAGAATCCGATGAGCTATAAAGCTCTTTTTTCACAGATGTCCAGTTGGGGCAGGTCACAACGTTACAACAACAAACAATACAAGCACACGTTAGGATTGCAAAGTATTGGAAAGGTAAACAAATAACTTAAACAAATATACAAATAAAACTAAACTATTTTTTATCTTACCAAGTAAAACCCTGACCACAAATGATAGCTGAACAAAGTG
The DNA here is from genome assembly GCF_048934315.1 of Petromyzon marinus. Taxonomy (NCBI): domain Eukaryota; kingdom Metazoa; phylum Chordata; class Hyperoartia; order Petromyzontiformes; family Petromyzontidae; genus Petromyzon; species Petromyzon marinus. The sequence continues at coordinate 2,338,886 of NW_027423677.1, read as the reverse complement.
GCTTATCACGTGGGAAATTTATTATCAGCAAAATAATCTAAGATAAAGAATCTTGACCCTTGTGGTTGATGTGTTGTGGTGGCGGAAACTGGTGCGTGTACACAGGGAGACCAACTCGATGGTGGAGGAGTTCATGTTGCTCGCCAACATCTCCGTGGCGGAGCGCATCGTAGGCGAATTCCCCGAGTGTGCGCTGCTCCGACGCCACCCGGCGCCTCCGCCTTCCAACTACGACATCTTGGTGAAGGCGGCGAAATCAAAGGTAGAGTTAGAACCCCTTTTAACGACCACCCTTGTTAACTAATCGCTTAACAACGGGCCTCCATAGAGCTCAATGTGTAGGCTTAACCGACCATTTCCCTGTTAACGACGGGCTCTTGTAGGTACAGTAAATATGAAATAATGCCACGTAGAAGGAAAACAATAAAATAAATATAAAACAATAAAATTATCACGACGTTTCGACTGCAACACAAGCAATCATCATCAGGTGTGAAAACCACAACAAGAAAATTTGAAAAAAGTGGCAGTTATTTTTAACGTTAGCACCACGGAGAGAGATTTGACAGTTTGTTCAGATGGACGAGTCCATCTATGTTCGGAAAAGAGGAGGGGGGAGACAAAAAATAATGGATGCGTTCTGACAGCCACCTTAAGCGTGATCAATCAATTAAGACCCGAAATGGCTTATCAAATCTCTCTCCGTGGTGCTAACGTTAAAATAACCGCCACTTTTTTCAAATTTTCTTGTTGTGGTTTTCACACCTGATGATGATTGCTTGTGTTGCAGTCGAAACGTCGTGAGAATTTTATTGTTGTATATTTTTATTATTTTATTGTTTCCCTTCTACGTGAATTTACCGAAAGAACCAAGAATATGAATCCCTGCAGTCACGAAAGTTTTAAATCAAAATGAATTCATGCATTTATTAACAGTGTTTATTTTAATATGATGTGTTTATAATGTTAGTATCTTTATGTATTAATATCCATTGTTTAAATATTATAAAGTACGTTTTTTGGGTGAACAAGGGAAACTTTCGATGCTATCGGAACGAATTAAGCTTTTAACACGTATTTCCTATACACGCTTAATGACCAAATCCTTTAATGCTCGTGTTCGTGGAACCAATTACCGTCTTTAAGAGGGGTTCTACTGTCTCTAGATTGCTGTTAACCTTCCTTCAATATCATCCTCCTCGCAAGGAATTCAGAGGTCGTCGGGTGGCTCAAATTTTTGTTTGAGGTCTTTTGGTTTAACCGGGTGAGAACTCAAGAGAACATAATAGTCTCATTTGCAAGGGTCACCTGACCCAGAGATTACAGCTGGGACCCTGGCTTCAAAATCCAGCAGCCACATTGAACATACTGTGTTATCAAGTGTAGGGAGTTGAAGGACTCGGCTCGTTTCCCAGCTACTCCACAGAAATAAGCAACAAAAAACCATCACGATAAATGTAGTACTGTATTTAATTTTAGATAAATTCCAGCACTGAAATATTGAAATATCAGGTCGACTTATTGTGATGAACATTATGCTCAAAATGGGTGGGAATGTGCTACCCCCTACTGTGAAGCAGAGGTGTCTTGAAACGATGTCAGTATTGGCCTGAGCGAGCAATTGCAGGGCTGCACCTTTTACCTTTATCTTGAGATGTAGCCGTATAGTTTCCACTCGCCCTTAGAGGCAGAACAACTCAAAAGGTGTGACGAACCACAGACAACGCTGGAAGGCAGCCAGGCACTGTGCCAGATGTAGATTAATCCACTTGCTGTACTGCCTTCTCCTGGCAAGCCAGGTTATGGAAACCTGAATGCCCACAGGAAGTGCGCTGAATAACGTTTTCTTTCCAATACACCACAACCCTTGCTGCTTCCCCAGCACTGAACTACAAGCCACGTGCGGGATAGTCACCTCACAAACGCCGGTGTGCCCGATTTTTTTGCGCAGAACATCGAGATCCAGGTGGACTCGGCTAAGGCGTTGGCCGAGTCCCTGGACCGGGCGGCGGTGCCGGGAGCGCCACCATACCTCAACACTCTGCTGCGCATCCTGGCCACGCGCTGCATGATGCAGGCCATCTACTTCTGCTCCGGCATGGAGCCCGACACCCACCACTACGGGCTCGCCACCGCCATCTACACCCACTTCACGTCGCCCATTCGACGGTGACGTGCTCTGGCGTCAGGCACACGCGTGAAATCGACCTTCGCGATTATTGAGGGGACTATGTTGTTGTCTTGGTGTGGTCTGGGACTGTGTTGCCTTTCCCAAGTTTAGGAATTTATTTATTAATTGATGTACTTATGCAATGTTAACTTGTGATTACGGCACACCTCCAATTAGCACGGTTGGCTACGTACGGTGCGAATTAAGTTTAACATACAACTTGTATATCTTTTTTCTATTATTTACTTTTACTGATTTGTTTACCTTTCCTCTTCTTAGCACTCCTATCATATACCTACTGGACATCTGTCAAAACGAGCTTTTATCGCGAATCGGATTTCTCCAGGATAAAGATTCAGATTTTGAGTTATTTTTCTAAAAGGTCCTATAAACGGGAAGTTTGGCCAATTCCTTAAATGGTTGTTTGGCTTGTGTTGGGGAAAAACTAGAGGATCCGGAGAACACCAACGCCTACAAGGAGGGTGACAGTGTTCCACGTGCAGAATCAAGAATCCATTGCCGTGTTGCAGCGGCGGCCAAAAGTGAAATGCAATTCTGCCATGGATCGCTAACGATTTTGTTGTGGATCTTAAATAAGAACACAGATATGAGCAGGCAGCAATTTGCGCTACATCTGTTGACAAATAAAAAATCCTCAACAAAGAATTAAATTCATACATTAACAAAGATAATTTCCACCAGCAGATGGTGCTAGAACGTGGTATGTCCAGAGTACAGTATTCTATCACAGCGTTAAATCCATCTGAGTCATTGTTTGCGTAGCTTTCTGGTGGATCGTCAAACCCGCTGAGATCCACCAGAATGAATCGCGGTGCTTGGTGGATTAATACCGCTGCTCCGTTGGCATCTCGTGGCCATACCGCAGCCTGTATCTACTGTAAATTTAATCTTCATATTAAATAGAGGCTACAACAAATGTGAATATTGTTGTTGTTGTTGTCTCCCTGTACCGTTACAGATATTCGGATGTGATTGTGCACCGGCTGCTGGCCGTGTGCGTGGGCGCCGACCCCACGTACCCGGCGCTCACCGACAAGCAGAATCAGCAGCAGCTCTGCAACAATCTCAACTACCGCCACAAGATGGCGCAGTACGCCCAACGCTCGTCTGTAGCTTTCCACACGCAGGTGGGAGGCGGACGTGTGGGCCACGTGGAGCTTGCACGGCGTGTGCTTAGGCACCTGATAATGCGTCCATTCGTCTCTTGAAAACCATTTTTAAGGTCACGAAAGCAGGCATCGTATTGTGCGTGTAGTAAGAATCAATTGTTTTCTATTCGCACGCTTACGTGTGGTGGTGCCGTGGCTGTACTGGTTGGCTACACTTGACATTGCTTTTCAGCATTCTTCTGTGTTTGCTGAAAAACCTGGTTACTTGGCACATTTGCCCATGATGTGACAACTTTATTTGATTGGCTCTGTCAGGTGATGGAGGATTATAGTCAATACAATTGACATTGTACCTTCACGATTGAACTCAAAATAATCCCCATGACATGATGCCAATAGCACAACTGGAATTAATTAGCGGGGGGATGCAGAAAAATACCTTAAATTTTGTTAAATAATTGTGGGCCTGGTAAGTGATGCGCGTGTGTCTGCTCTTGGCAACGTAGCGGTGATTAACGGCTGCTGTTGTTGTGGTCTTAGTTGTTCTTCAAGAGCAAGGGAGTGGTGAGCGAAGAGGGCTTCGTGCTGTTTGTGCGCAAGAACGCCGTGGTGGTGCTCATTCCCAAGTACGGCTTGGAGGGGACGGTTTTCTTTGACTCCAAAGATCTCAAGCTCAACGTTACCTTCGACGAGGAGGTAGGGCATGTGTTCACTTAACCGGGAGGCATTGGCATTTCCCGAACGGCTGAATTCTGCATTTAAACCCAGGACTGGCTTAATGCACTGGGACCCAAGCCCCCTGACCATCTCTCTACGATTAGGTTTCTATCAGACACACAGACACTTGGTTTAAGGTGGAAGAATGCAGTGAGATACGAAGCTCCGTTTTTTTGCCATTTGGCAGTGTGGACTATTACAGAGGAAGTTACACCGGTGGATACATTAGAGCCGGATGGCTCACAGGGCTATACCAAAATAAACTGAAACTGAATTTAATGATGTAAATGCGTTTCAATTATAAAACGGTCACAATTAAATATGCTTTGGAAATAACTGCCATGACGGAGCCCGTATTGTCACGGAGAGGACATCAGATTAAAAATACAGTAAAATCCCTCAGATCCGGAAGAATTATAGAGAAAATCTAATGCTTTCTGTAAACAATGAGAAACTCAAAGGGCAGAAAAGTACTTGTAGAATAAAAACAAATGAGGGAAATAGTAGTTGATGCAAAAAGTGATCTCTAGATGGCAAAAAGCACATGTGTGACCAGTGGATCCGGTCCTTTCCAGCATGCCTTGCATGCCGCATTACATTGTCACTCTGCGTGGATAATGCACACAGCCTAATTTGGACCAGAAGCTCAAAAGGGCTTCTCATGCCTGGTTTTCAGCTCGCGCTGAGGTGGCCCAAGCGGTATTGCATTCGCTGTGTGTTGTGGAGGTTTGCGTTTCAAACTCGGTGGCCACTCCGGTTAATACTGTGGTGTGTATTAAGCGTAAAATATTTACAGGCTATCCGCTTTAACAGTGTACGTTAAAAGATCCTGTAACGTTATTCGTGTGCCAGCATCATGGTCCAAGGTTGGCAAATTACATGCAAATTACTTATTTGGGGAGCACATATCAATCGTTCGCCTCCTTTTACAAAGACGTAGCAGTGACCTTGAATGCAAACGTTTTGAGAATCAGTGAGGCTTTTCTGAGTGACCCATGTAATAGTATGAATAATAACGTTGGGTTTACGTCAATCCGTGCTTGTGTGCAGGGCACTTGGCAGAGAGCAGTCAGCGGTAGTGTAGTGGTTAGCGCTCTGCGCTACGATCCCGGCGACTTGGGTTCAATTCCTTCGCACGGTCAACACCAGTGATGATTATCTGAACCGGTCCTGGGCCTCCCCTAGGTTGACTCGGAACTCAATTGAATGCCTGGTGCGGTGTGTAAACATCGCCACTGGGAAGACAAAGGCGGCCGGGCATGGCGCTGACGACCCACCCCCTTGTGTGCCGTGCCGGCCTTCATCTGTCCTCCTCGCCAACAGCACTTGCCCCAACAGTCTGTTAAGGCTACATTGGAGATATGTCTTTGTGTTTTGTGTAGGGCCCCACGCTGTGCGTGGAGGGCATCGCGCTGAACATGTTCGACCGCGTGTGCGTGCGCGTGTCGCTGGATTCGTCCAACCTGCAGCACCAGCGGATCCGCATGCACCTCGTCCGCCCGGAGGTACTCACCGTGCGGCGCGACGCGCAACCTCGGAATACCACCGATTTGTATTGTGACCATGCTGCTGTTGCTGCTTGCTGCGCCAGCAGTAGTGCACAAAAAACAAACGCTCGCCGCATCGGAACGTCAGCGGGCCGAAAATTAATGACACAAGCCACAGCATAGCGCTTGTTGCCATGCAACCCAAACTGTGGGACCGTATAGTAAACCCATAGAGACACAGAGATACATAGGAGATACAGAGAGACCCATTATGATTCCTAGAGATTCATAGAGACTCATACAGATACATAGCAGTGCATTAAAAACAAGCTACTGTACGATTGTGGCCATGCAACCCAAACTATGGACCACATTTTACACCACTGTAGTCTGCGCTCCTTCAATGGAGGGGGTGGCAAGATGACACAAACTCTCTCCTGAGGCTCTCCCGTGGCTATCAGACCCATACATTGGCATTTAGCCCCTGAACGTAATACCCTTATAACACAGGAATAAAATATAAACTCCGGTCTTGGATGGAAAAAATATATGTTTAGCTAGCATTTTGAGCTGCAGTCTGTTGTCCTATACCTCCTGTAACTGGCAAATTGGATATAACGCGATGATGAATGTATGAAGGAACGCATTTTTTGTATAACGCGGATCCGAACTGGATTTAACTCGGTTGAATGAATGGAACTACGTCGCGCGAGTAGGAATAAGCGGTCGTAACGGCTGCCTCGGCATAGCATCACACAAGGCGGGATGCTGCTGGATGCTTCTAGATGCTACCCACGTTCCTTAGTCTTTGTTCAGCCTGTGTTACGCATCTCACGCGTTATTGCGGACTGCGCTTTACCCCATATAATATATATTATTTATTATAACACGATTTTTCCAAAACGTGGTGTTCTTGAGGTACGCAACTACCGTATTATAGAACAGACTGTATATCCAAAGACTATGGGATACTATCCCTACCTATATCAGTTGTGACTGTCCGTGTGTTTAAATCCAGCTTGAAAACGTCGTTATTAATTGGCTTTTCCTGGATTCTGATTGGTTATTACTGTGAGGGGAATCATTATAATTAGCTTTTATTGCATTTTGCATGCTGTGTAAAGTGTCAGTATCACTATCATTGTTATTATCGGCTTTTACTTTATTTGTATTGGCTTGTATCTATACTTGAGTAGTTTTTTAATGTCCAGTGCTTTTTTGAGATGTTTCGATATGCAAGGTGCTGTATAAAATAGATTTTTATTATGGCCCTAGTTCATTGCACAAGAAGGGCCATTATCTGAAACGTGACCTATTTAAATGATCGTTTGGGGCTGTTGTTGATGAATGCGAGTTCTCAAGATACCAAGCTAAGTCAGGGTGTGGGAGCCTTGGTAGATATCAGATTTCTTAACAAAACTCCATGAGTCTGTTCTGCATGGCTTTCCTCCGGGTTCTCTGGTTTCCTCCCATATCTAAAAATAAGCATGCGTTGAAACTGGTATTAAGGTAGTTTACGTATCGCCATGGGCGGCAGGGTGGCACATTGGTAAACCCTTGCGTCTTGCAGCAAGAAAACTGGGTTTGATTCCCAACTAGAGTGTTACTGTGTGGAGTTGTTAAGTTTTTCAGTGTTAATAAGTGTAATAATAACGTATCACTTGTGTTGGAAATACCCGCATGTGTGTGTGTGAGAGCATTGGTGTAGTGGTTAGCACGCTGCGCTATGAACCCGGCAACCCAATTCCCACTCACCGCCAACACCAGTGAGGATTATCTGAACTGCTGTTTTGCCTACCCAAGGTCAACTCTTTCTTAAATGAGTACCTGGTGCAGTGTGTAAACATCAGCACTGGGGAGAGGTGTTGGCCACTTACCCCCTCGTGGGCCATGCCGCCTAACAGCAGCACAGTCTGTTAAAGGCTTATTTGGGTGACTATCTTCGTTGTACGTTTGTGCCATTTGTGTGTCCGCTGTCACAGATTCCAGGCTACAACCCTGCGGAGTCTACCCCATGGGGCTCGCCTTCTCCCCGGCCTAAGAAACCCAGACAGCACTAGTGTATCGTGGATGCGGTGTCAACAAGATGTCGGAGCAGGTGCATGAGTGGGCACACACTCTGGGTTTTACATCTGCAGAGTTAATTAAGTGTACATTGTGCTCGCAAGCAGAGGTGAACAATTGAAAAAAGCAGTGGCGGTTATGAGAATTGCTACCCTGAAGTAACAGACGGTTTGCACTCTGAACTTGCAATCCAGAGGTCACCGGTTCTTTGTTCTCCTGTCGCAGCTGTTCAAACGGTAGCGCAATTTTTTTATTTAGAATTTTTACCTTGCCAACCAGTACAATCAGCCAATTAAGGTGTATACGCATCAAGATGTATGAAAGGTTTAGGATATATTCTTAGTTCTTTCGGTAAAGTCGCGTTGAAGGGAAACAATAAAATAATATATATTTTATTATTATTACGTTGAAGGGAAAAATAACATAATACAATATATATTTTATTATTTTATTGTTTCCCTTCAACGTGACTTTACCGAAAGAACTAAGAATATGAATTACTGCAGTCACGAAAGCTTTAAATCAAAGGTTTAGGATATCTTATGCCCAACTTCTTTGCCAGCCAAGACACTGACCCCCTTGTGATGAAGGTGATTTCACAAAAATATTGGTTACTGAATCGGTGGTGTTTATTGACTAACGCAGCAGCGTCCAACCCACAAAGCACTGTGATCCATTCTGGTATATCTCAACATGTTCCGTGATCTATCAGCAATATATGACCAGCAGTTACCCGGATGTATTTAACCGACTAATAGAACACTGTAGACATGCCAAGTGCTAGTGCAATCTATTAGTTTAAAATATATATTATTAATCCATTAATTCTTAGTCGGGGATTTTGTTTTGCCATCTGCTATAACAAGAAATGCTTTATATTAGAGGTGTTTATTCCTATTTGTCCCGAGATCCACAATCAACATCTTTTGCGATCATCCACCCATGGATCGCGATTCACATATCGGCTACCACTGATCTAACAGTTGAAAACCAGTTTAACACGTAGGCTTTCGCGACCAATATCCATAACACGGGTTTTTTGGGTTAGATCGCGTAATAAATATTTAAATGTGTCGGTAAACCCGCCACCACCCGACACAGCCAATTCGAAAGGTTTGTCACATTAACAGAACGTGCCAATTCGGTACTAGTAACATCACACCGGTGTCTTGGAGAGCAAAGCCACAACATTTACAATCTGAGTACAATGTTTCACCAGTATTTACAACCAGCTTCATCAGGCGACAGCCAGATTCGTGGAGAATCCTCGTCCCTTAATGCGCATGCATAATGTGTGTTGATTAACATATAAATAACCCAATCGGCAATGGATACCCATAGTCAATGCATTCATTGATTCCCCTCCCAATTCGCGAAAGAAGTGCTCACAAGTGATGGCTGTCGCCTGATGAAGCTAGTTAGTGCTGGCGAAATGTTGTACTTAGATTGTAAATGGTGTGGCTTTGCTCTCCAACACACTGGTGGACTGTACTAGTAACGAATTGACATGTTCTGTTTACGTGACAAACCTTACTAATTGGCTGTCGGGTGGTGGTGGGTTTAACAACACATTTATATATTTAAACGATCTAACCCATAAAATGTGTATTATAGTTGAAAACCTACAATTGTGCCTGTCGGAGTGGGCCATTAGGGTGGCCACTCGGAGGGCAAAGCTCTGGGGAATCCGAGCAAGAGCTTCGAAGTATGATTGTGCACGGTGATACCCGCAGGGGTCTCGTGATGGATGGCAAATTGAAGATTTTTTATCGCGAGAGGATTCCCTGCAAGGGATGTTAGGTTACTTATTCTTGTGAGGATGCCATTTACTGTATGAAGGGGCAGCGGTCAGCTGCATAGAACATAGTATAAAATTCCCCGAGCTGTTGCTGTTTAAATCGTCGGTTTAACGGAGAATTTCACCTCAGGTTTTTTTACACAGCTGCCCCACCCCTCATCGGACTCTGTGCAATCACACAAGGAATGTTTTTTGGAAAAAATGTCGGTGTCAGAAAATTTTAAGGTTTAATTGTTTACAAATGCGCATTTCGTTACAGCTTCTCTTGTCCTTTAGACGTGCAAAGATAATTTCTGACAAAATATTGACACGTTTTCAAATTGTTTCGTAAATGGTCATAACTTTGCTCACGTATATACAGTACTTGGGCAATAATTCTGAGCTCCTGGAGTACTGGTAAAGATTTAAGCGAGTTGATGTCTTTGCGACTTTGTGTAAATGTGTTTAACATTTTTTAGCTGAATCGTATATTTACAAGCATGTACACATGAGTTATACGCGTTTATATACAAAATTAAACCGATTTATTTTCCATGCATCTTGTTATTTTGGTTACTTTAAGTTACGTTTTCCACTGCTGGATGAACATCTCGCCACGTGATGTTGGATGCCAGCTTTAGTTTGACCATACTTCACCATGCTGGTCACTGTTGGATGATAATAATGTCCACTTGCAATGCACCACCGCGCAGTATTCACTCACCTTCGAATCGAGTCCTGCACCGCCGTTTCACATGCAAATTTGATTCACAATCCCTGGGCCAACTTGCTCCTGATTAGCATGCGATTTGCCACATTTCGATCTCGGAGGTGATTAAATGCGCCGGCTTCCAGGCTTGTTGAGCCGCTCGGAGCCCAATTAACGAAAATTGTTGCCAAAGCAAAAGCGTGAGCTCGAATGTTTGTCCGTGTTCTTTTCAAACCACCAGTCGAACGCCGGCCTCTGCCCACTCCGACCGTGCGGAGGCCCTGGCCGTCGGGGAGGCCCTCATGGTGCCTCACGGCAAACGTGGGGCCCGGGTGGGCGCGTCGACGGTTGATCGCGTACAGGCGGTGCAACTCCCACAAATGAAACATCACACCTTGCTGATCTCGTGTCCAGGAGCATAAACGGTCATCACGCAAACTCCGGTCATCCTCGCAGCAGCAGCTCTTGGCCATCGAACAAAGACGATCACCGCTTCCTTCCAATATTAGAAGCCACGAGCTATGAACGACTCGGAGGTTCGAGCAACCACAGCCGAGTGGGAAGGCAGCAGCAGCCCAGGCGGTGAGCCAGCTCCAAAATCCCCCAAGCACTGAAGTTCTCGATTTAGTACATTGAAAAACACGACAGTAAGTGAAACAACGTAAATCGAAACCAATTTTGCCATTCACTTGAGGGGCCGTCCATAAATGACGTCACGCAATTTTTGACCTCGTCACTCGGCGTCACAAAAAGTCAGACCCCCCCCCTCAAATATGGCGTCACAAAGCTCTGCCCCCCCCCAAAACCATATGTCTATTTTGAAAATAAAACATGCTTCAACTATTGCCATTGTAGTGCGTGGCACTGCACTGATGTAGGAGTGTTATAACAATTAGTGTTATAACAATTCTATTCTTAAAGTTGTGCATTTTGATGTGACGTCACATTTCTCAAACCCCCCCCCTCCCCCACGTCACACATCGTCACAAATGTCTGACCCCTGACCCCCCCCCCCCCCCGAGGTGCATGACCGCGTTACCGTGTTCATTCTGTGGTGAAGGGATGAGGAAAAGGAAGAGGGAAAAGCATCCAGCGTCGCCGCACGCAGGCAACGTGTATATCACAGTGGTAAAAATATAAAAATACACATATGTAGTGGGTTCCACGGAGACTGGAGACGTCTTTAGAGGCAACTCGGTTTATTTGTAACTATGAACAGAACTCCCCTTAACTCCCACTATCTAGGGAGGTACAGCCTCCGGGCTAGCGTGCCCTCGCACTGATCAAACCTGGCTCTCAGCCCTCTGGCTATCTGTGCCCTAGGGGAGGCTAACTGACCCGGCCCAGCCAAGGTACGGGTCCTGACCACTGGTCCGAGCTCGGCGCGGCCCTTACAAGGACGTTGGGCTCGAGGTCCCAGGGTCCTAGCTAGGGAGGCTACTCTGACCCGACCCAGCCAAGGTGCGGGTCCTGACCACTGGTCCGCGCTCGGCCCCGACCCTTATAAGGATGTCGGGTCCCAGGGTCCTAGCTAGGATGGTCTTCTGTTCTTCGTCTTCGGAGCACTGCCCCGAGCTGTCCCAGAGGTGCCCCTTTAATACACCTCTCGGGGGCTCTCCGCCCCCGGTGCCGCCCCCTCTCTAGAACCTTCCAGGGGGCTCTGGAAGAACCCCCCAACCCCTCACCTGGGGCCTGGCTCTCTCTGTCCTTCCCCAGCTCAGGGTGGCACCCCCTATGGGCTTGTGCCTGCAACTGCAGGTAAGTATACCGACGGTATAGGATGTGCATTTATTACGCTACATCTATGCGAGAGAGGTTGTGGACAAGAGTCTGCTCTGCGGGAAGCAAGCATTGCCTTACGAATGAGATGAGCTCGCGTTCGATGCGGGCAGTCTTGAGGACGACCGTCGACAGGCACGCGTGGAGGCACGCCGTGGTCACAGCGCAGCGCCGACTAGTGTAGGTGGTGATGGCCCAGTTGTAGAGAGGAATGCCGGAGCTTCGAGCAGATGTAGCCGAATGTAGGATAGAGCATCTTGAGGAGCGTTGCACTCGACCCCCTCCGGGAGGCCGTATGGTTTACTTGGCACTCCCGTCCCTTAGAGTCCAGTCTGATGTAAGCCTCCTCAGGTTCCAGCAGCCTGGCTTCGTAGGTCTTCATTGCACCGCTCTGCTCGTCTAGCATAGTCTGAAGGGTCATATGTGGCTGCCTCCTGAATCTTCACCCTCCTGCAAACCTTACTCGACATCTCGTTGAGGACCCGAAGAAGGGCAGTATTCTCTTTGTTTTTTTTTTTTACAAAAGGGCTTGTAAGAGCTCTCGTTCCTCCCACCGGGATCTCTGGTGTCAACTTGAACGGGGTGGGGGGGGGGGGAGACAAAGCTATGGCTTTTTTCCCAGGGGATCTGTCTTCCATGGAGCACAAAGATACAGGCGGAAGGTCCCCTTGGCCTAGCCATGAGGTCAGGCTCGAGTTGCTTACTGAGGACCCTACACCTAAGGAGGCTGTGGATCGCCCTAGGAAGCTCCAAAGTAAAAAAAAACAGCTTTCCAAGGCCCCCTATAAAGTGCCTGAGGCCAGGTAGAAAAATAAGAAAACTATCAAACAGGAAAGCGAGTGGTTATGTTGGATCGAAAAAGGTAATGTTCTAATGTAGGGGTTGGAGCGGTCATTGCTGCTTACTCGACCATGACGTCACTGCAACTCGTTTGATTAACACTTTTAAAAGAAAAAATCACAACGCGCACTGAACATATTATTCCGAATCGGTTTTACCACCACTACCACCATGACACAGTGGCAAGGCTGGCACATCGCAGTGCAGCTGCTAGGCTGAATCATATGAATAAATATAATCAAATCTAGAAATATCCTGTATGTACCCAGGAGAGCCACATTGAGTCTCGAGACTCATTATTAGCTCCGTGCTGCATTAAGATGTTTGGACAATTTCAAGCATCAGGGTTCGGCACGTAGGAGGAAACCGGAGAAACGCGCAGATGTTGTGAAGCTGGCTTGGTGGTAGAAGTCAGTCCAGAACATTTGGCCCCACACCTATCACTGTAACGAATCAGTGTTCTACGGGAGAATTATAAGCGAGGACTGATTGTATTAAAATCTACTTTGATCTACGAATCGTAATGTATCAATAATGTTAACGTGTAACATGCCCCATGGTTTTTCTTAATCTGGAAGGAGGGAACAACGGATGATCTGTGTGCTGATGATGTTGGTGATGATCTCGTAATGGCTGTTCACTTCAAGGAGTGGGAGAGTCTGATGGTGAACCTGGATCGTGCCAATAAGAGGTAGGGCCTTACCATTCGCCCTACCAAACAAATCAAAGCAGTACCTGCCTTGATATTTTGTATGTCTTCAAGGACTCCACCCCCTCAACTCCGCATGATAGGTAGTTGTGGAAAGAGTGGAGGTATTCCCATATCTGGGCAGTTGTTTATGACCAGCTCTGATTTCAGAGCGGAGGTCTTACTCTGAATTAGTTCAGTGGCATATCCTTTTTTTCAGCTGCTTAGTGCTGTATAAAAGTTACATGGCCTATCACTTCATACAAAGCTCTGGTTCTTTTCTGCCACACTTGTCCTCTCCCTCCCAGCTATAACCTCCCGAAAGCAACATTTGACCTTTGTTTTGGCGTGACAAACACCAGTGAAAGCAAAACACCAAAAGTGTAATGACTACACGTAATGCAAGAATCTCAGTTGTATTTCTCAACGGGTATTGAATATGAAGTCCCAGGAGTGGTGAAGGTGCATCAACCTGCAGACCCACAGGTGGCAGCGGTGGATTGGCCTGCAGACGTTGGGGTGGTGGTGGATTGGCCTGCAGACCTTGGGGTGGTGGTGGATTGGCCTGCAGACGCTGGGGTGGCGGCGGTAGATCGGCCTGCAGATGTAGGGGTAGCGGCGGTGGATCTTCCAGCAGTAGCCGACCAGTGAAGTTCTCGAATAAATTTACGCAATTTGCCGAACCTGGTGGCTTTGGCACAGGCGGTGGTGGATCTCCCAGCAAAAGCTGGGGAGGCAGTGGTGCATCTGCCAGCATGAGCTGGGTTGGGATGACAACGTTGGATCTCCCGGCAGCAGCCGGGGCGGTGGTGGCGGTGTTGGAGATGCCAGCAGCAGCCGGGGTGGCAGCGCTGAATCTGCCAACATCAAGCGCCATGGCGGTGGGGGTGAATAATATGCCAGAAGCAGTCGGGGTGGGGGTGTCGATGCATCTCCCAACAGCATCCCTGGTGGTGGCGGCGGAACTGCATGTGGCTGCCAGGATGGCGTTGGAGGCAGTGGTGGTGTTGGTGGAGACCGTGGCCGTGGCTTTCTCCAGCTCCTTGAGCTATCAACGCATCATTTCCAACTGCAGATGGCGCTCCACATTCTCCCGTTTGTATACTTGAGTGCAGGGAAACATTCGACAGTTTGATCAACATTAGCCCCTACACGAGCCTTCTAATCATCGCAACTCTTCAAACTATATCGCTTATATAATGTACATCATTTCAGTCACAACAAAAATTACATAAACACATCGGGGCTGTGAAAATTACGGCTTCGTATTACCAATATCTTGCCTGTCCAGAGAAGCCCATGAACTAACGTTGTACATACAAACTCATAGACTCAGAGGCCCATAGACTGAGTCACAAATAGCAGTGGATAGGGCCCGGAACGGTGTGGTGTTAGTGAAAATATGAACCCAACTGCGTCCTTTTCAATGGAACCAGGGACCCAAGTGTCATCATAGGCTTTCCCTCGCAATCGAGGATTGCCTTCCAGAGAAAATTTGGATTTTCTGTGGGTCCAAAGATGGCTGAAGAGACCAATCTGGAATCGACAGATTCTGCCGCAACTCTGGCACATGTGTCCAGAAATAGTGGTGGGTGGAACTGCATTAGTCGGGCTGCAGGCTGTTGTTTCCGCCATTCCCACTTTTTCTGTTTCTGCTATTAAGTTTTAAAATGTTTGGCTTCTTGAAATAGACTGTCTCCATCTGAGGTGATCCTGGGAAAGATACTCCCTTGAGTTAGTGTCGATGGAGCACTTCTTCATGTTGGACTTGAGGACATCCTTGAAGCACTTTCTCTGACGAACTACATTCTCCCACTTTTGGTTAATCAAGTTTGACAGTTTTTCATTGAGGCATTGGTGGAAGAGGTCTTGCTTAATGGAGTCCTATAAAGCTTCAATGTTAATCTTCTGTAGACATCTCTTCTGATGAAGCCGTCACTTGCGAGCCAGTTTTATGAGCATGGTTGAGCAGATGAGTCAATGATCAGTCCAGCCACCAGCAGCTACTAGAACAGCCTGGATGATGCAGACATCTTTGGGATCCTGTTCATGGACAATGACGTAATCGATCAAGTGGCGGTGCTTAGATCACGGATGATGCTATGATGTTTTGTATTTGTTTTTTCTGGCGTAACAGGGTGTTGATGATGATGACTCCATTTTCCGTGCATTTAGTCAAGGGAAGGATGCCGTTGGAATTGACTTTACCCACTCCTTCTTTCTCGATGGTTCCATTACAGAGGTTTATGTTTCTTCCAACTCTGGCATGCATATCACCGAGCAGAATAAGTTTGTCTCCCACAGGAACAGTAGAAAGGACCTGATCAAGGTTGACGTAACATTCATAATTGGAGTGAAGAATCAGGGCATATACACTGATGACAGTAGAATATTGGCTCCCCACCAGTTTGAGACATAGAGTCATGAGGCGCTCACTCATCAAGTAAATTCTTGATGGAGAAACCAACTCTGTGCAGCCGCCGCTGTTCTTCCTGTCTGCCTTTCCAGAAGAGGGTACAGCCAGCTCCTTGTTCCTTGAGCTGCCCCTTCTCTTCTCGTCGAGTATCATTGAGGGCAGCTACGTCAGTGTTGTGTCGTCTGAGTTTCCGGGCCACGATTAAGGTGCAGCATTCTGGGCGTTCACTTTTAGTCTTGTCCATAAGGGTCCTGACATTCCAGTTCCCAAAGGTAATTATCTGACTTTTAGTTTTGTTTCCACCACAGTAATGGGGATCCTTCTGAACGTGGTTATCCAGTCCGGAAGAAGTGAGACAGACTATGTTTAGGGCCACTTTCCTAGCTCCTTCCCCACGTGGGGTGAGCAGAGTGGATCATTTGAAAGGACTTCTTAGTCGCAGGTACAGCTGCAGAAACACACTCTTGTTTCTGCTGAGTGGTAGACGACCTTCTTGTAGCTGCCACTAGAAGCTTCCAGACTTCACAATCAAGCTCCCGTCGTCACTAGCTGGTCACCAAAAAGACTGTATTGAATGGGCCAGAAGATGTTGTTCCTTTAATGAAACACGCCTGTGCATGATTTATTTTATTGTGGAGAAGCTAATAATTGTTTTTTTACCCTGTTATCTGGCAACAAAACTGACACCTGTTTTTTACAAGGAGTCATGTTTGCATTGACCACAATACCCGCGGTCGGAATGCAAACAAAAAACATAACTCTGATAATGTATGCACTGTCCTTGAAATTGATTGGTCCACATCCGAGACAGCGTTCCTTAGAGCCTAGTCTCACATGGTGTTGAACCAGATGACGCCAAAAAGCTGTTGTACAGTAGCTTCCACACAGTTCTTGAGAGAATGGGACCATGAATCCAATGGCAAGGAGACCAGTACGATTGGAGATATCGTTCTGCTGCAGTCTTGGTCCGCCTTCACAGCTGTTGAGATGTTAACATCTTCTTCCTCCTGCTCTGCTGTTGAGGACTTGTTAACCCATGGCTGGTGGCAGACATGCTTATTATAATGGCGGCCTATACTCGCCATGTGGAAGCATCGTTAAAGGGTATATGTCGCTTTTCAAGAGGAAAACCATTGGCATTTTCAGTCCTAACCACACCCTGGTGGTGCTGTCACTGCTTGGTCCACAACTGCTTATCCGCCAGGGTTGCCGCTGCTTATTTTGCAGCTAAAGTTCACAGAAGGTCGTTCCACTATCCACCACCTGCGGATACGCTGGGTCCCTGATATACAATACCCTGGCGTCTACAAACTAAGCCGTGTCTGTGGCAGTAGTTACATTGGGGAAACTAACCGACATGTCTCGGACTGTGTTCATGAGCATAAGGAAGATTTGAAACACGGTAGGACCAACACGGTAGCCTTGGCTGATCATTGTTTTAATGCGGTTGGCTCACACGCCAATTGATTTCTCTAAGACGAAGGTACTTTGTAAGCCCACTGGCTATCAAAAAAAATCGTTCATGAAGCCATCCACATATACAGACACAGTCACATTTTCGACCGAGACGATGGGTACAAACTCAGCAATCATTGGAAGAACGTCATCAACCAGTTTAAGTCATAGCTGGTGTTGTTCTCATCCTGCCACCTTCCGATGTTAGTTTTTATTTTCCCCGTAGGTTCGGCTCTCCGATCTTACATTAACAGGTGAAACAAATTTCACACCAACATAGCCCCTTCCGCATGCTGACCTAGACGTGGCGGCAGCTCTGCGATCTTACATTAACATGCCAATCTCTCACATTAACCTAACCACCTCCGCGCCCTCGTCATGAAGGCCGCTCTCCGATCTTACATTAATGTGCTAATTTCTCACATTAACATCACTAGCCACGTCGTTTATGACCCTTGGGCTACACCCATTTTCAACCTTTAAAACAGTCTGCCTCAGCAGCTTTCCCTCTCTTTCTTCTTCCTGATGACGATCACTTGTGTTGTGATTAAAACGTCAGAGCTTTTTTGTTTATTTTATTTTTATTAATTTGAACCTATCTACGTGACTTTACCGAAAGACCCAAATAATATGAATTCCTGCAGTCACGAAAGCTTTAAGTCAAGATTTATAGTAATAACTCTTCCTCAGATCTAATTAGATGAAATCATTACCAGATGTATTTGCACCATTCCTACAATGCAAGGCTCTCACGAAGGTGATATGTTTTACAGACAGGTAGAGTGTGCCATGGTTTCACATTAAGGGCAATGCTGCTCTGTGGTTTTAACCAATTGGATAATTGGAAAGTATTATTTAAAGTCTGGTAAATTTGGACTGTGGCACTGACGCAAATGGCCGGCTCTTTTTTGAATAACAACCACCATTAGTTTAACAAGCCTAACTGATGAAACCCAAATGGGAGCCGGTATAATTATATTGCTTAAAACAAATGCTGCTGGGGAATGTTGGTGGGAAAAGCCATTAGGCTGATGTATTTAAACATCGTATTCTGATTTATGTGGAGACACAAAAAGCGAGTTATGCTTCTACAGTATTTGCTTGTGCAAAGCATGGACAATCATTGCCACAGAGACTGAATCAGCTCGGTGGCTAGGAGATGTTAACTACCTCACCTGGTATGGAGGAGGCCGAGGGTTTGATCCCGACCCTGATGCCTTTATAAGGAGTACCTTGGATATCGAGGTGGTTACATTTTTGGAAAGTGTAGCAAAAGCCAAAAGCGTGATATTCAATACTTAAGCTTGACCTAAATAATGAGCTTACATACACGCAACCAAAAATAGACACATCACAATGGAAATGTGCTGTACTGAATGCCAAATTTACTACTATAATGAGCCAATAATGTCTGTGTCCCGCACGTGACGTCACTCCACGTCGAGCAGGCCCCCTCATTAATACTCATGAATAGACTAATCTCTCACAATACAAAGGCCACTGCCACAGCCATTGACATGCTAATCTTACAATACAAAGGCCACTGCCCCAGCCTCTGTGGTTGGACCATCTCTAGCTCCACCCACCTACCTTGATGCACTCATCTCAGGCCTATATAAGACCTTGTCTCAGCAACTTTCGGGTGACATCACTCCACATGGGGGGGGGGCGAGGTGCCTCCTTCCCCCTCCTCAGCGTCAACTTAGAAACTCACTACAAAGGCAGAACCCTCACGTCACGCGATCTCCCTAACGCTATTGAGACATCAAAGTAAAAAGGACGTCATGATGAACAAGGGATTATAACCTTTAAATGAAATAGGTCTGTCACCGCGGCCTTACAAATTGCACACTAATGGATGCAATGAATATCATTTCGCGGTCTGATTTACTGCAATAGATTTACTGCAATACACCCATCCTTGGACGGGCAAAAGGCTAGTAAACAAATAATCCCCTCGCCTGCTCCCCACCACAATATCACACAATGATATAGTACTTCCTTGTACAGTATACCCGCTAAAGACCAAAACTAATCCCCATGATAGGTAAATTGATATACATAGAGCTTGCCGGCGATAGGTCTAAACCACGAACTATGAACTCGTGATATTCAAGGGTCTCCCGTATTTGGAGTGTGCATGTTCTCCCCATGGTCAAGTATCCTTTTCTCCAGGTCCTCCGGTTTTTTTCTCCACATCTAAAAACATGCGTTAAGATAATTACTGCTATAAATATTCACATAAGCCACTACGTTGAGCAATCATATGTGGCCAGGCTGCTTCTGGAAAAGAGCTATATATCTCGGTGGGCCTTACCTGGTCAAATAAAAATAGGTCGCTTACAGGAGCTCAATGGATTGCCACATCACAGGGACGCAAGGAATCGCAGCATGGAGAGGGCTTCATCCAGCAGTGGATTGATCCTGGTTTATGTTTTGCAAATAGTAAACGTAAGCGTGCACTTCCAAATGAAGGTGTTTAAAGTATCTGTTTATCTTCTTTGGTTCTTTCGGTAAAGTCACGTAGAATGAGAATAAAATAATAAAATAAAAATAAGACAATAAAATTCTCACGACGTTTCGGCCGCAACACAAGCGGCCTTCTTCAGGTGAAAGAACATAACTGTCGGGACGACAGTGCTTCAATGAGTGCTGCTGAGATTCGTGGCGTCTTTTAAGCTCGGTGATAGGTGTGAATGACCTAGAAAGCAGGAGAATTTAGCATGGAAATAGCTAGGGATTAGCTTGTGACAAAAAATAGCTGTGTTAAAGTCAAAGTTTACATATCAACAGAGGCATTTAGTATATGGACGCTAAAGGGCCTCCAACTACCCAACTATCATACAGTAAACGAATGTGGGAAAAAACTAAGTCTATATTACATCAGTATAATAATTGTACTTGATATATTCTTCAATAAGCTGAGCTATTAATCACAAAGCAACTGGGTATACACTACACTATATAAACAGGTCCCTGCAGGGTGGGCTGGTAGGAACATTGGAATTTTGTCTATTGCAGGTTGGTACACTCAGTTTACAACTTCGTTCCTTCCAGTATTAATACCATATAGTAAAACCAATGAAAACCAAAATATAAACTACCTCAATGTTTTGATTTAAAGCTTTCGTGACTGCAGTAATTCATATTCTTAGTTTTTTCGGTAAAGTCACGTTGAAGGGAAACAACAAACTAATAATATATATAAAACAAAAAATTCAAACGACGTTTCGACCATAACTCAAACGGTCGTCTTCAGGTGTGTTGGTTTGCATAAACTTATTTTTAAACGGCGCATTTATTTATTTATAAAAACGTTAGCGCCACGCGCAACGATTTGGCAGTTTATTTAGGACTAGTCCATCTATATTCTGAAAAGAGGAGGGGGGAGACGAAATTTTTTATAATGTATGCTGTCTGAAAGCCACTGTAAGCGTGAACAATCAATTAAGACCTGAAATGGTTTATCAAATCTTTCCAATGATTGCTAAGATAGAAACCATCTTCTCGGTTGAAATTGTCTCTGTGCTTGTATATGTGGATAGCCTCATGAACGAATCTCTCATGGAAGCCAGATGGCTTACAAAGAACCTCTGTCTTGGAAAAGTCAATGGCATGTGAGCCTACTGAATTAGAACAATGATCTGCCACGGCCGAGGTGTTGGTCCTACCGTGTTTAAGGTCTGCTTTGTGTTCACGAATGCGGTCCGAGACATGGCGTTTGGTTTCTCCAATGTAACTACTACCATAGAGGCAACTTAGTTTGTAGACACCAGGGTATTGTATGTCCGGAATCACATCTTTTACAGACGGAACCAGATCACGGATTTTATGTAATGTGTTGAAACGGACCTGGATCTTGTGTTTATTCAAGATTTTGGAGATTTTTTTGTGATCCCCGCAATGTAGGGTAAAGTGATGGTTTTGAAAGGCTCCTCAAGAGGGTTCTTCTTCATGGTTTGAGTGATAGCTTTGCGGATTGTATAGTCGGAGTAACCATTATCCCTAAGAGCTTGGTGTACGTGCTTGAGTTCACTGCTTATGTGTTCCTGGTCGGATATGCATTTATAAATAAATAAATGCGCTGTTTAAAAATAAATTTATGCAAACCAACACACCTGAAGACGACCGCTTGAGTTATGGTCGAAACGTCGTGAGAATTTTTTAGTGTTTTATATATATTTTATTATTTTGTTGTTTCCCTTCAATGTGACTTTACCGAAAAAACTAAGAATACCTCAATGTTATCAATAAACTCTATATACTCTCCAATCAGCTGAGCCACCAACAATAAGTCGTTATATATCACAATGCCATATTGCAAAAAATGGCGGTTTTTCTTCCCATCAACGACCAGCACCACGGACAACGAACGAGCTTCGTTCAGACGGACGACTCAATCCATGCTCGGGAACGGAAGAGGGAGAGAGACAGCCATAATGCGTTGTTATACTCCATGTTATAAACCATACCATTAACCGTGGTGTGAGAGGTATTAAGAGGCAATATCAGCGAAAGAGCTGTGGTCTGACGGTAACCGTAAAATACAATTAATTAAGAACCATTGTAAAGATGTTTTAAACCATTTCGGAACTTCATTAGATTTATTGGCTGGTTGGGGAGGCTATATTAAGTTTGGGAGGTCTGAAACTCCAGGCCAAACATAAACTTCCGTTATCTCCGAAAAAGTAAGATGGATTGATGACCAAGCTGTGGAGGTCTGCCTAAATTCATGAGATGTCCATTGTTTCACAAGAGATAGCATGACTCGGATAAGAAATACACTATTAATTCTTATACACTGGTCCATGCATACAATTAGTATATTAGTGGACTACGTTAGAGAAGGAGAAGATCAAGGGAGTAGAGGAGAAGAGGAGGGCCGGGGTGCCCGGAGCCCAGAGAGTGCCCAGAGGGGCCAGAGAGCCAGGGGCAACCCTCATGTTTATGTTGGCTGGATAGCATGTGCTCCCGTGCATGTGAGGTTGCTCTCAACAGAAGTCGTTCCTTGCACGAGAATGGCTGAAACGCTTAGTAACCACTCAGAGGTATAGTGGTTAAGCAGTGGAGACGATATAGTGGAAAAACAGTGGAGATTTCTGAAATATAGAAGACTTAAAGTGTGTTGCTAAAAAAATCTTGGAGGAAAGAGAGGATACATGTGTGCCTCTTGGAGAAGGAAAGGCATTGCTCAAAACTGTGCTGCAAGGTCACGTGCCATGAATCACATGAGTTTAGAAAAAACGTGACTGTAAACCAACAAGCTTGTGAATAACTATCATGGTGAAGACACCTCTATACGTTGGATACTGAAGGAAAACCATCGTGCTACGCATCGTCAAAGCACAACAACACCTGACATTTGAGAAGTACAATTTCATCGTTCTACACATCGTCAATACCCTACAACACCTGGAAAGTCACCAGCTGCATCAAGCATCTGACTGTTGTATTGTTCGAAAGACACTGTGTGTAACGACTTTACATCCACCGGCACAGCGGATTTCTAAACGCCTGCCATGTCACCTTCTCAACACTAGCGTCAGAGACCGTCTGATACAGACTGAAAGCTGATTTCCTTTGTTGCACTGTTTGTCTTTTCATGAATGTCATATTGTGCACTGGGTTATGCCTTATTAACCTAAATTCTGAATTTAGCTATTCATGTATTTCTATTACAGTATCACATATTCTTTGGACCAAGTGTCAATTGCCTATTTGATGACTGGTACTCTGATTATTTTTTACAAATAAGGAACTTGTTTTATTTAAAATGTGTATGTGTGTGTGGTTGAACAGTGTAACAAATCCATGCGTTACATGTGTAGTGTTGCAGCGCCGACCTGGGCAAGGCCTATGATACAATCAGTAGGCCAGGGCTCTGGATTGTTATTCGTGTTTTCAGAGTCCCTTACCATCTGCTCACAATGAGTAAGGACCTTCACGATGGTGGGCAGGCCCGGATAAAGTTGCGTGCCCGGGAGTCAGATCAATTGCCTGTTTACAGTGGGGTGTGACAGGGATCTACAGTGAGGGAAAAAAGTATTTGATCCCCTGCTGATTTGTACGTTTGCCCACTGACAAATACATCATCAGTCTATAATTTTAATATTAGGTTTATTTGAACAGTGAGAGACAGAATAACAACAACAAAATCCAGTAAAACGCATGTCAAAGATGTTATAAATTGATTTGCATTTTAATGAGGGAAGTGAGTATTCGACCCCCTCTCAATCAGAAATATTTCTGGCTATCAGATGTATTTTATACAGGTAATGAGCTGAGATTAGGAGCACACTCTTAAAGGGAGTGCTCCTAATCTCAGCTTGTTACCTGTATAAAAAACACCTGTCCACAGAAGCAATCAATCAATCAGATTCCAAACTCTCCACCATGGCCAAGACCAAAGAGCTCTCCAAGGATGTCAGGGACAAGAATGTAGACCTACACAAGGCTGGAATGGGCTACAAGACCATTGCCAAGCAGCTTGGTGCGAAGGTGACAACAGTTGGTGTGATTATTCGCAAATGGAAGAAACACAAAAGAACTGTAAATCTCCCTCGGCCTGGGGCTCCATGCAAGATCTCACCTCATGGAGTTGCAATGATCATGAGAACGGTGAGGAATCAGCCCAGAACTACACGGGAGGACCTTGTCAATGATCTCAAGGCAGCTGGGACCATAGTCACCAAGAAAACAATTGGAATACACTACGCCGTGAAGGACTGAAATCCTGCAGCGCCCGCAAGGCCCCCCTTCTCAAGAAAACTCATATACATGCCCGTCTGAAGTTTGCCAATGAACATATGAATGATTCAGAGGACAACTGGGTGAAAGTGTTGTGGTCAGATGAGACCAAAATGGAGCTCTTTGGCATCAACTCAACTCACCGTGTTTGGAGGAGGAGGAATGCTGCCTATGACCCTAAGAACACCATCACCACCGTCAAACATGGAGGTGGAAACATTATGCTTTGGGGGTGTTTTTATGCCAAGGGGACAGGACAACTTCACCGCATCAAAGGGACGATGGACGGGGCCATGTATAGTCAAATCTTGGGTGATAACCTCCTTCCCTCAGCCAGGGCATTGAAAATGGGTCATGGATGGGTATTCCAGCATGACAATGACCCAAAACACACGGCCAAGACAACAAAGTAGTGGCTCAAGAAGAAGCACATTAAGGTCCTGGAGTGCCCTAGCCAGTCTCCAGACCTTAATCCCATAGAAAATCTGTGGAGGGAGCTGAAGTTTCGAGTTGCCAAACGTCAGCCTCGAAACCTTAATGACTTGGAGATGATCTGCAAAGAGCAGTGGGACAAAATCCCTCCTGAGATGTGTACAAACCTGGTGGTCCAACAACAAGAAACGTCGAACCTCTGTGATTGCCAACAAGGCTTTTGCCACCAAGTACTAAGTCATGTTTTGCACACGGGTCAAATGCTTATTTCCCTGATTAAAATGCAAATCAATTTATAACATTTTTTACATGCGTTTTTCTGGATTCTGTCTCTCACTGTTCAAATAAACCTACCATTAAAATTATAGACTGATCATTTCTTCGTCAGTGGGCAAACGTACAAAATCAGCAGGGGATCAAATACTTTTTCCCCTCAATGTATGTGAGGAGTCTGTGGGTCGCAACATCACGTACGGCTGGAAGTAGGACATTCCAGACTAAGAGGGTTAATGATGGCAATGTCAACGATACTGAACCAGCCAGCACAACTCACTGCCAATAACACATATCACATAATTCACCCTTAAGCAATTGTTCAATCAATTAATTGAATCACTACAATTAAAACCAAAGAATCTCCCAGAACAAACACTTCGCACTCTCCTCCGTCAGCCACCTGCATCGACAATAGAAACGCATCAGTCCAGCAGTGGATAAAACCTGGCGTCGGAGGTATGGGGGGGGGGCGGCGGCATGTAAAAAAAAACTTCACTCCGAATCACTCAATTGGGATTGCTCGCAGCAAAGAGCACTTGACCTGCTTGCAGGTTAGGTGCTGAATAACCGTGTGTCACACAGAGAACAGTTGCTACTGAGGGTGCCCTTTTAAAATGCTTGAGATGAGATGTGATTATCGCGTGTAAATGTGCACACTAAAATAAAAAAAATCATAATTATAAGCGAACTATTATCGTTGCAGGTGGCAGGGTGTTGCAGCGGTGATCTTTGACCCTCGCAACAAGAAGGGCCTTGGTTAATCATCCGACTGGCACTTTGCGGATGTATGGGTTATCCACTTTGCTCACGTAGCTAGAAAACACACAATCACAATGTAACTGGGTATTGGCCAAGCATCCCAATGCTAAAGTTACCTGCAAATTACTTCACTGGGATGACACTCGGCAGCAGAGCTGGATGATGACATTGCTGGGGCCCTATGCCATTGTCAAGCTTAAGAGGCCCCTTCTATGAATGCCTGTATATTTTTGTCAGCAGAATGAAAATAACTGCTTTGGAGAGTCTTTTTTTCTCACCGATCTTAATTTTTTTAAACAATTATGTTAAAACTCGAAACCTCGTGTCCATTTCTTGTTTCGTATTAAGAGCCCCCCCCCCCCTCTCTTAATGTGAGGCCCTAAGCTGTAAGTGTAGCCGGTGTGAGCTCGCCTGTGATGAATAACACGTATAATTGCGCACTCTTATTTTCTATGGGTGGCCAGGAGAATGTATTATTATTTAAGTGAATGCAATGGTGATCAGGGGATTGGACCCAGAGCCCCACGTACACAGTAGAATACAAGGGAACGCCCACAGTACAGATTTGAGCTGACCTCCGGATTGAGAAATTGAACTGTGTTGTGACGTGGAGGGTGTTTCTGAACGCTATTGTGACCGACCCGTCCCGATGGGAGGAGAGAGGACAGGGTGGACCGGCTGCATGAGCTTACTCTCCGGCACTGCACAGCACAACATCGCCTCCCTACTGCAAAAAAACTCGGCAGGACCCTCCTGAAAATAAAAGTCTTCGGAATCAGTGAGGCCTGTCCTTGGGAGGACAGGCGTAGTCTTGGTCATCACAAGCGAACATTTGTTTCTCCATATTAATTTGTATCTCCGGGTTACCATCAGGCCTGGGCGCTGCAAGCTTAGCTTCTGAGATCTGATGAGACTGGTAGCCGTTTTTTAAAAGGTAATTTCGGCACGTGGAGCCCAAGCATGCAACAACTTTATGCAACTTCTTGGTTCTTTCGGTAAAGTCACGTAGAATGGAAATAAAATAATAAAAAATAAAACATAAAAAAATTCTCACGACGTTTCGGCCACAACACAAGTAGCCTTCTTCAGGTGAAGGAACATAACTGTCGGGACGACAGCGCTTCAATAACTGCTGCTAAGATTCGCAGCGTCTTTTAGGCTAGGTGTGAGAGGTAAAGCGCCTTGACAAAGGAGTTTACATATCAAACAGGAGAATTTAGCATTGAAATAGCTGTGTTAAAGTGTTGGATCAGCAGGGTGTTAAATTCAGAAATTAGCATGTAACTGGGAGATTAGCATGATGTTAATGTGAGGGTTTAGCATGTGACTGGTCACGGAAATAGCTATGTTAAAGTCAAAGTTTACATCTCAACAGAGGCATTTTGTATATGGACGCTAAAGGACTGCAACTACCCAACTATCATACAATAAACCGATGTGGAAAAAAACTAAGTATAAACTACATCAATGTCATCAATAAACTCTATATACTCTCCAATCAGCAGAGCGCTTCATTGAACGCTGCTAAGATTCGCAGCGCCTTTTAGGCTAGGTGTGAGAGGTAAAGCGCCTTGACAAAGGAGTTTACATATCAAACAGGATAATTTAGCATTGAAATAGCTGTGTTAAAGTGTTGGATCAGCAGAGTGTTAAAGTCAGAAATTAGCATGTAACTGGGAGATTAGCATGATGTTAATGTGAGAGATTAGCATGCGACTGGTCACGGAAATAGCTATATTAAAGTCAAAGTTTACATATCAAGCGAGGCATTTAGTATATGGACGCTAAAGGACTGCAACTACCCAACTATCATACAATAAACCGATGTGAAAAAAAAACTAAGTATAAACTACATCAATATAATAAATGTACTCAATATATTTTTCAAAAAGTTGAGCTATAAACATAAAGTAACTAGGTATACACTACACTATATAATGAATACCATATAGTAAACGAATTAATACAACTAAAATATAACTACATCAATGTTATCAATAAACTCTATATACTCTCCCATCAGCTGAGCTACTAACAATAAGTCATTATACATTACAATGCCCTATGGCGAAAAAATGGGTGGCGGTTTTTTCCTTCTTTCAAACGTTAGCACCATGGAGAGCGACGAGCCTCGTTCAGACGGACGAGTCCATCCATGCTCGGAACGGAGGAGGGGGGAGAAACAGCCACGATGCGCTGCTCTGTCCTGTGTTGCGTTACAACCATGCCATAAACTAGACTACTATACATTGTAATGTTATACCTTCCAATCTAAACTACATTGTATAATATCGTATACACAGCCCAATGTAAGCTCGAACATTATGCATGATATTGATATGTCTCCAACTAAAATTTTCCAACATTACACGACTATTCACCATAATATACACTACCATAGACAAACCCACCCTTGAATTATACAATGCGTTACTTTACACTACCCTATACTTTAGACTGTAAAATGTTAGACTTGTAATATTACACTATGTATTATTCTACCAACCCTAGTGTATACCACACTGCTGTATATTCACTATACAATTACGATACTATATATTGCCTTATGAATTATGTTAAACATTACAATGTTATACTATTTATTATTATATAACATGCTATAAACCATACCATTGACCGTCGTGTGAAAGCTATTAAGAGGCAGTGCCAGCGAATGGACTGCGATCTGAAAGTCACCATAAAATACAATCAATTAAGAACCGAAATGGTTTATAACATCTTTCCAATGGTTACTAAGCCAGAATCCATCTTCTCGGTTGAAATTGTCTCTGTGTTTGTATATGTGGATGGCCTCATGAACGAATCTCTCATGGTAGCCGGATGGCTTGCAGAGAACGTCCGTCTTGGAGAAGTCAATGTCATGTGAGCCCACTGAATTATAACAGTGATCTGCCATGGCTGAGGTGTTCGTCCTACCATGTTTCAAGTCTGCTTTATGTTCACGGATGCGGTCCGAGATATGTCGTTTGTTTTCTCCAATGTAACTGCTACCACAGAGGCAACTTAGTTTGTAGACGCCCGGGTACTGTATGTCTGGAACCACATCTTTTACAGACAGAACCAGATCACGGATTTTATGTACTGTGTTGAATCGGACCTGGATCTAGTGTTTATTCAGGATTTTGGAGATCTTTTTTGTGACCCCCGCAATGTAGGGTAAGGTGATGGTTTTGAATGGCTCCTCAAGAGGATTCTTCTTCATTGCTGGAGTGATGGCTTTGCGGATTGTGTAGTCGGAGTAACCATTAGCCTTGAGAGCTTGGTGTACGTGCTTGAGTTCACTGGCAATGTGTTCCTGGTCGGAAATGCATTGGGCACTATGGTATAGAGTCTTGATGAGGGAGTTCTTCTGGGATGGATGGTGGTGGGAATCCGGTTTTAAGTAAGCATCCGTATGGGTAGCTTTCCTGTAGACAGAGTGGCTCATTGAACCATCAGGTCTCCTTTTAATAAGGACATACACAAAGGGTAGCTTGCCATCTTTTTCGACTTCCATGGTAAATCTGATGGCTGGGTGTATGGAATTGATGTGGTCGAGGAATTGGTCTAGAGCAGGCCGGCCATGTGGCCAGATGATAAAAGTGTCATCCACGTACCTCTTCCATAACGTCGTGCGTAGAGTGGCAGTCTGGATGGCATCAGTTTCAAATTTCTCCATGAAAACGTTGGCCCCCGTGGTGCCTCACCACAAACGTGGGGCCCGGTCAGCCGCGTCGACTGTCGTGATCGCGTACAGGTGGTGAAACTGCCACACATGAACCATGATACCTTGCTGATCTCGTGTCAAGGAGAATAAACCAGCAGCCCGTCGCTAGCAATGGGAATGATCGGTAAGGGAACACATTGGGCTCTACAGAGGCACTCCACTATTATACACCACTACTATACAGTAAACATTGGGCTCTATGGAGGCCTGTCGTTAAGGGATTACTCGTTAACATGGGGTGGTCGTTAAGAGGGGTTCTATTGTATATAACAAGTTTAAATATTTAATAAGTTAATAGAGAGTACTCAACTGAGATGGCGGAGGAGTTTGCTAAACTCACAATACAAAGACCACTGTCCCAGCCTCTGTGGTTGGACCATCTCTAGCTCCACCAACCTACCTTGATGCACCTATCTCAGGCCTATATAAGACCTTGTCTCAGCAACTTTCTCTCTCACCTGACCTGAAGACGATTGCTTGTGTTGCGATCGAAACGTCGTGATATTTTTATTATTTTTTATCTACGTGGCTTTACCAAAGGACCCATAGAATATAATCATAAACAGGCTACGTCCTCTACATGGACCCCCCCCCCCCCTCATTATTAATCATGAACAGGTGACGTCCTCCAAATGGACACCCCCCTCCATTGATAATAATTAGCGGGTGACATCACTCCACATGGGGGGGGGGGCGAGGTGCCTCCTCTCCCCTCCTAAGCGTCAACTTATAAACTCACTACAAAGGCAGAACCCTCACGTAACGCGATCTCCATAACGCTATTGAGACATCTAAGTAAAAACAACGTCATGATGAACAAGGGATTATAACCTTTAAATGAAATAGGTCTGTCACCGCGGGCTTACAAATTGCACACAAATGGATGCAATGAATATCACTTCGCGGTCTGCTTTGCGTTTGCAAGTTTCAGATTTACTGCAATACACCCATGCTTGGACGGGCAAAAGGCTAGTAAACAAATAATCCCCTCGCCTGCTCCCCACCACGATATCACACGATGATATAGTACTTCCTTGTACAGTATACCCAATAAAGACCAAATCTAATCCCCATGATAGGTAAATTGATATACATAGAGCTTGCCGGCGATAGGTCTAAACCACGAACTATGAACTCGTGATATTCAAGGGTCTCCCGTATTTGGAGTTTGCATGTTCTCCCCATGGTCACGTTGGGATGACTGCTATGAATTTTCACATAAGCCACCTCGTTGAGCAATCATATGTGGCCAGGCTGCTTCTGGAAAAGAGCTATGTATCTCAGTGGGCCTTACCTGGTCAAATAAAAATAGGTTGCTTACAGGAGTTGAATGGATTGCCACATCACAGGGATGTGAGGAATCGCAGCATGGAGAGGGCTTTATCCAGCAGTGGATTGAGTGTTCTTGTTGAAACGTGTGTATTTAATATTTCTCTGATGTTCTTTTAGTCTCGTGCTGATCATTTGTCCTGTTTGCCCAACATAACATTTGCCACAAGTGCAGTTAATCCTGTACAAACCTTCTGTTGATAGCTTAGGTAATACATATTTTATACCAGAAGTCGAGTTCAAGAAACATAAGTACGTTTTTATTTCAACTGAAATGTATATATACATATATAAATATACATGTCCATACAACCACGTCTCAATGTCTATGTCTGGGAGAACACGCTAGTTTCTCCCTCTGTGGAGTCTCCACCACTTTTCTTTCTTCTTCTTTCCCAGCTCCTCGTCTTGGTGCTCCTTCCCTCTGTCTCCTCCTCGTTCATTCTCCTCTTCATCTTTCTCCAGCTGCCGTGTGCAGCACATGAAGCTCCAAATTGCCCAACGCCAGAAACTGTTCTTTCTCTCTCCCTTAGAAGATGGGATGTGCTTAATCTCTTTCTTCTCTTCCTGAACACTCTCTGCCCTCCAAGGTTGCTCACATCTTCCTTCCTCATTCACCACTTCCTGCTTTGTATCGTCTTCAATCGTGTCGACCTCCTTCAGCTCTACCTCATTTGCCTCTAACTCAATAGCTCCTACTTCTTTTGCGTCTACCTCTATTGCCTCTACATCATTCGCCTCTACCAAAATCGCCTCACTCTCCTCCACCTCAATATCCCCTACCTTCACTTCTACCTCAATCACCTCTACGTCATTCGCCTCTAACTCATTCGGCTCTACCTCCATAACCACCTCCTGCTTGGCCTCTCCCTCAATCTCCTCTACCTCTTTTGCCACTTCCTGGATGGCATCTACTTCATATGCCTCAACCTCATTTGCCCCTTCCTGCTTTATTTCCTCCACCACGTTCTCAACTTTTGTTGCCATTTCCTGTTTGGCCTTTAGCTCATTCTTGTCTACCTCATTGATCAAGACCTGCATGGCCTTTTCTTCGATCGTGTCGACCTGAATTGCCTCGACCTGTTTCACCAATTCCTGCTTTGTATGTCTCGCAATCCCTTCTACGACATTGGCCACAACCTCTTTCACCACTTCCTGCTTGGCCACTGTATCTACCTCAATCACCGCTACCTCTACCTCACTCGCCACTTCCTTCTTGGGCTCTACATCATTCCCCTCTCCCTCAATCTCGTTTTCCTTCATCTCTTCTACTTCGCGAAATTTCATCTCAGTCCTTCGTAGCTTCCTATTCCTACGTTTCCTCTGAACACCATCCTCTCCTTCTTTCTTTGTCTCCACAACATCATCAACTTTCTTAGCCACTTCCTGTTTGGCTATTCCCTCATTCCCATCTACCTCACTTGCCTCTACCTCTTTCCCTAAGTCCTCCTTGGCATCTCTCTCAATCCCTTCTACGACATTGGCCACTACCTCTTTCACAAATTCCTGTGTGGCCACTGCATCTACCTCAATCACCACTACCTCTACCTCATTTGCCTCTACCTCACTCGCCACTTCCTTCTTGGGTTCTCCATCATTCCCCTCTCTCTCAATCTCGTTTTCCTTCATCTCTTCTACTTCCCGAACTTTCATCTCAATCCTTCGTAGCTTCCTATTCCTACGTTTCCTCTGAACACAATCCTCTCCCTCTTTCTTTGTCTCCACAATATTCTCAACTTTCTCCGCCACTTCCTGTTTGGCCATTCCCTCATTCCGATCGACCTCATTTGGCTCTACCTCTTCTGCTAATACCTGTTTTGCATCTCTCTCAATCCCCTCTATGACATTGGCTGCTATATCTTTCACCACTTCCTGCTTGGCCACTGCTTCTACCTCAATCACCGCTACCTCTGCCTCATTCGCTAATTCCTGCTTGTCATCTCCTTCTAATACCTCTACCTTATTCAACTCTACCTCATTCATCACATCATCCAAAGCCACTGCCTCAATCATCTCTACCTCAATCGTCCCAACCTCCACCACTTCCTGCATGGGCTCTCCCTCACTCCCCTCTCTCTCAGCCACCTCTTCTTTCACTGTCTCCAGAACTTTCTTCTTGTTCTTGTGTTTAATCCTATTCCTACGTTTCCTCTGAACACCATCCTCTCCCTCTTTCTTTGTCTCCACAACATTATCAACTTTCTTAGCCACTTCCTGTTTGGCTATTCCCTTATTACCATTTACCTCACTTGACTCTACCTCTTTCCCTAAGTTCTCCTTGGCATCTCTCTCAATCACTTCTACGACATTGGCCACTACCTCTTTCACAAATT
This sequence comes from Petromyzon marinus, assembly GCF_048934315.1. Lineage (NCBI taxonomy): Eukaryota > Metazoa > Chordata > Hyperoartia > Petromyzontiformes > Petromyzontidae > Petromyzon > Petromyzon marinus. The sequence goes on along the minus strand of NW_027423677.1, from coordinate 2,306,051 downwards.
CCTGTGTAGCCACTGCATCTACCTCAATCACCGCTACCTCTACCTCACTCGCCACTTCCTTCTTGGGCTCTCCATCATTCCCCTCTCCCTCAATCTCGTTTTCCTTCATCTCTTCTACTTCCCGCACTTTCATCTCAGTCCTTCGTAGCTTCCTATTCCTACGTTTCCTCTGAACACCATCCTCTCCCTCTGTCTTTGTCTCCACAACATTATCAACTTTCTTAGCCACTTCCTGTTTGGCTATTCCCTCATTCCCATCTACCTCACTTGCCTCTACCTCTTTCCCTAAGTCCTCCTTGGCATCTCTCTCAATCCCTTCTATGACATTGGCCACTACCTCTTTCACAAATTCCTGTGTGGCTACTGCATCTACCTCAATCACCGCTACCTCTACCTCATTTGCCTCTACCTCACTCGCCACTTCCTTCTTGGGTTCTCCATCATTCCCCTCTCTCTCAATCTCGTTTTCCTTCATCTCTTCTACTTCCCGAACTTTCATCTCAATCCTTCGTAGCTTCCTATTCCTACGTTTCCTCTGAACACAATCCTCTCCCTCTTTCTTTGTCTCCACAATATTCTCAACTTTCTCCGCCACTTCCTGTTTGGCCATTCCCTCATTCCGATCGACCTCATTTGGCTCTACCTCTTCTGCTAATACCTGTTTTGCATCTCTCTCAATCCCCTCTATGACATTGGCTGCTATATCTTTCACCACTTCCTGCTTGGCCACTGCTTCTACCTCAATCACCGCTACCTCTGCCTCATTCGCTAATTCCTGCTTGTCATCTCCTTCTAATACCTCTACCTTATTCAACTCTACCTCATTCATCACATCATCCAAAGCCACTGCCTCAATCATCTCTACCTCAATCGTCCCAACCTCCACCACTTCCTGCATGGGCTCTCCCTCACTCCCCTCTCTCTCAGCCACCTCTTCTTTCACTGTCTCCAGAACTTTCTTCTTGTTCTTGTGTTTAATCCTATTCCTACGTTTCCTCTGAACACCATCCTCTCCCTCTTTCTTTGTCTCCACAACATTATCAACTTTCTTAGCCACTTCCTGTTTGGCTATTCCCTTATTACCATTTACCTCACTTGACTCTACCTCTTTCCCTAAGTTCTCCTTGGCATCTCTCTCAATCACTTCTACGACATTGGCCACTACCTCTTTCACAAATTCCTGTGTAGCCACTGCATCTACCTCAATCACCGCTACCTCTACCTCACTCGCCACTTCCTTCTTGGGCTCTCCATCATTCCCCTCTCCCTCAATCTCGTTTTCCTTCATCTCTTCTACTTCCCGCACTTTCATCTCAGTCCTTCGTAGCTTCCTATTCCTACGTTTCCTCTGAACACCATCCTCTCCCTCTGTCTTTGTCTCCACAACATTATCAACTTTCTTAGCCACTTCCTGTTTGGCTATTCCCTCATTCCCATCTACCTCACTTGCCTCTACCTCTTTCCCTAAGTCCTCCTTGGCATCTCTCTCAATCCCTTCTATGACATTGGCCACTACCTCTTTCACAAATTCCTGTGTGGCTACTGCATCTACCTCAATCACCGCTACCTCTACCTCATTTGCCTCTACCTCACTCGCCACTTCCTTCTTGGGTTCTCCATCATTCCCCTCTCTCTCAATCTCGTTTTCCTTCATCTCTTCTACTTCCCGAACTTTCATCTCAATCCTTCGTAGCTTCCTATTCCTACGTTTCCTCTGAACACAATCCTCTCCCTCTTTCTTTGTCTCCACAATATTCTCAACTTTCTCCGCCACTTCCTGTTTGGCCATTCCCTCATTCCGATCGACCTCATTTGGCTCTACCTCTTCTGCTAATACCTGTTTTGCATCTCTCTCAATCCCCTCTATGACATTGGCTGCTATATCTTTCACCACTTCCTGCTTGGCCACTGCTTCTACCTCAATCACCGCTACCTCTGCCTCATTCGCTAATTCCTGCTTGTCATCTCCTTCTAATACCTCTACCTTATTCAACTCTACCTCATTCATCACATCATCCAAAGCCACTGCCTCAATCATCTCTACCTCAATCGTCCCAACCTCCACCACTTCCTGCATGGGCTCTCCCTCACTCCCCTCTCTCTCAGCCACCTCTTCTTTCACTGTCTCCAGAACTTTCTTCTTGTTCTTGTGTTTAATCCTATTCCTACGTTTCCTCTGAACACCATCCTCTCCCTCTTTCTTTGTCTCCACAACATTATCAACTTTCTTAGCCACTTCCTGTTTGGCTATTCCCTTATTACCATTTACCTCACTTGACTCTACCTCTTTCCCTAAGTTCTCCTTGGCATCTCTCTCAATCACTTCTACGACATTGGCCACTACCTCTTTCACAAATTCCTGTGTAGCCACTGCATCTACCTCAATCACCGCTACCTCTACCTCACTCGCCACTTCCTTCTTGGGCTCTCCATCATTCCCCTCTCCCTCAATCTCGTTTTCCTTCATCTCTTCTACTTCCCGCACTTTCATCTCAGTCCTTCGTAGCTTCCTATTCCTACGTTTCCTCTGAACACCATCCTCTCCCTCTGTCTTTGTCTCCACAATATTCTCAACTTTCTCCGCCACTTCCTGTTTGGCCATTCCCTCATTCCGATCGACCTCATTTGGCTCTACCTCTTCTGCTAATACCTGTTTTGCATCTCTCTCAATCCCCTCTATGACATTGGCTGCTATATCTTTCACCACTTCCTGCTTGGCCACTGCTTCTACCTCAATCACCGCTACCTCTGCCTCATTCGCTAATTCCTGCTTGTCATCTCCTTCTAATACCTCTACCTTATTCAACTCTACCTCATTCATCACATCATCCAAAGCCACTGCCTCAATCATCTCTACCTCAATCGTCCCAACCTCCACCACTTCCTGCATGGGCTCTCCCTCACTCCCCTCTCTCTCAGCCACCTCTTCTTTCACTGTCTCCAGAACTTTCTTCTTGTTCTTGTGTTTAATCCTATTCCTACGTTTCCTCTGAACACCATCCTCTCCCTCTTTCTTTGTCTCCACAACATTATCAACTTTCTTAGCCACTTCCTGTTTGGCTATTCCCTTATTACCATTTACCTCACTTGACTCTACCTCTTTCCCTAAGTTCTCCTTGGCATCTCTCTCAATCACTTCTACGACATTGGCCACTACCTCTTTCACAAATTCCTGTGTAGCCACTGCATCTACCTCAATCACCGCTACCTCTACCTCACTCGCCACTTCCTTCTTGGGCTCTCCATCATTCCCCTCTCCCTCAATCTCGTTTTCCTTCATCTCTTCTACTTCCCGCACTTTCATCTCAGTCCTTCGTAGCTTCCTATTCCTACGTTTCCTCTGAACACCATCCTCTCCCTCTGTCTTTGTCTCCACAACATTATCAACTTTCTTAGCCACTTCCTGTTTGGCTATTCCCTCATTCCCATCTACCTCACTTGCCTCTACCTCTTTCCCTAAGTCCTCCTTGGCATCTTTCTCAATCCCTTCTATGACATTGGCCACTACCTCTTTCACAAATTCCTGTGTGGCTACTGCATCTACCTCAATCACCGCTACCTCTACCTCATTTGCCTCTACCTCACTCGCCACTTCCTTCTTGAGCTCTACATCATTCCGCTCTCTCTCAATCTCGTTTACCTTCATCTCTCCTACTTCCCGAACTTTCATCTCAATCCTTCGTAGCTTCCTATTCCTATGTTTCCTCTGAACACAATCCTCTCCCTCTTTCTTTGTTTCCAAAACATTCTCAACTTTCTCCGCCACTTCCTGTTTGGCCATTCCCTCATTCCCATCGACCTCATTTGGCTCTACCTCTTCTGCTAATACCTGTTTTGCATCTCTCTCAATCCCCTCTATGACATTGGCCGCTATATCTTTCACCACTTCCTGCTTGGCCACTGCTTCTACCTCAATCACCGCTACCTCTGCCTCATTCGCTAATTCCCGCTTGCCATCTCCTTCTAACACCTCTACCTTATTCAACTCTACCTCATTCATCACATCCTCCAAAGCCACTGCCTCAATCATCTCTACCTCAATCGTCCCAACCTCCACCACTTCCTGCATGGGCTCTCCCTCACTCCCCTCTCTCTCAGCCACCTCTTCTTTCAATGTCTCCAGAACTTTCTTCTTGTTCTTGTGTTTCTTCCTATTCCTACGTTTCCTCTGAACACCATCCTCTCCCTCTATCTTTGTCTCCACAACATTATCAACTTTCTTAGCCACTTCCTGTTCGGCTATTCCCTCATTCCCATTTACCTCACTTGCCTCTACCTCTTTCCCTAAGTTCTCCTTGGCATCTCTCTCAATCCTTTCTACGACATTGGCCACTACCTCTTTCACAAATTCCTGTGTGGCCACTGCATCTACCTCAATCACCGCTACCTCTACCTCACTCGCCACTTCCTTCTTGGGCTCTCCATCATTCCCCTCTCCCTCAATCTCGTTTTCCTTCATCTCTTCTACTTCCCGCACTTTCATATCAGTCCTTCGTAGCTTCCTATTCCTACGTTTCCTCTGAAGACCATCCTCTCCCTCTTTCTTTGTCTCCACAACATTATCAACTTTCTTAGCCACTTCCTGTTTGGCCATTCCCTCATTCCGATCGACCTCATTTGGCTCTACCTCTTCTGCTAATACCTGTTTTGCATCTCTCTCAATCCCCTCTATGACATTGGCTGATATATCTTTCACCACTTCCTGCTTGGCCACTGCTTCTACCTCAAGCACCGCTACCTCTGCCTCATTCGCTAATTCCCGCTTGCCATCTCCTTCTAACACCTCTACCTTATTCAACTCTACCTCATTCATCACATCCTCCAAAGCCACTGCCTCAATCATCTCTACCTCAATCGTCCCAACCTCCACCACTTCCTGCATGGGCTCTCCCTCACTCCCCTCTCTCTCAGCCACCTCTTCTTTCACTGTCTCCTCCAGAACTTTCTTCTTGTTCTTATGTTTCTTCCTACTCCCACGTTTTTTCTTCATACCATTTCTCTCCCCCACTTTCTCCATCTCTTCGATCTCGTTCTCAACCTTGTTGCTATTCTGCATTGTCTGCTTCACATCCTCATTATTGGTGCTGACTTCTGCCTGCTGCTGCTCTTCTGCCTTTTGCTGCTGCTGCTGCTGGTGGTGGATGATGAAGCTCTTCAGCTCGGTGCTGTTCTGGAATTGCAGCAGCTCCCGCTGATATTTGGCCTGCTGCTGTGCACAATGATCCAGCAGGATCATCTCAAGCTCCAGAATCTGGCGCTTAGCTTCTAGTCTTGTGTCAACGAGGAACCTCTTTCGCTGCCCCTTCGAGCGACGGTCTGGGAAGTCACATGGGGAGGAGAGAGCAGCACCACAATTGATTCGTTAATGGGTATTTGAGTATTTCCTGTATGATAATAGGTTTTTCCCGTTTTTACTGGCAACAAAACAGGTGTTAAGATGTTAAAACACCAAACTGAAACCTTTTACAAGGAATCATGTCTGCATTAACCATGATGCTTGTGGTCAGAATGCAAACAAAAAACATACTCTGATAATATATGCATTGTCCTTGAAACTGATTGGTCCACACCAGGGACAGCTTTCTTTTGAGCCTCGTCTCAAACGGTGTTAGACCAGAGGACGCCAAAAGGCGTATTTCCTGTATGTTATTTTGGTAAAGAAACTTGGCACCATTGACAGGAATCTAACTTAACTTGAGACCGATGTAACAATGATAACACTGTAGGGAGGTCTGGAGGTTGACTCATGTGCCGGAGACACCTCCTCCTCCAAATAACTTCATTAGGATTATGGGCTGGTTGGGGAGGCCATATTAAGTTTGCGAGGTCTGGAAACTCCAGGCCAAACATAGAAAAACTTCCGTTATCTCAGAAAAAGTAAGATGGATTTATGGGCAAGCTGTGGAGGTCTGGCTAAATTTAAAAGATGTCCATTGTTTCACAAGAGAGAACATGAATTGGATAAGAAATACACTATTAATTCTTATACACTGGTCCATTCATACAATTAGTATATTAGTGGGCTACGTTAGAAAAGATAAAGGGAGGAGAAGAGGAGGGTGCCCAAAGGGGCCAGAGAGCCAGGGGCAACCCTAATGTTTATGTTGGCTGGATAGCATGTGCTCCCGTGCATGTGAGGTTGCTCTCAACAGAAGTCATTCCTTGCACGAGAATGGCTGAAACGCTGAGTAACCACTCAGAGGTATAGTGGTTAAGCAGTGCAGACGGTATAGTGGTAAAACAGTGGAGATTTTAAAAGCAAAGTTTAAGATTTGCATTTGTCACTTTATATTGAGCCGATACATATGGCAAGTGAAATTAAGAAGACTTAAAGTGAGTTTACAGAAAGAGAGGATACATGTGTGTCTCTTGGAGAAGGAAAGGCATTGCTCAAAACTGTGCTGCAAGGTCACGTGCCATGAATCACATGAGTTTAGAAAAAACGTGACTGTAAACCAACAAGCCTGTGAATAATTATCATGGTGAAGACACCTCTATACGTTGGATACTGAAGGAAATCCATCGTGCTACACATCGTCAAAGCCCGACAACACCTGACATTCGAGAAAGAAGTACAATTGCATCGTTCTACACATCGTCAATACCCCACCACATCTGGAAAGTCACCAGCTGCATCAAGCACCTGACTGTTGTATTGTTCGAAAGACACTGTGTGTAACGACTTTACATCTGCCGGCACTGCGGGTTTCTAAACGCCTGCCATGTCACCTTCTCAACACTAGCGTCTGAGACCGTCTGATACAGACTGAAAGCTTATTTCCTTTGTTGCACTGGGTTATGCCTTATTAACCTAAATTCTGAATTTAGCTATTCATGTATTTCTATTACAGTATCACATATTCTTTGGACCAAGTGTCAATTGCCTATTTGATGACTGGTACTCTGATTCTTTTTTTTACAAATCAGGGACTTGTTTTAATTAAAATGTGTCTGTGTGTGTGGTTGAACGGTGTAACAAATCTATGCGTTACATGTGTAGTGTTGCAGCGCCGACCTGGTCAAGGCCTATGATACAATCAGTAGGCCAGGGCTCTGGATTGTTACTCGTATTTCCGGAGTCCCTAACCCTCTGCTCACAATCATTAAGGACCTTCACGATGGTGGGCAGGCCCGGATAAAGTTGCGTGCCCAGGAGTCAGAGCAATTTCCTGTTTACAGTGGGGTGCGACAGGGATCTACTCTGACTGACACATTATTTAGCATCATCTTCGACCACATAGTTCGAGAAGTTTTTTTTTTATGGCTGTACCGGTGGATTTTTTAATATTTGCTACAGATACAATGGGAGGCTGATTGATGCCTGGGTGAGGTCAAGGGATGGCTCCCTACTGGTCAACCATGTTATGTACACTGATCATTTGGAAGTTGATGCTCACACTGAAAAATAGTTGGAGGTTCTGCTGCTAAGCCTGGAGTGTGTGACAAAGAGGTGGTGCCTTACCATCAGCCCCACCAAAACTAAGCACCCGCCTGAGTATTTTGTGTAATTTAATACTCCGCCCCCTCAACTACTCTTGAGTGATGGGGTAATTGTAGAGAGAAGTTTACGTACCTGGATAGTGTGCTTATGCAAAAATTCTGGTTTGGCAGCAGAGGTCTCACTCCGAATCGGTCAAGTGGCATATTTTCATCAGCTTCGTAACACTTTGGGGTATCTACCTGGTCTGTCACTCGACACAAAACGCTGGGTCTTCTTGGCCAATGATAGAATAAATGAAAAATCTGAACCAGCTTTACACTTTCAGACTGGCCTGCCTACGATCCACCCTGGGTTTAACTAGGCTGGAATGTGTGAACAGCTCACAGTGAGCTCCACTGGTGGGCAGGGCTGCATTGCCTGGGTCATGTAGCCTGCTTGCTCAGCCACCGCATCCCCAAGCAGCCTCTGCTTTTTCCAGATAGAGGGGGCTAAATGGGCGTGGCACGGCCTGGAGAAGAGATGGACTGATGCAGTACAGGAGGATACGGAACTAAGTGGACTTGCCAAAGACTGGTACCACTGGTGTCAAGATCTGCCTCTATGGAGGAAGCTCGTGAAGGATGCTTATGGGAAGTTGGTGGCAGTTGCCCTCAAGCAAAAAAGGAGGGTGAGAGGAGCGACGCTCACAACAACAGACGGTGCACTGGATGACTAAAACGCAGCAAGTTGGCACAGTAGGATGCAAAGGTGGTGCGTCTGCCAGTCATCTCAGTCAGTCAACCCATCGCACTGGGGTCTGTCCCCTGATCTCCTGTCGGCAAGCCTTCGACACTTCAAGTGGCCTCGGAGTGCACCAGGCCTGGCACAAGCGCCATGGTGACGTCTCCGTCACTTAGTGGCGAATGAGGGCTGTTGTTGTTATCTGAGTCGGTTAGGGGCCTCCCCTAGGTCCACTCAGCCTCAAATAAGTATCTGATACGGTGTGTAAACATCGCCACTTGGGAGACAAAGACGGACAAGTGTGGTGCTGGCAACCCACCCCTCGTGTGCGGTGCCGGCCGTCATAGGTGCTCACTAACAGCACTTGCTCCTACAGTGTTTCAAGGCTATACACAATATTTCTGTCTTTGTTTGTGTCTATGTGCAGTGTCTGTATGAGTGGTTGGGAGCAGTTGTGTCTGTGGGGATCGACCTGAGTTCGATTCCCATTCACAACCATCAGTGACTAATAAATAAAACCGGTCGTGTGCGTCCCCTACATCTACTCAAACTTAAAATAGTACCTCGTGCAACGTATAAACATCAAATGTGGGGAGACAAAGGCATCCGGATGCGGTGCTGACCACCCACCCCATCATAGGTGCTAACTCGCTAACAGCACTTGACTCAATAGTCTGTTAAGGCTATACGGGGATCTGTCTTTGTATACAGGTGCATGTGTCTGTGTGTATGTCTGTGTGTGGAATTACAGTACTCACTTCCCGTCGGCTTGCTCATCTCTCCACCCTGCAACAAAATCACAGCAGCGCACGTGAGACTCTAATCATATCACAGCTTACAACTACCACCACCATCATCATTACCGTCCTCATCATTAAACATTTCGAACAGACACACATTCACATATAGATGTTCTCTCAGATTAATGTTATCCTGATACAGCGCGCGTGTGGATGTACTCACGGAAGACATCGCCTTGAAGGCAGAACGAGAAGTCACGGATGGTCACGTTTTGTCAATAGATTTCGTTAACTGTGTTAATGAAGTGTTCAACCTCACGGATGTTTGTCAATGAGGTTTACCAAGTAATTTAACCGCGTTATCGATGTTCACTGACAACGTTGTTGAAGTGTGCTCCCGAATGCGATCTTTAAGCACACAGAGCGCGCGTCCACCTCCGTCTGTAACGATCGACCGTTGCTAGGGAAGTGACGTCACTTGTTAAGTTAACAAACCCCGGAAACCACGTGGTCCACTGTATCCTCCAGGCCTGATTAGTTACACGACTGTCAAATTTTTACTTTAAACTTTCGTAACTTGCAGGAATTCATATTTTTGGTTCTTTCGGTAAAGTCACGTAGATAGAAAATAACATTTTAAGTGAAGGCAAAAAACCCACGAGGTTTCGGTGGCAACACAAGCGGTCTTCATCACGTGTTGCGATCGAAACGTCGTGAGTTTTTTGCTTTTAATTTAATTTATTTTTATTTTATTGTTATTTTCTATCTACGTGACTTTACCTGAAAGAACCAAGAATATAGTAACGATTGTACCCTGGTCGCCACGGATGAAGAGGCCGAGCGGGCTCGGTTCAACTGTTGCCAGGTACCTCCACCACTCAGCTCGCAGCACACACACACACAGTGTCCACTATGTAAAAATCAGGCTAAACTAAACCTTTCTAGAAGTTAATAAAATAATGCTATAAAAACAATGCAACAGTGATCATAAGACATGTGATTGAAAGTTAACAATAGCGACATATATAACATATATTACTAAACCTAGCATCCTTCGCTAGCTGCTTGAGTCAATCCATAATAGCAGGAGTAACAATTATGTATGTTGATTAACTGCGAATAACCCAATCAATAACAGATATCCATTGTAATTTACATCAATACATTACCCCCCCTCCCCCCCCGTCTTCGTATCGGATCTGCTTACAAGCGACGACGTCACATTTATCCCCCGTCTACGTCTATTAAAGACCGAAACAGGGGAAGGATTTCACCACAACTCTGGCTGTCACCTGACGAGGCGGGTTGTTGTTGTAGTTACAGGCGAAACGTCACGGTACTTGAATTGTAAATGTTTTGGGTTTACTCTCCAACACACCGATGTGCTGAAATAGTCACTAATTGGCATGTTTTGTTTACGTGACAAACTTGACTAAGATTTACGCGATCTAACCCAAACAAACAAAAACACCCTCTAATAAGTAAATATTTGTATTAATTCCACGAATGGACCTTGGCCTGGGACTGTGCGGATTGAGAAGTTATGGATGCAGCTTCTGTTTGTCCTGCCATCAGAATGACCAACAAATAAATAAATAATACACACGGATTGGTGACTACAGTACTAGACCCCCAGTGCTTTTATATTTAAAAGTGTATGTGCTTTGTGGTTGCTTTATTGCGCATGTTGTTCATACTGTGTAACACTTGTTTGAACGCAGGTGATGGGGTTGTCCATGTTGGGTGTCATTACAGGCAAAAACAAGCAGCAGTACGAAGACCAGGACGCCGTGGCCGACCATGAGGACGGAAATTGGCTCGCCCGGTCACAACGTACGACAGCAGTACAGGTTTCCCTCCACACATGCACACACCTACGAGTTTCCCACTACAGAGACGAAGGTCCCCCATATAGCCTTAACAGACTGTTGTGGCTAGTGCTGTTCGCAAGCACCAATGAAGGTCGGCATGGTATACCAGGGGGTAGGTGGCCAACACCACACCCGGCCGCCTTTGTCTCCCAAGTGGTGACGTATACACACACCGCTCCAGGTATTCATTTGAGGTTGAATCGACCCAGGACCGGTTCAGATAAATAATCGTTATTGGTGTTGGCCATGAGTGGGACTCCAACTCGGATGTTTGCGGGGTTCGTAGCGTAGCTTACTATCCACTGCGCCACTGCTACCCTCACATAACGCACACAGAAACAACACACACACACAGGGACCCACACGCACGGACACACAGGGACCTGCTCAACATTGAAATGTGCAGCCCTTGTGTGGCGGCCTGCGTTGAATTTGGGCGTTCATCTCGTCACCCATACAAAAGGTCTCGACACAATCAATGGCAGTCCCCCTTGCCCTGCCTGGCATGCACATCGGGCCAGTCACCCCACGCACAGCACACACAACGTGCGCGTCGCGTATGCCAAATCAAGAGTCGTCCCCGAGTGTCCGGCAAATTGGACCGACCATCCCGGGCCCCGCGCTTCTGGGGAGGCCCCACGTGTAGACATCAGTGTCACATGTAATGCTTCCGGTTTAGTTTGAAGGCATCGGGGGGGGGGCCCACGCACCCCCTATGGACGGCCCTGGTCAAAGCACACGGCAGCGCGGAGCACGCGCGTCACGCGCACGAGCCACGTGCGTGTCACGGGTACGTGACATCTACAAGGCAAGCACCTGCATCGCGTGGTCATCACTTGTAAGGCATGCCCTTTGTGCATGGGACTTGCGTAGTGTGTGCAACACGTGGCACATGTATGTCACACATGCGCATCGCAATGTGATGTCATGTGTACGTGGACATTTGAATCGCATGTAGCTGTCTGGTGGGCGGGACGGATCTACGCGTGGGAAAGTAAGGGGGTGGCTGAGTAAGACTGATACGGAGACAGGTCAAGCCACACACTCACCACACACTCACCGGCACACTCACACACACCACATTCACCGCACACTCACTTACCGGCACACTCGCACACTGGCACTCACTGCACACTCACACACCGCACACTCACCACGCACTCACTTACCGGCACACTGACTGCACATTCACACACACTCACCGCTCTCACCACGCACTCACTTACCGGAACACTGACTGCACATTCACACGCTCACTGGACCCTCACTGCACACTCACCACGCACTCACCGGCACACTGACTGCACATTCACACACACTCACCGCACACTCACTTACCGACACTCTGACTGCACATTCACACACACCGCACTCACACCGCATTCACACACACTCACACACACTCACACCGCACTCATTCACTCACACACACTCACTCACACACACTCACACAAATTTACACACAGTCACCGCACACTCACACACACTCACACTCACCGGCACACTCGTGTGCAAGCACACTAGTGAGCTTCCACAAAATGTGCTGCACATTAGTGAGGCCACACACCAGCAGGTTTACACATCAGTGAGCTTACACACTAGTGTGCACACACACAGTCGTAAGCTTACAGATTAGATAGCATACACACCAGCTCACCGGTGAGGTGAGCTACACACTGGTGAGTTAACACACCCACCTGTTTACGTGCGCAAAGCTCTTAACCCTAAACCTAACAAATCCCAAATGTCATGGCTAAAGTTATTTTACACACGCACGCGCATACACACGCACGTGCATACACGCATGCGCTGATGAAGGCACGCATGCACACATACGTGCACACAAACACACATGCACGCACATGTTTAAACATATACAATTCCATGGCGTTGAACTTGAGACTCCTAGAAGTGGAATCAGGACTCCTGAGTGTGCGATATAGCTCAGTGGGCCTTACTTGGTAAAATTGAAATAATTAATTTAGTTTCAGGATGTAGGGTTCTGAAGATATTTCATCTTTCAGTCCTTTCTGACCGTTTGAGTGTGGGTGAGTGAGTGAGTGACAACTACTTATGCATTTTTTGTTATTACAAATACAAGCATTTCCAGCTATTGACATGAAATGTATTAACTCTGGAAGATGATGGTGATACAGGTGGTGGGTAGCGGTAGTGTAGCGTTTGGCACGCTTCGCTACGAACCCGGCGACCCGAGTTAAATTCTCGCTCATGACCAACGCAGGTAACGACTCTCTGAACCGGTCATGGGCCTCCCCTAAGTCGACTCAGCCTCAAATGAGTACTTGATGTGGTGTAAACATCACTACTGGGGAGACAAAGGCGGCCGGGCGTGGTGTTGGCCACCCACCCCTCGTGTGCCATGCTGGCCTTCACAGGTACTCGCTAACAGCACTTGCCCCAACAGTCTATTCGGGCTATACGGGGAGTCTTTGCTTTGGTGGTGATGATACAGATGGTGATTGATTATACAGATGGTTAGGATGATGATAATGATACATTTGGTGATGATGGTGGTGATGATGGTAATATTAAGACACACTCATATAAAATGTAATAATTAAAGCACAATATATAACATTTGTAATTTCTCTTGAAAGCATGTGCTTATAATGGTCACGTGTATTTGTACGTGGTTGTGCATGAATGCACGTGTATTTTATTTTCTGTATTAGGTGCTTGACGACAGCACTTGGCCCAACAGTCTATATTGGTTGTACAGGAAATCTTTGTGTTTTGATTTACGAATGTTCCATTCACGAAATTTAGTGAAAACGAAATTGACAAATTAAGGATACTTTTCGACTTACAAAATAGGATTTCAGCGGAAACAATATATCACATGGCACGCGCCATGAGATCATCAAGCAAAAAGCTGTCATCCATCCACGACAGTGTCACGGTATCCCCATAGGGCAAAAGTAACGCCTCGTCACCTCTCCAGTCATTCCAACATGCAGATCTTTTGGTGAGTTCCTTGAAGATGTTAATTATTTTTGTTTTAAATTGATTATTATTCAACCGTTGTAATATTTGTTCTTTATTATTTTTTGCATTGTGAAATTTTGGTGTATATTTTGGGTTTATAGTAGAAATGACTGTCTGAAACACATCGCAAGTTTTTCGTATTCAATTAATGGGAAAAGCCATTCCGATTTACGATGTTTTGTTTTACGTGCGTTTTTCGAAGAACGCATCCCTTTCGTAAGTAGAGGCATACATGTACAGGAATCCATTGCCAACCGCTAATTTACCAACCACGAGATTTTAGTAAACACGGATTGACTACTGGACACCTGTTTACTAACCACGAGCATCTCGCTTTGAGTATTCGCGAGTCGCGCCGAGTCGTGAAATCAAAACAACATGATGTACCTTATGGGGGGGGGGGGGGGTTCTTGTATTTGTTCTTGTATTTGTATGAGCTGTTGTTTGTTTATGTTACCGATGTTTACGGGGAGTGTTAGTGCAGCGGGTTAGCGAGCTGTACTATGGAGCCATAAATCCTGGCATAATTCCTGCTCACGGCCAACACCAGTGGCATTTATCTGAACCATTCCTGGACCTACCCTCGGCCTCAAATGAGTACTTGGTGCATTGTGAAAACATCAGCACTGGCAGAGACAAACCCCATATGCTGTGCTGGCCTGCATAAGTGCTCATAACGGCACTTACTCCAACAGTCTGTTACATGGGGGGATCTTAGTCTTGGCGTGTAAGTGAGAGTTTGTGGACTTTGCATGTTCTTCCCCTGTTGTGCACGCGTTTTCCCAGGGTTCTCAGCTTTCAAAAAAGAACAACCAATTCTAGCAGTGAGATTTTACTTGCAAATTACTTAAACAGGGATTACACACCGTGGCAACATCGCCCCCTTCTGTGAAAGCTGGACAGGACCCTCCTGCAAAAGAGTGAGACTTCCCTGAATAAACAAATGTAGCACGGTAATCTTTGAAATAATAAAATAAACTATTCACCCCTAGAGTGGACAGGGTAACGAGGGCGATCCTAGCAAGTGAGGGAGCTGTACTCGGACGGAACGGACGACGGCTCCCAGCCGACCTCTTTGCCTTTGTCGATCTTGTCATCGTTGGAGGCCGGTCTCAGCTCTGCGAGGATCGCCTCAAACGTGGGGCGCTCTAACGGCGCGTAGCTCCAGCAGTGGTGCATCACCTTGTGGCTGTGGGGCGAGGGGAGGGTGCAGTGAGGGTGCGAGGAAGGCGAATCGCGCACAAGCTCGGACTGCGCTTTCACCTCTTCCAGTGCGCGTTCGTTCTCAGAATGGATGAATGAGTGCCGATGATGTTAATGACGTCACAGAGGGGGATGAAGGGGGTCAGGTGGCGAGGGGGGTGAGGGAGGGGTGAGTAGGTAGAGGGTCATGAAGGCGTAAAATATCTACAGAATGGATTCACACAGCGGCGTCTAAATGCCACTGCATCTCCATACGTAGTGCAGAAACACTGGTCATGTTTATCTCGTAGAGAGAGAAGCAGTCTGTGGGTCTCTACAATGAGGGAAAAGTATTTGATCCCCTGCTGATTTTGTACGTTTGCCCACTGACAAATAAATTATCAGTCTATCATTTTAATGGTAGGTTTATTTGAACAGTGAGAGACAGAATAACAACAACAAAATCCAGAAAAACGCATGTCAAAAATGTTATGAATTTATTTGCATTTTAATGAGGGAAATAAGTATTTGACCCCTCTGCAAAACATGACTTAGTACTTGGTGGCAAAACCCTTGTTGGCAATCACAGAGGTCAGACGTTTCTTGTAGTTGGCCACCAGGTTTGCACACATCTCAGGAGGGATTTTGTCCCACTCCTCTTTGCAGATCTTCTCCAAGTCATTAAGGTTTCGAGGCTGACGTTTGTCAATGCGAACCTTCAGCTCCCTCCACAGATTTTCTATGGGATTAAGGTCTGGAGACTGGCTAGGCCACTCCAGGACCTTAATGTGTTTCTTCTTGAGCCACTCCTTTGTTGCCTTGGCCGTGTGTTTTTGGTTATTGTCATGCTGGAATACCCATCCACGACCCATTTTCAATGCCCTGGCTGAGGGAAGGAGGTTCTCACCCAAGATTTGATGGTACATGGCCCCGTCTATCGTCCCTTTGATGCGGTGAAGTTGTCCTGTCTCCTTAGCAGAAAAACACCCCCAAAGCATAATGTTTCCACCTCCATGCTTGACGGTGGGGATTGTGTTCTTGGGGTCATAGGCAGCATTCCTCCTCCTCCTCCAAACACGGCGAGTTGAGTTGATGCCATAGAGCTCCATTTTGGTCTCATCTGACCACAACACTTTCACCCAATTGTCCTCTGAATCATGCAGATGTTCATTGGCAGGGAAAAAAGTATTTGATCCCCTGCTGATTTTGTACGTTTGCCCACTGACAAAGAAATTATGAGTCTATATTTTAATGGTAGGTTTATTTGAACAGTGAGAGACAGAATAACAACAAGAAAATCCAGAAAAATGCATGTCAAAAATGTTATAAATTGATTTGCATTTTAATGAGGTAAATAAGTATTTGACCCCCTCTCAAACAGAAACATTTCTGGCTCCCAGGTGTCTTTTATACAGGTAACGAGCCGAGGTTAGGAGCACACTCTTAAAGGGAGTGCTCCTAATCTCAGCTTGTTACCTGTATAAAAGACACCTGTCCACAGAAGCAATCAATCAATCAATCAGATTCCAAACTCTCCACCATGGCCAAGACCAAAGAGCTATCCAAGGATGTCGGACAAGATTGTAGACCTACACAAGGCTGGAATGGGCTACAAGACCATTGCCAAGCAGCTTGGTGAGAAGGTGACAACAGTTGGTGCGATTATTCGCAAATGGAAGAGACACAAAAGAACTGTCAATCTCCCTTGGCCTGGGGCTCCATGCAAGATCTCACCTCGTGGAGTTGCAATGATCATGAGAACGGTGAGGAATCAGCCCAGAACTACACGGGAGGATCTTGTCAATGATCTCAAGGCAGCTGGGACCATAGTCACCAAGAAAACAATTGGAATACACTACGCCGTGAAGGACTGAAATCCTGCAGCGCCCGCAAGGTTCCCCTGCTCAAGAAAGCACATATACATGCCGGTCTGAAGTTTGCCAATAAACATCTGAATGATTCAGAGGACAACTGGGTGAAAGTGTTGTGGTCAGATGAGACCAAAATGGAGCTCTTTGGCATCAACTCAACTCGTCGTGTTTGGAGGAGGAATGCTGCCTATGACCCCAACAACACCATCCCCACCGTCAAACATGGAGGTGGAAATATGTTTTTGAGGTGTTTTTCTGCTAAGGGGACAGGACAACTTCACCCCATCAAAGGGACGATAGACGGGGCCATGTACCGTCAAATCTTGGGTGAGAACCTCCTTCCCTCAGCCAGGGCATTGAAAATGGGTCGTGGATGGGTATTCCAGCATGACAATGACCCAAAACACACGGCCAAGGCAACAAAGGAGTGGCTCAAGAAGAAGCACATTAAGGTCCTGGAGTAGCCTAGCCAGTCTCCAGACCTTAATCCCATAGAAAATCTGTGGAAGGAGCTGAAGGTTCGAGTTGCCAAACGTCTGCCTCGAAACCTTAATGACTTGGAGAAGATCTGCAAAGAGGAGTGGGACAAAATCCCTCCTGAGTTGTGTGCAAACCTGGTGGCCAATTACAAGAAACGTCTGACCTCTGTGATTGCCAACAAGGGTTTTGCCACCAAGTGCAGAGGGGTCAAATACGTATTTCCCTCATTATAATGCAAATCAATTCATAACATTTTTGACATGCGTTTTTCTGGATTTTTTTGTTGTTATTCTGTCTCTCACTGTTCAAATAAACCTACCATTAAAATGATAGAGTGATCATTTCTTTGTCAGTGGGCAAACGTACAAAATCAACAGGGGATCGAATACTTTTTTCCTTCATTGTATGTGAGGAGTCTGTGGGTCGCAACAGCACGTACGGCTGGAAGTAGGACATTCCAGACTAAGATGGTTCATAATGGCCGTGTCAACGAGACTGAACCAGCCAGCACAACTCACTGCCACGTAATTCACCCTTAAGCAATTGTTCAATCAATTTATTGAATCACTACAATTAAAATCAAAGAATATCCCAGAACAAACACTTCGCACTCTCCTCCGTCAGCCACCTGCATCCACAATAGAAACGCATCAGTCCAGCAGTGGATAAAACCTGGTGTGGGAGGTATGGGGGGGCGGCTTACACTTGCGGTGGGCAGCAGGGGGGTGGCTGCATGCAGTAGCCATCGCAGATCAAGCGGTAGAACTTGTCATCGACTGCCATGCGCCAGGGTAAGGGGCCTCTCCTACACCCACACACATCACACACCGAGCAGCACACACGTCACACCGAGGAGCACGCACGTCACACACCGAGCAGGTTGCACAGGGCTCCTTTATCAAGACAAACGTGGAGCAGATTACAACTACAACTCTACGCCTGTCACAATGCCCCCCTCTCCCCCCCCCCCCCCAGTTTATGGGGGGGCGCGGGCCTCACTCCCCCCTTCGCGTCAGCCCCCCCTAATAAATGGTCCGGTTGCATTGTGAATGCACCACTCGAATGACGTGCAGTCCCGTGGCGCACTGTAACAGGCTCGTGATTTACTCAATAAAATTCAACGTAAAAAAATAAAATCGATCCCAAGACATTATTTAAAATAAAGTATGGCCATCGTGTGTCAGCATCACAGGCGAAAATTGGCATGTAAAAAAAAACTTCACTGCGACTCACTCAATTGGGATTGCTCGCAGCAAACAGCACTTGACCTGCTTACAGGTTAGGTGCTGAATAACCGTGTGTCACACAGAGAACAGTTGCCACTGAGGGTGCCCTTTTCAAATGCTTGAGATGAGATGTGATTATCGCGTGTAAATGCACACACTAAAATAACGAAAAAATTATAAGCGAACTATTATCGTTTCAGGTGGCAGGGTGGTGCAGCGGTGATCTTTGACCCTCGCAACAAGAAGGGCCTTGGTTAATTATCCGACTGGCACTTTGCGGAGTTTTCTACGTTCTCCCCTTTGTTCTGTATGGGTTATCCAGTTTGCTCATATAGCTAGAAAACACACAATCACAATGTAACTGGGTATTGGCCAAGCATCCCAATGCTAAAGTTACCTGCAAATTACTTCATTGGGATGACACTCGGCAGCAGAGCCGGATGATGGCATTGCTGGGGCCCTATGCCATTGTCAAGTTTAAGAGGCCCCTTCTATGAATGCCTGTATATTTTTGTCAGCAGAATGAAAATAACTGCTTTGGAGAGTCTTTTTTTCTCACCAATCTTTATTTATTAAACAATTATGTTAAAACTCTAAACCTCGTGTCCATTTCTTGTTTCGTATTTAGAGACCCCCCCCTCTCTTAATGCGAGGCCCTAAGCTGTAAGTGTAGCCGGTGTGAGCTCGCCTGTGATGAATCACACGTATAATTGTGCTCTCTTATTTTCTATGGGTGGCCAGGAGAATGTATTATTATTTAAGTGAATGCAATTGTGATCAGGGGATTGGACCCAGAGCCACCACATAGACAGTAGAGTACAAGGGAACGCCCACAATACAGATTTGAGCTGACCTCCGGATTGAGAAATTGAACTGTTTTGTGACGTGGAGGGTGTTTCTGAACGCTATTGTGACCGACCCGTCCCGACGGGAGGAGAGAGGACAGGGTGGACCGGCTGCATGAGCTTACTCTCCGGCACTGCACAGCACAACATCGCCTCCCTACTGCAATAATACTCGGCAGGACCCTCCTGAAAATAAAAGTCTTCGGAATCAGTGAGGCCTGTCCTTGGGAGGACAGGCGTAGCCTTGGTCGTCACAAGCGAACATTTGTTTCTCCACATTAATTTGTATCCCCGGGTTACCATCAGGGCTGGGTGCTGCAAGCTTAGCTTCTGAGATCTGATGAGACTGGTAGCAGTTTTTTAAAAGGTAATTTCGGCATCTGGAGCCCAAGCATGCAACAACTTTATTCAACTTCTTGGTTCTTTCGGTAAAGTCACGTAGAATGGAAATAAAATAATAAAAATAAAACATAATAAAAAATAAAATTCTCACGACGTTTCGGCCACAACACAAGTAGCCTTCAGGTGAAGGAACAGAACTGTAGGACGACAGCGCTTCAATAACTGCTGCTAAGATTCGCAGCGTCTTTTAAGCTAGGTGGGAGAGGTAAAGCGCCTTGACAAAGGAGTTTACATATCAAACAGGAGAATTTAGCATTGAAATCGCTGTGTTAAAGTGTTGGATCAGCAGGGTGTTATAGTCAGAAATTAGCATGTAACTGGGAGATTAGCATGATGTTAATGTGAGGGATTAGCATGTGACTGGTCACGGAAATAGCTATGTTAAACTCAAAGTTTACATCTCAACAGAGCCGTTTAGTATATGGACGCTAAAGGACTGCAATTACCCAACTATCATACAATAAACCAATGTGAAAAATAACTAAGTATAAACTACATCAATGTTATCAATAAACTCTATATGCTCTCTAATCAGCAGAGCGCTTCAATGAACGCTGTTAAGATTCGCAGCGTCTTTTAGGCTAGGTGGGAGAGGTAAAGCGTCTTGACAAAGGAGTTTACATATCAAACAGGATAATTTAGCATTGAAATAGCTGTGTTAAAGTGTTGGATCAGCAGGGTGTTAAAGTCAGAAATTAGCATGTAACTGGGAGATTAGCATGATGTTAATGTGAGGGATTAGCATGCGACTGGTCACGGAAATAGCTATGTTAAAGTCAAAGTTTCCATCTCAACAGAGGCATTTAGTATATGGACGCTAAAGGACTGCAACTACCCAACTATTATACAATTAACCGATGTGAAAAAACTAAGTATAAACTACATCAATATAATAAATGTACTCAATATGTTCTTCAATACGTTGAACTATAAACATAAAGTAACTGAGTATACACTACACTATATAATGAATACCATATAGTAAACGAATTAATGAAACGAAAATATCAACTACATCAATGTTATCAATAAACTCTATATACTCTCCAATCAGCTGAGCTACTAACAATAAGTCATTATACATTACAATGCCATATGGCGAAAAAATGGGTGGCGGTTTTTTCCTTCTTTCCAACGTTAGCACCACGGAGAGCGACGAGCCTCGTTCAGACGGACGAGTCCATCCATGCTCGGAACGGAGGAGGGGGGAGAAACAGCCACGATGTGCTGCTCTGTCCTGTGTTGCGTTACAACCATGCCATAAACTAGACTACTATACATTGTAACGTTATACCTTCCAATCTAAACTACATTGTATAATATCGTATACACAGCCCAATGTAAGCTCGAACATTATGCAGTATATTTATATGTCTTCAACTAAACTTTTTCCTACATTACACGACTATACACCGTAATATACACTACCATAGACAAACCCACCCTTGAATTACACAATGCGTTACTTTACACTACCCTATACTTTAGACTGTAAAATGTTAGACTTGTAATATTACACTATGTATTATTCTACCAACCCTACTGTATACCACACTGCTGTATATTCACTATACAATTACGAAACTATATATTGCCTTATGAATTATGTTAAACATTACAATGTTATACTATTTATTATTATTATATAACATGCTATAAACCATACCATTGACCGTCGTGTGAAGAGGCAGTGCCAGCGAATGGACTGCAGTCTGAATGTCACCATAAAATACAATCAATTAAGAACTGAAATTGTTTATAACGTCTTTCCAATGAAATTTTGATTTAAAGCTTTCGTGACTGCAGTAATTCATATTCTTAGTTCTTTCGGTAAAGTCACGTTGAAGGGAAACAACAAAATAATAAAATATATATAAAACAATAAAAATTCTCACGACGTTTCGACCATAACACAAACCAATTCCTCGACCACATCAATTCCATACACCCAGCCATCAGATTCACCATGGAGGTCGAAAAAGATGGCAAGCTACCCTTTTTGGATGTCCTAATTAAAAGGAGACCTGATGGTTCAATGAGCCACTCTGTCGACAGGAAAGCTACGCATACGAATGCTTACTTAAAACCGGATTCCCACCACCATCCATGCCAGAAGAACTCCCTCATCAAGACTCTATACCATAGAGCCCAATGCATTTCCGACCAGGAACACATTGCCAGTGAACTTAAGCACGTACACCAAGCTCTCAAGGCTAATGGTTACTCCGACTACACAATCCGCAAAGCCATCACTCCAGCCATGAAGAAGGATCCTCTTGAGGAGCCATTCAAAACCATCACCTTACCCTACATTGCGGGGGTCACAAAAAAGATCTCCAAAATCCTGAATAAACACAAGATCCAGGTCCGATTCAACACAGTACATAAAATCCGTGATCTGGTTCCGTCTGTAAAAGATGTGGTTCCAGACATACAGTACCCGGGCGTCTACAAACTAAGTTGCCTCTGTGGTAGCAGTTACATTGGAGAAACCAAACGACATATCTGGGACCGCATCCGTGAACATAAAGCAGACTTGAAACACGGTAGGACGAGCACCTCAGCCGTGGCAGATCACTGTTATAATTCAGTGGGCTCACATGACATTGACTTCTCCAAGACGGACGTTCTCTGCAAGCCATCCGGCTACCATGAGAGATTCGTTCATGAGGCCATACACATATACAAACACAGAAACAATTTCAACTGAGAAGATGGATTCTGGCTTAGTAACCATTGGAAAGACGTTATAAACCATTTTGGTACTTAATTGATTGTATTTTATGGTGACTTTCAGATCGCAGTCCATTCGCTGCCACTGCCTCTTAATACCTTTCACACGACGGTCAATGGTATGGTTTATAGCAGGGGTGTCCAAACTTTTTTTCCCGAGGGCCACATACAGAAAAATATACGAAGGATTGGGCCACTCACTAGACGTGAGGTATACTGCCTCACTTCTCTTGCACTAATATTGTCAAAATCAATCAAATGCAGGTAAATTACGTTTGATTATTGAACATGTTTGAAGAAAAAAGCCTCCACCATAGCTCTTCATTAGTAGATTTTAATTTTATTTTTTACAAAAAGGTTGGCAGGTAATTCTCTCAGTGACAGCCTCAGATTGGTTCTTAGGGTGCTGATCCCCCTTCATTGTCCATATGAAGGGAGAGACAAATAGGGGATGTGGATATTTCAAGCTTATTACACAAATAAATTATTGGGCTTGTTAACACATCAACTAACGTTTGTTAAAAAAATTGTCATCAACTTTAATTGACTGAATTTATGAAGTAATTGGGCTTATTAACAAATGAAAACGGTGTGTATATTTTTAACTCACCTGTAATGGGAATAATGTTACGCTCAGTGGGAGCAGTGATGCTGCGCTTTGGTCTGAAGGATAGCTGGCAGGTCAGGAGTAAGTTTGGTGGTTGAGATGCGAAGGACGTCACGGAGATGGCTGTCGGTCGTTCTGGTTCTCAGCCTGCTTTTGTTCAGCGTTAACAGAGAGAATGTCTGCTCACATATGTATGTTGAGCCGAACAGACTCATCATTCGTTTTGCATGGCGTCTCGTCAGAGGAAACTTGGCCTTTTCCAAACTCCGGTAGAAGTCAGGTAGGGAGAGAAGCTGATGCTGATTCTTCAGAGAATCATCACACTGAATTTCGATCAGTTCTAATTGCAGACTCTCCTCCACTTCTTTTGCATCCATTAAAAACGGAGCCGCAAACAGTGTGATTTCCTTCTCAATGACAGAAAAATCTTGGAAGCGCTGACTGAATTCTGTCATGAGAGATGTGATCACAGACACATTCTCCCATTTTTGCAGAGAGCTTGGCATTTGGAAATGCGCATTGATTTCGGTCAGCGTGGGGAAGTGCGCTACATTGAAGTTGCGCAGTTGTGACTCGAAGAGACGGAGCTTCGCACGGAATGCTTTCATGTGCACATACAGCTGTGGTACCAGCTGCTCTTTGCCTTGTAGTCTCTTGTTCGGGGTGTTGAGATGATCAGTGAGATCAACTAAAAAAGCCAGGCCTGCCAACCATAAAGGGTCACTGATCTCATGGAGAGGTCTGCCCTTTTCTTTCAAAAACTTGTCGATATTTGATCTCAGGGAATAAAACCACTGCAGCACGGAGCCGTGACTGAGCCAGCGCACTTGAGAATGGTAGAGTAGGTCCCCGTATTCAGCATCGACATCACAGAGGAACGCTTGCAATTCTCTGTGGTAAAGCCCTCGGGCCATAATTTTTTTTGACATTTTTCACAACTGTGTTCATCACATCGCCAAGCTGGATTATCTTGGCACAGAGGGCTTCTTGGTAGATGATACAGTGCATTTTAACAGTCTCATCTCCGCTCTCCTGCACCTTGGCACTCACCATAGAAGCCATTCCTTTGCGTTCGCCTGTCATTGCTGGAGCCCCATCCGTTGTAATTCCACACAGCTTGTCCCATTTAAGTCCAGCCTGGTTAATTGAATCTGACACAGCTTCAAAACATATCCTTCCCAGTTGTTGTCCCCTTTAGACTCCAAAGATCAAGCAGTTCCTCCGTAATGCAAAAATTCTCATCAACTCCCCGCAAAAAAATTAACAGCCGTGCAGTGTCCGTGGCATCTGTGCTCTCATCACATGCAATCGAGTAAAAATCGAAAGCACAAGCTTTATCTGACACTTGCTGTTTTAAGTTAGCCGGAAAGTCTTCAATTCGCCGCACAACCTTATTTCTGGACATACTAACATCGTTAAAATCCTGCATTTTCTCCAGGCACATTCCCACGACTTTAGTGAGGCACTGTTTGATGAAGTCACCGTCTGAGAAAGGTTTCTCGTGTAGGGCAATGAGTTGAGCTACTTCATTGCTGGCTATTGTTGCATTTTCTTGAGCTTTGTTAGCACGGAAAAAAAACCCTGCTGCTGCGTTAGCAGGCTAGCTTGCCATTTGCTTTACCTTCTCTCTCCGCTCGGCGCCAGTGTAGGACGTGAAGGTCTGATGTTTCGTTTCATAACGCCGTCGTACATTGTACTCTTTCATCACGGCAACACCCTCATTACAAATCAAACAAACACACTTCCCCTTGGTTTCTATGAAAAAAAAATCATTTTTCCACCGAGTCTGAAATTTTCTGCACTCGCTTGCAATCTTGCGTCTCTTCGGTTCCGGCATTTCTGGTGACCCTGAGCAAATGTTTTCTTCGATTGCTTGCTTTGTGGAGACGCTGCCTTGTTCAAGACAATAGCGCCATCTAGTGTTTAAATTAAGAAATGCAATACAGTGGGCCATAGTCCATTATATTTTTTACTTTGATACGGGCCAATTAAAAATGGATGGCGGGCCGCAGTTGGCCCGCGGGCCGTAGTTTGGACACCCCTGGTTTATAGCATGTTATATAATAATAAATAGTATAACATTGTAATGTTTAACATCATTCATAAGGCAATATATAGTATTGTAATTTTATAGTGAATATGCAGCTGTGTGGTATACAGTAGGGTTGGTAGAATAATACATAGTGTAATATTACAAGTCTAACATTTTACAGTCTAAAGTATAGGGTAGTGTAAAGTAACGCATTGTGTAATTCAAGGGTGGGTTTGTCTATGGTAGTGTATATTACGGTGTATAGTCGTGTAATGTAGGAAAAAGTTTAGTTGAAGACATATAAATATACTGCATAATGTTCGAGCTTACATTGGGCTGTGTATACGATATTATACAATGTAGTTTAGATTGGAAGGTATAACATTACAATGTATAGTAGTCTAGTTTATGGCATGGTTGTAATGCAACACAGGACAGAGCAGCACATCGTGGCTGTTTCTCCCCCCTCCTCCGTTCCGAGCATGGATGGACTCGTCCGTCTGAACGAGGCTCGTCGCTCTCCGTGGTGCTAACGTTGGAAAGAAGGAAAAAACCACCACCCATTTTTTTCGCCATATGGCATTGTAATGTATAAGGACTTATTGTTAGTAGCTCAGCTGATGGAGAGTATATAGAGTTTATTGATAACATTGATGTAGTTTGTATTTTAGTTTTTTATTAGTTTACTATATGGTATTCATTAGATAGTGTAGTGTATACCCAGTTACTTTATGTTTATAGCTCAATTTATTGAAGAATATATTGAGTACATTTATTATATTGATGAAGTTTCTACTTAGTTTTTTTCACATCGGTTTATTGTATGATAGTTGGGTAGTTGCAGTCCTTTAGCGTCCATATACTAAATGCCTCTGTTGAGATGGAAACTTTGACTTTAACATAGCTATTTCCGTGACCAGTCACATGCTAATCCCTCACATTAACATCATGCTAATCTCCCAGTTACATGCTAATTTCTGACTTTAACACCCTGCTGATCCAACACTTTAACGCAGCTATTTCAATGCTAAATTATCCTGTTTGATATGTAAACTCCTTTGTCAAGGCGCTTTACCTCTCCCACCTAGTTTAAACGACACTGCGAATCTTAGCAGCAGTCATTGAAGTGCTGTCGTCCCGACAGTTCTGTTTCTTCACTTGAAAGGCTACTTGTGTTGTGGCCGAAACGTCGTGAAAATTTTATTTTTTATTGTTTTATTTTTTTATTTTTTTCCATTCTACGTTACTTTACCGAAAGAACCAAGAAGATGAATCCCTACAGTCACGAAAGCTTTCAATCTGAACTTTACGCAATTAAAAATCATAGTGTAAGATAAGACTACAATCGTTGTCTGCTGTGAGGATCTTCTGTACTCAGGGCCCCGAATGTTTGTGGCAAGTGAAAGTTTGTCTCAGCAAAATATAAGATTTCTCACAGTAGCATACCGTATGACCACACGTCCCTCTGCACCTTGTAGAGTCCATGGAACATGCTTTCTGGAGACATCCACTTTACAGGCAGGGGCACCTAATGGACATGACCGCATGGCCACAAGCACTACAACAATACGTTCAGTAAATTCAGTTCAGGCCGATGCATCGCGATTCGTCATACGTTTTTTGCGTCAGGCCACATTCATCTGGCCAAATTAGCGTCATCTAGCCCTCCACTACCCTGAAGGGTTAAATGTGTAGTGACATCACGGGATGTCACTGTGTAGTGCCAGCCCTAGAGAGGCACGGCGTGCGGTGTATTGACATCGCGGATACCACTCTGGTGTGGGTGTAGTACCGGCCCTAGAGGGGCTCAGTCAGCGCTGATTGATCCCGCTGGATGGCATCACGCTTGGCGTGCAGTGCCAATCCAACAGGATAGGGTGTGGGAGTGCCGGCCGTAGGAAACGGGTTTCTAAATGCCATGGCACTCTGGTTGACCCGAGAGGACACGTGACCGGTTACAAAGGGGCCCCAAGTGGGGGCTAGGGGTGGTCATGTGGTCGGGGTCCAGATGCTGCTGCTCGATGATTCTAGAAGGTGGTCGTGGCCAAGGGCGGAGCCAGCCACGCCACAGAGAATATAAGCTGGGTCCCCCAGAGGGACCGGCGTTGTTGTTCATCCTGAAGAAACCTTTGTCTACGTCTACGTTCTACCGAGTCTCCAACACATGGACTGGGACCCGAGCTGTGGTCCCGTTCTGTCGTAGCTAGTCATGTTGTAATTAGTGTAGTTGGCCTGGTGGTCACCACCACAGGTTGTTATTCTGGGCCAGTTACCCCGTGTACCACATGGGGAGGGGGGAGGAGGAAGGGGATTTGTGAAATTGCCCCATATTTTGAACTGTCGGCAGAGCAGGGAGATTGAATCCAATTGCCGACCTCTGGATTGCAAGTCCAGGGTGGGAGAGCCATTGCACCACCGTGTGTGGCAGCACCCCCCACTCTTTTTTTCTTAGGGGCTGTGCAAAATAAAATAAAAACATTGAGTACAATTAAAGTGATGAGCCTTCCATTCCGATGATGGTGATGACATTGGCGATACTGATAATGATGCTGATGATGCTAAGTAAGGTGAAGGACTCACTTTGCCCTTCACCACGTAGTTGGGGTCAGTCTGGACGTCCCGTGCCAGCCCAAAGTCGCAAATCTTGGCGATGTGTCCATGCGTTACCAGCAAATTCCTCGCAGCCAGGTCGCGGTGGATGCACTAAAAAAAAGAAAAAAATTCCCTGTGTGGCCTTCAACAAACTTGGGGCAACTTCTGTGAAGGTCGGCCACGGTACACGATGGGGTGGGTGCCCAGCACCACGCCCGGCCGCCTTTGTCTCCCCAGTGTAGATGTTTACACACCGCACCAGGTACTCATTTGAGTCCACCTGGGGAGGCCCAAGACCGGTTCAGATAATTGTCACTGGTGTTGGCCGTGAGCGGGAAGCGAACTCTGGCCGTTGGGTTCGTAGCGCAGTGAACTAACCACTAAGCGACCACTCGCCACCCAGACAGACATATTAAGGGCAACAAAGACGTGCACCACAGACACAGTCACATACAAAGACACAGTTAAACACGCACAGTCACAGAGATACAGTTAAACATACTCTTTGGTTCTTTCGGTAAAGTAACGTAGGTATAAAATAAAATAAATCACGACGTTTCGGGCACAACACAAGCGTCCCTCATCAGGTGGGAAAGCGTCATCTGCTGCTGAGGCAGACTGTTTTAAAAGGTTTGAAATGGGTGTAGCCCTAGGGTCATAAAGAAGTGGGCGGGGCTAGTGATGTTAATGTGAGAAATTAGCATGTAAATGTAAGATCGGAGAGCGGCCTCCTCGACGAGGGCTTCAAATCAAGACAGTTAAACATGCGCAGTCACACATGGTTAAATTGAAACACAGAGGTGAATTTCCGGAGGTTCTTAAAGATGGTCATGGCCCTGTAGGGATAGAGACAGACAGGCACGGAGACACATACAGAGAGACACAGAGACAGGTTAAAATCATCACGTATTTTCATCATTATGTTCCACCACTCTTTTAACCGAGGAGAGAGGCTCACTGCTGATTCACTCCTCTCGCGACTCACGTTCTTGTGAGCGAGGAAGGCCATACCGCTCGCGACCTGCTCCGAGAAGCTCGGGAGGTTGTCCACCCCGGATGGAGTAGAGTCGCTCACGATCGCTTCTCTCTCCGACGACGACGCGTTCCAGCCTGCGGCGCACAAGGAAACCCGGACGATTCAGAAATGCCCTAACTATAGAGTATCTATAGTAGATCATCGATTATTCGGCGGCTACGGGGGGGAAGGGGATGCCACATTTTTTAACAACGCCGGATATTCACTACATAATAATTTGAAATAGCAAATTTTTTGCACATTCTTGCATAACATTATGTTTTTAAATGTTGTGAATGTTTTTGTCTTTTAAATTAGTTTACTATATGAAATTGGTATGAATAAACATACAAATACACAAAAATAAATATCCTACTGTAAAATGTAACCTATTTACTGTACCGTACTTACCAATCCAATCTCGAAGACTCTGAATGGAGTGATGTATATACGTGCAGTATTGTCATTTTTTAAGTTGTATTTAGTGTATAATGTACCGTCTATAATATTTAACACTGAAATCAAGTCGGTGGCCGCTCTGGTTAATACCGCGGTCTACTTCGCAGTAGACACTGTTAGAGCGAACACGTACATGATTCGAAAAAGAGAGTCGGCCAAGTGTTGTGTGGTGTAATTATCCAAATTTGAGAAATTTACTCGCAAATTATTCCATCGGGGAAGCTGCCTAATAACATCACAAACCCACTTGGCAGGGTAAAGCCCGCTTGCAAGGCTGTGGCTGCACAGGGGCAGCTACCCCCAGTCCATGGAAACTGGTATTGATGTAGTTTACGAATCGCCATGGGCGGCATGGTGGCACATTGGTAAGTAACCCTTGCGCCTTGCAGCAAGAAAGCTGGGTTTGATTCCTGACTCGGGCGCGTTTCGGCGTGGAGTTGTCATCTTCTCTCCCCCTGTTCATCAGAGTGTATAAGTGCAATGGAGTGTTTGAGTGAGTGTGTGAGCGAGTGAGTTAGCGTGAATGTGTGAGTGTGTGAAGATTGTATGTTCTCCCCCTCTTCTGGGTCTCCTCCGCGTTCTCGAGTTTCCTCTCATAGTAAAAAAAAATACCCAATACAACGAGTCTGGCATTGGGCAAAACATCCCAATACTGAAAAATCACCTGCAAATTACTCAATTGGGACTACACCGTGACGGCAAAAACTTCGCAGGACCCTCATGAAGAAGTCTTGAGTTTTTGCACAGTAAACAAATGTAATAATAAATCTTGACTTAAAGCTTTTGTGACTGCAGGAAGACATTCTTTGGGTCTTTCGGTAACGTCACATAGATAGGTTCAAATAAAATAACCAAAAATAACAAAAAACTACGACCTTTCGATCGCAACACAAGCCTTCATCATCAGGAAGAAAAAAAGAGAGGGGGACAGCTGCTGAGCTAGACAGTCTGCCTTATTTGAACCGGTGTTGTGCCTATCCTAGGTAAACTCTGTCTTAAATGAGTACCTGGTACAGTGTGTAGACATGAGCACTGGGGAGACAGAGGTGGCTGCATGCGCGTGGTGCTGGCCACCCACCTCCTCGTGGGCCATGCCGCCTAACAGCAGCACAGTCTGTTAAGGCTTATTTGGGTGATCTTCATCTTTGTTGTACGCTTGTGCCATCTTGTGTGTCCGCTGTCACAGATTCCAGGCTACAACCCTCCGGAGTCCACCCCATGGGGCTCCCCTTCTCCCCGGCCTAAAAAACCCAGACAGTACTCGTGCATCATGCATGCGGTGTCAACAAGAGGTAAGAGGTGCATGAGTGGGCGCACACTCTGGGTTTCACATCTGCAGAGTTAGTTAAGTGTACAATGTGCTCGCAAGCAGAGGTGAACAATAAAAAAAATCAGTGGCGGTTATGAGAAACGCTACCCTGAAGTAACGGGCGGTTTGCACTCTGAACTTGCAATCCAGAAGTTACTGGTTCGTTTTCCCATCGCAGCGTTTGAAACAGTGGCGCAATTTTCTTAAATTTACAATTTTTACCTTGCCAACCAGTACAAACAGCCAGGTGAGGTGTATAAGCGTCACTATATATGAATAGTTTAGGACATCTTATGCTCACAAACTCACCCGTTCACGCACTCAACCACCAACTCAATCTCACTCAAATCACCAACTCACTCTCACTCAAACCACCAACTCACTCAACCATCAACTCACTCAACCCACCATCTCACTCAAACCA
Organism: Petromyzon marinus; assembly: GCF_048934315.1. Taxonomy (NCBI): domain Eukaryota; kingdom Metazoa; phylum Chordata; class Hyperoartia; order Petromyzontiformes; family Petromyzontidae; genus Petromyzon; species Petromyzon marinus. The sequence continues at coordinate 2,275,096 of NW_027423677.1, read as the reverse complement.
CCATCTCACTCAACCATCAACTCACTCAACCCACCATCTCACTCAAACCACCAACTCACTCAAACCACCACCATCTCACTCAAACCACCAACTCACTCAAACCACTATCTCAAACCACCATCTCAAACCACCAACTCACTCAAACCACCATCTCACTCAAACCACCATCTCACTCAAACCACCATCTCACTGAAACCACCAACTCACTCAAACCACCAACTCACTCAAACCACCACCATCTCACTCAAACCACCATGTCACTCAAACCACCACCATCTCACACAAACCACCAACTCACTCAAACCACCAACTCACTCAAACCACCACCATCTCACTCAAACCACCATCTCACTCAAACCACCACCATCTCACACAAACCGCCAACTCACTCAAACCACCATCTCACTCAAACCACCATCTCACTCAAACCACCATCTCACTCTAAAAGGTTGAAGGTTAAGGTGCAGGCAGCCCTGAAAATATATTGGCTCGTGCCACTGCAAGCTCCCTTCTGGAGGATATGTTGTTGAGCCAGACGTTTGGAAGAGGTGGGAGTAACCCACATTTTACCCCACCACACACGACCTGCCGATGGACTACCCATTGACAGTGCTGAGTGGACAACGGCAGGGCCAGTGAGGGGGGATTTAAGAAACGGTTCAATCACCTGCCGCGCTTGGAGGATGAACCGGCGGCATTTGGGTTGCCAAGCCCAGTGTGATAACCGTCACATTATGGCAGCATCATAATCTGAATATTTTTCCTGGATCAATCCGATGAGCTATAAAGCTCTTTTTCACAGGTGTCCAGCACCACTTCATCATATGGATGAGGGGTTCCTGAATCAGGTGAGAGACAGATTTGTCCTCCTCTACCAGGTGAGGTCAGGCAATTTTACTTCTCACTTCACCTTCCTCACCTCAACTGGTAAGGTAGGAAAATCATTGCTCCTGAACTAGGTGAGAGCCCAATCAGGTGTGACCCGTGGTGCATAAGGGGACCACACCAATGATAAAAAAATACTAAACTATTTTTTATTTTCTTGGTTCTTTCGGTAAAGTCTCGTAGAAGATAAATAATAAAAATATAAAACAATACAATTCTCACGACGTTTCGACTGCAACACAAGCAATCATCATTCCTTCTACGTGACTTTACCGAAAGAACCAAGAATATGAATGCCTGCAGTCACAAAAGCTTTAAATCAAAATGTATTTTTTATTTATTTACCAAGGTCACATCTATAACAGCAGCCACTATACCTGACCAGTGTTACTCATTTCTACTGTTACCTATTATTATGATTAGTGTGTGGACCCACCACAAAATTTCATACTTAACTTGCAGTTCATCAATCTTTGTAATAGCGTAATCAACCAGACTATGCGTTAATTGTGTTTTGACCGACCGTCTGTGTTGCTTTATATGGTTTCCAAATTTTGCTAAATACTGTTTGTTTGGTATGCTTCTCTCTCTGTGTCCCCTGTTGTATCTGTGTTAGTTTCCCCCTACTTGTGTGTCTGTATATACATATGGGGTTATGTGTTTCCTCTCTCTCGTAAATTTAGCTCTTCTGTACCTGATGATGGCTGCTTGTGTTGCAACCGAAACGTCGTACGCTATTATGTTATTTTATTATTTCTTATTTATACGTGACTTTACCGAAAAAAAACAAAGAGTAATTCCTGCAGTCACGAAAGCTTTGAATCAAGTCTGTAGTGCCTCTTGTTAAACAGTGCTTCAGTTAAACAGGAAAATTAATAAATCCAGCAGGCATAACTTGAAAAGTAACACATTTACATTTTGGGTGGCACTCTAAATCGTCCGGTAAATCGTGTCGCCAATTATAATTTCTGCGTTTATCTGCGCGTGTCTGTGTACCCCCAGTGGAGGAATACGTGCGCAGCTTGCTGGACAACCCTGAGTTGATTGACCGTCTGGCACTGGCCTCGGAGCAGGTGAGACTCCGTATGCGTGCATCAGCTCTGCCCCCCCCTCATATTTATGGTGCGGGCCTGTACCCTTGTCCGACCCCTCACTTCCGCGTTGCATCCAGCTGCCTCACTGAAGAAAGGGACACTTGCCTTGCGCTGAGTACGACGTTTCGCTGGTTGTAATCGCCAGGGAAACGATATACTCGATTTGTAAGTGTTGTGGGTTTACTCTCCAATACACTGGCGTGCTGCAGTAGTAACTAATTGACACGTTTTGTTTTACGTAACAAACCTTACTAATTGTCTGTGCCGGGTTAACTACGCACATTTACGCGCTCTTACCCAAAAAACCTTTATTATGGATAATATTGGTCGCAAAAGAACACGTGTTAAACAGCTCCCGTTTAGAACGTCTCATCCTCACCATCAATGGTCAATCAATCAAATAAATCCTAGATTTATAACGTGGCATATTTACCAAAAAGCAGAGACGGAAGGGTGAAACTCTAGAGGTAGCTCTATGATATCCGCTTTTGTGGAACGTTCTCTAACACGGATGGCCGTACTGCTCTAAGATAAATCAGACTGGATCCTTCGTCTCGTTACGTGATGGCGGTTGCAAAATTGTTGTTGACGCGTGCATGTGCCGTGCGTGTGCTGTGTACAAGTGCAGGATGTGGTGGAGTCCCGGGTAATCTTCCCCGAACATCTCCCGCTGTCCCAGCTGCAGCAAGGTGTGCGCTCCGGCCGGTTTGTCCAGGGAACCTTCCTTGCGAGTCGTGAGAATTACCTGGAGGGGACTCTGAGGGTGCGAGGGGACGGTGACAGTGATAAAGAGGTACACGTTTCACAAGCCTGCGTCTGGAAGGAACAATGCTGTCCGATCGTATCTGTGTGAGTATTAAAAACAAATTTATAATGAAGCAGTGGCATAGCCTTCTTGGCATGAGCAGTAGCTCTTAACCTTTACTGCAAGGCTGCAGTAAAGGTTAAGAGCTACTGGGCTAAAATATTTGTATTTTGAACGTCTTTTGCACCCTACGTAGGTGTCATAGCCTGGCTCCTGCCCCCCCGGCCTGTGAGTCTTGGTGCAGTTGCACTGCCTGCACACTCGATAGCTACGCCACCACAACTACAGTATATACGTTAATTGTGACTACTTTAATAATAGGGTTTTTCCCTTTTTTTCTGGCAACAAAACTGAAACCTTTTACAAGGAATCATGTGTGCATTAACCACAATACTTGTGGTCAAAATGCAAACAAAAAACACACTATGATAATATATATTGTCCTTGAGACTGATTGGTTCACACCAGGGACGGCTTTCTTTTGAGCCTCGACCCAATTGGTGCGAGACCAGAGGACGCCAAAAGGCGTACGCATATATTGCAAATATTATCAGTGTGTTTTTGTTTGCATTTTGACCACAAGTATTGTGGTTAATGCACACCTGATTCCTTGTAAGAGGTTTCAGTTTTGTTGCCAGAAAAAAGGGGAAAAACCCTATTATATTTTGGTACTGGCAAAGGAGGTCTAATGATGGTTTTGACTACTTTGTTAACAAAATGAATGGTCTATTTCCACCTCCAAAATGTAACGTTAAATAACAATTAGGTACATTGGCCCTTTGTTGGAAAAAAAAACCCAGTCTAGAAATTGCCCTACTTGAACATATGTTACTGAAAAACATTGGTTTCAGAAGATTCATGGGCTCATAGTCCTACATTTTAAATTGTTTATTCGTGGTATTAAAACTCTTGTACAGTAAAACCTTGGATTGCGAGCATAATTCGTTCCGGAAACGTCCTTGTAATCCAAAGCACTCGTGTATCAGTTGTGATCACGTGACGCTCGGCAGTACAAAGCTGCTCGTATTGCAAGACCCTCGCTCGTTTATCAAATTAATATTTATTAAAAATTTTGCTTGTCTTGTAAAACACTCGCAGACCAAGTTACTCGCAATCCAAGGTTTTACTGTATATGCTGCTCTCTAACAGCACTTGGCCCAGCGGTCTGTTAAGACTATACGGGGGATCTTTTTTGTCTGCGTGCAGGTGTTGATCCAGGGGCTGCAGCATTTAAACCGCGCGATGCACGACGACATCGTGTGCGTGGAGATGTTCCCCGAGGAGCGCTGGGTTGCCCCCTCCTCGCTGGTCCTGCACGATGAGGGCGTCGCAGGGGACGTTGCAGAAGAGAATGAAGAGGATGTGGTGAGTGGAGCGTCAACACTGCCGAACCAAAATCAAACCCAGACACCTGCAGTGTGCGTGTCTCTCTCCCCGTGGTCGCATGGATTTTTCTCCAGGTCCTCCGGCTTTTCCCTCCACAGTTACAATCTGACATGCACTTAGAGTATGTGGCTGCTATCAATTTCAAATGTGATAAGATACTTCACTGAACGATCATTTGTGGCCAGGTCACTTAAAAAGAGCTATAGAGCTCTCAGGGTCCTTACCTGGTAAAGTTATTTAGTTTATAGTTTTTAAATAGTTTTAATATAAATTTTGATTTAAAGCTTTCGTGACTGCAGTAATTCATATTCTTAGTTTTTTTTTCGGTAAAGTCACGTTGAAGGGAAACAACAAAATAATGAAATATATAAAACAATAAAAAAATTCTCACGACGTTTCGACCATAACTCAAACGGTCGTCTTCAGGTGTGTTGGTTTGCATAAATTTATTTTTAAACGGCGCATTTATTTATTTATAAAAACGTTAGCGCCACGCGCAACGATTTGGCAGTTTATTTAGGACTAGCCCATCTATATTCTGAAAAGAGGAGGGGGGAGACGAAATTTTTTATAATGTATGCTGTCTGAAAGCCACTGTAAGCGTGAACAATCAATTAAGACCTGAAATGGTTTATCAAATCTTTCCAATGATTGCTAAGATAGAATGCATCTTCTCGGTTGAAATTGTCTCTGTGCTTGTATATGTGGATAGCCTCATGAACGAATCTCTCATGGAAGCCAGATGGCTTACAAAGAACCTCTGTCTTGGAAAAGTCAATGGCATGTGAGCCCACTGAATTAGAACAATGATCTGCCACGGCCGAGGTGTTGGTCCTACCGTGTTTAAGGTCTGCTTTGTGTTCACGAATGCGGTCCGAGATATGGCGTTTGGTTTCTCCAATGTAACTACTACCACAGAGGCAACTTAGTTTGTAGACACCAGGGTATTGTATGTCCGGAATCACATCTTTTACAGACGGAACCAGATCACGGATTTTATGTAATGTGTTGAAACGGACCTGGATCTTGTGTTTATTCAGGATTTTGGAGATCTTTTTTGTGACCCCCGCAATGTAGGGTAAAGTGATGGTTTTGAAAGGCTCCTCAAGAGGGTTCTTCTTCATGGTTTGAGTGATAGCTTTGCGGATTGTATAGTCGGAGTAACCATTAGCCCTAAGAGCTTGGTGTACGTGCTTGAGTTCACTGCTTATGTGTTCCTGGTCGGATATGCATTGGGCTCTATGATACAGAGTCTTGATGAGAGAATTCTTCTGTGATGGATGGTGGTGGGAATCCGGTTTCAGATAAGCATCCGTATGGGTAGCTTTCCTGTAGACAGAGTGGCTCATTGAACCATCAGGTCTCTTTTTAATTAGGACATCCAAAAAAGGTATCTTGCCATCTATTTCGACTTCCATGGTAAATCTGATGGCTGGGTGTATGGAATTGATGTGGTCGAAGAATTGGTCTAGAGCAAGCCGGCCATGTGGCCAGATGACAAAAGTGTCATCCACGTACCTCTTCCATAAGGTTGGGCGCAGAGTGGCAGTCTGGATGGCGTCAGTCTCAAATTTCTCCATGAAAATGTTAGCTATAACTGGAGAAAGGGGGGAGCCCATTGGGGTGCCCTCAGTTTGTTTGTAGAAAGTTCCATTCCAAGTGAAGTATGTATTGGTTAAACAGTGTCTCACCAGGGGGGGTACCTCAGTGTTTAGTCCTTGATGAACCAAGTCTTCAATGATTGCAATGGTGTCAGGTACAGGAACCTTGGTGAATAAGGAAACTACATCAAAACTGATAAGCAGGTCGTCTGGGGACAGGGAAATACCCTTGATTGTCGATACCAGGTGAGTCGAATTTTGTACCACAGAGGTGGTCTTTCCAGTGAAAGGACGCAGGATTTCAGACAAAAAACGAGCTAGTTTGTAGGTGGGGGAGCCGATAGTAGAGACTATGGGACGAAGGGGTGTATCTACTTTATGTATTTTTGGTAAGCCGTATAATCTTGGTGGCCTGGCAGCAGAAGGTTTCAACGAAAACTGTTTAGATTGATCAATTAATGCGGTTGAATCAGAAATTATTTTGTTGGTTTGTGTGACGAGGCTGTTGGTGGGATCTCTTTTTATTTTTGTATAACTACCATCGTCAAGTAATTCTTTAATTTTGTTGTTGTATTCTATTTTATCCATGATGACAGTAGCATTGCCTTTGTCAGCTGAGAGGACTACAATATCATTCCTCTTTTTAAATTTATATAATTCAAAACGCTCATCTTTGCTGAGGTTGCTAGCTGGCATCTTAGCGTTTTTGAGGGTTGCAGCGATTTCAGATCTTGCTACGTCTGCAGCGATGTGACCCAGGCCCCTGAGAGCAACGTCTACTTGGGCAATTATATCATTAACTGGTATGTGTTTAGGTGTGACTGCAAAGTTTAGACCTTTAGCTAAAACGGATTTCAGACTATCGGAAATAGAACTGTTACTGCGATTAATTACGACTTTGTTAACGTCTAACTATAAATGCACCGTTTAAAAATAAATTTATGCAAACCAACACACCTGAAGACGACCGTTTGAGTTATGTTCGAAACGTCGTGAGAATTTTTTATTGTTTTATATATATTTTATTATTTTGTTGTTTCCCTTCAACGTGACTTTACCGAAAAAAAACTAAGATTATAGTTTTAATATAGTTTAAACAAAGAATAACAACAAAAACTCAACCACTTCAAGAGAGACCTTAAACATAATGAACACCGTGTGACCAGACAACAATCCACATTAGAGATGCTGTTAGCTTGATTTTGCGTTTATTAAATGACTTTACATTACATTACTTCAAAATCAAGTCAGGAGTGCTAATCATTTCATACTATTTTTGTATGTACGTAGGGGTTATTTGACCATACTTCGATGCGGGTTGGTGAACGGGGGGGGGCATAGATCAGGAGCATAGAAGGACAGGACAACAGTTCATTTTGCTGTACTGCGCTCTGCTGCCTGCCATTTTGGCGCAGAGCCTATACCACCTGTTATGCATATCCAGGCTCAACACGGTGGCGCTTCCACGGTCTGAGCTCCTTTTTAATGTTTATTTTAATTAACTTAATTAGAACTCAAGAGATCAGGACACGTATCATTTGCGAGAGTGACCTGGGTCACAGGGTGGCCTCTATATTGAAAACTAATTTCTTTAGAACTGCTTTTTGTATTTAGATTGTTGTCCTTTCCGCGCACCTCCGATTGGCATGGTTGGCTGTGTACGGTGCGAAATAAGTTCTACATGCATACATACCACAGTGACAAAATGCAAAACATAATAAAGTACAGCAATGAAGTTAATTGAAATTGGCACGAAAACAACTGTGGTTTATGAAAAGTCGACAATATTGCACAAACATAAACAAGTGTTAGATATTAAATCGCATGTAGTGCAAGTTGGCTTGGGCAGATTATTTATAGGCTGATCATTGCACAGTTATACTTATTAAAACGTTACGTAAACATTAAACACATATAGGGTGACTGATGTGCTAAGCAGGTAAGAGAAAATGTCAATCAGTGAAATCATAAAGAATCGAGAGATTAAGCATCAAATTGTGAATTAGATGGGAGGGTAACCTTTGTTGTAGATAATATTGGTCGCAAAAGCTTACGCGTTTTTTTTTAAACGTGTGGTATCTGATGGGCGTGTTCCGGTTGATTCTATCAATCGCCAGAACTGTTTTAACTTATAAATATTTACGGAGGACTCCTCACTGTGATCTTTTGTCATTTTAACAAAGCGTCAGTCTCATTATTGACACTGATGAGACACAGCATGAAACCACATCCGCAGGTTAAGCGCTATTGTTTTGGATTGCTCCTTCCCCTTCAAGCCAAATTGTATTGTGTTATGCAGTGAGTTGGTAAAAAAAATAGTTATTTCATTATTTCAGTGTGTGAGAGAGACGCTACTGTGGTGAGTGCTCATTTGAGTTTGCGTTGTCATCTCCCGGTGCTATCCCAGCTGCTGCTGCTGTCGTCGCTCTTGCTTAGATTACGCAACACGATGTTTGTCCTTTGTTTTGGTCTCCAGCTGAAAGCCGAAAGTGGGAAGATGCGTCGGCCCACTGGCAAAGTGGTCGGCATCATCAAGCGGAACTCGAGGCCGCTGTGTGGCATGCTCATGCCCAGCCCAATCAAGGAGGTGGGCTGATCTGCATGTGTGTGTGTACGTGTGGGGAGCGGTAATGTAGCGGTTAGCGCGCTGCGCTACGAATCCTGGGACCCGAGTTGGATTATATTTATCGCTCATAACCAATAAACAGCGCCAAATGTCTGAACCTGTCTTGGGCCCTTCCCTAGGTCGACTCGGCCATAAATGAGTCTCTGATGTGGCATGTAAACATCAGCGCTGTGGAGACAAAGGCGGTCGGGCATGGTGCTGGCCGTACCCACCCCGTCGTTTGCCGTACCAGCTTGAATAGGTGTGTGCTGACGGCACTTGCCCAAACAGTTTGTTGAATGCCTTACTGGGGGCTTTTTGGGCGTGTTGCAGGCCACCCGCCACCTGTTCACGCCCGCGGACCGCCGCATGCCACGAGTGCGGGTGGAGACAATACAAGCAGCGTCCCTGCAGGCCCACCGCATCGTGGTGGCCATCGGTGGCTGGCTGCGACACTCCCGCTACCCGAACGTACGACTGCACCGTGACGCCCCGGACGCCGTGACACCTCACCCGTCTGTCCCGTGGTCGGCATCGTTGGGCTCATCCTTCTGTCACTTGACGCGCGGCCACGCGGCTCTGTATGCAATACAGCCGTCGAACCCAAAACACGAACGGTGACACGGTGAATTGGAAGTCAGGGTGGATGAAGTGGCACCACTGTGATATTTTTTTGTTTGAAAGCATGGCAAACTCACCTGTGATTCAACCTAGGTTATTAAGGTGTTGTAAGTTGATAGTCTCAGCCCAGTCACCAATAACTGCACCAAAAACGATATTAAATTTGGTCGTGCACTTCGATTGTTTGATTTCCATCTCTGAGAAAACTACTGCGTTTGACTGCCATGTGATGAACATTACTTTGATTGGCAGAGTGGTTGGAAAAGCACTGCCCCCCTACAATTTGGACTGCATTTCACTTCAATGGATCTTAGAAGTAGCTCTGTTATGTCTGCTCCTGTGGGTCGTCCTTGACCACGAAGGGTTTGTATAGATTGCTTGTCTTGTGCGATACCATTAACACAATGAGAAACAAAATTGGTGAAAAGTTAAATATATTGTTAAGATGTATTCTTTGGGTTGTATCTTTGTTTAAACAGATGTCGGTTAATATTCTACATAATGTACGTTAGGTACAAGGTTGGCATTGTGGTTGTGCTTTTCATACCTATTTGCCACTGCACAACCGAGCGACACCATGGCTGGCACGGTTTAGTAGGCTGCAGGTTGTTTATCCACTGCAAAAGCGGATCCATGCCATGGACGGTCAATGCTTTGAACAAGTCTAGGCACATGCAGATGACGCTGTGGTGCCACGTCCCCGCGGTGTACTGACTGCCGTCACACAATTAACGTGTCGCTATCCCCGCCCCTGGCCCTGCTCGGCCCCCGGATATATTTGGATGCCTTGTGGGGCCAGCATACTACGGTTTGGTTCTGGTTCGACACGGCAAAAGCCAGTGGGTGACCACAGACACTTCGAGAGATCTGCACTGTCTGGGTTCCAATGTACCAGTGGAAAAGGGATACCGGTGACGATTGGCCACGTATGTGCATATGCATGTTGAACTTCTTCCGTACCATACGTAGACAACCGTGCTAATCGTCGGTGTGCTTGTGCAGGGCCATTTTGTGCGCTCTCTGGGCGAATGTGGGGATAAGGAGACGGAGACGGAGGTGCTGCTGCTGGAGCACGACGTGCCACACCAGCCCTTCAGCCAGGCCGTACTTGCATGCCTGCCCCCTCCCACGTTCAGCATCACAGCAGAGGTACGCATGAGACGTGTGACGATATGTCAATTCATCGATTGAGTTCAATTCTTACGCCTGCGGTGTGTTGGTGTGTTCGGTCGTGCATGTGAGAACCCTTTACTTCAATGTTCTTTATTACAAGGCCCACGGGCCACTGGTGGCCCCTGGGTGGCCTTTGGTGTGGCCCATGACGTGTGGCCCCCGACGTATAGGCCCCCGACAATAGACAAATGCGAAAACACCCCCCATCATCATCATCGTGCTGCCAAACCGCAATAGTTTCAAGATGTTTGGCCTGCGTAGAATACCTTCTGGAGGACCTCTCTGGAGCTCTCCCTCCAGTCGAGGTCCTTTCGTTGCACTGGCATGAACGAGAAGCCAAGGGGCTCTACACCTTTACCGCAGACCGTATATAGAAAAGCCGTCGACCTGAAAGAAAGTCGATGGCTCGGACACATCATCGTAAGAAGAGAGGAAATTCACATCGGAGGAATGAAGGCGATGGACTTATGGAAGCACCAGGGCGGAGACCCGAGAGGCAGGCCTCGAGAGATGCGGATCAAAGTGGTGAGCCAGGATATGGAGGACTTTGCAGTAGCCGTGGAGATGGTCCAGTACATAAATGAATGGAGCAAGGGGACTACAGACTTTTTTCCTATAACGCTGTACTTGCGTTCCTGAAGAACACCGAATTGTGGAAAAATCGCATAATAAATAATATAGGGTAAAGCACAGTCCGCGATAACACGTGAGATGCGTACGCAGGCTTAACAAAGACTTCGGGTACGTGAGTAGCATCTAGAAGCATCCAGAAACATCCCGCCTTGTGTGATGCTACACCGAGGCAACCGTACAACCGCTTATTCTGCCTCGCACAACGCAGTTCTGTTCACTCGATCGCCTTTTATCCAATTCGCATCCATGTTATGAAAAAATGTGTTCCCTAATGCATTCATCGCATTATATCTAATTCACGATATGAAAACACGCAGAGTTATAGGAGAACGGACTGTACTTTCAGAATATTCAGTCGCCTATTGAGAAGATAGAACGCCATTAGAATGAAGTTGGTTTACCCATGTATGGCTCACCCTGTGTTTTGTTTGTTGTAAGGCAGCGTTTTGTTGAACCTGGTGCTGTGTGTGTCCCGTACAAGGACCAGGCTGGCAGGGAGGACCTTCGTGCGTTGTCCATCTGCAGTGTGGATCCTCCAGGCTGCACAGACATCGACGATGCCCTACACTGCAAACCGCTCGACAATGGGAACACCGAGGTATTCATTTGGTGGTGGTAATCGTGGTCACGGTCGCGGTAATTCGTGCCTATTCCTTTCATGGTTTTGTCAATGCTAGCGGAGGTTACAAGGGGAGTTTAAGTGGCACAATGATAAGTGCACTGCACATTCATCCTGTCAAGCTGGTTTAGTTCCAGTCATGGCTAACACCGGTACAGAGTGATATCTAAAAAAAACTGCCCAAGTTCTCCCCTTCACCACCTGCATTGACCATCGTAACAAAGCAAGGTCAAATGACAATCGCAACCCATTACGGCATGGAGAAGCCCTCATCCTGCAGTGGATTGACAAAGGGGTGGACAATATTCCTGTTATTAAGTTTCCAAACATTGTTGCCTTAGTGCCCGTATTCTTGGTATCTGCTCGGCTCAGGACTGACTTCAACATGGCTTGGTTCTGGCTTGATCTGCTCCGTTGCCTCCAAAGAAGTATGAGTGGCTCAGCTATGCCTTGGCTCAGGCTCAGCTCACGGAAATTCTGAGCGTGGCTGGGAGCATGCAGAGATATACGTGGAGGCACAAGGGACACGGAGGCTCAGGGCTGGAACCATGCTTAGAGGCAGCTTGGGTTTTAAGCGTTGCTTTGATGTGGCTTATTGAGAATTAGAATCAGAATATTTATACTGGAGGAATCCAATGAGCTATAAAGCTATTTTTCACATGTCCAGTAGAGGCGGGTAATAACGTTACAACAGCAAACAGTACAAAAACATAATAGTAGTGCAAAGTACAAGAAAGATCAACAAATAACCCAAACACAAACAAATACAACTAAACCATCCCCATCTTACCAGGAAAAGCCCACTGAGGTATTGATTTATTTTTGATTAGTGACCTGGCCACAACTGAATAGCTCAACAAAGTGGCCCATCATTTGGACATTTATAGCAGCCAAAATAATAGAAATAATCTCAATGCATGTTGCGCGAGAGCCAAGCCTGAGCCAAGCCATGGCTAAGACCCCACTGGCCTAAGTGTCCACGTCACTGGCCGAATGCCTGGTTCACAATGAATGCACCAGGTAGTAATGGGTGTGCATTTCATTTCACATTATTGTGCTTTGGTTGGAGTGGCTATGGTGGAGGTTATGCATGCATGTGGAGTGAGTGACTTCCGACAGACGTCTAGTAGAAGGCGTCTTATTTATTAAAAGCACACAGGGCGATACACTTCGTAACGCGGCTACACCTAGGCTGTACAAGCACGCAGCCCATCTCCGTCCTGCGTAGCTACGCTGGCTGGTTGACGAGCGTAGCGGCGGAGACAGAGCTGCTCTTGCAGAAGAACCAGCCACGTGGTCGAAGACAAAGAGATGACGACGGTAGCGACGCAACCAGGACCCATACCCCACGCTAACAGCCCCGAAGTTCTGATTCGGTGCTCTTTATATCTGCCTGGAGTGGCCAAGCTCCACCTCTGGCCACGCCCCCTTTCTAGAACCTTCTAGGCCCTTCGGGATGGTTCCCGGAGCTTCTCGACTGACTCCGCCGTTGACCTTTACCCCAGATACGCCCCTTCATAATAAGGCATTATGTAATGCAGCTATAACCTTAATTACCCTTACAGGCCGGCAGGTATCACCCTGTCATTACACATCCATGCATGTGAGGGTGGTGACGGTGTATTAATGTGTGTTCTAGGTTGGGGTACACATCGCCGATGTGAGCTACTTTATCCGGCCGGGGAATGCCTTGGATGAGGAGGCATCTCTGCGTGGTACCACAGTTTACCTGTGTGAGAAGGTGAGATGTGGATTTCTTCTTGCCACAATATCAAGTGTTTTACGACCTGCCGATTTCATCTTTTCATTCTTAACTTTACGACATGATGTAAAATATTATGATGTAACGATCATCGCGGTACCAGTTTCCCCACAACTGTAATTGTATTTGACATTTTCACCACACTTTTTTGTGTGCTTTTCAGTACTTCCCGTATGAATGACGATAACTTAAAAATGAATTAGAATAAAAAAATGTGCAACAACAATGCTAAATATATCTCATGATGTTTTAAACGAGTTGATTTTTGCGGATTTCTTATCATATGATGTACCGTGACATCATGAGCGGCAGGCTATCGGCGCAGTGGTAACACTCGTGCCTTGCAGCAAGGAGACGCTGGGTTTGATTACTCAACTCTTGTGCCATTTTGCTTGCAGTTTTGTTTGTTCTCCCCCCTGTTAGTGAATGGGTTTCCTCTGGATTCATCAGATTTCCTCTAAATAAAACCCATACAATCTTTACTGGCATTCGCGAAAACATCTCCTTGCTGAACAGTTACCTGCAGGTGACTTAATCATGTGTGGGTTTGCTTGCAAAACACTCGTTGAGTTGGTGCATATGTATTTGCCAGATTGTGTTTATTGACAGAGAAGTTGTTGCGTTTGTGTTTGTGCGCCTGCAGAGGATTGATATGGTGCCAGAGTTATTGAGCTCAAACCTGTGTTCCTTGAGATCCAACGTCGACCGGTGAGATGCACCAACAACTGTTAACTCGCGAGTGCGCACATTGCAACCCATACTCAGCAGCTAACGTGCGTTGTTGCCAGGTGCACATGTAATCCCATGATGCGTGGCACTGTTAAAGTGTCATTGTACAGATCCACACTAGCATGTGTACATACATAAGCAGCCAAACCAGGATGGCACAATGGTAACACGTGTCTCACAGCAAGAATGGCCTAGGATTGATGCCCGACTTGGTTGCCTTTCCATGTAGCTTTTGTATGTTCTCCCCCTATTTAGCATGGGTTGACTCCAGGTTATCAGGTTTCCTCTCATCGCTAACATAAACGTGTTATTACTACTATGATCCTTAACCAAGGAAAGCCTCACTGAATCTCATAACTTCGGGAGGGTACTGCAAAGCTTTTGCATTCGAACAATGGTTGCTACGTATATATTCCAGTTGAGTCATTTGTAACAACCCAAACCGGTATTTGGCCAAACATCCCGCTGCTGAAAGAATGACTCGACTACCAAAAACTTGGCAAGACCCTCCTGAAAAAGAGTCTCGAGACTTTGCGAGGCTTTCCTGAGTGAACACCCTGCACCAGTCCAATGTCGACGACTCCGCCACTCGACGGTGAATGGCCACGATGCATGTGCTGTGCGCGTGCAGGCTGGCGTTCTCGTGCATATGGGAGATGACTCCAAAGGCTGAGATCGTGAGTACACGTTTTACCAAGAGCATCATCAATTCCAAGGTGAGTTCCCCCCCCCCCCACAGACGTTCAGTTTTTGTAAAACTCTCGTTTGCTTTCACGTGTATTGTATCGGTGCCTTGCTATGTTAGTGCAGTTGAGGTTTCCGGATGGCTGAGAGGTCAGAGCGTTGAGCTTGCACCTCTGGGTTCACAAGTGTAGCGAGATGAACCGGGTTCACAAGTGGTAGTATGTATGTTGAACTTCTTTTGCACCATACGTAGCCAACTGTGCTAATCGGAGGTGCGAGGTAGGACATGAAAGTAGTGAGTTGATGGTCTCTGTCCAGTCAACAATCACTGCACAAAACACAGAACATGCCAATTCGTCACGAGTACAGCACACCGGTGTATTGTACCAGTGACGAATTGGCCACGTTCTGTTTATGTTACAACCCTTACTAGTTGGCTGTGTCGGGTGGTGGCGGGTTTAACGACACATTTACGTATTTACACAATCTAACCCAAAAAACCTGTATTATGGATGATATTGGTCACGAAAGCCTATGTGTTAAACTCACTGCACAAAAGACCACCAAATTACATTGCACTAAATTTGGTTAAATTCCAGCTTTGAGAATTAAAAAAATATAAATTTTGCTGTCTTTGGGTGAGCGTAACCCTCAGTGGTCATCGGGCGCCACGTAGACATCTGTTGAGTTCTGGCTTGGGCTTGGATCAGGCGTGAGCATTGTGTAATTGCGAGGACCCCATGGTTCACCCGTAGTGTGTTCATCGTATCCCCGCAGGCGTCTTTGACGTACGCAGAGGCTCAGCTAATGATGGACGACGCCGGGCGGAAGGACCCGGTCACCAGCAGCTTGCGTGGCCTCAACTCCCTGGCCAAGATCCTCAAGCAGAGGCGCATTCAAAACGGGTAACTCATTGTCAAGATCCTCATCCCCTCCACCGCCACTGGAGCGATGAGCAGTATTAATGGGTGCACCACATTTAGTCGATCGGCAGGTCGCCTGTGGCGCGGTAAAGTGTGGTTACTCCCGTGTCTTCTAAGACATCCGGCCAGCGTGGAAGAGTAGGCTAAAATACATTGAAAGGGACTGTAGAAGGGTGTATCTCTAGAGGGGCCGCCTCTTATGGGAGCACCCTTCTTCCAGCAGTGGCTTGAGCAAGCAATTGCAAGGCTGCACCTGTTGCTTTTTTGACCCCATGATGCATGAGGCTTGGGTGAATACCATGCACAAACAAGTGTTACAGGATTCATACTCAGGTTTTTTTTCGGTAAAGTCACGTAGGTAAAACTATAAAATAAAATAACAAGTAAATTAAATCACGACGTTTCGGGCGCAACACAAGCGTCCTTCTTCAGGTGGGACAACCACAGCCAGAAACAATTGCTGAAGTGGGCAAAAAAGGGCTGTTGTAACAAGAGGCTATATAGGTAAGAGAGTGGGGGGGAGCAAGGGGGGAGAGATAGAGAGGGGGGGTGTGGGGTAGGGGAAGTGGGGTGCTGCTAGAGGGATTAAAGGGGCGAGCACGGCAAAATGCCGGGGGGGGGTGGAAAGTGAGCGGGGCTGGGAGTGGGAGGCTGAAGAAGCTGGAGATGCGGAAATGAAGGCAATAATAAAGAAGTTAAGGTTTTACCTAGTTAATAACATCCTTCTAGATTGGAGTGTTACAGGCTGCTGCGGGGCTACATTGTGGGCAAGAGGACAATGCAGTGACATAAATTGTTTTACTCTACTTAATGCTCCCATGTCTGTGCTCCCCCACCTTTGCCAACGCGTACTGACCACCACGGTTAAGTACGGTAAAACCACCCCACGACCCGCATGGCATGGGGTGGCCCTCATCCAGCAGTGGATTGACTTAACGAGCTGTGCATGTTCAACTCAAATATCTGAGTTTGTGAAGTGTCTTATATTAAGATTCTGTGTTGTTTTGGCTGGACATGATAATCGCTCATGTCCCTTCTTCACCCGTAGGGCATTGACTCTGGCATCCCCTGAGGTCCGATTCCACATGGACAGCGAAACCCACGACCCGATCGACCTGCAGACCAAGGAACTCAAGTGAGTCTCGTCAACAAGACACCTCCCATGACTGCAATCCGACTGTTGTGCAGATCTCTCTATCAGAATCAAAATATATATTTCTACTGGAAGAATCCGATGAGCTATAAAGCTCTTTTTTCACAGATGTCCAGTTGGGGCAGGTCACAACGTTACAACAACAAACAATACAAGCACACGTTAGGATTGCAAAGTATTGGAAAGGTAAACAAATAACTTAAACAAATATACAAATACAACTAAACTATTTTTATCTTACCAAGTAAAACCCTGACCACAAATGATAGCTGAACAAAGTGGCTTATCACGTGGGATATTTATTATCAGCAAAATAATCTAAGATAAAGATTCTTGACCCTTGTGGTTGATGTGTTGTGGTGGCGGAAACTGGTGCGTGTACACAGGGAGACCAACTCGATGGTGGAGGAGTTCATGTTGCTCGCCAACATCTCCGTGGCGGAGCGCATCGTAGACGAATTCCCCGAGTGTGCGCTGCTCCGACGCCATCCAGCGCCTCCGCCTTCCAACTACGACATCTTGGTGAAGGCGGCGAAATCAAAGGTAGAGTTAGAACCCCTTTTAACGACTACCCTTGTTAACTAATCGCTTAACAACGGGCCTCCAATGTGTAGGCTTAACCGACCATTTCTCTGTTAACGACGGGCTGTTGTAGGTACAGTAAATATGAATTAATGCCACATAGCAAGGAAAAAATTAAATAATAAAAATATAAAACAATAAAATTCTCACGACGTTTCGACTGCAACACAAGCAATCATCATCAGGTGTGAAAACCACAACAAGAAAATTTGAAAAAAGTGGCAGTTATTTTTAACGTTAGCACCACGGAGAGAGATTTGACAGTTTGTTCAGATGGACGAGTCCATCTATGTTCGGAAAAGAGGAGGGGGGAGACGAAAAATAATGGATGCGGTCTGAAAGCCACCTTAAGCGTGATCAATCAATTAAGACCCGAAATGGTTTATGAAATCTCTCTCCGTGGTGCTAACGTTAAAATAACCGCCACTTTTTTCAAATTTTCTTGTTGTGGTTTTCACACCTGATGATGATTACTTGTGTTGCAGTCGAAACGTCGTGAGAATTTTATTGTTTTATACTTTTTATTATTTTATTGTTTCCCTTCTACGTGAATTTACCGAAAGAACCAAGAATATGAATCCCTGCAGTCACGAAAACTTTAAATCAAAATGAATGAATGCATTTATTAACAGTGTTTATTTTAATATGATGTGGTTATAATGTTAGTATCTTTATGTATTAATATCCATTGTTTAAATATTATAAAGTACGTTTTTTGGGTGAACAAGGGAAACTTTCGATGCTATCGGAACGAATTAAGCTTTTAACACGTATTTCCTATACTCGCTTAATGACCAAATCCTTTAATGCTCTTTAAGAGGGATTCTACTGTCTCTAGATTGCTGTTAACCTTCCATCAATATCATCCTCCTCGCAAGGAATTCAGAGGTCGCCGGGTGGCTCAAATTTTTGTTTGAGGTCTTTTGGTTTAACCGGGTGATAACTCAAGAGACCATAATAGTCTCATTTGCAAGGGTCACCTGGGTCACCCTATGACCCAGAGATTACAGCTGGGACCCTGGCTTCAAAATCCAGCAGCCGCATTGAACATACTGTGTTATCAAGTGTAGGGAGTTGAAGGACTCAGCTCGTTTCCCAGCTACTCCACAGAAATAAGCAACAAAAAACCATCACGATAAATGTAGTACTGTATTTAATTTTAGATAAATTCCAGCACTGAAATGTTGAAATATCAGGTCGACTTATTGTGATGAACATTATGCTCAAAATGGGTGGGAATGTGCTACCCCCTACTGTGAAGCAGAGGTGTCTTGAAACGATGTCAGTATTGGCCTGAGCGAGCAATTGCAGGGCTGCACTTTTTACCTTTATCTTGAGATGTAGCCGTATAGTTTCCACTCGCCCTTAGAGGCAGAACAACTCAAAAGGTGTGACGAACCACAGACAACGCTGGAAGGCAGCCAGGCACTGTGCCAGATGTAGATTAATCCACTTGCTGTACTGCCTTCTCCTGGCAAGCCAGGTTATGGAAACCTGAATGCCCACAGGAAGTGCGCTGAATAACGTTTTCTTTCCAATACACCACAACCCTTGCTGCTTCCCCAGCACTGAACTACAAGCCACGTGCGGGATAGTCACCTCACAAACGCCGGTGTGCCCGATTTTTTTGCGCAGAACATCGAGATCCAGGTGGACTCGGCTAAGGCGTTGGCCGAGTCCCTGGACCGGGCGGCGGTGCCGGGAGCGCCACCATACCTCAACACTCTGCTGCGCATCCTGGCCACACGCTGCATGATGCAGGCCATCTACTTCTGCTCCGGCATGGAGCCCGACACCCACCACTACGGGCTCGCCACCGCCATCTACACCCACTTCACGTCGCCCATTCGACGGTGACGTGCTCTGGCGTCAGGCACACGCGTGAAATCGACCTTCGCGATTATTGAGGAGACTATGTTGTTGTCTTGGTGTGGTCTGGGATTGTGCTGCCTTTCCCAAGTTTAAGAATGTATTTAATAATTGATGTACTTATGCAATGTTAACTTGTCATTATGGCACACCTCCGATTAGCACGATTGGCTACGTACGGTGCGAATGAAGTTCAACATACAACTTGTATATCTTTTTTCTATTATTTACTTTTAGTGATTTGTTTACCTTTCCTATTCTTAGCACTCCTATCATCTACCTACTGGACATCTGTCAAAAAGAGCTTTTATCGCGAATCGGATTTCTCCAGGATAAAGATTCAGATTTTGACTTATTTTTCTAAAAGGTCCTATAAACGGGAAGTTTGGCCAATTCCTTAAATGGTTATTTGGCTTGTGTTGGAGAAAAACTAGAGGATCCGGAGAACACCAACGCCTACAAGGAGGGTGACGGTGTTCGACGTGCAGAATCAAGAATCCATTGCCGTGTTGCAGCGGCGGCCAAAAGTGAATTGCAATTCTGCCATGGATCGCTAACGATTTTGTTGTGGATCTTAAATAAGAACACAGATATGAGCAGGCAGCAATTTGCGTTACATCTTATGACAAATAAAAAATCCTCAACAAAGAATTAAATTCATACATTAACAAAGATAATTTCCACCAGCAGATGGTGCTAGAACGTGGTATGTCCAGAGTACAGTATTCTATCACAGCGTTAAATCCATCTGAGTCATTGTTTGCGTAGCTTTCTGGTGGATCGTGAAACCCGCTGAGATCCACCAGAATGAATCGCGGTGCTTGGTGGATTAATACCGCTGCTCCGTTGGCATCTCGTGGCCATACCGCAGCCTGTATCTACTGTAAATTTAATCTTCATATTAAATAGAGGCTACAACAAATGTGAATATTGTTGTTGTTGTCTCCCTGTACCGTTACAGATACTCGGATGTGATTGTGCACCGGCTGCTGGCCGTGTGCGTGGGCGCCGACCCCACGTACCCGGCGCTCACCGACAAGCAGAAGCAGCAGCAGCTCTGCAACAACCTCAACTACCGCCACAAGATGGCGCAGTACGCCCAACGCTCGTATGTAGCTTTCCACACGCAGGTGGGAGGCGGAAGTGTGGGCCACGTGGAGCTTGCACGGCGTGTGCTTAGGCACCTGATAATGAGTCCATTCGTCTCTTGAAAACCATTTTTAAGGTCACGAAAGCAGGCATCGTATTGTGCGTGTAGTAAGAATCAATTGTTTTCTATTCGCACGCTTACGTGTGGTGGTGCCGTGGCTGTACTGGTTGGCTACACTTGACATTGCTTTTCAGCATTCTTCTGTGTTTGCTGAAAAACCTCGTCACTTGGCACATTTGCCCATGATGTGACAACTTTATTTGATTGGCTCTGTCAGGTGATGGAGGATTATAGTCAATACAATTGACATTGTACCTTCACGATTGAACTCAAAATAATCCCCATGACATGATGCCAATAGCACAACTGGAATAAATTAGCGGGGGGATGCGGAAAATTACCTTAAATTTTGTTAAGTAATTATGGGCTTGGTAAGTGATGCGCGTGTGTCTGCTCTTGGCCACATAGCGGTGATTAACGGCTGTTGTTGTTGTGGTCTCAGTTGTTCTTCAAGAGCAAGGGAGTGGTGAGCGAAGAGGGCTTCGTGCTGTTTGTGCGCAAGAATGCCGTGGTGGTGCTCATTCCCAAGTACGGCTTGGAGGGGACGGTTTTCTTTGACTCCAAAGATCTCAAGCTCAACGTTACCTTCGACGAGGAGGTAGGGCATGTGTTCACTTAACCGGGAGGCATTGGCATTTCCCGAACGGCTGAATTCTGCATTTAAACCCAGGACTGGCTTAATGCACTGGGACCCAAGCCCCCTGACCATCTCTCTACGATTAGGTTTCTATCAGACACACAGACACTTGGTTTAAGGTGGAAGAACGCAGTGAGATACGAAGCTCCGTTTTTTTTGCCATTTGGCAGTGTGGACTATTACAGAGGAAGTTACACCGGTGGATACATTAGAGCCGGATGGCTCACAGGGCTATACCAAAATAAACTGAAACTGAATTAAATGATGTAAATGCGTTTCAAATATAAAACGGTCACAATTAAATTTGCTTTGGAAATAACTGCCATGACGGAGCCCGTATTGTCACGGAGAGGACATCACATTAAAAATACAGTAAAATCCCTCAGATCCGGAAGAATTATAGAGAAAATATAATGCCTTCTGTAAACAATGAGAAACTCGAAGGGCAGAAAAGTACTTGTAGAATAAAAACAAATGAGGGAAATAGTAGTTGATGCAAAAAGTGATCTCTAGATGGCAAAAAGCACATTTGTGATCAGTGGATCCGGTCCTTTCCAGCATGCCTTGTATGCCGCATTACATTGTCACTCTGCGTGGATAATGCACACAGCCTAATTTGGACCAGAAGCTCAAAAGGGTCAACATTTGCAGCCATATTTTAGGTATGTTCTTAACTGCAATTGTACACTCCATATAACCTAAGGGGGGTTGCATCTACTCCTTAATGATGGCCAAATAAGGCTTTAAAATTCCTTGGCTGGCCCGCACATCACGATCCCTCGGTTGGTTTGGTCATTGCAGCCATCGGCTTCTCATGCCTGGTTTTCAGCTCGCGGTGAGGTGGCCCAAGCGGTATTGCATTCGCTGTGTGTTGTGGAGGTTTGCGTTTCAAACTCGGTGGCCACTCCGGTTAATACTGTGGTGTGTATTAAGCGTAAAATATTTACAGGCTATCCGCTTTAACAGTGGACGTTAAAAGATCCTGTAACGTTATTCGTGTGCCAGCATCATGGTCCAAGGTTGGCAAATTACATGCAAATTACTTATTTGGGGAGCACATATTAATCGTTCGCCTCCTTTTACAAAAACGTAGCAGTGACCTTGAATGCAAACGTTTTGAGAATCAGTGAGGCTTTTCTGAGTGACCCTTGTAATTGTATGAATAATAACGTTGGGTTCACGTCAATCCGTACTTGTATGCAGGGCACTTGGCAGAGAGCAGTCAGCGGTAGTGTAGCGGTTAGCGTTCTGTGCTACAATCCTGGCGACTTGGGTTCGATTCCTTCGCACGGTCAACACCAGTGATGATTATCTGAACCGGTCCTGGGCCTCCCCTAGGTTGACTCGGAACTCAATTGAATGCCTGCTGCGGTGTGTAAACATCGCCACTGGGGAGACAAAGGCGGCCGGGCATGGCGCTGGCAAACCACCCCCTTGTGTGCCGTGCCGGCCTTCATCTGTGCTCCTCGCTAACAGCACTTGCCCCAACAGTCTGTTAAGGCTACATTAGAGATGTCTTTGTGTTTTGTGTAGGGCCTCACACTGTGCGTGGAGGGCATCGCGCTGAACATGTTCGACCGCGTGCGCGTGTCGCTGGATTCGTCCAACCTGCAGCACCAGCGGATCCGCATGCACCTCGTCCGCCCGGAGGTACTCACCGTGCGGCGCGACGCGCAACCTCGGAATACCACCGATTTGTATTGTGACCATGCTGCTGTTGCTGCTTGCTGCGCCAGCAGTAGTGCACAAAAAACAAACGCTCGCCGCATCGGAACGTCAGCGGGCCGAAAATTAATGACACAAGCCACAGCATAGCGCTTGTTGCCATGCAACCCAAACTGTGGGACCGTATAGTAAACCCATAGAGACACAGAGATACATAGGAGATACAGAGAGACCCATTATGATTCCTAGAGATTCATAGAAACTCATACAGATACATAGCAGTGCATTAAAAACAAGCTCCTGTACGATTGTGGCCATGCAACCCAAACTATGGACCACATTTTACACCACTGTAGTCTGCGCTCCTTCAATGGAGGGGGTGGCAAGATGACACAAACTCTCTCCTGAGGCTCTCCCGTGGCTATCAGACCCATCCATTGGCATTTAGCCCCTGAACTTAATACCCTTATAACACAGGAATAAAATATAAACTCCGGTCTTGGATGGAAAAAATATATGTATAGCTAGCATTTTGAGCTGCAGTCTGTTGTCCTATACCTCCTGTAACTGGCAAATTGGATATAACGCGATGATGAACGTATGAGGGAACGCATTTTTTTTTTATAACGCGGATCTGAACTGTATTTAACTCGGTTGAATGAATGGAACTACGTCGCGCGATTAGGAATAAGCGGTTGTGTAACGGCTGCCTCGGCGTAGCATCACACAAGGCGGGATGCTGCTGGATGCTTCTAGATGCTACCCACGTTCCTTAGTCTTTGTTCAGCCTGTGTTACGCATCTCACGCGTTATTGCGGAATGCGCTTTACCCCATATAATATATTATTTATTATAACACGATTTTTCCAAAACGCGGTGTTCTTGAGGTACGCAACTACCGTATTATAGAACAGACTGTATATCCAAAGCCTATGGGATACTATCCCTACCTATATCAGTTGTGACTGTCCGTGTGTTTAAATCCAGCTTGAAAACGTCGTTATTAATTGGCTTTTCCTGGATTCTGATTGGTTATTACTGTGAGGGGAATCATTATGATTAGCTTTTATTACATTTTGCATGCTGTGTAAAGTGTCAGTATCACTGTCATTATTGTTATTATCGGCTTTTACTTTATTTCTATTTGCTTGTATCTATACTTGAGTAGTTTTTTAATGTCCAGTGCTTTTTTGAGATATTTCGATATCCAAGGTGCTGTATAAATTAGATTTTTATTATGGCCCTAGTTCATTGCACAAGAAGGGCCATTATCTGAAACGTGACCTATTTAAATGATCGTTTGGGGCTGTTGTTGATGAATGCGAGTTCTCAAAATACCAAGCTAAGTCAGGGTGTGGGAGCCTTGGTAGATATCAGATGTCTTAACAAAACTCCATGAGTCTGTTCTGCATGGGTTTCCTCCGGGTTCTCTGGTTTCCTCCCATATCTAAAAAGAATCATGCATTGAAACTGGTATTAAGGTAGTTTACGTATCGCCATGGGCGGCAGGGTGGCACATTGGTAAACCCCTGCGTCTTGCAGCAAGAAAACTGGGTTTGATTCCCAACTAGAGTGTTACTGTGTGGAGTTGTCATCTTCTCTCCCCCTGTTCCTCAAAAGTCTTCAGACTTGACGAAGTTTTTCAGTGTTAATAAGTGTAATAATAACGTATCACTTGTGTTGGAAATACTCGCATGTGTGTGTGTGAGAGCATTGGTGTAGTGGTTAGCACGCTGCGCTATGAACCCGGCAACCCAATTCCCACTCACCGCCAACACCAGTGAGGATTATCTGAACTGCTGTTTTGCCTACCCAAGGTCAACTCTTTCTTAAATGAGTACCTGGTGCAGTGTGTAAACATCAGCACTGGGGAGAGGTGTTGGCCACTTACCCCCTCGTGGGCCATGCCGCCTAACAGCAGCACAGTCTGTTAAAGGCTTATTTGGGTGACTATCTTCGTTGTACGTTTGTGCCATTTGTGTGTCCGCTGTCACAGATTCCAGGCTACAACCCTGCGGAGTCCACCCCATGGGGCTCGCCTTCTCCCCGGCCTAAGAAACCCAGACAGCACTAGTGTATCGTGGATGCGGTGTCAACAAGATGTCGGAGGAGGTGCATGAGTGGGCACACACTCTGGGTTTTACATCTGCAGAGTTAATTAAGTGTACATTGTGCTCGCAAGCAGAGGTGAACAATTGAAAAAAAAGCAGTGGCGGTTATGAGAAATGTTACCCTGAAGTAACAGACGGTTTGCACTCTGAACTTGCAATCCAGAGGTCACCGGTTCTTCGTTCTCCTGTCGCAGCGGTTCAAATGGTAGTACAATCAGCCAATGAAGGTGTATACGCGTCAAGATGTATGAAAGGTTTAGGATATCTTATGCCTCACTTCTTTGCCAGCCAAGACACTGACCCCCTTGTGATGAAGGTGATTTCACAAAAATATTGGTTACTGAATCGGTGGTGTTTATTGACTAACGCAGCAGTGTCCAACCCACAAAGCACTGTGATCCATTCTGGTATATCTCAACATGTTCCGTGATCTACCAGCAATATATGACCAACAGTTACCCGGATGGATTTAACCGACTAATAGAACACTGTAGACATGCCAAGTGCTAGTGCGATCTATTGGTTTAAGATATATATTATTAATCCATTAATTCTTAGTCGGGGATTTTGTTTTGCCATCTGCTATAACAAGAATTGCTTTATATTAGAGGTGTTAATTCCTATTTGTCCAGAGATCCACAATCAAATCTTTTGCGATCATCCACCCATGGATCGCGATTCACATATCAGCTACCACTGATCTAACAGTTGAAAACCAGTTTAACACGTAGGCTTTCGCGACCAATATCCATAACACAGGTTTTTTGGGTTAGATCGCGTAATAAATATTTAAATGTGTCGGTAAACCCACCACCACCCGACACAGCCAATTCGAAAGGTTTGTCACATTAACAGAACGTGCCAATTCGTTACTAGTAACATCACACCAGTGTCTTGGAGAGCAAAGCCCCAACATTTACAATCTGAGTACAATGTTTCACCAGTAATTACAACCAGCTTCATCAGGCGACAGCCAGATTCGTGGAGAATCCTCGTTCCTTAATGCGCATGCATAATGTGTGTTGATTAACATATAAATAACCCAATCGGCAATGGATACCCGTAGTCATATGCATTCATTGATTCCCCTCCCAATTCGCGAAAGAAGTGCTCACAAGTGATGGCTGTCGCTTGATGAAGCTAGTTAGTGCTGGCGAAATGTTGTACTTAGATTGTAAATGGTGTGGCTTTGCTCTCCAACACACTGGTGGACTGTACTAGTAACGAATTGACATGTTCTGTTTATGTGACAAACCTTACTAATTGGCTGTCGGGTGGTGGTGGGTTCAACAACACATTTATATATTTAAACGATCTAACCCATAAAACGTGTATTATAGTTGAAAACCTACAATTGTGCCAAGTTTGGCCTGTCGGAGTGGGCCATTAGGGTGGCCACTCGGAGGGCAAAGCTCTGGGGAATCCGAGCAAGAGCTTCGAAGTATGATTGTGCACGGTGACACCCGCAGGGGTCTCGTGATGGATGGCAAATGGAAGATATTTTTTTATCGCGAGAGGATTCCCTGCAAGGGATGTTAGGTTACTTATTCTTGTGAGGATGCCATTTACTGTATGAAGGGGCAGCGGTCAGCTGCATGGAACAGAGTATAAAATTACCCGAGCTGTTGCTGTTTAAATCGTCGGTTTAATGAAGAATTTCACCTCAGGTATTTTTTACACAGCTACCCCACCCCTCATCGGACTCTGTGCAATCACACAAGGAATGTTTTTGGAAAAAATGTCGGTGTCAGAAAATTTTAAGGTTTAATCGTTTACAAATGCGCATTTCGTTACAGCTTCTCTTGTCCTTTAGACGTGCAAAGATAATTTCTGACAAAATATTGACACGTTTTCAAATTGTTTCGTAAATGGTTATAACTTTGCTCACGTATATACAGTACTTGGGCAATAATTCTGAGCTCCTGGAGTAGTGGTAAAGATTTAAGGGAGTTGATGTCTTTGCGACTTTGTGTAAATGTGTTTTACATTTTTTAGCTGAATCGTATATTCACAAGCATGTACACATGAGTTATACGCGTTTATATACAAAATTAAACCGATTTCTTTTCCATGCATCTTCTGTTATTTTGGTTACTTTAAGTTACGTTTTCCACTGCTGGATGAACATCTCGCCACGTGATGTTGGATGTCAGGTTTAGTTTGACCATACTTCACCATGCTGGTCACTGTTGGATGATAATAATGTCCACTTGCAATGCACCACAGCGCAGTATTCACTCGCCTTCGAATCGAGTCCTGCACCGCCGTTTCACATGCAAATTTGATTCTCAATCCCTGGGCCAACTTGCTCCTGATTAGCATGCGATTTGCCACATTTCGATCTCGGAGGTGATTAAATGCGCCGGCTTCCAGGCTTGTTGAGCCGCTCGGAGCCCAATTAACGAAAATTGTTGCCAAAGCAAAAGCGTGAGCTCGAATGTTTGTCCGTGTTCTTTTCAAACCACCAGTCGAACGCCGGCCTCTGCCCACTCCGACCGTGCGCAGGCCCTGGCCGTCGGGGAGGCCCTCATGGTGCCTCACGGCAAACGTGGGGCCCGGGTGGGCGCGTCGACGGTTGATCGCGTACAGGCGGTGCAACTCCCACAAATGAAACATCACACCTTGCTGATCTCGTGTCCAGGAGCATAAACGATCATCACGCAAACTCCGGTCATCCTCGAAGCAGCAGCTCTTGGCCATCGAACAAAGACGATCACCGCTTCCTTCCGATATTAGAAGCCACGAGCTATGAACGACTCGGAGGTTCGAGCAACCACAGCCGAGTGGGAAGGCAGCAGCAGCCCAGGCGGTGAGCCAGCTCCAAAATCCCCCAAGCACTGAAGTTCTCGATTTAGTACATTGAAAAACACGACGGTAAGTGAAACAACGTAAATCGAAACCAATTTTGCCATTCACTTGAGGGGCCGTCCATAAATGACGTCACGCAATTTTTGACCTCTCGTCACTCGGCGTCACAAAAAGTCAGACCCCCCCCCTCAAATATGACGTCACAAAGCTCTGCCCCCCCCCAAAACCATATTTCCATTTTGAAAATAAAACATGCTTCAACTATTGTCATTGTAGTGCGTGGCGCTGTACTAATGTTGTAGGAGTGTTATAACAATTAGTGTTATAACAATTCTATACTTAAAGTTGCGCATTTTGATGTGACGTCACATTTCTCAAACCCCCCCCTCCCCCTCGTCACAAATGTCTGAACCCCCCCCCCCCCCCGAGGTGCATGACCGCGTTACCGTGTTCATTCTGTGGTGAAGGGATGAGGAAAAGGAAGAGGGAAAAGCATCCAGTGTCGCCGCACGCAGGCAACGTGTTTATTACACAGTGGTCAAAATATAAAAATGCATATATATGTAGTGGGTTCCACGGACACTGGAGACGTCTTTAGAGGCAACACGGTTTATTTGTAACTTTGAACAGAACTCCCCTTAACTCCCACTATCTAGGGAGGTACAGCCTCCGGGCTAGCGTGCCCTCGCACTGATCTAACCTTGCTCTCAGCCCTCTGGCTATCCATGCCCTAGGGTTGGCTAACTGACCCGACCCAGCCAAGGTAGGGTCCTGACCACTGGTCCGAGCTCGACCCAGCCCTTACAAGGACGTCGGACTCGAGGTCCCAGGGTCCTAGCTAGGGAGGCTACTCTGACCCGACCCAGCCAAGGTGCGGGTCCTGACCACTGGTCCCCGCTCGGCCCCGACCCTTATAAGGATGTCGGGTCCCAGTGTCCTAGCTAGGCTGGTCTTCTGTTCTTCGTCTTCGGAGCACTGCCCCGAGCTGTCCCAGAGGTGCCCCTTTAATACACCTCTCGGGGGCTCTCCGCCCCCGGTACCGCCCCCTCTCTAGAACCTTCCAGGGGGCTCTGGAAGAACCCCCCAACCCCTCACCTGGGGCCTGGCTGAGGGTGGCACCCCCTATGGGCTTGTGCCCGCAAATGCAGGTAAGTATACCGACGGTATAGGATGTGCATTTATGACGCTACATATATGCGAGAGAGTTTGTGGACAAGAGTCTGCTCTGCGGGAAGCAAGCATTGCCATACGAATGAGATGAGCTCGCGTTTGATGCGGGCAGTCTTGAGGACGACTGTCGACAGGCACGCGTGGAGGCACGCCGTGGTCACAGCGCAGCGCCGACTCGTGTAGGTGGTGATGGCCCAGTTGTAGAGAGGAATGCCGGAACTTGGAGCAGATGTAGCCGAATGTAGGATAGAGCATCTTGAGGAGCGTTGCCCTCGACCCCCTCCGGGAGGCCGTATGGTTTACTTGGCACTCCCGTCCCTTAGAGTCCAGTCTGATGTAGGCCTCCTCAGGTTCCAGCAGCCTGGCTTCGTAGGTCTTCATTGCACCGCTCTGCTCGTCTAGCATAGTCTGAAGGGTCATATGTGGCTGCCTCCTGAAACTTCACTGTCCTGCAAACCTTACTCGACATCTCGTTGAGGACCCGAATAAGGGCAGTATTCTCTTTGTTTTGTTTTTTACAAAAGGGCTTGTAACAGCGCTCGTTCCTCCCACCGCGATCTCTGGTGTCAACTTGAACGGGGGGGGGAGGGGAGACAAAGCTATGGCTTTTTTCCCAGGGGATCTGTCTTCCATGGAGCACAAAGATACAGGCGGAAGGTCCCGTTGGCCTAGCCATGAGGTCAGGCTCGAGTTGCTTACTGAGGACCCTACACTTAAGGAGGCTGTGGATCGTCCTAGGAAGCTCCAAAGTAGAAAACCAGCTTTCCAAGGCCCCCTATAAAGTGCCTGAGTCCAGGTAGAAAAATAGGAAAACTATCAAACAGGAAAGCGAGTGGTTATGTTGGGTCGAAAAAGGTAATGTTCTAATAATGTAGGGGTTGGAGCGGTCATTGCTGCTTACTCGGCCATGACGTCACTGCAACTCGTTTGATTAACACTTTTAAAATAAAAAATCACGACGCGTACTGAACATATTATTCCGAATCGGTTTTACCACCACTACCACCATGACACAGTGGCAAGGCTGGCACATCGCAGTGCAGCTGCTACGCTGAATCATATGAATAAATATAATAAAATCTAGAAATATCCTTTCTGTACCCAGGAGAGCCACATTGAGTCTCGAGACTCATTATTAGCTCCTTGCTGCATTGAGATGTTTGGACAATTTCAAGCATCAGGGTTCGGCACGTAGGAGGAAACCGGAGAAACGCGCAAATGTTGTGAAGCTGGCTTGGTGGTAGAAGTCAGTCCAGAACATTTGGCCCCACACCTATCACTGTAACGAATCAGTGTTCTACGGGGGCATTCTAAGCGAGGACTGATTGTATTAAAATCTACTTTGATCTACGAATCGTAATGTATCAATAATGTTAACGTGTAACATGCCCCACGGTTTTTCTTAATCTGGAAGGAGAGAACAACGGATGATCTGTATGCTGATGATGTTGGTGATGATCTCGTAATGGCTGTTCACTTCGAGGAGTGGGAGAGTCTGATGGTGAACCTGGATCGTGCCAATAAGAGGTAGGGCCTTACCGTTTGCCCTACCAAATAAATCAAAGCAGTACCTGCCTTGATATTTTGTATGTCTTCAAGGACTCCACCCCCTCAACTCCGCATGATAAGTAGTTGTGGAAAGAGTGGAGGTATTCCCATATCTGGGCAGTTGTTTATGACCAGCTCCGATTTCAGAGCGGAGGTCTTACTCTGAATTAGTTCAGTGGCATATCCTTTTTTTCAGCTGTTTAGCGCCGTATAAAAGTTACATGGCCTATCACTTCATACAAAGCTCTGGTTCTTTTCTGCCAAACTTGTCCTCTCCCTCCCAGCTATAACCTCCCGAAAGCAACATGTGACCTTTGTTTTGGCGTGACAAACACCAGTGAAAGCAAAACACCGAAAGTGTAATGACTACACATAATGCAAGAATCTCAATTGTATTTCTCAACGGGTATTGAATATGAAGTCCCAGGAGTGGTGAAGGTGCATCAGCCTGCAGACCCACAGGTGGCAGCGGTGGATTGGCTTGCAGACGTTGGGGTGGTGGTGGATTGGCCTGCAGACGTTGGGGTGGTGGTGGATTGGCATGCAGACGCTGGGGTGGCGGCGGTAGATCGGCCTGCAGACGCAGGGGTGTCGGTGGTGGATCGGCCTGCAGATGTAGGGGTAGCGGCGGTGGATCTTCCAGCAGTAGCCGACCAGTGAAGTTCTCGAATAAATTTACGCAATTTGCCGAACCTGGTGGCTTTGGCACAGGCGGTGGTGGTGGTGGATCTCCCAGCAAAAGCTGGGGAGGCAGTGGTGCATCTGCCAGCATGAGCTGGGTTGGGATGACAGCGTTGGATCTCCCGGCAGCAGCCGGGGTGGTGGTGGCGGTGTTGGAGATGCCAGCAGCAGCTGGGGTGGCAGCGCTGAATCTATGCCAGAAGCAGTCGGGGTGGGGGTGGCGATGCATCTCCCAACAGCATCACTGGTGGTGGCGGCGGAACTGCATGTGGCTGCCAGGATGGCGTTGGAGGCAGTGGTGGTGTTGGTGGAGACCGTGGCCGTGGCTTTCTCCAGCTCCTTGAGCTATCGACGCATCATTTCCAACTGCAGATGGCGCTCCACATTCTCCCGTTTGTATACTTGAGTGCAGGGAAATCATCGACAGTTTGGTCAACATTAGCCCCTACACGAGCCTTCTAATCATCGCAACTCTTCAAACTATATCGCTTATATAATGTACATAATTTCAGTCACAACAAAAATTACATATAACACATCGGGGCTGTGAAAATTACGGCTTCGTATTGTCATGCGAACGGTGAGGAATCAGCCCAGAACTACACGGGAGGATCTTGTCAATGATCTCAAGGCAGCTGGGACCATAGTCTCCAAGAAAACAATTGGCAACACACTACGCCGTGAAGGACTGAAATCCTGCAGTGCCTGCAAGGTCCCCCTGCTCAAGAAAGGTCATATACATGCCCGCGTGAAGTTTGCCAATGAACATCTGAATGATTCAGAGGACAACTGGGTGAAAGTGTTGTGGTCAGATGAGACCAAAATGGAGCTCTTTGACATCAACTCAACTCACCGTGTTTGGAGGAGGAGGAATGCTGCCTATGACCCCAAGAACAGCATCCCCACCGTCAAACATGGAGGTGGAAACATTATGCTTTGGGGGTGTTTTTCTGCCAAGGGGACAGGACAACTTCACCGCATCAAAAGGACGATGGACGGGGCCATGTACCATCAAATCTTGGGTGAGAACCTCCTTCCCTCAGCCAGGGCATTGAAAATGGGTCGTGGATGGTTATTCCAGCATGACAATGACCCAAAACACACGGCCAAGGCAACAAGGGAGTGGCTCAAGAAGAAGCACATTAAGGTCCTGGAGTGGCCTAGCCAGTCTCCAGACCTTAATCCCATAGAAAATCTGTGGAGGGAGCTGAAGGTTCGAGTTGCCAAACGTCAGCCTCGAAACCTTAATGACTTGGAGAAGATCTGCAAAGAAGAGTGGGACAAAATCCCTCCTGAGATGTGTGCAAACCTGGTGGTCCAACTACAAAAAACGTCTGACCTCTGTGATTGCCAACAAGGCTTTTGCCACCAAGTACTAAGTCATGTTTTGCAGAGGGGTCAAATACTTATTTCCCTGATTAAAATGCAACTCAATTTATAACATTTTTAACATGCGTTTTTCTGGATTTTTTTGTTATTCTGTCTCCCACTGTTCAAATAAACCTACCATTCAAATTATAGACTGATCATTTCTTCGTCAGTGGGCAAACGTACAAAATCAGCAGGGGATCAAATACTTTTTTCCCTCACTGTATGTGAGGAGTCTGTGGGTCGCAACATCACGTACGGCTGGAAGTAGGACATTCCAGACTAAGAGGGTTCATGATGGCAATGTCAACGACACTGAACCAGCCAGCACAACTCACTGCCAATAACACATATCACATAATTCACTCTTAAGCAATTGTTCAATCAATTAATTAAATCACTACAATTAAAACCAAAGAATCTCCCAGAACAAACACTTCGCACTCTCCTCCGTCAGCCACCTGCATCGACAATAAAAACGCATCAGTCCAGCAGTGGATAAAACCTGGCGTGGGAGGTATGGGGGGGCGGCTTACACTTGCGGTGGACAGCAGGGGGGTGTCTGGATGCAGTAGCCATCGCAGATCAAGCGGTAGTACTTGTCATCGACTGCCATGCGCCAGGGTAATGGGCCTCTCCTACACCCACACACATCACACATCCAGCGGCACGCACGTCACACCGAGGAGCACGCACGTCACACACCGAGCAGGTTGCACAGGTCTCCTTTATCAAGACAAACGTGGAGCAGATTACAACTACAACTCTTCTACGCCTGTCACAATGCCCCCCTTTCCCCCCCTCCCCAGTTTATGGGGTGGCACGGGCCTCACTCCCCCCTTCGCGTCAGCCCCTACTAATAAATGGTCCGGTTGCATTGTGAATGCACCACTCGAATGACGTGCAGTCCCGTGGCGCACTGTAACGGGCTCGTGATTTACTCACTAAAATTCAATGTAAAAAAATAAAAACGATCCCAAGACATTATGTAAAATAAAGGATGGCCATCATTTGTCAGCATCACAGGCGAAAATTGGCATGTAAAAAAACTTCAATGGGAATCACTCAATTGGGATTTCTCGCAGCAAACAGCACTTGACCTGCTTGCAGGTTAGGTGCTGAATAACCGTGTGTCACACAGAGAACAGTTGCCACTGAGGGTGCCCTTTTCAAATGCTTGAGATGATATGTGATTATCGGGTGTAACTGTGCACACTTAAAAAATTATAAGCGAACTATTATCGTTTCAGGTGGCAGGGTGGTGCAGCGGTGATCTTTGACCCTCGCAACAAGAAGGGCCTTGGTTAATTATCCGACTGGCACTTTGTGGAGTTTTCTACGTTCTCCCCTTTGTTCTGTATGGGTTATCCAGTTTGCTCACGTAGCTAGAAAACACACTATCACAATGTAACTGGGTATTGGCCAAGCATCCCAATGCTAAAGTTACCTGCAAATTACTTCACTGGGATGACACTCGGCAGCAGAGCCGGATGATGGCTTGCTGGGGCCCTATGCCATTGTCAAGCTTAAGAGGCCCCTTCTATGAATGCCTGTATATTTTTGTAAGCAGAATGAAAATCACTGCTTTGGAGAGTCTTTTTTTCTCACCGATCTTAATTTTTTTAAACAATTATGTTAAAACTCAAAACCTTGAGTCCATTTCTTGTTTCGTATTTAGAGCCCCCCCCTCTCTTAATGCGAGGCCCTAAGCTGTAAGTGTAGCCGGTGTGAGCTCGCCTGTGATGAATCACACGTATAATTGTGCACTCTTATTTTCTATGGGTGGCCAGGAGAATTTCTTATTATTCAAGTGAATGCAATGGTGATCAGGGGATTGGACCCAGAGCCCCACGTACACAGTAGAGTACAAGGGAACGCCCACAGTACAGATTTGAGCTGACCTCCAGATTGAGAAATTGAACTGTGTTATGACTTGGAGGGTGTTTCTGAACGCGATTGTTACCGACCCGTCCCGAAGGGAGGAGAGGGGACAGGGTGGACCGGCTGCATGAGCTTACTCTTTGGCACTGCACAGCACAACATCGTCTGCCTACTGCAAAAAACTCGGCAGGACCTTCCTGAAAATAAAAGTCTTCGGAAACAGTGAGGCCTGTCCTTCGGAGGACAGGCGTAGTCTTGGTCGTCACAAGCGAACATTTGTTTCTCCACATTAATTTGTATCCCCGGGTTACCATCAGGGCTGGGCGCTGCAAGCTTAGCTTCTGAGATCTGATGAGACTGGTAGCCGTTTTTTAAAAGGTAATTTCGGCATCTGGAGCCCAAGCATGCAACAACTTTATGCAACTTCTTGGTTCTTTCGGTAAAGTCACGTAGAATGGAAATAAAATAATAAAAATAAAACATAATAAAAAATAAAATTCTCACGACGTTTCGGCCACAACACAAGTAGCCTTCTTCAGGTGAAGGAACAGAACTGTCGGGACGACAGCGCTTCAATAACTGCTGCTAAAATTCGCAGGGTCTTTTAAGTTAGGTGGGAGAGGTAAAGCGCCTTGACAAAGGAGTTTACATATCAAACAGGATAATTTAGCATTGAAATAGCTGTGTTAAAGTGTTGGATCAGCAGGGTGTTAAAGTCAGAAATTAGCATGTAACTGGGAGATTAGCATGATGTTAATGTGAGGGATTAGCATGCGACTGGTCACGGAAATAGCTATGTTAAAGTCAAAGTTTACATATCAACAGAGGCATTTAGTATATGGACGCTAAAGGACTGCAACAACCTAACTATTATACAATGAAACCGATGTGAAAAAAAACTAAGTATAAACTACATCAATATAATAAATGTACTCAATATATTCTTCAATAAGTTGAGCTATAAACATAAAGTAACTGGGTATACACTACACTATATAATGAATACCATATAGTAAACGAATTAACAAAACTAAAATATAAACTACATCAATGTTATCAATAAACTCCATATACTCTCCAATCAGCTGAGCTACTAACAATAAGTCATTATACATTACAATGCCCTATGGCGAAAAAATGGGTGGCGGTTTTTTCCTTCTTTCCAACGTTAGCACCACGGAGAGCGACGAGCCTCGTTCAGACGGACGAGTCCATCCATGCTCGGAACGGAGGAGGGGGGAGAAACAGCCACGATGCGCTGCTCTGTCCTGTGTTGCGTTACAACCATGCCATAAACTAGACTACTATACATTGTAATGTTATACCTTCCAATCTAAACTACATTGTATTATATCGTATACACAGCCCAATGTAAGCTCTAACATTATGCAGTATATTGATATGTCTCCAACTAAAATTTTCCAACATTACACGACTATTCACCATAATATACACTACCATAGACAAACCCACCCTTGAATTATAAAATGCGTTACTTTACACTACCCTATACTTTAGGCTGTAAAATGTTAGACTTGTAATATTACACTGTATTATTCTACCAACCCTACTGTATACCACACTGCTGTATATTCACTATACAATTACGATACTATATATTGCCTTATGAATTATGTTAAACATTACAATGTTATACTATTTATTATTATATAACATGCTATAAACCATACCATTGACCGTCGTGTGAAAGGTATTAAGAGGCAGTGCCAGTGAATGGACTGCGGTCTGAAAGTCACCATAAAATACAATCAATTAAGAACCGAAATGGTTTATAACATCTTTCCAATGGTTACTAAGCCAGAATCCATCTTCTCGGTTGAAATTGTCTCTGTGTTTGTATATGTGGATGGCCTCATGAACGAATCTCTCATGGTAGCCGGATGGCTTGCAGAGAACGTCCGTCTTAGAGAAGTCAATGTCATGTGAGCCCACTGAATTATAACAGTGATCTGCCACGGCTGAGGTGTTCGTCCTACCATGTTTCAAGTCTGCTTTATGTTCACGGATGCGGTCCGAGATATGTCGTTTGTTTTCTCCAATGTAACTGCTACCACAGAGGCAACTTAGTTTGTAGACGCCCGGGTACTGTATGTCTGGAACCACATCTTTTACAGACGAACCAGATCACGGATTTTATGTACTGTGTTGAGTTGGACCTGGATCTAGTGTTTATTCAGGATTTTGGAGATCTTTTTTGTGACCCCCGCAATGTAGGGTAAGGTGATGGTTTTGAATGGCTCCTCAAGAGGATTCTTCTTCATGGCTGGAGTGATGGCTTTGCGGATTGTGTAGTCGGAGTAACCATTAGCCTTGAGAGCTTGGTGTACGTGCTTGAGTTCACTGGCAATGTGTTCCTGGTCGGAAATGCATTGGGCACAATGGTATATAGTCTTGATGAGGGAGTTCTTCTGGGATGGATGGTGGTGGGAATCCGGTTTTAAGTAAGCATCCGTATGGGTAGCTTTCCTGTAGACAGAGTGGCTCATTGAACCATCAGGTCTCCTTTTAATAAGGACATACACAAAGGGTAGCTTGCCATCTTTTTCGACTTCCATGGTATATCTGATGGCTGGGTGTATGGAATTGATGTGGTCGAGGAATTGGTCTAGAGCAGGCCGGCCATGTGGCCAGATGATAAAAGTGTCATCCACGTACCTCTTCCATAACGTCGGGCGTAGAGTGGCAGTCTGGATGGCATCAGTTTCAAATTTCTCCATGAAAACGTTGGCCCCCGTGGTGCCTCACCACAAACGTGGGGCCCGGTCAGCCGCGTCGACTGTCGTGATCGCGTACAGGTGGTGAAACTGCCACACATGAACCATGATACCTTGCTGATCTCGTGTCAAGGAAAATAAACCAGCAGCCCGTCGTTAGCAATGGGAATGATCGGTAAGGGAACACATTGGTCTCTACAGAGGCACTCCACTATTATACACCACTACTATACAGTAAACATTGGGCTCTATGGAGGCCTATCGTTAAGGGATTACCCGTGAACATGGGGTGGTCGTTAAGAGGGGTTCTATTGTATATAACAAGTTTAAATATTTAATAAGTTAATAGAGAGTACTCAACTGAGATGGCAGAGGAGTTTGCTAAACTCACAATACAAAGGCCACTGTTCCAGCCTCTGTGGTTGGACCATCTATAGCTCCACCCACCTACCTTGATGCACCTATCTCAGGCCTATATAAGACCTTGTCTCAGCAACTTTCTCTCTCACCTGACCTGAAGACGATTGCTTGTGTTGCGATCGAAACGTCGTGATATTTTTATTATTTTTTATCTACGTGGCTTTACCAAAGGACCCATAGAATATAATCATAAACAGGTTACGTCCTCTACATGGACCCCCCCCCCTCATTATTAATCATGAGCAGGTGACGTCCTCCAAATGGACACCCCCCTCCATTGATAATAATTAGCGGGTGACATCACTCCACATGGGGGGGGGGGGGGGGGGGGGGCGAGGTGCCTCCTCTCCCCTCCTAAGCGTCAACTTATCAACTCACTACAAAGGCAGAACCCTCACGTAACGCGATCTCCATAACGCTATTGAGACATCTAAGTAAAAAGAACGTCATGATGAACAAGGGATTATAACCTTTAAAGGAAATAGGTCTGTCACCGCGGCCTTACAAATTGCACACAAATGGATGCAATGAATATCACTTTGCGGTCTGCTTTGTGCTTGCAAGTTTCAGATTTACTGCAATACACCCATGCTTGGACGGGCAAAAGGCTAGTAAACAAATAATCCCCTCGCCCGCTCCCCACCACGATATCACACAATGATATAGTACTTCCTTGTACAGTATACCCAATAAAGACCAAATCTAATCCCCATGATAGGTAAATTGATATACAT
Organism: Petromyzon marinus; assembly: GCF_048934315.1. Taxonomy (NCBI): domain Eukaryota; kingdom Metazoa; phylum Chordata; class Hyperoartia; order Petromyzontiformes; family Petromyzontidae; genus Petromyzon; species Petromyzon marinus. Next base: position 2,237,004 of record NW_027423677.1, on the reverse strand, counting down.
AGAGCTTGCCGGCGATAGGTCTAAACCACGAACTATGAACTCGTGATATTCAAGGGTCTCCCGTATTTGGAATTTGCATGTTCTCCCCATGGTCACGTTGAGATAATGACTATGAATTTTCACATAAGCCACCTCGTTGAGCAATCATATGTGGCCAGGCTGCTTCTGGAAAAGAGCTATATATCTCAGTGGGCCTTACCTGGTCAAATAAAAATAGGTTGCTTACAGGAGTTGAATGGATTGCCACATCACAGGGATGTGAGGAATCGCAGCATGGAGAGGGCTTCATCCAGCAGTGGATTGAGTGTTCTTGTTGAAACGTGTGTATTTAATATTTCTCTGATGTTCTTTTAGTCTCGTGCTGATCATTCGTCCTGTTTGCCCAACATAACATTTGCCACAAGTGCAGTTAATCCTGTACAAACCTTCTGTTGATAGCTTAGGTAATACATATTTTATACCAGAAGTCGAGTTCAAGAAACATAAGTACGTTTTTATTTCAACTGAAATGTATATATACATATATAAATATACATGTCCATACAACCACGTCTCAATGTCTATGTCTGGGAGAACATGCTAGTTTCTCCCTCTGTGGAGTCTCCACCACTTCTCTTTCTTCTTGTTTCCCAGCTCCTCGTCTTGGTGCTCCTTCCCTCTGTCTCCTCCTCGTTCATTCTCCTCTTCATCTTTCTCCAGCTGCCGTGTGCAGCACATGAAGCTCCAAATTGCCCAACGCCAGAAACTGTTCTTTCTCTCTCCCTTAGTAGATGGGATGTGCTTAATCTCTTTCTTCTCTTCCTGAACACTCTCTGCCCTCCAAGATTGCTCACATCTTCCTTCCTCATTCACCACTTCCTGCTTTGTATCGTCTTCAATCGTGTCGACCTCCTTCAGCTCTACCTCATTTGCCTCTAACTCAATAGCTCCTACTTCTTTTGCGTCTACCTCTATTGCCTCTACATCATTCGCCTCTACCAAAATCACCTCACTCTCCTCCACCTCAAAATCCCCTACCTCCACTTCTACCTCAATCACCTCTATGTCATTCGCCTCTAACTCATTCGGCTCTACCTCCATAACCACCTCCTGCTTGGCCTCTCCCTCAATCTCCTCTACCTCTTTTGCCACTTCCAGGATGGCATCTACTTCATATGCCTCGACCTCATTTGCCCCTTCCTGCTTTATTTCCTCCACCACGTTCTCAACTTTTTTTGCCATTTCCTGTTTGGCCTTTAGCTCATTCGTGTCTACCTCATTGATCAAGACCTGCATGGCCTTTTCTTCGATCGTGTCGACCTGAATTGCCTCGACCTGTTTCACCAACTCCCGCTTTGTATCTCTCTCAATCCCTTCTACGACATTGGCAACAACCTCTTTCACCACTTCCTGCTTGGCCACTGCATCTACCTCAATCACCGCTACCTCTACCTCACTCGCCACTTCCTTCTTGGGCTCTACATCATTCCCCTCTCCCTCAATCTCGTTTTCCTTCATCTCTTCTACTTCCCGAAATTTCATCTCAGTCCTTCGTAGCTTCCTATTCCTACGTTTCCTCTGAACACCATCCTCTCCTTCTTTCTTTGTCTCCACAACATTATCAACTTTCTTAGCCACTTCCTGTTTGGCTATTCCCTCATTCCCATCTACCTCACTTGCCTCTACCTCTTTCCCTAAGTCCTCCTTGGCATCTCTCTCAATCCCTTCTACGACAATGGCCACTACCTCTTTCACAAATTCCTGTGTGGCCACTGCATCTACCTCAATCACCGCTACCTCTACCTCATTTGCCTCTACCTCACTCGCCACTTCCTTCTTGGGTTCTCCATCATTCCCCTCTCTCTCAATCTCGTTTTCCTTCATCTCTTCTACTTCCCGAACTTTCATCTCAATCCTTCGTAGCTTCCTATTCCTACGTTTCCTCTGAACACAATCCTCTCCCTCTTTCTTTGTCTCCACAATATTCTCAACTTTCTCCGCCACTTCCTGTTTGGCCATTCCCTCATTCCGATCGACCTCATTTGGCTCTACCTCTTCTGCTAATACCTGTTTTGCATCTCTCTCAATCCCCTCTATGACATTGGCTGCTATATCTTTCACCACTTCCAGCTTGGCCACTGCTTCTACCTCAATCACCGCTACCTCTGCCTCATTCGCTAATTCCCGCTTGTCATCTCCTTCTAATACCTCTACCTTATTCAACTCTACCTCATTCATCACATCCTCCAAAGCCACTGCCTCAATCATCTCTACCTCAATCGTCCCAACCTCCACCACTTCCTGCATGGGCTCTCCGTCACTCCCCTCTCTCTCAGCCACCTCTTCTTTCACTGTCTCCAGGACTCTCTTCTTGTTCTTGTGTTTCTTCCTATTCCTACGTTTCCTCTGAACACCATCCTCTCCCTCTTTCTTTGTCTCCACAACATTATCAACTTTCTTAGCCACTTCCTGTTTGGCTATTCCCTCATTCCCATCTACCTCACTTGCCTCTACCTCTTTCCCTAAGTCCTCCTTGGCATCTCTCTCAATCCCTTCTATGACATTGGCCACTACCTCTTTCACAAATTCCTGTGTGGCCACTGCATCTACCTCAATCACCGCTACCTCTACCTCATTTGCCTCTACCTCACTCGCCACTTCCTTCTTGGGTTCTCCATCATTCCCCTCTCCCTCAATCTCGTTTTCCTTCATCTCTTCTACTTCCCGAACTTTCATCTCAATCCTTCGTAGCTTCCTATTCCTACGTTTCCTCTGAACACAATCCTCTCCCTCTTTCTTTGTCTCCACAATATTCTCAACTTTCTCCGCCACTTCCTGTTTGGCCATTCCCTCATTCTGATCGACCTCATTTGGCTCTCCCTCTTCTGCTAATACCTGTTTTGCATCTCTCTCAATCCCCTCTATGACATTGGCTGCTATATCTTTCACCACTTCCTGCTTGGCCACTGCTTCTACCTCAATCATTACTACCTCTGCCTCATTCGCTAATTCCCGCTTGTCATCTCCTTCTAATACCTCTACCTTATTCAACTCTACCTCATTCATCACATCCTCCAAAGCCACTGCCTCAATCATCTCTACCTCAATCGTCCCAACCTCCACCACTTCCTGCATGGGCTCTCCCTCACTCCCCTCGCTCTCAGCCACCTCTTCTTTCACTGTCTCCAGGACTTTCTTCTTGTTCTTGTGTTTATTCCTATTCCTACGTTTCCTCTGAACACCATCCTCTCCCTCTTTCTTTGTCTCCACAACATTATCAACTTTCTTAGCCACTTCCTGTTTGGCTATTCCCTCATTCCCATCTACCTCACTTGCCTCTACCTCTTTCCCTAAGTCCTCCTTGGCATCTCTCTCAATCCCTTCTATGACATTGGCCACTACCTCTTTCACAAATTCCTGTGTGGCCACTGCATCTACCTCAATCACCGCTACCTCTACCTCATTTGCCTCTACCTCACTCGCCACTTCCTTCTTGGGTTCTCCATCATTCCCCTCTCCCTCAATCTCGTTTTCCTTCATCTCTTCTACTTCCCGAACTTTCATCTCAATCCTTCGTAGCTTCCTATTCCTACGTTTCCTCTGAACACAATCCTCTCCCTCTTTCTTTGTCTCCACAATATTCTCAACTTTCTCCGCCACTTCCTGTTTGGCCATTCCCTCATTCTGATCGACCTCATTTGGCTCTCCCTCTTCTGCTAATACCTGTTTTGCATCTCTCTCAATCCCCTCTATGACATTGGCTGCTATATCTTTCACCACTTCCTGCTTGGCCACTGCTTCTACCTCAATCATCACTACCTCTGCCTCATTCGCTAATTCCCGCTTGTCATCTCCTTCTAATACCTCTACCTTATTCAACTCTACCTCATTCATCACATCCTCCAAAGCCACTGCCTCAATCATCTCTACCTCAATCGTCCCAACCTCCACCACTTCCTGCATGGGCTCTCCCTCACTCCCCTCTCTCTCAGCCACCTCTTCTTTCACTGTCTCCAGAACTTTCTTCTTGTTCTTGTGTTTATTCCTATTCCTACGTTTCCTCTGAACACCATCCTCTCCCTCTTTCTTTGTCTCCACAACATTATCAACTTTCTTAGCCACTTCCTGTTTGGCTATTCCCTCATTCCCATTTACCTCACTTGCCTCTACCTCTTTCCCTAAGTTCTCCTTGGCATCTCTCTCAATCACTTCTACGACATTGGACACTACCTCTTTCACAAATTCCTGTGTGGCCACTGCATTTACCTCAATCACCGCTACCTCTACCTCACTCGCCACTTCCTTCTTGGGCTCTCCATCATTCCCTTCTCCCTCAATCTCGTTTTCCTTCATCTCTTCTACTTCCCGCACTTTCATCTCAGTCCTTCGTAGCTTCCTATTTCTACGTTTCCTCTGAACACCATCCTCTCCCTCTTTCTTTGTCTCCACAACATTATCAACTTTCTTAGCCACTTCCTGTTTGGCTATTCCCTCATTCCCATCTACCTCACTTGCCTCTACCTCTTTCCCTAAGTCCTCCTTGGCATCTCTCTCAATCCCTTCTATGACATTGGCCACTACCTCTTTCACAAATTCCTGTGTGGCCACTGCATCTACCTCAATCACCGCTACCTCTACCTCATTTGCCTCTACCTCACTCGCCACTTCCTTCTTGGGTTCTCCATCATTCCCCTCTCTCTCAATCTCGTTTTCCTTCATCTCTTCTACTTCCCGAACTTTCATCTCAATCCTTCGTAGCTTCCTATTCCTACGTTTCCTCTGAACACAATCCTCTCCCTCTTTCTTTGTCTCCACAATATTCTCAACTTTCTCCGCCACTTCCTGTTTGGCCATTCCCTCATTCTGATCGACCTCATTTGGCTCTCCCTCTTCTGCTAATACCTGTTTTGCATCTCTCTCAATCCCCTCTATGACATTGGCTGCTATATCTTTCACCACTTCCTGCTTGGCCACTGCTTCTACCTCAATCATCACTACCTCTGCCTCATTCGCTAATTCCCGCTTGTCATCTCCTTCTAATACCTCTACCTTATTCAACTCTACCTCATTCATCACATCCTCCAAAGCCACTGCCTCAATCATCTCTACCTCAATCGTCCCAACCTCCACCACTTCCTGCATGGGCTCTCCCTCACTCCCCTCTCTCTCAGCCACCTCTTCTTTCACTGTCTCCAGAACTTTCTTCTTGTTCTTGTGTTTATTCCTATTCCTACGTTTCCTCTGAACACCATCCTCTCCCTCTTTCTTTGTCTCCACAACATTATCAACTTTCTTAGCCACTTCCTGTTTGGCTATTCCCTCATTCCCATTTACCTCACTTGCCTCTACCTCTTTCCCTAAGTTCTCCTTGGCATCTCTCTCAATCACTTCTACGACATTGGACACTACCTCTTTCACAAATTCCTGTGTGGCCACTGCATTTACCTCAATCACCGCTACCTCTACCTCACTCGCCACTTCCTTCTTGGGCTCTCCATCATTCCCTTCTCCCTCAATCTCGTTTTCCTTCATCTCTTCTACTTCCCGCACTTTCATCTCAGTCCTTCGTAGCTTCCTATTTCTACGTTTCCTCTGAACACCATCCTCTCCCTCTTTCTTTGTCTCCACAACATTATCAACTTTCTTAGCCACTTCCTGTTTGGCTATTCCCTCATTCCCATCTACCTCACTTGCCTCTACCTCTTTCCCTAAGTCCTCCTTGGCATCTCTCTCAATCCCTTCTATGACATTGGCCACTACCTCTTTCACAAATTCCTGTGTGGCCACTGCATCTACCTCAATCACCGCTACCTCTACCTCATTTGCCTCTACCTCACTCGCCACTTCCTTCTTGGGTTCTCCATCATTCCCCTCTCTCTCAATCTCGTTTTCCTTCATCTCTTCTACTTCCCGAACTTTCATCTCAATCCTTCGTAGCTTCCTATTCCTACGTTTCCTCTGAACACAATCCTCTCCCTCTTTCTTTGTCTCCACAATATTCTCAACTTTCTCCGCCACTTCCTGTTTGGCCATTCCCTCATTCCGATCGACCTCATTTGGCTCTACCTCTTCTGCTAATACCTGTTTTGCATCTCTCTCAATCCCCTCTATGACATTGTCTGCTATATCTTTTACCACTTCCTGCTTGGCCACTGCTTCTACCTCAATCCCCGCTACCTCTGCCTCATTCGCTAATTCCCGCTTGCCATCTCCTTCTAATACCTCTACCTTATTCAACTCTACCTCATTCATCACATCCTCCAAAGCCACTGCCTCAATCATCTCTACCTCAATCGTCTCAACCTCCACCACTTCCTGCATGGGCTCTCCCTCACTCCCCTCTCTCTCAGCCACCTCTTCTTTCACTGTCTCCAGAACTTTCATCTTGTTCTTGTGTTTCTTCCTATTCCTACGTTTCCTCTGAACACCATCCTCTCCCTCTTTCTTTGTCTCCACAACATTATCAACTTTCTTAGCCACTTCCTGTTTGGCTATTCCCTCATTCCCATTTACCTCACTTGCCTCTACCTCTTTCCCTAAGTTCTCCTTGGCATCTCTCTCAATCCCTTCTACGACATTGGCCACTACCTCTTTCACAAATTCCTGTGTGGCCACTGCATCTACCTCAATCACCGCTACCTCTACCTCACTCGCCAATTCCTTCTTGGGCTCTCCATCATTCCCCTCTCCCTCAATCTCGTTTTCCTTTATCTCTTCTACTTCCCGCACTTTCATCTCAGTCCTTCGTAGCTTCCTATTCCTACGTTTCCTCTGAACACAATCCTGTCCCTCTTTCTTTGTCTCCACAACATTCTCAACTTTCTCCGCCACTTCCTGTTTGACCATTCCCTCATTCCCATCGACCTCATTTGGCTCTACCTCTTCTGCTAATACCTGTTTTGCATCTCTCTCAATCCCCTCTATGACATTGGCCACTATATCTTTCACCACTTCCTGCTTGGCCACTGCTTCTACCTCAATCACCACTACTTCTGCCTCATTCGCTAATTCCCGCTTGCCATCTCCTTCTAACACCTCTACCTTATTCAACTCTACCTCATTCATCATATCCTCCAAAGCCACTGCCTCAATCATCTCTACCTCAATCGTCCCAACCTCCACCACTTCCTGCATGGGCTTTCCCTCACTCCCCTCTCTCTCAGCCACCTCTTCTTTCACTGTCTCCTCCAGAACTTTCTTCTTGTTCTTATGTTTCTTCCTATTCCCACGTTTTCTCTTCATACCATTTCTCTCCCCCACTTTCTCCATCTCTTCAATCTCGTTCTCAACCTTGTTGCTATTCTGACATGTATGCTTCACATCCTCATTATTGGTGCTGACTCCTGCCTGCTGCTGCTCTTCTGCCTTTTGCTGCTGCTGCTGCTGCTGGTGGATGATGAAGCTCTTCAGCTCGGTGCTGTTCTGGAATTGCAGCAGCTCCCGCTGATATTTGGCCTGCTGCTGTGCACAATGATCCAGCAGGATCATCTCAAGCTCCAGAATCTGGCGCTTAGCTTCTAGTCTTGTGTCAACGAGGAACCTCTTTCGCTGCCCCTTCGAGCGACGGTCTGGGGAGTCACATGGGGAGGAGAGAGCAGCACCACAATTGATTCGTTAATGGGTATTTGAGTATTTCCTGTATGATAATAGGTTTTTCCCGTTTTTACTGGCAACAAAACAGGTGTTAAGATGTTAAAACACCAAACTGAAACCTTTTACAAGGAATCATGTCTGCATTAACCATGATGCTTGTGGTCAGAATGCAAACAAAAAAACATACTCTGATAATATATGCATTGTCCTTGAAACTGATTGGTCCACACCAGGGACAGCTTTCTTTCGAGCCTCGTCTCAAACGGTGTTAGACCAGAGGACGCCAAAAGGCGTATTTCCTGTATGTTATTTTGGTAAAGAAACTTGGCACCATTGACAGGAATCTAACTTAACTTGAGACCGATGTAACAATGATAACACTGTAGGGAGGTCTGGAGGTTGACTCATGTGCCGGAGACACCTCCTCCTCCAAATAACTTCATTAGGATTATGGGCTGGTTGGGGAGGCCATATTAAGTTTGCGAGGTCTGGAAACTCCAGGCCAAACATAGAAAAACTTCCGTTATCTCAGAAAAAGTAAGATGGATTTATGGGCAAGCTGTGGAGGTCTGGCTAAATTTAAAAGATGTCCATTGTTTCACAAGAGAGAACATGAATTAGATAAGAAATACACTATTAATTCTTATACACTGGTCCATTCATACAATTAGTATATTAGTGGGCTACGTTAGAAAAGATAAAGGGAGGAGAAGAGGAGGGTGAACAAAGGGGCCAGAGAGCCAGGGGCAACCCTAATGTTTATGTTGGCTGGATAGCATGTGCTCCCGTGCATGTGAGGTTGCTCTCAACAGAAGTCATTCCTTGCACGAGAATGGCTGAAACGCTGAGTAACCACTCAGAGGTATAGTGGTTAAGCAGTGGAGACGGTATAGTGGTAAAACAGTGGAGATTTTAAAAGCAAAGTTTAAGATTTGCATTTGTCACTTTATATTGAGCCGATACATATGGCAAGTGAAATTAAGAAGACTTAAAGTGAGTTTTACAGAAAGAGAGGATACATGTGTGTCTCTTGGAGAAGGAAAGGCATTGCTCAAAACTGTGCTGCAAGGTCACGTGCCATGAATCACATGAGTTTAGAAAAAACGTGACTGTAAACCAACAAGCCTGTGAATAATTATCATGGTGAAGACACCTCTATACGTTGGATACTGAAGGAAATCCATCGTGCTACACATCGTCAAAGCCCGACAACACCTGACATTCGAGAAAGTACAATTGCATCGTTCTACACATCGTCAATACCCCACCACATCTGGAGAGTCACCAGCTGCATCAAGCACCTGACCGTTGTATTGTTCGAAAGACACTGTGTGTAACGACTTTACATCCGCCGGCACTGCGGGTTTCTAAACGCCTGCCATGTCACCTTCTCAACACTAGCGTCTGAGACCGTCTGATACAGACTGAAAGCTTATTTCCTTTGTTGCACTGTTTGTCTTTTCATGAATGTCATATTGTGCACTGGGTTATGCCTTATTAACCTAAATTCTGAATTTAGCTATTCATGTATTTCTATTACAGTATCACATATTCTTTGGACCAAGTGTCAATTGCCTATTTGATGACTGGTACTCTGATTCTTTTTTTACAAATCAGGGACTTGTTTTAATTAAAATGTGTCTGTGTGTGTGGTTGAACGGTGTAACAAATCCATGCGTTACATGTGTAGTGTTGCAGCGCCGACCTGGTCAAGGCCTACGATACAATCAGTAGGCCAGGGCTCTGGATTGTTACTCGTATTTCCGGAGTCCCTTACCATCTGCTCACAATCATTAAGGACCTTCACGATGGTGGGCAGGCCCGGATAAAGTTGCGTGCCCGGGAGTCAGAGCAATTTCCTGTTTACAGTGGGGTGCGACAGGGATCTACTCTGGCTGACACATTATTTAGCATCATCTTCGACCACATAGTTCGAGAAGTTTTTTTATGGCTGTACCGGTGGATTTTTTAATATTTGCTACAGATACAATGGGAGGCTGATTGATGCCTGGGTGAGGTCAAGGGATGGCTCCCTACTGGTCAACCATGTTATGTACACTGATCATTTGGAAGTTGATGCTCACACTGAAAAATAGTTGGAGGTTCTGCTGCTAAGCCTGGAGCGTGTGACAAAGAGGTGGTGCCTTACCATCAGCCCCACCAAAACTAAGCACCCGCCTGAGTATTTTGTGTAATTTAATACTCCGCCCCCTCAACTACTCTTGAGTGATGGGGTAATTGTAGAGATAAGTTTACGTACCTGGATAGTGTGCTTATGCAAAAATTCTGGTTTGGCAGCAGAGGTCTCACTCCGAATCGGTCAAGTGGCATATTTTCATCAGCTTCGTAACACTTTGGGGTATCTACCTGGTCTGTCACTCGACACAAAACGCTGGGTCTTCTTGGCCAATGATAGAATAAATGAAAAATCTGAACCAGCTTTACACTTTCAGACTGGCCTGCCTACGATCCACCCTGGGTTTAACTAGGCTGGAATGTGTGAAGAGCTCACAGTGAGCTCCACTGGTGGGCAGGGCTGCATTGCCTGGGTCATGTAGCCTGCTTGCTCAGCCACCGCATCCCCAAGCAGCCTCTGTTTTTCCAGATAGAGGGGGCTAAATGGGCGTGGCACGGCCTGGAGAAGAGATGGACTGATGCAGTACAGGAGGATACGGAACTAAGTGGACTTGCCAAAGACTGGTACCACTGGTGTCAAGATCTGTCTCTATGGAGGAAGCTCGTGAAGGATGCTTATGGGAAGTTGGTGGCAGTTGCCCTCAAGCAAAAAAGGAGGGTGAGAGGAGCGACGCTCACAACAACAGACGGTGCACTGGATGACTAAAACGCAGCAAGTTGGCACAGTAGGATGCAAAGGTGGTGCGTCTGCCAGTCATCTCAGTCAGTCAACCCATCGCACTGGGGTCTGTCCCCTGATCTCCTGTCGGCAAGCCTTCGACACTTAAAGTGGCCTCGGAGTGCACCAGGCCTGGCACAAGCGCCATGGTGACGTCTCCGTCACTTAGTGGCGAATGAGGGCTGTTGTTGTTATCTGAGTCGGTTAGGGGCCTCCCCTAGGTCCACTCAGCCTCAAATAAGTATCTGATACGGTGTGTAAACATCGCCACTTGGGAGACAAAGACGGACAAGTGTGGTGCTGGCAACCCACCCCTCGTGTGCGGTGCCGGCCGTCATAGGTGCTCACTAACAGCACTTGCTCCTACAGTGTTTCAAGGCTATACACAAGATTTCTGTCTTTGTTTGTGTCTATGTGCAGTGTCTGTATGAGTGGTTGGGAGCAGTTGTGTCTGTGGGGATCGACCTGAGTTCGATTCCCATTCACAACCATCAGTGACTAATAAATAAAACCGGTCGTGTGCGTCCCCTACATCTACTCAAACTTAAAATAGTACCTCGTGCAACGTATAAACATCAAATGTGGGGAGACAAAGGCATCCGGATGCGGTGCTGACCACCCACCCCATCATAGGTGCTAACTCGCTAACAGCACTTGACTCAATAGTCTGTTAAGGCTATACGGGGATCTGTCTTTGTATACAGGTGCATGTGTCTGTGTGTATGTCTGTGTGTGGAATTACAGTACTCACTTCCCGTCGGCTTGCTCATCTCTCCACCCTGCAACAAAATCACAGCAGCGCACGTGAGACTCTAATCATATCACAGCTTACAACCACCACCACCATCATCATTACCGTCCTCATCATTAAACATTTCGAACAGACACACATTCACATATAGATGTTCTCTCAGATTAATGTTATCCTGATACAGCGCGCGTGTGGATGTACTCACGGAAGATATCGCCTTGAAGGCAGAACGAGAAGTCACGGATGGTCACGTTTTGTCAATAGATTTCGTTAACTGTGTTAATGAAGTGTTCAACCTCACGGATGTTTGTCAATGAGGTTTACCAAGTAATTTAACCGCGTTATCGATGTTCACTGACAACGTTGTTGAAGTGTGCTCCCGAATGCGATCTTTAAGCACACAGAGCGCGCGTCCACCTCCGTCTGTAACGATCGACCGTTGCTAGGGAAGTGACGTCACTTGTTAAGTTAACAAACCCCGGAAACCACGTGGTCCACTGTATCCTCCAGGCCTGATTAGTTACACGACTGTCAAATTTTTACTTTAAACTTTCGTAACTTGCAGGAATTCATATTTTTGGTTCTTTCGGTAAAGTCACGTAGATAGAAAATAACATTTTAAGTGAAGGCAAAAAACCCACGAGGTTTCGGTGGCAACACAAGCGGTCTTCATCACGTGTTGCGATCGAAACGTCGTGAGTTTTTTGCTTTTAATTTAATTTATTTTTATTTTATTGTTATTTTCTATCTACGTGACTTTACCTGAAAGAACCAAGAATATAGTAAGGATTGTACCCTGGTCGCCACGGATGAAGAGGCCGAGCGGGCTCGGTTCAACTGTTGCCAGGTACCTCCACCACTCAGCTCGCAGCACACACACACACAGTGTCCACTATGTAAAAATCAGGCTAAACTAAACCTTTCTAGAAGTTAATAAAATAATGCTATAAAAACAATGCAACAGTGATCATAAGACATGTGATTGAAAGTTAACAATAGCGACATATATAACATATATTACTAAACCTAGCATCCTTCGCTAGCTGCTTGAGTCAATCCATAATAGCAGGAGTAACAATTATGTATGTTGATTAACTGCGAATAACCCAATCAATAACAGATATCCATTGTAATTTACATCAATACATTACCCCCCCTCCCCCCCCGTCTTCGTATCGGATCTGCTTACAAGCGACGACGTCACATTTATCCCCCGTCTACGTCTATTAAAGACCGAAACAGGGGAAGGATTTCACCACAACTCTGGCTGTCACCTGACGAGGCGGGTTGTTGTTGTAGTTACAGGCGAAACGTCACGGTACTTGAATTGTAAATGTTTTGGGTTTACTCTCCAACACACCGATGTGCTGAAATAGTCACTAATTGGCATGTTTTGTTTACGTGACAAACTTGACTAAGATTTACGCGATCTAACCCAAACAAACAAAAACACCCTCTAATCAGTAAATATTTGTATTAATTCCACGAATGGACCTTGGCCTGGGACTGTGCGGATTGAGAAGTTATGGATGCAGCTTCTGTTTGTGCTGCCATCAGAATGACCAACAAATAAATAAATAATACACACGGATTGGTGACTACAGTACTAGACCCCCAGTGCTTTTATATTTAAAAGTGTATGTGCTTTGTGGTTGCTTTATTGCGCATGTTGTTCATACTGTGTAACACTTGTTTGAACGCAGGTGATGGGGTTGTCCATGTTGGGTGTCATTACAGCCAAAAACAAGCAGCAGTACGAAGACCAGGACGCCGTGGCCGACCATGAGGACGGAAATTGGCCTCGCCCGGTCACAACGTACGACAGCAGTACAGGTTTCCCTCCACACATGCACACACCTACGAGTTTCCCACTACAGAGACGAAGATCCCCCATATAGCCTTAACAGACTGTTGTGGCAAGTGCTGTTCGCAAGCACCAATGAAGGTCGGCATGGTATACCAGGGGGTAGGTGGCCAACACCAAACCCGGCCACCTTTGTCTCCCAAGTGGTGACGTATTACACACACCGCTCCAGGTATTCATTTGAGGTTGAATCGACCCAGGACCAGTTCAGATAAATAATCGTTATTGGTGTTGGCCATGAGCGGGACTCCAACTCGCATGTTTGCGGGGTTCGGAGCGTAGCGTACTATCCACTGCGTCACTGCTACCCTCACATAATGCACACAGAAACAACACACAGGGACCCACACGCACGGACACACAGGGGCCTGCTCAACATTGAAATGTGCAGCCCTTGTGTGGCGGCCTGCGTTGAATTTTGGCGTTCATCTCGTCACCCATACAAAAGGTCTCGACACAATCAATGGCAGTCCCCCTTGCCCTGCCTGGCACGCACATCGGGCCAGTCACCCCACGCACAGCGCACACAACGTGCGCGTCGCGTATGCCAAATCAAGAGTCGTCCCCGAGTGTCCGGCAAATTGGACCGACTATCCCTGGCCCCGCGCTTCGGGGGAGGCCCCACGTGTAGACATCAGTGTCACATGTAATGCTTCCGGTTTAGTTTGAAGGCATCGGGTTGGCCCCACGCACCCCCTATGGACGGCCCTGGTCAAAGCACACGGCAGCGCGGAGCACGCGCGTCACGCGCACGGGCCACGTGCGTCACGGGTACGTGACATCTACAAGGCAAGCACCTGCATCTCGTGGTCATCACTTGTAAGGCATGCCCTTTGTGCATGGGACGTGCGTAGTGTGTGCAACACGTGGCACATGTATGTCACACATGCGCATCGCAACGTGATGTCATGTGTACGTGGACATTTGAATCGCATGTAGCTGTCTGGTGGGCAGGACGGATCTACGCGTGGGCAAGTAAGGGGGTGGCTGAGTAAGACTGATACGGAGACATGTCAAGCCACACACTCACCACACACTCACCGGCACACTCACACACACCACATTCACCGCACACTCACTTACCGGCACACTGACTGCACATTCACACACTCACTGGACCCTCACTGCACACTCACCACGCACTCACCGGCACACTTACTGCACATTCACACACACTCACCGCACACTCACTTACCAACACTCTGACTGCACACTCACATACACCGCACTCACACCGCATTCACACACACTCACACACACTCACACCGCACTCATTCACTCACACACACTCACACACGCACTCACACAAATTTACACACACTCACCGCACACTCACACACAATCACACTCACCGGCACACTCGTGTGCAAGCACACTAGTGAGCTTCCACAAAATGTGCTGCACATTAGTGAGGCCACACACCAGCAGGTTTAGACATCAGTGAGCTTACACACTAGTGTGCACACACACAGTCGTAAGCTTACAGATTAGATAGCGTACACACCAGCTCACCGGTGAGGTGAGCTACACACTGGTGAGTTAACACACCCACCTGTTTACGTGCGCAAAGCTCTTAACCCTAAACCTAACATATCCCAAATGTCATGGCTAAAGTTATTTTACACACGCACGTGCATACACACGCACGTGCATACACGCATGCGCTTATGAAGGCACGCATGCACACATACGTGCACACAATCACACATGCACGCACATGTTTAAACATATACAATTCCATGGCGTTGGACTTGAGACTCCCAGAAGTGGAATCAGGACTCCTGAGTGTGCGATATAGCTCAGTGGGCCTTTCTTGGTAAAATTGAAATAATTAGTTTAGTTTCAGGATGTAGGGTTCTGAAGATATTTCATCTTTCAGTCCTTTCTGACCGTTTGAGTGTGGGTGAGTGAGTGACAACTACTTATGCATTTTTTTTTATTACAAATACAAGCATTTCCAGCTATTGACATGAAATGTATTAACTCTGGAAGATGATGGTGATACAGGTGGTGGGTAGCGGTAGTGTAGCGTTTAGCACGCTGCACTACGAACCCGGCGACCCGAGTTAAATTCTCGCTCATGCCCAACGCTGGTAACGACTCTCTGAACCGGTCATGGACCTCCCCTAGGTCGACTCAGCCTCAAATGAGTACCTGGTGTGGTGTAAACATGACTACTGGGGAGACAAAGGCGGCCGGGCGTGGTGTTGGCCACCCACCCCTCGTGTGCCATGCTGACCTTCACAGGTACTCGCTAACAGCACTTGCCCCAACAGTCTATTCGGGCTATACAGGGAGTCTTTGCTTTGGTGGTGATGATACAGATGGTGATTTATTATACAGATGGTTAGGATGATGATAATGATACATTTGGTGATGATGGTGGTGATGATGGGACTGTAAGAGTCGTCCTTGAAGATATTTACTGTGTAATATTAAGACACACTAATATAAAATGTAATCATTAAAGCACAATATATAACATTTGTAATTTCTGTTGAAAGCATGTGCTTATAATTGTGACGTGTATTTGTACGTGGTTGTGCATGAATGCACGTGTTTTTTATTTTCTGTATTAGGTGCTTGACGACAGCACTTGGCCCAACAGTCTATATTGGTTGTACAGGAAATCTTTGTGTTTTGATTCATGAATGTTCCATTCACGAAATTTAGTGAAAACGAAATTGACAAATTAAGGATACTTTTCGACTTACGAAATAGGATTTCAGCGGAAACAATGTATCACATGGCACGCACCATGAGATCATCAAGCAAAACGCTGTCATCCATCCACGACAGTGTCACGGTATCCCCATAGTGCAAAAGTAACGCCTCGTCACCTCTCCAGTCATTCCAACATGCAGATCTTTTGGTGAGTTCCTTGAAGATGTTAATTATTTTTGTTTTAAATTGATTATTATTCAACCGTTGTAATATTTGTTCTTTATTATTTTTTGCATTGTGAAATGTTGGTGTTTATTTTGGGTTTATAGTAGAAATGACTGTCTGAAACACATCGCAAGTTTTTCGTATTCAATTAATGGGAAAAGCCATTCCGATTTACGATATTTTGTTTTACGTGCGTTTTTCGAAGAACGCATCCCTTTCGTAAGTAGAGGCATACATGTACAGGAATCCATTGCCAACCGCTAATTTACCAACCACGAGATTTTAGTAAACACGGATTGACTACTGGATACCTGTTTACTAACCACGAGCATCTCGCTTTGAGTATTCGCGAGTCGCGCCGAGTCGTGAAATCAAAACAACACGATGTACCTTATGGGGGGGGGGGGGGTTCTTGTATTTGTTCTTGTATTTGTACGAGCTGTTGTTTGTTTATGTTACTGATGTTTATGGGGAGCGTTAGTGCAGCGGGTTAGCGAGCTGTACTATGAATCCATTAATCCTGGTATAATTCCTGCTCATGGCCAACACCAGTGGCAATTATCTGAACCATTCCTGGACCTACCCTTGGCCTCAAATGAGTACTTGGTGCATTGTGAAAACATCAGCACTGGCAGAGACAAACCCCATATGCTGTGCTGGCCTGCATAAGTGCTCATAACGGCACTTACCCAACAGTCTGTTACATGGGGGGATCTTAGTCTTGGCGTGTAAGTGAGAGTTTGTGGACTTTGCATGTTCTTCCCCTGTTGTGCACGCGTTTTCTCAGGGTTCTCAGCTTTCAAAAAAGAACAACCAATACTAACAGTGAGATTTTACTTGCAAATTACTTAAACAGGGATTACACACAGTGGCAACATCGCCCCCTTCTGTGAAAGCTGGACAGGACCCTCCTGCAAAAGAGTGAGACTTCCCTGAATAAACAAGTGTAGCACGGTAATCTTTGAAATAATAAAATAACTATTCACCCCTAGAGTGGACAGGGTAACGAGGGCGATCCTAGCAAGTGAGGGAGGTGTACTCGGACGGAACGGACGACGGCTCCCAGCCGACCTCTTCGCCTTTGTAGATCTTGTCATCGTTGGAGGCCGGTCTCAGCTCTGCGAGGATCGCCTCAAACGTGGGGCGCTCTAACGGCGCGTGGCTCCAGCAGTGGTGCATCACCTTGCGGCTGTGGGGTGAGGGGAAGGTGCGGTAAGGGTGCGAGGAAGGCGAATCGCGCACAAGCTCGGACTGCGCTTTCACCTCTTCCAGTGCGCGTTCGTTCTCAGAATGGTTGAATGAGTGCCGATGATGTTAATGACGTCACGGAGGGGGATGAAGGGGGTCAGGTGGCGAGGGGGGTGAGGGGGGGTGTGAGTAGGTAGAGGGTCATGAAGGCATAAAATATGTACAGTATGGATTCACACAGCGGCGTCTAAATGCCACTGCATCTCCATACGTAGTGCAGAAACACTGGTCATGTTTATCTTGTAGAGAGAGAAGAAGTATGTGGGTCTCTACAGTGAGGGAAAAAAGTATTTGATCCCCTGCTGATTTTGGACGTTTGCCCACTGACAAAGAAATGATCAGTCTATGATTTTAGTGGTAGGTTTATTTGAACAGTGAGAGACAGAATAACAACAAAAAAATCCAGAAAAACGCATGTCAAAAATGTTGTAAATTTATTTGCATTTAATGAGGGAAATAAGTATTTGACCCCTCTGCACTTGGTGGCAAAACCCTTGTTGGCAATCACAGAGGTCAGACGTTTCTTGTAGTTGGCCACCAGGTTTGCACACATCTCAGGAGGGATTTTGTCCCACTCCTCTTTGCAGATCTTCTCCAAGTCATTAAGGTTTCGAGGCTGACGTTTGGCAACTCGAACCTTCAGCTCCCTCCACAGATTTTCTATGGGATTAAGGTCTGGAGACTGGCTAGGCCACTCCAGGACCTTAATGTGCTTCTGCTTGAGCCACTCCTTTGTTGCCTTGGCCGTGTGTTTTTGGTTATTGTCATGCTGGAATACCCATCCACGACCCATTTGCAATGCCCTGGCTGAGGGAAGGAGGTTCTCACCCAAGATTTGACGGTACATGGCCCCGTCCATCGTCCCTTTGATGCGGTGAAGTTGTCCTGTCCCCTTAGCAGAAAAACACCCCCAAAGCATAATGTTTCCACCTCCATGCTTGACGGTGGGGATGGTGTTTTTGGGGTCATAGGCAGCATTCCTCCTCCTCCAAACACGGCGAGTTGAATTGATGCCAAATAGCTCCATTTTGGTCTCATCTGACCACAACACTTTCACCCAGTTGTCCTCTGAATCATTCAGATGTTCATTGGCAGGGAAAAAAGTATTTGATCCCCTGCTGATTTTGTACGTTTGCCCACTGACAAAGAAATGATCAGTCTATATTTTTAATGGTAGGTTTATTTGAACAGTGAGAGACAGAATAACAACAAAAAATACCGAAAAATGCATGTCAAAAATGTTATAAATTGATTTGCATTTTAATGAGGGAAATAAGTATTTGACCCCCTCTCAATCAGAAAGATTTCTGGCTCCCAGGTGTCTTTTATACAGGTAACGAGCCGAGGTTAGGAGCACACTCTTAAAGGGAGTGCTCCTAATCTCAGCTTGTTACCTGTATAAAAGACACCTGTCCACAGAAGCAATCAATCAGATTCCAAACTCTCCACCATGGCCAAGACCAAAGAGCTCTCCAAGGATGTCAGGGACAAGATTGTAGACCTACACAAGGCTGGAATGGGCTACAAGACCATTGCCAAGCAGCTTGGTGAGAAGGTGACAACAGTTAGTGCGATTATTCGCGAATGGAAGAAACACAAACGAACTGTTAATCTCCCTTGGCATGGGGCTCCATGCAAGATCTCACCTCGTGGAGTTGCAATGATCATGAGAACGGTGAGGAATCAGCCCAGAACTACACGGGAGGATCTTGTTAATGATCTCAAGGCAGCTGGGACCATAGTCACCAAGAAAACAATTGGAATACACTACGCCGTGAAGGACTGAAAGGTTCCC
The DNA here is from genome assembly GCF_048934315.1 of Petromyzon marinus. NCBI lineage: Eukaryota > Metazoa > Chordata > Hyperoartia > Petromyzontiformes > Petromyzontidae > Petromyzon > Petromyzon marinus. The sequence continues at coordinate 2,218,031 of NW_027423677.1, read as the reverse complement.
CTGCTCAAGAAAGCACATATACATGCCGGTCTGAAGTTTGCCAATAAACATCTGAATGGTTCAGAGGACAACTGGGTGAAAGTGTTGTGGTCAGATGAGACCAAAATGGAGCTCTTTGGCATCAACTCAACTCGCCGTGTTTGGAGGAGGAGGAATGCTGCCTATGACCCCAAGAACACCATCCCCACCGTCAAGCATGGAGGTGGAAACATTATGCTTTGGGGGTGTTTTTCTGCTAAGGGGACAGGACAACTTCACCGCATCAAAGGGACGATGGACGGGGCCATGTACCGTCAAATCTTGGGTGAGAACCTCCTTCCCTTAGCCAGGGCATTGAAAATGGGTCGTGGATGGGTATTCCAGCATGACAATAACCAAAAACACACGGCCAAGGCAACAAACGAGTGGCTCAAGAAGAAGCACATTAAGGTCCTGGAGTAGCCTAGCCAGTCTCCAGACCTTAATCCCATAAAAAATCTGTGGAGGGAGCTGAAGGTTCGAGTTGCCAAACGTCAGCCTCGAAACCTTAATGACTGGAGAAGATCTGCAAAGAGAAGTGGGACAAAATCCCTCCTGAGATGTGTGCAAACCTGGTGGCCAACTACAAGAAACATCTGACCTCTGTGATTGCCAACAAGGGTTTTGCCACAAAGTGCAGAGGGGTCAAATACTTATTTCCCTCATTATAATGCAAATCAATTCATAACATTTTTGACATGCATTTTTCTGGATTTTTTTGTTGTTATTCTGTTTCTCACTGTTCAAATAAACATACCATTAAAATTATAGACTGATCATTTCTTTGTCAGTGGGCAAACGTACAAAATCAGCAGGGGATCGAATACTTTTTTTCCCTCATTGTATGTGAGGAGTCTGTGGGTCGCAACAGCACGTACGGCTGGAAGTAGGACATTCCAGACTAAGAGGGTTCATAATGGCCGTGTCAACGAGACTGAACCAGCCAGCACAACTCACTGCCAATAACACATCACGTAATTCACCCTTAAGCAATTGTTCAATCAATTAACTGAATCACTACAATTAAAATCAAAGAATATCCCAGAACAAACACTTCGCACTCTCCTCCGTCAGCCACCTGCATCCACAATAGAAACGCATCAGTCCAGCAGTGGATAAAACCTGGTGTGGGAGGTATGGGGGGGCGGCTTACACTTGCGGTGGACAGCAGGGGGGTGGCTGCATGCAGTAGCCATCGCAGATCAAGCGGTAGAACGTGTCATCGACTGCCATGGGCCAGGGTAAGGGGCCTCTCCTACACCCACACACATCACACACCGAGCGGTACACACGTCACACCAAGGAGCACGCACATCACACCAAGGAGCACGCACATCACACACCGAGCAGCACGCACGTCACACACCGATGAGCACGCACGTCACACACCGAGCAGGTTGCACAGGGCTCCTTTATCAAGACAAACGTGGAGCAGATTACACCTACTACAATACGCCTGTCACAATGCCCCCCTCTCCCCCCCACCCCCCCAGTTTATGGGGGGGCGCAGGCCTCACTCCCCCCTTCCCGTCAGCCCCCCCTAATAAATGGTCCGGTTGCATTGTGAATGCACCACTCGAATGACGTGCAGTCCCGTGGCGCACTGTAACGGGCTCGTGATTTACTCAATAAAATTCAACGTAAAAAAATAAAAACGAGCCCAAGACATTTAAAATAAAGTATGGCCATCGTGTGTCAGCATCACAGGCGACAATTGTCATGTAAAAAAAAAACTTCACTGCGAATCACTCAATTGGGATTGCTCGCAGCAAACAGCACTTGACCTCCTTACAGGTTAGGTGCTGAATAACCGTGTGTCACACAGAGAACAGTTGCCACTGAGGGTGCCCTTTTCAAATGCTTGAGATGAGATGTGATTATCGCGTGTAAATGTGCACACTAAAATAACCAAAAAATTATAAGCGAACTATTATCGTTTCAGGTGACAGGGTGGTGCACCGGTGATCTTTGACCCTCGCAACAAGAAGGGCCTTGGTTAATTAATTATCCAGTTTGCTCACATAGCTAGAAAACACACAATCACAATGTAACTGGGTATTGGCCAAGCATCCCAATGCTAACGTTACCTGCAAATTACTTCATTGGGATGACACTCGGCAGCAGAGCCGGATGATGGCATTGCTGGCGCGCTATGCCATTGGCAAGCTTAAGAGGCCCCTTCTATGAATGCCTGTATATTTTTGTCAGCAGAATGAAAATAACTGCTTTGGAGAGTCTTTTTTTCTCACCGATCTTTATTTATTAAGCAATTATGTTAAAACTCGAAACCTCATGTCCATTTCTTGTTTCGTATTTAGAGATCCCCCCCTCTCTTAATGCGAGGCCCTAAGCTGGAAGCGTGGCCGGTGTGAGCTCGCCTGTGATGAATCACACGTATAATTGTGCACTCTAATTTTCTATGGGTGGCCAGGAGAATTTATTATTATTTAAGTGAATGCAATGGTGATCAGGGGATTGGATCCAGAGCCCCTCGTACACAGTAGAGTACAAGGGAACGCCCACAATACAGATTTGAGCTGACCTGCGGATTGAGAAATTGAACTGTTTTGTGACGTGGAGGGTGTTTCTGAATGCTATTGTGACCGACCCGTCCCGACGGGAGGAGAGGGGACAGGGTGGACGGGCTGCATGAGCTTACTCTCCGGCACTGCACAGCACAACATCGCCTCCCTACTGCAAAAATACTCGGCAGGACCCTCCTGAAAATGAAAGTCTTCGGAATCAGTGAGGCCTGTCCTTGGGAGGACAGGCGTAGTCTTGGTCGTCACAAGCGAACATTTGTTTCTCCACATTAATTTGTATCCCCGGGTTACCATCAGGGCTGGGCGCTGCAAGCTTAGCTTCTGAGATCTGATGAGACTGGCCGTTTTTTAAAATGTAATTTCGGCATCTGGAGCCCAAGCATGCAACAACTTTATGCAACTTCTTGGTTATTTTGGTAAAGTCACGTAGAATGGAAATAAAATAATAAAACATAATAAAAAATAAAATTCTCACGACAATTCTGCCAAAACACAAGTAACCTTCAGGTGAAGGAACAGAACTGTCGGGACGACAGCGCTTCAATAACTGCTGCTAAGATTCGCAGCGTCTTTTAAGCTAGGTGGGAGAGGTAAAGTGCCTTGACAAAGGAGTTTACATATCAAACAGGAGAATTTAGCATTGAAATCGCTGTGTTAAAGTGTTGGATCAGCAGGGTGTTAAAGTCAGAAATAAGCATGTAACTGGGAGATTAGCATGATGTTAATGTGAGGGATTAACATGTGACTGGTCACGGAAATAGCTATGTTAAAGTTTCCATCTCAACAGAGGCATTTAGTATATGGACGCTAAAGGACTGCAACTACCCAATTATTATACAATTAACCGATGTGAAAAAAAACTAAGTATAAACTACATCAATATAATAAATGTACTCAATATGTTCTTCAATATGTTGAGCTATAAACATAAAGTAACTGTGTATACACTACACTATATAATGAATACCATATAGTAAACGAATTAATAAAACTAAAATATAAACTACATCAATGTTATTAATAAACTCTATATACTCTCCAATCAGCTGAGCTACTAACAATAACTCATTATACATTACAATGCCATATGGCGAAAAAATCGGTGGCGGTTTTTTCCTTCTTTCCAACGTTAGCACCACGGAGAGCGACGAGCCTCGTTCAGACGGACGAGTCCATCCATGCTCGGAACGGAGGAGGGGGGAGAAACAGCCACGATGTGCTGCTCTGTCCTGTGTTGCGTTACCACCATGCCATAAACTAGACTACTATACATTGTAACGTTATACCTTCCAATCTAAACTGCATTGTATAATATCGTATACACAGCCCAATGTAAGATCGAACATTATGCAGTATATTTATATGTCTTCAACTAAACTTTTTCATACATTACACGACTATACACCGTAATATACACTACCATAGACAAACCCACCCTTGAATTACACAATGCGTTACTTTACACTACCCTATACTTTAGACTGTAAAATGTTAGACTTGTAATATTACACTATGTATTATTCTACCAACCCTACTGTATACCACACTGCTGTATATTCACAATACAATTACGATACAATATATTGCCTTATGAATTATGTTAAACATTACAATGTTATACTATTTATTATTATAACATGCTATAAACCATACCATTGACCGTCGTGTGAAGAGGCAGTGCCAGCGAATGGACTGCAGTCTGAATGTCACCATAAAATACAATCAATTAAGAACTGAAATTGTTTATAACGTCTTTCCAATGAAATTTTCTTTTAAAGCTTTCGTGACTGCAGTAATTCATATTCTTAGTTCTTTCGGTAAAGTCACGTTGAAGGGAAACAACAAAATAATAAAATATATATAAAACAATAAAAATTCTCACGACGTTTCGACCATAACACAAACCAATTCCTCGACCACATCAATTCCATACACCCAGCCATCAGATTCACCATGGAGGTCGAAAAAGATGGCAAGCTACCCTTTTTGGATGTCCTAATTAAAAGGAGACCTGATGGTTCAATGAGCCACTCTGTCGACAGGAAAGCTACGCATACGAATGCTTACTTAAAACCGGATTCCCACCACCATCCATGCCAGAAGAACTCCCTCATCAAGACTTTATACCATAGTGCCCAATGCATTTCCGACCAGGAACACATTGCCAGTGAACTTAAGCACGTACACCAAGCTCTCAAGGCTAATGGTTACTCCGACTACACAATCCGCAAAGCCATCACTCCAGCCATGAAGAAGGATCCTCTTGAGGAGCCATTCAAAACCATCACCTTACCCTACATTGCGGGGGTCACAAAAAAGATCTCCAAAATCCTGAATAAACACAAGATCCAAGTCCGATTCAACACAGTACATAAAATCCGTGATCTGGTTTCGTCTGTAAAAGATGTGGCTCCAGACATACAGTACCCAGGCGTCTACAAACTAAGTTGCCTCTGTGGTAGCAGTTACATTGGAGAAACCAAACGACATATCTGGGACCACATCCGTGAACATAAAGCAGACTTGAAACACGGTAGGACGAGCACCTCAGCCGTGGCAGATCACTGTTATAATTCAGTGGGCTCACATGACATTGACTTCTCCAAGACGGACATTCTCTGCAAGCCATCCGGCTACCATGAGAGATTCGTTCATGAGGCCATCCACATATACAAACACAGAAACAATTTCAACCGAGAAGATGGATTCTGGCTTAGTAACCATTGGAAAGACGTTATAAACCATTTTGGTACTTAATTGATTGTATTTTATGGTGACTTTCAGATCGCAGTCCATTCGCTGCCACTGCCTCTTAATACCTTTCACACGACAGTCAATGGTATGGTTTATAGCAGGGGTGTCCAAACTTTTTTTCCCGAGGGCCACATACAGAAAAATATACGAAGGATTGGGCCACTCATTAGACGTGAGGTATACTGCCTCACTTCTCATGCACTAATATTGTCAAAATCAATCAAATGCAGGTAAATTACGTTTGATTATTGAACATGTTTGAAGAAAAAAAGCCTCCATCATAGCTCTTCATTAGTAGATTTAAATTTTATTTTTTACAAAAAGGTTGGCAGGTAATTCTCTCAGTGACAGCCTCAGATTGGTTCTTAGGGTGCTGATCCCCCTTCATTGTCCACATGAAGGGAGAGCCAAGAAGACAAATAGGGGATGTGGATATTTCAAGCTTATTACACAAATACATTATTGGGCTTGTTAACACATCAACTAACGTTTGTTAAAAAAATTGTCATCAACTTTAATTGACTGAATTTATGAAGTAATTGGGCTTATTAACAAATGAAAACGGTGTGTATATTTTTAACTCACCTGTAATGGGAATAATGTTACGCTCAGTGGGAGCAGTGATGCTGTGCTTTGGTCTGAAGGATAGCTGGCAGGTCAGGAGTAAGTTTGGTGGTTGAGATGCGAAGGACGTCACGGAGATGGCTGTCGGTCGTTCTGGTTCTCAGCCTGCTTTTGTTCAGCGTTAACAGAGAGAATGTCTGCTCACATATGTATGTTGAGCCGAACAGACTCATAATTCGTTTTGCATGGCGTCTCGTCAGAGGAAACTTGGCCTTTTCCAACCTCCGGTAGAAGTCAGGTAGGGAGAGAAGCTGATGCTGATTCTTCAGAGAATCATCACACTGAATTTCGATCAGTTCTAATTGCAGACTCTCCTCCACTTCTTTTGCATCCATTGAAAACGGAGCCGCAAACAGTGTGATTTCCTTCTCAATGACAGAAAAATCTTGGAAGCGCTGACTGAATTCTGTCATGAGAGATGTGGTCACAGACACATATTCTCCCATTTTTGCAGAGAGCTTGGCATTTGGAAATGCGCATTGATTTCGGTCAGCGTGGGGAAGTGCGCTACATTGAAGTTGCGCAGTTGTGACTCGAAGAGACGGAGCTTCGCACGGAATGCTTTCATGTGCACATACAGCTGTGGTACCAGCTGCTCTTTGCCTTGTAGTCTCTTGTTCGGGGTGTTGAGATGATCAGTGAGATCAACTAAAAAAGCCAGGCCTGCCAACCATAAAGGGTCACTGATCTCATGGAGAGGTCTGCCCTTTTCTTTCAAAAACTTGTCGATATATGATCTCAGGGAATAAAACCACTGCAGCACGGAGCCGCGACTGAGCCAGCGCACTTGAGAATGGTAGAGTAGGTCCCCGTATTCAGCATCGACATCAGAGAGGAACGCTTGCAATTCTCTGTGGTAAAGCCCTCGGGCCATAATTTTTTTTGACATTTTTCACAACTGTGTTCATCACATCGCCAAGCTGGATTATCTTGGCACAGAGGGCTTCTTGGTAGATGATACAGTGCATTTTAACAGTCTCACCTCCGCTCTCCTGCACCTTGGCACTCACCATAGAAGCCATTCCTTTGCGCTCGCCTGTCATTGCTGGAGCCCCATCCGTTGTAATTCCACACAGCTTGTCCCATTTAAGTCCAGCCTGGTTAATTGAATCTGACACAGCTTCAAACATGTCCTTCCCAGTTGTTGTCCCCTTTAGACTCCGAAGATCAAGCACTTCCTCCGTAATGCAAAAATTCTCATTAACTCCCCACAAAAAAATTAACAGCCGTGCAGTGTCCGTGGCATCTGTGCTCTCATCACATGCAATCGAGTAAAAATCGAAAGCACAAGCTTTATCTGACACTTGCTGTTTTAAGTTAGCCGACAAGTCTTCAATTCGCCGCACAACCTTATTTCTGGACATACTAACATCGTTAAAATCCTGCATTTTCTCCAGGCACATTCCCACGACTTTAGTGAGGCACTGTTTGATGAAGTCACCGTCTGAGAAAGGTTTCCCGTGTAGGGCAATGAGTTGAGCTACTTCATTGCTGGCTATTGTTGCATTTTCTTGAGCTTTGTTAGCACGGGAAAAAAAAAACCCTGCTGCTGCGTTAGCAGGCTAGCTTGCCATTTGCTTTACCTTCTTTCTCCGCTCGGCGCCAGTGTAGGACGTGAAGGTCTGATGTTTCGTTTCATAATGCCGTCGTACATTGTACTCTTTCATCACGGCAACACTCTCATTACAAATCAAACAAACACACTTCCCCTTGGTTTCAATGAAAAAAAAATCATTTTTCCACCGAGTCTGAAATTTTCTGCACTCGCTTGCAATCTTGCGTCTCTTCGGTTCCGGCATTTCTGGTGACCCTGAGCAAATGTTTTCTTCGATTGCTTGCTTTGTGGAGACGCTGCCTTGTTCAAGACAATAGCGCCATCTAGTGCTTAAATTAAGAAATGCGATACAGTGGGCCATAGTCCATTATATTTTTAAACTTTGATACGGGCCAATTAAAAATGGATGGCGGGCCGCAGTTGGCCCGCGGGCCGTAGTTTGGACACCCCTGGTTTATAGCATGTTATATAATAATAAATAGTATAACATTGTAATGTTTAACATAATTCATAAGGCAATATATAGTATTGTAATTTTATAGTGAATATATGTGTGGTATACAGTAGGGTTGGTAGAATAATACATAGTGTAATATTACAAGTCTAATATTTTACAGTCTAAAGTATAGGGTAGTCTAAAGTAACTCATTGTATAATTCAAGGGTGGGTTTGTCTGTGGTAGTGTATATTACGGTGTATAGTTGTGTAATGTAGGAAAAAGTTTATTTGGAGACATATCAATATAATGCATAATGTTAGAGCTTACATTGGGCTGTGTATACGATATTATACAATGTAGTTTAGATTGGAAGCTATAACGTTACAATGTATAGTAGTCTAGTTTATGGCATGGTTGTAATGCAACACAGGACAGAGCAGCACATCGTGGCTGTTTCTCCCCCCTCCTCCGTTCCGAGCATGGATGGACTCGTCAGTCTGAACGAGGCTCGTCGCTCTCCGTGGTGCTAACGTTGGAAAGAAGGAAAAAACCGCCACCCATTTTTTTCGCCATATGGCATTGTAATGTATAACGACTTATTGTTAGTAGCTCAGCTGATGGAGAGTATATAGAGTTTATTGATAACATTGATGTAGTTTGTATTTTAGTTTTTTTATTAGTTTACTATATGGTATTCATTAGATAGTGTAGTGTATACCCAGTTACTTTATGTTTATAGCTCAATTTATTGAAGAATATATTGAGTACATTTATTATATTGATGAAGTTTCTACTTAGTTTTTTTTTCACATCTGTTTATTGTATGATAGTTGGGTAGTTGCAGTCCTTTAGCGTCCATATATTAAATGCCTCTGTTGAGATGGAAACTTTGACTTTAACATAGCTATTTCCGTGACCAGTCACATGCTAATCCCTCACATTAACATCATCCTAATCTCCCAGTTACATGCTAATTTCTGACTTTAACACCCTGCTGATCCAACACTTTAACGCAGCTATTTCAATGCTAAATTATCCTGTTTGATATGTAAACTCCTTTGTCAAGGCGCTTTACCTCTCCCACCTAGTTTAAACGACACTGCGAATCTTAGCAGCAGTCATTGAAGTGCTGTCGTCCCGACAGTTCTGTTCCTTCACCTGAAGAAGGCTACTTGTGTTGTGGCCGAAACGTCGTGAAAATTTAATTTTTTATTACGTTTTATTCTTTTTTATTTTATTTCCATTCTACGTTACTTTACCGAAAGAACCAAGAAGATGAATCCCTGCAGTCACGAAAGCTTTAAATCTGAACTTTACGCAATTAAAAATCATAGTGTAAGATAAGACTACAATCGTTGTCTGCTGTGAGGATCTTCTGTACTCAGGGCCCCGAATGTTTGTGGCAAGTGAAAGTTTGTCTCAGCAAAATATAAGATTTCTCACAGTAGCATACTGTATGACCACATGTCGCTCTGCACCTTGTAGAGCCCATGGAACATGCTTTCTGAAGACATACACTTTACAGGCAGAGGCACCTAATGGACATGACCGCATGGCCACAAGCACAACAACAATACGTTCAGTAAATTCAGTTCAGGGCGATGCTTCGCGATTCGTCATACGTTTTTTGCGTGAGGCCACATATTCATCTGGCCAAATTAGCGTCATCTAGCCCTCCACTACCCTGAAGGGTTAAATGTGTAGTGACATCACGGGATGTCACTGTGTAGTGCCGGCCCTAGAGAGGCACGGCGTGCGGTGTATTGACATCGCGGATACCACTATGGTGTGGGTGTAGTACTGGCCCTAGAGGGGCTCGGTCAGCGCTGATTGATCAGCTGGATGGCATCACGCTTGGCGTGCAGTGCCAGCCCGACAGGATAGGGTGTGGGAATGCCGGCCGTATGAAAGGGGTTACAAAAGGCCATGGCACTCTGGTTGACCCGAGAGGACACGTGACCGGTTAAGTCTACAAAGGGGCCCCAAGTGGGGGATAGGGGTGGTCACGTGGTCGGGGTCCAGATCCTGCTGCTCGAGGATTCTAGAAGGTGGTCGTGGCCAAGGGCGGAGCCAGCCACGCCACAGAGAATATAAGCCGGATCCCCCAGAGGGACCGGCGTTGTTGTTCATCTTGAAGAAACCTTTGTCTGCGTCTACGTTCTACCGAGTCTCCAACACGTGGACCTGGACCCGAGCTGTGGTCCCGGTCTGTCGTAGCTAGTCATGTTGTAATTAGTGTAGTTAGCCTGGTGGTCACCACCACAGGTTATTCTGGGCCAGAGTTACCCCGTGTACCACATGGTGGGGGGGGAGGAGGAAGGCGATTTGTGAAATTGCCCCATATTTTAAACTATCGGCAGAGCAGAGAGATTGAATCCAATTACCGACCTCTAGATTGCAAGTCTAGGGTGGGGGGGCCATTGCACCACCATGTGTGGCAGCACCCCCCACTCTTTTTTTTCTTAGGGCCTGTGCAAAATAAAATAAAAACATTGAGTACAATTAAAGTGATGGGCCTTCTATCCCGATGATGGTGATGACATTGGCGATACTGATAATGATGCTGATGATGCTAAGTAAGGTTAGGACTCACATTGCCCTTCAGGTATTTGGGGTCAGTGTGGACGTCCCGTTCCAGCCCAAAGTTGCAAATTTTGGTGATGTGTCGATGCGTTACCAGCAATTTCCTCGCAGCCAGGTCCCCTGTTGTATCTATGTTCCCCCCTACTTGGGTGTCTGTATATACATCTGGGGTTATGTGTTTCCTCTCTCTCGTAAATTTAGCTCTTCTGTACCTGATGATGGCTGCTTGTGTTGCAACCGAAACGTCGTACGCTATTTAGTTTTTTTATTATTTCTTATTTATACGTGACTTTACCGAAAAAAACTAAGAGTAATTCCTGCAGTCACGAAAGCTTCGAATCAAGTCTGAACTACCTCTACGGGGAGGTATGAGGTTTGTGTCTTTGTGTTGTCTCTGCTTGTGTATCTGTCTTTGTTTCTTGGCTTGGATTTGTGTCTCTGTGCTGTCTCTGCCTGTGTGTGGGCCTTGGTGTTTTCGAGTGTGTGCTGCTGCACCCCCTTTGCTCCATGCATACCTCATGCTAAATTGTCCCATTGTCTCTCAGCCTTACCTTCTCTGCCTATTTAAGGCGACTTCACTGTGTGCGTGTCTGTGCTGGTTCGCTCTACTTGGATGTCTATGTGTGTGTGCGCGGTCTGTATTTTAAATTTCATACTTAACTTGCAATTTAGCAATCTTTGAAATAGCGTAATCAACCAGACTATGCGTTAATTGTGTTTTGACCGACCGTCTGTGTTGCTTTATATGGTTTCCAAATGTTGCTAAACCCTGTTTGTTTGGTATGCTTCTCTCTCTGTGTCCCCTGTTGTATCTGTGTTAGTTCCACCCTACTTGTGTCTGTATATACATCTGGGGTTATGTTTCCTCTCTCTCGTAAATTTAGTTCTTCTGTACCTGATGATGGCTGCTTGTGTTGCAACCGAAACGTCGTACGCTATTATGTTATTTTATTATTTCTTATTTTTACGTGACTTTACCGAAAAAAACAAAGAGTAATTCCTGCAGTCACGAAAGCTTTGAATCAAGTCTGTAGTGCCTCTTGTTAAACAGTGCTTCAGTTAAACAGGAATATTAATAAATCTAGCAGCCATGACTTGAAAAGTAACAAATTTACATTTTGGGTGGCACTCTAAATCGTCCGGTAAATCGTGTCGCCAATTATAATGTCTGCGTTTATCTGCGCGTGTCTGTGTACCCCCAGTGGAGGAATACGTGCGCCGCTTGCTGGACAACCCTGAGTTGATTGACCGTCTGGCACTGGCCACGGAGCAGGTGAGACTCCGTATGCGTGCATCAGCTCTGCCCCCCCTCATATTTTTGGTGCGGGCCTGTACCCTTGTCCGACCCCTCACTTCCGCGTTGCATCCAGCTGCCTCACTGAAGAAAGGGACACTTGCCTTGCGCTGAGTACGACGTTTCGCTGGTTGTAATCGCCAGGGAAACGATATACTCGATTTGTAAGTGTTGTGGGTTTACTCTCCAATACACTGGCGTGCTGCAGTAGTAACTAATTGACACGTTTTGTTTTACGTAGCAAACCTTACTAATTGGCTGTACCGGGTTAACTACACACATTTACGCGCTCTTACCCAAAAAACCTTTATTATGGATAATATTGGTCGCGAAAGAATACGTGTTAAACAGCTCCCTTTTAGAACGTCTCATCCTCACCAGCAATGGTCAATCAATCAAATAAATCCTAGATTTATAACGTGGCATATTTAGCAAAAAGCAGAGACGGAAGGGTGAAACTCTAGAGGTAGCTCTATGATATCCGCTTTTGTGGAACGTTCTCTAACACGGATGGCCGTACTGCTCTGAGATAAATCAGACTGGATCCTTCGTCTCGTTACGTGATGGCGGTTGCAAAATTGTTGTTGACGCGTGCATGTGCCGTGCGTGTGCTGTGTACGTGTGCAGGATGTGGTGGAGTCCCGGGTAATCTTCCCCGAACATCTCCCGCTGTCCCAGCTGCAGCAAGGTGTGCGCTCCGGCCGGTTTGTCCAGGGAACCTTCCTTGCGAGTCGTGAGAATTACCTGGAGGGGACTCTAAGGGTGCGAGGGGACGGTGACAGTGATAAAGAGGTACACGTTTCACAAGCCTGCGTCTGGAAGGAACATTGCTGTTCGATCGTATCTGTGTGAGTTTTAAAAACAAATTTATAATGAAGCAGTGGCATAGCCTTCTTGGCATGAGCAGTAGCTCTTAACCTTTACTGCAAGGCTGCAGTAAAGGTTAAGAGCTACTGGGCTAAAATATTTGTATTTTGAACGTCTTTTGCACCCTACGTAGGTGTCGTAGCCTGGCTCCTGCCCCCCCGGCCTGTGGGTCCTGGTGCAGTTGCACTGCCTGCACACTCGATAGCTACGCCACCACAACCACAGTATATACGTTAATTGTGACTACTTTAATAATAGGGTTTTTCCCTTTTTTTCTGGCAACAAAACTGAAACCTTTTACAAGGAATCATGTGTGCATTAACCACAATACTTGTGGTCAAAATGCAAACAAAAAACACTCTATGATAATATATACATTGTCCTTGAGACTGATTGGTCCACACCAGGGACGGCTTTCTTTTGAGCCTCGACCCAATTGGTGCGAGACCAGAGGACGCCAAAAGGCGTACGCATATATTGCAAATATTATCAGTGTGTTTTTGTTTGCATTTTCACCACAAGTATTGTGGTTAATGCACACATGATTCCTCGTAAAAGGTTTCAGTTTTGTTGCCAGAAAAAAGGGGAAAATCCTATTATATTTTGGTACTGGCAAAGGAGGTCTAATGATGGTTGTGACTACTTTGTTAACAAAATGAATGGTTCTAGATTTAAAGCTTTCGTGACTGCTAGGATCCATACTCTTTGGTTCTATTGGGTAAAGTCACGTAGGTGAAAATAAAATAACAAAAAATCACGACGTTTCGGCCACAACACAAGCGGCCTTCATCAGGTGAAGGGACGAGCCTGTCTGGAGAACAGCGCTGGAGTGGAAGTAGCCACGCTTAGATCACGACATTTAAGCTGTGTGAGAAGAAGAAAAAGACCACGCGCTTTGACAAAGGAATTAGCATATAATTTAGCATTGAAATGGCTCATTCAAATAGCTAAGTTAAAGTATACACATCCGCAGAGGTGCCCGTTGACAAAGGAATTAGCATCGAATTTAGCATTGAAATAGCTGAGTGATTAGCTAGTAACTGGTCACAGAAATAGCTATGTTAAAGTTAGAGTATATACATTCACCGAGGCACCTAGTACTCATCCAACAGGAGAATTTAGCGAAACACAACCACGCTCAGACATCGGACCTGTGTGCGAGCCTACAAGGTGTTCTGACAAAGAGATTAGCATAAAAATTAGCATTTGATTGGCGGATTTTAGGAAAGAGGTGGTGTACGTGCCGGTGGACTTGCAGTTTGGCGCGGGGGGGGGGGGGGGGAAGGGGGGAGGGGGATGTTCTGTTTGAGAGGAGACCTGATGGCTCATTGGGGTATTCTGTCTACAGGAAACCCACCCACACAGATTCCTACTTGAAACCTGATTCCCACCACCACCCAGCCCAAAAGAATTCTCTCATCAAAACTTTATTCCATAGGGCTCATTGCATTTCGGACCAACACCACCTGACCAATGCATTAAAACATGTACACCTGGCCCTCAAAAGGAATGGTTACTCTGACCGTACCATCCGCCAAGCTGTCTCTCCCTCCATACAGAAACAACCACTTGATACTCCGGTCAAACCATCACACTTCCATATATCGCAGGCATTACTAAAAAGATTTCCAAAATTCTAAACAAACACAAGATCCAGGTCCGGTTCAATACAGGACACAAAATTCGTGATCTTAATTAATTGTATTTTTACGATGACTTTTTTCGATTTAAAGCTTTCGTGACTGCAATGATTCATCTTCTTTGGTTCTTTCGGTAAAGTCACGTAGAATGATAATAAAATAATAAATTGATAAAATAAAATAACACAATAATATTCTCGAGACTGTCCTGTCTGGTAGGACAGTCTCGCCCCCTTCACCTGATGAAGGCCGCTTGTGTTGTGGCCGAAACGTCGTGAGAATATTATTGTGTTATTTTATTTTATCAATTTATTATTTTATTATCATTCTACGTGACTTTACCGAAAGAACCAAAGAAGATTTTACGATGACCTTCAGACCGCAGCTCTTTCGCCAGCATTGCCTCTTAATACCTCTCACACCACGGTTAATGGTATGGTTTTACAACATGGAGTATACTAGGGCCTCGCAGCTGTCTCTCTCCCCCTCCTCTGTTCCGACCATGGACGAACTCGTCCGTCTGAACGGGGCCCGTAGCTATCCGTGGTGCTAAAGTTGAGGGTAAGAATCCACCCATTTTTTCGCCATATAGCATTGTGATATATAACGACTTATTGTTGGTAGCTAAGCTGATTGGAGAATATAGAGTTTATTGATAACATTAAGGTAATTTATATTTTAGTTTTTATTGGTTCACTATATAGTACTGTGAATAGCTCAGATGTGTAGGCCTTGACTTCAACATAGTCATTTCTGTGACCAGTCACTAGCCAATCACTCAGTTATTTCAATGCTAAATTCGCCTAGTTATTTCAATGCTAAATTCTCCTGTTTGATTTGTACTAAGTGCCTCGGTGAATGTGTATGGTCTGACTTTAACGTAGCTATTTCTGTGAGCAGTTACAAGCTAATCACTCAGCTATTTCAATGCTAAATTCTATGCTAATTCCATTGTCAAGGGGTGCCTCTGCGGATGTGTATGCTTTAACTTAGCTATTGCAATGCTAAATTCTATGCTAATTCCATTGTCAAGGGGTGCCTCTGCGGATGTGTATGCTTTAACTTTTAACATAACTATTTCTGTGACCAGTCACAAGCTAATCATTCAGCCATTTCAATGCTAAACTATATGCTAATTCCTTTGTCAAGGCACTTTGTTCCTCTCACACAGCTTAAAGGCCGTGATCTGAACGTGGCTCTTTCACTCCAGCGCTGTCCTACCAGACAGTCTCGTCCCTTCACCTGATGAAGGCCGCTTGTGTTGTGGCCGAAACGTCGTGAGAATATTATTGTGTTATTTTATCAATTTATTATTTTATTCTCATTCTACGTGACTTTACCGAAAGAACCAAAGAAGCTGATCCCATCCGTGAAGGATGTCATTCCTGATTTACAGTACCCCGGGGTTTACAAATTGAGTTGTACCTGCGGTGATTGCTACATCGGTGAGACCAGGCGACATGTCTCTGACCGAATTCGCGAGCACAAAGCAGATTTGAAACACGGCAAAACGAATTCTTCTGCCGTGGCTGATCACTGTTACAACGCTGTGGGGGATCACGATATATTTTTTTCCGATACCAAGGTTCTTTGCAAACCCACGGGCTTTTATCAGAGATTTGTTCATGAAGCAATTCAGATTTACAAACACAGACACAATTTCAACTGAGAGGATGGTTTCAAAATTAAGCAACCATTGGAAAGATGTTCTAAATCGAACTAAACATTAAACTAATTTCAATGGTACAGTATATTTTTCGAGTAGTGGTACCCCAAACTTTCGCAGCTCTTATAAATTCCCATTTTCACACCATCAATAGGTAAAATCCCCCTCCCCCCTTTCCCCCCCCCCGCGCCAAACTGCAAGTCCACCGGCACGTACACCACCTCTTTCCTAAAATCCGCCAATCAAATGCTAATTTTTATGCTAATCTCTTTGTCAGAACACCTTGTAGGCTCGCACACAGGTCCGATGTCTGAGCGTGGTTGTGTTTCGCTAAATTCTCCTGTTTGATGAGTACTAGGTGCCTCGGTGAATGTATATACTCTAACTTTAACATAGCTATTTCTGTGACCAGTTACTAGCTAATCACTCAGCTATTTCAATGCTAAATTCGATGCTAATTCCTTTGTCAACGGGCACCTCTGCGGATGTGTATACTTTAACTTAGCTATTTGAATGAGCCATTTCAATGCTAAATTATATGCTAATTCCTTTGTCAAAGCGCGTGGTCTTTTTCTTCTTCTCACACAGCTTAAATGTCGTGATCTAAGCGTGGCTTCTTCCACTCCAGCTCTGTCCTCCAGACAGGCTCGTCCCTTCACCTGATGAAGGCCGCTTGTGTTGTGGCCGAAACGTCGTGATTTTTTGTTATTTTATTTTCACCTACGTGACTTTACCCAATAGAACCAAAGAGTATAAAATGAATGGTCTATTTCCACCTCCAAAATGTAACGTTAAATAACAATTAGGTACATTGGCCCTTTGTTGGAAAAAAAACCCAGTCCAGAAATTGCCCTGCTTGAACATATGTTACTGAAAAACATTGGTTTCAGAAGATTCATGGGCTAATAGTCCTACATTTTAAATTGTTTATTCGTGGTATTAAAACTCTCGTACAGTAAAACCTTGGATTGCGAGCATAATTCGTTCTGGAAACGTGTTTGTAATCCAAAGCACTCGTATATCAAAGCACTCGTATATCAGTTGTGATCACGTGACGTTCGGCAGTACAAAGCTGCTCGTATTGCAAGACCCTCGCTCGTTTATCAAATTAATATTTATTATATATTTTGCTCGTCTTGTAAAACACTCGCAGACCAAGTTATTCGCAATCCAAGGTTTTACTGTATATGCTGCTCTCTAACAGCACTTGGCCCAGCGGTCTGTTAAGGCTATACGGGGGATCTTTTTTGTCTCCGTGCAGGTGTTGATCCAGGGGCTGCAGCATTTAAACCGCGCGATGCACGACGACATCGTGTGCGTGGAGATGTTCCCCGAGGAGCGCTGGGTTGCCCCCTCCTCGCTGGTCCTGCACGATGAGGGCGTCGCAGGGGACGTTGCAGAAGAGAATGAGGAGGATGTGGTGAGTGGAGCGTCAACACTGCCGAACCAAAATCAAACCCAGACACCTGCAGTGTGCGTGTCTCTCTCCCCGTGGTCGCATGGATTTTTCTCCAGGTCCTCCGACTTTTCCTTGCACAGTTACAATCTGACATGCACTTAGAGTATTTGGCTGCTATCAATTTCAAATGTGATAAGATACTTCATTGAACGATCATTTGTGGCCAGGTCACTTAAAAAGAGCTATATAGCTCTCAGGGTCCTTACCTGGTAAAGTTATTTAGTTTATAGTTTTTAAATAGTTTTAATATAGTTTAAACAAAGAATAACAACAAACACTCAACCACTTCAAGAGAGACCTTAAACATAATGAACACCGTGTGACCAGACAACAATCCACATTAGAGATGCTGTTAGCTTGATTTTGCGTTTATTAAATGACTTTACATTACATTACTTCAAAATCAAGTCAGGAGTGCTAATCATTTCGTACTATTTTTGTATGTACGTAGGGGTTATTTGACCATACTTCGGTGCGGGTTGGTGAAGAGGGGGGGGGGCATAGATCAGGAGCATAGAAGGACAGGACAACAGTTCATTTTGCTGTACTGCGCTTTGCTGCCAGCCATTTTGGCGCAGAGCCTATACCACCTGTTATGCATATCCAGGCTCAACACGGTGGCGCTTCCACAGTCTGAGCTGGGTCACAGGGTGGCCTCTATATTGAAAACTAATTTCTTTAGTACTGCTTTTTGTATTTAGATTGTAGTCCTTGCCACGCACCTCTTTTTAGCATGGTTGGCTGTGTACGGTGCGAAATAAGTTTTACATGCATACATACCACAGTGACAAAATGCAAAACATAATAAAGTACAGCAAGAAGTTAATTGAAATTGGCACAAAAACAACCGTGGTTTATGAAAAGTCGACAATATTTCACAAACATAAATAAGTGTTAGATATTAAATCGCATGTAGTGCAAGTTGGCTTGGGCAGATTATTTATAGATTGATCATTGCACGGTTATACTTAGAAAAAACGTTACGTAAACATTAAACACATATAGGGTGACTGATGTGCTAAGCAGGTAAGAGAAAATGTCAATCACAATTGCAAGTGAAATCATAAAGAATCGAGAGATTAAGCATCAAATTGTGAATTAGATGGGAGGGTAACCTTTGTTGTAGATAATATTGGTCGCAAAAGCCTACGCGGTTTTTTTTTAAACATGTGGTGTCTGATGGGCGTGTTCCGGTTGATTCTATCAATCGCCAGAACTGTTTTAACTTATCAATATTTACGGAGGACTCCTCACTGTGATCTTTTGTCATTTTAACAAAGCGTCAGTCTCATTATTGGCATTGATGAGACACAGCATGAAACCACATCCGCAGGTTAAGCGCTATTGTTTTGGATTGCTCCTTCCCCTTCAAGCCAAATTGTATTGTGTTATGCAGTGAGCTGGTAAAAAAATAGTTATTTCATTATTTCAGTGTGTGAGAGAGACGCTACTGTGGTGAGTGCTCATTTGAGTTTGCGTTGTCATCTCCCGGTGCTATCCCAGCTGCTGCTGCTGCTGTCGTCGCTCTTGCTTAGATTACGCAACACGATGTTTGTCCTTTGTTTTGGTCTCCAGCTGAAAGCCGAAAGTGGGAAGATGCGTCGGCCCACTGGCAAAGTGGTCGGCATCATCAAGCGGAACTCGAGGCCGCTGTGCGGCATGCTCATGCCCAGCCCAATCAAGGAGGTGGGCTGATCTGCATGTGTGTGTGTACGTGTGGGGAGCGGTGATGTAGCGGTTAGCGCGCTGCGCTACGAATCCTGGGACCCGAGTTGGATTATATTTATCGCTCATAACCAATAAACAGCGGCAAATGTCTGAACCTGTCTTGGGCCCTTCCCTAGGTCGACTCGGCCATAAATGAGTATCTGATGTGGCATGTAAACATCAGCGCTGTGGAGACAAAGGCGGTCGGGCATGGTGCTGGCCGTACCCACCCCGTCGTTTGCCGTACCAGCTTGAATAGGTGTGTGCTGACGGCACTCGCCCAAACAGTTTGTTGAATGCCTTACTGGGGGCTCTTTGTGCGTGTTGCAGGCCACCCGCCACCTGTTCATGCCCGCGGACCGCCGCATGCCACGAGTGCGGGTGGAGACAAGACAAGCAGCGTCCCTGCAGGCCCCCCGCATCGTGGTGGCCATCGATGGCTGGCTGCGACACTCCCGCTACCCGAACGTACGACTGCACCGTGACGCCCCGCACGCCGTGACACCTCACCCGTCCGTCCCGTGGTCGGCATCGTCGGGCTCATCCTTCTGTCACTTGACGCGCGGCCACGCGGCTCTGTATGCAATACAGCCGTCGAACCCAAAACACGAACGGTGACACGGTGAATTGGAAGTCAGGGTGGATGAGATGGCACCACTGTGATTTTTTTGTTTGAAAGCATGGCAAACTCACCTGTGATTCAACCTAGGTTATTAAGGTGTTGTAAGTTGATAGTCTCAGCCCAGTCACCAATAACTGCACCAAAAACGATATTAAATTTGGTCGTGCACTTCGATTGTTTAATTTCCATCTCTGAGAAAACTACTGCGTTTGACTGCCATGTGATGAACATTGCTTTGATTGGCAGAGTGGTTGGAAAAGCACTGCCCCCCTACAATTTGGACTGCATTTCACTTCAATGGATCTTAGAAGTAGCTCTGTTATGTCTGCTCCTGTGGGTCGTCCTTGACCACGGAGGGTTTGTATAGATTCCTCGTCTTGTGTGATACCATTAACACAATGAGAAACAAAATTGGTGAAAAGTTAAATATATTGTTAAGATGTATTCTTTGGGTTGTATCTTTGTTTAAACAGATGCCGGTTAATATTCTACATAATGTACGTTAGGTACAAGGTTGGCATTGTGGTTGTGCTTTTCATACCTATTTGCCACTGCACAACCGAGCGGCACCATGGCTGGCACGGTTTAGTAGGCTGCAGGTTGTTTATCCACTGCAAAAGCAGATCCATGCCATGGACGGTCAATGCTTTGAACAAGTTCATGGCACATGCAGATGACGCTGTGGTGCCACGTCCCCGTGGTGTACCGACTGCCGTCACACAATTAACATGTCGCTAGCCCCGCCCCTGGCCCTGCTCGGCCCCCGGATAGATTTGGATGCCTTGTGGGGCCAGCATATCACGGTTTGGTTCTGGTTCGACACGGCAAAAAGCCAGTGGGTGACCACAGACACCTCGAGAGCTCTGCGCTGTCTGGGTTCCAATGTACCAGTGGAAATGGGATACCGGTGACGATTGGCCACGTATGTGCATATGCATGTTGAACTTCTTCCGTACCATACGTAGACAACCGTGCTAATCGTCGGTGTGCTTATGCAGGGCCATTTTGTGCGCTCTCTGGGCGAATGTGGGGATAAGGAGACGGAGACAGAGGTACTGCTGCTGGAGCACGACGTGCCACACCAGCCCTTCAGCCAGGCCGTACTTGCATGCCTGCCCCCTCCCACGTTCAGCATCACAGCAGAGGTACGCATGAGACGTGTGACGATATGTCAATTCCTCGATTGAGTTCAATTCTTATGCCTGCAGTGTGTTGGTGTGCTTGGTCGTGCATGTGAGAATCCTTTACTTCAATGTTCTTTATTACAAGGCCCACGGGCCACTGGTGGCCCCTGGGTGGCCTTTGGTGTGGCCCACGACGTGTGGCCCCCGACGTATAGGCCCCCGACAATAGACAAATGCGAAAACACCCCCCATCATCATCGTGCTGTCAAACCTCAATAGTTTCAAGATGTTTGGCCTGCGTAGAATACCTTCTAGAGGACCTCTCTGGAGCTCTCCCTCCAGTCGAGGTCCTTCCGCTGCACTGGCATGAACGAGACGCCACGGGGCTCTACACCTTTACCGCAGACCGTATATAGAAAAGCCGTCGACCTGAAAGAAAGTCGATGGCTCGGACACATCATCGTAAGAAGAGAGGAAATTCACATCGGAGGAATGAAGGCGACGGACTTATGGAAGCACCAGGGCGGAGACCCGAGAGGCAGGCCTCGAGAGTTGCGGATCAAAGTGGTGAGCCAGGATGTGGAGGACTTTGCAGTGGCCGTGGAGATGGTCCAGTACAGAAATGAATGGAGCAAGGGGACTACAGACTTTTTTCCTATAACGCTGTACTTGCGTTCCTGAAGAACACCGAATTGTGGAAAAATCGCATAATAAATAATATAGGGTAAAGCACAGTCCGCGATAACACGTGAGATGCGTATGCAGGCTTAACAAAGACTTCGGGTACGTGAGTAGCATCTAGAAGCATCCAGAAACATCCCGCCTTGTGTGATGCTACACCGAGGCAACCGTACAACCGCTTATTCTGCCTCGCACAACGCAGTTCTGTTCACTCGATCGCCTTTTATCCAATTCGCATCCATGTTATGAAAAAATGTGTTCCCTAATGCATTCATCGCATTATATCTAATTCACGATATGAAAACACGCAGAGTTATAGGAGAACGGACTGTACTTTCAGAATATTCAGTCGCCTATTGAGAAGATAGAACGCCATTAGAATGAAGTTGGTTTACCCATGTATGGCTCACCCTGTGTTTTGTTTGTTGTAAGGCAGCGTTTTGTTGAACCTGGTGCTGTGTGTGTCCCGTACAAGGACCAGGCTGGCAGGGAGGACCTTCGTGCGTTGTCCATCTGCAGTGTGGATCCTCCAGGCTGCACAGACATCGACGATGCCCTACACTGCAAACCGCTCGACAATGGGAACACCGAGGTATTCATTTGGTGGTGGTAATCGTGGTCACGGTCGCGGTAATTCGTGCCTATTCCTTTCATGGTTTTGTCAATGCTAGCGGAGGTTACAAGGGGAGTTTAAGTGGCACAATGCTAAGTGCACTGCACATTCATCCTGTCAAGCTGGTTTAGTTCCAGTCATGGCTAACACCGGTACAGAGTGATATCTAAAAAAAACTGCCCAAGTTCTCCCCTTCACCACCTGCATTGACCATCGTAACAAAGCAAGGTCAAATGACAATCGCAACCCATTACGGCATGGAGAAGCCCTCATCCTGCAGTGGATTGACAAAGGGGTGGACAATATTCCTGTTATTAAGTTTCCAAACATTGTTGCCTTAGTGCCCGTATTCTTGGTCTCTGCTCGGCTCAGGACTGACTTCAACATGGCTCGGTTCTGGCTTGATCTGCTCCGTTGCCTCCAAAGAAGTATGAGTGGCTCAGCTGTGCCTTGGCTCAGGCACAGCTCACGGAAATTCTGAGCGTGGCTGGGAGCATGCAGAGATATACGTGGAGGCACAAGGGACACGGAGGCTCAGGGCTGGAACCATGCTTAGAGGCAGCTTGGGTTTTAAGCGTTGCTTTGATGTGGCTTATTGAGAATTAGAATCAGAATATTTATACTGGAGGAATCCAATGAGCTATAAAGCTATTTTTCAAGCCATGGCTAACACCGGTGTGTTGTACCAGTGACGAATTGGCCACGTTCTGTTTATGTGACAACCCTTACTAGTCGGCTGTGTCGGGTGGTGGCGGGTTTAACGACACATTTATGTATTTACACAATCTAACCCAAACAACCTGTATTATGGATGATATTGGTCACGAAAGCCTACGTGTTAAACTCACTGCACGAAAGACCACCAAATTACATTGCACTAAATTTGGTTAAATTCCAGCTTTGAGAATTAAAAAAATATATCAATTTTACTTTCTTTGGGTGAGCGTAACCCTCAGTGGTCATCGGGAGCCACGTAGACATCTGTTGAGTTCTGGCTTGGGCTTGGATCAGGCGTGGGCATTGTGTAATTGCGAGGACCCCATGGTTCACCCGTGGTGTGTTCATCGTATCCCCGCAGGCGTCTCTGACGTACGCAGAGGCTCAGCTAATGATGGACGACGCTGGGTGGAAGGATCCGGTCACCAGCAGCTTGCGTGGCCTCAACTCCCTGGCCAAGATCCTCAAGCAGAGGCGCATTCAAAACGGGTAACTCATTGTCAAGATCCTCATCCCCTCCACCGCCACTGGAGCGATGAGCCGTATTAATGTGTGCACCGCATTTAGTCGATCGGCAGGTCGCCTGTGGCGCGGTAAAGTGTGGTTACTCCCGTGTCTTCTAAGACATCCGGCCAGCGTGGAAGAGTAGGCTAAAATACATTGAGAGGGACTGTAAAAGGGTGCATCCCTAGAGGGGCCGCCTTTTATGGGAGCCCCCTTCTTCCAGCAGTGGCTTGAGCAAGCAATTGCAAGGCTGCACCTGTTGCTTTTTTGACCCCATGATGCATGAGGCTTGGGTGAATATCATGCACAAACAAGTGTTACAGGATTCATACTCTGGTTTTTTTCGGTAAAGTCACATAGGTAAAACTATAAAATAAAATAACAACTAAATTAAATCACGACGTTTCGGGCGCAACACAAGAGTCCTTCTTCAGGTGGGACAACCACAGCCAGAAACAATTGCTGAAGTGGGCAAAAAAGGGCTGTTGTAACAAGAGGCTATATAGGTAAGAGAGTGGGGGGAGCAAGGGGGGAGAGATAGAGATGTGGGGTGTGGGGTAGGGGAAGTGGGGTGCTGCTAGAGGGATTAAAGGGGCGAGCACGGCAAAATGCCGGGGGGGGGGGGAAGTGAGTGGGGCTGGGAGTGGGAGGCTGAAGAAGCTGGAGATGCGGAAATGAAGGCAACAATAAAGAAGTTAAGGTTTTACCTGGTTAATAACATCCTTCTAGATTGGAGTGTTACAGGCTGCTGCGGGGCTACATTGTGGGCAATAGAGGACAATGCAGTGACATAAATTGTTTTACTCTTCTTAATGCTCCCATGTCTGTGCTCCCCCACCTTTGCCAACGCGTACTGACCACCACGGTTAAGTACGGTAAAACCACCCCACGACCCGTATGACATGGGGCGGCCCTCATCCAGCAGTGGATTGACTTAACGAGCTGTGCATGTTCAACTCAAATATCTGAGTTTGTGAAGTGTCTTATATTAAGATTCTGTGTTGTTTTGGCTGGACATGATAATCGCTCATGTCCCTTTTCCACCCGTAGGGCATTGACTCTGGCATCCCCTGAGGTCCGATTCCACATGGACAGCGAAACCCACGACCCGATCGACCTGCAGACCAAGGAACTCAAGTGAGTCTCGTCAACAAGACACCTCCCATGACTGCGATCCGACTGTTGTGCAGATCTCTCTATCAGAATCAAAATATATATTTCTACTGGAAGAATCCGATGAGCTATAAAGCTCTTTTTTCACAGATGTCCAGTTGGGGCAGGTCACAACGTTACAACAACAAACAATACAAGCACACGTTAGGATTGCAAAGTATTGGAAAGGTAAACAAATAACTTAAACAAATATACAAATAAAACTAAACTATTTTTATCTTACCAAGTAAAACCCTGACCACAAATGATAGCTGAACAAAGTGGCTTATCAAGTGGGAAATTTATTATCACCAAAATAATCTAAGATAAAGAATCTTGACCCATGTGGTTGATGTGTTGTGGTGGCGGAAACTGGTGCGTGTACACAGGGAGACCAACTCGATGGTGGAGGAGTTCATGTTGCTCGCCAACATCTCCGTGGCGGAGCGCATCGTAGGCGAATTCCCCGAGTGTGCGCTGCTCTGACGCCACCCGGCGCCTCCGCCTTCCAACTACGACATCTTGGTGAAGGCGGCGAAATCAAAGGTAGAGTTAGAACCCCTTTTAACGACCACCCTTGTTAACTAATCGCTTAACAACGGGCCTCCATAGAGCTCAATGTGTAGGCTTAACCGACCATTTCCCTGTTAACGACGGGCTCTTGTAGGTACAGTAAATATGAATTAATGCCACGTAGAAGGAAAACAATAAAATAAATATAAAACAATAAAATTATCACGACGTTTCGACTGCAACACAAGCAATCATCATCAGGTGTGAAAACCACAACAAGAAAATTTGAAAAAAGTGGCAGTTATTTTTAACGTTAGCACCACGGAGAGAGATTTGACAGTTTGTTCAGATGGACGAGTCCATCTATGTTCGGAAAAGAGGAGGGGGGAGACAAAAAATAATGGATGCGTTCTGACAGCCACCTTAAGCGTGATCAATCAATTAAGACCCGAAATGGCTTATCAAATCTCTCTCCGTGGTGCTAACGTTAAAATAACCGCCACTTTTTTCAAATTTTCTTGTTGTGGTTTTCACACCTGATGATGATTGCTTGTGTTGCAGTCGAAACGTCGTGAGAATTTTATTGTTGTATATTTTTATTATTTTATTGTTTCCCTTCTACGTGAATTTACCGAAAGAACCAAGAATATGAATCCCTGCAGTCACGAAAGTTTTAAATCAAAATGAATTCATGCATTTATTAACAGTGTTTATTTTAATATGATGTGTTTATAATGTTAGTATCTTTATGTATTAATATCCATTGTTTAAATATTATAAAGTACGTTTTTTGGGTGAACAAGGGAAACTTTCGATGCTATCGGAACGAATTAAGCTTTTAACACGTATTTCCTATACTCGCTTAATGACCAAATCCTTTAATGCTCGTGTTCGTGGAACCAATTACCGTCTTTAAGAGGGGTTCTACTGTCTCTAGATTGCTGTTAACCTTCCTTCAATATCATCCTCCTCGCAAGGAATTCAGAGGTCGTCGGGTGGCTCAAATTTTTGTTTGAGGTCTTTTGGTTTAACCGGGTGAGAACTCAAGAGAACATAATAGTCTCATTTGCAAGGGTCACCTGGGTCACCCTATGACCCAGAGATTACAGCTGGGACCCTGGCTTCAAAATCCAGCAGCCACATTGAACATACTGTGTTATCAAGTGTAGGGAATTGAAGGACTCGGCTCGTTTCCCAGCTACTCCACAGAAATAAGCAACAAAAAACCATCACGATAAATGTAGTACTGTATTTAATTTTAGATAAATTCCAGCACTGAAATGTTGAAATATCAGGTCGACTTATTGTGATGAACATTATGCTCAAAATGGGTGGGAATGTGCTACCCCCTACTGTGAAGCACAGGTGTCTTGAAACGATGTCAGTATTGGCCTGAGCGAGCAATTGCAGGGCTGCACCTTTTACCTTTATCTTGAGATGTAGCCGTATAGTTTCCACTCGCCCTTAGAGGCAGAACAACTCAAAAGGTGTGACGAACCACAGACAACGCTGGAAGGCAGCCAGGCACTGTGCCAGATGTAGATTAATCCACTTGCTGTACTGCCTTCTCCTGGCAAGCCAGGTTATGGAAACCTGAATGCCCACAGGAAGTGCGCTGAATAACGTTTTCTTTCCAATACACCACAACCCTTGCTGCTTCCCCAGCACTGAACTACAAGCCACGTGCGGGATAGTCACCTCACAAACGCCGGTGTGCCCGATTTTTTTGCGCAGAACATCGAGATCCAGGTGGACTCGGCTAAGGCGTTGGCCGAGTCCCTGGACCGGGCGGCGGTGCCGGGAGCGCCACCATACCTCAACACTCTGCTGCGCATCCTGGCCACGCGCTGCATGATGCAGGCCATCTACTTCTGCTCCGGCATGGAGCCCGACACCCACCACTACGGGCTCGCCACCGCCATCTACACCCACTTCACGTCGCCCATTCGACGGTGACGTGCTCTGGCGTCAGGCACACGCGTGAAATCGACCTTCGCGAATATTGAGGGGACTATGTTGTTGTCTTGGTGTGGTCTGGGACTGTGCTGCCTTTCCCAAGTTTAGGAATTTATTTATTAATTGATGTACTTATGCAATGTTAACTTGTGATTACGGCACACCTCCAATTAGCACGGTTGGCTACGTACGGTGCGAATTAAGTTTAACATACAACTTGTATATCTTTTTTCTATTATTTACTTTTACTGATTTGTTTACCTTTCCTCTTCTTAGCACTCCTATCATATACCTACTGGACATCTGTCAAAACGAGCTTTTATCGCGAATCGGATTTCTCCAGGATAAAGATTCAGATTTCGAGTTATTTTTCCAAAAGGTCCTATAAACGGGAAGTTTGGACAATTCCTTAAATGGTTGTTTGGCTTGTGTTGGGGAAAAACTAGAGGATCCGGAGAACACCAACGCCTACAAGGAGGGTGACAGTGTTCCACGTGCAGAATCAAGAATCCATTGCCGTGTTGCAGCAGCGGCCAAAAGTGAAATGCAATTCTGCCATGGATCGCTAACGATTTTGTTGTGGATCTTAAATAAGAACACAGATATGAGCAGGCAGCAATTTGCGCTACATCTGTTGACAAATAAAAAATCCTCAACAAAGAATTAAATTCATACATTAACAAAGATAATTTCCACCAGCAGATGGTGCTAGAACGTGGTATGGCCAGAGTACAGTATTCTATCACAGCGTTAAATCCATCTGAGTCATTGTTTGCGTAGCTTTCTGGTGGATCGTCAAACCCGCTGAGATCCACCAGAATGAATCGCGGTGCTTGGTGGATTAATACCGCTGCTCCGTTGGCATCTCGTGGCCATACCGCAGCCTGTATCTACTATTAATTTAATCTTCATATTAAATAGAGGCTACAACAAATGTGAATATTGTTGTTGTTGTTGTCTCCCTGTACCGTTACAGATACTCGGATGTGATTGTGCACCGGCTGCTGGCCGTGTGCGTGGGCGCCGACCCCACGTACCCGGCGCTCACCGACAAGCAGAATCAGCAGCAGCTCTGCAACAATCTCAACTACCGCCACAAGATGGCGCAGTACGCCCAACGCTCGTCTGTAGCTTTCCACATGCAGGTGGGAGGCGGAAGTGTGGGCCACGTGGAGCTTGCACGGCGTGTGCTTAGGCACCTGATAATGCGTCCATTCGTCTCTTGAAAACCATTTTTAAGGTCACGAAATCAGGCATCGTATTGTGCGTGTAGTAAGAATCAATTGTTTTCTATTCGCACGCTTACGTGTGGTGGTGCCGTGGCTGTACTGGTTGGCTACACTTGACATTGCTTTTCAGCATTCTTCTGTGTTTGCTGAAAAACCTAGTCACATTTGCCCATGATGTGACAACTTTATTTGATTGGCTCTGTCAGGTGATGGAGGATTATAGTCAATACAATTGACATTGTACCTTCACGATTGAACTCAAAATAATCCCCATGACATGATGCCAATAGCACAACTGGAATAAATTAGCGGGGGGATGCAGAAAATAACCTTAAATTTTGTTAATTAATTATGGGCTTGGTAAGTGATGCGCGTGTGTCTGCTCTTGGCCACGTAGCGGTGATTAATGGCTGTTGTTGTTGTGGTCTCAGTTGTTCTTCAAGAGCAAGGGAGTGGTGAGTGAAGAGGGCTTCGTGCTGTTTGTGCGCAAGAACGCCGTGGTGGTGCTCATTCCCAAGTACGGCTTGGAGGGGATGGTTTTCTTTGACTCCAAAGATCTCAAGCTCAACGTTACCTTCGACGAGGAGGTAGGGCATGTGTTCACTTAACCGGGAGGTATTGGCATTTCCTGAACGGCTGAATTCTGCACTTAAACCCAGGACTGGCTTAATGCACTGGGACCCAAGCCCCCTGACCATCTCTCTACGATTAGGTTTCTATCAGACACACAGACACTTGGTTTAAGGTGGAAGAATGCAGTGAGATACGAAGCTCCGTTTTTTTGCCATTTGGAAGTGTGGACTATTACAGAGGAAGTTACACCGGTGGATACATTAGAGCCGGATGGCTCACAGGGCTATACCAAAATAAACTGAAACTGAATTAAATGATGTAAATGCGTTTCAAATATAAAACGGTCACAATTAAATATGCTTTGGAAATAACTGCCATGATGGAGCCCGTATTGTCACGGAGAGGACATCACATTAAAAATACAGTAAAATCCCTCAGATCCGGAAGAATTATAGAGAAAATCTAATGCTTTCTGTAAACAATGAGAAACTCAAAGGGCAGAAAAGTACTTGTAGAATAAAAACAAATGAGGGAAATAGTAGTTGATGCAAAAAGTGATCTCTAGATGGCAAAAAGCACATTTGTGACCATTGGATCTGGTCCTTTCCAGCATGCCTTGCATGCCGCATTACATTGTCACTCTGCGTGGATAATGCACACAGCCTAATTTGGACCAGAAGCTCCAAAGTGTCAACATTTGCAGCCATATTTTAGGTATGTTCTTAACTGCAATTGTACACTCCATATAACCTAAGGGGGGTTGCATCTACTCCTTAATGATGGCCAAATAAGGCTTTAAAATTCCTTGGCTGGCCCGCACATCACAATCCCTTGGTTGGTTTGGTCATTGCAGCCATCGGCTTCTCATGCCCGGTTTTCAGCTCGCGGTGAGGTGGCCCAAGCGGTATTGCATTCGCTGTGTGTTGTGGAGGTTTGCGTTTCAAACTCGGTGGCCACTCCGGTTAATACTGTGGTGTGTATTAAGTGTAAAATATTTACAGGCTATCCGCTTTAACAGTGGACGTTAAAAGAGCCTCTAACGTTATTCGTGTGCCAGCATCATGGTCCAAGGTTGCCAAATTACATGCAAATTACTTATTTGGGGAGCACATATCAATCGTTCACCTCCTTTTACAAAGACGTAGCAGTGACCTTGAATGCAAACGTTTTGAGAATCAGTGAGGCTTTTCTGAGTGACCCATGTAATAGTATGAATAAGAACGTTGGGTTTACGTCAATCCGTGCTTGTGTTAAGGGCACTTGGCAGAGAGCAATCAGCGGTAGTGTAGCGGTTAGCGCTCTGCGCTACGAACCCGGCGACTTGGGTTCAATTCCTTCGCACGGTCAACACCAGTGATGATTATCTGAACCGGTCCTGGGCCTCCCCTAGGTTGACTCAGAACTCAATTGAATGCCTGGTGCGGTGTGTAAACATCGCCACTGGGGAGACAAAGGCGGCCGGGCATGGCGCTGGCGACCCACCCCCTTGTGTGCCGTGCCGGCCTTCATCTGTGCTCCTCGCCAACAGCACTTGCCCCAACAGTCTGTTAAGGCTACATTGGAGATATGTCTTTGTGTTTTGTGTAGGGCCCCACGCTGTGCGTGGACGGCATCGCGCTGAACATGTTCGACCGCGTGTGCGTGCGCGTGTCGCTGGATTCGTCCAACCTGCAGCACCAGCGGATCTGCATGCACCTCGTCCGCCCGGAGGTACTCACCGTGCGGCGCGACGCGCAACCTCGGAATACCACCGATTTGTATTGTGACCATGCTGCTGTTGCTGCTTGCTGCGCCAGCAGTAGTGCACAAAAAACAAACGCTCGCCGCATCGGAACGTCAGCGGGCCGAAAATTAATGACACAAGCCACAGCATAGCGCTTGTTGCCATGCAACCCAAACTGTGGGACCGTATAGTAAACCCATAGAGACACAGATATACATAGGAGATACAGAGAGACCCATTATGATTCCTGGAGATTCATAGAGACTCATACAGATACATAGCAGTGCATTAAAAACAAGCTACTGTACGATTGTGGCCATGCAACCCATACTATGGACCACATTTTACACCACTGTAGTCTGCGCTCCTTCAATGGAGGGGGTGGCAAGATGACACAAACTCTCTCCTGAGGCTCTCCCGTGGCTATCAGACCCATCCATTGGCATTTAGCCCCTGAACGTAATACCCTTATAACACAGGAATAAAATATAAACTCCGGTCTTGGATGGAAAAAATATATCTATAGCTAGCATTTTGAGCTGCAGTCTGTTGTCCTATACCTCCTATAACTGACAAATTGGATATAACGCGATGATGAATGTATGAAGGAACGCATTTTTTGTGTAACGCGGATCCAAACTGGATATAACTCTGTTGAATGAATGGAACTACGTCGTGCGAGTAGGAATAAGCGGTTGTAACGGCTGCCTCGGCGTAGCATCACACAAGGCGGGATGCTGCTGGATGCTTCTAGATGCTACCCACGTTCCTTAGTCTTTGTTCAGCCTGTGTTACGCATCTCACGCGTTATTGCAGACTGCGCTTTACCCCATATACCATATATTATTTATTATAACACGATTTTTCCAAAACGCGGTGTTCTTGAGGTACGCAACTACTGTATTATAGAACAGACTGTATATCCAAAGACTATGGGACACTATCCCTACCTATATCAGTTGTGACTGTCCGTGTGTTTAAATCCAGCTTGAAAACGTCGTTATTAATTGGCTTTTCCTGGATTCTGATTGGTTATTACTGTGAGGGGAATCATTATGATTAGCTTTTATTGCATTTTGCATGCTGTGTAAAGTGTCAGTATCACTGTCATTATTGTTATTATCGGCTTTTACTTTATTTCTATTGGCTTGTATCTATACTTGAGTAGTTTTTTAATGTCCAGTGCTTTTTTGAGATATTTCGATATGCAAGGTGCTGTATAAAATAGATTTTTATTATGGCCCTAGTTCATTGCACAAGAAGGGCCATTATCTGAAACGTGACCTATTTAAATGATCGTTAGGGGCAGTTGTTGATGAATGCGAGTTCTCAAGATACCAAGCTAAGTCAGGGTGTGGGAGTCTTGGTAGATATCAGATTTCTTAACAAAACTCCATGAGTCTGTTCTGCATGGGTTTCCTCCGGGTTCTCTGGTTTCCTCCCATATCTAAAAAGAAGCATGCGTTGAAACTGGTATTAAGGTAGTTTACGTATCACCATGGGCGGCAGGGTGGCACATTGGTTAACCCTTGCGTCTTGCAGCAAGAAAACTGGGTTTGATTCCCAACTAGAATGTGTTACTGTGTGGAGTTGTCATCTTATCTCCCCCTGTTCCTCAAAAGTCTTCAGACTTGGCGAAGTTTTTCAATGTTAATAAGTGTAATAATAACGTATCACTTGTGTTGGAAATACTCGCATGTGTGTGTGTGAGAGCATTGGTGTAGTGGTTAGCACGCTGCGCTATGAACCCGACAACCCAATTCCCACTCACCGCCAACACCAGTGAGGATTATCTGAACTGCTGTTTTGCCTATCCAAGGTCAACTCTTTCTTAAATGAGTACCTGGTGCAGTGTGTAAACATCAGCACTGGGGAGAGGTGTTGGCCACTTACCCCCTCGTGGGCCATGCCGCCTAACAGCAGCACAGTCTGTTAAAGGCTTATTTGGGTGACTATCTTTGTTGTACGTTTGTGCCATTTGTGTGTCCGCTGTCACAGATTCCAGGCTACAACCCTGCGGAGTCCACCCCATGGGGCTCGCCTTCTCCCCGGCCTAAGAAACCCAGACAGCACTAGTGTATCGTGGATGCAGTGTCAACAAGATGTCGGAGGAGGTGCATGAGTGGGCACACACTCTGGGTTTTACATCTGCAGAGTTAATTAAGTGTACATTGTGCTCGTAAGCAGAGGTGAACAATTGAAAAAAAAGCAGTGGCGTTTATGAGAAATGCTACCCTGAAGTAACAGATGGTTTGCACTCTGAACTTGCAATCCAGAGGTCACCGGTTCTTCGTTCTCCTGTCGCAGCGGTTCAAATGGTAGCGCAATTTTTTTTAATTTCGAATTTTTACCTTGCCAACCAGTACAATCAGCCAATGAAGGTGTATACGCGTCAAGATGTATGAAAGGTTTAGGATATCTTATGCCCCACTTCTTTGCCAGCCAAGACACTGGCCCCCTTGTGATGAAGGTGATTTCACAAAAATATTGGTTACTGAATCGGTGGTGTTTATTGACTAACGCAGCAGCGTCCAACCCACAAAGCACTGTGATCCATTCTGGTATATCTCAACATGTTCCGTGATCTACCAGCAATATATGACCAACAGTTACCCGGATGGATTTAACCGACTAATAGAACACTGTAGACATGCCAAGTGCTAGTGCGATCTATTGGTTTAAAATATATATTATGAATCCATTAATTCTTAGTCGGGGATTTTGTTTTGCCATCTGCTATAACAAGAATTGCTTTATATTAGAGGTGTTTATTCCTATTTGTTCCGAGATCCACAATCAAAATCTTTTGCGATCATCCACCCATGGATCGCGATTCACATATCGGCTACCACTGATCTAACAGTTGAAAACCAGTTTAACACGTAGGCGTTCGCGACCAATATCCATAACACAGGTTTTTTGGGTTAGATCGCGTAATAAATATTTAAATGTGTCAGTAAACCCGCCACCACCCGACACAGCCAATTCGAAAGGTTTGTCACATTAACAGAACGTGCCAATTCGTTACTAGTAACATCACACCGGTGTCTTGGAGAGCAAAGCCACAACATTTACAATCTGAGTACAATGTTTCACCAGTAATTACAGCCAGCTTCATCAGGCGACAGCCAGATTCGTGGAGAATCCTCGTTCCTTAATGCGCTTGCATAATGTGTGTTGATTAACATATAAATAACCCAATCGGCAATGGATACCCATAGTCATATGCTTTCATTGATTCCCCTCCCAATTCGCGAAAGAAGTGCTCACAAGTGATGGCTGTCGCCTGATGAAGCTAGTTAGTGCTGGCGAAATGTTGTACTTAGATTGTAAATGGTGTGGCTTTGCTCTCCAACACACTGGTGGACAGTACTAGTAACGAATTGACATGTTCTGTTTACGTGACAAACCTTACTAATTGGCTGTCGGGTGGTGGTGGGTTTAACAACACATTTATATATTTAAACGATCTAACCCATAAAACGTGTATTATAGTTGAAAACCTACAATTGTGCCAGGTTTGGCCTGTCGGAGTGGGCCATTAGGGTGGCCACTCGGAGGGCAAAGTTCTGGGGAATCCGAGCAAGAGCTTCGAAGTATGATTGTGCACGGTGACACCCGCAGGGGTCTCGTGATGGATGGCAAATGGAAGATTTTTTATCGCGAGAGGATTCCCTGCAAGGGATGTTAGGTTACTTATTCTTGTGAGGATGCCATTTACTGTATGAAGGGGCAGCGGTCAGCTGCATAGAACATAGTATAAAATTCCCCGAGCTGTTGCTGTTTAAATCGTCGGTTTAACGGAGAATTTCACCTCAGGTTTTTTTTACACAGCTGCCCCACCCCTCATCGGACTCTGTGCAATCACAAAAGGAATGTTTTTGGAAAAAATGTCGGTGTCAGAAAATTTTAAGGTTTAATCGTTTACAAATGCGCATTTCGTTACAGCTTCTCTTGTCCTTTAGACGTGCAAAGATAATTTCTGACAAAATATTGACACGTTTTCAAATTGTTTCGTAAATGGTTATAACTTTGCTCACGTATATATAGTACTTGGGCAATAATTCTAAGCTCCTGGAGTAGTGGTAAAGATTTAAGCGAGTTGATGTCTTTGTGACTTTGTGTAAATGTGTTTAACATTTTTTAGCTGAATCGTATATTTACAAGCATGTACACATTAGTTATATGCGTTTATATACAAAATTAGACCGATTTATTTTCCATGCATCTTCTGTTATTTTGGTTACTTTAAGTTACGTTTTCCACTGCTGGATGAACATCTCGCCACGTGATGTTGGATGTCAGGTTTAGTTTGACCATACTTGACCATGCTGGTCACTGTTGGATGATAATAATGTCCACTTGCAATGCACCACCGTGCAGTATTCACTCGCCTTCGAATCGAGTCCTGCACCGCCGTTTCACATGCAAATTTGATTCTCAATCCCTGGGCCAACTTGCTCCTAATTAGCATGCGATTTGCCACATTTCGATCTCGGAGGTGATTAAATGCGCCGGCTTCCAGGCTTGTTGAGCCGCTCAGAGCCCAATTAACGAAAATTGTTGCCAAAGCAAAAGCGTGAGCTCGAATGTTTGTCCGTGTTCTTTTCAAACCACCAGTCGAACGCCGGCCTCTGCCCACTCCGACCGTGCGGAGGCCCTGGCCGTCGGGGAGGCCCTCATGGTGCCTCACGGCAAACGTGGGGCCCGGGTGGGCGCGTCGACGGTTGATCGCGTACAGGCGGTGCAACTCCCACAAATGAAACATCACACCTTGCTGATCTCGTGTCCAGGAGCATAAACGATCATCACGCAAACTCCGGTCATCCTCGAAGCAGCAGCTCTTGGCCATCGAACAAAGACGATCACCGCTTCCTTCCGATATTAGAAGCCACGAGCTATGAACGACTCGGAGGTTCGAGCAACCACAGCCGAGTGGGAAGGCAGCAGCAGCCCAGGCGGTGAGCCAGCTCCAAAATCCCCCAAGCACTGAAGTTCTCGATTTAGTACATTGAAAAACACGACGGTAAGTGAAACAACGTAAATCGAAACCAATTTTGCCATTCACTTGAGGGGCCGTCCATAAATGACGTCACGCAATTTTTGACCTCTCGTCACTCGGCGTCACAAAAAGTCAGACCCCCCCCTCAAATATGACGTCACAAAGCTCTGCCCCCCCCCCCAAAAACCATATTTCCCTTTTGAAAATAAAACATGCTTCAACTATTGTCATTGTAGTGCGTGGCGCTGCACTGATGTTGTAGGAGTGTAATAACAATTAGTGTTATAACAATTATATACTTAAAGTTGCGCATTTTGATGTGACATCACATTTCTCAAACCCCCCCCTCCCCCTCGACACACATCGTCATAAATGTCTGACCCCCCCCCCCCCGAGGTGCATGACCGCGTTACCGTGTTCATTCTGTGGTGAAGGGATGAGGAAAAGGAAGAGGGAAAAGCGTCCAGCGTCGCCGCACGCAGGCAACGTGTTTATCGCACAGTGGTCAAAATATAAAAATACATATATATGTAGTGGGTTCCACGGAGACTGGAGACGTCTTTAGAGGCAACACGGTTTATTTGTAACTATGAACAGAACTCCCCTTAACTCCCACTATCTAGGGAGGTACAGCCTCCGGGCTAGCGTGCCCTCGCACTGATCAAACCTGGCTCTCAGCCCTCTGGCTATCTGTGCCCTAGGGGAGGCTAACTGACCCGACCCAGCCAAGGTACGGGCCCTGACCACTGGTCCGTGCTCGGCCCGGCCCTTACAAGGACGTCGGGCTCGAGGTCCCAGGGTCCTAGCTAGGGAGGCTACTCTGACCCGACCCAGCCAAGGTGCGGGTCCTGACCACTGGTCCGCACTCGGCCCCGACCCTTATAAGGATGTCGGGTCCCAGGGTCCTAGCTAGGCTGGTCTTCTGTTCTTCGTCTTCGGAGCACTGCCCCGAGCTGTCCCAGAGGTGCCCCTTTAATACACCTCTCGGGGGCTCTCCACCCCCGGTACCGCCCCCTCTCTAGAACCTTCCAGGGGGCTCTGGAAGAACCCCCCAACCCCTCACCTGGGGCCTGGCTCTCTCTGTCCTTCCCCAGCTCAGGGTGGCACCCCCTATGGGCTTGTGCCGGCAACTGCAGGTAAGTATACCGACGGTATAGGATGTGCATTTATTATGCTACAGCTATGCGAGAGAGGTTGTGGACAAGAGTCTGCTCTGCGGGAAGCAAGCAATGCCATACGAATGAGATGAGCTCGCGTTCGATGCGGGCAGTCTTGAGGACGACCGTCGACAGGCACGCGTGGAGGCACGCCGTGGTCACAGCGCAGCGCCGACTCGTGTAGGTGGTGATGGCCCAGTTGTAGAGAGGAATGCCGGAGCTTGGAGCAGATGTAGCCGAATGTAGGATAGAGCATCTTGAGGAGCGTTGCCCTCGACCCCCTCCGGGAGGCCGTATGGTTTACTTGGCACTCCCGTCCCTTAGAGTCCAGTCTGATGTAAGCCTCCTCAGGTTCCAGCAGCCTGGCTTCGTAGGTCTTCATTGCACCGCTCTGCTCGTCTAGCATAGTCTGAAGGGTCATATGTGGCTGCCTCCTGAGTCTTCACCCTCCTGCAAACCTTACTCGACATCTCGTTGAGGACCCAAAGAAGGGCAGTATTCTCTTTTTTATTTTTACAAAAGGGCTTGTAAGAGCTCTCGTTCCTGCCACCGGGATCTCTGGTGTCAACTTGAACGGGGGGGGGGGGGGGGAGGGAGACAAAGCTATGGCTTTTTTTCCCAGGGGATCTGTCTTCCATGGAGCACAAAGATACAGGCGGAAGGTCCCCTTGGCCTAGCCATGAGGTCAGGCTCGAGTTGCTTACTGAGGACCCTACACCTAAGGAGGCTGTGGATCGCCCTAGGAAGCTCCAAAGTAGAAAACCAGCTTTCCAAGGCCCCCTATAAAGTGCCTGAGGCCAGGTAGAAAAATAAGAAAACTATCAAACAGGAAAGCGAGTGGTTATGTTGGGTCGAAAAAGGTAATGTTCTAATGTAGGGGTTGGAGCGGTCATTGCTGCTTACTCGACCATGACGTCACTGCAACTCGTTTGATTAACACTTTTAAAATAAAAAATCACAACGCGTACTGAACATATTATTCCGAATCGGTTTTAGCACCACTACCACCATGACACAGTGGCAAGGCTGGCACATCGCAGTGCAGCTGCTAGGCTGAATCATATGAATAAATATAATCAAATCTAGAAAATCCTTTATGTACCCAGGAGAGCAACATTGAGTCTCGAGACTCAGTATTAGCTCCGTGCTGCATTAAGATGTTTGGACAATTTCAAGCATCAGGGATCGGCACGTAGGAGGAAACCGGAGAAACCCGCAAATGTTGTGAAGCTGGCTTGGTGGTAGAAGTCAGTCCAGAACATTTGGCCCCACACCTATCACTGTAACGAATCGGTGTTCTACGGGGGCATTCTAAGCGAGGACTGATTGTATTAAAATCTACTTTGATCTACAAATCGTAATGTATCAATAATGTTAACGTGTAACTTGCCCCACGGTTTTTCTTAATCTGGAAGGAGAGAACAACGGATGATCTGTGTGCTGATGATGTTGGTGATGATCTCGTAATGGCTGTTCACTTCGATGAGTGGGAGAGTCTGATGGTGAACCTGGATCGTGCCAATAAGAGGTAGGGCCTTACCATTCGCCCTACCAAATAAATCAAAGCAGTACCTGCCTTGATATTTTGTATGTCTTCAAGGACTCCACCCCCTCAACTCCGCATGATAGGTAGTTGTGGAAAGAGTGGAGGTATTCCCATATCTGGGCAGTTGTTTATTACCAGCTCCGATTTCAGAGCGGAGGTCTTACTCTGAATTAGTTCAGTGGCATATCCTTTTTTTCAGCTGCATAGCGCTGTATAAAAGTAACATGGCCTATCACTTCATACAAAGCTCTGGTTCTTTTCTGCCAAACTTGTCCTCTCCCTCCCAGCTATAACCTCCCGAAGCAACATGTGACCTTTGTTTTGGCGTGACAAACACCATTGAAAGCAAAACACCGAAAGTGTAATGACTACATGTAATGCAAGAATCTCAGTTGTATTTCTCAACGAGCATTGAATATGAAGTCCCAGGAGTTGTGAAGGTGCATCAGCCTGCAGACCCACAGGTGGCAGCGGTGGATTGGCCTGCAGACGCAGGGGTGTCGGTGGTGGATCGGCCTACAGACCGAGGAGTGTCAGTGGTGGATCGGCCTGCAGATGTAGGGGTAGCGGCGGTGGATCTTCCAGCAGTAGCCGACCAGTGAAGTTCTCGAATAAATTTACGCAATTTGCCGAACCTGGTGGCTTTGGCACAGGCGGTGGTGGTGGTGGATCTCCCAGCAAAAGCTGGGGAGGCAGTGGTGCATCTGCCAGCATGAGCTGGGTTGGGATGACAGCGTTGGATCTCCCGGCAGCAGCCGGGGTGGTGGTGGCGGTGTTGGAGATGCCAGCAGCAGCCGGGGTGGCAGCGCTGAATCTGCCAACATCAAGCGCCATGGCGGTGGGGGTGAATAATATGCCAGAAGCAGTCGGGGTGGGGGTGTCGATGCATCTCCCAACAGCATCCCTGGTGGTGGCGGCGGAACTGCATGTGGCTGCCAGGATGGCGTTGGAGGCAGTGGTGATGTTGGTGGAGACCGTGGCCGTGGCTTTCTCCAGCTCCTTGAGCTATCGACGCATCATTTCCAACTGCAGATGGCGCTCCACATTCTCCCGTTTGTATACTTGAGTGCAGGGAAATCATCGACAGTTTGGTCAACATTAGCCCCTACACGAGCCTTCTAATCATCGCAACTCTTCAAACTATATCGCTTATATAATGTACATCATTTCAGTCACAACAAAAATTACATATAACACATCGGGGCTGTGAAAATTACGGCTTCGTATTACCAATATCTTGCCTGTCCAGAGAAGCCCATGAACTAACGTTGTACATACAAACTCATAGACTCAGAGGCCCGTAGACTGAGTCACAAAGAGCAGTGGATAGGGCCCGGAACGGTGTGGTGGTAGTGAAAATATGAACCCAACTGTGTCCTTTTCAATGGAACCAGGGACCCAAGTGTCATCATAGGCTTTCCCTCGCAATCGAGGATTGCCTTCCAGAGAAAATTTTGATTTTCTGTGGGTCCAAAGATGGCTGAAGAGACGAATCTGGGATCGACAGATTCTGCCGCAACTCTGCCACATGTGTCCAGAAATAGTGGTGGGTGGAACTGCATTAGTAAGTCGGGCTGCAGGCTGTTGTTTCCGCCATTCCCACTTTTTCTGTTTCTGCTGTTAAGCTTTAAAATGTTTGGCTTCTTGAAATAGACTCTGTCTCCATCTGAGGTGATCCTGGAAAAGATACTCCCTTGAGTTAGTATCGATGGAGCACTTCTTCATGTTGGACTTGAGGACATCCTTGAAGCACTTTCTCTGACGAACTACATTCTCCCACTTTTGGTTAATCAAGTTTGACAGTTTTTCATTGAGGCATTGGCGGAAAAGGTCTTGCTTAATGGAGTCCTATAAAGCTTCAATGTTAATCTTCTGTAGACATCTCTTCCGATGAAGCCGTCACTTGGGAGACAGTTTTATGAGCATGGTTGAGCAGATGAGTCGATGATCAGTCCAGCCACCAGCAGCTACTAGAACAGCCTGGATGATGCAGACATCTTTGGGATCCTGGGCATGGACAATGACGTAATCGATCAAGTGGCGGTGCTTAGATCACGGATGATGCTATGATGTTTTGTATTTGTTTTTCTTGCGTAACAGGGTGTTGATGATGATGACTCCATTTTCCGTGCATTTAGTCAAGGGAAGGATGCCGTTAGAATTGACTTTACCCACTCCTTCTTTCCCGATGGTTCCATTACAGAGGTTTATGTTTCTTCCAACTCTGGCATGCATATCACCGAGCAGAATAAGTTTGTCTCCCACAGGAACAGTAGAAAGGACCTGATCAAGGTTGACGTAACATTCATAATCGGAGTGAAGAATCAGGGCATATACGCTGATAACAGTAAAATATTGGCTCCCCACCAGTTTGAGGGCAGCTACGTCAGTGTTGTGTCATTTGAGTTTCCGGGCCACGATTAAGGTGCAGCTTTCTGGGCGTTCACTTTTAGTGTAGTCCATAAGGGTCCTGACATTCCAGTTCCCAAAGGTAATTATCTGACTTTTAGGAATAGGTTTTACCCTTTTAACTGGCACAAAAACTGAAACCTTTATTCAAGGCATCATGTTTGCAAAAACCACAACACAAGCAGTCAGAATGCAAACAAAAAAGACAACTCTGATAATATGCACTGTCCTTGAATTTGATTGGTCCACACCCGAGACAGCTTTCCTTAGAGCCTAGTCTCACATGGTGTTGGACCAGATGACGCTAAAAAGCTGTTGTACAGTAGCTTCCACAGTTCTTGAGAGAATGGGACCATGAATCCAATGGCAAGGAGACCAGTACGATTGGAGATATCGTTCTGCTGCAGTCTTGGTCCGCCTTCACAGCTGTTGAGATGTTAACATCTTCTTCCTCCTGCTCTGCCGTTGAGGACTTGTTAACCCATGGCTGGTGGCAGACATGCTTATTATAATGGCGGCCTATACTCGCCATCCACATATACAGACACAGTCACAATTTCAACCGAGAGGATGGGTACAAACTCAGCAATCATTGGAAGAACGTCATCAACCAGTTTAAGTCATAACTGGTGTTCTCATCCTGCCACCTTCCGATGTTAGTTTTTATTTTCCCCATAGGTTCGGCTCTCCGATCTTACATTAACAGGTGAAACAAATTTCACACCAA
Organism: Petromyzon marinus; assembly: GCF_048934315.1. Lineage (NCBI taxonomy): Eukaryota > Metazoa > Chordata > Hyperoartia > Petromyzontiformes > Petromyzontidae > Petromyzon > Petromyzon marinus. The sequence continues at coordinate 2,176,634 of NW_027423677.1, read as the reverse complement.
CATAGCCCCTTCCGCGTGCTGACCTCGACGTGGCGGCAGCTCTGCGATCTTACATTAACATGCCAATCTCTCACATTAACATAGCCACCTCCGCACCCTCATCATGGAGGCCGCTCTCTGATCTTACATTAATGTGCTAATTTCTCGCATTAACATCACTAGCCACGTCGTTTATGACCCTTGGGCTACACCCATTTTCAACCTTTAAAACAGTCTGCCTCAGCAGCTTTCCCCCTCTTTCTTCTTCCTGATGACGATCACTTGTGTTGTGATTAAAACGTCAGAGTTTTTTGTTTATTTTATTTTTATTAATTTGAACCTATCTACTTGACTTTACCGAAAGACCCAAATAATATGAATTCCTGCAGTCACGAAAGCTTTAAGTCAAGATTTATAGTAATGACTCTTCCTCAGATCTAATTAGATGAAATCATTACCAGATGTATTTGCACCATTCCTACAATGCAAGGCTCTCACGAAGGTGATATGTTTTACAGACGGGTAGAGTGTGCCATGGTTTCACATTAAGGGCAATGCTGCTCTGTGGTTTTAACCAATTGGATAATCGAAAAGTATTATTTAAAGTCCGGTAAATTTGGACTGTGGCACTGACGCAAATGGCCGGCTCTTTTTTGAATAACAACCACCATTAGTTTAACAAGCCTAACTGATGAAACCCAAATGGAAGCCGGTATAATTATATTGCTTAAAACAAATGCTGCTGGGGAATGTTGGTGGGAAAAGCCATTAGGCTGATGTATTTAAACATCGTATTCTGATTTATGTGGAGACACAAAAAGCGAGTTATGCTTCTACAGTATTTGCTTGTGCAAAACATGGACAATCATTGCCACAGTGAAAGAATCAGCTCGGTGGCTAGATGTTAACTACCTCACCTGGTATGGAGGAGGCTGAGGGTTTGATCCCGACCCTCATGCCTTTATAAGGAGTACCTTGGATATCGAGGTGGTTAAATTTTTGGAAAGTGCAGCAAAAGCCAAAAGCGTGATATTCAATACTTAAGCTTGACCTAAATAATGAGCTTACATACACGGCAACCAAAATTAGACACATCACAATAGAAATGTGCTGTACTGAATGCCAAATTTACTACTATAATGAGTAAAGAATGTCTGTGTCCCGCGCGTGACGTCACTCACGTCGAGCAGGCCCCCTCATAAATACTCATTAATAGACTAATCTCTCACAATACAAAGGCCACTGCCCCAGCCTCTGTGGTTGGACCATCTCTAGCTCCACCCACCTACCTTGATGCACTCATCTCAGGCCTATATAAGACCTTGTCTCAGCAACTTTCGGGTGACGTCACTCCACATGGGGGGGGGGGGGGGCGAGGCGCCTCCTCCCCCCTCCTCAGCGTCAACTTAGAAACTCACTACAAAGGCAGAACCCTCACGTCATGCGATCTCCCTAACGCTATTGAGACATCGAAGTAAAAAGGACGTCATGATGAACAAGGGATTATAACCTTTAAATGAAATAGGTCTGTCACCGCGGCCTTACAAATTGCACACAAATGGATGCAATGAATATCACTTCGCGGTCTGCTTTGCGCTTGCAAGTTTCAGATTCACTGCAATACACCCATGCTTGGAAGGGCAAAAGGCTAGTAAACAAATAATCCCCTCGCCCGCTCCCCACCACAATATCACACAATGATATAGTACTTCCTTGTACAGTATACCCACTAAAGACCAAATCTAATCCCCATGATAGGTAAATTGATATACATAGAGCTTGCCGGCAATAGGTCTAAATCACGAACTATGAACTCGTGATATTCAAGGGTCTCCCGTATTTGGAGTTTGCATGTTCTCCCCATGGTCACGTATCCTTTTCTCCAGGTCCTCCGGTTTTTTTCTCCACATCTAAAAACATGCGTTGAGATAATGACTGCTAAAAATTTTCACATAATCCACCTCGTTGAGCAATCATATGTGGCCAAGCTGCTTCTGGAAATAAAAATAGGTCGCTTACAGGAGCTGAATGGATTGCCACATCACAGGGATGCGAGGAATCGCAGCATGGAGAGGGCTTCATCCAGCAGTGGATTGATCCTGGTTTGCTTTGCAAATAGGTGCATTTCAGCGTGCACTTCCAAATGGTGTCTAAAGTGTCTGTTTAGTCAAGTACACTTTTTTTACATACGAGAGAAAATAATGTGTGTACTCGTGTGTCACGAAGCACCTCTCTTACTCCACAAATGCATTAAAATGTTATAAAAAGCCTACTTGAGCAATGTTCAATCCACAGCTGGACGAAGGCCTCTCCACATCATGTCATCCATAGGTTTTTTATAACCATGTATCACCACGCTGCTCAGTGCAGATTAGTGGAGGGAAGGGAGGACACGATATCACTCTCCACTGATGTTAGCCATTGCTTGGAACAGCCACCCCTGGTAATGGCCAATCGGGGCAACTTCCCTGGGCCTCAGGCTGTGGGTGGACCCTGTGCTTTGACGTTGCGGTATCAGATGTAAAACTTCTGGTTTAAATTTTGACTTAAAGCTTTTGTGACTGCAGGAATTCATATTATTTGGGTCTTTCGGTAAAGTCACGTAGATAGGTTCAAAGAAAACAAAAAAACTGTGACATTTCGATCACAACACAAGCGATCGTCATCAGCAGGAAAGAGGAAAGCTGCTGAATGCAGACTGTTTTATAGGGTGTCGTCCTAGGGTCATAAACGAAGTGGGCGGGGCTAGTGATGTTAATGTGAGAAATTAGCATGTTAATGTAAGTTCGGAGAACGGCGTCCACGTGGAGTGCATGTGTGGCGACGTTAATGTGAGAGATTAGCGTGTTAATGTAAGATCGCAGAGCCAGCTCGACGTAGAGGTCGGCATCCGTAGTTGGCCACGTTGGCGCGAGAAATTCAACCTGTTAATGTGAAATTGGAGAGCCGAAGCCACGGGAAAATGTTTTAATTTACATCGAAAGGTGGCATGAAGCATCACAGCCAGTTATGCCTTAAACTGGTTGATAACGTCCTTCCAATGATTGCTAAGTTTGTACCCATCTTCTCGGTTGAAATTGTGTCCGTCTGTATATATGGATGGCTTCATGAACGAATATTTGTTGATAGCCAGTGGGTTTGCAAGTACCTTCGTCTTAGAGAAATCAATTTTGTGAGCCCACCGCATTAAAACAATGATCAGCCATGACCGAGGTATTGGTCCTTCTGTGTTTCAGATTTGCCTCATGTTCACGAACACGGTTCGAGACATGTCGCTTAGTTTCCCCAATGTAACTACTGCCACAGACACAGGTTAGTTTGTAGACGCCGGGGGTATTGCATATCAGGGATCACATTCTTCACAGATTGGATCAGATCACGAATTTTACGTACTGTGTTAAATCGAACCTGGATCTTGTGTTTGTTCATGATTTTGGAAATCTTTTTAGTGACCCCTGCTATGTATGAACCTATCTACGTGACTTCCGGTTTAGTTTGAAGGCTTCAGGAATCCCACACGGTGAGATTTGCACCAGGCCCCACACTCCCTCTGGATGGCTGACTGGATTATAGTGCAGTGCACCAAATAAATATTCCACCACCGTGGACGACATCGTTTTGTGTGTAGAGCTGCCGTGACGTCACCTGTATAGCTGAACACGAATGGGAACTGAGCTGTGACTTCATGTACGACTTGATGCATGGAAGGAGACTGAGAGAAGCGATCAATGATTTTCTGAATTAATGAATGACTAAATGGATTAAGTGCCTAATTAATGAATTAATTGACAAATAAATTATTTAATGAACCTATGAATTGAAGAATGAACAGATGAAAGACGAAATGAACGAACCAGTGAGTTACTCAATTAATGCTGGTGACGCGCTCCCTTTTGTGCTGTCGCTATCTGCTGGGAGTGCACAGACTGCGTGAGTCTCGGGTTCAATATGAGACTGGGGACCATGGTGCATCATCAATACATCGATTACAAGCATTTCTTGAGGCGACCCCATACCTGAGCGATAAGTGTAACTTGGTTGCATGCAACTGAATAGGGTTAGATCGCGTAAATATGTCATTAAAACTCGGCACCACTTCACACAGCCAACTAGTAAGGGTTGTCACGTAAACAGAACATGCCAATTCGTCACTAGTACACACCGGTGTGTTGGAGAGCAAAGCCACAAGATTTACAATCTGAGTACGACGTTTCGCCAGTAATTACAACCAGTTTCATCAGGCGACGGCCAGATTTGTGGAGAAGTCCACGTGTTTCGTTCCTTATATAGAGGCATAGATGTGGTGACCACACTTCTGCGAGCCCTTTGATCTTGTCCTTCCTGTCCATTGTGTGTGTTAAAATAGTCGTACCAACAGTAATCCCTCTTGAAGTATGGTACTCTGTATAGGCATGCATTAAAATCAATGTATTATTTGATGATTTGCTTCCACTCAGCACTAAGTTCGTAGCTATCGAAACGGTTAAAATTATTTTTATTTATTTCAATTTCGATAGATTCTCTAATTAGTCTTGGGCAGTCGTAGCTAGTTTTGCACATACCTTCAACAATATCAAAATCAATTGAGTGTTCTTGTTGACACGTGTGTATTTAATATTTCTCTGATGTTCTTTTAGTCTCGTGCTGATAATTCGTCCTGTTTGCCCAACATAACATTTGCCACAAGTGCAATTAATCCTGTACAAACCTTTTGTTGATAGCTTCAGTAATACATATTTTGTACCAGAAGTCGAGTTCAAGAAACATAAGTACGTTTTTATTACAATTGAAATATATATATATAAATATCCATGTCCATCCAACCACGTCTCAATGTCTATGTCTGGGAGAACACGCTAGTTTCTCCCTCTGCGGAGTCTCCACCACTTTTCTTTCTTCTTGTTTCCCGGCTCCTGGTCTTGGTGCTCCTTCCCTCTGTCTCCTCTTCGTTCATTCTCCTCTTCCTCATCTTCCTCCTCTTCCTCATCTTTCTCCAGCTGCCGTGTGCAGCACATGAAGCTCCAAATTGCCCAATGCCAGAAACTGTTCTTTCTCTCTCCCTTAGAAGATGGGATGTGCTTAATCTCTTTCTTCTCTTCCTGAACACTCTCTGCCCTCCAAGGTTGCTCACATCTTCCTTCCTCATTCACCACTTGCTGCTTTATATCGTCTTCAATCGTGTCGACCTCCTTCAGCTCTACCTCATTTGCCTTTAACTCAATAGCTCCTACTTCTTTTGCCTCTACATCATTCTCCTCTACCAAAATCCCCTCACTCTCCTCCACCTCAATAGCCCCTACCTCCACTTCTACCTCAATCACCTCTACATCATTCGCCTCTAACTCATTCGGCTCTACCTCCATAACCACTTCCTGCTTGGCCTCTCCCTCAATCTCCTCTACCTCTTTTGCCACTTCCTGGATGGCATCTACTTCATATGCCTCAACCTCATTTGCCCCTTCCTGCTTTATCTCCTCCACCACCTTCTCAACTTTTTTTGCCATTTCCTGTTTGGCCTTTACCTCATTCGTATCTACCTCATTGATCAAGACCTGCATGGCCTTTTCTTCGATCGTGTCGACCTGAATTGCCTCGACCTGTTTCACCAATTCCTGCTTTGTATCTCTCTCAATCGCTTCTACGACATTGGCCACTACCTCTTTCACCACTTCCTGCTTGGCCACTGCATCAACCTCAATCACCACTACCTCTACCTCACTCGCCACTTCCTTCTTGGGCTCTCCATCATTCCTCTCTCCCTCAATCTCGTTTTCCTTCATCTCTTCTACTTCACGAACTTTCATCTCAGTCCTTCGTAGCTTCCTATTCCTACGTTTCCTCTGAACACCATCCTCTCCCTCTTTCTTTGTCTCCACAACATTATCAACTTTCTTAGCCACTTCCTGTTTGGCTATTCCCTTATTCCCATCTACCTCACTTGCCTCTACCTCTTTCCCTAAGTCCTCCTTGGCATCTCTCTCAATCCCTTCTACGACATTGGCCACTACCTCTTTCACAAATTCCTGTGTGGCCACTGCATCTACCTCAATCACCGCTACCTCTACCTCACTCGCCACTTCCTTCTTGGGCTCGCCATCATTCTCCTCTCCCTCAATCTCGTTTTCCTTCATCTCTTCTACTTCCCGAACTTTCATCTCAGTCCTTCGTAGCTTCCTATTCCTACGTTTCCTCTGAACACCATCCTCTCCCTCTTTCTTTGTCTCCACAACATTATCAACTTTCTTAGCCACTTCCTGTTTGGCTATTCCCTCATTCCCATTTACCTCACTTGCCTCTACCTCTTTCCCTAAGTTCTCCTTGGAATCTCTCTCAATCCCTTCTACGACATTGGCCACTACCTCTTTCACAAATTCCTGTGTGGCCACTGCATCTACCTCAATCACCACTACCTCTACCTCACTCGCCACTTCCTTCTTGGGCTCTCCATCATTCCCCTCTCTCTCAATCTCGTTTACCTTCATCTCTTCTACTTCCCAAACTTTCATCTCAATCCTTCGTAGCTTCCTATTCCTATGTTTCCTCTGAACACAATCCTTTCCCTCTTTCTTTGTCTCCACAATATTATCAACTTTCTCCACCACTTCCTGTTTGGCCATTCCCTCATTCCAATCGACCTCATTTGGCTCTATCTCTTCTGCTAATACCTGTTTTGCATCTCTCTCAATCCCCTCTATGACATTGGCCGCTATATCTTTCACCACTTCCTGCTTGGCCACTGCTTCTACCTTAATCACCGCTACCTCTGCCTCATTTGCTAATTCCCGCTTGCCATCTCCTTCTAACACCTCTACCTTATTCAACTCTACCTCATTCATCACATCCTCCAAAACCACTGCCTCAATCATCTCTACCTCAATCGTCCCAACCTCCACCACTTCCTGCATGGGCTCTCCCTCACTCCCCTCTCTCTCAGCCACCTCTTCTTTCACTGTCTCCTCCAGAACTTTCTTCTTGTTCTTATGTTTCTTCCTACTCCCACGTTTTCTCTTCATACCATTTCTCTCCCCCACTTTCTCCATCTCTTCCATCTCGTTCTCAACCTTGTTGCTATTCTTAAATGTCTGCTGCACATCCTCATTATTGGTGCTGACTTCTGCCTGCTGCTGCTCTTCTGCCTTTTGCTGCTGCTGCTGCTGGTGGTGGATGATGAAGTTCTTCAGCTCGGTGCTGTTCTGGAATTCCAGCAGCTCCCGCTGATACTTGGCCTGCTGCTGTGCACAATGATCCAGCAGGATCATCTCGAGCTCCCGAATCTGGCGCTCAGCTTCTAGTTTTGTAGCACAGAGCATCCTCTTGTGCTGCCTCTTCGAGCGACGGTCTGGGGAGTCACATGGGGAGGAGAGAGCAGCACCACAATTGATTCGTTAATGGGTGTTTGAGTATTTCCAGTATGATAATAGGTTTTTCCCATTTTTTCTGGCAACAAAACAGGTATTAAGATGTTAAAACACAAAACTGAAACCTTTTACAAGGAATCATGTCTGCATTAACCACGATGCTTGTGGTCAGAATGCAAACAAAAAACATACTCTGATAATATATGCATTGTCCTTGAAACTGATTGTTCCACACCAGGGACAGCTTTCTTTTGAGCCTCGTCTCAAACGATGTTAGACCAGAGGACGCCAAAAGGCGTATTTCCTGTATGTTATTTTGGTAAAGAAACTTGGCACCATTGACAGGAATCTAACTTAACTTGAGACCGATGTAACAATGATAACACTGTAGGGAAGGTCTGGAGGTTGACTCATATGCCGGAGACACCTCCTCCTCCAAAGAACTTTATTAGATTAATGGGCTGGCTGGGGAGGCCATATTAAGTTTGCGAGGTCTGGAAACTCCAGGCCAAACATAGATAAACTTCCGTTATCTCCGAAAAAGTAAGATGGATTGATGACCAAGCTGTGGAGGTCTGGCTAAATTTATAAGATGTCCATTGTTTCACAAGAGAGAGCATGAATCGGATAAGAAATCCACTTTTAATTCTTATACACTGGTCCATTCATACAATGAGTATATTAGTGGGCTACGTTAGAGAAGATAAAGGGAGGAGAGGAGAAGAGGAGAGCCGGGGTGCCCGGAGCACAGAGAGTGCCCAGAGGGGCCAGAGAGCCAGGGGCAACCCTGATGTTTATGTTGGTTGGATAGCATGTGCTCCCATGCATGTGAGGTTGCTCTCAACAGAAGTCATTCCTTGCACGAGAATGGCTGAAATGCTGAGTAACCACTCAGAGGTATAGTGGTTAAGTAGTGGAGACGGTATAGTGGTAAAAGAGTGGAAATTTTAAAAGCAAAGTTTAAGATTTGCAGTTGTCAATTTATATTGAGCCGATACATATGGCAAGTGAAATTAAGAAGAGTTAAAGTGAGTTTTGCAGAAGAAATCTTGGAGGAAAGAGAGGATACATGTGTGCCTCTTGGAGAAAGAAAGGCATTGCTCAAAACTGCTGCAAGGTCACATGCCATGAATCGGATGAGTTTAGAAAAACGTGACTGTAAACCAACAAGCCTGTGAATAATTATCATGGTAAAGACACCTCTGTACGTTGGATACTGAAGGAAATCCATCGTGCTACACATCGTCAAAGCCCGACAACAACTGACATTCGAGAAAGAAGTACAATTTCATCGTTCTGCACATCCTCAATACCCCACCACATCTGGAAAGTCACCAGCTGCATCAAGCACCTGACTGTTGTGTTGTTCGAAAGACACTGTGTGTAACGACTTTACATCCACCGGCACAGCGGGTTTCTAAACGCTTGCCATGTCACCTTCTCAACACTAGCGTCAGAGACCATCTGATACAGACTGAAAGCTGATTTCCTTTGTTGCACTGTTTGCCTTTTCATGAATGTCATATTGTGCACTGGGTTATGCCTTATTAACCTAAATTCTGAATTTAGCTATTCATGTATTTCTATTACGGTATCACATATTCTTTGGACCAAGTGTCAATTGCCTATTTGATGACTAGTACTCTGATTCTTTTTTTTACAAATCAGGGACATGTTTTAATTAAAATGTGTCTGTGTGTGGTTGAAAAGTGTAACAATTCCATGCGTTACATGTGTAGTGTTGCAGCGCCGACCTGGTGAAGGCTTATGATACAATCAGTAGGCCAGGGCTCTGGATTGTTATTCATATTTTCGGAGTCCCTAACCCTCTGCTCACAATCATTAAGGACCTTCACGATGGTTGGCAGGCCCGGATAAAGTTGCATGCCTGGGAGTCAGAGCAATTTCCTGTTTACAGTGGGGTGCGACAGGGATCTACTCTGGCTGACACATTATTTAGCATCATCTTCGACCACATAGTTGTAGAAGCTTTTTATGGCTGTACCGGTGGATTTTTTTCTATTTGCTACAGATACAATGGGAGGCTGATTGATGCCTGGGTGAGGTCAAGGGATTGCTCCCTACTGGTCAACCATGTTATGTATACTGATAATTTGGAAGTTGATGCTCACACTGAAAAATAGTTGGAGGTTCTGCTGCTAAGCCTGGAGCGTGCGACAAAGAGGTGGGGCCTTACCATCAGCACCACCAAAACCAAGCACCCGGCTGAGTATGTTGTGTAATTTAATACTCCGCCCCCTCAACTACTCTTCAGTGATGGGGTAGTTGTAGAGAGAAGAAGTTTACGTACCTGGATAGTGTGCTTATGCAAAAATTCCAGTTTGGCAGCAGAGGTGTCACTCCGAATCGGCATATTTTAATCAGCTTCGTAACACTTTGGGGAATCTACCTGGTCTGTCACTCAACACAAAGTGCTGGGTCTTCTTGGCCAATGATGGAATAAATTAAAAATCTGAACCAGCTTTAAACTTTCAGACTGGCCTGCCTATGATCCACCCTGGGTTTAACTAGGCTGGAATGTGTGAAGAGCTCACAGTGAGCTCCACTGGTGGGCAGGGCTGCATTGCCTGGGTCATGTAGCCCGCATGCTCAGCCACCGCATGCCCAAGCAGCTTCTGTTTTTCTAGATAGAGGGGGCTAAATGGGCGTGGCACGGCCTGGAGAAGAGATGGACTGATGCAGTACAGGAGGATACGGAACTAAGTGGACTTGCCAAAAACTGGTACCACTGGTGTCAAGATCTGCCTCTATGGAGGAAGCTCGTGAAGGATGCTTATGGGAAGTTGGTGGCAGTTGCCCTCCAGCAAAAAAGGAGGGTGAGAGGAGCGACGCTCACAACAACAGATGGTGCACTGAATGACTAAAACGCAGCAAGTTGGCACAGTAGGATGCAAAGGTGATGCGTCTGCCAGTCATCTCAGTCAGTCAACCCATCGCACTGGGGTCTGTCCCCTGATCTCCTGTCGGCAAGCCTTCGACACTTCAAGTGGCCTCGGAGTGCACCAGGCCTGGCACAAGCGCCATGGTGACGTCTCCATCACTTAGTGGCGAATGAGGGCTGTTGTTGTTATCTGAGTCGGTTAGGGGCCTCCCCTAGGTCCACTCAGCCTCAAATAAGTATCTGATGCGGTGTGTAAACATCGCCACTTGGGAGACAAAGACGGACAGGTGTGGTGCTGGCAACCCACCCCTCGTGTGCGGTGCCGGCCGTCATAGGTGCTCACTAACAGCACTTGCTCCTACAGTGTTTCAAAGCTATACACAAGATTTCTGTCTTTGTGTCTATGTGCAGTGTCTGTATGAGTGGTTGGGAGCAGTTGTGTCTGTGGGGATCGACCTGAGTTCGATTCCCATTCACAACCATCAGTGACTAATAAATAAAACCGGTCGTGTGCCTCCCCTACATCTACTCAAATTTAAAATAGTACCTCGAGCAACGTATAAACATCAACACTGGGGAGACAAAGGCATCCGGATGCGGTGCTGACCACCCACCCCATCATAGGTGCTAACTCGCTAACAGCACTTGACTCAATAGTCTGTTAAGGCTATACGGGGATCTGTCTTTGTATACAGGTGCATGTGTCTGTGTGTATGTCTGTGTGTGGAATTACAGTACTCACTTCCCGTCGGCTTGCTCTTCTCTCCACCCTGCAACAAAATCACAGCAGCGCACGTGAGACTCTAATCACATCACAGCTTACAACCACCACCACCATCATCATTACCGTCCTCATCATAACCACCATAATGATCACCATGGTAACCATCATCTTATTTCTGACTCCCCGTGCCCCTCCCCACGTGTGTCACTCCCCATACCTAACTTCACGTGTGTGGATACCGCTTAGACCAATTACTGCAAAGTATTGCAAGTCTACGGAAAATAGCACAACGGGACGCCCCCCCACTTGCCCTCTGCCCCCCCACGTGGATCCCACATCCCCTCTCGTGCCCCCACCCCTATCCCGCCCGGGCAGGGGGGGGGGCGGCTGTAGGGGGCCACGCGGGGGTGAGGGAATAGAGAAAGGTCGACTAAGCTTTCACTGATGACCCAGTGCGGTGTATAAACATCAACACTGGGGAGGGAAAGGCAGCATGGTGCGGACCAAAAGGATCACTCGTTAGCTGCCTCAGTCTAAATAGAAGCACACTAACGATGCTTTCCCCAGCGGTCCATATCAATCTAGGGTGACATTCATCTGTGTGGATGTTTGTGTGAAGGCGACACGGGGGTGTGTGTAACATATGTGCATGTGTGTCGACGAATGCGAGGGGCAAATGTACTCACGGGAGACATGGTCTTGACGGTACAAGAGATGTCGTGGATCTTCACCTTGTCAACGACTTTGTTAACAATGTTACGGACGTGTTCAACCTCGTTAATGTTAGTCAACGAAATTTACCAAGTCAGTTAACTGTCAACGATGTTTTTTGGCAATGTTGTCAAAGTGTGGTCCCGTATGCGATGTTGAAGTGCACAGCGAGTACGTCGGATCCTCAAGGTGAACTGAAGTCACTACTTGTCAAGACCGCGTACCCACAGCACCTAGACGCCACAGATAATGAAGCAGAGTGAGCTCGGGTCCAATGTTGCCAACTAACTCCACGACTCACATCTTATGGCACCTATACATATACGTACAGTGTCCACCATGTACGGGTCAGTACCGAAAGAACCAAGAATATAGTGATCAAGCTATGACATTTTAATATGTATGTCGAAATTATTGATCATTGATTCAGCAGTGATACAGATATGACATTTTTAATACAGGTGTCTATGTGTTCGAGCTATGAAATTTCGAATACATGTGTCTATATGATTGAGCATTGATTGAGCAGTGATCGAGCATGTGTCTATTTGTTCGAGCAGTGATCAAGCCATGACATTTTTAACATGTGTCTATCTGATCGAGTAGTGATCGAGCTTTGACATTTTGAATAAGTATGTTTATGTTTTCGAGCAGTAATTGAGCTGATATTTTGACAATGAACTAAAAACTATAAAAAAAAAAAAATATTTTACCAGGTAAGGCCAACTGACCTATATTGTGCTTCTTGGGAAGCAACCTGATCCAAAAATTATAGCCTGGCCATAAATGATAGCGCAACTAATTGTTTTATCGTGTGGAACTGTAGAGCAGACAATTAATCAAAATGCATGTTTCAAAATTTGAAAAAAATAATGGAGGACCTGAGAAAAACCCACACGACCAGGGTGAGAACATGCAAAGTCTGAATATGCAGGGGTCAGGGTTAGGATCAAAACCACAACCTCCTGTGTCTGTGTGATGAAGCATTGATCGAGCAGTGATCGAGCTATGATATTTAATACTTGTGTATACGTGATCAATCAGTGATTAAGCAAAGGTGATTTTTTTGATCGGTATAGTGATTTCTGTAAGACGATTTACGTATCGTAAAAAAGACGATTTGTAGATCAAAAAAGCCCAATGGTGGATTTTTTTGGCTGTCAGCCCTCCCATTGTACCTGATTGGCTTCCCTAAGCATGAACATAATGTATCATTAATTTTGTCGTAGATTAATTTAATTCTGTTACAGCGCCTGTGTGCATGAATGCGAGGGGAGAATGTACTCACTGAAGATGTCGCCGTGACGGTACAAGAGATGTTGTGGATCTTCACCTTGTCAACGACTTTGTTAACGATGTTACGGACGTGGTAAACCTCGTTAATGTTAGTCAACGAAGTTTACCAAGTCAGTTAACTGTGTCAACGATGTTTCTTAGCGATGTTGACAAAGTGGGTCCCGTATGCGATGCTGAAGTGCACAGCAAGCACGTCGGACCCCCACGGAGAACTCAAGTCACTACTTGTCGAGCCGCTTGTGGAGATCACGTACCCACAGCACCTAGACGCCACAGATAATGAAGCTGAGTGATCTCGGGTCAAATTTTGCCAACTAACTCCATGACTCACAACTTGTGGCACCTACCGTATACTTAGTGTCCACCATGTATGGGTCAGTCGAGAACGAGCTATGACATTTTGAATACATCTGTCTATGTGTTAAAGCAGTGATCGAGCTATGACATTTTGAATACATCTGTCTATGTGATCGAGCAGTGATCAACCTAAGACATTTTGAATACGTGTCTATGTGATCGAGCATTGATTGAGCAGTGATCACGGTGTGACATTTTGAATACATGCGTCTATATGATCGAGCAGTGATCAAGCAATTACATTTTGAATATTTGTTTCTATGTGATCGAGCATTGGTCGAGCGTTGACAAATTAGATAATAAAAAACGATTAATTCTTAATTTACCAGCTTAGGCCCACTGAACGACATAGCTCTTTTTCAGACGTGTCCTGGCCACAAATGATAGCTCATTGAAGTGGCTTATCACGTGGAAATTTATCTCAGCCAGGGCTCAAACCCACAACCGTCTGTACACCAGACGAGGTCGTTAACATCTCGCCACCATGGCACCACATTACATGTGTCTATGTGATCGAGCATTGATCGAGCAGTGATCGAACTATGATTCTTAATACTTGTGTTTACGTGACCAAGCAGTGATCAAGCAGAGGCATTTTATTTCAATCGGCAGTGATTCCTGTCACACGATTTGTGGATCAAAAAAGCACACTGGTGAAATTCCTTGGCTGTTAGCCCTCCCATTGATGCTGATTGGCTTCCCTGAGGATTAACATAATTGATCAGAGATTAGCTTTACTACCCGGCTTCGCCTGGGACTTGGATTCTTGTCTTGGATTAATACACGGCCTACGCGGAGGGTGGGGGGGGGGGGGATGCGTGACGTCAGCAGGCACACTGCGTAACGCTGCCGCATGCCGGTGACATCACAGATGTGACGTCACTTGTGCAATATATTATATCAATTATTCACCCCCCCCCAAATTAAAAAAGTATATTTTTATACTTTTTACATTGTGTACAGTATGGAAGCTAGCCACATGCCAAATGTAAAGTTTGTAGCCTAGTATATTATATCCATTATTTCCCGCCGCCCCAGCCGCGCATTTGTGCGGGATACACGGCATACAAGGAGGGTTGGGGGCGGGGGATGCGTGACGTCAGTAGGCACACTGCGTGACGCTACTGGATGCGGGTGACGTGAACAGTGACGTCACTAATGTGACGTCACTAATGTGATGTCACTGCTCACTTGCCGTGCAATATATTATATCCATCTTCTTTGGTTCTTTCGGTAAAGTCACGTAGAATGAGAATAAAATAATAAATTGATAAAATAAAATAACAATAATATTCTCACGACGTTTCGGGCACAACACAAGTGGCCTTCATCAGGTGAAGGGGACGAGACTGTCTGGAGGACAGCGCTGGAGTGAGAAAGCCACGCTGAGATCACGACCTTTAAGCTGTGTGAGAAGAAACAAAGCGCCTTGACAAAGGAATTAGCATATAATTTAGCATTGAAATGGCTGAGTGATTAGCTTGTGACTGGTCACAGAAAAGCCTATGTTAAAGTTAAAGCATACACATCCGCAAAGGCACCCCTTGACAAAGGAATTAGCATAGAATTTAGCATTGAAATAGCTAAGTTAAAGTATACACATCCGCAGAGGCACTCCTTGACAAAGGAATTAGCATAGAATTTAGCATTGAAATAGCTGAGTGATTAGCTTGTAACTGGTCACAGAAATAGCTATGTTAAAGTCAGAGCATATACATTCACCGAGGCAACTAGTACAAATCAAACAGGAGAATTTAGCATTGAAATAACTAGGCGAATTTAGCATTGAAATAACAGAGTGATTAGCTTGTGACTGGTCACAGAAATGGCTTTGTTGAAGTTAAGGCCTACACATCTGAGCTATTCACAGTAACTGGGTATACAATACAATATATAATGAATACTATATAGTGAACCAATAAAAATACTAAAATATAAATTACCTCAATGTTATCAATAAACTATATATTCTCCAATCAGCTAAGCTACCAACAATAAGTCGTTATATATCACAATGCTATATGGCGAAAAAATGGGTGGATTCTTACCCTCAACTTTAGCACCACGGATAGCTACGGGTCCCGTTCAGACGGACGAGTTCATCCATGATCGGAACAGAGGAGGGGGAGAGAGACAGCTGCGAGGCGCTATTATACTCCATGTTGTAAAACCATACCATTAACCGTGGTGTGAGAGGTATTAAGAGTCAATGCCAGCGAAAGAGCTGCGGTCTGAAGGTCATCATAAAATACAATTAATTAAGAATAGAAATGATTTAAAACATCTTTCCAGTGGTTACTAAGCCAGAATCCATCTTCTCGGTTGAAATTGTCTCTGTGCTTGTATATGTGAATGGCCTCATGAACGAATCTCTCATGGTAGCCGGTTGGTTTGCAAAGAACCTCCGTCTTGGAGAAGTCAATGTCATGTGAGCCCACTGAATTATAACAGTGATCTGCCACGGCAGAGGAGTTCGTCCTACCGTGTTTCAAGTCTGCTTTATGTTCGCGGATGCGGTCCGAGATATGTCTTTTGGTTTCTCCAATGTAGCTACTACCACAGAGGCACTTTAGTTTGTAAATGCCCGGGTACTGTATGTCTGGAACAGCATCTTTTACAGATGGAACTAGATCACAGATTTTATGTACTGTGTTGAATCGGACCTGGATCTTGTGTTTATTCAGGATTTTGGAGATCGTTTTAGTGACCCCTGCAATGTAGGGTAAGGTGATGGTTTTGAGTGGCTCCACAAGAGGATCCTTCTTCATGACTGGAGTGATGGCTTTGCGGATTGTGTAGTCGGAGTAGCCATTAGCCCTGAGAGCCTGGTGTACGTGCTTGAGTTCACTGGTAATGTGTTCCTGGTCGGAAATGCATTGGGCTCTATGGTATAGAGTCTTGATGAGGGAGTTCTTCTGGGATGGATGGTGGTGGGAATCCGGTTTCAAGTAAGCATCTGTATGGGTAGCTTTCCTGTAGACAGAGTGGCTCATTGAACCATCATGTCTCCTTTTAATTAAGACATCCAAAAAGGGTAGTTTGCCATCTTTTTCGACCTCCATGGTAAATCTGATGGCTGGGTGTATGGAATTGATGTGGTCGCAGAATTTGTCTAGAGCAGGCTGGCCATGTGGCCAGATGACAAAGGTGTCATCAACGTACCTCTTCCATAAGGTCGGGCGTAGAGTGGCAGTCTGGATGGCGTCAGTTTCAAATTTTTCCATGAATACGTTGGCTACAACCGGAGATAGGGGGGAGCCCATTGGGGTGCCCTCAGTTTTTTGTAGAAAGTTCCATTCCAGGTGAAGTATGTGTTGGTTAAACAATGTCTCTGGTGTCAGGTACTGGGACTTTGGTGAACAAGGACACCACATCAAAACTGACAAGCAGGTCGTTTGGGGACAGGGAAATGCCTTTGATTGTCGATACCAGGTGAGTAGAATTTAGTACCGCAGAGGTGGTTTTTCCAGTGAAAGGTCACAGTATATCAGCAAGAAAACGTGCCAGTTTGTAGGTGGGGGAGTTGATAGTAGCCAACGTATTCATGGAAAAATTTGAAACTGACGCCATCCAGACTGCCACTCTACGCCCGACCTTATGGAAGAGGTACGTTGATGACACCTTTGTCATCTGGCCACATGGCCAGCCTGCTCTAGACCAATTCCGCGACCACATCAATTCCATACACCCAGCCATCAGATTTACCATGGAGGTCGAAAAAGATTGCTGATTGGCCGTGTCGGGTGGTGGAGTGTTACGACACATTTATAAATAAACGCGATCTAACCCAAAAACCGTTATTATGAATAATATTGGTCGCGAAAGCCTACGTGTTAAACTGATTCATAATCTTAGTTCTTTCGGTAAAGTCACGTTGAAGGGAAACAACAAAATAATAAAATATATATAAAACAATACAAATTCTCACGACGTTTCGACCATAACACAAACCAATTCCTCGACCACATCAATTCCATACACCCAGCCATCAGATTCACCATGGAGGTCGAAAAAGATGGCAAGCTACCCTTTTTGGATGTCCTAATTAAAAGGAGACCTGATGGTTCAATGAGCCACTCTGTCGACAGGAAAGCTACGCATACGAATGCTTTCTTAAAACCGGATTCCCACCACCATCCATGCCAGAAGAACTCCCTCATCAAGACTCTATACCATAGAGCCCAATGCATTTCCGACCAGGAACACATTGCCAGTGAACTTAAGCACGTACACCAAGCTCTCAAGGCTAATGGTTACTCCGACTACACAATCCGCAAAGCCATCACTCCAGCCATGAAGAAGGATCCTCTTGAGGAGCCATTCAAAACCATCACCTTACCTTACATTGCGGGGGTCACAAAAAAGATCTCCAAAATCCTGAATAAACACAAGATCCAGGTCCGATTCAACACAGTACATAAAATCCGTGATCTAGTTCCATCTGTAAAAGATGCTGTTCCAGACATACAGTACCCGGGCGTTTACAAACTAAAGTGCCTCTGTGGTAGTAGCAACATTGGAGAAACCAAAAGACATATCTCGGACCGCATCCGCGAACATAAAGCAGACTTGAAACACGGTAGGTCGATCTCCTCTGCCGTGGCAGATCACTGTTATAATTCAGTGGGCTCACATGACATTGATTTTTCCAAGCCGGAGTTTCTTTGCAAACCAACCGGCTACCATGAGAGATTCGTTCATGAGGCCATTCACATATACAAGCACAGAGACAATTTCAACCGAGAAGATGGATTCTGGCTTAGTAACCACTGGAAAGATGTTTTAAATCATTTCTGTTCTTAATTAATTGTATTTTTACGATGACCTTCAGACCGCAGCTCTTTCGCCAGCATTGACTCTTAATACCTCTCACACCACGGTTAATGGTATGGTTTTACAACATGGAGTATAATAGCGCCTCGCAGCTGTCTCTCTCCCCCTCCTATGTTCCGACCATGGACGAACTCGTCCGTCTGAACGGGGCCTGTAGCTATCCGTGGTGCTAAAGTTGAGGGTAAGAATCCACCCATTTTGTCGCCATATAGCATTGTGATATATAACGACTTATTGTTGGTAGCTTAGCTGATTGGAGAATATAGAGTTTATTGATAACATTAAGGTAATTTATATTTTAGTTTTTTTATTGGGTCACTATATAGTACTGTGAATAGCTCAGATGTGTAGGCCTTGACTTCAACATAGTCATTTCTGTGACCAGTCACTAGCTAATCACTCAGTTATTTCAATGCTAAATTCGCCTAGTTATTTCAATGCTAAATTCTCCTGTTTGATTTGTACTAAGTGCCTCGGTGAATGTGTATGCTCTGACTTTAACGTAGCTATTTCTGTGAGCAGTTACAAGCTAATCACTCAGCTATTTCAATGCTAAATTCTATGCTAATTCCATTGTCAAGGGGTGCCTCTGCGGATGTGTATGCTTTAACTTAGCGATTTCAATGCTAAATTCTATGCTAATTCCTTTATCAAGGGGTGCCTCTGCGGATGTGTATGCTTTAACTTTAACATAGCTATTTCTGTGACCAGTCACAAGCTAATCATTCAGCCATTTCAATGCTAAATTATATGCTAATTCCTTTGTCAAGGCGCTTTGTTCCTCTCACACAGCTTAAAGGCCGTGATCTGAACGTGGCTCTTTCACTCCAGCGCTGTCCTACCAGACAGTCTCGTCCCTTCACCTGATGAAGGCCGCTTGTGTTGTGGCCGAAACGTCGTGAGAATATTATTGTGTTATTTTATTTGATCAATTTATTATTTTATTCTCATTCTACGTGACTTTACCGAAATAACCAAAGATGAATCCTTGCAGTCACGAAAGCTTTAAATCGAAATATTATATCCATTTTTGCGCCCCCCCCTCCCCCCCCCCAAATAGAAAAGTCTATTTTTATACTTTTTGAATTGTATACAGTCAGGAAGCTACCCACATGCCAAATTTCAAGTTTGTTGCATGTCGGCAAGTATATTAAACATTTCGAACACACATTCACATATAGATGTTCTCTCAGATTAATGTTATCCTGATACAGCGCGCGTGTGGATGTACTCACGGAAGATATCGCCTTGAAGGCAGAACGAGAAGTCACGGATGGTCACGTTTTGTCAATAGATTTCGTTAACTGTGTTAATGAAGTGTTCAACCTCACGGATGTTTGTCAATGAGGTTTACCAAGTAATTTAACCGCGTTAACGATGTTCACTGACGACGTTGTCGAAGTGTGCTCCCGAATGCGATCTTTAAGCACACGGAGCGCGCGTCCACCTCCGTCTGTAATGATCGCCGTTGCTAAGGAAGTGACGTCACTTGTTGTTAAGGTAACAAACCCCGGAAACCACGTGGTCCACTGTATCCTCCAGGCCTGATTAGTTACACGACTGTCAAATTTTTACTTTAAACTTTCGTAACTTGCAGTAATTCATAATTTTTGGTTCTTTCGGTAAAGTCACGTAGATAGAAAATAACATTTTAAGTTAAGGCAAAAAACCCACGACGTTTCGGTGGCAACACAAGCGGTCTTCATCACGTGTTGCGATCGAAACGTCGTGGGTTTTTTGCTTTTATTTTAATTTATTTTTATTTTATTGTTATTATTTTCTATCTACGTGACTTTACCTGAAAGAACCAAGAATATAGTAACGATTGTACCCTGGTCGCCACGGATGAAGAGGTCGAGCGGGCTCGGTTCAACTGTTGCCAGGTACCTCCACCACTCAGCTCGCAGCACACACACACAGTGTCCACTATGTAAAAATCAGGCTAAACTAAACCTTTCTAGAAGTTACTAAAATAATGCTATAAAAACAATGCAACAGTGATCATAAGAAATGTGATTGAAAGTTAACAATAGCGACATATATAACATATATTACTAAACCTAGCATCCTTCGCTAGCTGCTTGAGTCAATCCATAATAGCAGGAGTAACAATTATGTATGTTGATTAACTGCGAATAACCCAATCAATAACAGATATCCATTGTAATTTACATCAATACGTTACCCCCCCCCCCCGTCTTCGTATCGGATCTGCTTACAAGCGACGACGTCACATTTATCCCCCGTCTACGTCTATTAAAGACCGAAACAGGGGAAGGATTTCACCACAACTCTGGCTGTCACCTGACGAGGCGGGTTGTTGTTGTAGTTACAGGCGAAACGTCACGGTACTTGAATTGTAAATGTTGTGGGTTTACTCTCCAACACACCGATGTGCTGAAATAGTCACTAATTGGCATGTTTTGTTTACGTGACAAACTTGACTAAGATTTACGAGATCTAACCCAAACAAACAAAAACACTTTCTAATAAGTAACTATTTGTATTAATTCCATGAATGGACCTTGGCCTGGGACTGTGGGGATTGAGAAGTTATGGATGCAGCTTCTGTTTGTCCTGCCATCAGAATGACCAACAAATAAACAAATAATACACACGGATTGGTGACTACAGTACTAGACCCCCAGTGCTTTTATATTTAAAAGTGTATGTGCTTTGTGGTTGCTTTATTGCGCGTGTGTACGTACTGTGTAACACTTGTTTGAACGCAGGTGATGGGGTTGTCTATGTTGGGTGTCATTACAGCCAAAAACAAGCAGCAGTACGAATACCAGGACGCCGTGGCCGACCATGAGGACGGAAATTGGCCTCGCCCGGTCACAACGTACGACAGCAGTACAGGTTTCCCTCCACACATGCACACACCTACGAGTTTCCCACTGCAGAGACGAGGATCCCCCATATAGCCTTAACAGACTGTTGTGGCAAGTGCTGTTTGCAAGCACCAATGAAGGTCGGCATGGTATACCAGGGGGTAGGTGGCCAACACCACACCCGGCCGCCTTTGTCTCCCAAGCGGTGATGTATACACACACCGCTCCAGGTATTCATTTGAGGTTGAGTCGACCCAGGACCAGTTCAGATAAATAATCGTTATTGGTGTTGGCCATGAGCGGGACTCCAACTCGCTTGTTTGCGGGGTTCGGAGCGTAGCGTACTATCCACTGCGCCACTGCTACCCTCACATAACGCACACACAAACAACACACAGGGACCGACACGCACGGACACACAGGGACCTGCTCAACATTGAAATGTGCAGCCCTTGTGTGGCAGCCTGCGTTGAATTTGGGCGTTCATCTCGTCACCCATACAAAAGGTCTCGACACAATCAATGGCAGTCCCCCTTGCCCTGCCTGGCACGCACATCGGCCAGTCACCCCACGCACAGCACACACAACGTGCGCGTCGCGTATGCCAAATCAAGAGTCGTCCCCGAGTGTCTGGCAAATTGGACCGACTATCCCGGGCCCCGCGCTTCGGGGGAGGCCCCACGTGTAGACATCAGTGTCACATGTAATGCTTCCGGTTTAGTTTGAAGGCATCGGGGGGGGGGGCCCACGCACCCCCTACGGACGGCCCTGGTCAAAGCACACGGCAGCGCGGAGCACGCGCGTCACGCGCACGGGCCACGTGCGTCACGGGTACGTGACATCTACAAGGCAAGCACCTGCATCGCGTGGTCATCACTTGTAAGGCATGCCCTTTGTGCATGGGACGTGCGTAGTGTGTGCAACACGTGGCACATGTATGTCACACATGAGCATCGCAATGTGATGTCATGTGTACGTGGACATTTGAATCGCATGTAGCTGTCTGGTGGGCAGGACGGATCTACGTGTGGGCAAGTAAGGGGGTGGCTGAGTAAAACTGATACGGAGACACGTCAAGCCACACACTCACCACACACTCACCGGCACACTCACACACTTACCACATTCACCGCACACTCACTTACCGGCACACTCGCACACTGGCACTCACTGCACACTCACACCTCACACTCACCACGCACTCACTTACCGGCACACTGACTGCACATTCACACACACTCACCGCTCTCACCACGCACTTACTTACCAGCACACTGACTGCACATTCACACACACTTACCACACACTCACCACGCACTCACTTACCGGCACTCTGACTGCACATTCACACACACCGCACTCACACCGCATTCACACACACACTCACACCGCACTCATTCACTCACACACACTCACACACACACACATTTCCACACACTCACCGCACACTCACACTCACCGGCACACTCGTGTGCAAGCACACTAGTGAGCTTCCACAAAATGTGCTGCACATTAGTGAGGCCACACACCAAAGAGCACACACCAGCAGGTTTACACATCAGTGAGCTTACACACTAGTGTGCACACACACAGTCCGTAAGCTTACAGATTAGATAGCGTACACACCAGCTCACCGGTGAAGTGAGCTACACACTGGTGAGTTAACACACCCACCTGTTTGTGTGTGCAAAGCTCTTAACCCTAAACCGAACATATCCCAAATGTAATGGCTAAAGTTCTTTTACACACGCACGTGCATACACACGCACGTGCATACACGCATGCGCATATGAAGGCACGCATGCACACATACGTGCACACAAACACACGTGCACGCACGTTTAAACATATACAATTCCATGGCGTTGGACTTGAGACTCCCAGAAGTGGAATCAGGACTCCTGAGCGTGCGATATAGCTCAGTGGGCCTTACTTGGTAAAATTGAAATAATTAATTTAGTTTCAGGATGTAGGGTTCTGAAGATATTTCATCTTTCAGTCCTTTCTGACCGTTTGAGTGTGGGTGAGTGAGTGACAACTACTTATGCATTTTTTGTTATTACAAATACAAGCATTTCCAGCTATTGACATGAAATGTATTAACTCTGGAAGATGATGGTGATACAGGTGGTGGATAGCGGTAGTGTAGCGTTTAGCACGCTGCGCTACGAACCCGGCAACCCGAGTTAAATTCTCGCTCATGCCCAACGCAGGTAACGACTCTCTGAACTGGTCATGGGCCTCCCCTAGGTCGACTCAGCCTCAAATGAGTACCTGGTGTGGTGTGAACATCACTCCTGGGGAGACAAAGGCAGCCGGGCGTGGTGTTGGCCACCCACCCCTCGTGTGCCATGCTGGCCTTCACAGGTACTTGCTAACAGCACTTGCCCCAACAGTCTATTCGGGCTATATGGGGAGTCTTTGCTTTGGTCGTGATGATACAGATGGTGATTGATTATACAGATGGTTGGGATGATGATAATGATACATTTGGTGATGATGGTGGTGATGATGGGACTGTATGAGTGGTCCTTGAAGATATTTACTGTGTAATATTAAGACACACTAATATAAAATGTAATGATTGAAGCACAATATATAACATTTGTAATTTCTGTTTAAAGCATGTGCTTATAATCGGCACGTGTATTTGTACGTGGTTGTGCATGAATGCACGTGTTTTTATTTTCTGTATTAGGTGCTTGACGACAGCACTTGGCCCAACAGTCTATATTGGTTGTACAGGAAATCTTTGTGTTTTGATTTACGAATGTTCCATTCACGAAATTTAGTGAAAACGAAATTGACAAATTAAGGATACTTTTCGACTTACGAAATAGAATTTCAGCAGAAACAATATATCACATGGCACGCACCATGAGATCATCAAGCAAGAAGCTGTCATCCATCCACGACAGTGTCACGGTATCCCCATAGTGCAAAAGTAACGCCTCGTCACCTCTCCAGTCATTCCAACATGCAGATCTTTTGGTGAGTTCCTTGAAGATGTTAATTATTTTTGTCTTAAATTTATTATTATTATTCAACCGTTATAATATGTGTTCTTTATTATTTTTTGTATTGTGAAATATTGGTGTATATTTTGGGTTTAGGAGTATAGCAGAAATGACTGTCTGAAACACATGGCAAGTTTTTCGTATTCAATTAATGGGAAAGGCCATTCCGATTTACGATATTTTGTTTTGCGTGCGTTTTTAGAAGAACGCATCCCTTTCGTAATAGAGGCATACATCTACAGGAATCCCTTGCCAACCGCGAATTTACCAACCACGAGATTTTAGTAAACACGGATTGACTACTGGACACCTGTTTACTAACCACGAGCATCTCGCTTTTAGTATTCGCGAGTCGCGCCGAGTCGTGAAATCAAAACAACACGATGTACCTTATGGGGGGGGGGGTTCTTGTATTTGTTCTTGTATTTGTACGAGCTGTTGTTTGTTTATGTTACCGATGTTTACGAGGAGCGTTAGTGCAGCGGGTTAGCGAGCTGTACTATGGAGCCATAAATCCTGGCATAATTCCTGCTCACGGCCAACACCAGTGGCAATTATCTGAACCATTCCTGGACCTACCCTCGGCCTCAAATGAGTACTTGGTGCATTGTGAAAACATCAGCACTGGCAGAGAGAGACCCCATATGCTGTGCTGGCCTGCATAAGTGCTCATAACGGCACTTACTCCAACAGTCTGTTACATGGGGGGATCTTAGTCTTGGCGTGTAAGTGAGAGTTTGTGGACTTTGCATGTTCTTCCCCTGTTGTGCACGCGTTTTCTCAGGGTTCTCAGCTTTCAAAAAAGAACAACCAATTCT
Organism: Petromyzon marinus; assembly: GCF_048934315.1. Lineage (NCBI taxonomy): Eukaryota > Metazoa > Chordata > Hyperoartia > Petromyzontiformes > Petromyzontidae > Petromyzon > Petromyzon marinus. The sequence goes on along the minus strand of NW_027423677.1, from coordinate 2,151,805 downwards.
AACAGTGAGATTTTACTTGCAAATTACTTAAACAGGGATTACACACCGTGGCAACATTGCCTCCTTCTGTGAAAGCTGGACAGGACCCTCCTGCAAAAGAGTGAGACTTCCCTGAATAAACAAATGTAGCACGGTAATCTTTGAAATAATAAAATAAACTATTCACCCCTAGAGTGGACAGGGTAACGAGGGCGATCCTAGCAAGTGAGGGAGCTGTGCTCGGACGGAACGGACGACGGCTCCCAGCCGACCTCTTCGCCTTTGTCGATCTTGTCATCGTTGGAGACCGGTCTCAGCTCTGCGAGGATCGCCTCAAACGTGGGGCGCTCTAACGGCGCGTGGCTCCAGCAGCGGTGCATCACCTTGCGGCTGTGGGGCGAGGGGAGGGTGCGGTGAGGGTGCGAGGAAGGCGAATCGCGCACAAGCTCGGACTGCGCTTTGACCTCTTCCAGTGTGCGTTCGTTCTCAGAATGGTTGAATGAGTGCTGATGATGTTAATGACGTCACGGGGGGATGAAGGGGGTCAGGTGGCGAGGGGGGTGAGGGGGGGTGAGTAGGTAGAGGGTCATGAAGGCATAAAATATCTACAGTATGGATTCACACAGCGGCGTCTAAATGCCACTGCATCTCCATACGTAGTGCAGAAACACTGGTCATGTTTATCTTGTAGAGAGAGAAGAAGTCTGTGGGTCTCTACAGTGAGGGAAAAAAGTATTTGATCCCCTGCTGATTTTGTACGTTTGCCCACTGACAAAGAAATGATCAGTCTATAATTTTAGTGGTAGGTTTATTTGAACAGTGAGAGACAGAATAACAACAACAAAATTCAAAAAAACGCGTGTCAAAAATGTTTTAAATTTATTTGCATTTTAATGAGGGAAATAAGTATTTGACCCCTATGCAAAACATGACTTAGCACTTGGTGGCAAAACCCTTGTTGGCAATCACAGAGGTCAGACGTTTCTTGTAGTTGGCCACCAGGTTTGCACACATCTCAGGAGGGATTTTGTCCCACTCCTCTTTGCAGATCTTCTCCAAGTCATTAAGGTTTCGAGGCTGACGTTTGGCAACTCGAACCTTCAGCTCCCTCCACAGATTGTCTATGGGATTAAGGTCTGGAGACTGGCTAGGCCACTCCAGGACCTTAATGTGCTTCTTCTTGAGCCACTCCTTTGTTGCCTTGGCCGTGCGTTTTTGGTTATTGTCATGCTGGAATACCCATCCACGACCCATTTTCAATGCCCTGGCTGAGGGAAGGAGGTTCTCACCCAAGATTTGACGGTACATGGCCCCGTCCATCGTCCCTTTGATGCGGTGAAGTTGTTCCACCTCCATGCTTGACGGTGGGGATGGTGTTCTTGGGGTCATAGGCAGCATTCCTCCTCCTCCAAACACGGCGAGTTGAGTTGATGCCAAAGAGCTCCATTTTGGTCTCATCTGACCACAACACTTTCACCCAGTTGTCCTCTGAATCATTCAGATGTTCATTTTTGACATGCATTTTTCTGGATTTTTTTGTTGTTATTCTGTCTCTCACTGTTCAAATAAACCTACCATTAAAAATAGAGACTGATCATTTCTTTGTCAGTGGGAAAACGTACAAAATCAGCAGGGGATCAAATACTTTTTTCCCTCACTGTATATGTGCTTTCTTGAGCAGGCGGACCTTGTGTGCGCTGCAGGATTTCAGTCCTTCATGGCGTAGTGTGTTACCAATTGTTTTCTTGGTGACTATGGTCCCAGCTGCCTTGAGATCATTGACAAGATCCTCCCGTGTAGTTCTGGGCTGATTCCTCACAGTTCTCATGATCATTGCAACTCCACGAGGTGAGATCTTGCATGGAACCCCAGGCCAAGGGAGATTGACAGTTCTTTTGTGTTTCTTCCATTTGCGAATAATCGCACCAACTGTTGTCACCTTCTCACCAAACTGCTTGGCAATGGTCTTGTAGCCCATTCCAGCCTTGTGTAGGTCTACAATCTTGTCCCTGACATCCTTGGAGAGCTCTTTGGTCTTGGCCATGGTGAAGAGTTTGGAATCTGATTGATTGCTTCTTTGGACAGGTGTCTTTTATACAGGTAGCAAGCTGAGATTAGGAGCACTCCCTTTAAGAGTGTGCTCCTAATCTCAGCTCGTTACCTGTATGAAAGACACCTGGGAGCCAGAAATCTTTCTGATTGAGAGGGGGTCAAATACTTATTTCCCTCATTAAAATGCAAATCAATTTATAACATTTTTAACATGCGTTTTTCTGGATTTTTGTTGTTGTTATTCTGTCTCTCACTGTTCAAATAAACCTACCATTAAAAGTATAGACTGATCATTTCGTTGTCAGTGGGCAAACGTACAAAATCAGCAGGGGATCGAATACTTTTTTCCCTCATTGTATGTGAGGAGTCTGTGGGTCGCAACAGCACGTACGGCTGGAAGTAGGACATTCCAGACTAAGAGGGTTCATAATGGCCGTGTCAACGAGACTGAACCAGCCAGCACAACTCACTGCCAATAACACATCACGTAATTCACCCTTAAGCAATTGTTCAATCAATTAATTGAATCACTACAATTAAAATCAAAGAATATCCCAGAACAAGCACTTCGCACTCTCCTCCGTCAGCCACCTGCATCCACAATAGAAACGCATCAGTCCAGCAGTGGATAAAACCTGGAGTGGGAGGTATGGGGGGGCGGCTTACACTTGCGGTGGACAGCAGGGGGGTGGCTGCATGCAGTAGCCATCGCAGATCAAGCAGTAGAACTTGTCATCGACTGCCATGCGCCAGGGTAATGGGCCTCTCCTACACCCACACACATCACACTGAGCGGCACACACGTCACACCGAGGAGCACGCACGTCAAACCAAGGAGCACGCACATCACACATCCAGCGGCACGCACGTCACACCGAGGAGCACGCACGTCACACACGGAGCAGGTTGCACAGGTCTCCTTTATCAAGACAAACGTGGAGCAGATTACAACTACAACTCTTCTACGCCTGTCACAATGCCCCCCTCTCCCCCCCACCAGTTTATGGGGGGCCGCGGGCCTCACTCCCCCCTTCGCGTCAGCCTCCCCTAATAAATGGTCCGGTTGCATTGTGAATGCACCACTCGAATGACGTGCAGTCCCGTGGTGCACTGTAACGGGCTCGTGATTTACTCAATAAAATTCAACGTAAAAAAATAAAAACGATCCCAAGACATTATTTAAAATAAAGTATGGCCATCGTGTGTCAGCATCACAGGCGACAATTGGCATGTAAAAAAAAAACTTCACTGCGACTCACTCAATTGGGATTGCTCGCAGCAAACAGCACTTGACCTGCTTGCAGGTTAGGTGCTGAATAACCGTGTGTGACACAGAGAACAGTTGCCACTGAGGGTGCCCTTTTCAAATGCTTGAGATGAGATGTGATTATCGCGTGTAACTGTGCACACTTAAAAAAAAAATTCTAAGCGAACTATTATCGTTTCAGGTGGCAGGGTGGTGCAGCGGTGATCTTTGACCCTCACAACAAGAAGGGCCTTGGTTAATTATCCGACTGGCACTTTGCGGAGTTTTCTACGTTCTCCCCTTTGTTCTGTATCGGTTATCCAGTTTGCTCCCATAGCTAGAAAACACACAATCACAATGTAACTGGGTATTGGCCAAGCATCCCAATGCTAAAGTTACCTGCAAATTACTTCATTGGGATGACACTCGGCAGCAGAGCCAGATGATGGCATTGCTGGGGCCCTATGCCATTGTCAAGCTTAAGAGGCCCCTTCTATGAATGCCTGTATATTTTTGTCAGCAGAATGAAAATAACTGCTTTGGAGAGTCTTTTTTCTCACCGATCTTTATTTATTAAGCAATTATGTTAAAACTCGAAACCTCGTGTCCATTTCTTGTTTCGTATTTAGAGATCCCCCCCCTCTCTTATTGCGAGGCCCTAAGCTGCAAGTGTAGCTGGTGTGAGCTCGCCTGTGATGAATCACATGTATAATTGTGCACTCTAATTTTCTATGGGTGGCCAGGAGAATTTATTATTATTTAAGTGAATGCAATGGTGATCAGGGGATTGGATCCAGAGCCCCACGTACACAGTAGAGTACAAGGGAACGCCCACAATACAGATTTGAGCTGACCTGCGGATTGAGAAATTGAACTGTTTTGTGACGTGGAGGGTGTTTCTGAACGCTATTGTGACCGACCCGTCCCGACGGGAGGAGAGAGGACAGGGTGGACGGGCTCCATGAGCTTACTCTCCGGCACTGCACAGCACAACATCGCCTCCCTACTGCAAAAAACTCGGCAGGACCCTCCTGAAAATGAAAGTCTTCGGAATCAGTGAGGCCTGTCCTTGGGAGGACAGGCGTAGCCTTGGTCGTCACAAGCGAACATTTGTTTCTTCACATTAATTTTTATCCCCGGGTTACCATCAGGGCTGGGCGCTGCAAGCTTAGCTTCTGAGATCTGATGAGACTGGCCGTTTTTTAAAAGGTAATTTCGGCATCTGGAGCCCAAGCATGCAACAACTTTATGCAACTTCTTGGTTATTTTGGTAAAGTCACGTAGAATGGAAATACAATAATAAAAATAAAACATAAAAAATAAAATTCTCACGACGTTTCTGCCAAAACACAAGTAGCCTTCTTCAGGTGAAGGAACAGAACTGTCGGGACGACAGCGCTTCAATAACTGCTGCTAAGATTCGCAGCGTCTTTTAAGCTAGGTGGGAGAGGTAAAGTGCCTTGACAAAGGAGTTTACATATCAAACAGGAGAATTTAGCATTGAAATCGCTGTGTTAAAGTGTTGGATCAGCAGGGTGTTAAAGTCAGAAATAAGCATGTAACTGGGAGATTAGCATGATGTTAATGTGAGGGATTAGCATGTGACTGGTCACGGAAATAGCTATGTTAAAGTCAAAGTTTACATCTCAACAGAGGCGTTTAGTATATGGACGCTAAAGGACTGCAACTACCCAACTATCATACAATAAACCGATGTGAAAAAAACTAAGTATAAACTACATCAATGTTATCAATAAACTCTATATGCTCTCCAATCAGCAGAGCGCTTCAATGAACGCTGCTAAGATTCCCAGCGTCTTTTAGGCTAGGTGGGAGAGGTAAAGCGCCTTGACAAAGGAGTTTACATATCAAACAGGATAATTTAGCATTGAAATAGCTGTGTTAAAGTGTTGGATCAGCAGGGTGTTAAAGTCAGAAATTAGCATGTAACTGGGAGATTAGCATGATGTTAATGTGAGGGATTAGCATGCGACTGGTCACGGAAATAGCTATGTTAAAGTCAAAGTTTCCATCTCAACAGAGGCATTTAGTATATGGACGCTAAAGGACTGCAACTACCCAACTATTATACAATTAACCGATGTGAAAAAGTATAAACTACATCAATATAATAAATGTACTCAATATGTTCTTCAATATGTTGAGCTATAAACATAAAGTAACTGTGTATACACTACACTATATAATGAATACCATATAGTAAACGAATTAATAAAACTAAAATATAAACTACATCAATGTTATATTTATATTCTTAGTTTTTTCGGTAAAGTCACGTTGAAGAGAAACAACAAAATAACAATAAGTCATTATAAGTCATTATACATTACAATGCCATATGGCGAAAAAATGGGTGGCGGTTTTTTCCTTCTTTCCAACGTTAGCACCACGGAGAGCGACGAGCCTCGTTCAGACGGACGAGTCCATCCATGCTCGGAACGGAGGAGGGGGGAGAAACAGCCACGATGTGCTGCTCTGTCCTGTGTTGCGTTACAACCATGCCATAAACTAGACTACTATACATTGTAATGTTATACCTTCCAATCAAAACTACATTGTATAATATCGTATACACAGCCCAATGTAAGCTCGAACATTATGCAGTGTATTTATATGTCTTCAACTAAACTTTTTCCTACATTACACGACTATACACCGTAATATACACTACCATAGACAAACCCACCCTTGAATTACACAATGCGTTACTTTACACTACCCTATACTTTAGACTGTAAAATGTTAGACTTGTAATATTACACTATGTATTATTCTACCAACCCTACTGTATACCACACTGCTGTATATTCACAATACAATTACGATACTATATATTGCCTTATGAATTATGTTAAACATTACAATGTTATACTATTTATTATTATATAGCATGCTATAAACCATACCATTGACCGTCGTATGAAGAGGCAGTGCCAGCGAATGGACTGCAGTCTGAATGTCACCATAAAATACAATCAATTAAGAACTGAAATTGTTTATAATGTCTATCCAATGAAATTTTGATTTAAAGCTTTCGTGACTGCAGTAATTCATATTCTTAGTTCTTTCGGTAAAGTCACGTTGAAGGGAAACAACAAAATAATAAAATATATAAAACAATAAAAATTCTCACGACGTTTCGACCATAACACAAACCAATTCCTCGACCACAGCAATTCCATACACCCAGCCATCAGATTCACCATGGAGGTCGAAAAAGATGGCAAGCTACCCTTTTTGGATGTCCTAATTAAAAGGAGACCTGATGGTTCAATGAGCCACTCTGTCGACAGGAAAGCTACGCATACGAATGCTTACTTAAAACCGGATTCCCACCACCATCCATGCCAGAAGAACTCCCTCATCAAGACTCTATACCATAGAGCCCAATGCATTTCCGACCAGGAACACATTGCCAGTGAACTTAAGCACGTACACCAAGATCTCAAGGCTAATGGTTACTCCGACTACACAATCCGCAAAGCCATCACTCCAGCCATGAAGAAGGATCCTCTTGAGGAGCCATTCAAAACCATCACCTTACCCTACATTGCGGGGGTCACAAAAAATATCTCCAAAATCCTGAATAAACACAAGATCCAGGTCTGATTCAACACAGTACATAAAATCCGTGATCTGGTTTCGTCTGTAAAAGATGTGGTTCCAGACATACAGTACCCGGGCGTCTACAAACTAAGTTGCCTCTGTGGTAGCAGTTACATTGGAGAAACCAAACGACATATCTGGGACTGCATCCGTGAACATAAAGCAGACTTGAAACACGGTAGGACGAGCACCTCAGCCGTGGCAGATCACTGTTATAATTTAGTGGGCTCACATGACATTGACTTCTCCAAGACGGACGTTCTCTGCAAGCCATCCGGCTACCATGAGAGATTCGTTCATGAGGCCATACACATATACAAACACAGAAACAATTTCAACCGAGAAGATGGATTCTGGCTTAGTAACCATTGGAAAGACGTTATAAACCATTTTGGTACTTAATTGATTGTATTTTATGGTGACTTTCAGATCGCAGTCCATTCGCTGCCACTGCCTCTTAATACCTTTCACACGACGGTCAATGGTATGGTTTATAGCAGGGGTGTCCAAACTTTTTTTCCCGAGGGCCACATACAGAAAAATATACGAAGGATTGGGCCACTCACTAGACGTGAGGTATACTGCCTCACTTCTCATGCACTAATATTGTCAAAATCAATCAAATGCAGGTAAATTACGTTTGATTATTGAACATGTTAGAAGAAAAAAAGCCTCCATCATAGCTCTTCATTAGTAGATTTTAATTTTATTTTTTACAAAAAGGTTGGCAGGTAATTCTCTCAGTGACAGCCTCAGATTGGTTCTTAGGGTGCTGATCCCCCTTCATTGTCCATATGAAGGGAGAGACAAATAGGGGATGTGGATATTTCAAGCTTATTACACAAATAAATTATTGGGCTTGTTAACACATCAACTAACGTTTGTTAAAAAAATTGTCATCAACTTTAATTGACTGAATTTATGACGTAATTGGGCTTATTAACAAATGAAAACGGTGTGTATATTTTTAACTCACCTGTAATGGGAATAATGTTACGCTCAGTGGGAGCAGTGATGCTGCGCTTTGGTCTGAAGGATAGCTGGCAGGTCAGGAGTAAGTTTGGTGGTTGAGATGCGAAGGACGTCACGGAGATGGCTGTCGGTCGTTCTGGTTCTCAGCCTGCTTTTGTTCAGCGTTAACAGAGAGAATGTCTGCTCACATATGTATGTTGAGCCGAACAGACTCATCATTCGTTTTGCATGGCGTCTCGTCAGAGGAAACTTGGCCTTTTCCAAACTCCGGTAGAAGTCAGGTAGGGAGAGAAGCTGATGCTGATTCTTCAGAGAATCATCACACTGAATTTCGATCAGTTCTAATTGCAGACTCTCCTCCACTTCTTTTGCATCCATTGAAAACGGAGCCGCAAACAGTGTGATTTCCTTCTCAATGACAGAAACATCTTGGAAGCGCTGACTGAATTCTGTTATGAGAGATGTGATCACAGACACATATTCTCCCATTTTTGCAGAGAGCTTGGCATTTGGAAATGCGCATTGATTTCGGTCAGCGTGGGGAAGTGCGCTACATTGAAGTTGCGCAGTTGTGACTCGAAGAGACGGAGCTTCGCACGGAATGCTTCCATGTGCACATACAGCTGTGGTACCAGCTGCTCTTTGCCTTGTAGTCTCTTGTTCGGGGTGTTGAGATGATCAGTGAGATCAACTAAAAAAGCCAGGCCTGCCAACCATAAAGGGTCACTGATCTCATGGAGAGGTCTGCCCTTTTCTTTCAAAAACTTGTCGATATTTGATCTCAGGGAATAAAACCACTGCAGAACGGAGCCGCGACTGAGCCAGCGCACTTGAGAATGGTAGAGTAGGTTCCCGTATTCAGCATCGACATCAGAGAGGAAGGCTTGCAATTCTCTGTGGTAAAGCCCTCGGGCCATAATTTTTTTTGACATTTTTCACAACTGTGTTCATCACATCGCCAAGCTGGATTATCTTGGCACAGAGGGCTTCTTGGTAGATGATACAGTGCATTTTAACAGTCTCACCTCCGCTCTCCTGCACCTTGGCACTCACCATAGAAGCCATTCCTTTGCGTTCGCCTGTCATTGCTGGAGCCCCATCCGTTGTAATTCCACACAGCTTGTCCCATTTAAGTCCAGCCTGGTTAATTGAATCTGACACAGCTTCAAAACATATCCTTCCCAGTTGTTGTCCCCTTTAGACTCCGAAAATCAAGCAGTTCCTCCGTAATGCAAAAATTCTCATCAACTCCCCGCAAAAAAATTAACAGCCGTGCAGTGTCCGTGGCATCTGTGCTCTCATCACATGCAATCGAGTAAAAATCGAAAGCACAAGCTTTATCTGACACTTGCTGTTTTAAGTTAGCCGACAAGTCTTCAATTCGCCGCACAACCTTATTTCTGGACATACTAACATCGTTAAAATCCTGCATTTTCTCCAGGCACATTCCCACGACTTTAGTGAGGCACTGTTTGATGAAGTCACCGTCTGAGAAAGGTTTCCCGTGTAGGGCAATGAGTTGAGTTACTTCATTGCTGGCTATTGTTGCATTTTCTTGAGCTTTGTTAGCACGGAAAAAAAAACCCTGCTGCTGCGTTAGCAGGCTAGCTTGCCATTTGCTTTACCTTCTCTCTCCGCTCGGCGCCCGTGTAGGACGTGAAGGTCTGATGTTTCGTTTCATAATGCCGTCGTACATTGTACTCTTTCATCACGGCAACACTCTCATTACAAATCAAACAAACACACTTCCCCTTGGTTTCTATGAAAAAAAAAAATCCACCGAGTCTGAAATTTCCTGCACTCGCTTGCAACCTTGCGTCTCTTCGGTTCCGGCATTTCTGGTGACCCTGAGCAAATGTTTTCTTCGATTGCTTGCTTTGTGGAGACGCTGCCTTGTTCAAGACAATAGCGCCATCTAGTGTTTAAATTAAGAAATGCAATACAGTGGGCCATAGTCCATTATATTTTTTAACTTTGATACGGGCCAATTAAAAATGGATGGCGGGCCGCAGTTGGCCCGCGGGCCGTAGTTTGGACACCCCTGGTTTATAGCATGTTATATAATAATAAATAGTATAACATTGTAATGTTTAACATAATTCATAAGGCAATATATAGTATTGTAATTTTATAGTGAATATACAGCTGTGTGGTATACAGTAGGGTTGGTAGAATAATACATAGTGTAATATTACAAGTCTAATATTTTACAGTCTAAAGTATAGGGTAGTCTAAAGTAACGCATTGTATAATTCAAGGGTGGGTTTGTCTATGGTAGTGTATATTACGGTGTATAGTTGTGTAATGTAGGAAAAAGTTTATTTGGAGACATATCAATATAATGCATAATGTTAGAGCTTACATTGGGCTGTGTATACGATATTATACAATGTAGTTTAGATTGGAAGGTATAACATTACAATGTATAGTAGTCTAGTTTTTGGCATGGTTGTAACGCAACACAGGACAGAGCAGCGCATCGTGGCTGTTTCTCCCCCCTCCTCCGTTCCGAGCATGGATGGACTCGTCCGTCTGAACGAGGCTCGTCGCTCTCCGTGGTGCTAACGTTGGAAAGAAGGAAAAAACCGCCACCCATTTTTTCGCCATATGGCATTGTAATGTATAACGACTTATTGTTAGTAGCTCAGCTGATGGAGAGTATATAGAGTTTATTGATAACATTGATGTAGTTTGTATTTTAGTTTTTTTATTAGTTTACTATATGGTATTCATTAGATAGTGTAGTGTATACCCAGTTACTTTATGTTTATAGCTCAATTTATTGAAGAATATATTGAGTACATTTATTATATTGATGAAGTTTCTACTTAGTTTTTTTTCACATCGGTTTATTGTATGATAGTTGGGTAGTTGCAGTCCTTTAGCGTCAATATACTAAATGCCTCTGTTGAGATGGAAACTTTGACTTTAACATAGCTATTTCCGTGACCAGTCACATGCTAATCCCTCACATTAACATCATGCTAATCTCCCAGTTACATGCTAATTTCTGACTTTAACACCCTGCTGATCCAACACTTTAACGCAGCTATTTCAATGCTATATTATCCTGTTTGATATGTAAACTCCTTTGTCAAGGCGCTTTACCTCTCCCACCTAGTTTAAACGACACTGCGAATTTTAGCAGCAGTCATTGAAGTGCTGTCGTCCCGACAGTTCTGTTCCTTCACCTGAAGAAGGCTACTTGTGTTGTGGCCGAAACGTCGTGAAAATTTTATTTTTTATTACGTTTTATTTTATTTTATTTTTTTCCATTCTACGTTACTTTACCGAAAGAACCAAGAAGATGAATCCCTGCAGTCACGAAAGCTTTAAATCTGAACTTTACGCAATTAAAAATCATAGTGTAAGATAAGACTACAATCGTTGTCTGCTGTGAGGATCTTCTCTACTCAGGGCCCCGAATGTTTGTGGCAAGTGAAAGTTTGTCTCAGCAAAATATAAGATTTCTCACAGTAGCATACCGTATGACCACACGTCGCTCTGCACCTTGTAGAGCCCATGGAACATGCTTTCTGAAGACATCCACTTTACAGGCAGAGGCACCTAATGGACATGACCGCATGGCCACAAGCACAACAACAATATGTTCAGTAAATTCAGTTCAGGCCGATGCATCGCGATCCGTCATACGTTTTTTGCGTCAGGCCACATTCATCTTGCCAAATTAGCGTCATCTAGCCCTCCACTACCCTGAAGGGTTAAATGTGTAGTGACATCACGGGATGTCACTGTGTAGTGCCGGCCCTAGAGAGGCACGGCGTGCGGTGTATTGACATCGCGGATACCACTCTGGTGTGGGTGTAGTACCGGCCCTAGAGGGGCTCGGTCAGCGCTGATTGATCCCGCTGGATGGCATCACGCTTGGCGTGCAGTGCCAACCCAACAGGATAGGGTGTGGGAGTGCCGACCGTAGGAAACGGGTTACTAAATGCCATGGCACTCTGGTTGACCCGAGAGGACACGTGACCGGTTAAGTCTACAAAGGGGCCCCAAGTGGGGGCTAGGGGTGGTCACGTGGTCGGGGTCCAGATCTTGCTGCTCGATGATTCTAGAAGGTGGTCGTGGCCAAGGGCGGAGCCAGCCACGCCACAGAGAATATAAGCTGGGTCCCCCAGAGGGACCGGCGTTGTTGTTCATCCTGAAGAACCTTTGTCTACGTCTACGTTCTACCGAGTCTCCAACACATGGACTGGGACCCGAGCTGTGGTCCCGTTCTGTCGTAGCTAGTCATGTTGTAATTAGTGTAGTTAGCCTGGTGGTCACCACCACAGGTTGTTATTCTGGGCCAGTTACCCCGTGTACCACATTGGGGGGGGGGGGAGGAGGAAGGGGATTTGTGAAATTGCCCCATATTTTGAACTGTCGGCAGAGCAGGGAGATTGAATCCAATTGCCGACCTCTGGATTGCAAGTCAGGGTGGGAGAGCCATTGCACCACCGTGTGTGGCAGCACCCCCCACTCTTTTTTTCTTAGGGGCTGTGCAAAATAAAATAAAAACATTGAGTACAATTAAAGTGATGGGCCTTCTATCCCGATGATGGTGATGACATTGGTGATACTGATAATGATGCTGATGATCCTAAGTAAGGTGAAGGACTCACGTTGCCCTTCACCACGTAGTTGGGGTCAGTCTGGACGTCCCGTGCCAGCCCAAAGTCGCAAATCTTGGCGATGTGTCCATGCGTTACCAGCAAATTCCTCGCAGCCAGGTCGCGGTGGATGCACTAAAAAAAAGAAAAAAATTCCCTGTGTGGCCTTCAACAAACTTGGGGCAACTTCTGTGAAGGTTGGCCACGGTCCACGACGGGGTGGGTGCCCAGCACCACGCCTGGCCACCTTTGTCTCCCCAGTGTAGATGTTTACACACCGCACCAGGTACTCATTTGAGTCCACCTGAGGAGGCCCAAGACCGGTTCAGATAATTGTCACTGGTGTTGGCCGTGAGCGGGAAGCGAACTCTGGCCGTTGGGTTCGTACCGCAGTGAACTAACCTCTCAGCAACCACTCGCCACCCAGACAGACATTAAGGGCAACAAAGACGTGCACCACAGACAGAGTCACTTTCCGAGACACAGGTAAACACGCACAGTCACAGAGACACAGTTAAACATACTCTTTGGTTCTTCGGTAAAGTAACGTAGGTATAAAATAAAATAAATCACGACGTTTCGGGCGCAACACAAGCGTCCCTCATCAGGTGGGAAAGCATGATCTGCTGCTGAGGCAGACTGTTTTAAAAGGTTTGAAATGGGTGTAGCCCTAGGGTCATAAAGAAGTGGGCGGGGCTAGTGATGTTAATGTGAGAAATTAGCATGTAAATGTAAGATCGGAGAGCGGCCTCCTCGACGAGGGCTTCAAATCAAGACAGTTAAACATGCGCAGTCACACATGGTCAAATTGAAACACAGAGGTGAATTTCCGGAGGTTCTTAAAGATGGTCATGGCCCTGTAGGGATAGAGACAGACAGGCACGGAGACACATACAGAGAGACACAGAGACAGGTTAAAATCATCACGTATTTTCATCATTATGTTCCACCACTCTTTTAACCGAGGAGAGAGGCTCACTGCTGATTCACTCCTCTCGCGACTCACGTTCTTGTGAGCGAGGAAGGCCATACCGCTCGCGACCTGCTTCGAGACTCGGGAGGTTGTCCACCCCGGATGGAGTAGAGTCGCTCACGATCGCTTCTCTCTGAGACGACGACGCGTCCCAGCCTGCGGCGCACAAGGAAGCCCGGACGATTCAGAAATGCCCTAACTATAGAGTATCTATAGTAGATCATCGATTATTCGGCGGCTACGGGGGGGAAGGGGATGCCACATTTTTTAACAACGCCGGATATTCACTACATAATAATTTGAAGTAGCAAATTTTTTGCACATTCTTGCATAACATTATGTTTTTAAATGTTGTGAATGTTTTTGTCTTTTAAATTAGTTTACTATATGAAATTGGTATGAATAAACATACAAATACACAAAAATAAATATCCTACTGTAAAATGTAACCTATTTACTGTACCGTACTTACCAATCCAATCTCGAAGACTCTGAATGGAGTGATGTATATACGTGCAGTATTGTCATTTTTTAAGTTGTATTTAGTGTATAATGTACCGTCTATAATATTTAACACTGAAATCAAGTCGGTGGCCGCTCTGGTTAATACCGCGGTCTACTTCGCAGTAGACACTGTTAGAGCGAACACGTACATGATTCGAAAAAGAGAGTCGGCCAAGTGTTGTGTGGTGTAATTATCCAAATTTGAGAAATTTACTCGCAAATTATTCCATCGGGGAAGCTGCCTAATAACATCACAAACCCACTTGGCAGGGTAAAGCCCGCTTGCAAGGCTGTGGCTGCACAGGGGCAGCTACCCCCAGTTCATGGAAACTGGTATTGATGTAGTTTACGAATCGCCATGGGCGGCATGGTGGCACATTGGTAAGTAACCCTTGCGCCTTGCAGCAAGAAAGCTGGGTTTGATTCCCGACTCGGGCGCGTTTCGGCGTGGAGTTGTCATCTTCTCTCCCCCTGTTCGTCAGAGTGTGTAAGTGCAATGGAGTGTTTGAGTGAGTGTGTGAGCGAGTGAGTTAGCGTGAATGTGTGAGTGTGTGAAGATTGTATGTTCTCCCCCTCTTCTGGGTCTCCTCCGCGTTCTCGAGTTTCCTCCCATAGTAAAAAAAATACCCAATACAACGAGTCTGGCATTGGGCAAAACATCCCAATACTGAAAAATCACCTGCAAATTACTCAATTGGGACTACACAGTGACGGCAAAAACTTCGCAGGACCCTCATGAAGAAGTCTTGAGTTTTTGCACAGTAAACAAATGTAATAATAAATCTTGACTTAAAGCTTTTGTGACTGCAGGAAGACATTCTTTGGGTCTTTTGGTAACGCCACGTAGATAGGTTCAAATAAAATAACCAAAAATAACAAAAAACTACGACCTTTCGATCGCAACACAAGCCTTCATCATCAGGAAGAAAAAAAGAGAGGGGGACAGCTGCTGAGCTAGACAGTCTGCCTTATTTCAACCAGTGTTGTGCCTATCCTAGGTAAACTCTGTCTTAAATGAGTACCTGGTGCAGTGTGTAGACATGAGCACTGGGGAGACAGAGGTGGCTGCATGTGCGTGGTGCTGGCCACCCACCTCCTCGTGGGCCATGCCGCCTAACAGCAGCACAGTCTGTTAAGGCTTATTTGGGTGATCTTCATCTTTGTTGTACGCTTGTGCCATCTTGTGTGTCCGCTGTCAAAGATTCCAGGCTACATCCCTCCGGAGTCCACCCCATGGGGCTCCCCTTCTCCCCGGCCTAAAAAACCCAGACAGTACTCGTGCATCATGCATGCGGTGTCAACAAGAGGTAAGAGGTGCATGAGTGGGCACACACTCTGGGTTTCACATCTGCAGAGTTAGTTAAGTGTACAATGTGCTCGCAAGCAGAGGTGAACAATAAAAAATATCAGTGGCGGTTATGAGAAACGCTACCCTGAAGAAACGGGCGGTTTGCACTCTGAACTTGCAATCCAGAAGTTACTGGTTCGTTTTCCCATCGCAGCGTTTGAAACAGTGGCGCAATTTTCTTAAATTTACAATTTTTACCTTGCCAACCAGTACAAACAGCCAGGTGAGGTGTATAAGCGTCACTATGTATGAATAGTTTAGGACATCTTATGCTCACAAACTCACCCGTTCACGCACTCAACCACCAACTCAATCTCACTCAAACCACCAACTCACTCTCACTCAAACCACCAACTCACTCAACCACCATCTCACTCAAACCACCAACTCACTCAAACCACCAACTCACTCAACCACCATCTCACTCAAACCACCATCTCACTCAAACCACCATCTAACTCAAACCACCAACTCACTCAAACCACCAACTCACTCACTCAAACTACCAACTCACTCAAACCACCATCTCACTCAAACCACCACCATCTCACTCAAACCACCAACTCACTCAAACCACCATCTCACTCAAACCACCATCTCACTCAAACCACCAACTCACTCAAACCACCAACTCACTCAAACCACCATCTCACTCAAACCACGATCTCACTCAAACCACCAACTCACTCAAACCACCATCTCACTCAAACCACCAACTCACTCAAACCACCACCATCTCACTCAAACCACCAACTCACTCAAACCACCATCTCACTCAAACCACCATCTCACTCAAACCACCATCTCACTCAAACCACCAACTCACTCAAACCACCAACTCACTCAAACCACCATCTCACTCAAACCACCAACTCACTCAAACCACCAACTCACTCAAACCACCATCTCACTCAAACCACAAACTCACTCAAACCACCAACTCACTCAAACCACCAACTCACTCAAACCACCACCATCTCACTCAAACCACCAACTCACTCAAACCACCATCTCACTCAAACCACCATCTCACTCAAACCACCATCTCACTCAAACCACCAACTCACTCAAACCACCAACTCACTCAAACCACCATCTCACTCAAACCACCAACTCACTCAAACCACCAACTCACTCAAACCACCATCTCACTCAAACCACAAACTCACTCAAACCACCAACTCACTCAAACCACCAACTCACTCAAACCACCAAACTCACTCAAACCACCATCTCACTCAAACCACCATCTCACTCAAACCACCATCTCACTCTAAAAGGTTGAAGGTTAAGGTGCAGGCACCCCTGAAAATATATTGGCTCACGCCACTGCAAGCTCCCTTCTGGAGGATATGTTGTTGAGCCAGACGTTTGGAAGAGGTGGGAGTAACCCACATGTTACCCACACACGAACTGCCGATGGACTACCCATTGACAGTGCTGAGTGGACAACGGCAGGGCCAGTGAGGGGGGATTTAAAAAACGGTTCAATCACCTGCCGCGCTTGGAGGACGAACCGGCGGCATTTGGGTCGCCAAGCCCAGTGTGATAACTGTCACATTATGGCAGCATCATAATCTGAATATTTTTCCTGGATCAATCCGATGAGCTATAAAGCTCTTTTTCACAGGTGTCCAGCACCACTTCATCATTTGGATGAGGGGTTCCTGAATCAGGTGAGAGACAGATTTGTCCTTCTCTACCAGGTGAGGTCGGGCAATTTTACTTCTCACTTCACCTTCCTCACCTCAACTGGTAAGGTAGGAAAATCATTGCTCCTGAACTAGGTGAGAGCCCAATCAGGTGTGACCTGTGGTGCATAAGGGGACCACACCAATGATAAAAAAAATACTAAACTCTTTTTTATTTTCTTGGTTCTTTCGGTAAAGTCTCGTAGAAGGGAAATAATAAAAATATAAAACAATACAATTCTCACGACGTTTCGACTGCAACACAAGCAATCATCATCGCTTCTACGTGACTTTACCGAAAGAACTAAGAATATGAATCCCTGCAGTCACGAAAGCTTTAAATCAAAATGTATTTTGTATTTATTTACCAAGGTCACATCTATAACAGCAGCCACTATACCTGACCAGTGTTACCCATTTCTACTTTTACCTATTATTATTATGATTAGTGTGTGGACCCACCACAATGCGTTATACCCCTGCTACAACTTTATCACCTTAGTTCTCATATGATCTCCGATGCTAAGCAGACTTAAGCCTGGGCTTGCCCTGAGCTACAGACGTGTGACTGTCAGGTGACCAGGGGATGGCAGTGCTGAGTGTTTTCTTCAGCTGCAAGCCGAATGTGGGGAGTTGTGTCGACTGACAGGCAAAGCTGTACCAGCTCAGCGCTCAGACCTCTTGAGACACACACCCACATTACGATCATATGATATAATAATGTTTAGTTTTAGTTGGAGCGCCGTTCATGCAAATTGCATGAACAATGTCACTGCAGCCAAGCGGTGAGCCAGCACCAACAATTGCCCAAGCTCTATATACCAATATATTCCAGCCAATGTATGCGTGTTTATTCACATAGGGGGGCAACACTTTATCCCATACGGAAGGGACAGATAATATTAGTCCACATTTTGCTCTGCTGCCTTTTGGCATATCCAGGGTATGGCACTTCCTGCATGCTCACGGGAAAGAAGTTTCGCAACATTTGCGTGATCCATGAATCCTCGCCTCAACGGTGTTGGATTACAGGCGTGCACCACCGCCGCCCGGCTAATGAATGCTCCCCTCGTGTGTACGTTTGCGTGTATGCTTGCTTCTCAGATTGACCTGCTGGAGGACCCGTGCCTGCTTAACGTGGTGATTCTGCAGACGGTGTTGCAGGAGATCCGCCATCGCTCCGCTCCTGTCTACAAGAGACTTCGCGACATCATCTCCACTCCGCAGAAACACTTCTACGCCTTCACCAATGAGCACCATTGGTAGGCGCAGCTCTCCAACCGGTCCTAGCCATCTCGCCAATCCAGTGTGCACGGCACACGAATTGACGCCTCTTTACTTCTGAACTGTGGCACACGGTGGCGGTTGGTGGCGCAAAGTCTCGTTGGGTCTGTTTCCCAGTGCCAAGAGGGCCAGCAGAGTTGGTGGCATAGTGGTGTTGTGCATAAGGCTGCCCCTGTCCAGATGGCCAAGGATTGGTAGCTGATTTTTTCGCCAGGGCTGAAATTAATTGCACTCCTTTTATTGAATTTTGGCACTCCGTGGGGTGGGGTTTGAATTGTATGTATGTTGAACTTCCTTCACACAGTACTTAGCCAACTGTGCTATGTACAGTTGAGATAATAAACTGTGCATCTGATTCGGCTCGTGGGACTGAACGCCCCCGTGGCTTGAGTTACCGAGCAGAAAGGCGTTTTATAAATGTAATTCATGATTATTAAATACATTTCTTGTCATTAAAACTGGATTCCTGAAGGCGTTTCCAGCACTCGGAGGGAAACCTCTGACATGCCTAACAACTCACGGAACTACATGATTTACACTTCTCGCAGAGCTGTGCTCATTTTACTGCCCCAGAAGAGGTACACATTTCCTAGTCGACCTCTTAAGCACCATTTCAACTCCACAACTTTGTTACTGTGACTCGCGTGGAAGTGATTACACAGCAACGCCTAGTGTGATTGTCTAACAGCGCCGTAACTTGATTGTCGTGTGTCTCAGAGACACGTACGTGGAGCAGGAGAAGGGAGAGCCTTCCAATGACCGTAACGACCGAGCCATCCGATATTCTGTGTTGACTATTCCACCTGAAGACGGAAGCTTGTGTTGCCTCCAAAACGTCGTGATTCAATTGTTTTCTTTTATTTTGTTTTATTTTATCTACGTGACTTTACAGAATAAAACCAAAGAGTATGGATCCTTGCAGTCACGAAAGCTTCAAATCTTGTCACACTGCTTTTCACATGTAACAGCCCTCTTTTTCAATCCACTGCTGGGTGTGGGCCTCGTTCTGTGCGAGGTTGTGCAAGGTTGTTTGACCGTACGGTAGATCCCCGTTGAATGCGCGTTCACACTCCGCGTTTTGGCTTTAGCACGGTTTTACCTTTTTAGGGAAAGTGTTTAGATTTTAACGCTCAACCGCGCTCGCTACATTGCAAGTATAGCGCGTGGTCGCGGACTACTTTTCTGAGCGGCGTCGGTGTTAGCAGTGTTGTTGGATGATGCTAGAAGCTGTAGTACTGATGTATGCTGTGATACCCAGCGTACCTTCCTCTTCCTCGGTCTTTGTTCCAGCAGGATCTTTGTGCGCGGAGCGTCATCTCACTCCCTTATATTTTTCACTCACCATATCTCTCACTTGAGATTTAATTAAAGGAGTGTCATACTTAGCATATTGATAGAGATACTATATAAACACAACACATTTTAAAATAAACATGTAAAACAGTGTACTGTGCTATCAAAAATATATATTGGTAAATAAAGTCATGGTTTGTCAGTAGAGCAGAAAACAATAAGATCTATTTATATCTGCCAACCGTACACTCGTTGAGCACACGTTTGGCTGATTTATACACCAGTTCTCTTCATTGCAATTTAACTAAATCACCGAGGCGATACAAAATTTAGATAACAGCATATGAGGATTTGTGCACTTGATGTTGGCCATTAAAGTGAATTGTTCTCGTCTCAAATGATCAATGAGTGTCAGCCTCCGATCAGTAGAACTACAGGTAGGCATCACCTCAACTGAGCACATCAACAAGATTATGGAGGAGTGTGATATCACCTGGCTATGGGGTCAGCCTACAGCTGCGTGCCAGCTCATCTGGCTGGACATCCACGTTTATATGGGGCATTGTTCCCGAGCATGTCCAGTCACATTATAATGGAGCTGAATTTGTTTCACCACAATGCCAAATGACACGTGTGTACGACACCATCTGGCCAGCCACAAATCTCTTACATGCTCTTCGTTGTAGTCGTGAGGTCATGGGTGTTTGCAAAGAGATAGCCCTCACCCTAATAGAGAGCGGGGATCACAACACCTTCACGTGGCCTTATCAAATGCACAGTCCTTCATTCTAGGACTGTATATCGTTTCCTTGGCGATTACAAGCAGCGATTTTGCTAAACCCTGTTTGTTTGGTATGCTTCTCTCTCTGTGGCCCCTGTTGTATCTGTGTTAGTTCCCCCCTACTTGAGTGTCTGTATATACATCTGGGGTTATGTTTCTTATCTCTCGTAAATTTAGCTCTTCTGTACCTGATGATGGCTGCTTGTGTTGCAACCGAAACGTCGTACGCTATTATGTTATTTCATTATTTCTTATTTATACGTGACTTTACCGAAAAAAAAAGAGTAATTCCTGCAGTCACGAAAGCTTTGAATCAAGTCTGTAGTGCCTCTTGTTAAACAGTGCTTCAGTTGAACAGGAAAATTAATAAATCCAGCAGGCATGACTTGAAAAGTAACAAATTTACATTTTGGGTGGCACTCTATATTGTCCGGTAAATCGTATCGCCAATTATAATTTCTGCGTTTATCTGCGCGTGTCTGTGTACCCCCAGTGGAGGAATACGTGCGCAGCTTGCTGGACAACCCTGAGTTGATTGACCGTCTGGCACTGGCCTCGGAGCAGGTGAGACTCCGTATGCGTGCATCAGCTTTGCCCCCCCTTCATATTTATGGTGCGAGCCTGTACCCTTGTCCGACCCCTCACTTCCCCGTTGCATCCAGCTGCCTCATTGAAGAAAGGGACACTTGCCTTGCGCTGAGTACGACGTTTCGCTGGTTGTAATCGCCAGGGAAACGATATACTCGATTTGTAAGTGTTGTGGGTTTACTCTCCAATACACTGGCGTGCTGCAGTAGTAACTAATTGACACGTTTTGTTTTACGTAACAAACCTTACTAATTGTCTGTACCGGGTTAACTACACACATTTACGCGTTCTTACCCAAAAAACCTTTATTATGGATAATTTTGGTCGCGAAAGAATACGTGTTAAACAGCTCCCTTTTAGAACGTCTCTTCCTCACCAGCAATGGTCAATCAATCAAATAAATCCTAGATTTATAACGTGGCATATTTAGCAAAAAGCAGAGACGGAAGGGTGAAACTCTAGAGGTAGCTCTATGATATCCGCTTTTGTGGAACGTTCTCTAACACGGATGGCCGTACTGCTCTGAGATAAATCAGACTGGATCCTTCGTCTCGTTACGTGATGGCGGTTGCAAAATTGTTGTTGACGCGTGCATGTGCCGTGCGTGTGCTGTGTACGTGTGCAGGATGTGGTGGAGTCCCGGGTAATCTTCCCCGAACATCTCCCGCTGTCCCAGCTGCAGCAAGGTGTGCGCTCCGGCCGGTTTGTCCAGGGAACCTTCCTTGCGAGTCGTGAGAATTACCTGGAGGGGACTCTGAGGGTGCGAGGGGACGGTGACAGTGATAAAGAGGTACACGTTTCACAAGCCTGCGTCTGGAAGGAACAATGCTGTCCGATCGTATCTGTGTGAGTTTTAAAAACAAATTTATAATGAAGCAGTGGCATAGCGTTCTTGGCATGAGCAGTAGCTCTTAACCTTTACTGCAAGACTGCAGTAAAAGGTTAAGAGCTACTGGGCTAAAATATTTGTATGTTGAACGTCTTTTGCACCCTACGTAGGTGTCGTAGCCTGGCTCATGTCCCCCCGGCCTGTGGGTCCTGGTGCAGTTGCACTGCCTGCACACTCGATAGCTACGCCACCACAACCACAGTATATACGTTAATTGTGACTACTTTAATAATAGGGTTTTCCCCTTTTTTTCTGGCAACAAAACTGAAACCTTTTACAAGGAATCATGTGTGCATTAACCACAATACTTGTGGTCAAAATGCAAACAAAAAACACACTATGATAATATATGCATTGTCGATTTAAAGCTTTCGTGACTGCAATGATTCATCTTCTTTGGTTCTTTCGGTAAAGTCACGTAGAATGAGAATAAAATAATAAATTGTTAAAATAAAATAACACAATAATATTCTCACGACGTTTCGGCCAGACAGTCTCGTCCCTTCACCTGATGAAGGCCGCTTGTGTTGTGGCCGAAACGTCGTGAGAATATTATTGTGTTATTTTATTTTATCAATTTATTATTTTATTCTCATTCTACGTGACTTTACCGAAAGAACCAAAGAAGATATGCATTGTCCTTGAGACTGATTGGTCCACACCAGGGACGGCTTTCTTTTGAGCCTCGACCCAATTGGTGCGAGACCAGTGGACGCCAAAAGGCGTACGCATATATTGCAAATATTATCACTGTGTTTTTGTTTGCATTTTCACCACAAGTATTGTGGTTAATGCACACGTGATTCCTTGTAAAAGGTTTCAGTTTTGTTGCCAGAAAAAAGGGGAAAAACCCTATTATATTTTGGTACTGGCAAAGGAGGTCTAATGATGGTTGTGACTACTTTGTTAACAAATTGAATGGTCTATTTCCACCCCCAAAATGTAACGTTAAATAACAATTAGGTACATTGGCCCTTTGTTGAAAAAAAAAACAGTCCAGAAATTGCCCTGCTTGAACATATGTTACTGAAATACATTGGTTTCAGAAGATTCATGGGCTCATAGTCCTACATTTTAAAGTGTTTATTCGTGGTATTAAAACTCTTGTACAGTAAAACCTTGGATTGCGAGCATAATTCGTTCCGGAAACGTGTTTGTAATCCAAAGCACTCGTATATCAAAGCACTCGTATATCAGTTGTGATCACGTGACGCTCGGCAGTACAAAGCTGCTCGTATTGCAAGACCCTCGCTCGTTTATCAAATTAATATTTATTAAAATTTTGCTCGTCTTGTAAAACACTCGCAGACCAAGTTACTCGCAATCCAAGGTTTTACTGTATATGCTGCTCTCTAACAGCACTTGGCCCAGCGGTCTGTTAAGACTATACGGGGGATCTTTTTTGTCTCCGTGCAGGTGTTGATCCAGGGGCTGCAGCATTTAAACCGCGCGATGCACGACGACATCGTGTGCGTGGAGATGTTCCCCGAGGAGCGCTGGGTTGCCCCCTCCTCGCTGGTCCTGCACGATGAGGGCGTCGCAGGGGACGTTGCAGAAGAGAATGAGGAGGATGTGGTGAGTGGAGCGTCAACACTGCCGAACCAAAATCAAACCCAGACACCTGCAGTGTGCGTGTCTCTCTCCCCGTGGTCGCATGGATTTTTCTCCAGGTCCTCCGGCTTTTCCCTCCACAGTTACAATCTGACATGCACTTAGAGTATTTGGCTGCTATCAATTGAAAATGTGATAAGATACTTCATTGAACGATCATTTGTGGCCAGGTCACTTAAAAAGAGCTATATAGCTCTCAGGGTCCTTACCTGGTAAAGTTATTTAGTTTATAGTTTTTAAATAGTTTTAATATAGTTTAAACAAAGAATAACAACAAAGACTCAACCACTTCAAGAGAGACCTTAAACATAATGAACTCCGTGTGACCAGACAACAATCCACATTAGAGATGCTGTTAGCTTGATTTTGCCTTTATTAAATGACTTAACATTACATTACTTCAAAATCAAGTCAGGAGTGCTAATCATTTCGTACAATTTTTGTATGTACGTAGGGGATATTTGACCATACTTCGGTGCGGGTTGGTGAAGGGGGGGGGGGCATAGATCTGGAGCATAGAAGGACAGGACAACAGTTCATTTTGCTGTACTGCGCTCTGCTGCCAGCCATTTTGGCGCAGAGCCTATACCACCTGTTATGCATATCCAGGCTCAACACGGCGTCGCTTCCACGGTCTGAGCTGGGTCACAGGGTGGCCTCTATATTGAAAACTAATTTCTTTAGAACTGCTTTTTGTATTTATATTGTTGTCCTTTCCGCGCACCTCCGATTAGCATGGTTGGCTGTGTACGGTGCGAAATAAGTTCTACATGCATACATACCACAGTGACAAAATGCAAAACATAATAAAGTACAGCAATGAAGTTAATTGAAATTGGCACGAAAACAACCGTGGTTTATGAAAAGTTGACAATATTTCACAAACATAAACAAGTGTTAGATGTTAAATCGCATGTAGTGCAAGTTGGCTTGGGCAGAATATTTATAGACTGATCATTTCACAGTTATACTTATAAAAACGTTACGTAAACATTAAACACATATAGGGTGACTGATGTGCTAAGCAGGTAAGAGAAAATGTCAATCACAATTGCAAGTGAAATCATAAAGAATCGAGAGATTAAGCATCAAATTGTGAATTAGATGGGAGGGTAACCTTTGTTGTAGATAATATTGGTCGCAAAAGCCTACACGTTTTTTAAACGTGTGGTATCTGATGGGCGTGTTCCGGTTGATTCTATCAATCGCCAGAACTGTTTTAACTTATCAATATTTACGGAGGACTCCTCACTGTGATCTTTTGTCATTTTAACAAAGCGTCAGTCTCATTATTGACATTGATGAGACACAGCATGAAACCACATCCGCAGGTTAAGCGCTATTGTTTTGGATTGCTCCTTCACCTTCAAGCCATATTGTATTGTGTTACGCAGTGAGCTGGTAAAAAAATAGTTATTTCATTATTTCAGTGTGTGAGAGAGACGCTACTGTGGTGAGTGCTCATTTGAGTTTGCGTTGTCATTTCCCGGTGCTATCCCAGCTGCTGCTGCTGCTGCTGTCGTCGCTCTTGCTTAGATTACGCAACACGATGTTTGTCCTTTGTTTTGGTCTCCAGCTGAAAGCCGAAAGTGGGAAGATGCGTCGGCCCACTGGCAAAGTGGTCGGCATCATCAAGCGGAACTCGAGGCCGCTGTGCGGCATGCTCATGCCCAGCCCAATCAAGGAGGTGGGCTGATCTGCATGTGTGTGTGTACATGTGGGGAGCGGTGATGTAGCGGTTAGCGCGCTGCGCTACGAATCCTGGGACCCGAGTTGGATTATATTTATCGCTCATAACCAATAAACAGCGGCAAATGTCTGAACCTGTCTTGGGCCCTTCCCTAGGTCGACTCGGCCATAAATGAGTCTCTGATGTGGCATGTAAACATCAGCGCTGTGGAGACAAAGGCGGTCGGGCATGGTGCTGTCCGTACCCACCCCGTCGTTTGCCGTACCAGCTTGAATAGGTGTGTGCTGACGGCACTCGCCCAAACATTTTGTTGAATGCCTTACTGGGGGATCTTTGTGCGTGTTGCAGGCCACCCGCCACCTGTTCACGCCCGCGGACCGCCGCATGCCACGAGTGCGGGTGGAGACAAGACAAGCAGCGTCCCTGCAGGCCCACCGCATCGTGGTGGCCATCGATGGCTGGCTGCGACACTCCTGCTACCCGAACGTTCGACTGCACCGTGACGCCCCGGACGCCGTGACACCTCATCCGTCCGTCCCGTGGTCGGCATCGTCGGGCTCATCCTTCTGTCACTTGACGCACGGCCACGCGGCTCTGTATGCAATACAGCCGTCGAACCCAAAACACGAACGGTGACACGGTGAATTGGAAGTCAGGGTGGATGAGATGGCACCACTGTGATTTTTTAGGTTATTAAGGTGTTGTAAGTTGATAGTCTCAGCCCAGTCACCAATAACTGCACCAAAAACGATATTAAATTTGGTCATGCACTTCGATTGTTTAATTTCCATCTCTGAGAAAACTACTGCTTTTGACTGCCATGTGATGAACATTACTTTGATTGGCAGAGTGGTTGGAAAAGCACTGCCCCCCTACAATTTGGACCGCATTTCACTTCATTGGATCTTAGAAGTAGCTCTGTTATGTGTGCTCCTGTGGGTCGTCCTTGACCACGAAGGGTGGTATAGATTGCTTGTCTTGTGTGATACCATTAACACAATGAGAAAAAAAATTGGGGAAAAGCTAAATATATTGTTAAGATGGATTATTTGGGTTGTATCTTTGTTTAAACAGATGCCGGTTAATATTCTACATCATGAACGTTAGGTACAAGGTTGGCATTGTGGTTGTGCTTTTCATACCTATTTGCCACTGCACAACCGAGCGGCACCATGGCTGGCACGGTTTAGTAGGCTGCAGGTTGTTTATTCACTGCAAAAGCGGATCCATGCCATGAACGGTCAATGCTTTGAACAAGTCTAGGCACGTGCAGATGACGCTGTGGTGCCACGTCCCCGTGGTGTACCGACTGCCGTCACCCAATTAACATGTCGCTAGCCCCGCCCCTGGCCCTGCTCGGCCCCCGGATAGATTTGGATGCCTTGTGGGGCCAGCATATCACGGTTTGGTTCCGGTTCGACACGGCAAAAAGCCAGTGGGTGACCACAGACACCTCGAGAGATCTGCGCCGTCTGGGTTCCAATGTATCATTGGAAAAGGGATACCGGTGACGATTGGCCACGTATGTGCATATGCATGTTGAACTTCTTCCGTACCATACGTAGACAACCGTGCTAATTGTCGGTGTGCTTGTGCAGGGCCATTTTGTGCGCTCTCTGGGCGAATGTGGGGATAAGGAGACGGAGACAGAGGTGCTGCTGCTGGAGCACGACGTGCCACACCAGCCCTTCAGCCAGGCCGTACTTGCATGCCTGTCCCCTCCCACGTTCAGCATCACAGCAGAGGTACGCATGAGACGTGTGACGATATGTCAATTCATCGATTGAGTTCAATTCTTATGCCTGCGGTGTGTTGGTGTGTTTGGTCGTGCATGTGAGAATCCTTTACTTCAATGTTCTTTATTACAAGACCCACGGGCCACTGGTGGCCCCTGGGTGGCCTTTGGTGTGGCCCATGACGTGTGGCCCCCGACAATAGACAAATGCGAAAACACCCCCCATCATCATCATCGTGCTGTCAAACCTCAATAGTTTCAAGATGTTTGGCCTGCGTAGAATACCTTCTAGAGGGCCTCTCTGGAGCTCTCCCTCCAGTCGAGGTCCTTCCGCTGCACTGGCATGAACGAGAAGCCACGGGGCTCTACACCTTTACCGCAGACCGTATATAGAAAAGCCGTCGACCTGAAAGAAAGTCGATGGCTCGGACACATCATCGTAAGAAGAGAGGAAATTCACATCGGAGGAATGAAGGCGACGGACTTATGGAAGCACCAGGGCGGAGACCCGAGAGGCAGGCCTCGAGAGATGCGGATCAAAGTGGTGAGCCAGGATATGGAGGACTTTGCAGTAGCCGTGGAGATGGTCCAGTACAGAAATGAATGGAGCAAGGGGACTACAAACTTTTTTCCTATAACGCTGTACTTGCGTTCCTGAAGAACACCGAATTGTGGAAAAATCGCATAATAAATAATATAGGGTAAAGCACAGTCCGCGATAACACGTGAGATGCGTACGCAGGCTTAACAAAGACTTTGGGTACGTGAGTAGCATCTAGAAGCATCCAGAAGCATCCCGCCTTGTGTAATGCTACACCGAGGCAACCGTACAACCGCTTATTCTGCCTCGCACAACGCAGTTCTGTTCACTCGATCGCCTTTTATCCAATTCGCATCCATGTTATGAAAAAAATGTGTTCCCTAATGCATTCATCGCATTATATCTAATTCACGATATGAAAACACGCAGAGTTATAGGAGAACGGACTGTACTTTGAAAATATTCAGTCGCCTATTGAGAAGATAGTTCGCCATTGGAATGAAGTTGGTTTACCCATGTATGGCTCACCCTGTGTTTTGTTTGTTGTAAGGCAGCGTTTTGTTGAACCTGGTGCTGTGTGTGTCCCGTACAAGGACCAGGCTGGCAGGGAGGACCTCCGTGCGTTGTCCATCTGCAGTGTGGATCCTCCAGGCTGCACAGACATCGACGATGCCCTACACTGCAAACCGCTCGACAATGGGAACACCGAGGTATTCATTTGGTGGTGGTAATCGTGGTCACGGTCGCGGTAATTCGTGCCTATTCCTTTCATGGTTTTGTCAATGCTAGCGGAGGTGACAAGGGGAGTTTAGTGGCACAATGATAAGTGCACTGCACATTCATCCTGTCAAGCTGGTTTAGTTCCAGTCATGGCTAACACCGGTACAGAGTGATATCTAAAAAAACTGCCCAAGTTCTCCCCTTCACCACATGCATTGACCATCGTAATAAAGCAAGGTCAAATGACAATCGCGACCCATTACGGCATGGAGAAGCCCTCATCCTGCAGTGGATTGACAAAGGGGTGGACAATATTCCTGTTATTAAGTCTCCAAACATTGTTGCCTTAGTGCCCGTATTCTTGGTCTCTGCTCGGCTCAGGACTGACTTCAACATGGCTCGGTTCTGGCTTGATCTGCTCCGTTGCCTCCAAAGAAGCATGAGTGGCTCAGCTGTGCCTTGGCTCAGACTTAGCTCATGGAAATTCTGAGCGTGGCTGGGAGCATGCAGAGATATACGAGGAGGCACAAGAGACACAGAGGCTCAGGGCTGGAACCATGCTTAGAGGCAGCTCGGGTTTTAAGCGTTGCTTTGATGTGGATTATTGAGAATTATAATCATATTTATACTGGAGGAATCCGATGAGCTATAAAGCTATTTTTCACATGTCCAGCAGAGGCGGGTAAGAACGTTACAACAACAAACAGTACAAAAACATAATAGTAGTGCAAAGTACAAGAAAGATAAACAAATAACCCAAACACAAACAAATACAACAAAACCATCCCCATCCTACCAGGCAAAGCCCACTGAGGTATTGATTTATTTTTGATTAGTGACCTGGCCACAAATGAATAGCTCAACAAAGTGGCCCATCATTTGGACATTTATAGCAGCCAAAATAATAGAAATAATCTCAATGCATGTTGCGCGAGAGCCAAGCCTGAGCCAAGCCATGGCTAAGACCCCACTGGCCTAAGTGTCCACGTCACTGGCCGAATGCCTGGTTCACAATGAATGCACCAGGTAGTAATGGGTGTGCATTTCATTTCACATTATTCTGCTTTGGTTGGAGTGGCTATGGTGGAGGTTATGCATGCATGTGGAGTGAGCGACTTCCGACAGACGTCTAGTAGAAGGCGTCTTATTTATTAAAAGCACACAGGGCGATACACTTCGTAACGCGGCTACACCTAGGCTGTACAAACACGCAGCCCATCTGCGTCCTGCGTAGCTACGCTGGCTGGTTGACGAGCGTAGCGGCGGAGACAGAGCTGCTCTTGCAGAAGAACCAGCCACGTGGTCGGAGACGAAGAGATGACGACCGTAGCGACGCAACCAGGACCCAGACCCCACGCTAACAGCCCCGAAGTTCTGATTCGGTGCTCTTTATATCTGCCTGGAGTGGCCAAGCTCCACCTCTGGCCACGCCCCCTTTCTAGAACCTTCTAGGCCCTTCGGGATGGTTCCCGGAGCTTCTCGACTGACTCCGCCGTTGACCTTTACCCCAGATACGCCCCTTCATAATAAGGCATTATGTAATGCAGCTATAACCTTAATTACCCTTACAGGCCGGCAGGTATCACCCTGTCATTACACATCCATGCATGTGAGGGTGGTGACGGTGTGTTAATGTTTGTTCTAGGTTGGGGTACACATCGCCGATGTGAGCTATTTTATCCGGCCGGGGAATGCCTTGGATGAGGAGGCATCTCTGCGTGGTACCACAGTTTACCTGTGTGAGAAGGTGAGATGTGGATTTCTTCTTGCCACAATATCAAGTGTTTTATGACCCGCCGATTTCATCCTTTCATTCTTAACTTTACGACATGATGTAAAATATTACGATGTAACGATCATCGCGGTACCAGTTTCCCCACAACTTTGTAATTGTATTTGACATTTTCACCACATTTTTTTGCGTGCTTTTCAGTACTTCCCGTATGAATAACGATAACTTAAAAATGAATTAGAATTAAAAAAATGTGCAACAACAATGCTAAATATCTCTCATGATGTTTTAAACGAGGTGATTTTTGTGGATTTCTTATAATATGATGTACCGTGACATCATGAGCGGCAGGTTATCGGCGCAGTGGTAACACTCGTGCCTTGCAGCAAGGAGACGCTGGGTTTGATTACTCAACTCTTGTGCCTTTTTGCTTGCAGCTTTGTTTGTTCTCCCCCCTGTTAGTGAATGGGTTTCCTCTGGATTCATCAGATTTCCTCTAAATAAAACCCATACAATCTTAACTGGCATTCGCGAAAACATCCCCTTGCTGAACAGTTACCTGCAGGTGACTTAATCATGTGTGGGTTTGCTTGCAAAACACTCGTTGAGTTGGTGCATATGTATTTGCCAGATTGTGTTTATTGACAGAGAAGTTGTTGCGTTTATGTGTTTGTGCGCCTGCAGAGGATTGATATGGTGCCAGAGTTATTGAGCTCAAACCTGTGTTCCTTGAGATCCAACGTCGACCGGTGAGATGCACCAACAACTGTGAACTCGCGAGTGTGCACATTGCAACCCATACTCAGCAGCTAACGTGCGTTGTTGCCAGGTGCACATGTAATCCCATGATGCGTGGCACTGTTTAAGTGTCATTGTACAGATCCACACAAGCATGTGTACATACATAAGCAGCCAAACCAGGATGGCACAATGGTAACACATGTCTCACAGCAAGAATGGCCTAAGATTGATGCCCGACTTGGTTGCCTTTCCATGTAGATTTTGTATGTTCTCCCCCTATTTAGCATGGGTTGACTCCAGGTTATCAGGTTTCCTCTCATCGCTAACATAAACGTGTTATTACTACTATGATCCTTAACCATGGAAAGCCTCACTGAATCTCATAACTTCGAGAGGGTACTGCAAAGCTTTTGCAGTCGAACAATGGTTGCTACATATATATTCCAGTTGAGTAATTTGTAACAACCCAAACCGGTATTTGGCCAAACATCCCGCTGCTGAAAGAATGACTCGACTACCAAAAACTTGGCAAGACCCTCCTGAAAAAGAGTCTCGAGACTTTGCGAGGCTTTCCTGAGTGAACACCCTGCACCACTCCAATGTCGACGACTCTGCCACTCGACGGTGAATGGCGACGGTGCATGTGCTGTGCGCGTGCAGGCTGGCGTTCTCGTGCATATGGGAGATGACTCCAAAGGCTGAGATTGTGAGCACACGTTTTACCAAGAGCATCATCAATTCCAAGGTGATTCCCCCCCCCCCCCCACAGACGTTCAGTTTTTGTAAAACTCTCGTTTGCTTTCACGTGTATTGTATCGGTGCCTTGCTATGTTAGTGCAGTTGAGGTTTCCGGATGGCTGAGAGGTCAGAGCGTTGAGCTTGCACCTCTGAGTTCACAAGTGTAGCGAGATGAAACGGGTTCACAAGTGGTAGTATGTATGTTGAACTTCTTTCGCACCGTACGTAGCCAACTGTGCTAATCGGAGGTGCGAGGTAGGACATGAAAGTAGTGAGTTGATGGTCTCTGTCCAGTCAACAATCACTGCACAAAACACAGGTTTGTTTTTTTAGGTTAGATCGTGTAAATATGTAAATGTGTCATTAAACCCACCCCCACCCGACACAGCCAACTAATAAGGGTTGTCACGTAAACAGAACATGCCAATTCGTCACGAGTACAGCACACCGGTGTGTTGTACCAGTGACGAATTGGCCACGTTCTGTTTATGTGACAACCCTTACTAGTCGGCTGTGTCGGGTGGTGGCGGGTTTAACGACACATTTATGTATTTACACAATCTAACCCAAACAACCTGTATTATGGATGATATTGGTCACGAAAGCCTACGTGTTAAACTCACTGCACGAAAGACCACCAAATTACATTGCACTAAATTTGGTTAAATTCCAGCTTTGAGAATTAAAAAAATATATCAATTTTACTTTCTTTGGGTGAGCGTAACCCTCAGTGGTCATCGGGAGCCACGTAGACATCTGTTGAGTTCTGGCTTGGGCTTGGATCAGGCGTGGGCATTGTGTAATTGCGAGGACCCCATGGTTCACCCGTGGTGTGTTCATCGTATCCCCGCAGGCGTCTCTGACGTACGCAGAGGCTCAGCTAATGATGGACGACGCTGGGCGGAAGGATCCGGTCACCAGCAGCTTGCGTGGCCTCAACTCCCTGGCCAAGATCCTCAAGCAGAGGCGCATTCAAAACGGGTAACTCATTGTCAAGATCCTCATCCCCTCCACCGCCACTGGAGCGATGAGCCGTATTAATGTGTGCACCGCATTTAGTCGATCGGCAGGTCGCCTGTGGCGCGGTAAAGTGTGGTTACTCCCGTGTCTTCTAAGACATCCGGCCAGCGTGGAAGAGTAGGCTAAAATACATTGAGAGGGACTGTAAAAGGGTGTATCCCTAGAGGGGCCGCCTCTTATGGGAGCCCCCTTCTTCCAGCAGTGGCTTGAGCAAGCCATTGCAAGGCTGCACCTGTTGCTTTTTTGACCCCATGATGCATGAGGCTTGGGTGAATATCATGCACAAACAAGTGTTACAGGATTCATACTCTGGTTTTTTTCGGTAAAGTCACGTAGGTAAAACTATAAAATAAAATAACAACTAAATTAAATCACGACGTTTTGGGCGCAACACAAGCGTCCTTCTTCAGGTGGGACAACCACAGCCAGAAACAATTGCTGAAGTGGGCAAAAAAGGGCTGTTGTAACAAGAGGCTATATAGGTAAGAGAGTGGGGGGGAGCAAGGGGGGAGAGATAGAGATGGGGGGTGTGGGGTAGGGGAAGTGGGGTGCTGCTAGAGGGATTAAAGAGGCGAGCACGGCAAAATGCCGGGGGGGGGGGAAGTGAGTGGGGCTGGGAGTGGGAGGCTGAAGAAGCTGGAGATGCGGAAATGAAGGCAACAATAAAGAAGTTAAGGTTTTACCTGGTTAATAACATCCTTCTAGATTGGAGTGTTACAGGCTGCTGCGGGGCTACATTGTGGGCAATAGAGGACAATGCAGTGACATAAATTGTTTTACTCTTCTTAATGCTCCCATGTCTGTGCTCCCCCACCTTTGCCAATGCGTACTGACCACCACGGTTAAGTACGGTAAAACCACCCCACGACCCGTATGACATGGGGCGGCCCTCATCCAGCAGTGGATTGACTTAACGAGCTGTGCATGTTCAACTCAAATATCTGAGTTTGTGAAGTGTCTTATATTAAGATTCTGTGTTGTTTTGGCTGGACATGATAATCGCTCATGTCCCTTCTCCACCCGTAGGGCATTGACTCTGGCATCCCCTGAGGTCCGATTCCACATGGACAGCGAAACCCACGACCCGATCGACCTGCAGACCAAGGAACTCAAGTGAGTCTCGTCAACAAGACACCTCCCATGACTGCGATCCGACTGTTGTGCAGATCTCTCTATCAGAATCAAAATATATATTTCTACTGGAAGAATCCGATGAGCTATAAAGCTCTTTTTTCACAGATGTCCAGTTGGGGCAGGTCACAACGTTACAACAACAAACAATACAAGCACACGTTAGGATTGCAAAGTATTGGAAAGGTAAACAAATAACTTAAACAAATATACAAATAAAACTAAACTATTTTTATCTTACCAAGTAAAACCCTGACCACAAATGATAGCTGAACAAAGTGGCTTATCACGTGGGATATTTATTATCAGCAAAATAATCTAAGATAAAGAATCTTGACCCTTGTGGTTGATGTGTTGTGGTGGCAGAAACTGGTGCGTGTACACAGGGAGACCAACTCGATGGTGGAGGAGTTCATGTTGCTCGCCAA
Organism: Petromyzon marinus; assembly: GCF_048934315.1. NCBI lineage: Eukaryota > Metazoa > Chordata > Hyperoartia > Petromyzontiformes > Petromyzontidae > Petromyzon > Petromyzon marinus. Next base: position 2,117,878 of record NW_027423677.1, on the reverse strand, counting down.
CATCTCCGTGGCGGAGCGCATCGTAGGCGAATTCCCCGAGTGTGCGCTGCTCCGACGCCACCCGGCGCCTCCGCCTTCCAACTACGACATCTTGGTGAAGGCGGCGAAATCAAAGGTAGAGTTAGAACCCCTTTTAACGACCACCCTTGTTAACTAATCGCTTAACAACGGGCCTCCATAGAGCTCAATGTGTAGGCTTAACCGACCATTTCCCTGTTAACGACGGGCTCTTGTAGGTACAGTAAATATGAATTAATGCCACGTAGAAGGAAAACAATAAAATAAATATAAAACAATAAAATTATCACGACGTTTCGACTGCAACACAAGCAATCATCATCAGGTGTGAAAACCACAACAAGAAAATTTGAAAAAAGTGGCAGTTATTTTTAACGTTAGCACCACGGAGAGAGATTTGACAGTTTGTTCAGATGGACGAGTCCATCTATGTTCGGAAAAGAGGAGGGGGGAGACAAAAAATAATGGATGCGTTCTGACAGCCACCTTAAGCGTGATCAATCAATTAAGACCCGAAATGGCTTATCAAATCTCTCTCCGTGGTGCTAACGTTAAAATAACCGCCACTTTTTTCAAATTTTCTTGTTGTGGTTTTCACACCTGATGATGATTGCTTGTGTTGCAGTCGAAACGTCGTGAGAATTTTATTGTTGTATATTTTTATTATTTTATTGTTTCCCTTCTACGTGAATTTACCGAAAGAACCAAGAATATGAATCCCTGCAGTCACGAAAGTTTTAAATCAAAATGAATTCATGCATTTATTAACAGTGTTTATTTTAATATGATGTGTTTATAATGTTAGTATCTTTATGTATTAATATCCATTGTTTAAATATTATAAAGTACGTTTTTTGGGTGAACAAGGGAAACTTTCGATGCTATCGGAACGAATTAAGCTTTTAACACGTATTTCCTATACTCGCTTAATGACCAAATCCTTTAATGCTCGTGTTCGTGGAACCAATTACCGTCTTTAAGAGGGGTTCTACTGTCTCTAGATTGCTGTTAACCTTCCTTCAATATCATCCTCCTCGCAAGGAATTCAGAGGTCGTCGGGTGGCTCAAATTTTTGTTTGAGGTCTTTTGGTTTAACCGGGTGAGAACTCAAGAGAACATAATAGTCTCATTTGCAAGGGTCACCTGGGTCACCCTATGACCCAGAGATTACAGCTGGGACCCTGGCTTCAAAATCCAGCAGCCACATTGAACATACTGTGTTATCAAGTGTAGGGAGTTGAAGGACTCGGCTCGTTTCCCAGCTACTCCACAGAAATAAGCAACAAAAAACCATCACGATAAATGTAGTACTGTATTTAATTTTAGATAAATTCCAGCACTGAAATGTTGAAATATCAGGTCGACTTATTGTGATGAACATTATGCTCAAAATGGGTGGGAATGTGCTACCCCCTACTGTGAAGCAGAGGTGTCTTGAAACGATGTCAGTATTAGCCTGAGCGAGCAATTGCAGGGCTGCACCTTTTACCTTTATCTTGAGATGTAGCCGTATAGTTTCCACTCGCCATTAGAGGCAGAACAACTCAAAAGGTGTGACGAACCACAGACAACGCTGGAAGGCAGCCAGGCACTGTGCCAGATGTAGATTAATCCACTTGCTGTACTGCCTTCTCCTGGCAAGCCAGGTTATGGAAACCTGAATGCCCACAGGAAGTGCGCTGAATAACGTTTTCTTTCCAATACACCACAACCCTTGCTGCTTCCCCAGCACTGAACTACAAGCCACGTGCGGGATAGTCACCTCACAAACGCCGGTGTGCCCGATTTTTTTGCGCAGAACATCGAGATCCAGGTGGACTCGGCTAAGGCGTTGGCCGAGTCCCTGGACCGGGCGGCGGTGCCGGGAGCGCCACCATACCTCAACACTCTGCTGCGCATCCTGGCCACGCGCTGCATGATGCAGGCCATCTACTTCTGCTCCGGAATGGAGCCCGACACCCACCACTACGGGCTCGCCACCGCCATCTACACCCACTTCACGTCGCCCATTCGACGGTGACGTGCTCTGGCGTCAGGCACACGCGTGAAATCGACCTTCGCGATTATTGAGGGGACTATGTTGTTGTCTTGGTGTGGTCTGGGACTGTGCTGCCTTTCCCAAGTTTAGGAATTTATTTATTAATTGATGTACTTATGCAATGTTAACTTGTGATTACGGCACACCTCCAATTAGCACGGTTGGCTACGTACGGTGCGAATTAAGTTTAACATACAACTTGTATATCTTTTTTCTATTATTTACTTTTACTGATTTGTTTACCTTTCCTCTTCTTAGCACTCCTATCATATACCTACTGTACATCTGTCAAAACGAGCTTTTATCGCGAATCGGATTTCTCCAGGATAAAGATTCAGATTTTGAGTTATTTTTCCAAAAGGTCCTATAAACGGGAAGTTTGGCCAATTCCTTAAATGGTTGTTTGGCTTGTGTTGGGGAAAAACTAGAGGATCCGGAGAACACCAACGCCTACAAGGAGGGTGACAGTGTTCCACGTGCAGAATCAAGAATCCATTGCCGTGTTGCAGCGGCGGCCAAAAGTGAAATGCAATTCTGCCATGGATCGCTAACGATTTTGTTGTGGATCTTAAATAAGAACACAGATATGAGCACGCAGCAATTTGCGCTACATCTGTTGACATAAAAAAATCCTCAACAAAGAATTAAATTCATACATTAACAAAGATAATTTCCAACAGCAGATGGTGCTAGAACGTGGTATGGCCAGAGTACAGTATTCTATCACAGCGTTAAATCCATCCGAGTCATTGTTTGCGTAGCTTTCTGGTGGATCGTCAAACCCGCTGAGATCCACCAGAATGAATCGCGGTGCTTGGTGGATTAATACCGCTGCTCCGTTGGCATCTCGTGGCCATACCGCAGCCTGTATCTACTGTAAATTTAATCTTCATATTAAATAGAGGCTACAACAAATGTGAATATTGTTGTTGTTGTTGTCTCCCTGTACCGTTACAGATACTCGGATGTGATTGTGCACCGGCTGCTGGCCGTGTGCGTGGGCGTCGACCCCACGTACCCGGCGCTCACCGACAAGCAGAATCAGCAGCAGCTCTGCAACAACCTCAACTACCGCCACAAGATGGCGCAGTACGCCCAACGCTCGTCTGTAGCTTTCCACATGCAGGTGGGAGGCGGAAGTGTGGGCCACGTGGAGCTTGCACGGCGTGTGCTTAGGCACCTGATAATGCGTCCATTCGTCTCTTGAAAACCATTTTTAAGGTCACGAAAGCAGGCATCGTATTGTGCGTGTAGTAAGAATCAATTGTTTTCTATTCGCACGCTTACGTGTGGTGGTGCCGTGGCTGTACTGGTTGGCTACACTTGACATTGCTTTTCAGCATTCTTCTGTATTTGCTGAAAAACCTGGTTACTTGGCACATTTGCCCATGATGTGACAACTTTATTTGATTGGCTCTGTCAGGTGATGGAGGATTATAGTCAATACAATTGACATTGTACCTTCACGATTGAACTCAAAATAATCCCCATGACATGATGCCAATAGCACAACTGGAATTAATTAGCGGGGGGATGCAGAAAAATACCTTAAATTTTGTTAAATAATTGTGGGCCTGGTAAGTGATGCGCGTGTGTCTCCTCTTGGCAACGTAGCGGTGATTAACGGCTTCTGTTGTTGTGGTCTTAGTTGTTCTTCAAGAGCAAGGGAGTGGTGAGCGAAGAGGGCTTCATGCTGTTTGTGCGCAAGAACGCCGTGGTGGTGCTCATTCCCAAGTACGGCTTGGAGGGGACGGTTTTCTTTGACTCCAAAGATCTCAAGCTCAACGTTACCTTCGACGAGGAGGTAGGGCATGTGTTCACTTAACCGGGAGGCATTGGCATTTCCCGAACGGCTGAATTCTGCATTTAAACCCAGGACTGGCTTAATGCACTGGGACCCAAGCCCCCTGACCATCTCTCTACGATTAGGTTTCTATCAGACACACAGACACTTGGTTTAAGGTGGAAGAACGCAGTGAGATACGAAGCTCCGTTTTTTTGCCATTTGGCAGTGTGGACTATTACAGAGGAAGTTACACCGGTGGATACATTAGAGCCGGATGGCTCACAGGGCTATACCAAAATAAACTGAAACTGAATTTAATGATGTAAATGCGTTTCAATTATAAAACGGTCACAATTAAATATGCTTTGGAAATAACTGTCATGACGGAGCCCGTATTGTCACGGAGAGGACATCAGATTAAAAATACAGTAAAATCCCTCAGATCCGGAAGAATTATAGAGAAAATCTAATGCTTTCTGTAAACAATGAGAAACTCAAAGGGCAGAAAAGTACTTGTAGAATAAAAACAAATGAGGGAAATAGTAGTTGATGCAAAAAGTGATCTCTAGATGGCAAAAAGCACATGTGTGACCAGTGGATCCGGTCCTTTCCAGCATGCCTTGCATGCCGCATTGTCACTCTGCGTGGATAATGCACACAGCCTAATTTGGACCAGAAGCTCAAAAGGGCTTCTCATGCCTGGTTTTCAGCTCGCGCTGAGGTGGCCCAAGCGGTATTGCATTCGCTGTGTGTTGTGGAGGTTTGCGTTTCAAACTCGGTGGCCACTCCGGTTAATACTGTGGTGTGTATTAAGCGTAAAATATTTACAGGCTATCCGCTTTAACAGTGTACGTTAAAAGATCCTGTAACGTTATTCGTGTGCCAGCATGATGGTCCAAGGTTGGCAAATTACATGCAAATTACTTATTTGGGGAGCACATATCAATCGTTCGCCTCCTTTTACAAAGACGTAGCAGTGACCTTGAATGCAAACGTTTTGAGAATCAGTGAGGCTTTTCTGAGTGACCCATGTAATAGTATGAATAATAACGTTGGGTTTACGTCAATCCGTGCTTGTGTGCAGGGCACTTGGCAGAGAGCAGTCAGCGGTAGTGTAGTGGTTAGCGCTCTGCACTACGATCCCGGCGACTTGGGTTCAATTCCTTCGCACGGTCAACACCAGTGATGATTATCTAAACCGGTCCTGGGCCTCCCCTAGGTTGACTCGGAACTCAATTGAATGCCTGGTGCGGTGTGTAAACATCGCCACTGGGAAGACAAAGGCGGCCGGGCATGGCGCTGGCGACCCACCCCCTTGTGTGCCGTGCCGGCCTTCATCTGTCCTCCTCGCCAACAGCACTTGCCCCAACAGTCTGTTAAGGCTACATTGGAGATATGTCTTTGTGTTTTGTGTAGGGCCCCACGCTGTGCGTGGAGGGCATCGCGCTGAACATGTTCGACCGCGTGTGCGTGCGCGTGTCGCTGGATTCGTCCAACCTGCAGCACCAGCAGATCCGCATGCACCTCGTCCGCCCGGAGGTACTCACCGTGCGGCGCGACGCGCAACCTCGGAATACCACCGAATTGTATTGTGACCATGTTGCTGTTGCTGCTTGCTGCGCCAGCAGTAGTGCACAAAAAACAAACGCTCTCCGCATCGGAACGTCAGCGGGCCGAAAATTAATGACACAAGCCACAGCATAGCGCTTGTTGCCATGCAACCCAAACTGTGGGACCGTATAGTAAACCCATAGAGACACAGAGATACATAGGAGATACAGAGAGACCCATTATGATTCCTAGAGATTCATAGAGACTCATACAGATACATAGCAGTGCATTAAAAACAAGCTACTGTACGATTGTGGCCATGCAACCCAAACTATGGACCACATTTTACACCACTGTAGTCTGCGCTCCTTCAATGGAGGGGGTGGCAAGATGACACAAACTCTCTCCTGAGGCTCTCCCGTGGCTATCAGACCCATACATTGGCATTTAGCCCCTGAACCTAATACCCTTATAACACAGGAATAAAATATAAACTCCGGTCTTGGATGGAAAAAATATATGTTTAGCTAGCATTTTGAGCTGCAGTCTGTTGTCCTATACCTCCTGTAACTGGCAAATTGGATATAACGCGATGATGAATGTATGAAGGAACGCATTTTTTGTATAACGCGGATCCGAACTGGATTTAACTCGGTTGAATGAATGGAACTACGTCGCGCGAGTAGGAATAAGCGGTCGTAACGGCTGCCTCGGCGTAGCATCACACAAGGCGGGATGCTGCTGGATGCTTCTAGATGCTACCCACGTTCCTTAGTCTTTGTTCAGCCTGTGTTACGCATCTCATGCGTTATTGCGGACTGCGCTTTACCCCATATAATATATATTATTTATTATAACACGATTTTTCCAAAACGTGGTGTTCTTGAGGTACGCAACTACCGTATTATAGAACAGACTGTATATCCAAAGACTATGGGATACTATCCCTACCTATATCAGTTGTGACTGTCCGTGTGTTTAAATCCAGCTTGAAAACGTCGTTATTAATTGGCTTTTCCTGGATTCTGATTGGTTATTACTGTGAGGGGAATCATTATAATTAGCTTTTATTGCATTTTGCATGCTGTGTAAAGTGTCAGTATCACTATCATTGTTATTATCGGCTTTTACTTTATTTGTATTGGCTTGTATCTATACTTGAGTAGTTTTTTAATGTCCAGTGCTTTTTTGAGATGTTTCGATATGCAAGGTGCTGTATAAAATAGATTTTTATTATGGCCCTAGTTCATTGCACAAGAAGGGCCATTATCTGAAACGTGACCTATTTAAATGATCGTTTGGGGCTGTTGTTGATGAATGCGAGTTCTCAAGATACCAAGCTAAGTCAGGGTGTGGGAGCCTTGGTAGATATCAGATTTCTTAACAAAACTCCATGAGTCTGTTCTGCATGGCTTTCCTCCGGGTTCTCTGGTTTCCTCCCATATCTAAAAATAAGCATGTGTTGAAACTGGTATTAAGGTAGTTTACGTATCGCCATGGGCGGCAGGGTGGCACATTGGTAAACCCTTGCGTCTTGCAGCAAGAAAACTGGGTTTGATTCCCAACTAGAGTGTTACTGTGTGGAGTTGTTAAGTTTTTCAGTGTTAATAAGTGTAATAATAACGTATCACTTGTGTTGGAAATACCCGCATGTGTGTGTGTGAGAGCATTGGTGTAGTGGTTAGCACGCTGCGCTATGAACCCGGCAACCCAATTCCCACTCACCGCCAACACCAGTGAGGATTATCTGAACTGCTGTTTTGCCTACCCAAGGTCAACTCTTTCTTAAATGAGTACCTGGTGCAGTGTGTAAACATCAGCACTGGGGAGAGGTGTTGGCCACTTACCCCCTCGTGGGCCATGCCGTCTAACAGCAGCACAGTCTGTTAAAGGCTTATTTGGGTGACTATCTTCGTTGTACGTTTGTGCCATTTGTGTGTCCGCTGTCACAGATTCCAGGCTACAACCCTGCGGAGTCTACCCCATGGGGCTCGCCTTCTCCCCGGCCTAAGAAACCCAGACAGCACTAGTGTATCGTGGATGCGGTGTCAACAAGATGTCGGAGCAGGTGCATGAGTGGGCACACACTCTGGGTTTTACATCTGCAGAGTTAATTAAGTGTACATTGTGCTCGCAAGCAGAGGTGAACAATTGAAAAAAGCAGTGGCGGTTATGAGAATTGCTACCCTGAAGTAACAGACGGTTTGCACTCTGAACTTGCAATCCAGAGGTCACCGGTTCTTTGTTCTCCTGTCGCAGCGGTTCAAACGGTAGCGCAATTTTTTTTTATTTAGAATTTTTACCTTGCCAACCAGTACAATCAGCCAATTAAGGTGTATACGCATCAAGATGTATGAAAGGTTTAGGATATATTCTTAGCTCTTTCGGTAAAGTCGCGTTGAAGGGAAACAATAAAATAATATATATTTTATTATTATTTTATTGTTTCCCTTCAACGTGACTTTACCGAAAGAACTAAGAATATGAATTACTGCAGTCACGAAAGCTTTAAATCAAAGGTTTAGGATATCTTATGCCCAACTTCTTTGCCAGCCAAGACACTGACCCCCTTGTGATGAAGGTGATTTCACAAAAATATTGGTTACTGAATCGGTGGTGTTTATTGACTAACGCAGCAGCGTCCAACCCACAAAGCACTGTGATCCATTCTGGTATATCTCAACATGTTCCGTGATCTACCAGCAATATATGACCAGCAGTTACCCGGATGGATTTAACCGACTAATAGAACACTGTAGACATGCCAAGTGCTAGTGCAATCTATTGGTTTAAAATATATATTATTAATCCATTAATTCTTAGTCGGGGATTTTGTTTTGCCATCTGCTATAACAAGAAATGCTTTATATTAGAGGTGTTTATTCCTATTTGTCCCGAGATCCACAATCAAAATCTTTTGCGATCATCCACCCATGGATCGCGATTCACATATCGGCTACCACTGATCTAACAGTTGAAAACCAGTTTAACACGTAGGCTTTCGCGACCAATATCCATAACACGGGTTTTTTGGGTTAGATCGCGTAATAAATATTTAAATGTGTCGGTAAACCCGCCACCACCCGACACAGCCAATTCGAAAGGTTTGTCACATTAACAGAACGTGCCAATTCGGTACTAGTAACATCACACCGGTGTCTTGGAGAGCAAAGCCACAACATTTACAATCTGAGTACAATGTTTCACCAGTATTTACAACCAGCTTCATCAGGCGACAGCCAGATTCGTGGAGAATCCTCGTCCCTTAATGCGCATGCATAATGTTTGTTGATTAACATATAAATAACCCAATCGGAAATGGATACCCATAGTCATATGCATTCATTGATTCCCCTCCCAATTCGCGAAAGAAGTGCTCACAAGTGATGGCTGTCGCCTGATGAAGCTAGTTAGTGCTGGCGAAATGTTGTACTTAGATTGTAAATGGTGTGGCTTTGCTCTCCAACACACTGGTGGACTGTACTAGTAACGAATTGACATGTTCTGTTTACGTGACAAACCTTACTAATTGGCTGTCGGGTGGTGGTGGGTTTAACAACACATTTATATATTTAAACGATCTAACCCATAAAATGTGTATTATAGTTGAAAACCTACAATTGTGCCAGGTTTGGCCTGTCGGAGTGGGCCATTAGGGTGGCCACTCGGAGGGCAAAGCTCTGGGGAATCCGAGCAAGAGCTTCGAAGTATGATTGTGCACGGTGATACCCGCAGGGGTCTCGTGATGGATGGCAAATTGAAGATTTTTTATCGCGAGAGGATTCCCTGCAAGGGATGTTAGGTTACTTATTCTTGTGAGGATGCCATTTACTGTATGAAGGGGCAGCGGTCAGCTGCATAGAACATAGTATAAAATTCCCCGAGCTGTTGCTGTTTAAATCGTCGGTTTAACGGAGAATTTCACCTCAGGTTTTTTTACACAGCTGCCCCACCCCTCATCGGACTCTGTGCAATCACACAAGGAATGTTTTTTGGAAAAAATGTCGGTGTCAGAAAATTTTAAGGTTTAATCGTTTACAAATGCGCATTTCGTTACAGCTTCTCTTGTCCTTTAGACGTGCAAAGATAATTTCTGACAAAATATTGACACGTTTTCAAATTGTTTCGTAAATGGTCATAACTTTGCTCACGTATATACAGTACTTGGGCAATAATTCTGAGCTCCTGGAGTACTGGTAAAGATTTAAGCGAGTTGATGTCTTTGCGACTTTGTGTAAATGTGTTTAACATTTTTTAGCTGAATCGTATATTTACAAGCATGTACACATGAGTTATACGCGTTTATATACAAAATTAAACCGATTTATTTTCCATGCATCTTGTTATTTTGGTTACTTTAAGTTACGTTTTCCACTGCTGGATGAACATCTCGCCACGTGATGTTGGATGCCAGCTTTAGTTTGACCATACTTCACCATGCTGGTCACTGTTGGATGATAATAATGTCCACTTGCAATGCACCACCGCGCAGTATTCACTCACCTTCGAATCGAGTCCTGCACCGCCGTTTCACATGCAAATTTGATTCACAATCCCTGGGCCAACTTGCTCCTGATTAGCATGCGATTTGCCACATTTCGATCTCGGAGGTGATTAAATGCGCCGGCTTCCAGGCTTGTTGAGCCGCTCGGAGCCCAATTAACGAAAATTGTTGCCAAAGCAAAAGCGTGAGCTCGAATGTTGTCCGTGTTCTTTTCAAACCACCAGTCGAACGCCGGCCTCTGCCCACTCCGACCGTGCGGAGGCCCTGGCCGTCGGGGAGGCCCTCATGGTGCCTCGCGGCAAACGTGGGGCCCGGGTGGGCGCGTCGACGGTTGATCGCGTACAGGCGGTGCAACTCCCACAAATGAAACATCACACCTTGCTGATCTCGTGTCCAGGAGCATAAACGGTCATCACGCAAACTCCGGTCATCCTCGCAGCAGCAGCTCTTGGCCATCGAACAAAGACGATCACCGCTTCCTTCCGATATTAGAAGCCACGAGCTATGAACGACTCGGAGGTTCGAGCAACCACAGCCGAGTGGGAAGGCAGCAGCAGCCCAGGCGGTGAGCCAGCTCCAAAATCCCCCAAGCACTGAAGTTCTCGATTTAGTACATTGAAAAACACGACAGTAAGTGAAACAACGTAAATCGAAACCAATTTTGCCATTCACTTGAGGGGCCGTCCATAAATGACGTCACGCAATTTTTGACCTCGTCACTCGGCGTCACAAAAAGTCAGACCCCCCCCCCCTCAAATATGGCGTCACAAAGCTCTGCCCCCCCCCCAAAACCATATTTCCATTTTGAAAATAAAACATGCTTCAACTATTGCCATTGTAGTGCGTGGCGCTGCACTGATGTAGGAGTGTTATAACAATTAGTGTTATAACAATTCTATACTTAAAGTTGCGCATTTTGATGTGACGTCACATTTCTCAAACCCCCCCCCCCTCCCCCACGTCACACATCGTCACAAATGTCTGACCCCTGACCCCCCCCCCCCCCCCGAGGTGCATGACCGCGTTACCGTGTTCATTCTGTGGTGAAGGGATGAGGAAAAGGAAGAGGGAAAAGCATCCAGCGTCGCCGCACGCAGGCAACGTGTATATCACAGTGGTAAAAATATAAAAATACACATGTAGTGGGTTCCACGGAGACTGGAGACGTCTTTAGAGGCAACACGGTTTATTTGTAACTATGAACAGAACTCCCCTTAACTCCCACTATCTAGGGAGGTACAGCCTCCGGGCTAGCGTGCCCTCGCACTGATCAAACCTGGCTCTCAGCCCTCTGGCTATCTGTGCCCTAGGGGAGGCTAACTGACCCGACCCAGCCAAGGTACGGGTCCTGACCACTGGTCCGCGCTCGGCCCCGACCCTTATAAGGATGTCGGGTCCCAGGGTCCTAGCTAGGATGGTCTTCTGTTCTTCGTCTTCGGAGCACTGCCCCGAGCTGTCCCAGAGGTGCCCCTTTAATACACCTCTCGGGGGCTCTCCGCCCCCGGTGCCGCCCCCTCTCTAGAACCTTCCAGGGGGCTCTGGAAGAACCCCCCAACCCCTCACCTGGGGCCTGGCTCTCTCTGTCCTTCCCCAGCTCAGGGTGGCACCCCCTATGGGCTTGTGCCCGCAACTGCAGGTAAGTATACCGACGGTATAGGATGTGCATTTATTACGCTACATCTATGCGAGAGAGGTTGTGGACAAGAGTCTGCTCTGCGGGAAGCAAGCATTGCCATACGAATGAGATGAGCTCGCGTTCGATGCGGGCAGTCTTGAGGACGACCGTCGACAGGCACGCGTGGAGGCACGCCGTGGTCACAGCGCAGCGCCGACTAGTGTAGGTGGTGATGGCCCAGTTGTAGAGAGGAATGCCGGAGCTTCGAGCAGATGTAGCCGAATGTAGGATAGAGCATCTTGAGGAGCGTTGCCCTCGACCCCCTCCGGGAGGCCGTATGGTTTACTTGGCACTCCCGTCCCTTAGAGTCCAGTCTGATGTAAGCCTCCTCAGGTTCCAGCAGCCTGGCTTCGTAGGTCTTCATTGCACCGCTCTGCTCGTCTAGCATAGTCTGAAGGGTCATATGTGGCTGCCTCCTGAATCTTCACCCTCCTGCAAACCTTACTCGACATCTCGTTGAGGACCCGAAGAAGGGCAGTATTCTCTTTGGTTTTTTTTTTTTACAAAAGGGCTTGTGAGAGCTCTCGTTCCTCCCACCGGGATCTCTGGTGTCAACTTGAACGGGGTGGGGGGGGGGGGGGAGACAAAGCTATGGCTTTTTTCCCAGGGGATCTGTCTTCCATGGAGCACAAAGATACAGGCGGAAGGTCCCCTTGGCCTAGCCATGAGGTCAGGCTCGAGTTGCTTACTGAGGACCCTACACCTAAGGAGGCTGTGGATCGCCCTAGGAAGCTCCAAAGTAAAAAAAAACAGCTTTCCAAGGCCCCCTATAAAGTGCCTGAGGCCAGGTAGAAAAATAAGAAAACTATCAAACAGGAAAGCGAGTGGTTATGTTGGGTCGAAAAAGGTAATGTTCTAATGTAGGGGTTGGAGCGGTCATTGCTGCTTACTCGACCATGACGTCACTGCAACTCGTTTGATTAACACTTTTAAAAGAAAAAATCACAACGCGCACTGAACATATTATTCCGAATCGGTTTTACCACCACTACCACCATGACACAGTGGCAAGGCTGGCACATCGCAGTGCAGCTGCTAGGCTGAATCATATGAATAAATATAATCAAATCTAGAAATATCCTTTATGTACCCAGGAGAGCCACATTGAGTCTCGAGACTCATTATTAGCTCCGTGCTGCATTAAGATGTTTGGACAATTTCAAGCATCAGGGTTCGGCACGTAGGAGGAAACCGGAGAAACGCGCAGATGTTGTGAAGCTGGCTTGGTGGTAGAAGTCAGTCCAGAACATTTGGCCCCACACCTATCACTGTAACGAATCAGTGTTTTACGGGAGCATTCTAAGCGAGGACTGATTGTATTAAAATCTACTTTGATCTACGAATCGTAATGTATCAATAATGTTAACGTGTAACATGCCCCATGGTTTTTCTTAATTTGGAAGGAGGGAACAACGGATGATCTGTGTGCTGATGATGTTGGTGATGATCTCGTAATGGCTGTTCACTTCAACGAGTGGGAGAGTCTGATGGTGAACCTGGATCGTGCCAATAAGAGGTAGGGCCTTACCATTCGCCCTACCAAACAAATCAAAGCAGTACCTGCCTTGATATTTTGTATGTCTTCAAGGACTCCACCCCCTCAACTCCGCATGATAGGTAGTTGTGGAAAGAGTGGAGGTATTCCCATATCTGGGCAGTTTATGACCAGCTCCGATTTCAGAGCGGAGGTCTTACTCTGAATTAGTTCAGTGGCATATCCTTTTTTTCAGCTGCTTAGTGCTGTATAAAAGTTACATGGCCTATTACTTCATACAAAGCTCTGGTTCTTTTCTGCCACACTTGTCCTCTCCCTCCCAGCTATAACCTCCCGAAAGCAACATTTGACCTTTGTTTTGGCGTGACAAACACCAGTGAAAGCAAAACACCGAAAGTGTAATGACTACACGTAATGCAAGAATCTCAGTTGTATTTCTCAACGGGTATTGAATATGAAGTCCCAGGAGTGGTGAAGGTGCATCAACCTGCAGACCCACAGGTGGCAGCGGTGGATTGGCCTGCAGACGTTGGGGTGGTGGTGGATTGGCCTGCAGACCTTGGGGTGGTGGTGGATTGGCCTGCAGACGCTGGGGTGGCGGCGGTAGATCGGCCTGCAGATGTAGGGGTAGCGGCGGTGGATCTTCCAGCAGTAGCCGACCAGTGAAGTTCTCGAAAAAATGTACGCAATTTGCCGAACCTGGTGGCTTTGGCACAGGCGGTGGTGGATCTCCCAGCAAAAGCTGGGGAGGCAGTGGTGCATCTGCCAGCATGAGCTGGGTTGGGATGACAACGTTGGATCTCCCGGCAGCAGCCGGGGCGGTGGTGGCGGTGTTGGAGATGCCAGCAGCAGCCGGGGTGGCAGCGCTGAATCTGCCAACATCAAGCGCCATGGCGGTGGGGGTGAATAATATGCCAGAAGCAGTCGGGGTGGGGGTGGCGATGCATCTCCCAACAGCATCCCTGGTGGTGGCGGCGGAACTGCATGTGGCTGCCAGGATGGCGTTGGAGGCAGTGGTGGTGTTGGTAGAGACCGTGGTCGTGGCTTTCTCCAGCTCCTTGAGCTATCGACGCATCATTTCCAACTGCAGATGGCGCTCCACATTCTCCCGTTTGTATACTTGAGTGCAGGGAAATCATCGACAGTTTGGTCAACATTAGCCCCTACACGAGCCTTCTAATCATCGCAACTCTTCAAACTATATCGCTTATATAATGTACATAATTTCAGTCACAACAAAAATTACATATAACACATCGGGGCTGTGAAAATTACGGCTTCGTATTGTCATGCGAACGGTGAGGAATCAGCCCAGAACTACACGGGAGGATCTTGTCAATGATATCAAGGCAGCTGGGACCATAGTCTCCAAGAAAACAATTGGCAACACACTACGCCGTGAAGGACTGAAATCCTGCAGCGCCTGCAAGGTCCCCCTGCTCAAGAAAGGTCATATACATGCCCGCCTGAAGTTTGCCAATGAACATCTGAATGATTCAGAGGACAACTGGGTGAAAGTGTTGTGGTCAGATGAGACCAAAATGGAGCTCTTTGACATCAACTCAACTCACCGTGTTTGGAGGAGGAGGAATGCTGCCTATGACCCCAAGAACAGCATCCCCACCGTCAAACATGGAGGTGGAAACATTATGCTTTGGGGGTGTTTTTCTGCCAAGGGGACAGGACAACTTCACCGCATCAAAAGGACGATGGACGGGGCCATGTACCATCAAATCTTGGGTGAGAACCTCCTTCCCTCAGCCAGGGCATTGAAAATGGGTCGTGGATGGTTATTCCAGCATGACAATGACCCAAAACACACGGCCAAAGCAACAAGGGAGTGGCTCAAGAAGAAGCACATTAAGGTCCTGGAGTGGCCTAGCCAGTCTCCAGACCTTAATCCCATAGAAAATCTGTGGAGGGAGCTGAAGGTTCGAGTTGCCAAACGTCAGCCTCGAAACCTTAATGACTTGGAGAAGATCTGCAAAGAAGAGTGGGACAAAATCCCTCCTGAGATGTGTGCAAACCTGGTGGCCAACTACAAGAAACGTCTGACCTCTGTGATTTCCAACAAGTACTAAGTCATGTTTTGCAGAGGGGTCAAATACTTATTTCCCTGATTAAAATGCAACTCAATTTATAACATTTTTAACATGCGTTTTTCTGGATTTTTTTGTTATTCTGCCTCTCACTGTTCAAATAAACCTACCATTCAAATTATAGACTGATCATTTCTTCGTCAGTGGGCAAACGTACAAAATCAGCAGGGGATCAAATACTTTTTTCCCTCACTGTATGTGAGGAGTCTGTGGGTCGCAACATCACGTACGGCTGGAAGTAGGACATTCCAGAATAAGAGGGTTCATGATGGCAATGTCAACGACACTGAACCAGCCAGCACAACTCACTGCCAATAACACATATCACATAATTTACTCTTAAGCAATTGTTCAATCAATTAATTTAATCACTACAATTAAAACCAAAGAATCTCCCAGAACAAACACTTCGCACTCTCCTCCGTCAGCCACCTGCATCGACAATAAAAACGCATCAGTCCAGCAGTGGATAAAACCTGGCGTGGGAGGTATGGGGGGGCGGCTTACACTTGCGGTGGACAGCAGGGGGGTGTCTGGATGCAGTAGCCATCGCAGATCAAGCGGTAGTACTTGTCATCGACTGCCATGCGCCAGGGTAATGGGCCTCTCCTACACCCACACACATCACACATCCAGCAGCACGCACGTCACACCGAGGAGCACGCACGTCACACACCGAGCAGGTTGCACAGGTCTCCTTTATCAAGACAAACGTGGAGCAGATTACAACTACAACTCTTCTACGCCTGTCACAATGCCCCCCTTTCCCCCCCTCCCCAGTTTATGGGGTGGCGCGGGCCTCACTCCCCCCTTCGCGTCAGCCCCTACTAATAAATGGTCCGGTTGCATTGTGAATGCACCACTCGAATGACGTGCAGTCCCGTGGCGCACTGTAACGGGCTCGTGATTTACTCACTAAAATTCAATGTAAAAAAATAAAAACGATCCCAAGACATTATTTAAAATAAAGGATGGCCATCGTGTGTCAGCATCACAGGCGAAAATTGGCATGTAAAAAAACTTCAATGGGAATCACTCAATTGGGATTGCTCGCAGCAAACAGCACTTGACCTGCTTGCAGGTTAGGTGCTGAATAACCGTGTGTCACACAGAGAACAGTTGCCACTGAGGGTGCCCTTTTCAAATGCTTGAGATGATATGTGATTATCGGGTGTAACTGTGCACACTTAAAAAATTATAAGCGAACTATCATCGTTTCAGGTGGCAGGGTGGTGCAGCGGTGATCTTTGACCCTCGCAACAAGAAGGGCCTTGGTTAATTATCCGACTGGCACTTTGCGGAGTTTTCTACGTTCTCCCCTTTGTTCTGTATGGGTTATCCAGTTTGCTCACGTAGCTAGAAAACACACTATCACAATGTAACTGGGTATTGGCCAAGCATCCCAATGCTAAAGTTACCTGCAAATTACTTCACTGGGATGACACTCGGCAGCAGAGCCGGATGATGGCTTGCTGGGGCCCTATGCCATTGTCAAGCTTAAGAGGCCCCTTCTATGAATGCCTGTATATTTTTGTAAGCAGAATGAAAATCACTGCTTTGGAGAGTCTTTTTTTCTCACCGATCTTAATTTTTTTAAACAATTATGTTAAAACTCGAAACCTTGAGTCCATTTCTTGTTTCGTATTTAGAGCCCCCCCCCCTCTCTTAATGCGAGGCCCTAAGCTGTAAGTGTAGCCGGTGTGAGCTCGCCTGTGATGAATCACACGTATAATTGTGCACTCTTATTTTCTATGGGTGGCCAGGAGAATTTATTATTATTCAAGTGAATGCAATGGTGATCAGGGGATTGGACCCAGAGCCCCACGTACACAGTAGAGTACAAGGTAACGCCCACAGTACAGATTTGAGCTGACCTCCAGATTGAGAAATTGAACTGTGTTATGACTTGGAGGGTGTTTCTGAACGCGATTGTTACCGACCCGTCCCGAAGGGAGGAGAGGGGACAGGGTGGACCGGCTGCATGAGCTTACTCTTTGGCACTGCACAGCACAACATCGCCTGCCTACTGCAAAAAACTCGGCAGGACCTTCCTGAAAATAAAAGTCTTCGGAATCAGTGAGGCCTGTCCTTCGGAGGACAGGCGTAGTCTTGGTCGTCACAAGCGAACATTTGTTTCTCCACATTAATTTGTATCCCCGGGTTACCATCAGGGCTGGGCGCTGCAAGCTTAGCTTCTGAGATCTGATGAGACTGGTAGCCGTTTTTTAAAAGGTAATTTCGGCATCTGGAGCCCAAGCATGCAACAACTTTATGCAACTTCTTGGTTCTTTCGGTAAAGTCACGTAGAATGGAAATAAAATAAAATAATAAAAATAAAACATAATAAAAAATAAAATTCTCACGACGTTTCGGCCACAACACAAGTAGCCTTCTTCAGGTGAAGGAACTGAACTGTCGGGACGACAGCGCTTCAATAACTGCTGCTAAAATTCGCAGGGTCTTTTAAGCTAGGTGGGAGAGGTAAAGCGCCTTGACAAAGGAGTTTACATATCAAACAGGAGAATTTAGCATTGAAATAGCTGTGTTAAAGTGTTGGATCATCAGGGTGTTAAAGTCAGAAATAAGCATGTAACTGGGAGATTAGCATGATGTTAATGTGAGGGATTAGCATGTGACTGGTCACGGAAATAGCTATGTTAAAGTCAAAGTTTACATATCAACAGAGGCATTTAGTATATGGACGCTAAAGGACTGCAACAACCCAACTATTATACAATGAAACCGATGTGAAAAAAAACTAAGTATAAACTACATCAATATAATAAATGTACTCAATATATTCTTCAATAAGTTGAGCTATAAACATAAAGTAACTGGGTATACACTACACTATATAATGAATACCATATAGTAAACGAATTAACAAAACTAAAATATAAACTACATCAATGTTATCAATAAACTCCATATACTCTCCAATCAGCTGAGCTACTAACAATAAGTCATTATACATTACAATGCCCTATGGCGAAAAAATGGGTGGCGGTTTTTTCCTTCTTTCCAACGTTAGCACCACGGAGAGCGACGAGCCTCGTTCAGACGGACGAGTCCATCCATGCTCGGAACGGAGGAGGGGGGAGAAACAGCCACGATGCGCTGCTCTGTCCTGTGTTGCGTTACAACCATGCCATAACCTAGACTACTATACATTGTAATGTTATACCTTCCAATCTAAACTACATTGTATTATATCGTATACACAGCCCAATGTAAGCTCTAACATTATGCAGTATATTGATATGTCTCCAACTAAAATTTTCCAACATTACACGACTATTCACCATAATATACACTACCATAGACAAACCCACCCTTGAATTATAAAATGCGTTACTTTACACTACCCTATACTTTAGACTGTAAAATGTTAGACTTGTAATATTACACTATGTATTATTCTACCAACCCTACTGTATACCACACTGCTGTATATTCACTATACAATTACGATACTATATATTGCCTTATGAATTATGTTAAACATTACAATGTTATACTATTTATTATTATATAACATGCTATAAACCATACCATTGACCGTCGTGTGAAAGGTATTAAGAGGCAGTGCCAGTGAATGGACTGCGGTCTAAAAGTCACCATAAAATACAATCAATTAAGAACCGAAATGGTTTATAACATCTTTCCAATGGTTACTAAGCCAGAATCCATCTTCTCGGTTGAAATTGTCTCTGTGTTTGTATATGTGGATGGCCTCATGAACGAATCTCTCATGGTAGCCGGATGGCTTGCAGAGAACGTCCGTCTTAGAGAAGTCAATGTCATGTGAGCCCACTGAATTATAACAGTGATCTGCCACGGCTGAGGTGTTCGTCCTACCATGTTTCAAGTCTGCTTTATGTTCACGGATGCGGTCTGAGATATGTCGTTAGTTTTCTCCAATGTAACTGCTACCACAGAGGCAACTTAGTTTGTAGACGCCCGGGTACTGTATGTCTGGAACCACATCTTTTACAGACGGAACCAGATCACGGATTTTATGTACTGTGTTGAATCGGACCTGGATCTAGTGTTTATTCAGGATTTTGGAGATCTTTTTTGTGACCCCCGCAATGTAGGGTAAGGTGATGGTTTTGAATGGCTCCTCAAGAGGATTCTTCATCATGGCTGAAGTGATGGCTTTGCGGATTGTGTAGTCGGAGTAACCATTAGCCTTGAGAGCTTGGTGTACGTGCTTGAGTTCACTGGCAATGTGTTCCTGGTCGGAAATGCATTGGGCACAATGGTATAGAGTCTTGATGAGGGAGTTCTTCTGGGATGGATGGTGGTGGGAATCCGGTTTTAAGTAAGCATCCGTATGGGTAGCTTTCCTGTAGACAGAGTGGCTCATTGAACCATCAGGTCTCCTTTTAATGAGGACATACACAAAGGGTAGCTTGCCATCTTTTTCGACTTCCATGGTAAATCTGATGGCTGGGTGTATGGAATTGATGTGGTCGAGGTGGCGGCGGAACTGCATGTGGCTGCCAGGATGGCGTTGGAGGCAGTGGTGGTGTTGGTGGAGACCGTGGCCATGGCTTTCTCCAGCTCCTTGAGCTATCGACGCATCATTTCCAACTGCAGATGGCGCTCCACATTCTCCCGTTTGTATACTTGAGTGCAGGGAAACATTCGACAGTTTGATCAACATTAGCCCCTACACGAGCCTTCTAATCATCGCAACTCTTCAAACTATATCGCTTATATAATGTACATCATTTCAGTCACAACAAAAATTACATAAACACATCGGGGCTGTGAAAATTACGGCTTCGTATTACCAATATCTTGCCTGTCCAGAGAAGCCCATGAACTAACGTTGTACATACAAACTCATAGACTCAGAGGCCCATAGACTGAGTCACAAATAGCAGTGGATAGGGCCCGGAACGGTGTGGTGTTAGTGAAAATATGAACCCAACTGCGTCCTTTTCAATGGAACCAGGGACCCAAGTGTCATCATAGGCTTTCCCTCGCAATCGAGGATTGCCTTCCAGAGAAAATTTGGATTTTCTGTGGGTCCAAAGATGGCTGAAGAGACCAATCTGGGATCGACAGATTCTGCCGCAACTCTGGCACATGTGTCCAGAAATAGTGGTGGGTGGAACTGCATTAGTCGGGCTGCAGGCTGTTGTTTCCGCCATTCCCACTTTTTCTGTTTCTGCTATTAAGTTTTAAAATGTTTGGCTTCTTGAAATAGACTGTCTCCATCTGAGGTGATCCTGGGAAAGATACTCCCTTGAGTTAGTGTCGATGGAGCACTTCTTCATGTTGGACTTGAGGACATCCTTGAAGCACTTTCTCTGACGAACTACATTCTCCCACTTTTGGTTAATCAAGTTTGACAGTTTTTCATTGAGGCATTGGTGGAAGAGGTCTTGCTTAATGGAGTCCTATAAAGCTTCAATGTTAATCTTCTGTAGACATCTCTTCTGATGAAGCCGTCACTTGCGAGCCAGTTTTATGAGCATGGTTGAGCAGATGAGTCAATGATCAGTCCAGCCACCAGCAGCTACTAGAACAGCCTGGATGATGCAGACATCTTTGGGATCCTGTTCATGGACAATGACGTAATCGATCAAGTGGCGGTGCTTAGATCACGGATGATGCTATGATGTTTTGTATTTGTTTTTTCTGGCGTAACAGGGTGTTGATGATGATGACTCCATTTTCCGTGCATTTAGTCAAGGGAAGAATGCCGTTGGAATTGACTTTACCCACTCCTTCTTTCCCGATGGTTCCATTACAGAGGTTTATGTTTCTTCCAACTCTGGCATGCATATCACCGAGCAGAATAAGTTTGTCTCCCACAGGAACAGTAGAAAGAACCTGATCAAGGTTGACGTAACATTCATAATCGGAGTGAAGAATCAGGGCATATACGCTGATGACAGTAGAATATTGGCTCCCCACCAGTTGAGACATAGAGTCATGAGGCGCTCACTCATCAAGTAAATTCTTGATGGAGAAACCAACTCTGTGCAGCCGCCGCTGTTCTTCCTGTCTGCCTTTCCAGAAGAGGGTACAGCCAGCTCCTTGTTCCTTGAGCTGCCCCTTCTCTTCTCGTCGAGTATCATTGAGGGCAGCTACGTCAGTGTTGTGTCGTCTGAGTTTCCGGGCCACGATTAAGGTGCAGCATTCTGGGCGTTCACTTTTAGTCTTGTCCATAAGGGTCCTGACATTCCAGTTCCCAAAGGCAATTATCTGACTTTTAGTTTTGTTTCCACCACAGTAATGGGGATCCTTCTGAACGTGGTTATCCAGTCCGGAAGAAGTGAGACAGACTATGTTTAGGGCCACTTTCCTAGCTCCTTCCCCACGTGGGGTGAGCAGAGTGGATCATTTGAAAGGACTTCTTAGTCGCAGGTACAGCTGCAGAAACACACTCTTGTTTCTGCTGAGTGTTAGACGACCTTCTTGTAGCTGCCACTAGAAGCTTCCAGACTTCACAATCAAGCTCCCGTCGTCACTAGCTGGTCACCAAAAACACTGTATTGAATGGGCCAGAAGATGTTGTTCCTTTAATGAAACACGCCTGTGCATGATTTATTTTATTGTGGAGAAGCTAATAATTGTTTTTTTACCCTGTTATCTGGCAACAAAACTGACACCTGTTTTTTACAAGGAGTCATGTTTGCATTGACCACAATACCCGCGGTCGGAATGCAAACAAAAAACATAACTCTGATAATGTATGCACTGTCCTTGAAATTGATTGGTCCACACCCGAGACAGCGTTCCTTAGAGCCTAGTCTCACATGGTGTTGGACCAGATGACGCCAAAAAGCTGTTGTACAGTAGCTTCCACACAGTTCTTGAGAGAATGGGACCATGAATCCAATGGCAAGGAGACCAGTACGATTGGAGATATCGTTCTGCTGCAGTCTTGGTCCGCCTTCACAGCTGTTGAGATGTTAACATCTTCTTCCTCCTGCTCTGCTGTTGAGGACTTGTTAACCCATGGCTGGTGGCAGACATGCTTATTATAATGGCGGCCTATACTCGCCATGTGGAAGCATCGTTAAAGGGTATATGTCGCTTTTCAAGAGGAAAACCATTGGCATTTTCAGTCCTAACCACACCCTGGTGGTGCTGTCACTGCTTGGTCCACAACTGCTTATCCGCCAGGGTTGCCGCTGCTTATTTTGCAGCTAAAGTTCACAGAAGGTCGTTCCACTATCCACCACCTGCGGATACGCTGGGTCCCTGATATACAATACCCTGGCGTCTACAAACTAAGCCGTGTCTGTGGCAGTAGTTACATTGGGGAAACTAACCGACATGTCTCGGACTGTGTTCATGAGCATAAGGAAGATTTGAAACACGGTAGGACCAACACGGTAGCCTTGGCTGATCATTGTTTTAATGCGGTTGGCTCACACGCCAATTGATTTCTCTAAGACGAAGGTACTTTGTAAGCCCACTGGCTATCAAAAAAATTCGTTCATGAAGCCATCCACATATACAGACACAGTCACATTTTCGACCGAGACGATGGGTACAAACTCAGCAATCATTGGAAGAACGTCATCAACCAGTTTAAGTCATAACTGGTGTTGTTCTCATCCTGCCACCTTCCGATGTTAGTTTTTATTTTCCCCGTAGGTTCGGCTCTCCGATCTTACATTAACAGGTGAAACAAATTTCACACCAACATAGCCCCTTCCGCATGCTGACCTAGACGTGGCGGCAGCTCTGCGATCTTACATTAACATGCCAATCTCTCACATTAACCTAACCACCTCCGCGCCCTCGTCATGAAGGCCGCTCTCCGATCTTACATTAATGTGCTAATTTCTCACATTAACATCACTAGCCACGTCGTTTATGACCCTTGGGCTACACCCATTTTCAACCTTTAAAACAGTCTGCCTCAGCAGCTTTCCCCCTCTTTCTTCTTCCTGATGACGATCACTTGTGTTGTGATTAAAACGTCAGAGCTTTTTTGTTTATTTTATTTTTATTAATTTGAACCTATCTACGTGACTTTACCGAAAGACCCAAATAATATGAATTCCTGCAGTCACGAAAGCTTTAAGTCAAGATTTATAGTAATAACTCTTCCTCAGATCTAATTAGATGAAATCATTACCAGATGTATTTGCACCATTCCTACAATGCAAGGCTCTCACGAAGGTGATATGTTTTACAGATGGGTAGAGTGTGCCATGGTTTCACATTAAGGGCAATGCTGCTCTGTGGTTTTAACCAATTGGATAATTGGAAAGTATTATTTAAAGTCTGGTAAATTTGGACTGTGGCACTGACGCAAATGGCCGGCTCTTTTTTGAATAACAACCACCATTAGTTTAACAAGCCTAACTGATGAAACCCAAATGGGAGCCGGTATAATTATATTGCTTAAAACAAATGCTGCTGGGGAATGTTGGTGGGAAAAGCCATTAGGCTGATGTATTTAAACATCGTATTCTGATTTATGTGGAGACACAAAAAGCGAGTTATGCTTCTACAGTATTTGCTTGTGCAAAGCATGGACAATCATTGCCACAGAGACTGAATCAGCTCGGTGGCTAGGAGATGTTAACTACCTCACCTGGTATGGAGGAGGCCGAGGGTTTGATCCCGACCCTGATGCCTTTATAAGGAGTACCTTGGATATCGAGGTGGTTACATTTTTGGAAAGTGTAGCAAAAGCCAAAAGCGTGATATTCAATACTTAAGCTTGACCTAAATAATGAGCTTACATACACGCAACCAAAAATAGACACATCACAATGGAAATGTGCTGTACTGAATGCCAAATTTACTACTATAATGAGCCAATAATGTCTGTGTCCCGCACGTGACGTCACTCCACGTCGAGCAGGCCCCCTCATTAATACTCATGAATAGACTAATCTCTCACAATACAAAGGCCACTGCCACAGCCATTGACATGCTAATCTCACAATACAAAGGCCACTGCCCCAGCCTCTGTGGTTGGACCATCTCTAGCTCCACCCACCTACCTTGATGCACTCATCTCAGGCCTATATAAGACCTTGTCTCAGCAACTTTCGGGTGACGTCACTCCACATGGGGGGGGGGGGGCGAGGTGCCTCCTCCCCCCTCCTCAGCGTCAACTTAGAAACTCACTACAAAGGCAGAACCCTCACGTCACGCGATCTCCCTAACGCTATTGAGACATCAAAGTAAAAAGGACGTCATGATGAACAAGGGATTATAACCTTTAAATGAAATAGGTCTGTCACCGCGGCCTTACAAATTGCACACAAATGGATGCAATGAATATCATTTCGCGGTCTGATTTACTGCAATAGATTTACTGCAATACACCCATCCTTGGACGGGCAAAAGGCTAGTAAACAAATAATCCCCTCGCCTGCTCCCCACCACAATATCACACAATGATATAGTACTTCCTTGTACAGTATACCCGCTAAAGACCAAAACTAATCCCCATGATAGGTAAATTGATATACATAGAGCTTGCCGGCGATAGGTCTAAACCACGAACTATGAACTCGTGATATTCAAGGGTCTCCCGTATTTGGAGTGTGCATGTTCTCCCCATGGTCACGTATCCTTTTCTCCAGGTCCTCTGTTTTTTTTCTCCACATCTAAAAACATGCGTTAAGATAATTACTGCTATAAATATTCACAAAAGCCACTACGTTGAGCAACCATATGTGGCCAGGCTGCTTCTGGAAAAGAGCTATATATCTCGGTGGGCCTTACCTGGTCAAATAAAAATAGGTCGCTTACAGGAGCTGAATGGATTGCCACATCACAGGGACGCAAGGAATCGCAGCATGGAGAGGGCTTCATCCAGCAGTGGATTGATCCTGGTTTATGTTTTGCAAATAGTAAACGTAAGCGTGCACTTCCAAATGAAGGTGTTTAAAGTATCTGTTTATCTTCTTTGGTTCTTTCGGTAAAGTCACGTAGAATGAGAATAAAATAATAAAATAAAAATAAGACAATAAAATTCTCACGACGTTTCGGCCGCAACACAAGCGGCCTTCTTCAGGTGAAAGAACATAACTGTCGGGACGACAGTGCTTCAATGAGTGCTGCTGAGATTCGTGGCGTCTTTAAGCTCGGTGATAGGTGTGAATGACCTAGAAAGCAGGAGAATTTAGCATTGAAATAGCTAGGGATTAGCTTGTGACAAAAAATAGCTGTGTTAAAGTCAAAGTTTACATATCAACAGAGGCATTTAGTATATGGACGCTAAAGAGCCTCCAACTACCCAACTATCATACAGTAAACCAATGTGGGAAAAAACTAAGTCTATATTACATCAGTATAATAATTGTACTTGATATATTCTTCAATAAGCTGAGCTATTAATCACAAAGCAACTGGGTATACACTACACTATATAAACAGGTCCCTGCAGGGTGGGCTGGTAGGAACATTGGAATTTTGTCTATTGCAGGTTGGTACACTCAGTTTACAACTTCGTTCCTTCCAGTATTAATATCATATAGTAAAACCAATGAAAACCAAAATATAAACTACCTCAATGTTTTGATTTAAAGCTTTCGTGACTGCAGTAATTCATATTATTAGTTTTTTCGGTAAAGTCACGTTGAAGGGAAACAACAAAATAATAATACATATATAAAAAAAAAAATTCTCACGACGTTTCGACCATAACTCAAACGGTCGTCTTCAGGTGTGTTGGTTTGCATAAATTTATTTTTAAACGGCGCATTTATTTATTTATAAAAACGTTAGCGCCACGCGCAACGATTTGGCAGTTTATTTAGGACTAGTCCATCTATATTCTGAAAAGAGGAGGGGGGAGACGAAATTTTTTATAATGTATGCTGTCTGAAAGCCACTGTAAGCGTGAACAATCAATTAAGACCTGAAATGGTTTATCAAATCTTTCCAATGATTGCTAAGATAGAATCCATCTTCTCGGTTGAAATTGTCTCTGTGCTTGTATATGTGGATAGCCTCATGAACGAATCTCTCATGGAAGCCAGATGGCTTACAAAAAACCTCTGTCTTGGAAAAGTCAATGGCATGTGAGCCTACTGAATTAGAACAATGATCTGCCACGGCTGAGGTGTTGGTCCTACCGTGTTTAAGGTCTGCTTTGTGTTCACGAATGCGGTCCGAGACATGGCGTTTGGTTTCTCCAATGTAACTACTACCACAGAGGCAACTTAGTTTGTAGACACCAGGGTATTGTATGTCCGGAATCACATCTTTTACAGACGGAACCAGATCACGGATTTTATGTAATGTGTTGAAACGGACCTGGATCTTGTGTTTATTCAAGATTTTGGAGATTTTTTTGTGATCCCCGCAATGTAGGGTAAAGTGATGGTTTTGAAAGGCTCCTCAAGAGGGTTCTTCTTCATGGTTTGAGTGATAGCTTTGCGGATTGTATAGTCGGAGTAACCATTAGCCCTAAGAGCTTGGTGTACGTGCTTGAGTTCACTGCTTATGTGTTCCTGGTCGGATATGCATTTATAAATAAATAAATGCGCCGTTTAAAAATAAATTTATGCAAACCAACACACCTGAAGACGACCGTTTGAGTTATGGTCGAAACGTCGTGAGAATTTTTTAGTGTTTTATATATATTTTATTATTTTGTTGTTTCCCTTCAACGTGACTTTACCGAAAAAACTAAGAATACCTCAATGTTATCAATAAACTCTATATACTCTCCAATCAGCTGAGCCACCAACAATAAGTCGTTATATATCACAATGCCATATTGCAAAAAATGGCGGTTTTTCTTCCCATCAACGACCAGCACCACGGACAACGAACGAGCTTCGTTCAGACGGACGACTCAATCCATGCTCGGAAACGGAAGAGGGAGAGAGACAGCCATAATGCGTTGTTATACTCCATGTTATAAACCATACCATTAACCGTGGTGTGAGAGGTATTAAGAGGCAATATCAGCGAAAGAGCTGCGGTCTGATGGTAACCGTAAAATACAATTAATTAAGAACCATTGTAAAGATGTTTTAAACCATTTCGGAACTTCATTAGATTTATTGGCTGGTTGGGGAGGCTATATTAAGTTTGCGAGGTCTGAAACTCCAGGCCAAACATAAACTTCCGTTATCTCCGAAAAAGTAAGATGGATTGATGACCAAGCTGTGGAGGTCTGCCTAAATTCATGAGATGTCCATTGTTTCACAAGAGATAGCATGACTCGGATAAGAAATACACTATTAATTCTTATACACTGGTCCATGCATACAATTAGTATATTAGTGGACTACGTTAGAGAAGGAGAAGATCAAGGGAGTAGAGGAGAAGAGGAGGGCCGGGGTGCCCGGAGCCCAGAGAGTGCCCAGAGGGGCCAGAGAGCCGGGGGCAACCCTCATGTTTATGTTGGCTGGATAGCATGTGCTCCCGTGCATGTGAGGTTGCTCTCAACAGAAGTCGTTCCTTGCACGAGAATGGCTGAAACGCTGAGTAACCACTCAGAGGTATAGTGGTTAAGCAGTGGAGACGATATAGTGGAAAAACAGTGGAGATTTCTGAAATATAGAAGACTTAAAGTGTGTTGCTAAAAAAATCTTGGAGGAAAGAGAGGATACATGTGTGCCTCTTGGAGAAGGAAAGGCACTGCTCAAAACTGTGCTGCAAGGTCACGTGCCATGAATCACATGAGTTTAGAAAAAACGTGACTGTAAACCAACAAGCTTGTGAATAATTATCATGGTGAAGACACCTCTATACGTTGGATACTGAAGGAAAACCATCGTGCTACGCATCGTCAAAGCACAACAACACCTGACATTTGAGAAGTACAATTTCATCGTTCTACACATCGTCAATACCCTACAACACCTGGAAAGTCACCAGCTGCATCAAGCATCTGACTGTTGTATTGTTCGAAAGACACTGTGTGTAACGACTTTACATCCACCGGCACAGCGGATTTCTAAACGCCTGCCATGTCACCTTCTCAACACTAGCGTCAGAGACCGTCTGATACAGACTGAAAGCTGATTTACCTTTGTTGCACTGTTTGTCTTTTCATGAATGTCATATTGTGCACTGGGTTATGCCTTATTAACCTAAATTCTGAATTTAGCTATTCATGTATTTCTATTACAGTATCACATATTCTTTGGACCAAGTGTCAATTGCCTATTTGATGACTGGTACTCTGATTATTTTTTACAAATAAGGAACTTGTTTTATTTAAAATGTGTATGTGTGTGTGGTTGAACAGTGTAACAAATCCATGCGTTACATGTGTAGTGTTGCAGCGCCGACCTGGGCAAGGCCTATGATACAATCAGTAGGCCAGGGCTCTGGATTGTTATTCGTGTTTTCAGAGTCCCTTACCATCTGCTCACAATGAGTAAGGACCTTCACGATGGTGGGCAGGCCCGGATAAAGTTGCGTGCCCGGGAGTCAGATCAATTGCCTGTTTACAGTGGGGTGTGACAGGGATCTACAGTGAGGGAAAAAAGTATTTGATCCCCTGCTGATTTGTACGTTTGCCCACTGACAAATACATCATCAGTCTATAATTTTAATATTAGGTTTATTTGAACAGTGAGAGACAGAATAACAACAACAAAATCCAGTAAAACGCATGTCAAAGATGTTATAAATTGATTTGCATTTTAATGAGGGAAGTGAGTATTCGACCCCCTCTCAATCAGAAATATTTCTGGCTATCAGATGTATTTTATACAGGTAATGAGCTGAGATTAGGAGCACACTCTTAAAGGGAGTGCTCCTAATCTCAGCTTGTTACCTGTATAAAAAACACCTGTCCACAGAAGCAATCAATCAATCAGATTCCAAACTCTCCACCATGGCCAAGACCAAAGAGCTCTCCAAGGATGTCAGGGACAAGATTGTAGACCTACACAAGGCTGGAATGGGCTACAAGACCATTGCCAAGCAGCTTGGTGCGAAGGTGACAACAGTTGGTGTGATTATTCGCAAATGGAAGAAACACAAAAGAACTGTAAATCTCCCTCGGCCTGGGGCTCCATGCAAGATCTCACCTCGTGGAGTTGCAATGATCATGAGAACGGTGAGGAATCAGCCCAGAACTACACGGGAGGACCTTGTCAATGATCTCAAGGCAGCTGGGACCATAGTCACCAAGAAAACAATTGGCAACACACTACGCCGTGAAGGACTGAAATCCTGCAGCGCCCGCAAGGCCCCCCTGCTCAAGAAAACTCATATACATGCCCGTCTGAAGTTTGCCAATGAACATCTGAATGATTCAGAGGACAACTGGGTGAAAGTGTTGTGGTCAGATGAGACCAAAATGGAGCTCTTTGGCATCAACTCAACTCACCGTGTTTGGAGGAGGAGGAATGCTGCCTATGACCCTAAGAACACCATCGCCACCGTCAAACATGGAGGTGGAAACATTATGCTTTGGGGGTGTTTTTATGCCAAGGGGACAGGACAACTTCACCGCATCAAAGGGACGATGGACGGGGCCATGTATAGTCAAATCTTGGGTGATAACCTCCTTCCCTCAGCCAGGGCATTGAAAATGGGTCATGGATGGGTATTCCAGCATGACAATGACCCAAAACACACGGCCAAGGCAACAAAGTAGTGGCTCAAGAAGAAGCACATTAAGGTCCTGGAGTGCCCTAGCCAGTCTCCAGACCTTAATCCCATAGAAAATCTGTGGAGGGAGCTGAAGTTTCGAGTTGCCAAACGTCAGCCTCGAAACCTTAATGACTTGGAGATGATCTGCAAAGAGCAGTGGGACAAAATCCCTCCTGAGATGTGTACAAACCTGCTGGTCCAACTACAAAAAACGTCGAACCTCTGTGATTGCCAACAAGGCTTTTGCCACCAAGTACTAAGTCATGTTTTGCACACGGGTCAAATGCTTATTTCCCTGATTAAAATGCAAATCAATTTATAACATTTTTTACATGCGTTTTTCTGGATTTTGTTGTTATTATGTCTCTCACTGTTCAAATAAACCTACCATTAAAATTATAGACTGATCATTTCTTCGTCAGTGGGCAAACGTACTAAATCAGCAGGGGATCAAATACTTTTTCCCCTCAATGTATGTGAGGAGTCTGTGGGTCGCAACATCACGTACGGCTGGAAGTAGGACATTCCAGACTAAGAGGGTTAATGATGGCAATGTCAACGATACTGAACCAGCCAGCACAACTCACTGCCAATAACACATATCACATAATTCACCCTTAAGCAATTGTTCAATCAATTAATTTAATCACTACAATTAAAACCAAAGAATCTCCCAGAACAAACACTTCGCACTCTCCTCCGTCAGCCACCTGCATCGACAATAGAAACGCATCAGTCCAGCAGTGGATAAAACCTGGCGTCGGAGGTATGGGGGGGGCGGCGGCTTACACTTGCGGTGGACAGCAGGGGGGTGGCTGGATGCAGTAGCCATCGCAGATCAAGCGGTAGAACTTGTCATCGATTGCCATGCGCCAGGGTAATGGGCCTCTCCTACACCCACACACATCACACTGAGCGGCACACACGTCACACCGAGGAGCACGCACATCACACACCGAGCAGGTTGCACAGGTCTCCTTTATCAAGACAAACGTGGAGCAGATTACAACTACAACTCTTCTACGCCTGTCACAATGCCCCCCTCTCCCCCCCCCCAGTTTATGGGGGGCCGCGGGCCTCACTCCACCCCTTCGCGTCAGCCCCCCCTAATAAATGGTCCGGTTGCATTGTGAATGCACCACTCGAATGACGTGCAGTCCCGTGGCGCACTGTAACGGGCTCGTGATTTACTCACTAAAATTCAATGTAAAAAAATAAAAACGATCCCAAGACATTATTTAAAATAAAGTATGGCCATCGTGTGTCAGCATCACAGGCGAAAATTGGCATGTAAAAAAAAACTTCACTGCGACTCACTCAATTGGGATTGCTCGCAGCAAACAGCACTTGACCTGCTTACAGGTTAGGTGCTGAATAACCGTGTGTCACACAGAGAACAGTTGCCACTGAGGCTGCCCTTTTCAAATGCTTGAGATGAGATGTGATTATCGCGTGTAAATGTGCACACTAAAATAAAAAAAATCATAATTATAAGCGAACTATTATCGTTTCAGGTGGCAGGGTGTTGCAGCGGTGATCTTTGACCCTCGCAACAAGAAGGGCCTTGGTTAATCATCCGACTGGCACTTTGCGGATGTATGGGTTATCCACTTTGCTCACGTAGCTAGAAAACACACAATCACAATGTAACTGGGTATTGGCCAAGCATCCCAATGCTAAAGTTACCTGCAAATTACTTCACTGGGATGACACTCGGCAACAGAGCCGGATGATGACATTGCTGGGGCCCTATGCCATTGTCAAGCTTAAGAGGCCCCTTCTATGAATGCCTGTATATTTTTGTCAGCAGAATGAAAATAACTGCTTTGGAGAGTCTTTTTTTCTCACCGATCTTAATTTTTTTAAACAATTATGTTAAAACTCGAAACCTCGTGTCCATTTCTTGTTTCGTATTTAGAGCCCCCCCCCCCCCCCTCTCTTAATGCGAGGCCCTAAGCTGTAAGTGTAGCCGGTGTGAGCTCGCCTGTGATGAATAACACGTATAATTGCGCACTCTTATTTTCTATGGGTGGCCAGGAGAATGTATTATTATTTAAGTGAATGCAATGGTGATCAGGGGATTGGACCCAGAGCCCCACGTACACAGTAGAATACAAGGGAACGCCCACAGTACAGATTTGAGCTGACCTCCGGATTGAGAAATTGAACTGTGTTGTGACGTGGAGGGTGTTTCTGAACGCTATTGTGACCGACCCGTCCCGACGGGAGGAGAGAGGACAGGGTGGACCGGCTGCATGAGCTTACTCTCCGGCACTGCACAGCACAACATCGCCTCCCTACTGCAAAAAAACTCGGCAGGACCCTCCTGAAAATAAAAGTCTTCGGAATCAGTGAGGCCTGTCCTTGGGAGGACAGGCGTAGTCTTGGTCGTCACAAGCGAACATTTGTTTCTCCATATTAATTTGTATCTCCGGGTTACCATCAGGCCTGGGCGCTGCAAGCTTAGCTTCTGAGATCTGATGAGACTGGTAGCCGTTTTTTAAAAGGTAATTTCGGCACGTGGAGCCCAAGCATGCAACAACTTTATGCAACTTCTTGGTTCTTTCGGTAAAGTCACGTAGAATGGAAATAAAATAATAAAAAATAAAACATAAAAAAATTCTCACGACGTTTCGGCCACAACACAAGTAGCCTTCTTCAGGTGAAGGAACAGAACTGTCGGGACGACAGCGCTTCAATAACTGCTGCTAAGATTCGCAGCGTCTTTTAGGCTAGGTGTGAGAGGTAAAGCGCCTTGACAAAGGAGTTTACATATCAAACAGGAGAATTTAGCATTGAAATAGCTGTGTTAAAGTGTTGGATCAGCAGGGTGTTAAATTCAGAAATTAGCATGTAACTGGCAGATTAGCATGATGTTAATGTGAGGGTTTAGCATGTGACTGGTCACGGAAATAGCTATGTTAAAGTCAAAGTTTACATCTCAACAGAGGCATTTTGTATATGGACGCTAAAGGACTGCAACTACCCAACTATCATACAATAAACCGATGTGGAAAAAAAACTAAGTATAAACTACATCAATGTCATCAATAAACTCTGTATACTCTCCAATCAGCAGAGCGCTTCATTGAACGCTGCTAAGATTCGCAGCGCCTTTTAGGCTAGGTGTGAGAGGTAAAGCGCCTTGACAAAGGAGTTTACATATCAAACAGGATAATTTAGCATTGAAATAGCTGTGTTAAAGTGTTGGATCAGCAGGGTGTTAAAGTCAGAAATTAGCATGTAACTGGGAGATTAGCATGATGTTAATGTGAGAGATTAGCATGCGACTGGTCACGGAAATAGCTATATTAAAGTCAAAGTTTACATATCAAGCGAGGCATTTAGTATATGGATGCTAAAGGACTGCAACTACCCAACTATCATACAATAAACCGATGTGAAAAAAACTAAGTATAAACTACATCAATATAATAAATGTACTCAATATATTTGTCAAAAAGTTGAGCTATAAACATAAAGTAACTAGGTATACACTACACTATATAATGAATACCATATAGTAAACGAATTAATACAACTAAAATATAACTACATCAATGTTATCAATAAACTCTATATACTCTCCCATCAGCTGAGCTACTAACAATAAGTCATTATACATTACAATGCCCTATGGCGAAAAAATGGGTGGCGGTTTTTTCCTTCTTTCAAACGTTAGCACCATGGAGAGCGACGAGCCTCGTTCAGACGGACGAGTCCATCCATGCTCGGAACGGAGGAGGGGGGAGAAACAGCCACGATGCGCTGCTCTGTCCTGTGTTGCGTTACAACCATGCCATAAACTAGACTACTATACATTGTAATGTTATACCTTCCAATCTAAACTACATTGTATAATATCGTATACACAGCCCAATGTAAGCTCGAACATTATGCATGATATTGATATGTCTCCAACTAAAATTTTCCAACATTACACGACTATTCACCATAATATACACTACCATAGACAAACCCACCCTTGAATTATACAATGCGTTACTTTACACTACCCTATACTTTAGACTGTAAAATGTTAGACTGGTAATTTTACACTATGTATTATTCTACCAACCCTACTGTATACCACACTGCTGTATATTCACTATACAATTACGATACTATATATTGCCTTATGAATTATGTTAAACATTACAATGTTATACTATTTATTATTATATAACATGCTATAAACCATACCATTGACCGTCGTGTGAAAGCTATTAAGAGGCAGTGCCATCGAATGGACTGCGGTCTGAAAGTCACCATAAAATACAATCAATTAAGAACCGAAATGGTTTATAACATCTTTCCAATGGTTACTAAGCCAGAATCCATCTTCTCGGTTGAAATTGTCTCTCTGTTTGTATATGTGGATGGCCTCATGAACGAATCTCTCATGGTAGCCGGATGGCTTGCAGAGAACGTCCGTCTTGGAGAAGTCAATGTCATGTGAGCCCACTGAATTATAACAGTGATCTGCCATGGCTGAGGTGTTCGTCCTACCATGTTTCAAGTCTGCTTTATGTTCACGGATGCGGTCCGAGATATGTCGTTTGTTTTCTCCAATGTAACTGCTACCACAGAGGCAACTTAGTTTGTAGACGCCCGGGTACTGTATGTCTGGAACCACATCTTTTACAGACGGAACCAGATCACGGATTTTATGTACTGTGTTGAATCGGACCTGGATCTAGTGTTTATTCAGGATTTTGGAGATCTTTTTTGTGACCCCCGCAATGTAGGGTAAGGTGATGGTTTTGAATGGCTTCTCAAGAGGATTCTTCTTCATTGCTGGAGTGATGGCTTTGCGGAT
The DNA here is from genome assembly GCF_048934315.1 of Petromyzon marinus. NCBI lineage: Eukaryota > Metazoa > Chordata > Hyperoartia > Petromyzontiformes > Petromyzontidae > Petromyzon > Petromyzon marinus. The sequence goes on along the minus strand of NW_027423677.1, from coordinate 2,083,334 downwards.
TGTGTAGTCGGAGTAACCATTAGCCTTGAGAGCTTGGTGTACGTGCTTGAGTTCACTGGCAATGTGTTCCTGGTCGGAAATGCATTGGGCACTATAGTATAGAGTCTTGATGAGGGAGTTCTTCTGGGATGAATGGTGGTGGGAATCCGGTTTAAAGTAAGCATCCATATGGGTAGCTTTCCTGTAGACAGAGTGGCTCATTGAACCATCAGGTCTCCTTTTAATAAGGACATACACAAAGGGTAGCTTGCCATCTTTTTCGACTTCCATGGTAAATCTGATGGCTGGGTGTATGGAATTGATGTGGTCGAGGAATTGGTCTAGAGCAGGCCGGCCATGTGGCCAGATGATAAAAGTGTCATCCACGTACCTCTTCCATAACGTCGGGCGTAGAGTGGCAGTCTGGATGGCATCAGTTTCAAATTTCTCCATGAAAACGTTGGCCCCCGTGGTGCCTCACCACAAACGTGGGGCCCGGTCAGCCGCGTCGACTGTCGTGATCGCGTACAGGTGGTGAAACTGCCACACATGAACCATGATACCTTGCTGATCTCGTGTCAAGGAGAATAAACCAGCAGCCCGTCGCTAGCAATGGGAATGATCGGTAAGGGAACACATTGGGCTCTACAGAGGCACTCCACTATTATACACCACTACTATACAGTAAACATTGGGCTCTATGGAGGCCTGTCGTTAAGGGATTACTCGTTAACATGGGGTGGTCGTTAAGAGGGGTTCTATTGTATATAACAAGTTTAAATATTTAATAAGTTAATAGAGAGTACTCAACTGAGATGGCGGAGGAGTTTGCTAAACTCACAATACAAAGACCACTGTCCCAGCCTCTGTGGTTGGACCATCTCTAGCTCCACCAACCTACCTTGATGCACCTATCTCAGGCCTATATAAGACCTTGTCTCAGCAACTTTCTCTCTCACCTGACCTGAAGACGATTGCTTGTGTTGCGATCGAAACGTCGTGATATTTTTATTATTTTTTTATCTACGTGGCTTTACCAAAGGACCCATAGAATATAATCATAAACAGGTTACGTCCTCTACATGGACCCCCCCCCCCCTCATTATTAATCATGAACAGGTGACGTCCTCCAAATGGACACCCCCCTCCATTGATAATAATTAGCGGGTGACATCACTCCACATGGGGGGGGGGGGGGGCGAGGTGCCTCCTCCCCCCTCCTAAGCGTCAACTTATAAACTCACTACAAAGGCAGAACCCTCACGTAACGCGATCTCCATAACGCTATTGAGACATCTAAGTAAAAACAACGTCATGATGAACAAGGGATTATAACCTTTAAATGAAATAGGTCTGTCACCGCGGGCTTACAAATTGCACACAAATGGATGCAATGAATATCACTTCGCGGTCTGCTTTGCGCTTGCAAGTTTCAGATTTACTGCAATACACCCATGCTTGGACGGGCAAAAGGCTAGTAAACAAATAATCCCCTCGCCTGCTCCCCACCACGATATCACACGATGATATAGTACTTCCTTGTACAGTATACCCAATAAAGACCAAATCTAATCCCCATGATAGGTAAATTGATATACATAGAGCTTGCCGGCGATAGGTCTAAACCACGAACTATGAACTCGTGATATTCAAGGGTCTCCCGTATTTGGAGTTTGCATGTTCTCCCCATGGTCACGTTGGGATAATGACTGCTATGAATTTTCACATAAGCCACCTCGTTGAGCAATCATATGTGGCCAGGCTGCTTCTGGAAAAGAGCTATGTATCTCAGTGGGCCTTACCTGGTCAAATAAAAATAGGTTGCTTACAGGAGTTGAATGGATTGCCACATCACAGGGATGTGAGGAATCGCAGCATGGAGAGGGCTTTATCCAGCAGTGGATTGAGTGTTCTTGTTGAAACGTGTGTATTTAATATTTCTCTGATGTTCTTTTAGTCTCGTGCTGATCATTTGTCCTGTTTGCCCAACATAACATTTGCCACAAGTGCAGTTAATCCTGTACAAACCTTCTGTTGATAGCTTAGGTAATACATATTTTATACCAGAAGTCGAGTTCAAGAAACATAAGTACGTTTTTATTTCAACTGAAATGTATATATACATATATAAATATACATGTCCATACAACCACGTCTCAATGTCTATGTCTGGGAGAACACGCTAGTTTCTCCCTCTGTGGAGTCTCCACCACTTTTCTTTCTTCTTGTTTCCCAGCTCCTCGTCTTGGTGCTCCTTCCCTCTGTCTCCTCCTCGTTCATTCTCCTCTTCATCTTTCTCCAGCTGCCGTGTGCAGCACATGAAGCTCCAAATTGCCCAACGCCAGAAACTGTTCTTTCTCTCTCCCTTAGAAGATGGGATGTGCTTAATCTCTTTCTTCTCTTCCTGAACACTCTCTGCCCTCCAAGGTTGCTCACATCTTCCTTCCTCATTCACCACTTCCTGCTTTTTATCGTCTTCAATCGTGTCGACCTCCTTCAGCTCTACCTCATTTGCCTCTAACTCAATAGCTCCTACTTCTTTTGCGTCTACCTCTATTGCCTCTACATCATTCGCCTCTACCAAAATCGCCTCACTCTCCTCCACCTCAATATCCCCTACCTTCACTTCTACCTCAATCACCTCTACGTCATTCGCCTCTAACTCATTCGGCTCTACCTCCATAACCACCTCCTGCTTGGCCTCCCCCTCAATCTCCTCTACCTCTTTTGCCACTTCCTGGATGGCATCTACTTCATATGCCTCAACCTCATTTGCCCCTTCCTGCTTTATTTCCTCCACCACGTTCTCAAGTTTTGTTGCCATTTCCTGTTTGGCCTTTAGCTCATTCTTGTCTACCTCATTGATCAAGACCTGCATGGCCTTTTCTTCGATCGTGTCGACCTGAATTGCCTCGACCTGTTTCACCAATTCCTGCTTTGTATGTCTCGCAATCCCTTCTACGACATTGGCCACAACCTCTTTCACCACTTCCTGCTTGGCCACTGCATCTACCTCAATCACTGCTACCTCTACCTCACTCGCCACTTCCTTCTTGGGCTCTACATCATTCCCCTCTCCCTCAATCTCGTTTTCCTTCATCTCTTCTACTTCGCGAAATTTCATCTCAGTCCTTCGTAGCTTCCTATTCCTACGTTTCCTCTGAACACCATCCTCTCCTTCTTTCTTTGTCTCCACAACATCATCAACTTTCTTAGCCACTTCCTGTTTGGCTATTCCCTCATTCCCATCTACCTCACTTGCCTCTACCTCTTTCCCTAAGTCCTCCTTGGCATCTCTCTCAATCCCTTCTACAACATTGGCCACTACCTCTTTCACAAATTCCTGTGTGGCCACTGCATCTACCTCAATCACCGCTACCTCTACCTCATTTGCCTCTACCTCACTCGCCACTTCCTTCTTGGGTTCTCCATCATTCCCCTCTCTCTCAATCTCGTTTTCCTTCATCTCTTCTACTTCCCGAACTTTCATCTCAATCCTTCGTAGCTTCCAATTCCTACGTTTCCTCTGAACACAATCCTCTCCCTCTTTCTTTGTCTCCACAATATTCTCAACTTTCTCCGCCACTTCCTGTTTGGCCATTCCCTCATTCCGATCGACCTCATTTGGCTCTACCTCTTCTGCTAATACCTGTTTTGCATCTCTCTCAATCCCCTCTATGACATTGGCTGCTATATCTTTCACCACTTCCTGCTTGGCCACTGCTTCTACCTCAATCACCGCTACCTCTGCCTCATTCGCTAATTCCTGCTTGTCATCTCCTTCTAATACCTCTACCTTATTCAACTCTACCTCATTCATCACATCCTCCAAAGCCACTGCCTCAATCATCTCTACCTCAATCGTCCCAACCTCCACCACTTCCTGCATGGGCTCTCCCTCACTCCCCTCTCTCTCAGCCACCTCTTCTTTCACTGTCTCCAGAACTTTCTTCTTGTTCTTGTGTTTATTCCTATTCCTACGTTTCCTCTGAACACCATCCTCTCCCTCTTTCTTTGTCTCCACAACATTATCAACTTTCTTAGCCACTTCCTGTTTGGCTATTCCCTTATTCCCATTTACCTCACTTGACTCTACCTCTTTCCCTAAGTTCTCCTTGGCATCTCTCTCAATCACTTCTACGACATTGGCCACTACCTCTTTCCCAAATTCCTGTGTAGCCACTGCATCTACCTCAATCACCGCTACCTCACTCGCCACTTCCTTCTTGGGCTCTCCATCATTCCCCTCTCCCTCAATCTCGTTTTCCTTCATCTCTTCTACTTCCCGCACTTTCGTCTCAGTCCTTCGTAGCTTCCTATTCCTACGTTTCCTCTGAACACCATCCTCTCCCTCTTTCTTTGTCTCCACAACATTATCAACTTTCTTAGCCACTTCCTGTTTGGCTATTCCCTCATTCCCATCTACCTCATTTGCTTCTACCTCTTTCCCTAAGTCCTCCTTGGCATCTCTCTCAATCCCTTCTATGACATTGGCCACTACCTCTTTCACAAATTCCTGTGTGGCTACTGCATCTACCTCAATCACCGCTACCTCTACCTCATTTGCCTCTACCTCACTCGCCACTTCCTTCTTGAGCTCTACATCATTCCGCTCTCTCTCAATCTCGTTTACCTTCATCTCTCCTACTTCCCGAACTTTCATCTCAATCCTTCGTAGCTTCCTATTCCTATGTTTCCTCTGAACACAATCCTCTCCCTCTTTCTTTGTTTCCAAAACATTCTCAACTTTCTCCGCCACTTCCTGTTTGGCCATTCCCTCATTCCCATCGACCTCATTTGGCTCTACCTCTTCTGCTAATACCTGTTTTGCATCTCTCTCAATCCCCTCTATGACATTGGCCGCTATATCTTTCACCACTTCCTGCTTGGCCACTGCTTCTACCTCAATCACCGCTACCTCTGCCTCATTCGCTAATTCCCGCTTGCCATCTCCTTCTAACACCTCTACCTTATTAAACTCTACCTCATTCATCACATCCTCCAAAGCCACTGCCTCAATCATCTCTACCACAATCGTCCCAACCTCCACCACTTCCTGCATGGGCTCTCCCTCACTCCCCTCTCTCTCAGCCACCTCTTCTTTCAATGTCTCCAGAACTTTCTTCTTGTTCTTGTGTTTCTTCCTATTCCTACGTTTCCTCTGAACACCATCCTCTCCCTCTATCTTTGTCTCCACAACATTATCAACTTTCTTAGCCACTTCCTGTTTGGCTATTCCCTCATTCCCATTTACCTCACTTGCCTCTACCTCTTTCCCTAAGTTCTCCTTGGCATCTCTCTCAATCCTTTCTACGACATTGGCCACTACCTCTTTCACAAATTCCTGTGTGGCCACTGCATCTACCTCAATCACCGCTACCTCTACCTCACTCGCCACTTCCTTCTTGGGCTCTCCATCATTCCCCTCTCCCTCAATCTCGTTTTCCTTCATCTCTTCTACTTCCCGCACTTTCATATCAGTCCTTCGTAGCTTCCTATTCCTACGTTTCCTCTGAAGACCATCCTCTCCCTCTTTCTTTGTCTCCACAACATTATCAACTTTCTTAGCCAATTCCTGTTTGGCCATTCCCTCATTCCGATCGACCTCATTTGGCTCTACCTCTTCTGCTAATACCTGTTTTGCATCTCTCTCAATCCCCTCTATGACATTGGCTGATATATCTTTCACCACTTCCTGCTTGGCCACTGCTTCTACCTCAATCACCGCTACCTCTGCCTCATTCGCTAATTCCCGCTTGCCATCTCCTTCTAACACCTCTACCTTATTCAACTCTACCTCATTCATCACATCCTCCAAAGCCACTGCCTCAATCATCTCTACCTCAATCGTCCCAACCTCCACCACTTCCTGCATGGGCTCTCCCTCACTCCCCTCTCTCTCAGCCACCTCTTCTTTCACTGTCTCCAGAACTTTCTTCTTGTTCTTGTGTTTATTCCTATTCCTACGTTTCCTCTGAACACCATCCTCTCCCTCTTTCTTTGTCTCCACAACATTATCAACTTTCTTAGCCACTTCCTGTTTGGCTATTCCCTTATTCCCATTTACCTCACTTTCCTCTACCTCTTTCCCTAAGTTCTCCTTGGCATCTCTCTCAATCCTTTCTACGACATTGGCCACTACCTCTTTCACAAATTCCTGTGTGGCCACTGCATCTACCTCAATCACCACTACCTCTACCTCACTCGCCACTTCCTTCTTGGGCTCTCCATCATTCCCCTCTCCCTCAATCTCGTTTTCCTTCATCTCTTCTACTTCCCGCACTTTCATATCAGTCCTTCGTAGCTTCCTATTCCTACGTTTCCTCTGAAGACCATCCTCTCCCTCTTTCTTTGTCTCCACAACATTATCAACTTTCTTAGCCACTTCCTGTTTGGCCATTCCCTCATTCCGATCGACCGCATTTGGCTCTACCTCTTCTGCTAATACCTGTTTTGCATCTCTCTCAATCCCCTCTATGACATTGGCCGCTATATATTTCACCACTTCCTGCTTGGCCACTGCTTCTACCTCAATCACCGCTACCTCTGCCTCCTTCGCTAATTCCCGCTTGCCATCTCCTTCTAACACCTCTACCTTATTCAACTCTACCTCATTCATCACATCCTCCAAAGCCACTGCCTCAATCATCTCTACCTCAATCGTCCCAACCTCCACCACTTCCTGCATGGGCTCTCCCTCACTCCCCTCTCTCTCAGCCACCTCTTCTTTCACTGTCTCCTCCAGAACTTTCTTCTTGTTCTTATGTTTCTTCCTACTCCCACGTTTTTTCTTCATACCATTTCTCTCCCCCACTTTCTCCATCTCTTCGATCTCGTTCTCAACCTTGTTGCTATTCTGCATTGTCTGCTTCACATCCTCATTATTGGTGCTGACTTCTGCCTGCTGCTGCTCTTCTGCCTTTTGCTGCTGCTGCTGCTGCTGCTGGTGGTGGATGATGAAGCTCTTCAGCTCGGTGCTGTTCTGGAATTGCAGCAGCTCCCGCTGATATTTGGCCTGCTGCTGTGCACAATGATCCAGCAGGATCATCTCAAGCTCCAGAATCTGGCGCTTAGCTTCTAGTCTTGTGTCAACGAGGAACCTCTTTCGCTGCCTCTTCGAGCGACGGTCTGGGGAGTCACATGGGGAGGAGAGAGCAGCACCACAATTGATTCGTTAATGGGTATTTGAGTATTTCCTGTATGATAATAGGTTTTCCCGTTTTTACTGGCAACAAAACAGGTGTTAAGATGTTAAAACACCAAACTGAAACCTTTTACAAGGAATCATGTCTGCATTAACCATGATGCTTGTGGTCAGAATGCAAACAAAAAACATACTCTGATAATATATGCATTGTCCTTGAAACTGATTGGTCCACACCAGGGACAGCTTTCTTTTGAGCCTCGTCTCAAACGGTGTTAGACCAGAGGACGCCAAAAGGCGTATTTCCTGTATGTTATTTTGGTAAAGAAACTTGGCACCATTGACAGGAATCTAACTTAACTTGAGACCGATGTAACAATGATAACACTGTAGGGAGGTCTGGAGGTTGACTCATGTGCCGGAGACACCTCCTCCTCCAAATAACTTCATTAGGATTATGGGCTGGTTGGGGAGGCCATATTAAGTTTGCGAGGTCTGGAAACTCCAGGCCAAACATAGAAAAACTTCCGTTATCTCAGAAAAAGTAAGATGGATTTATGGGCAAGCTGTGGAGGTCTGGCTAAATTTAAAAGATGTCCATTGTTTCACAAGAGAGAACATGAATTGGATAAGAAATACACTATTAATTCTTATACACTGGTCCATTCATACAATTAGTATATTAGTGGGCTACGTTAGAAAAGATAAAGGGAGGAGAAGAGGAGGGTGCCCAAAGGGGCCAGAGAGCCAGGGGCAACCCTAATGTTTATGTTGGCTGGATAGCATGTGCTCCCGTGCATGTGAGGTTGCTCTCAACAGAAGTCATTCCTTGCACGAGAATGGCTGAAACGCTGAGTAACCACTCAGAGGTATAGTGGTTAAGCAGTGGAGACGGTATAGTGGTAAAACAGTGGACATTTTAAAAGCAAAGTTTAAGATTTGCATTTGTCACTTTATATTGAGCCGATACATATGGCAAGTGAAATTAAGAAGACTTAAAGTGAGTTTTACAGAAAGAGAGGATACATGTGTGTCTCTTGGAGAAGGAAAGGCATTGCTCAAAACTGTGCTGCAAGGTCACGTGCCATGAATCACATGAGTTTAGAAAAAACGTCACTGTAAACCAACAAGCCTGTGAATAATTATCATGGTGAAGACACCTCTATACGTTGGATACTGAAGGAAATCCATCGTGCTACACATCGTCAAAGCCCGACAACACCTGACATTCGAGAAAGAAGTAGAATTGCATCGTTCTACACATCGTCAATACCCCACCACATCTGGAAAGTCACCAGCTGCATCAAGCACCTGACTGTTGTATTGTTCGAAAGACACTGTGTGTAACGACTTTACATCTGCCGGCACTGCGGGTTTCTAAACGCCTGCCATGTCACCTTCTCAACACTAGCATCTGAGACCGTCTGATACAGACTGAAAGCTTATTTCCTTTGTTGCACTGTTTGTCTTTTCATGAATGTCATATTGTGCACTGGGTTATGCCTTATTAACCTAAATTCTGAATTTAGCTATTCATGTATTTCTATTACAGTATCACATATTCTTTGGACCAAGTGTCAATTGCCTATTTGATGACTGGTACTCTGATTCTTTTTTTTACAAATCAGGGACTTGTTTTAATTAAAATGTGTCTGTGTGTGTGGTTGAACGGTGTAACAAATCCATGCGTTACATGTGTAGTGTTGCAGCGCCGACCTGGTCAAGGCCTATGATACAATCAGTAGGCCAGGGCTCTGGATTGTTACTCGTATTTCCGGAGTCCCTAACCCTCTGCTCACAATCATTAAGGACCTTCACGATGGTGGGCAGGCCCGGATAAAGTTGCGTGCCCAGGAGTCAGAGCAATTTCCTGTTTACAGTGGGGTGCGACAGGGATCTACTCTGGCTGACACATTATTTAGCATCATCTTCGACCACATAGTTCGAGAAGTTTTTTTTTTATGGCTGTACCGGTGGATTTTTTAATATTTGCTACAGATACAATGGGAGGCTGATTGATGCCTGGGTGAGGTCAAGGGATGGCTCCCTACTGGTCAACCATGTTATGTACACTGATCATTTGGAAGTTGATGCTCACACTGAAAGATAGTTGGAGGTTCTGCTGCTAAGCCTGGAGCGTGTGACAAAGAGGTGGTGCCTTACCATCAGCCCCACCAAAACTAAGCACCCGCCTGAGTATTTTGTGTAATTTAATACTCCGCCCCCTCAACTACTCTTGAGTGATGGGGTAATTGTAGAGAGAAGTTTACGTACCTGGATAGTGTGCTTATGCAAAAATTCTGGTTTGGCAGCAGAGGTCTCACTCCGAATCGGTCAAGTGGCATATTTTCATCAGCTTCGTAACACTTTGGGGTATCTACCTGGTCTGTCACTCGACACAAAACGCTGGGTCTTCTTGGCCAATGATAGAATAAATGAAAAATCTGAACCAGCTTTACACTTTCAGACTGGCCTGCCTACGATCCACCCTGGGTTTAACTAGGCTGGAATGTGTGAACAGCTCACAGTGAGCTCCACTGGTGGGCAGGGCTGCATTGCCTGGGTCATGTAGCCTGCTTGCTCAGCCACCGCATCCCCAAGCAGCCTCTGTTTTTCCAGATAGAGGGGGCTAAATGGGCGTGGCACGGCCTGGAGAAGAGATGGACTGATGCAGTACAGGAGGATACGGAACTAAGTGGACTTGCCAAAGACTGGTACCACTGGTGTCAAGATCTGCCTCTATGGAGGAAGCTCGTGAAGGATGCTTATGGGAAGTTGGTGGCAGTTGCCCTCAAGCAAAAAAGGAGGGTGAGAGGAGCGACGCTCACAACAACAGACGGTGCACTGGATGACTAAAACGCAGCAAGTTGGCACAGTAGGATGCAAAGGTGGTGCGTCTGCTAGTCATCTCAGTCAGTCAACCCATCGCACTGGGGTCTGTCCCCTGATCTCCTGTCGGCAAGCCTTCGACACTTCAAGTGGCCTCGGAGTGCACCAGGCCTGGCACAAGCGCCATGGTGACGTCTCTGTCACTTAGTGGCGAATGAGGGCTGTTGTTGTTATCTGAGTCGGTTAGGGGCCTCCCCTAGGTCCACTCAGCCTCAAATAAGTATCTGATACGGTGTGTAAACATCGCCACTTGGGAGACAAAGACGGACAAGTGTGGTGCTGGCAACCCACCCCTCGTGTGCGGTGCCGGCCGTCATAGGTGCTCACTAACAGCACTTGCTCCTACAGTGTTTCAAGGCTATACACAAGATTTCTGTCTTTGTTTGTGTCTATGTGCAGTGTCTGTATAAGTGGTTGGGAGCAGTTGTGTCTGTGGGGATCGACCTGAGTTCGATTCCCATTCACAACCATCAGTGACTAATAAATAAAACCGGTCGTGTGCGTCCCCTACATCTACTCAAACTTAAAATAGTACCTCGTGCAACGTATAAACATCAAATGTGGGGAGACAAAGGCATCCGGATGCGGTGCTGACCACCCACCCCATCATAGGTGCTAACTCGCTAACAGCACTTGACTCAATAGTCTGTTAAGGCTATACGGGGATCTGTCTTTGTATACAGGTGCATGTGTCTGTGTGTATGTCTGTGTGTGGAATTACAGTACTCACTTCCCGTCGGCTTGCTCATCTCTCCACCCTGCAACAAAATCACAGCAGCGCACGTGAGACTCTAATCATATCACAGCTTACAACCACCACCACCATCATCATTACCGTCCTCATCATTAAACATTTCGAACAGACACACATTCACATATAGATGTTCTCTCAGATTAATGTTATCCTGATACAGCGCGCGTGTGGATGTACTCACGGAAGACATCGCCTTGAAGGCAGAACGAGAAGTCACGGATGGTCACGTTTTGTCAATAGATTTCGTTAACTGTGTTAATGAAGTGTTCAACCTCACGGATGTTTGTCAATGAGGTTTACCAAGTAATTTAACCGCGTTATCGATGTTCACTGACGACGTTGTCGAAGTGTGCTCCCGAATGCGATCTTTAAGCACACAGAGCGCGCGTCCACCTCCGTCTGTAACGATCGACCGTTGCTAAGGAAGTGACGTCACTTGTTAAGGTAGCAAACCCCGGAAACCACGTGGTCCACTGTATCCTCCAGGCCTGATTAGTTACACGACTGTCAAATTTTTACTTTAAGCTTTCGTAACTTGCAGGAATTCATAATTTTTGGTTCTTTTGGTAAAGTCACGTAGATAGAAAATAACATTTTAAGTTAAGGCAAAAAACCCACGAGGTTTCGGTGGCAACACAAGCGGTCTTCATCACGTGTTGCGATCGAAACGTCGTGGGTTTTTTGCTTTTATTTTAATTTATTTTTATTTTATTGTTGTTATTTTCTATCTACGTGACTTTACCTGAAAGAACCAAGAATATAGTAAGGATTGTACCCTGGTCGCCACGGATGAAGAGGCCGAGCGGGCTCGGTTCAACTGTTGCCAGGTACCTCCACCACTCAGCTCGCAGCACACACACACAGTGTCCACTATGTAAAAATCAGGCTAAACTAAACCTTTCTAGAAGTTACTAAAATAATGCTATAAAAACAATGCAACAGTGATCATAAGAAATGTGATTGAAAGTTAACAATAGCGACATATAACATATATTACTAAACCTAGCATCCTTCGCTAGCTGCTTGAGTCAATCCATAATAGCAGGAGTAACAATTATGTATGTTGATTAACTGCGAATAACCCAATCAATAACAGATATCCATTGTAATTTACACCAATACATTACCCCCCCCCCCCCCCCCGGTCTTCGTATCGGATCTGCTTACAAGCGACGACGTCACATTTATCCCCCGTCTACGTCTATTAAAGACCGAAACAGGGGAAGGATTTCACCACAACTCTGGCTGTCACCTGACGAGGCGGATTGTTGTTGTAGTTACAGGCGAAACGTCACGGTACTTGAATTGTAAATGTTGTGGGTTTACTCTCCAACACACCGATGTGCTGAAATAGTCACTAATTGGCATGTATTGTTACGCGATCTAACCCAAACAAACAAAAACACCCTCTAATAAGTAAATATTTGTATTAATTCCATGAATGGACCTTGGCCTGGGACTGTGGGGATTGAGAAGTTATGTATGCAGCTTCTGTTTGTGCTGCCATCAGAATGACCAACAAATAAATAAATAATGCACACGGATTGGTGACTACAGTACTAGACCCCCAGTGCTTTTATATTTAAAAGTGTATGTGCTTTGTGGTTGCTTTATTGCGCGTGTGTACGTACTGTGTAACACTTGTTTGAACGCAGGTGATGGGGTTGTCCATGTTGGGTGTCATTACAGCCAAAAACAAGCAGCAGTTCGAAGACCAGGACGCCGTGGCCGACCATGAGGACGGAAATTGGCCTCGCCCGGTCACAACGTACGACAGCAGTACAGGTTTCCCTCCACACATGCACACATCTACGAGTTTCCCACTACAGAGACGAAGATCCCCCATATAGCCTTAACAGACTGTTGTGGCAAGTGCTGTTCGCAAGCACCAATGAAGGTCCGCATGGATACCAGGGGGTAGGTGGCCAACACCCAAGTGGTGACGTATAACACACCGCTCCAGGTATTCATTTGAGGTTGAGTCGACTCAGGACCAGTTCAGATAAATAATTGTAATTGGTGTTGGCCATGAGCGGGACTCCAACTCGGATGTTTGCGGGGTTTGGAGCGTAGCGTACTATCCACTGCGCCACTGCTACCCTCACATAACGCACACAGAAACAACACACAGGGACCCACATGCACGGACACACAGGGACCTGCTCAACATTGAAATGTGCAGCCCTTGTGTGGCGGCCTGCGTTGAATTTGGGCGTTCATCTCGTCACCCATACAAAAGGTCTCGACACAATCAATGGCAGTCCCCCTTGCCCTGCCTGGCACGCACATCGGGCCAGTCACCCCACGCACAGCACACACAACGTGCGCGTCGCGTATGCCAAATCAAGAGTCGTCCCCGAGTGTCCGGCAAATTGGACCGACCATCCCGGGCCCCGCGCTTCGGGGGAGGCCCCACGTGTAGACATCAGTGTCACATGTAATGCTTCCGGTTTAGTTTGAAGGCATCGGCGGGGGCCCCACGCACCCCCTATGGACGGCCCTGGTCAAAGCACACGGCAGCGCGGAGCACGCGCGTCAAGCGCACGGGCCACGTGCGTCACGGGTACGTGACATCTACAAGGCAAGCACCTGCATCGCGTGGTCATCACTTGTAAGGCATGCCCTTTGTGCATGCGACGTGCGTAGTGTGTGCAACACGTGGCACATGTATGTCACACATGCACATCGCAATGTGATGTCATGTGTACGTGGACATTTGAATCGCATGTAGCTGTCTGGTGGGCAGGACGGATCTACGCGTGGGCAAGTAAGGGGGTGGCTGAGTAAGACTGATACGGAGACACGTCAAGCCACACACTCACCACACACTCACCGGCACACTCACACACACCACATTCACCGCACACTCACTTACCGGCACACTCGCACACTGGCACTCACTGCACACTCACACACCGCACACTCACCACGCACTCACTTACCGGCACACTGGCTGCACACTCACACACCGCTCTCACCACGCACTCACTTACCGGCACACTGACTGCACATTGACACACACTCACCGCACATTCACCGCACACTCACCACGCACTCACTTACCGGCACACTGACTGCACTTTCACACACACCGAACACTCACCACGCACTCACTTACCGGCACTCTGACTGCACATTCACCCACACTCACCGCACACTCACCGCACACTCACCACGCACTCACTTACCGGCACTCTGACTGCACATTCACACACCCTCACTGCACACTCACCACGCACTCACTTACCGGCACACTGACTGCACTTTCACACACACCGCACTCACACCGCATTCACACACACTCACACACACACACCGCACTCATTCACTCACACACACTCACTCACACACACTCACACAAATTTACACACACTCACCGCACACTCACACACACTCACTTACACACACCGCACACACTCACACTCACCGGCACACTCGTGTGCAAGCACACTAGTGAGCTTCCACAAAATGTTCTGCACATTAGTGAGGCCACACACCAAAGAGCACACACCAGCAGGTTTACACATCAGTGAGCTTACACACTAGTGTGCACACACACAGTTGTAAGCTTACAGATTAGATAGCTTACACACCAGCTCACCAGTGAGGTGAGCTACACACTGGTGAGTTAACACACCCACCTGTTCACGTGCGCAAAGCTCTTAACCCTAAACCTAACATATCCCAAATGCCATGGCTAAAGTTATTTTACACATGCACGTCCATACACGCATGCGCATATGAAGGCACGCATGCACACATACGTGCACACAAACACACATGCACGCACATGTTTAAACATATACAATTCCATGGCGTTGGACTTGAGACTCCCAGAAGTGGAATCAGGACTCCTGAGTGTGCGATATAGCTCAGTGGGCCTTACTTGGTAAAATTGAAATAATTAATTTAGTTTCAGGATGTAGGGTTCTGAAGATATTTCATCTTTCAGTCCTTTCTGACCGTTTGAGTGTGGGTGAGTGAGTGACAACTACTTATGCATTTTTTTTATTACAAATACAAGCATTTCCAGCTATTGACATGAAATGTATTAACTCTGGAAGATGATGGTGATACAGGTGGTGGGTAGCGGTAGTGTAGCGTTTAGCACGCTGCGCTATGAACCCGGCGACCCGAGTTAAATTCTCGCTCATGCCCAACGCAGGTAACGACTCTCTGAACCGGTCATGCGCCTCCCCTAGGTCGACTCAGCCTCAAATGAGTACCTGGTGTGGTGTAAACATCACTACTGGGGAGACAAAGGCGGCCGGGCGTGGTGTTGGCCACCCACCCCTCTTGTGCCATGCTGGCCTTCACAGGTACTCGCTAACAGCACTTGCCCCAACAGTCTATTCGGGCTATAAGGGGGTCTTTGCTTTGGTGGTGATGATACAGATGGTGATTGATTATACAGATGGTTGGGATGATGATAATGATACATTTGGTGATGATGGTGGTGATGATGGGACTGTAAGAGTGGTCCTTGAAGATATTTACTGTGTAATATTAAGACACACTAATATAAAATGTAATCATTAAAGCACAATATATAACATTTGTAATTTATGTTGAAAGCATGTGCTTATAATGGTCACATGTATTTGTACGTGGTTGTGCATGAATGCACGTGTTTTTTATTTTCTGTATTAGGTGCTTGTCAACAGCACTTGGCCCAACATTCTTTATTGGTTGTACAGCAAATCTTTGTGTTTTGATTTGCGAATGTTCCATTCACGAAATTTAGTGAAAACGAAATTGACAAATTAAGGATACTTTTCGACTTACGAAATAGAATTTCAGCGGAAACAATATATCACATGGCACGCGCCATGAGATCATCAAGCAAGAAGCTGTCATCCATCCACGACAGTGTCACGGTATCCCCATAGTGCAAAAGTAACGCCTCGTCACCTCTCCAGTCACTCCAACATGCAGATCTTTTGGTGAGTTCCTTGAAGATGTTAATTATTTTTGTCTTAAATTGATTGTTATTCAACCGTTATAATATTTGTTCTTAATTATTTTTTGTATTGTGAAATATTGGTGTATATTTTGGGTTTAGGAGCATAGCAGAAATGACTGTCTGAAACACATCGCAAGTTTTTCGTATTCAATTAATGGGAAAGGCCATTCCGATTTACGATATTTTGTTTTGCGTGCGTTTTCAGAAGAACGCATCCCTTTCGTAAGTAGAGGCATACATGTACAGGAATCCATTGCCAACCGCGAATTTACCAACCACGAGATTTTAGTAAACACGGATTGACTACTGGACACCTGTTTACTAACCACGAGCATCTCGCTTTGAGTATTCGCGAGTTGCGCCGAGTCGTGAAATCAAAACAACACGATGTACCTTATGGGGGGGGGGTTCTTGTATTTGTTCTTGTATTTGTACGAGCTGTTGTTTGTTTATGTTACCGATGTTTACGGGGAGCGTTAGTGCAGCGGGTTAGCGAGGTGTACTATGAAGCCATAAATCCTGGTATAATTCCTGCTCATGGCCAACACCAGTGGCAATTATCTGAACCATTCCTGGACCTACCCTCGGCCTCAAATGAGTACTTGGTGCATTGTGAAAACATCAGCACTGGCAGAGACAAACCCCATATGCTGTGCTGGCCTGCATAAGTGCTCATAACGGCACTTACCCAACAGTCTGTTACATGGGGGGATCTTAGTCTTGGCGTGTATGTGAGAGTTTGTGGACTTTGCATGTTCTTCCCCTGTTGTGCACGCGTTTTCTCAGGGTTCCTAGCTTTCAAAAAAGAACAACCAATTCTAACAGTGAGATTTTACTTGCAAATTACTTAAACAGGGATTACACACCGTGGCAACATCGCCCCCTTCTGTGAAAGCTGGACAGGACCCTCCTGCAAAAGAGTGAGACTTCCCTGAATAAACAAATGTAGCACGGTAATCTTTGAAATAATAAAATAAACTATTCACCCCTAGAGTGGACAAGGTAGCGAGGGTGATTCTAGCAAGCGAGGGAGCTGTACTCGGACGGAACGGACGACGGCTCCCAGCCGACCTCTTCGCCTTTGTCGATCTTGTCATCGTTGGAGGCCGGTCTCAGCTCTGCGAGGATCGCCTCAAACGTGGGGCGCTCTAACGGCGGGTGGCTCCAGCAGTGGTGCATCACCTTGCGGCTGTGGGGCGAGGGGAGGGTGCGGTGAGGGTGCGAGGAAGGTGAATCGCGCACAAGCTCGGACTGTGCTTTCACCTCTTCCAGTGCGCGTTCGTTCTCAGAATGGTTGAATGAGTGCCGATGATGTTAATGACGTCACAGAGGGGGATGAAGGGGGTCAGGTGGCGAGGGGGGTGAGGGGGGGGTGAGTAGGGAGAGGGTCATGAAGGCATAAAATATCTACAGTAATGATTCACACAGCGGCGTCTAAATGCCACTGCATCTCCATACGTAGTGCAGAAACACTGGTCATGTTTATCTTGTAGAGAGAGAAGCAGTCTGTGGGTCTCTACAATGAGGGAAAAAGTATTTGATCCCCTGCTGATTTTGTACGTTTGCCCACAGACAAAGAAATGATCAGTCTATAATTTTAATGGTAGGTTTATTTGAACAGTGAGAGACAGAATAAGAACAAAATCCAGAAAAACGCATGTCAAAAATGTTATAAATTGAGTTGCATTTTAATCAGGGAAATAAGTATTTGATCCCTCTGCAAAACATGACTTAGTACTTGGTGGCAAAACCCTTGTTGGCAATCACAGAGGTCAGACGTTTCTTGTAGTTGGCCACCAGGTTTGCACACATCTCAGGAGGGATTTTGTCCCACTCCTCTTTGCAGATCTTCTCCAAGTCATTAAGGTTTCGAGGCTGACGTTTGGCAACGCGAACCTTCAGCTCCCTCCACAGATTTTCTATGGGATTAAGGTCTGGAGACTGGCTAGGCCACTCCAGGACCTTAATGTGTTTCTTCTTGAGCCACTCCTTTGTTGCCTTGGCCGTGTGTTTTTGGTTATTGTCATGCTGGAATACCCATCCACGACCCATTTTCAATGCCCTGGCTGAGGGAAGGAGGTTGTCACCCAAGATTTGATGGTACATGGCCCCGTCCATCGTCCCTTTGATGCGGTGAAGTTGTCCTGTCCCCTTAGCAGAAAAACACCCCCAAAGCATAATGTTTCCACCTCCATGCTTGACGGTGGGGATTGTGTTCTTGGGGTCATAGGCAGCATTCCTCCTCCTCCAAACACGGCGAGTTGAGTTGATGCCATAGAGCTCCATTTTGGTCTCATCTGACCACAACACTTTCACCCAATTGTCCTCTGAATCATGCAGATGTTCATTGGCAGGGAAAAAAGTATTTGATCCCCTGCTGATTTTGTACGTTTGCCCACTGACAAAGAAATTATGAGTCTATATTTTTAATGGTAGGTTTATTTGAACAGTGACAGACAGAATAACAACAAAAAAAATCCAGAAAAATGCATGTCAAAAATGTTATAAATTGATTAGCATTTTAATGAGGGAAATAAGTATTTGACCCCCTCTCAATCAGAAAGATTTCTGGCTCCCAGGTGTCTTTTATACAGGTAACGAGCCGAGGTTAGGAGCACACTCTTGAAGGGAGTGCTCCTAATCTCAGCTTGTTACCTGTATAAAAGACACCTGTCCACAGAAGCAATCAATCAGATTCCAAACTCTCCACCATGGCCAAGACCAAAGAGCTCTCCAAGGATGTCGGACAAGATTGTAGACCTACACAAGGCTGGAATGGGCTACAAGACCATTGCCAAGCAGCTTGGTGAGAGGTGAGAAGAGTTAAAGCGATTATTCGCAAATGGAAGAAACACAAAAGAACTGTCAATCTCCCTTGGCCTGGGGCTCCATGCAAGATCTCACCTCGTGGAGTTGCAATGATCATGAGAACGGTGAGGTCGTGGATGGGTATTCCAGCATGACAATGACCCAAAACACACGGCCAAGGCAACAAAGGAGGGGCTCAAGAAGAAGCACATTAAGGTCCTGGAGTAGCCTAGCCAGTCTCCAGACCTTAATCCCATGGAAAATCTGTGGAGGGAGCGGAAGGTTCGAGTTGCCAAACGTCAGCCTCGAAACCTTAATGACTTGGAGAAGATCTGCAAAGAGGAGTGGGACAAATCCCTTCTGAGATGTGTGCAAACCTGGTGGCCAACTACAAGAAACGTCTGACCTCTGTGATTGCCAACAAGGGTTTTGCCACCAAGTGCAGAGGGGTCAAATACTTATTTCCCTCATTATAATGCAAATCAATTCATAACATTTTTGACATGCATTTTTCTGGATTTTGTTGTTATTCTGTCTCTCACTGTTCAAATAAACCTACCATTAAAAATATAGACTGATCATTTCTTTGTCAGTGGGCAAACGTACAAAATCAGCAGGGGATCAAATACTTTTTTCCCTCAATGTATATGTGCTTTCTTGAGCAGGGGGACCTTGCGTGCGCTGCAGGATTTCAGTCCTTAACGGCGTAGTGTGTTACCAATTGTTTTCTTGGTTACTATGGTCCCAGCTGCCTTGAGATCATTGACAAGATCCTCCCGTGTAGTTCTGGGCTGATTCCTCACCGTTCTCATGATCATTGCAATTCCACGAGGTGAGATCTTGCATGGAGCCCCAGGCCGAGGGAGATTGACAGTTCCTTTGTGTTTCTTCCATGATGCGCACCAACTGTTGTCACCTTCTCACCAAGCTGCTCGGCAATGGTCTTGTAGCCCATTCCAGCCTTGTGTAGGTCTATAATCTTGTCCCTGACATCCTTGGAGAGCTCTTTGGTCTTGGCCATGGTGGAGAGTTTGGAATCTGATTGATTGATTGCGTCTGTGGACAGGTGTCTTTTATACAGATAGCAAGCTGAGATTAGGAGCACTCCCTTTAAGAGTGTGCTCCGAATCTCAGCTCGTTACCTGTATAAAAGACACCTGGGAGCCGCTTTCTGATTGAGAGGGGGTCAAATACTTATTTCCCTCATTAAAATGCAAATCAATTTATAACATTTTTGACATGCGTTTTTCCGGATTTTTTTGTTGTTTTTCTGTCTCTCACTGTTCAAATAAACCTACCATTAAAATTATAGACTGATAATTTCTTTGTCAGTGGGCAAACGTACAAAATCAGCAGGGGATCGAATACTTTTTTCCCTCATTGTATGTGAGGAGTCTGTGGGTCGCAACAGCACGTACGTCTGGAAGTAGGACATTCCAGACTAAGAGGGTTCATAATGGCCGTGTCAACGAGACTGAACCAGCCAGCACAACTCACTGCTAATAACACATCACATAATTCACCCTTAAGCAATTGTTCAATCAATTAATTAAATCACTACAATTAAAATCAAAGAATATCCCAGAACAAACACTTCGCACTCTCCTCCGTCAGCCACCTGCATCGACAATAGAAACGCATCAGTCCAGCAGTGGATAAAACCTGGTGTGGGAGGTATGGGGGGGCGGCTTACACTTGTGGTGGACAGCAGGGGGGTGGCTGCATGCAGTAGCCATCGCAGATCAAGCGGTAGAACTTGTCATCGACTGCCATGCACCAGGGTAAGGGGCCTCTCCTACACCCACACATATCACACACCGAGCGGTACACACGTCACACCGAGGAGCACGCACGTCACACACCGAGCAGGTTGCACAGGGCTCCTTTATCAAGACAAACGTGGAGCAGATTACAACTACAACTCTTCTACGCCTGTCACAATGCCCCCCTCTCCCCCCCCCCCAGTTTATGGGGGGGCGCGGGCCTCACTCCCCCCTTCGCGTCAGCCCCCCCTAATAAATGGTCCGGTTGCATTGTGAATGCACCACTCGAATGACATGCAGTCCCGTGGCGCACTGTAACGGGCTCGTGATTTACTCAATAAAATTCAACGTAAAAAAATAAAAACGATCCCAAGACATTATTTAAAATAATGTATGGCCATCGTGTGTCAGCATCACAGGCGAAAATTGGCATGTAAAAAAAAACTTCACTGCGACTCACTCAATTGGGATTGCTCGCAGCAAACAGCACTTGACCTGCTTACAGGTTAGGTGCTGAATAACCGTGTGTCACACAGAGAACAGTTGCCACTGAGGCTGCCCTTTTCAAATGCTTGAGATGAGATGTGATTATCGCGTGTAAATGTACACACTAAAATAACGAAAAAATTATAAGCGAACTATTATCGTTTCAGGTGGCAGGGTGGTGCAGCGGTGATCTTTGACCCTCGCAACAAGAAGGGCCTTGGTTAATGATCCGACTGGCACTTTGCGGAGTTTTCTACGTTCTCACCTTTGTTCTGTATGGGTTATCCAGTTTGCTCACATAGCTAGAAAACACACAATCACAATGTAACTGGGTATTGGCCAAGCATCCCAATGCTAAAGTTACCTGCAAATTACTTCATTGGGATGACACTCGGCAGCAGAGCCGGATGATGGCATTGCTGGGGCCCTATGCCATTGTCAAGTTTAAGAGGCCCCTTCTATGAATGCCTGTATATTTTTGTCAGCAGAATGAAAATAACTGCTTTGGAGAGTCTTTTTTCCTCACCGATCTTTATTTATTAAGCAATTATGTTAAAACTCGAAACCTCGTGTCCATTTCTTGTTTCGTATTTAGAGATCCCCCCCCCTCTCTTAATGCGAGGCCCTAAGCTGCAAGTGTGGCCGGTCTGAGCTCGCCTGTGATGAATCACACGTATAATTGTGCACTCTAATTTTCTATGGGTGGCCAGGAGAATTTATTATTATTTAAGTGAATGCAATGGTGATCAGGGGATTGGATCCAGAGCCCCACGTACACAGTAGAGTACAAGGGAACGCCCACAATACAGATTTGAGCTGACCTGCGGATTGAGAAATTGAACTGTTTTGTGACGTGGAGGGTGTTTCTGACCGCTATTATGACCGACCCGTCCCTACGGGAGGAGAGAGGACAGGGTGGACCGGCTGCATGAGCTTACTCTCCGGCACTGCACAGCACAACATCGCCTCCCTACTGCAAAAATACTCGGCAGGACCCTCCTGAAAATGAAAGTCTTCGGAATCAGTGAGGCCTGTCCTTGGGAGGACAGGCGTAGTCTTGGTCGTCACAAGCGAACATTTGTTTCTCCACATGAATTTGTATCCCCGGGTTACCATCAGGGCTGGGCGCTGCAAGCTTAGCTTCTGAGATCTGATGAGACTGGCCGTTTTTTAAAAGGTAATTTCGGCATCTGGAGCCCAAGCATGCAACAACTTTATGCAACTTCTTGGTTATTTTGATAAAGTCACGTAGAATGGAAATAAAATAATAAAAATAAAACATAATAAAAAATAAAATTCTCACGACGTTTCTGCCAAAACACAAGTAGCCTTCTTCAGGTGAAGGAACAGAACTGTCGGGACAACAGTGCTTCAATAACTGCTGCTAAGATTCCCAGCGTCTTTTAAGCTAGGTGGGAGAGGTAAAGCGCCTTGACAAAGGAGTTTACATATCAAACAGGAGAATTTAGCATTGAAATAGCTGTGTTAAAGTGTTGGATCATCAGGGTGTTAAAGTCAGAAATAAGCATGTAACTGGGAGATTAGCATGATGTTAATGTGAGGGATTAGCATGTGACTGGTCACGGAAATAGCTATGTTAAAGTCAAAGTTTACATCTCAACAGAGGCGTTTAGTATATGGACGCTAAAGGACTGCAACTACCCAACTATCATACAATGAACCGATGTGAAAAAAATAAGTATAAACAACATCAATATAATAAATGTACTCAATATGTTCTTCAATACGTTGAGCTATAAACATAAAGTAACTGAGTATACACTACACTATATAATGAATACCATATAGTAAACGAATTAATAAAACTAAAATATAAACTACATCAATGTTATTAATAAACTCTATATACTCTCCAATCAGCTGAGCTACTAACAATAAGTCATTATACATTACAATGCCATATGGCGAAAAAAGGGTGGCGGTTTTTTCCTTCTTTCCAACGTTAGCACCACGGAGAGCGACGAGCCTCGTTCAGACGGACGAGTCCATCCATGCTCGGAACGGAGGAGGGGGGAGAAACAGCCACGATGTGCTGCTCTGTCCTGTGTTGCGTTACAACCATGCCATAAACTAGACTACTATACATTGTAACGGTATACCTTCCAATCTAAACTACATTGTATAATATCGTATACACAGCCCAATGTAAGCTCGAACATTATGCAGTATATTTATATGTCTTCAACTAAACTTTTTCCTACATTACACGACTATACACCGTAATATACACTACCATAGACAAACCCACCCTTGAATTATAAAATGCGTTACTTTACACTACCCTATACTTTAGACTGTAAAATGTTAGACTTGTAATATTACACTATGTATTATTCTACCAACCCTACTGTATACCACACTGCTGTATATTCACAATACAATTACGATACTATATATTGCCTTATGAATTATGTTAAACATTACAATGTTATACTATTTATTATTATGTAACATGCTATAAACCATACCATTGACCGTCATGTGAAGAGGCAGTGCCAGCGAATGGACTGCAGTCTGAATGTCACCATAAAATACAATCAATTAAGAACTGAAATTGTTTATAACGTCTTTCCAATGAAATTTTGATTTAAAGCTTTCGTGACTGCAGTAATTAATATGCTTAGTTCTTTCGGTAAAGTCACGTTGAAGGGAAACAACAAAATAATAAAATATATATAAAACAATAAAAATTCTCACGACGTTTCGACCATAACACAAACCAATTCCTCAACCACATCAATTCCATACACCCAGCCATCAGATTCACCATGGAGGTCGAAAAAGATGGCAAGCTACCCTTTTTGGATGTCCTAATTAAAAGGAGACCTGATGGTTCAATGAGCCACTCTGTCCACAGGAAAGCTACGCATACGAATGCTTACTTAAAACTGGATTCCCACCACCATCCATGTCAGAAGAACTCCCTCATCAAGACTCTATAGCATAGAGCCCAATGCATTTCCGACCAGGAACACATTGCCAGTGAACTTAAGCACGTACACCAAGCTCTCAAGGCTAATGGTTACTCCGACTACACAATCCGCAAAGCCATCACTCCAGCCATGAAGAAGGATCCTCTTGAGGAGCCATTCAAAACCATCACCTTACCCTACATTGCGGGGGTCACAAAAAAGATCTCCAAAATCCTGAATAAACACAAGATCCAGGTCCGATTCAACACAGTACATAAAATCCGTGATCTGGTTCCGTCTGTAAAAGATGTGGTTCCAGACATACAGTACCCGGGCGTCTACAAACTAAGTTGCCTCTGTGGTAGCAGTTACATTGGAGAAACCAAACGACATATCTGGGACCGCATCCGTGAATATAAAGCAGACTTGAAACACGGTAGGACGAGCACCTCAGCCGTGGCAGATCACTGTTATAATTCAGTGGGCTCACATGACATTGACTTCTCCAAGACGGACGTTCTCTGCAAGCCATCCGGCTACCATGAGAGATTCGTTCATGAGGCTATCCACATATACAAACACAGAAACAATTTCAACCGAGAAGATGGATTCTGGCTTAGTAACCATTGGAAAGATGTTATAAACCATTTTGGTACTTAATTGATTGTATTTTATGGTGACTTTCAGATCGCAGCCCATTCGCTGCCACTGCCTCTTAATACCTTTCACACGACGGTCAATGGTATGGTTTATAGCAGGGGTGTCCAAACTTTTGTTTCCCGAGGGCCACATACAGAAAAATATACGAAGGATTGGGCCACTCACTAGACGTGAGGTATACTGCCTCACTTCTCATGCACTAATATTGTCAAAATCAATCAAATGCAGGTAAATTACGTTTGATTATTGAACATGTTTGAAGAAAAAAAGCCTCCATCATAGCTCTTCATTAGTAGATTTTAATTTTATTTTTTACAAAAAGGTTGGCAGGTAATTCTCTCAGTGACAGCCTCAGATTGGTTCTTAGGGTGCTGATCCCCCTTCATTGTCCATATGAAGGGAGAGACAAGAAGACAAATAGGGGATGTGGATATTTCAAGCTTATTACACAAATAAATTATTGGGCTTGTTAACACATCAACTAACGTTTGTTAAAAAAATTGTCATCAACTTTAATTGACTGAATTTATGAAGTAATTGGGCTTATTAACAAATGAAAACGGTGTGTATATTTTAACTCACCTGTAATGGGAATAATGTTACGCTCAGTGGGAGCAGTGATGCTGCGCTTTGGTCTGAAGGATAGCTGGCAGGTCAGGAGTAAGTTTGGTGGTTGAGATGCGAAGGACGTCACGGAGATGGCTGTCGGTCGTTCTGGTTCTCAGCCTGCTTTTGTTCAGCGTTAACAGAGAGAATGTCTGCTCACATATGTATGTTGAGCCGAACAGACTCATCATTCGTTTTGCATGGCGTCTCGTCAGAGGAAACTTGGCCTTTTCCAAACTCCGGTAGAAGTCAGGTAGGGAGAGAAGCTGATGCTGATTCTTCAGAGAATCATCACACTGAATTTCGATCAGTTCTAATTGCAGACTCTCCTCCACTTCTTTTGCATCCATTGAAAACGGAGCCGCAAACAGTGTGATTTCCTTCTCAATGACAGAAAAATCTTGGAAGCGCTGACTGAATTCTGTCATGAGAGATGTGATCACAGACACATATTCTCCCATTTTTGCAGAGAGCTTGGCATTTGGAAATGCGCATTGATTTCGGTCAGCGTGGGGAAGTGCGCTACATTGAAGTTGCGCAGTTGTGACTCGAAGAGACGGAGCTTCGCACGGAATGCTTTCATGTGCACATACAGCTGTGGTACCAGCTGCTCTTTGCCTTGTAGTCTCTTGTTTGGGGTGTTGAGATGATCAGTGAGATCAACTAAAAAAGCCAGGCCTGCCAACCATAAAGGGTCACTGATCTCATGGAGAGGTCTGCCCTTTTCTTTCAAAACTTGTCGATATTTGATCTCAGGGAATAAAACCACTGCAGCACGGAGCCGCGACTGAGCCAGCGCACTTGAGAATGGTAGAGTAGGTCCCCGTATTCAGCATCGACATCAGAGAGGAACGCTTGCAATTCTCTGTGGTAAAGCCCTCGGGCCATAATTTTTTTTGACATTTTTCACAACTGTGTTCATCACATCGCCAAGCTGGATTATCTTGGCACAGAGGGCTTCTTGGTAGATGATACAGTGCATTTTAACAGTCTCACCTCCGCTCTCCTGCACCTTGGCACTCACCATAGAAGCCATTCCTTTGCGCTCGCCTGTCATTGCTGGAGCCCCATCCGTTGTAATTCCACACAGCTTGTCCCATTTAAGTCCAGCCTGGTTAATTGAATCTGACACAGCTTCAAAACATGTCCTTCCCAGTTGTTGTCCCCTTTATACTCCGAAGATCAAGCAGTTCCTCCGTAATGCAAAAATTCTCATCAACTCCCCGCAAAAAAATTAACAGCCGTGCAGTGTCCGTGGCATCTGTGCTCTCATCACATGCAATCGAGTAAAAATCGAAAGCACAAGCTTTATCTGACACTTGCTGTT
This sequence comes from Petromyzon marinus, assembly GCF_048934315.1. Classification (NCBI taxonomy): domain Eukaryota; kingdom Metazoa; phylum Chordata; class Hyperoartia; order Petromyzontiformes; family Petromyzontidae; genus Petromyzon; species Petromyzon marinus. The sequence goes on along the minus strand of NW_027423677.1, from coordinate 2,057,022 downwards.
TTAAGTTAGCCGACAAGTCTTCAATTCGCCGCACAACCTTATTTCTGGACATACTAACATCGTTAAAATCCTGCATTTTCTCCAGGCACATTCCCACGACTTTAGTGAGGCACTGTTTGATGAAGTCACCGTCTGAGAAAGGTTTCCCGTGTAGGGCAATGAGTTGAGCTACTTCATTGCTGGCTATTGTTGCATTTTCTTGAGCTTTGTTAGCACCGAAAAAAACCCTGCTGCTGCGTTAGCAGGCTAGCTTGCCATTTGCTTTACCTTCTCTCTCCGCTCGGCGCCAGTGTAGGACGTGAAGGTCTGATGTTTCGTTTCATAATGCCGTCGTACATTGTACTCTTTCATCACGGCAACACTCTCATTACAAATCAAACAAACACACTTCCCCTTGGTTTCTATGAAAAAAATCATTTTTCCACTGAGTCTGAAATTTTCTGCACTCGCTTGCAATCTTGCGTCTCTTCGGTTCCGGCATTTCTGGTGACCCTGAGCAAATGTTTTCTACGATTGCTTGCTTTGTGGAGACGCTGCCTTGTTCAAGACAATAGCGCTATCTAGTGTTTAAATTAAGAAATGCAATACAGTGGGCCATAGTCCATTATATTTTTAAACTTTGATACGGGCCAATTAAAAATGGATGGCGGGCCGCAGTTGGCCCGCGGGCCGTAGTTTGGACACCCCTGGTTTATAGCATGTTATATAATAATAAATAGTATAACATTGTAATGTTTAACATAATTCATAAGGCAATATATAGTATTGTAATTTTATAGTGAATATACAGCTGTGTGGTATACAGTAGGGTTGGTAGAATAATACATAGTGTAATATTACAAGTCTAATATTTTACAGTCTAAAGTATAGAGTAGTCTAAAGTAACGCATTGTATAATTCAAGGGTGGGTTTGTCTATGGTAGTGTATATTACGGTGTATAGTTGTGTAATGTAGGAAAAAGTTTAGTTGGAGACATATCAATATACTGCATAATGTTCGAGCTTACATTGGGCTGTGTATACGATATTATACAATGTAGTTTAGATTGGAAGGTATAACATTACAATGTATAGTAGTCTAGTTTATGGCATGGTTGTAACGCAACACAGGACAGAGCAGCGCATCGTGGCAGTTTCTCCCCCCTCCTCCGTTCCGAGCATGGATGGACTCGTCCGTCTGAACGAGGCTCGTCGCTCTCCGTGGTGCTAACGTTGGAAAGAAGGAAAAAACCGCCACCCATTTTTTTCGCCATATGGCATTGTAATGTATAACGACTTATTGTTAGTAGCTCAGCTGATGGAGAGTATATAGAGTTTATTGATGACATTGATGTAGTTTGTATTTTAGTTTTTTTATTAGTTTACTATATGGTATTCATTAGATAGTGTAGTGTATACCCAGTTACTTTATGTTTATAGCTCAATTTATTGAAGAATATATTGAGTACATTTATTATATTGATGAAGTTTCTACTTAGTTTTTTTTCACATCGGTGTATTGTATGATAGTTGGGTAGTTGCAGTCCTTTAGCGTCCATATACTAAATGCCTCTGTTGAGATGGAAACTTTGACTTTAACATAGCTATTTCCGTGACCAGTCACATGCTAATCCCTCACATTAACATCATGCTAATCTCCCAGTTACATGCTAATTTCTGACTTTAACACCCTGCTGATCCAACACTTTAACGCAGCTATTTCAATGCTAAATTATCCTGTTTGATATGTAAACTCCTTTGTCAAGGCGCTTTACCTCTCCCACCTAGTTTAAACGACACTGCGAATCTTAGCAGCAGTCATTGAAGTGCTGTCGTCCCGACAGTTCTGTTCCTTCACCTGAAGAAGGCTACTTGTGTTGTGGCCGAAACGTCGTGAAAATTTTATTTTTTATTACGTTTTTATTTTATATCCATTCTACGTTACTTTACCGAAAGAACCAAGAAGATGAATCCCTGCAGTCACGAAAGCTTTAAATCTGAACTTTACGCAATTAATAATCATAGTGTAAGATAAGACTACAATCGTTGTCTGCTGTGAGGATCTTCTGTACTCAGGGCCCCGAATGTTTGTGGCAAGTGAAAGTTTGTCTCAGCAAAATATAAGATTTCTCACAGTAGCATACCGTATGACCACACGTCGCTCTGCACCTTGTAGAGCCCATGGAACATGCTTTCTGAAGACATCCACTTTACAGGCAGAGGCACCTAATGGACATGACCGCATGGCCACAAGCACAACAACAATACGTTCAGTAAATTCAGTTCAGGCCGATGCATCGCGATTCGTCATACGTTTTTTGCGTCAGGCCACATTCATCTGGCCAAATTAGCGTCATCTAGCCCTCCACTACCCTGAAGGGTTAAATGTGTAGTGACATCACGGGATGTCACTGTGTAGTACCGGCCCTAGAGGGGCTCGGTCAGCGCTGATTGATCCCGCTGGATGGCATCACGCTTGGCGTGCAGTGCCAACCCAACAGGATAGGGTGTGGGAGTGCCGGCCGTAGGAAACGGGTTACTAAATGCTATGGCACTCTGGTTGACCCGAGAGGACACGTGACCGGTTAAGTCTACAAAGGGGCCCCAAGTGGGGTCTAGGGGTGGTCACGTGGTCGGGGTCCAGATCCTGCTGCTCGATGATTCTTGAAGGTGGTCGTGGCCAAGGGCGGAGCCAGCCACGCCACAGAGAATATAAGCTGGGTCCCCCAGAGGGACCGGCGTTGTTGTTCATCCTTAAGAACCTTTGTCTACGTCTACGTTCTACCGAGTCTCCAACACATGGACTGGGACCCGAGCTGTGGTCCCGTTCTGTCGTAGCTAGTCATGTTGTAATTAGTGTAGTTAGCCTGGTGGTCACCACCACAGGTTCTTATTCTGGGCCAGTTACCCCGTGTACCACATGGGGTGGGGAGGAGGAAGGGGATTTGTGAAATTGCCCCATATTGTGAACTGTCGGCAGAGCAGGGAGATTGAATCCAATTGCCGACCTCTGGATTGCAAGTCCAGGGTGGGAGAGCCATTGCACCACCGTGTGTGGCAGCACCCCCGCTCTTTTTTTCTTAGGGGCTGTGCAAAATAAAATAAAAACATTGAGTACAATGAAAGTGATGGGCCTTCCATTCCGATGATGGTGATGACATTGGCGATACTGATAATGATGCTGATGATGCTAAGTAAGGTGCAGGACTCACTTTGCCCTTCACCACGTAGTTGGGGTCAGTCTGGACGTTCCGTGCCAGCCCAAAGTCGCAAATCTTGGCGATGTGTCCATGCGTTACCAGCAAATTCCTCGCAGCCAGGTCGCGGTGGATGCACTAAAAAAAAGAAAAAAATTCCCTGTGTGGCCTTCAACAAACTTGGGGCAACTTCTGTGAAGGTCGGCCACGGTACACGACGGGGTGGGTGCCCAGCACCACGCCCGGCCGCCTTTGTCTCCCCAGTGTAGATGTTTATACACCGCACCAGGTACTCATTTGAGACTGAGTCCATCTGGGGAGGCCCATGACCGGTTCAGATAATTGTCACTGGTGTTGGCCGTGAGCGGGAATCGAACTCTGGCCATTGGGTTCGTAGTGCAGTGAACTAACCACTGAGCGACCACTCGCCACCCAGACAGACATATTAAGGGCAACAAAGACGTGCACCACAGACACAGTCACATACAAAGACACAGTTAAACACGCACAGTCACAGAGATACAGTTAAACATACTCTTTGGTTCTTTCGGTAAAGTAACATAGGTATAAAATAAAACAAATCACGACGTTTCGGGCGCAACACAAGTGTCCCTCATCAGGTGGGAAAGCATGATCTGCTGCTGAGGCAGACTGTTTTAAAAGGTTTGAAATAGGTGTAGCCTAAGGGTCATAAAGAAGTGGGCGGGGCTAGTGATGTTAATGTGAGAAATTAGCATGTAAATGTAAGATCGGAGAGCGGCCTCCTCGACGAGGGCTTCAAATCAAGACAGTTAAACACGCGCAGTCACACATGGTCAAATTGAAACACAGAGGTGAATTTCCGGAGGTTCTTAAAGATGGTCATGGCCCTGTAGGGATAGAGACAGACAGGCACGGAGATACATACAGAGAGACACAGAGACAGGTTAAAATCATCACGTATTTTCATCATTATGTTCCACCACTCTTTTAACCGAGGAGAGAGGCTCACTGCTGATTCACTCCTCTCGCGACTCACGTTCTTGTGAGCGAGGAAGGCCATACCGCTCGCGACCTGCTCCGAGAAGCTCGGGAGGTTGTCCACCCCGGATGGAGTAGAGTCGCTCACGATCGCTTCTCTCTCCGACGACGACGCGTCCCAGCCTGCGGTGCACAAGGAAGCCCGGACGATTCAGAAATGCCCTAACTATAGAGTATCTATAGTAGATCATCGATTATTCGGCGGCTACGGGGGGGAAGGGGACGCCAAATTTTTTAACAACGCCGGATATTCACTACATAATAATTTTAAAAAGCTAATTTTTTGCACATTCTTGCATAGCATTGTTTTTAAATGTTGTGATTGTTTTGTTGTCTTTTAAATTAGTTTACTATATGAAATTGGTGTGAATAAACATACAAACACACAGAAATAAATATCCTACTGTAAAATGTAACCTATTTACTGTACCGTACTTACCAATCCAATCTCGAAGACTCTGAATCGAGTGATGTATATACGTGCAGTATTGTCATTTTTTAAAGTTGTATTTAGTGTATAATGTACCGTCCGTAATATTTAACACTGAAATGAAGTCGGTGGCCGCTCTGGTTAATAACGCGGTCTACTTCGCAGTAGACACAGTTAGAGCGAACACATACATGATTAGAAAAAGAGAGTCGGCCAAGTGTTGTGTGGTGTAATTACCCAAATTTGAGAAATTTACTCGCAAATTATTCCATCGGGGAAGCTGCCTAATAACATCACAAACCCACTTGGCAGGGTAAAGCCCGCTTGCAAGGCTGTGGCTGCACAGGGGCAGCTGCCCCCAGTCCATGGAAACTGGTACTGATGTAGTTTACGAATCGCCATGGGCGGCATGGTGGCACATTGGTAAGTAACCCTTGCGCCTTGCAGCAAGAAAGCTGGGTTTGATTCCCGACTCGGGCGCGTTACGGCGTGGAGTTGTCATCTTCTCTCCCCCTGTTCGTCAGAGTGTGTAAGTGCAATGAAGTGTTTGAGTGAGTGTGTGAGCGAGTGAGTTAGCGTGAATGTGTGAGTGTGTGAAGATTGTATGTTCTCCCCCTCTTCTGGGTCTCCTCCGTGTTCTCGAGTTTCCTCCCATAGTAAAAAAAAATACCCAATACAACGAGTCTGGCATTGGGCAAAACATCCCAATACTGAAAAATCACCTGCAAATTACTCAATTGGGACTACACAGTGACAGCAAAAACTTCGCAGGACCCTCATGAAGAAGTCTTGAGTTTTTGCACAGTAAACAAATGTAATAATAAATCTTGACTTAAAGCTTTTGTAACTGCAGGAAGACATTCTTTGGGTCTTTCGGTAACATCACGTAAATAGGTTCAAATGAAATAACCAAAAATAACAAAAAACTACGACGTTTCGATCACAACACAAGCTTTTGTCATCAGGAAGAAAAAAAGAGAGGGGGACAGCTGCTGAGGCAGACAGTCTGCCTTATCTCAACCGGTGTTGTCCCTATCCTAGGTAAACTCTGTCTTAAATGAGTACCTGGTGCAGTGTGTAGACATGAGCACTGGGGAGACAGAGGTGGCTGCATGCGCGTAGTGCTGGCCACCCACCTCCTCGTGGGCCACGCCGCCTAACAGCAGCACAGTCTGTTAAGGCTTATTTGGGTGATCTTCATCTTTGTTGTACGCTTGTGCCATCTTGTGTGTCCGCTGTCACAGATTCCAGGCTACAACCCTCCGGAGTCCACCCCATGGGGCTCCCCTTCTCCCCGGCCCAAAAAACCCAGACAGTACTCGTGCATCATGCATGCGGTGTCAGCAAGAGGTAAGAGGTGCATGAGTGGGCACACACTCTGGGTTTTACATCTGCAGAGTTAGTTAAGTGTACAGTGTGCTCGCAAGCAGAGGTGAACAATAAAAAAAAAATCAGTGGCGGTTATGAGAAACGCTACCCTGAAGTAACGGGCGGTTTGCACTCTGAACTTGCAATCCTGAAGTTACTGGTTCGTTTTCCCATCGCAGCGTTTGAAACAGTGGCGCAATTTTCTTAAATTTACAATTTTTACCTTGCCAACCAGTACAAACAGCCAGGTGAGGTGTATAAGCGTCACTATATATGAATAGTTTAGGACATCTTATGCTCACAAACTCACCCGTTCACGCACTCAACCACCAACTCAATCTCACTCAAATCACCAACTCACTCTCACTCAAACCACCAACTCACTCAACCATCAACTCACTCAACCCACCATCTCACTCAAACCACCAACTCACTCAACCATCAACTCACTCAACCCACCATCTCACTCAAACCACCAACTCACTCAAACCACCACCATCTCACTCAAACCACCAACTCACTCAAACCACTATCTCAAACCACCATCTCAAACCACCAACTCACTCAAACCACCATCTCACTCAAACCACCATCTCACTCAAACCACCATCTCACTGAAACCACCAACTCACTCAAACCACCAACTCACTCAAACCACCACCATCTCACTCAAACCACCATCTCACTCAAACCACCACCATCTCACACAAACCACCAACTCACTCAAACCACCATCTCACTCAAACCACCATCTCACTCAAACCACCATCTCACTGAAACCACCAACTCACTCAAACCACCAACTCACTCAAACCACCACCATCTCACTCAAACCACCATCTCACTCAAACCACCACCATCTCACACAAACCACCAACTCACTCAAACCACCATCTCACTCAAACCACCATCTCACTCAAACCACCATCTCACTCTAAAAGGTTAAGGTGCAGGCAGCCCTGAAAATATATTGGCTCGTGCCACTGCAAGCTCCCTTCTGGAGGATATGTTGTTGAGCCAGACGTTTGGAAGAGGTGGGAGTAACCCACATTTTACCCCACCACACACGAACTGCCGATGGACTACCCATTGACAGTGCTGAGTGGACAACGGCAGGGCCAGTGAGGGGGGATTTAAGAAACGGTTCAATCACCTGCCGCGCTTGGAGGATGAACCGGCGGCATTTGGGTTGCCAAGCCCAGTGTGATAACCGTCACATTATGGCAGCATCATAATCTGAATATTTTTCCTGGATCAATCCGATGAGCTATAAAGCTCTTTTTCACAGGTGTCCAGCACCACTTCATCATATGGATGAGGGGTTCCTGAATCAGGTGAGAGACAGATTTGTCCTCCTCTACCAGGTGAGGTCAGGCAATTTTACTTCTCACTTCACCTTCCTCACCTCAACTGGTAAGGTAGGAAAATCATTGCTCCTGAACTAGGTGAGAGCCCAATCAGGTGTGACCCGTGGTGCATAAGGGGACCACACCAATGATAAAAAAAATACTAAACTATTTTTTATTTTCTTGGTTCTTTCGGTAAAGTCTCGTAGAAGATAAATAATAAAAATATAAAACAATACAATTCTCACGACGTTTCGACTGCAACACAAGCAATCATCATTCCTTCTACGTGACTTTACCGAAAGAACCAAGAATATGAATGCCTGCAGTCACGAAAGCTTTAAATCAAAATGTATTTTTTATTTATTTACCAAGGTCACATCTATAACAGCAGCCACTATACCTGACCAGTGTTACTCATTTCTACTGTTACCTATTATTATGATTAGTGTGTGGACCCACCACAAAATTTCATACTTAACTTGCAGTTCATCAATCTTTGTAATAGCGTAATCAACCAGACTATGCGTTAATTGTGTTTTGACCGACCGTCTGTGTTGCTTTATATGGTTTCCAAATTTTGCTAAATACTGTTTGTTTGGTATGCTTCTCTCTCTGTGTCCCCTGTTGTATCTGTGTTAGTTTCCCCCTACTTGTGTGTCTGTATATACATATGGGGTTATGTGTTTCCTCTCTCTCGTAAATTTAGCTCTTCTGTACCTGATGATGGCTGCTTGTGTTGCAACCGAAACGTCGTACGCTATTATGTTATTTTATTATTTCTTATTTATACGTGACTTTACCGAAAAAAAACAAAGAGTAATTCCTGCAGTCACGAAAGCTTTGAATCAAGTCTGTAGTGCCTCTTGTTAAACAGTGCTTCATTTAAACAGGAAAATTAATAAATCCAGCAGGCATGACTTGAAAAGTAACACATTTACATTTTGGGTGGCACTCTAAATCGTCCGGTAAATCGTGTCGCCAATTATAATTTCTGCGTTTATCTGCGCGTGTCTGTGTACCCCCAGTGGAGGAATACGTGCGCAGCTTGCTGGACAACCCTGAGTTGATTGACCGTCTGGCACTGGCCTCGGAGCAGGTGAGACTCCGTATGCGTGCATCAGCTCTGCCCCCCCCTCATATTTATGGTGCGGGCCTGTACCCTTGTCCGACCCCTCACTTCCGCGTTGCATCCAGCTGCCTCACTGAAGAAAGGGACACTTGCCTTGCGCTGAGTACGACGTTTCGCTGGTTGTAATCGCCAGGGAAACGATATACTCGATTTGTAAGTGTTGTGGGTTTACTCTCCAATACACTGGCGTGCTGCAGTAGTAACTAATTGACACGTTTTGTTTTACGTAACAAACCTTACTAATTGTCTGTGCCGGGTTAACTACGCACATTTACGCGCTCTTACCCAAAAAACCTTTATTATGGATAATATTGGTCGCAAAAGAACACGTGTTAAACAGCTCCCGTTTAGAACGTCTCATCCTCACCATCAATGGTCAATCAATCAAATAAATCCTAGATTTATAACGTGGCATATTTACCAAAAAGCAGAGACGGAAGGGTGAAACTCTAGAGGTAGCTCTATGATATCCGCTTTTGTGGAACGTTCTCTAACACGGATGGCCGTACTGCTCTGAGATAAATCAGACTGGATCCTTCGTCTCGTTACGTGATGGCGGTTGCAAAATTGTTGTTGACGCGTGCATGTGCCGTGCGTGTGCTGTGTACGTGTGCAGGATGTGGTGGAGTCCCGGGTAATCTTCCCCGAACATCTCCCGCTGTCCCAGCTGCAGCAAGGTGTGCGCTCCGGCCGGTTTGTCCAGGGAACCTTCCTTGCGAGTCGTGAGAATTACCTGGAGGGGACTCTGAGGGTGCGAGGGGACGGTGACAGTGATAAAGAGGTACACGTTTCACAAGCCTGTGTCTGGAAGGAACAATGCTGTCCGATCGTATCTGTGTGAGTTTTAAAAACAAATTTATAATGAAGCAGTGGCATAGCGTTCTTGGCATGAGCAGTAGCTCTTAACCTTTACTGCAAGGCTGCAGTAAAGGTTAAGAGCTACTGGGCTAAAATATTTGTATTTTGAACGTCTTTTGCACCCTACGTAGGTGTCGTAGCCTGGCTCCTGCCCCCCCGGCCTGTGGGTCCTGGTGCAGTTGCACTGCCTGCACACTCGATAGCTACGCCACCACAACTACAGTATATACGTTAATTGTGACTACTTTAATAATAGGGTTTTTCCCTTTTTTCTGGCAACAAAACTGAAACCTTTTACAAGGAATCATGTGTGCATTAACCACAATACTTGTGCTCAAAATGCAAACAAAAAACACACTATGATAATATATGCATTGTTCTTGAGACTGATTGGTCCACACCAGGGACGGCTTTCTTTTGAGCCTCGACCCAATTGGTGTAGACCAGAGGACGCCAAAAGGCGTACGCATATATTGCAAATATTATCAGTGTGTTTTAGTTTGCATTTTGACCACAAGTATTGTGGTTAATGCACACATGATTCCTTGTAAAAGGTTTCAGTTTTGTTGCCAGAAAAAAGGGGAAAATCCTATTATATTTTGGTACTGGCAAAGGAGGTCTAATGATGGTTGTGACTACTTTGTTAACAAAATGAATGGTCTATTTCCACCTCCAAAATGTAACGTTAAATAACAATTAGGTACATTGGCCCTTTGTTGGAAAAAAAACCCAGTCCAGAAATTGCCCTGCTTGAACATATGTTACTGAAAAACATTGGTTTCAGAAGATTCATGGGCTCATAGTCCTACATTTTAAATTGTTTATTCGTTGTATTAAAACTCTTGTACAGTAAAACCTTGGATTGCGAGCATAATTCGTTCCGGAAACGTGTTTGTAATCCAAAGCACTCGTATATCAAAGCACTCGTATATCAAAGCACTCGTATATCAGTTGTGATCACGTGACGCTCGGCAGTACAAAGCTGCTCGTATTGCAAGACCCTCGCTCGTTTATCAAATTAATATTTATAAAAAATTTTGCTCGTCTTGTAAAACACTCGCAGACCAAGTTACTCGCAATCCAAGGTTTTACTGTATATGCTGCTCTCTAACAGCACTTGGCCCAGCGGTCTGTTAAGGCTATACGGGGGATCTTTTTTGTTTCCGTGCAGGTGTTGATCCAGGGGCTGCAGCATTTAAACCGCGCGATGCACGACGACATCGTGTGCGTGGAGATGTTCCCCGAGGAGCGCTGGGTTGCCCCCTCCTCGCTGGTCCTGCACGATGAGGGCGTCGCAGGGGACGTTGCAGAAGAGAATGAGGAGGATGTGGTGAGTGGAGCGTCAACACTGCCGAACCAAAATCAAACCCAGACACCTGCAGTGTGCGTGTCTCTCTCCCCGTGGTCGCATGGATTTTTCTCCAGGTCCTCCGGCTTTTCCCTCCACAGTTACAATCTGACAGGCACTTAGAGTATTTGGCTGCTATCAATTTCAAACGTGATAAGATACTTCATTGAACGATCATTTGTGGCCAGGTCACTTAAAAAGAGCTATATAGCTCTCAGGGGCCTTACCTGGTAAAGTTATTTAGTTTATAGTTTTTAAATAGTTTTAATATAGTTTAAACAAAGAATAACAACAAAGACTCAACCACTTCAAGAGAGACCTTAAACATAATGAACACCGTGTGACCAGACAACAATCCACATTAGAGATGCTGTTAGCTTGATTTTGCGTTTATTAAATGACTTTACATTACATTACTTCAAAATCAAGTCAGGAGTGCTAATCATTTCATACTATTTTTGTATGTACGTAGGGGTTATTTGACCATACTTCGATGCGGGTTGGTGAACGGGGGGGGGGCATAGATCAGGAGCATAGAAGGACAGGACAACAGTTCATTTTGCTGTACTGCGCTCTGCTGCCTGCCATTTTGGCGCAGAGCCTATACCACCTGTTATGCATATCCAGGCTCAACACGGCATCGTTTCCACGGTCTGAGCTCCTTTTTAATGTTTATTTTAATTAACTTAATTAGAACTCAAGAGATCAGGACACGTATCATTTGCGAGAGTGACCTGGGTCACAGGGTGGCCTCTATATTGAAAACTAATTTCTTTAGAACGGCTTTTTGTATTTAGATTGTTGTCCTTTCCGCGCACCTCCGATTAGCATGGTTGGCTGTGTACGGTGCGAAATAAGTTCTACATGCATACATACCACAGTGACAAAATGCAAAACATAATAAAGTACAGCAATGAAGTTAATTGAAATTGGCACGAAAACAACTGTGGTTTATGAAAAGTCGACAATATTGCACAAACATAAACAAGTGTTAGATATTAAATCGCATGTAGTGCAAGTTGGCTTGGGCAGATTATTTATAGGCTGATCATTGCACAGTTATACTTATTAAAACGTTACGTAAACATTAAACACATATAGGGTGACTGATGTGCTAAGCAGGTAAGAGAAAATGTCAATCAGTGAAATCATAAAGAATCGAGAGATTAAGCATCAAATTGTGAATTAGATGGGAGGGTAACCTTTGTTGTAGATAATATTGGTCGCAAAAGCTTACGCGTTTTTTTTTAAACGTGTGGTATCTGATGGGCGTGTTCCGGTTGATTCTATCAATCGCCAGAACTGTTTTAACTTATAAATATTTACGGAGGACTCCTCACTGTGATCTTTTGTCATTTTAACAAAGCGTCAGTCTCATTATTGACATTGATGAGACACAGCATGAAACCACATCCGCAGGTTAAGCGCTATTGTTTTGGATTGCTCCTTCCCCTTCAAGCCAAATTGTATTGTGTTATGCAGTGAGTTGGTAAAAAAAATAGTTATTTCATTATTTCAGTGTGTGAGAGAGACGCTACTGTGGTGAGTGCTCATTTGAGTTTGCGTTGTCATCTCCCGGTGCTATCCCAGCTGCTGCTGCTGTCGTCGCTCTTGCTTAGATTGCGCAACACGATGTTTGTCCTTTGTTTTGGTCTCCAGCTGAAAGCCGAAAGTGGGAAGATGCGTCGGCCCACTGGCAAAGTGGTCGGCATCATCAAGCGGAACTCGAGGCCGCTGTGCGGCATGCTCATGCCCAGCCCAATCAAGGAGGTGGGCTGATCTGCATGTGTGTGTGTACGTGTGGGGAGCGGTAATGTAGCGGTTAGCGCTCTGCGCTACGAATCCTGGGACCCGAGTTGGATTATATTTATCGCTCATAACCAATAAACAGCGCCAAATGTCTGAACCTGTCTTGGGCCCTTCCCTAGGTCGACTCGGCCATAAATGAGTCTCTGATGTGGCATGTAAACATCAGCGCTGTGGAGACAAAGGCGGTCGGGCATGGTGCTGGCCGTACCCACCCCGTCGTTTGCCGTACCAGCTTGAATAGGTGTGTGCTGACGGCACTTGCCCAAACAGTTTGTTGAATGCCTTACTGGGGGCTCTTTGGGCGTGTTGCAGGCCACCCGCCACCTGTTCACGCCCGCGGACCGCCGCATGCCACGAGTGCGGGTGGAGACAAGACAAGCAGCGTCCCTGCAGGCCCACCGCATCGTGGTGGCCATCGGTGGCTGGCTGCGACACTCCCGCTACCCGAACGTACGACTGCACCGTGACGCCCCGGACGCCGTGACACCTCACCCGTCTGTCCCGTGGTCGGCATCGTCGGGCTCATCCTTCTGTCACTTGACGCGCGGCCACGCGGCTCTGTATGCAATACAGCCGTCGAACCCAAAACACGAACGGTGACACGGTGAATTGGAAGTCAGGGTGGATGAAGTGGCACCACTGTGATATTTTTTTGTTTGAAAGCATGGCAAACTCACCTGTGATTCAACCTAGGTTATTAAGGTGTTGTAAGTTGATAGTCTCAGCCCAGTCACCAATAACTGCACCAAAAACGATATTAAATTTGGTCGTGCACTTCGATTGTTTGATTTCCATCTCTGAGAAAACTACTGCGTTTGACTGCCATGTGATGAACATTACTTTGATTGGCAGAGTGGTTGGAAAAGTACTGCCCCCCTACAATTTGGACTGCATTTCACTTCAATGGATCTTAGAAGTAGCTCTGTTATGTCTGCTCCTGTGGGTCGTCCTTGACCACGAAGGGTTTGTATAGATTGCTTGTCTTGTGCGATACCATTAACACAATGAGAAACAAAATTGGTGAAAAGTTAAATATATTGTTAAGATGTATTCTTTGGGTTGTATCTTTGTTTAAACAGATGTCGGTTAATATTCTACATAATGTACGTTAGGTACAAGGTTGGCATTGTGGTTGTGCTTTTCATACCTATTTGCCACTGCACAACCGAGCGACACCATGGCTGGCACGGTTTAGTAGGCTGCAGGTTGTTTATCCACTGCAAAAGCGGATCCATGCCATGGACGGTCAATGCTTTGAACAAGGCTAGGCACGTGCAGATGACGCTGTGGTGCCACGTCCCCGCGGTGTACTGACTGCCGTCACACAATTAACGTGTCGCTAGCCCCGCCCCTGGCCCTGCTCGGCCCCCGGATATATTTGGATGCCTTGTGGGGCCAGCATACTACGGTTTGGTTCTGGTTCGACACGGCAAAAAGCCAGTGGGTGACCACAGACACTTCGAGAGATCTGCACTGTCTGGGTTCCAATGTACCAGTGGAAAAGGGATACCGGTGACGATTGGCCACGTATGTGCATATGCATGTTGAACTTCTTCCGTACCATACGTAGACAACCGTGCTAATCGTCGGTGTGCTTGTGCAGGGCCATTTTGTGCGCTCTCTGGGCGAATGTGGGGATAAGGAGACGGAGACGGAGGTGCTGCTGCTGGAGCACGACGTGCCACACCAGCCCTTCAGCCAGGCCGTACTTGCATGCCTGCTCCCTCCCACGTTCAGCATCACAGCAGAGGTACGCATGAGACGTGTGACGATATGTCAATTCATCGATTGAGTTCAATCCTTATGCCTGCGGTGCGTTGGTGTGTTTGGTCGTGCATGTGAGAATCCTTTACTTCAATGTTCTTTATTACAAGGCCCACGGGCCACTGGTGGCCCCTGGGTGGCCTTTGGTGTGGTCCATGACGTGTGGCCCCCGACGTATAGGCCCCCGACAATGGACAAATGCGAAAACACCCCCCATCATCATCATCGTGCTGTCAAACCTCAATAGTTTCAAGATGTTTGGCCTGCGTAGAATACCTTCTAGAGGGCCTTTCTGGAGCTCTCCCTCCAGTCGAGGTCCTTCCGCTGCACTGGCATGAACGAGAAGCCACGGGGCTCTACACCTTTACCGCAGACCGTATATAGAAAAGCCGTCGACCTGAAAGAAAGTCGATGGCTCGGACACATCATCGTAAGAAGAGAGGAAATTCACATCGGAGGAAGGAAGGCGACGGACTTATGGAAGCACCAGGGCGGAGACCCGAGAGGCAGGCCTCGAGAGTTGCGGATCAAAGTGGTGAGCCAGGATGTGGAGGACTCTGCAGTAGCTGTGGAGATGGTCCAGTACAGAAATGAATGGAGCAAGGGGACTACAGACTTTTTTCCTATAACACTGTACTTGCGTTCCTGAAGAACACCGAATGGTGGAAAAATCGCGTAATAAATAACATAGGGTAAAGCACAGTCGGCGATAACACGTGAGATGCGTACGCAGGCTTAACAAAGACGTTCAGTTTTTGTAAAACTCTCGTTTGCTTTCACGTGTATTGTATCGGTGCCTTGCTATGTTAGTGCAGTTGAGGTTTCCGGATGGCTGAGAGGTCAGAGCGTTGAGCTTGCACCTCTGAGTTCACAAGTGGAGCGAGATGAACCGGGTTCACAAGTGGTAGTATGTATGTTGAACTTCTTTCGCACCGTACGCAGCCAACTGTGCTAATCGGAGGTGCGAGGTAGGACATGAAAGTAGTGAGTTGATGGTCTCTGTCCAGTCAACAATCACTGCACAAAACGCAGGTTCTTTTTTTAGGTAAGATCGTGTAAATATGTAAATGTGTCATTAAACCCACCCCCACCCGACACAGCCAACTAATAAGGGTTGTCACGTAAACAGAACATGCCAATTCGTCACGAGTACAGCACACCGGTGTGTTGTACCAGTGACGAATTGGCCACGTTCTGTTTATGTGGCAACCCTTACTAGTCGGCTGTGGCGGGTGGTGGCGGGATTAACGACACATTTATGTATTTACACAATCTAACCCAAACAAACCTGTATTATGGATGATATTGGTCACGAAAGCCTACGTGTTAAACTCACTGCACGAAAGACCACCAAATTACATTACACTAAATTTGGTTAAATTCCAGCTTTGAGAATTAAAAAAATATCAATTTTACTGTCTTTGGGTGAGCGTAACCCTCAGTGGTCATCGGGAGCCACGTAGACATCTGTTGAGTTCTGGCTTGGATCAGGCGTGGGCATTGTGTAATTGCGAGGACCCCATGGTTCACCCGTGGTGTGTTCATCGTATCCCCGCAAGCGTCTCTGACGTACGCAGAGGCTCAGCTAATGATGGACGACGCTGGGCGGAAGGACCCGGTCACCAGCAGCTTGCGTGGCCTCAACTCCCTGGCCAAGATCCTCAAGCAGAGGCGCATTCAAAACGGGTAACTCATTGTCAAGATCCTCATCCCCTCCACCGCCTCTGGAGCGCTGAGCAGTATTAATGGGTGCACCACATTTAGTCGATCGGCAGGTCGCCTGTGGCGCGGTAAAGTGTGGTTACTCCCGTGTCTTCTAAGACATCCGGCCAGCGTGGAAGAGTAGGCTAAAATACATTGAGAGGGACTGTAAAACGGTGTATCTCTAGAGGGGCCCCCTCTTATGGGAGCCCCCTTCCAGCAGTGGCTTGAGCAAGCAATTGCAAGGCTGCACCTGTAGCTTTTTTTGACCCCATGATGCATGAGGCTTGGGTGAATACCATGCACAAACAAGTGTTACAGGATTCATACTCTTCGTTTTTTTTCAGTAAAGTCACGTAGGTAAAACTATAAAATAAAATAACAACTAAATTAAATCACGACGTTTCGGGCGCAACACAAGCGTCCTTCTTCAGGTGGGACAACCACAGCCAGAAACAATTGCTGAAGTGGGCAAAAAAGGGCTGTTGTAACAAGCGGCTATATAGGTAAGAGAGTGGGGGGAGCAAGGGGGGAGAGATAGAGAGGGGGGGTGTGGGGTAGGGGAAGTGGGGTGCTGCTAGAGGGATTAAAGGGGCGAGCACGGCAAAATGCCGGGGGGGGGGGGGGGGTGGGGAAGTGAGCGGGGCTGGGAGTGAGAGGCTGAAGAAGCTGGAGATGCGGTAATGAAGGCAACAATAAAGAATATATATATTCTTAGTTTTTTCGGTAAAGTCACGTTGAAGAGAAACAACAAAATAACAAAATATATATAAAACAATAAAAATTCTCACGACGTTTCGACCATAACTCAAACGGTCATCATCAGGTGTGTCGGTTTGCATAAATTAATTTTGAAAACGGCATATTTATTTATTTATATATAAAAAAATAACGTTTGCGTCACGCGCAACGATTGGCTGTTTGCCAGGACTAGTCCATCTATTTTTTGAAAAGAGGAGGGGGGAGACGAAATTTGTTTTTATGTATGCTGTCTGAAAGCCACTGTAAGCATGAACAATCAATCAAGAACTGAAATGATTTATCAAATCTTTCCAATGATTGCTAAGATAGAATCAATCTTCTCGGTTGAAATTGTCTCTGTGTTTGTATATGTGAATAGCCTCATGAACGAATCTCTCATGGAAGCCAGATGGCTTACAAAGAACCTCCGTCTTGGAAAAGTCAATGGCATGTGAGCCTACTGAATTAGAACAATGATCTGCTACGGCCGAGGTGTTGGTCCTACCGTGTTTAAGGTCTGCTTTATGTTCACGAATGCGGTCCGAGATATGGCGTTTGGTTTCTCCAATGTAACTACTACCACAGAGGCAACTTAGTTTGTAGACACCAGGGTATTGTATGTCCGGAATCACATCTTTTACAGACGGAACCAGATCACGGATTTTATGTAATGTGTTAAAATGTGTTAAAATCCGTGATCTGGTTCCGTCTGTAAAAGATGTGATTCCGGACATACAATACCCTGGTGTCTACAAACTAAGTTGCCTCTGTGGTAGTAGTTACATTGGAGAAACCAAACGCCATATCTCGGACCGCATTCGTGAACATAAAGCAGACCTTAAACACGGTAGGACCAACACCTCGGCCGTAGCAGATCATTGTTCTAATTCAGTAGGCTCACATGCCATTGACTTTTCCAAGACGGAGGTTCTTTGTAAGCCATCTGGCTTCCATGAGAGATTCGTTCATGAGGCTATTCACATATACAAACACAGAGACAATTTCAACCGAGAAGATGGATTCTATCTTAGCAATCATTGGAAAGATTTGATAAATCATTTCAGTTCTTGATTGATTGTTCACACTTACAGTGGCTTTCAGACAGCATACATAAAAACAAATTTCGTCTCCCCCCTCCTCTTTTCAAAAAATAGATGGACTAGTCCTGGCAAACAGCCAATCGTTGCGCGTGACGCAAACGTTATTTTTATATATATATAAATAAATAAATATGCCGTTTTCAAAATAAATTTATGCAAACCGACACACCTGATGATGACCGTTTGAGTTATGGTCGAAACGTCGTGAGAATTTTTATTGTTTTATATATATTTTGTTATTTTGTTGTTTCTCTTTATGAATTACTGCAGTCACGAAAGCTTTAAATCAAAAACAATAAAGAAGTTAAGGTTTTACCTGGTTAATAACATCCTTCTAGATTGGAGTGTTACAGGCTGCTGCGGGGCTACATTGTGGGCAATAGAGGACAATGCAGTGACACAATTTGTTTTACTCTTCTTAATGCTCCCATGTCTGTGCTCCCCCACCTTTGCCAACGCGTACTGACCACCACGGTTAAGTACGGTAAAACCACCCCACGACCCGCATGACATGGGGCTGCCCTCATCCAGCAGTGGATTGACTTAACGAGCTGTGCATGTTCAACTCAAATATCTGAGTTTGTGAAGTGTCTTATATTAAGATTCTGTGTTGTTTTGGCTGGACATGATAATCGCTCATGTCCCGTCTCCACCCGTAGGGCATTGACTCTGGCATCCCCTGAGGTCCGATTCCACATTGACAGCGAAACCCACGACCCGATCGACCTGCAGACCAAGGAACTCAAGTGAGTCTCGTCAACAAGACACCTCCCATGACTGCAATCCGACTGTTGTGCAGATCTCTCTATCAGAATCAAAATATATATTTCTACTGGAAGAATCCGATGAGCTATAAAGATCTTTTTTCACAGATGTCCAGTTGGGGCAGGTCACAACGTTACAACAACAAACAATACAAGCACACGTTAGGATTGCAAAGTATTGGAAAGGTAAACAAATAACTTAAACAAATATACAAATACAACTAAACTATTTTTATCGTACCAAGTAAAACCCTGACCACAAATGATAGCTGAACAAAGTGGCTTATCACGTGGGAAATTTATTATCAGCATAATAATCTAAGATAAAGATTCTTGACCCTTGTGGTTGATGTGTTGTGGTGGCGGAAACTGGTGCGTGTACACAGGGAGACCAACTCGATGGTGGAGGAGTTCATGTTGCTCGCCAACATCTCCGTGGCGGAGCGCATCGTAGACGAATTCCCCGAGTGTGCGCTGCTCCGACGCCACCCGGCGCTTCCGACTTCCAACTACGACATCTTGGTGAAGGCGGCGAAATCAAAGGTAGAGTTAGAACCCCTTTTAACGACCACCCTTGTTAACTAATCGCTTAACAACGGGCCTCCATCGAGCTCAATGTGTAGGCTTAACCGACCATTTCCCTGTTAATGACGGGCTGTTGTAGGTACAGTAAATATGAATTAATGCCACGTAGAAGGGAAACAATAAAATAATAAAAATATAAAACAATAAAATTCTCACGACGTTTCGACTGCAACACAAGCAACCATCATCAGGTGTGAAAACCACAACAAGAAAATTTGAAAAAAGTGGCAGTTATTTTTAACGTTAGCACCACGGAGAGAGATTTGACAGTTTGTTCAGATGGACGAGTCCATCTATGTTTGGAAAAGAGGAGGGGGGAGACGAAAAATAATGGATGCGGTCTGAAAGCCACCTTAAGCGTGATCAATCAATTAAGACCCGAAATGGTTTATCAAATCTCTGTCCGTGGTGCTAACGTTAAAATAACCTCCGCTTTTTTCAAATTTTCTTGTTGTGGTTTTCACACCTGATGATGATTGCTTGTGTTGCAGTCGAAACGTCGTGAGAATTTTATTGTTTTATATTTTTATTATTTTATTGTTTCCCTTCTACGTGAATTTACCGAAAGAACCAAGAATATGAATCCCTGCAGTCACGAAAGCTTTAAATCAAAATGAATGAATGCATTTATTAACAGTGTTTATTTTAATATGATGTGTTTATAATGTTAGTATCTTTATGTAGTAATATCCATTGTTTAAATATTATAAAGTACGTTTTTTGGGTGAACAAGGGAAACTTTCGATGGTATCGGAACGAATTAAGCTTTTAACACGTATTTCCTATACTCGCTTAATGACCAAATCCTTTAATGCTCGTGTTCGTGGAACCAATTACCGTCTTTAAGAAGGGTTCTACTGTCTCTAGATTGCTGTTAACCTTCCTTCAATATCTTCTTCCTCGCAAGGAATTCAGAGGTCGCCGGGTGGCTCAAATTTTAGTTTGAGGTCTTTTGGTTTAACCGGGTGAGAACTCAAGAGACCATAATAGTCTCATTTGCAAGGGTCACCTGGGTCACCCTATGACCCAGAGATTACAGCTAGGACCCTGGCTTCAAAATCCAGCAGCCGCATTGAACATACTGTGTTATCAAGTGTAGGGAGTTGAAGGACTCGGCTCGTTTCCCAGCTACTCCACAGAAATAAGCAACAAAAAACCATCACGATAAATGTAGTACTGTATTTAATTTTAGATAAATTCCAGCACTGAAATGTTGAAATATCAGGTCGACTTATTGTGATGAACATTATGCTCAAAATGGGTGGGAATGTGCTACCCCCTACTGTGAAGCAGAGGTGTCTTGAAACGATGTCAGTATTGGCCTGAGCGAGCAATTGCAGGGCTGCACCTTTTACCTTTATCTTGAGATGTAGCCGTATAGTTTCCACTCGCCCTTAGAGGCAGAACAACTCAAAAGGTGTAACGAACCACAGACAACGCTGGAAGGCAGCCAGGCACTGTGCCAGATGTAGATTAATCCACTTGCTGTACTGCCTTCTCCTGGCAAGCCAGGTTATGGAAACCTGAATGCCTACAGGAAGTGCGCTGAATAACGTTTTCTTTCCAATACACCACAACCCTTGCTGCTTCCCCAGCACTGAACTACAAGCCACGTGCGGGATAGTCACCTCACAAACGCCGGTGTGCCCGATTTTTTTGCGCAGAACATCGAGATCCAGGTGGACTCGGCTAAGGCGTTGGCCGAGTCCCTGGACCGGGCGGCGGTGCCGGGAGCGCCACCATACCTCAACACTCTGCTGCGCATCCTGGCCACGCGCTGCATGATGCAGGCCATCTACTTTTGCTCCGGCATGGAGCCCGACACCCACCACTACGGGCTCGCCACCGCCATCTACACCCACTTCACGTCGCCCATTCGACGGTGACGTGCTCTGGCGTCAGGCACACGCGTGAAATCGACCTTCGCGATTATTGAGGGGACTATGTTGTTGTCTTGGTGTGGTCTGGGACTGTGCTGCCTTTCCCAAGTTTAGGAATTTATTCATTAATTGATGTACTTATGCAATGTTAATTTGTCATTATGGCACACCTCCGATTAGCACGATTGGCTACGTACTTGTATATCTTTTTTCTATTATTTACTTTTAGTGATTTGTTTACCTTTCCTATTCTTAGCACTCCTATCATCTACCTAGTGGACATCTGTCAAAAAGAGCTTTTATCGCGAATCGGATTTCTCCAGGATAAAGATTCAGATTTTGACTTATTTTTCTAAAAGGTCCTATAAACGGGAAGTTTGGCCAATTCCTTAAATGGTTGTTTGGCTTGTGTTGGAGAAAAACTAGAGGATCCGGAGAACACCAACGCCTACAAGGAGGGTGACAGTGTTCCACGTGCAGAATCAAGAATCCATTGCCGTGTTGCAGCGGCGGCCAAAAGTGAATTGCAATTCTGCCATGGATCGCTAACGATTTTGTTGTGGATCTTAAATAAGAACACAGATATGAGCAGGCAGCAATTTGCGTTACATATGATGACAAATAAAAAATCCTCAACAAAGAATTAAATTCATACATTAACAAAGATAATTTCCACCAGCAGATGGTGCTAGAACGTGGTATGTCCAGAGTACAGTATTCTATCACAGCGTTAAATCCATCTGAGTCATTGTTTGCGTAGCTTTCTGGTGGATCGTGAAACCCGCTGAGATCCACCAGAATGAATCGCGGTGCTTGGTGGATTAATACCGCTGCTCCGTTGGCATCTCGTGGCCATACCGCAGCCTGTATCTACTGTAAATTTAATCTTCATATTAAATAGAGGCTACAACAAATGTTAATATTGTTGTTGTTGTCTCCCTGTACCGTTACAGATACTCGGATGTGATTGTGCACCGGCTGCTGGCCGTGTGCGTGGGCGCCGACCCCACGTACCCGGCGCTCACCGACAAGCAGAATCAGCAGCAGCTCTGCAACAACCTCAACTACCGCCACAAGATGGCGCAGTACGCCCAACGCTCGTCTGTAGCTTTCCACACGCAGGTGGGAGGCGGAAGTGTGGGCCACGTGGAGCTTGCACGGCGTGTGCTTAGGCACCTGATAATGCGTCCATTCGTCTCTTGAAAACCATTTTTAAGGTCACGAAAGCAGGCATCGTATTGTGCGTGTAGTAAGAATCAATTGTTTTCTATTCGCACGCTTACGTGTGGTGGTGCCGTGGCTGTACTGGTTGGCTACACTTGACATTGCTTTTCAGCATTCTTCTGTGTTTGCTGAAAAACCTAGTCACTTGGCACATTTGCCCATGATGTGACAACTTTATTTGATTGGCTCTGTCAGGTGATGGAGGATTATAGTCAATACAATTGACATTGTACCTTCACGATTGAACTCAAAATAATCCCCATGACATGATGCCAATAGCACAACTGGAATAAATTAGCGGGGGGATGCAGGAAAATTACCTTAAATTTTGTTAAATAATTATGGGCTTGGTAAGTGATGCGCGTGTGTCTGCTCTTTGCCACGTAGCGGTGATTACCGGCTGTTGTTGTTGTGGTCTCAGTTGTTCTTCAAGACTAAGAGAGTGGTGAGCGAAGAGGGCTTCGTGCTGTTTGCGCGCAAAAACGCCGTGGTGGTGCTCATTGTTGTTGTGGTCTCAGTTGTTCTTCAAGACTAAGAGAGTGGTGAGCGAAGAGGGCTTCGTGCTGTTTGCGCGCAAAAACGCCGTGGTGGTGCTCATTCCCAAGTACGGCTTGGAGGGGACGGTTTTCTTTGACTCCAAAGATCTCAAGCTCAACGTTACCTTCGACGAGGAGGTAGGGCATGTGTTCACTTAACCGGAGACATTGGCATTTCCTGAACGGCTGAATTCTGCATTTAAACCCAGGACTGGCTTAATGCACTGGGACCCAAGCCCCCTGACCATCTCTCTACGATTAGGTTTCTATCAGACACACAGACACTTGGTTTAAGGTGGAAGAACGCAGTGAGATACGAAGCTCCGTTTTTTTTGCCATTTGGCAGTGTGGACTATTACAGAGGAAGTTACACCGGTGGATACATTAGAGCCGGATGGCTCACAGGGCTATACCAAAATAAACTGAAACTGAATTAAATGATGTAAATGCGTTTCAAATATAAAACTGTCACAATTAAATTTGCTTTGGAAATAACTGCCATGACGGAGCCCGTATTGTCACGGAGAGGACATCACATTAAAAATACAGTAAAATCCTTCAGATCCGGAAGAATTATAGAGAAAATCTAATGCTTTCTGTAAACAATGAGAAACTCGAAGGGCAGAAAAGTACTTGTAGAATAAAAACAAATTAGGGAAATAGTAGTTGATGCAAAAAGTGATCTCTAGATGGCAAAAAGCACATTTGTCATCAGTGGATCCGGTCCTTTCCAGCATGCCTTGCATGCCGCATTACATTGTCACTCTGCGTGGATAATGCACACAGCCTAATTTGGACCAGAAGCTCAAAAGGGTCAACATTTGCAGCCATATTTTAGGTATGTTCTTAACTGCAATTGTGCACTCCATATAACCTAAGGGGGGTTGCATCTACTCCTTAATGATGGCCAAATAAGGCTTTAAAATTCCTTGGCTGGCCCGCACATCACGATCCCTCGGTTGGTTTGGTCATTGCAGCCATCGGCTTCTCATGCCTGATTTTCAGCTCGCGGTGAGGTGGCCCAAGCGGTATTGCATTCGCTGTGTGTTGTGGAGATTTGTGTTTCAAACTCGGTGGCCACTCCGGTTAATACTGTGGTGTGTCTTCTTTGGTTCTTTCGGTAAAGTCACGTAGAATGAGAATAAAATAATAAATTGATCAAATAAAATAGCACAATAATATTATCACGACGTTTCGGCCACAACACAAGCAGCCTTCATCAGGTGAAGGGACGAGACTGTGTTGTGGCCGAAACGTCGTGAGAATATTATTGTGTTATTTTATTTTATCAATTTATTATTTTATTCTCATTCTACGTGACTTTACCGAAAGAACCAAAGAAGATGAATCCTTGCAGTCACGAAATCTTTAAATCGAAACTGTGATATGTATTAAGCGTAAAATATTTACAGGCTATCCGCTTTAACAGTGGACGTTAAAAGATCCTGTAACATTATTCGTGTGCCAGCATCATGGTCCAAGGTTGGCAAATTACATGCAAATTACTTATTTGGGGAGCACATATCAATCGTTCGCCTCCTTTTACAAAGACGTAGCAGTGACCTTGAATGCAAACGTTTTTAGAATCAGTGAGGCTTTTCTGAGTGACCCATGTAATAGTATGAATAATAACGTTGGGTTTACGTCAATCCGTGCTTGTGTGCAGGGCACTTGGCAGAGAGCAGTCAGCGGTAGTGTAGCGGTTAGCGCTCTGCGCTACGATCCCGGCGACTTGGGTTCGATTCCTTCGCACGGTCAACACCAGTGATGATTATCTGAACCGGTCCTGGGCCTCGCCTAGGTTGACTCGGAACTCAATTGAATGCCTGCTGCGGTGTGTAAACATCGCCACTGGGGAGACAAAGGCGGCCGGGCATGGCGCTGGCAACCCACCCCCTTGTGTGCCGTGCCGGCCTTCATCTGTGCTCCTCGCCAACAGCACTTGCCCCAACAGTCTGTTAAGGCTACATTGGAGATATGTCTTTGTGTTTTGTGTAGGGCCCCACGCTGTGCGTGGAGGGCATCGCGCTGAACATGTTCGACCGCGTGTGCGTGCGCGTGTCGCTGGATTCGTCCAACCTGCAGCACCAGCGGATCCGCATGCACCTCGTCCGCCCGGAGGTACTCACCGTGCGGCGCGACGCGCAACCTCGGAATACCACCGATTTGTATTGTGACCATGGTGCTGTTGCTGTTTGCTGCGCCAGCAGTAGTGCACAAAAAACAAACGCTCGCCGCATCGGAACGTCAGCGGGCCGAAAATTAATGGCACAAGCCACAGCATAGCGCTTGTTGCCATGCAACCCAAACTGTGGGACCGTATAGTAAACCCATAGAGACACAGAGATACATAGGAGATACAGAGAGACCCATTATGATTCCTAGATATTCATAGAGACTCATACAGATACATAGCAGTGCATTAAAAACAAGCTCCTGTACGATTGTGGCCATGCAACCCAAACTATGGACTACATTTTACACCACTGTAGTCTGCGCTCCTTGAATGGAGGGGGTGGCAAGATGACACAAACTCTCTCCTGAGGCTCTCCCGTAGCTATCAGACCCATACATTGGCATTTAGCCCCTGAACGTAATACCCTTATAACACAGGAATAAAATATAAACTCCGGTCTTGGATGGAAAAAATATATGTATAGCTAGCATTTTGAGCCGCAGTCTGTTGTCCTATACCTCCTGTAACTGGCAAATTGGATATAACGCGATGATGAATGTATGAAGGAACGCATTTTTTGTATAACGCGGATCCAAACTGGATATAACTCGGTTGAATGAATGGAACTACGTCGCGCGAGTAGGAATAAGCGGTCGTAACGGCTGCCTCGGCGTAGCATCACACAAGGCGGGATGCTGCTGGATGCTTCTAGATGCTACCCACGTTCCTTAGTCTTTGTTCAGCCTGTGTTACGCATCTCACGCGTTATTGCGGACTGCGCTTTACCCCATATAATATATTATTTATTATAACACGATTTTTCCAAAACGCGGTGTTCTTGAGGTACGCAACTACCGTATTATAGAACAGACTGTATATCCAAAGACTATGGGACACTATCCCTACCTATATCAGTTGTGACTGTCCGTGTGTTCAAATCCAGCTTGAAAACATCGTTATTAATTGGCTTTTCCTGGATTCTGATTGGTTATTACTGTGAGGGGAATCATTATGATTAGCTTTTATTGCATTTTGCATGCTGTGTAAAGTGTCAGTATCACTGTCATTATTGTTATTATCGGCTTTTACTTTATTTCTATTGGCTTGTATCTATACTTGAGTAGTTTTTTAATGTCCAGTGCTTTTTTGAGATATTTCGATATGCAAGGTGCTGTATAAAATAGATTTTTATTATGGCCCTAGTTCATTGCACAAGAAGGGCCATTATCTGAAACGTGACCTATTTAAATGATGAATGCGAGTTCTCAAGATACCAAGCTAAGTCAGGGTGTGGGAGCCTTGGTAGATATCAGATTTCTTAACAAAACTCCATGAGTCTGTTCTGCATGGGTTTCCTCCGGGTTCTCTGGTTTCCTCCCATATCTAAAAATAAGCATGCGTTGAAACTGGTATTAAGGTAGTTTACGTATCGCCATGGGCGGCAGGGTGGCACATTGGTAAACCCTTGTGTCTTGCAGCAAGAAAACTGGGTTTGATTCCCAACTAGAGTGTGTTACTGTGTGGAGTTGTCATCTTCTCTCTCCGTGTTCCTCAAAAGTCTTCAGACTTGGCGAAGTTTTTCAGTGTTAATAAGTGTAATGATAATGTATCACATTTGTTGGAAATACTCGCAGATGTGTGTGTGAGAGCATTGGTGTAGTGGTTAGCACGCTGCGCTATGAACCCGGCAACCCAATTCCCACTCACCGCCAACACCAATGAGGATTATCTGAACTGCTGTTTTGCCTACCCAAGGTCAACTCTTTCTTAAATGAGTACCTGGTGCAGTGTGTAAACATCAGCACTGGGGAGAGGTGTTGGCCACTTACCCCCTCGTGGGCCATGCCGCCTAACAGCAGCACAGTCTGTTAAAGGCTTATTTGGGTGACTATCTTTGTTGTACGTTTGTGCCATTTGTGTGTCCGCTGTCACAGATTCCAGGCTACAACCCTGCGGAGTCCACCCCATGGGGCTCGCCTTCTCCCCGGCCTAAGAAACCCAGACAGCACTAGTGTATCGTGGATGCGGTGTCAACAAGATGTCGGAGGAGGTGCATGAGTGGGCACACACTCTGGGTTTTACATCTGCAGAGTTAATTAAGTGTACATTGTGCTCGCAAGCAGAGGTGAACAATTTAAAAAAAAAAGCAGTGGCGGTTATGAGAAATGTTTCCCTGAAGTAACAGACGGTTTGCACTCTGAACTTGCAATCCAGAGTTCACCGGTTCTTCGTTCTCCTGGCGCAGCGGTTCAAATGGTAGCGCATTTTTTTATTTTTATTTTTACCTTGCCAACCAGTACAATCAGCCAATTAAGGTGTATACGCGTCAAGATGTATGAAAGGTTTAGGATATCTTATGCCCCACTTCTTTGCCAGCCAAGACACTGACCCCCTTGTGATGAAGGTGATTTCACAAAAATATTGGTTACTGAATCGGTGGTGTGTATTGACTAACGCAGCAGTGTCCAACCCACAAAGCACTGTGATCCATTCTGGTATATCTCAACATGTTCCGTGATCTACCAGCAATATATGACCAACAGTTACATGCCAAGTGCTAGTGCGATCTATTGGTTTAAAATATATATTATTAATCCATTAATTCTTAGTCGGGGATTTTGTTTTGCCATCTGCTATAACAAGAATTGCTTTATATTAGAGGTGTTTATTCCTATTTGTCCTGAGATCCACAATCAAAATCTTTTGCGATCATCCACCCATGGATCGCGATTCACATATCGGCTACCACTGATCTAACAGTTGAAAACCAGTTTAACACGTAGGCTTTCGCGACCAATATCCATAACACTGGTTTTTTGGGTTAGATCGCGTAATAAATATTTAAATGTGTCGGTAAACCCGCCACCACCCGACACAGCCAATTCGAAAGGTTTGTCACATTAACAGAACATGCCAATTCGTTACTAGTAACATCACACCGGTGTCTTGGAGAGCAAAGCCACAACATTTACAATCTGAGTACAATGTTTCACCAGTAATTACAACCAGCTTCATCAGGCGACAGCCAGATTCGTGGAGAATCCTCGTCCCTTAATGCGCATGCATAATGTGTGTTGATTAACATATAAATAACCCAATCGGCAATGGATACCCATAGTCATATGCATTCATTGATTCCCCTCCCAATTCGCGAAAGAAGTGCTCACAAGTGATGGCTGTCGCCTGATGAAGCTAGTTAGTGCTGGCGAAATGTTGTACTTAGATTGTAAATGGTGTGGCTTTGCTCTCCAACACACTGGTGGACTGTACTAGTAACGAATTGACATGTTCTGTTTACGTGACAAACCTTACTAATTGGCTGTCGGGTGGTGGTGGGTTTAACAACACATTTATATATTTAAACGATCTAACCCATAAAACGCGTATTATAGTTGAAAACCTACAATTGTGCCAGGTTTGGCCTGTCGGAGTGGGCCATTAGGGTGGCCACTCAGAGTGCAAAGCTCTGGGGAATCCGAGCAAGAGCTTCGAAGTATGATTGTGCACGGTGACACCCGCAGGGGTCTCGTGATGGATGGCAAATGGAAGATTTTTTATCGCGAGAGGATTCCCTGCAAGGGATGTTAGGTTACTTATTCTTGTGAGGATGCCATTTACTGTATGAAGGGGCAGCGGTCAGCTGCATAGAACAGAGTATAAAATTACCCGAGCTGTTGCTGTTTAAATCGTCGGTTTAACGGAGAATTTCACCTCAGGTTTTTTTACACAGCTGCCCCACCCCTCATCGGACTCTGTGCAATCACACAAGGAATGTTTTTGGAAAAAATGTCGGTGTCAGAAAATTTTAAGGTTTAATCGTTTACAAATGGACATTTCGTTACAGCTTGTCCTTTAGACGTGCAAAGATAATTTCTGACAATATTGACACGTTTTCAAATTGTTTCGTAAATGGTCATAACTTTGCTCATGTATATACAGTACGTGGGCAATAATTCTGAGCTCCTGGAGTAGTGGTAAAGATTTTAGCGAGTTGATGTCTTTGCGACTTTGTGTAAATGTGTTTAACATTTTTTAGCTGAATCGTATATTTACAAGCATGTACACATGAGTTATACGCGTTTATATACAAAATTAAACCGATTTATTTTCCATGCATCTTCTGTTATTTTGGTTACTTTAAGTTACGTTTTCCACTGCTGGATGAACATCTCGCCACGTGATGTTGGATGTCAGGTTTAGTTTGACCATACTTCACCATGCTGGTCACTGTTGGATGATAATAATGTCCACTTGCAATGCACCACCGCGCAGTATTCACTCGCCTTCGAATCGAATCCTGCACCGCCGTTTCACATGCAAATTTGATTCTCAATCCCTGGGCCAACTTGCTCCTGATTAGCATGCGATTTGCCACATTTCGATCTCGGAGGTGATTAAATGCGCCGGCTTCCAGGCTTGTTGAGCCGCTCGGAGCCCAATTAACGAAAATTGTTGCCAAAGCAAAAGCGTGAGCTCGAATGTTTGTCCGTGTTCTTTTCAAACCACCAGTCGAACGCCGGCCTCTGCCCACTCCGACCGTACGGAGGCCCTGGCCGTCGGGGAGGCCCTCATGGTGCCTCACGGCAAACGTGGGGCCCGGGTGGGCGCGTCGACGGTTGATCGCGTACAGGCGGTGCAACTCCCACAAATGAAACATCACACCTTGCTGATCTCGTGACCAGGAGCATAAACGATCATCACGCAAACTCCGGTCATCCTCGCAGCAGCAGCTCTTGGCCATCGAACAAAGACGATCACCGCTTCCTTCCGATATTAGAAGCCACGAGCTATGAACGACTCGGAGGTTCGAGCAACCACAGCCGAGTTGGAAGGCAGCAGCAGCCCAGGCGGTGAGCCAGCTCCAAAATCCCCCAAGCACTGAAGTTCTCGATTTAGTACATTGAAAAACACGACGGTAAGTGAAACGTAAATCGAAACCAATTTTTCCATTCACTTGAGGGGCCGTCCATAAATGACGTCACGCAATTTTTGACCTCTCGTCACTCGGCGTCACAAAAAGTCAGACCCCCCCCTCAAATATGACGTCACAAAGCTCTGCCAACCCCCCAAAACCATATTTCCATTTTGAAAATAAAACAATGCTTCAACTATTGTCATTGTAGTGCGTGGCGCTGCACTGATGTTGTAGGAGTGTTGTAACAATTAGTGTTATAACAATTCTATACTTAAAGTTGCGCATTTTGATGTGACGTCACATTTCTCAAACCCCCCCTTCCCCTCGTCACACATCATCGCAAATGTCTGACCCCCCCCCCCCCCCCCCCGAGGTGCATGACCGCATTACCGTGTTCATTCTGTGAAGGGATGAGGAAAAGGAAGAGGGAAAAGCATCCAGCGTCGCCGCACGCAGGCAACGTGTTTATCACAGTGGACAAAATATAAAAATACATATATATGTAGTGGGTTCCACGGAGACTGGAGACGTCTTTAGAGGCAACACGGTTTATTTGTAACTATGAACAGAACTCCCCTTAACTCCCACTATCTAGGGAGGTACAGCCTCCGGGCTAGCGTGCCCTCGCACTGATCAAACCTGGCTCTCAGCCCTCTGGCTATCTGTGCCCTAGGGGAGGCTAACTGACCCGACCCAGCCAAGGTACGGGTCCTGACCACTGGTCCAAGCTCGGCCCGGTCCTTACAAGGACGTCGGGCTCGAGGTCCCAGGGTCCTAGCTAGGGAGGCTACTCTGACCCGACCCAGCCAAGGTACGGGTCCTGACCACTGGTCCGAGCTCGGCCCGGTCCTTACAAGGACGTCGGGCTCGAGGTCCCAGGGTCCTAGCTAGGGAGGCTACTCTGACCCGACCCAGCCAAGGTGCGGGTCCTGACCACTGGTCCGCGCTCGGCCCCGACCCTTATAAGGATGTCGGGTCCCAGGGTCCTAGCTAAGCTGGTCTTCTGTTCTTCGTCTTCGGAGCACTGCCCCGAGCTGTCCAAGAGGTGCCCCTTTAATACACCTCTCGGGGGCTCTCCGCCCCCGGTACCGCTCCCTCTCTAGAACCTTCCAGGGGGCTCTGGAAGAACCCCCCAACCCCTCACCTGGGGCCTGGCTCTCTCTGTCCTTCCCCAGCTCAGGGTGGCACCCCCTATAGGCCTGTGCCCGCAACTGCAGGTAAGTATACCGACGGTATAGGATGTGCATTTATTACGCTACATCTATGCGGAAGTAGAGAGGAGTGCAGCTGCTAGGCTGAATCATATGAATAAACAATCAAATCTAGAAATATCCTTTATGTACCCAGGAGAGCCACATTGAGTCTCGAGACTCATTATTAGCTCCGAGCTGCATTAAGATGTTTGGACAATTTCAAGCATCAGGGTTCGGCACGTAGGAGGAAACCGGAGAAACGCGCAAATGTTGTGAAGCTGGCTTGGTGGTAGAAGTCAGTCCAGAACATTTGGCCCCACACCTATCACTGTAACGAATCAGTGTTCTACGGGGGCATTCTAAGCGAGGACTGATTGTATTAAAATCTACTTTGATCTACGAATCGTAATGTATCAATAATGTTAACGTGTAACATGCCCCACGGTTTTTCTTAATCTGGAAGGAGAGAACAACGGATGATCTGTGTGCTGATGATGTTGGTGATGATCTCGTAATGGCTGTTCACTTCGAGGAGTGGGAGAGTCTGATGGTGAACCTGGATCGTGCCAATAAGAGGTAGGGCCTTACGATTCGCCCTACCAAATAAATCAAAGCAGTACCTGCCTTGATATTTTGTATGTCTTCAAGGACTCCATCCCCTCAACTCCGCATGATAGGTAGTTGTGGAAAGAGTGGAGGTATTCCCATATCTGGGCAGTTGTTTATGACCAGCTCCGATTTCAGAGCGGAGGTCTTACTCTGAATTAGTTCAGTGGCATATCCTTTTTTTCAGCTGCATAGCGCTGTATAAAAGTTACATGGCCTATCACTTCATACAAAGCTCTGGTTCTTTTCTGCCAAACTTGTCCTCTCCCTCCCAGCTATAACCTCCCGAAAGCAACATGTGACCTTTGTTTTGGCGTGACAAACACCATTGAAAGCAAAATACCGAAAGTGTAATGACTACACGTAATGCAAGAATCTCAGTTGTATTTCTCAACGGGTATTGAATATGAAGTCCCAGGAGTGGTGAAGGTGCATCAGCCTGCAGACCCACAGGTGGCAGCGGTGGATTGGCCTGCAGACGTTGGGGTGGTGGTGGATTGGCCTGCAGACGTTGGGGTGGTGGTGGATTGGCCTGCAGACGCTGGGGTGGCGGCGGTAGATCGGCCTGCAGACGCAGGGGTGTCGGTGGTGGATCGGCCTACAGACCGAGGGGTGTCGGCGGTAGATCGGCCTACAGATGTAGGGGTAGCGGCGGTGGATCTTCCAGCAGTAGCCGACCAGTGAAGTTCTCGAATAAATTTACGCAATTTTCCGAACCTGGTGGCTTTGGCACAGGCGGTGGTGGTGGTGGATCTCCCAGCAAAAGCTGGGGAGGCAGTGGTGCATCTGCCAGCATGAGCTGGGTTGGGATGACAACGTTGGATCTCCCGGCAGCAGCCGGGGTGGTGGTGGCGGTGTTGGAGATGCCAGCTGCAGTCCGGGTGGGGGGGTCGATGCATCTCCCAACAGCATCCCTGGTGGTGGCGGCGGAACTGCATGTGGCTGCCAGGATGGCGTTGGAGGCAGTGGTGGTGTTGGTGGAGACCGTGGCCGTGGATTTCTCCAGCTCCTTGAGCTATCGACGCATCATTTCCAACTGCAGATGGCGCTCCACATTCTCCCGTTTGTATAATTGAGTGCAGGGAAATCATCGACAGTTTGGTCAACATTAGCCCCTACACGAGCCTTCTAATCATCGCAACTCTTAAAAGTATATCGCTCATATAATGCACATCATTTGAGTCACAACAAAAATTACATATAACACATCGGGCTGTGAAAATTACGGCTTCGTATTACCAATATCTTGCCTGTCCAGAGAAGCCCATGAACTAACGTTGTACATACAACTCATAGACTCAGAGGCCCATAGACTGAGTTACAAATAGCAGTGGATAGGGCCCGGAACGGTGTGGTGGTAGTGAAAATATGAACCCAACTGCGTCCTTTTCAATGGAACCAGGGACCCAAGTGTCATCATAGGCTTTCCCTCGCAATCGAGGATTGCCTTCCAGAGAAAGTTTTGATTTTCTGTGGGTCCAAAGATGGCCAATCTGGGATCGACAGATTCTGCCGCAACTCTGGCACATGTGTCCAGAAATAGTGGTGGGTGGAACTCCATTAGTCGGGCTGCAGGTTGTTGTTTCCGCCATTCCCACTTTTTCTGTTTCTGCTGTTAAGTTTTAAAATGTTTGGCTTCTTGAAATAGACTGTCTCCATCTGAGGTGATCCTGGGAAAGATACTCCCTTGAGTTAGTGTCGATGGAGCACTTCTTCATGTTGGACTTGAGGACATCCTTGAAACACTTTCTCTGACGAACTACATTCTCCCACTTCTGGTTAATCAAGTTTGACAGTTTTTCATTGAGGCATTGGGGGAAGAGGTATTGCTTAATGGAGTCCTATAAAGCTTTAATGTTAATCTTCTGTAGACATCTCTTCCGATGAAGCCGTCACTTGGGAGCCAGTTTTATGAGCATGGTCAGATGAGTCGATGATCAGTCCAGCCACCAGCAGCTACTAGAACAGCCTGGATGATGCAGACATCTTTGGGATCCTGGGCATGGACAATGACGTAATCGATCAAGTGGCAGTGCTTAGATCACGGATGATGCTATGATGTTTTGTATTTGTTATTCTGGTGTAACAGGGTGTTGATGATGATGACTCCATTTTCCGTGCATTTAGTCAAGGGAAGGATGCCGTTGGAATTGACTTTACCCACTCCTTCTTTCCCGATGGTTCCATTACAGAGGTTTATGTTTCTTCCAACTTTGGCATGAATATCACCGAGCAGAATAAGTGTGTCTCCCACAGGAACAGCAGAAAGGACCTGATCAAGGTTGACATAACATTCATAATCGGAGTGAAGAATCAGGGCATATACGCTGATGACAGTAGAATATTGGCTCCCCACCAATTTGAGACATAGAGTAATGAGGCGCTCAATCATCAAGTTAATTCTTGATGGAGAAACCAACTCTATGCAGCCGCCGCTGTTCTTCCTGTCTGCCTTTCCAGAAGAGGGTACAGCCAGCTCCTTGTTCCTTGAGCTGCCCCTCCTCTTCTCGTCGAGTATCATTGAGGGCAGCTACGTCAGTGTTGTGTCGTCTGAGTTTCCGGGCCACGATTAAGGTGCAGCATTCTGGGCGTTCACTTTTAGTGTTGTCCATAAGGGTCCTGACATTCCAGTTCCCAAAGGTAATTATCTGACTTTTAGTTTTTTTTCCACCACAGTAATGGGGATCCTTCTGAACGTGGTTATCCAGTCGAGAAGGAGTGAGACAGACTATGTTTAGGGCCACTTTCCTAGCTCCTTCCCCACGTGGGGTGAGCAGAGTGGATCATTGGAAAGGACTTCTTAGTCGCAGGTACAGCTGCAGAAACACACTCTTGTTTCTGCTGAGTGTTAGACGACCTTCTTGTAGCTGCCACTAGAAGCTTCCAGACTTCACAATCATGCTCCCGTCGTCACTAGCTGGTCACCAAAAACATTGTTTCGAATGGGCCACAAGATGCTGTTCCTTTAATGAAACACGCCTGTGCATGATTTATTTATTGTGGAGAAGCTGATAATTGTTTTTTTACCCTGTTATCTGGCAACAAAACTGACAGCTTTTTTTACAAGGAGTCATGTTTGCATTGGCCACAATACCTGCGGTCGGAATGCAAACAAAAAACATAACTCTGATAATGTATGCACTGTCCTTGAAATTGATTGGTCCACACCCAAGACAGCTTTCCTTAGAGCCTAGTCTCACATGGTGTTGGACCAGATGACGCCAAAAAGCTGTTGTACAGTAGCTTCCACAGTTATTTAGAGAATGGGACCATGAATCCAATGGCAAGGAGACCAGTACGATTGGAGATATCGTTCTGCTACAGTCTTGGTCCGCCTTCACAGCTGTTGAGATGCTAACATCTTCTTCCTCCTGCTCTGCCGTTGAGGACTTGTTAACCCATGGCTGGTGGCAGACATGCTTATTATAATGGCGGCCTATACCCGCCATGTGGCAGCATCGTTAAAGGGTATATGTCGCTTTTCAAGAGGAAAACCATTGGCATTTTCAGTCCTAACCACACCCTGGTGGTGCTGTCACTGCTTGGTCCACAACTGCTTATCCGCCAGGGTTGCCGCTGCTTATTTTGCAGCTAACGTTCACAGAAGGTCGTTCCACTATCCACCACCTGCGGACGCGCTGGGTCCCTGATATACAATACCCTGGCGTCTACAAACTAAGCCGTGTCTGTGGCAGTAGTTACATTGGGGAAACTAACCGGCATGTCTCGGACTGTGTTCATGAGCATAAGGAAGATTTGAAACACGGTAGGACCAACACGGTAGCCTCAACTGATCATTGTTTTAATGCGATTGGCTCACACGCCATTTGATTTCTCTAAGACAAAGGTACTTTGTAAGCCCACTGGCTCTCAAAAAAATTCGTTCATGAAGCCATCCACATATACAGACACAGTCACAATTTCAACCGAGAGGATGGGTACAAACTCAGCAATCATTGGAAGAACGTCATCAACCAGTTTAAGTCATAACTGGTGTTGTTCTCATCCTGCCACCTTCCGATGTTAGTTTTTATTTTCCCCGTAGGTTCGGCTCTCCGATCTTACATTAACAGGTGAAACAAATTTCACACCAACATAGCCCCTTCCGCGTGCTGACCTCGAGGTGGCAGCAGCTCTGCGATCTTACATTAACATGCCAATCTCTCACATTAACATAGCCACCTCCGTGCCCTCGTCATGGAGGCCGCTCTCTGATCTTACATTAATGTGCTAATTTCTCGCATTAACATCACTAGCCACGTCGTTTATGACCCTTGGGCTACACACATTTTCAACCTTTAAAACAGTCTGCCTCAGCAGCTTTCCTCCTCTTTCTTCTTCCTGATGACGATCACTTGTGTTGTGATTAAAACGTCAGAGTTTTTTGTATATTATATTTTTATTAATTTGAACCTATCTACGTGACTTCACCGAAAGACCCAAATAATATGAATTCCTGCAGTCACGAAAGCTTTAATTCAAGATTTATAGTAATGACTCTTCCTCAGATCTAATTAGATGAAATCATTACCAGATGTATTTGCACCATTCCTACAATGCAAGGCTCTCACGAAGGTGATATGTTTTACAGACGGGTAGAGTGTGCCATGGTTTCACATTAAGGGTAATGCTGCTCTGTGGTTTTAACCAATTGGATAATTGGAAAGTATTATTTAAAGTCTGGTAAATTTGGACTGTGGCACTGACGCAAATGGCCGGCTCTTTTTTGAATAACAACCACCATTAGATTTTGATTTAAAGCTTTCGTGACTGCAGTAATTCATATTCTTAGTTTTTTCGGTAAAGTCACGTTGAAGAGAATTTTTTTATTGTTTTATATATATTTTGTTATTCTGTTGTTTCTCTTCAACGTGACTTTACCGAAAAAACTAAGAATATGAACCACCATTAGTTTAACAAGCCTAACTGATGAAACACAAATGGAAGCCGGTATAATTATATTGCTTAAAACAAATGCTGCTGGGGATTGTTGGTGGGAAAAGCCATTAGGCTGATGTATTTAAACATCGTATTCTGATTTATGTGGAGACACAAAAAGCGAGTTATGCTTCTACAGTATTTGCTTGTGCAAAGCATGGACAATCATTGCCACAGTGAAAGAATCAGCTCGGTGGCTAAGAGATGTTAACTACCTCACCTGGTATGGAGGAGGCCGAGGGTTTGATCCCGACCCTGATGCCTTTATAAGGAGTACCTTGGATATCGAGGTGGTTAAATTTTTGGAAAGTGTAGCAAAAGCCAAAAGCGTGATATTCAATACTTAAGCTTGACCTAAATAATGAGTTTACATACACGCAACCAAAAATAGACACATCACAATAGAAATGTGCTGTACTGAATGCCAAATTTACTACTATAATGAGCCAAGAATGTCTGTGTCCCGCACGTGACGTCACTCCACGTCGAGCAGGCCCCCTCATTAATACTCATGAATAGGCTAATCTCTCACAATACAAAGGCCACTGCCCCAGCCTCTGTGGTTGGACCATCTCTAGCTCCACCCACCTACCTTGATGCACTCATCTCAGACCTATGTAAGACCTTGTCTCAGCAACTTTCGAGTGACGTCACTCCACATGGGGGGGGCGAGGTGCCTCCTCCCCCCTCCTCAGCGTCAACTTAGAAACTCACTACAAAGGCAGAACCCTCACGTCATGCGATCTCCCTAACGCTATTGAGACATCGAAGTAAAAAATACGTCATGATGAACAGGGGATTATAACCTTTAAATGAAATAGGTCTGTCACCGCGGCCTTACAAATTGCACACAAATGGATGCAATGAATATCACTTCGCTGTCTGATTTACTGCAATAGATTTACTGCAATACACCCATCCTTGGACGGGCAAAAGGCTAGTAAACAAATAATCCCCTCGCTCGCTCCCCACCACGATATCACACAATGATATAGTACTTCCTTGTACAGTATACCCGCTAAAGACCAAAACTAATCCCCATGATAGGTAAATTGATATACATAGAGCTTGCCGGCGATAGGTCTAAACCACGAACTATGAACTCGTGATATTCAAGGGTCTCCCGTTTTTGGAGTGTGCATGTTCTCCCCATGGTCAAGTATCCTTTTCTCCAGGTCCTCCGGTTTTTTTCTCCACATCTAAAAACATGCGTTAAGATAATTACTGCTATAAATATTCACAAAAGCCACTACGTTGAGCAACCATATGTGGCTAGGCTGCTTCTGGAAAAGAGCTATATATCTCAGTGGGCCTTACCTGGTCAAATACAAATAGGTCGCTTACAGGAGATGAATGGATTGCCACATCACAGGGACGCAAGGAATCGCAGCATGGAGAGGGCTTCATCCAGCAGTGGATTGATCCTGGTTTATGTTTGCAAATAGTAAACTTCAGCGTGCACTTCCAAATGAAGGTGTTTAAAGTGTCTGTTTATCTTATTTGGTTCTTTCGGTAAAGTCACGTAGAATGAGAATAAAATAATAAAATAAAAATAAGACAATAAAATTCTCACGACGTTTCGGCCGCAACACAAGCGGCCTTCTTCAGGTGAAAGAACCGAACTGTCGGGACGACAGTGCTTCAATGAGTGCTGCTGAGATTCGTGGCGTCTTTTAAGCTCGGTGATAGGTGTGAATGACCTAGAAAGCAGGAGAATTTAGCATTGAAATAGCTAGGGATTAGCTTGTGACAAAAAATAGCTGTGTTAAAGTCAAAGTTTACATATCAACAGAGGCATTTAGTATATGGACGCTAAAGGGCCTTCAACTACCCAACTAACATACATTAAACCAATGTGAGAAAAAACTAAGTCTATATTACATCAGTATAATAATTGTACTTGATATGTTCTTCAATAAGCTGAGCTATTAATCACAAAGCAACTGGGTATACACTACACTATATAAACAGGTCCCTGCAGGGTGGGCTGGTAGGAACATTGGAATTTTGTCTATTGCAGGCTGGTACACTCAGTTTACAACTTCGTTCCTTCCAGTATTAATACCATATAGTAAAACCAATGAAAACCCAAATATAAACTACCTCAATGTTATCAATAAACTCTATATACTCTCCAATCAGCTGAGCCACCAACAATAAGTCGTTATATATCACAATGCCATATTGCGAAAAATGGCGGTTTTTCTTCCCATCAACGACCAGCACCACGGACAACGAACGAGCTTCGTTCAGACGGACGACTCAATCCATGCTCGGGAACGGAAGAGGGAGAGAGACAGCCATAATGCGTTGTTATACTCCATGTTATAACCCATACCATTAACCGTGGTGTGAGAGGTATTAAGAGGCAATATCAGCGAAAGAGATGCGGTCTGACGGTAACCGTAAAATACAATTAATTAAGAACCGTTGGAAAGATGTTTTAAACCATTTCGGAACTTCATTAAATTTATTGGCTGGTTGGGGAGGCCATATTAAGTTTGCGAGGTCTGAAACTCCAGGCCAAACATAAACTTCCGTTATCTCCGAAAAAGTAAGATGGATTGATGACCAAGCTGTGGAGGTCTGCCTAAATTTATAAGATGTCCATTGTTTCACGAGAGATAGCATGAATTGGATAAGAAATACACTTTTAATTCTTATACACTGGTCCATTCATACAATTAGTATATTAGTGGGCTACATTAGAGAAGACAAAGGGAGGAGAGGAGAAGAGGAGGGCCGGGGTGCCCAGAGCCCAGAGAGTGCCCAGAGGGGCCAGAGAGCCAGGGGCAACCCTGATGTTTATGTTGGCTGGATAGCATGTGCTCCCGTGCATGTGAGGTTGCTCTCAACAGAAGTCGTTCCTTGCACGAGATTGGCTGAAACGCTGAGTAACCACTCAGAGGTATAGTGGTTAAGCAGTGGAGACGGTATAGTGGAAAAACAGTGGATATTTCTGAAGCAAAGTTTAAGATTTGCAGTTGTCAAATTATATTGAGACGATCCATATGGCAAGTGAAAGAAAAAGACTTGAAGTGTGTTGCTAAAAAAATCTTGGAGGAAAGAGAGGATACATGTGTGCCTATTGGAGAAGGAAAGGCATTGCTCAAAACTGTGCTGCAAGGTCACGTGCCATGAATCACATGAGTTTAAAAAACGTGACTGTAAACCAACAAGCTTGTGAATAATATTCATGGTGAAGACACCTCTATACGTTGGATGCTGGACTTTGTCTTTTCATAAATGTCATATTGTGCACTGGGTTATGCCTTATTAACCTAAATTCTGAATTTAGCTATTCATGTATTTCTATTACAGTATCACATATTCTTTGGACCAAGTGTCAATTGCCTATTTGATGACTGGTACTCTGATGATTTTTTGCAAATAAGGGACTTGTTTTATTTAAAATGTGTCTGTGTGTGTAGTTGAACAGTGTAACAAATCCATGCGTTACGTGTGTAGTGTTGCAGCGCCGACCTGGGCAAGGCCTATGATACAATCAGTAGGCCAGGGCTCTGGATTGTTATTCGAGTTTTCAGAGTTCCTTACCCTCTGCTCACAATGATTAAGGACCTTCACGATGGTCGGCAGGCCCGGATAAAGTTGCGTGCTCGGGAGTCAGAGCAATTTCCTGTTTACAGTGGGGTGTGACAGGGATCTACAGTGAGGGGAAAAAGTATTTGACCCCCTGCTGATTTGTACGTTTGCCCACTGACAAATAAATCATCAGTGTATAATTTTAATGGTACGTTTATTTGAACAGTGAGAGACAGAATAACAACAACAAAATCCAGAAAAACGCATGTCAAAAATGTTATAAATTGATTTGCATTTTAATGAGGGAAGTAAGTATTCGACCCCCTCTCAATAAGAAAGCTTTCTGGCTCCCAGATGTATTTTATACAGGTAATGAGCTGAGATTTTGAGCACAATCTTAAAGGGAGTGCTCTTAATCTCAGCTTTTTACCTGTATAAAAAAACACCTGTCCACAAAAGCAATCAATCAATCAGATTCCAAACTCTCCACCATGGCCAAGACCAAAGAGCTATCCAAGGATGTCAGGGACAAGATTGTATACCTACACAAGGCTGGAATGGGCTACAAGACCATTGCCAAGCAGCTTGGTGCGAAGGTGACAACAGTTAATGTGATTATTCGCAAATGGAAGAAACACAAAAGAACTGTCAATCTCCCTCGGCCTGGGGCTCCATGCAAGATCTCACCTCGTGGAGTTGCAATGATCATGAGAACGGTGAGGAATCAGCCCAGAACTACACGGGAAGACCTTGTCAATGATCTCAAGGCAGCTGGGACCATAGTCACCAAGAAAACAATTGGTAACACACTACGCCGTGAAGGACTGAAATCCTGCAGCGCCCGCAAGGTCCCCCTGCTCAAGAAAGCTCATATACATGCCCGCCTGAAGTTTGCCAATGAACATCTGAATGATTCAGAGGACAACTGGGTGAAAATGTTGTGGTCAGATGAGACCAAAATGGAGCTCTTTGGCATCAACTCAACTCACCGTGTTTGGAGGAAGAGGAATGCTGCCTATGACCCCAAGAACACCATCCCCACCGTCAAACATGGAGGTGGAAACATTATGCTTTGGGGGTGTTTTTCTGCCAAGGGGACAGGACAACTTCACCGCATCAAAAGGACGATGGACGGGGCCATGTACCATTAAATCTTGGGTGAGAACCTCCTTCCCTCAGCCAGGGCATTGAAAATGGGTCGTGGATGGGTATTCCAGCATGACAATGACCCAAAACACACGGCCAAGGCAACAAGGGAGTGGCTCAAGAAGAAGCACATTAAGGTCCTGGAGTGGCCTAGCCAGTCTCCAGACCTTAATCCCATAGAAAATCTGTGGAGGGAGCTGAAGGTTCGAGTTGCCAAACGTCAGCCTCGAAACCTTAATGACTTGGAGTAGATCTGCAAAGAGGAGTGGGACAAAATCCCTCCTGAGATGTGTGCAAACCTGGTGGTCCAACTACAAGAAACGTCTGACCTCTGTGATTGCCAACAAGGCTTTTGCCACCAAGTACTAAGTCATGTTTTGCAGAGGGATCAAATACTTATTTCCCTGATTAAAATGCAACTCAATTTATAACATTTTTGACATGTGTTTTTCTGGATTTTGTTGTTATTCTGTCTCTCACTGTTCAAATAAACCTACCATTAAAATTATAGACTGATTATTTCTTCGTCAGTGGGCAAACGTACAAAATCAGCAGGGGATCAAATACTTTTTTCCCTCACTGTATGTGAGGAGTCTGTGGGTCGCAACATCACATACGGCTGGAAGTAGGACATTCCAGACTAAGAGGGTTCATGATGGCAATGTCAACGACACTGAACCAGCCAGCACAACTCACTGCCAATAACACATATCCACATAATTCACTCTTAAGCAATTGTTTAATCAATTAATTGAATCACTACAATTAAAACCAAAGAATCTCCCAGAACAAACACTTCGCACTCTCCTCCGTCAGCCACCTGCATCGACAATTGAAACGCATCAGTCCAGCAGTGGATAAAGCCTGGCGTGGGAGGTATGGGGGGGGGGGGCGGCTTACACTTGCGGTGGACAGCAGGGGGGTGGCTGGATGCAGTAGCCATCGCAGAACAAGCGGTAGAACTTGTCATCGACTGCCATGCGCCAGGGTAATTGGCCTCTCCTACACCCACACACATCACACTGAGCGGCACACACGTCACACCGAGGAGCACGCACGTCAAACCAAGGAGCACGCACATCACACATCGAGCAGGTTGCACAGGTCTCCTTTATCAAGACAAACGTGGAGCAGATTACAACTACAACTCTTCTCTGCCTGTCACAATGCCCCCCTCTCCCCCCCCCCCCCAGTTTATGGGGGGCCGCGGGCCTCACTCCCCCCTTCGCGTCAGGCCCCCCTAATAAATGGTCCGGTTGCATTGTGAATGCACCACTCGAATGACGTGCAGTACCGTGGCGCACTGTAACGGGCTCGTGATTTACTCACTAAAATTCAATGTAAAAAAATAAAAACGATCCCAAGACATTATTTAAAATAAAGTATGGCCATCGTGTGTCAGCATCACAGGCGAAAATTGGCATGTAAAAAAAAACTTCACTGCGAAACACTCAATTGGGATCTTCGCAGCAAACAGCACCTGACCTGCGTGCAGGTTAGGTGCTGAATAACCGTGTGTCACACAGAGAACAGTTGCCACTGAGGGTGCCTTTTCAAATGCTTGAGATGAGATGTGATTATCGAGTGTAACTGTGCACACTTAAAAAAAATTATAAGTGAACTATTAACGTTTCAGGTGGCAGGGTTGTGCAGCGGTGATCTTTGACCCTCGCAACAAGAAGGGCCTTGGTTAATTATCCGACTGGCACTTTGCGGAGTTTTCTACGTTCTCCCCTTTGTTCTGTATGGGTTATCCAGTTTGCTCACGTAGCTAGAAAACACACTATCACAATGTAACTGGGTATTGGCCAAGCATCCCAATGCTAAAGTTACCTGCAAATTACTTCACTGGGATGACACTCGGCAGCAGAGCCGGATGATGGCATTGCTGGGGCCCTATGCCATTGTCAAGCTTAAGAGGCCCCTTCTATGAATGCCTGTATATTTTTGTCAGCAGAATGAAAATAACTGCTTTGGAGAGTCTTTTTTTCTCACCGATCTTAATTTTTTTTTTAACAATTATGTTAAAAATCGAAACCTCGTGTCCATTTCTTGTTTCGTATTTAGAGCCCCCCCCCCCCCCCTCTCTTAATGCGAGGCCCTAAGCTGTAAGTGTAGCCGGTGTGAGCTCGCCTGTGATGAATCACACGTATAATTGTGCACTCTTATTTTCTATGGGTGGCCAGGATAATTTATTATTACTTAAGTGAATGCAATGGTGATCAGGGGATTGGACCCAGAGCCCCACGTACACAGTAGAGTACAAGGGAACGCCCACAGTACAGATTTGAGCTGACCTCCGGATTGAGAAATTGAACTGTGTTGTGACGTGGAGGGTGTTTCTGAACGCTATTGTGACCGACCCGTCCCGATGCGAGGAGAGAGGACAGGGTGGATCGGCTGCATGAGCATACTCTCCGGCACTGCACAGCACAACATCGCCTCCCTACTGCAAAAAACTCGGCAGGACCCTCCTGAAAATAAAAGTCTTCGGAATCAGTGAGGCCTGTCCTTGGGGGGACAGGCGTAGTCTTGGTCGTCAGAAGCGAAGATTTGTTTCTCCATATTAAGTTGTATCCCCGGGTTACCATAAGGGCTGGGCGCTGCAAGCTTAGCTTCTGAGATCTGATGAGACTGGTAGCCGTTTTTTAAAAGGTAATTTCGGCATCTGGAGCCCAAGCATGCAACAACTTTATGCAA
The DNA here is from genome assembly GCF_048934315.1 of Petromyzon marinus. Taxonomy (NCBI): domain Eukaryota; kingdom Metazoa; phylum Chordata; class Hyperoartia; order Petromyzontiformes; family Petromyzontidae; genus Petromyzon; species Petromyzon marinus. Next base: position 2,013,023 of record NW_027423677.1, on the reverse strand, counting down.
CTTTTTGGTTCTTTCGGTAAAGTCACGTATAATGGAAATAAAATAATAAAAATAAAACGTAATAAAAAATAATTCTCACGACGTTTCGGCCACAACACAAGTAGCCTTCTTCAGGTGAAGGAACAGAACTGTCGGGACGACAGCGCTTCAATAACTGCTGCTAAAATTCGCAGCGTCTTTTAAGCTCGGTGGGAGAGGTAACGTGCCTTGACAAAGGAGTTTACACATCAAACAGGAGAATTTAGCATTGAAATAGCTGTGTTAAAGTGTTGGATCAGCAGGGTGTTAAAGTCAGAAATTAGCATGTAACTGGGATATTAGCATGATGTTAATGTGAGGGATTAGCATGCGACTGGTCACGGAAATAGCTATGTTAAAGTCAAAGTTTACATATCAGCAGAGGCATTTAGTATATGGACGCTAAAGGACTGCAACTACCCAACTATTATACAATAAAACCGATGTGAAAAAAACTAAGTATAAACTACATCAATACAATAAATGTACTCAATATATTCTTCAATAAGTAGAGCTATGAACATAAAGTAACTGGGTATACACTACACTATATAATGAATACCATATAGTAAACGAATTAATAAAACTAAAATATAAACTACATCAATGTTATCAATAAACTCTACACTCTCCAATCAGCTGAGCTACTAACAATAAGTCATTATACATTACAATGCCATATGGCGAAAAAATGGGTGGCGGTTTTTTCCTTCTTTCCAACGTTAGCACCACGGAGAGCGACGAGCCTCGTTCAGACGGACGAGTCCATCCATGCTCGGAACGGAGGAGGGGGAGAAACAGCCACGATGCGCTGCTCTGTCCTGTGTTGCGTTACCACCATGCCATAAACTAGACTACTATACATTGTAATGTTATACCTTCCAATCTAAACTACATTGTATAATATCGTATACACAGCACAATGTAAGCTCGAACATTATGCAGTATATTGATATGTCTCCAACTAAACTTTTTCCTACATTACACGACTATACACCGTAATATACACTACCATAGACAAACCCACCCTTGAATTATACAATGCGTTACTTTACACTACCCTATACTTTAGACTGTAAAATGTTAGACTTGTAATATTACGCTATGTATTATTCTACCAACCCTACTGTATACCACACTGCTGTAAATTCACTATACAATTACGATACTACATATTGCCTTATGAATTATGTTAAACATTACAATGTTATACTATTTATTATTATATAACATGCTATAAACCATACCATTGACCGTCGTATGAAAGGTATTAAGAGGCAGTGTCAGTGAATGGACTGCGGTCTGAAAGTCACCATAAAATACAATCAATTAAGAACCGAAATGGTTTATAACATCTTTCCAATGGTTACTAAGCCAGAATCCATCTTCTCGGTTGAAATTGTCTCTGTGTTTGTATATGTGGATGGCCTCATGAACGAATCTCTCATGGTAGCCGGATGGCTTGCAGAGAACGTCCGTCTTGGAGAAGTCAATGTCATGTGAGCCCACTGAATTATAACAGTGATCTGCCACGGCTGAGGTGTTCGTCCTACCATGTTTCAAGTCTGCTTTATGTTCACGGATGCGGTCCGAGATATGTCGTTTGTTTTCTCCAATGTAACTGCTACCACAGAGGCAACTTAGTTTGTAGACGCCCGGGTACTGTATGTCTGGAACCACATCTTTTACAGACGGAACCAGATCACGGATTTTATGTACTGTGTTGAATTGGACCTGGATCTTGTGTTTATTCAGGATTTTGGAGATCATTTTTGTGACCCCCGCAATGTAGGGTAAGGTGATGGTTTTGAATGGCTCCTCAAGAGGATTCTTCTTCATGGCTGGGGTGATGGCTTTGCGGATTGTGTAGTCGGAGTAACCATTAGCCTTGAGAGCTTGGTGTACGTGCTTGAGTTCACTGACAATGTGTTCCTGGTCGGAAATGCATTGGGCACTATGGTATAGAGTCTTGATGAGGGAGTTCTTCTGGGATGGATGGTGGTGGGAATCCGGTTTTAAGAAAGCATCTGTATGGGTAGCTTTCCTGTAGACAGAGTGGCTCATTGAACCATCAGGTCTCCTTTTAATTAGGACATACAAAAAGGGTAGCTTGCCATCTTTTTCGACTTCCATGGTAAATCTGATGGCTGGGTGTATGGAATTGATGTGGTCGAGGAATTGGTCTAGAGCAGGCCGGCCATGTGGCCAGATGATAAAAGTGTCATCCACGTACCTCTTCCATAACGTCGGGCGTAGAGTGGCAGTCTGGATGGCATCAGTTTCAAATTTCTCCATGAAAACGTTGGCCCCCGTGGTGCCTCACCACAAACGTGGGGCCCGGTCAGCCGCGTCGACTGTCATGATCGCGTACAGGTGGTGAAACTGCCACACATGAACCATGATACCTTGCTGATCTCGTGTCAAGGAGAATAAACCAGCAGCCCGTCGTTAGCAATGGGAATGATCGGTAAGGGAACACATTGGGCTCTACAGAGGCACTCCACTATTATAAACCACTACTATATAGTAAACATTGGGCTCTATGGAGGCCTGTCGTTAAGGGATTACTCGTTAACATGGGGTGGTCGGTAAGAGGGGTTCTATTGTATATAACAAGTTTAAATATTTAATAAGTTAATAGAGAGTACTCAACTGAGATGGCAGAGGAGTTTGCTAAACTCACAATACAAAGGCCACTGTCCCAGCCTCTGTGGTTGGACCATCTCTAGCTCCACCCACCTACCTTGATGCACCTATCTCAGGCCTTTATAAGACCTTGTCTCAGCAACTTTCTCTCTCACCTGAAGACGATTGCTTGTGTTGCGATCGAAACGTCGTGATATTTTTATTATTTTTTATCTACGTGGCTTTACCAAAGGACCCATTAGATATAATCATAAACAGGTTACGTCCTCTACATGGACCCCCCCCCCCTCATTATTAATCATGAGCAGGTGACGTCCTCCAAATGGACACCCCCCTCCATTGATAATAATTAGCGGGTAACATCACTCCACATTGGGGGGGGGGGGGGGGGGGGGCGAGGTGCCTCCTCTCCCCTCCTAAGCGTCAACTTATAAACTCACTACAAAGGCAGAACCCTCACGTAACGCGATCTCCATAACGCTATTGAGACATCTAAGTAAAAAGAACGTCATGATGAACAAGGGATTATAACATTTAAATGAAATAGGTCTGTCACCGCGGCCTTACAAATTGCACACAAATGGATGCAATGAATATCACTTCGCGGTCTGCTTTGCGCTTGCAAGTTTCAGATTTACTGCAATACACCCATGCTTGGACGGGCAAAAGGCTAGTAAACAAATAAAATCCTCGCCCGCTGCCCACCACGATATCACACAATGATATAGTACTTCCTTGTACAGTATACCCAATAAAGACCAAATCTAATCCCCATGATAGGTAAATTGATATACAGAGCTTGCCGGCGATAGATCTAAACCACGAACTATGAACTCGTGATATTCAAGGGTCTCCCGTATTTGAAGTTTGCATGTTCTCCCCATGGTCACGTTGAGATAATGACTGCTATGAATTTTCACATAAGCCACCTCGTTGAGCAATCATATGTGGCCAGGCTGCTTCTGGAAAAGAGCTATATATCTCAGTGGGCCTTACCTGGTCAAATAAAATAGGTTGCTTACAGGAGTTGAATGGATTGCCACATCACAGGGATGTGAGAAATCGCAGCATGGAGAGGGCTTCATCCAGCAGTGGATTGAGTGTTCTTGTTGAAACGTGTGTATTTAATATTTCTCTGATGTTCTTTTAGTCTCGTGCTGATCATTCGTCCTGTTTGCCCAACATAACATTTGCCACAAGTGCAGTTAATCCTGTACAAACCTTCTGTTGATAGCTTAGGTAATACATATTTTATACCAGAAGTCGAGTTCAAGAAACATAAGTAAGTTTTTATTTCAACTGAAATGTATATATACATATATAAACATACATGTCCATACAACCACGTCTCAATGTCTATGTCTGGGAGAACACGCTAGTTTCTCCCTCTGTGGAGTCTCCACCACTTTTCTTTCTTCTTGTTTCCCAGCTCCTCGTCTTGGTGCTCCTTCCCTCTGTCTCCTCCTCGTTCATTCTCCTCTTCATCTTTCTCCAGCTGCCGTGTGCAGCACATGAAGCTCCAAATTGCCAAACGCCAGAAACTGTTCTTTCTCTCTCCCTTAGAAGATGGGATGTGCTTAATCTCTTTCTTCTCTTCCTGAACACTCTCTGCCCTCCAAGGTTGCTCACATCTTCCTTCCTCATTCACCACTTCCTGCTTTGTATCGTCTTCAATCGTGTCGACCTCCTTCAGCTCTACCTCATTTGCCTCTAACTCAATAGCTCCTACTTCTTTTGCTTCTACCTCTATTGCCTCTACATCATTCGCCTCTACCGAAATCGCCTCACTCTCCTCCACCTCAATATCCCCTACCTCCACTTCTACCTCAATCACCTCTACGTCATTCGCCTCTAACTCATTCGGCTCTAACTCCATAACCACCTCCTGCTTGGCCTCTCCCTCAATCTCCTCTACCTCTTTTGCCACTTCCTGGATGGCATCTACTTCATATGCCTCAACCTCATTTGCCCCTTCCTGCTTTATTTCCTCCACCACGTTCTCAACTTTTGTTGCCATTTCCTGTTTGGCCTTTAGCTCATTCGTGTCTACCTCATTGATCAAGACCTGCATGGCCTTTTCTTCGATCGTGTCGACCTGAATTGCCTCGACCTGTTTCACCAATTCCTGCTTTGTATCTCTCTCAATCCCTTCTACGATATTGGCCACAACCTCTTTCACCACTTCCTGCTTGGCCACTGCATCTACCTCAATCACCGCTACCTCTACCTCACTCGCCACTTCCTTCTTGGGCTCTACATCATTCCCCTCTCCCTCAATCTCGTTTTCATTCATCTCTTCTACTTCCCGAAATTTAATGTCAGTCCTTCGTAGCTTCCTATTCCTACGTTTCCTCTGAACACCATCCTCTCCTTCTTTCTTTGTCTCCACAACATTATCAACTTTCTTAGCCACTTCCTGTTTGGCTATTCCCTCATTCCCATCTACCTCACTTGCCTCTACCTCTATCCCTAAGTCCTCCTTGGCATCTCTCTCAATCCCTTCTACGACATTGGCCACTACCTCTTTCACAAAATCCTGTGTGGCCACTGCATCTACCTCAATCACCGCTACCTCTACCTCATTTGCCTCTACCTCACTCGCCACTTCCTTCTTGGGTTCTCCATCATTCCCCTCTCTCTCAATCTCGTTTTCCTTCATCTCTTCTACTTCCCGAACTTTCATCTCAATCCTTCGTAGCTTCCTATTCCTACGTTTCCTCTGAACACCATCCTCTCTCTTTTTCTTTGTCTCCACAACATTATCAACTTTCTTAGCCACTTCCTGTTCGGCTATTCCCTCATTCCCATCTACCTCACTTGCCTCTACCTCTTTCCCTAAGTCCTCCTTGGCATCTCTCTCAATCCCTTCTACGACATTGGCCACTACCTCTTTCACAAAATCCTGTGTGGCCACTGCATCTACCTCAATCACCGCTACCTCTACCTCATTTGCCTCTACCTCACTCGCCACTTCCTTCTTGGGTTCTCCATCATTCCCCTCTCTCTCAATCTCGTTTTCCTTCATCTCTTCTACTTCCCGAACTTTCATCTCAATCCTTTGTAGCTTCCTATTCCTACGTTTCCTCTGAACACCATCCTCTCCCTTTTTCTTTGTCTCCACAACATTATCAACTTTCTTAGCCACTTCCTGTTCGGCTATTCCCTCATTCCCATCTACCTCACTTGCCTCTACCTCTTTCCCTAAGTCCTCCTTGGCATCTCTCTCAATCCCTTCTACGACATTGGCCACTACCTCTTTCACAAAATCCTGTGTGGCCACTGCATCTACCTCAATCACCGCTACCTCTACCTCATTTGCCTCTACCTCACTCGCCACTTCCTTCTTGGGTTCTCCATCATTCCCCTCTCTCTCAATCTCGTTTTCCTTCATCTCTTCTACTTCCCGAACTTTCATCTCAATCCTTCGTAGCTTCCTATTCCTACGTTTCCTCTGAAGACCATCCTCTCCCTTTTTCTTTGTCTCCACAACATTATCAACTTTCTTAGCCACTTCCTGTTCGGCTATTCCCTCATTCCCATCTACCTCACTTGCCTCTACCTCTTTCCCTAAGTCCTCCTTGGCATCTCTCTCAATCCCTTCTACGACATTGGCCACTACCTCTTTCACAAATTCCTGTGTGGCTACTGCATCTACCTCAATCACCGCTACCTCTACCTCATTCGCCTCTACCTCACTCGCCACTTCCTTCTTGGGTTCTCCATCATTCCGCTCTCTCTCAATCTCGTTTTCCTTCATCTCTTCTACTTCCCGAACTTTCATCTCAATCTTTCGTAGCTTCCTATTCCTACGTTTCCTCTGAACACAATCCTCTCCCTCTTTCTTTGTCTCCACAATATTCTCAACTTTCTCCGCTACTTCCTGTTTGGCCATTCCCTCATTCCGATCGACCTCATTTGGCTCTACCTCTTCTGCTAATACCTGTTTTACATCTCTCTCAATACCCTCTATGACATTGCCTGCTATATCTTTCACCACTTCCTGCTTGGCCACTGCTTCTACCTCAATCACCGCTACCTCTGCCTCATTCGCTAATTCCCGCTTGCCATCTCCTTCTAACACCTCTACCTTATTCAACTCTACCTCATTCATCACATCCTCCAAAGCCACTGCCTCAATCATCTCTACCTCAATCGTCCCAACCTCCACCACTTCCTGCATGGGCTCTCCCTCACTCCCCTCTCTCTCAGCCAGCTCTTCTTTCACTGTCTCCTCCAGAATTTTCTTCTTGTTCTTATGTTTCTTCCTATTACTACGTTTCCTCTGAACACCATCCTCTCCCTTTTTCTTTGTCTCCACAACATTATCAACTTTCTTAGCCACTTCCTGTTTGGCTATTCCCTCATTCCCATCTACCTCACTTGCCTCTACCTCTTTCCCTAAGTCCTCCTTGGCATCTCTCTCAATCCCTTCTACGACACTGGCCACTATCTCTTTCACATATTCCTGTGTGACTACTGCATCTACCTCAATCACCGCTACCTCTACCTCATTTGCCTCTAGCTCACTTGCCACTTCGTTCTTGGGCTCTCCATCATTCCCCTCTCTCTCAATCTCGTTTACCTTCATCTCTTCTACTTCCCGAACTTTCATCTCAATCCTTCGTAGCTTCCTATTCCTACGTTTCCTCTTAACACAATCCTCTCCCTCTTTCTTTGTCTCCACAACATTCTCAACTTTCTCCGCCACTTCCTTTTTGGCCATTCCCTCATTCCCATCTACCTCACTTGCCTCTACCTCTTTCCCTAAGTCCTCCTTGGCATCTCTCTCAATCCCTTCTATGACATTGGCCACTACCTCTTTCACAAATTCCTGTTTGGCCACTGCATCTACTTCAATCACCGCTACCTCTACCTCATTTGCCTCTACCTCACTCGCCACTTCCTTCTTGGGTTCTCCATCATTCCCCTCTCTCTCAATCTCGTTTTCCTTCATCTCTTCTACTTCCCGAACTTTCATCTCAATCCTTCGTAGCTTCCTATTCCTACGTTTCCTCTGAACACAATCCTCTCCCTCTGTCTTTGTCTCCACAATATTCTCAACTTTCTCCGCCACTTCCTGTTTGGCCATTCCCTCATTCCGATCGACCTCATTTGGCTCTACCTCTTCTGCTAATACCTGTTTTGCATCTCTCTCAATCCCCTCTATGACATTGTCTGCTATATCTTTTACCACTTCCTGCTTGGTCACTGCTTCTACCTCAATCCCCGCTACCTCTGCCTCATTCGCTAATTCCCGCTTGCCATCTCCTTCTAATACCTCTACCTTATTCAACTCTACCTCATTCATCACATCCTCCAAAGCCACTGCCTCAATCATCTCTACGTCAATCGTCTCAACCTCCACCACTTCCTGCATGGGCTCTCCCTCACTCCCCTCTCTCTCAGCCACCTCTTCTTTCACTGTCTCCAGAACTTTCTTCTTGTTCTTGTGTTTCTTCCTATTCCTACGTTTCCTCTGAACACCATCCTCTCCCTCTTTCTTTGTCTCTACAACATTATCAACTTTCTTAGCCACTTCCTGTTTGGCTATTCCCTCATTCCCATTTACCTCACTTGCCTCTACCTCTTTCCCTAGGTTCTCCTTGGCATCTCTCTCAATCCCTTCTACGACATTGGCCACTACCTCTTTCACAAATTCCTGTGTGGCCACTGCATCTACCTCAATCACCGCTACCTCTACCTCACTCGCCACTTCCTTCTTGGGCTCTCCATCATTCCCCTCTCCCTCAATCTCGTTTACCTTCATCTCTTCTACTTCCCGAACTTTCATCTCAGTCCTTCGTAGCTTCCTATTCCTATGTTTCCTCTTAACACAATCCTCTCCTTCTTTCTTTGTCTCCACAACATTCTCAACTTTCTCCGCCACTTCCTGTTTGACCATTGCCTCATTCCCATCGACCTCATTTGGCTCTACCTCTTCTGCTAATACCTTTTTTGCATCTCTCTCAATCCCCTCTATGACATTGGCCACTATATCTTTCACCACTTCCTGCTTGGCCACTGCTTCTACCTCAATCACCACTACTTCTGCCTCATTCGCTAATTCCCGCTTGCCATCTCCTTCTAACACCTCTACCTTATTCAACTCTACCTCATTCATCATATCCTCCAAAGCCACTGCCTCAATCATCTCTACCTCAATCGTCCCAACCTCCACCACTTCCTGCATGGGCTTTCCCTCACTCCCCTCTCTCTCAGCCACCTCTTCTTTCACTGTCTCCTCCAGAACTTTCTTCTTGTTCTTATGTTTCTTCCTATTCCCACGTTTTCTCTTCATACCATTTCTCTCCCCCACTTTCTCCATCTCTTCAATCTCGTTCTCAACCTTGTTGCTATTCTGATATGTCTGCTTCACATCCTCATTATTGGTGCTGACTCCTGCCTGCTGCTGCTCTTCTGCCTTTTGCTGCTGCTGGTGGTGGATGATGAAGCTCTTCAGCTCAGTGCTGTTCTGGAATTGCAGCAGCTCCCGCTGATATTTGGCCTGCTGCTGTGCACAATGATCCAGCAGGATCATCTCAAGCTCCAGAATCTGGCGCTTAGCTTCTAGTCTTGTGTCAACGAGGAACCTCTTTCGCTGCCCCTTCGAGCGACGGTCTGGGGAGTCACATGGGGAGGAGAGAGCAGCACCACAATTGATTCGTTAATGGGTATTCGAGTATTTCCTGTATTACAATAGGTTTTTCCCGTTTTTACTGGCAACAAAACAGGTGTTAAGATGTTAAAACACCAAACTGAAACCTTTTACAAGGAATCATGTCTGCATTCACCATGATGCTTGTGGTCAGAATGCAAACAAAAAACATACTCTGATAATATATGCATTGTCCTTGAAACTGATTGGTCCACACCAGGGACAGCTTTCTTTTGAGCCTCGTCTCAAACGGTGTTAGACCAGAGGACGCCAAAAGGCGTATTTCCTGTATGTTATTTTGGTAAAGAAACTTGGCACCATTTCCAGGAATCTAACTTAACTTGAGACCGATGTAACAATGATAACACTGTAGGGAGGTCTGGAGGTTGACTCATGTGCCGGAGACACCTCCTCCTCCAAATAACTTCATTAGGATTATGGGCTGGTTGGGGAGGCCATATTAAGTTTGCGAGGTCTGGAAACTCCAGGGCAAACATAGATAAACTTCCGTTATCTCAGAAAAAGTAAGATGGATTGATGAGCAAGCTGTGGAGGTCTGGCTAAATTTATAAGATGTCCATTGTTTCACAAAAGAGAACATGAATTGGATAAGAAATACACTATTAATTCTTATACACTGGTCCATTCATACAATTAGTATATTAGTGGGCTACGTTAGAGAAGATAAAGGGAGGAGAGGAGAAGAGGAGGGTGCCCAAAGGGGCCAGAGAGCCAGGGGCAACCCTAATGTTTATGTTGGCTGGATAGCATGTGCTCCCGTGCATGTGAGGTTGCTCTCAACAGAAGTCATTCCTTGCACGAGAATGGCTGAAACGCTGAGTAACCACTCAGAGGTATAGTGGTTAAGCAGTGGAGACGGTATAGTGGTAAAACAGTGGAGATTTTAAAAGCAAAGTTTAAGATTTGCATTTGTCAATTTATATTGAGCCGATACATATGGCAAGTGAAATTAAGAAGACTTAAAGTGAGTTTTGCAGAAAGAGAGGATACATGTGTGTCTCTTGGAGAAGGAAAGGCATTGCTCAAAACTGTGCTGCAAGGTCACGTGCCATGAATCACATGAGTTTAGAAAAAACGTCACTGTAAACCAACAAGCCTGTGAATAATTATCATGGTGAAGACACCTCTATACGTTGGATACTGAAGGAATTCCATCGTGCTACACATCGTCAAAGCCCGACAAAACCTGACATTCGAGAAAGAAGTACAATTGCATCGTTCTACACATCATCAATACCCCACCACATCTGGAAAGTCACCAGCTGCATCAAGCACCTGACTGTTGTATTGTTCGAAAGACACTGTGTGTAACGACTTTACATCTGCCGGCACTGCGGGTTTCTAAACGCCTGCCATGTCACCTTCTCAACACTAGCGTCTGAGACCGTCTGATACAGACTGAAAGCTTATTTCCTTTGTTGCACTGTTTGTCTTTTCATGAATGTCATATTGTGCACTGGGTTATGCCTTATTAACCTAAATTCTGAATTTAGCTATTCATGTATTTCTATTACAGTATCACATATTCTTTGGACCAAGTGTCAATTGCCTATTTGATGACTGGTACTCTGATTCTTATTTTTACAAATCAGGGACTTGTTTTAATTAAAATGTGTCTGTGTGTGTGGTTGAACGGTGTAACAAATCCATGCGTTACATGTGTAGTGTTGCAGCGCCGACCTGGTCAAGGCCTATGATACAATCAGTAGGCCAGGGCTCTGGATTGTTACTCGTATTTCCGGAGTCCCTAACCCTCTGCTCACAATCATTAAGGACCTTCACGATGGTGGGCAGGCCCGGATAAAGTTGCGTGCCCGGGAGTCAGAGCAATTTCCTGTTTACAGTGGGGTGCGACAGGGATCTACTCTGGCTGACACATTATTTAGCATCATCTTCGACCACATAGTTCGAGAAGTTTTTTTTATGGCTGTACTGGTGGATTTTTTTTATATTTGCTACAGATACAATGGGAGGCTGATTGATGCCTGGGTGAGGTCAAGGGATGGCTCCCTACTGGTCAACCATGTTATGTACACTGATCATTTGGAAGTTGATGCTCACACTGAAAAATAGTTGGAGGTTCTGCTCCTAAGCCTGGAGCGTGTGACAAAGAGGTGGTGCCTTACCATCAGCCCCACCAAAACTAAGCACCCGCCTGAGTATTTTGTGTAATTTAATACTCCGCCCCCTCAACTACTCTTGAGTGATGGGGTAATTGTAGAGAGAAGTTTACGTACCTGGATAGTGTGCTTATGCAAAAATTCTGGTTTGGCAGCAGAGGTCTCACTCCGAATAGGTCAAGTGGCATATTTTCATCAGCTTCGTAACACTTTGGGGTATCTATCTGGTCTGTCACTCGACACAAAACGCTGGGTCTTCTTGGCCAATGATAGAATAAATAAAAAATCTGAACCAGCTTTACACTTTCAGACTGGCCTGCCTACGATCCACCCTGGGTTTAACTAGGCTGGAATGTGTGAAGAGCTCACAGTGAGCTCCACTGGTGGGCAGGGCTGCATTGCCTGGGTCATGTAGCCTGCTTGCTCAGCCACCGCATGCCCAAGCAGCCTCTGTTTTTCCAGATAGAGGGGGCTAAATGGGCGTGGCACGGCCTGGAGAAGAGATGGACTGATGCAGTACAGAAGGATATGGAACTAAGTGGACTTGCCAAAGACTGGTACCACTGGTGTCAAGATCTGCCTCTATGGAGGAAGCTCGTGAAGGATGCTTATGGGAAGTTGGTGGCAGTTGCCGTCAAGCAAAAAAAGGAGGGTGAGAGGAGCGACGCTCACAACAACAGACGGTGCACTGGATGACTAAAACGCAGCAAGTTGGCACAGTAGGATGCAAAGGTGGTGCGTCTGCCAGTCATCTCAGTCAGTCAACCCATCGCACTGGGGTCTGTCCCCTGATCTCCTGTCGGCAAGCCTTCGACACTTCAAGTGGCCTCGGAGTGCACCAGGCCTGGCACAAGCGCCATGGTGACGTCTCCGTCACTTAGTGGCGAATGAGGGCTGTTGTTGTTATCTGAGTCGGTTAGGGGCCTCCCCTAGGTCCACTCAGCCTCAAATAAGTATCTGATACGGTGTGTAAACATCGCCACTTGGGAGACAAAGACGGACAAGTGTGGTGCTGGCAACCCACCCCTCGTGTGCGGTGCCGGCCGTCATAGGTGCTCACTAACAGCACTTGCTCCTACAGTGTTTCAAGGCTATACACAATATTTCTGTCTTTGTTTGTGTCTATGTGCAGTGTCTGTATGAGTGGTTGGGAGCAGTTGTGTCTGTGGGGATCGACCTGAGTTCGATTCCCATTCACAACCATCAGTGACTAATAAATAAAACCGGTCGTGTGCCTCCCCTACATCTACTCAAACTTAAAATAGTACCTCGTGCAATGTATAAACATCAACACTGGGGAGACAAAGGCATCCGGATGCGGTGCTGACCACCCACCCCATCATAGGTGCTAACTCGCTAACAGCACTTGACTCAAGAGTCTGTTAAGGCTATACGGGGATCTGTCTTTGTATACAGGTGCATGTGGCTGTGTGTATGTCTGTGTGTGGAATTACAGTACTCACTTCCCGTCGGCTTACTCATCTCTCCACCCTGAAACAAAATCACAGCAGCGCACGTGAGACTCTAATCATATCACAGCTTACAACCACCACCACCATCATCATTACCGTCCTCATCATTAAACATTTCGAACAGACACACATTCACATATAGATGTTCTCTCAGATTAATGTTATCCTGATACAGCGCGCGTGTGGATGTACTCACGGAAGACATCGCCTTGAAGGCAGAACGAGAAGTCACGGATGGTCACGTTTTGTCAATAGATTTCGTTAACTGTGTTAATGAAGTGTTCAACCTCACGGATGTTTGTTAATGAGGTTTACCAAGTAATTTAACCGCGTTATCGATGTTCACTGACAACGTTGTTGAAGTGTGCTCCCGAATGCGATCTTTAAGCACACAGAGCGCGCGTCCACCTCCGTCTGTAACGATCGACCGTTGCTAGGGAAGTGACGTCACTTGTTAAGGTAACGAACCCCGGAAACCACGTGGTCCACTGTATCCTCCAGGCCTGATTAGTTACACGACTGTCAAATTTTTACTTTAAACTTTCGTAACTTGCAGGAATTCATATTTTTGGTTCTTTCGGTAAAGTCACGTAGATAGAAAATAACATTTTAAGTGAAGGCAAAAAACCCACGAGGTTTCGGTGGCAACACAAGCGGTCTTCATCACGTGTTGCGATCGAAACGTCGTGAGTTTTTTGCTTTTATTTTAATTTATTTTTATTGTTATTATTTTCTATCTACGTGACTTTACCTGAAAGAACCAAGAATATAGTAACGATTGTACCCTGGTCGCCACGGATGAAGAGGCCGAGCGGGCTCGGTTCAACTGTTGCCAGGTACCTCCACCACTCAGCTCGCAGCACACACACACAGAGTGTCCACTATGTAAAAATCAGGCTAAACTAAACCTTTCTAGAAGTTAATAAAATAATGCTATAAAAACAATGCAACAGTGATCATAAGACATGTGATTGAAAGTTAACAATAGCGACATATATAACATATATTACTAAACCTAGCATCCTTCGCTAGCTGCTTGAGTCAATCCATAATAGCAGGAGTAACAATTATGTATGTTGATTAACTGCGAATAACCCAATCAATAACAGATATCCATTGTAATTTACATCAATACATTACCCCCCCCCCCCGTCTTCGTATCGGATCTGCTTACAAGCGACGACGTCACATTTATCCCCCGTCTACGTCTATTAAAGACCGAAACAGGGGAAGGATTTCACCACAACTCTGGCTGTCACCTGACGAGGCGGGTTGTTGTTGTAGTTACAGGCGAAACGTCACGGTACTTGAATTGTAAATGTTGTGGGTTTACTCTCCAACACACCGATGTGCTGAATTAGTCACTAATTGGCATGTTTTGTTTACGTGACAAACTTGACTAAGATTTACGCGAACTAACCCAAACAAACAAAAACACCCTCTAATAAGTAAATATTTGTATTAATTCCACGAATGGACCTTGGCCTGGGACTGTGCGGATTGAGAAGTTATGGATGCAGCTTCTGTTTGTGCTGCCATCAGAATGACCAACAAATAAATAAATAATACACACGGATTGGTAACTACAGTACTAGACCCCCAGTGCTTTTATATTTAAAAGTGTATGTGCTTTGTGGTTGCTTTATTGCGCGTGTGTACGTACTGTGTAACACTTGTTTGAACGCAGGTGATGGGGTTGTCCATGTTGGGTGTCATTACAGCCAAAAACAAGCAGCAGTACGAAGACCAGGACGCCGTGGCCGACCATGAGGACGGAAATTGGCCTCGCCCGGTCACAACGTACGACAGCAGTACAGGTTTCCCTCCACACATGCACACACCTACGAGTTTCCCACTACAGAGACGAAGATCCCCCATATAGCCTTAACAGACTGTTGTGGCAAGTGCTGTTCGCAAGCACCAATGAAGGTCGGCATGGTATACCAGGGGGTAGGTAGCCAACACCACACCCGGCCGCCTTTGTCTCCCAAGTTGTGACGTATTACACACACCGCTCCAGGTATTCATTTGAGGTTGAATCGACCCAGGACCAGTTCAGATAAATTATCGTTATTGGTGTTGGCCATGAGCGGGACTCCAACTCGGATGTTTGCGGGGTTCGGAGCGTAGCGTACTATCCACTGCGTCACTGCTACCCTCACATAACGCACACAGAAACAACACACACACAGGGACCCACACGCACGGACACACAGGGGCCTGCTCAACATTGAAATGTGCAGCCCTTGTGTGGCGGCCTGCGTTGAATTTGGGCGTTCATCTCGTCACCCATACAAAAGGTCTCGACACAATCAATGGCAGTCCCCCTTGCCCTGCCTGGCACGCACATCAGGCCAGTCACCCCACACACAGCACACACAACGTGCGCGTCGCGTATGCCAAATCAAGAGTCGTCCCCGAGTGTCCGGCAAATTGGACCGACTATCCCGGGCCCCGCGCTTCGGGGGAGGCCCCACGTGTAGACATCAGTGTCACATGTAATGCTTCCGGTTTAGTTTGAAGGCATCGGGGGGGGGGCCCACGCACCCCCTATGGACGGCCCTGGTCAAAGCACACGGCAGTGCGGAGCACGCGCGTCACGCGCACGGGCCACGTGCGTCACGGGTACGTGACATCTACAAGGCAAGCACCTGCATCGCGTGGTCATCACTTGTAAGGCATGCCTTTTGTGCATGGGACGTGCGTAGTGTGTGCAACACGTGGCACATGTATGTCACACATGCGCATCGCAATGTGATGTCATGTGTACGTGGACATTTGAATCGCATGTAGCTGTCTGGTGGGCAGGACGGATCTACGCGTGGGCAAGTAAGGGGGTGGCTGAGTAAGACTGATACGGAGACACGTCAAGCCACACACTCACCACACACTCACCGGTACACTCACACACACCACATTCACCGCACACTCACTTACCGGCACACTCGCACACTGGCACTCACTGCACACTCACACACCGCACACTCACCACGCACTCGCTTACCGGCACACTGACTGCACATTCACACACACTCACCGCTCTCACCACGCACTCACTTACCGGCACACTGACTGCACATTCACACTCACACACCGCACACTCACCACGCACTCACCGGCACACTGACTGCACATTCACACACACTCAGCGCTCTCACCACGCACTCACTTACCGGCACACTGACTGCACATTCACACACACTCACCGCACACTCACTTACCAACACTCTGACTGCACATTCACACACACCGCACTCACACCGCATTCACACACACTCACACACACTCACACACACTCACACCGCACTCATTCACTCACAAAAGACAAAGACAAAGATCCCCCATATAGCCTGTAACAGACTGTAGGGGCAAGTGCTGTTAGCGAGCACCTATGAAGGCCGGAACGGTACACGAGGGGGTGGGTGGCCAGCACCACGCCCGACCGCCTTTGTCTCCCTAGTGGCAATGTTTACACATCGCACCAGGTACTCATTTAAGGCTGAGTCGACCTAGGGGAGGCCCGGGACCGGTTCAGATAATCGTCACTGGTGTTGACCGTGAGCGGGAATCGAACTCGGGTCGCCAGGTTCATAGCGCAGCGTGCTAACTGCTACACTATCGCTCCCCTCCCCTAGGTCGACTCAGCCTCACTCACACACACTCACTCACACACACTCACACAAATTTACACACACTCACCACACACTCACACACACTCACACTCACCGGCACACTCGTGTGCAAGCACACTAGTGAGCTTCCACAAGATGTGCTGCACATTAGTGAGGCCACACACCAGCAGGTTTACACATCAGTGAGCTTACACACTAGTGTGCACACACACAGTCGTAAGCTTACAGATTAGATAGCGTACACACCAGCTCACCGGTGAGGTGAGCTACACACTGGTGAGTTAACACACCCACCTGTTCACGTGCGCAAAGCTCTTAACCCTAAACCTAACATATCCCAAATGCCATGGCTAAAGTTATTTTACACACGCACGTCCATACACGCATGCGCATATGAAGGCACGCATGCACACATACGTGCACACAAACACACATGCACGCACATGTTTAAACATATACAATTCCATGGCGTTGGACTTGAGACTCCCAGAAGTGGAATCAGGACTCCTGAGTGTGCGATATAGCTCAGTGGGCCTTACTTGGTAAAATTTAAATAATTAATTTAGTTTCAGGATGTAGGGTTCTGAAGATATTTCATCTTTCAGTCCTTTCTGACCGTTTGAGTGTGGGTGAGTGAGTGACAACTACTTATGCATTTTTTGTTATTACAAATACAAGCATTTCCAGCTATTGACATGAAATGTATTAACTCTGGAAGATGATGGTGATACAGGTGGTGGGTAGCGGTAGTGTAGCGTTTAGCACGCTGCGCTACGAACCCGGCGACCCGAGTTAAATTCTCGCTCATGCGCAACGCAGGTAACGACTCTCTGAACCGGTCATGGTCCTCCCCTAGGTCGACTCAGCCTCAAATGAGTACTTGGTGTGGTGTAAACATCACTACTGGGGAGACAAAGGCGGCCGGGCGTGGTGTTGGCCACCCACCCCTCGTGGGCCATGCTGGCCTTCACAGGTACTTGCTTACAGCACTTGCCCCAATAGTCTGTTCGGGCTATACGGGGAGTCTTTGCTTTGGTGGTGATAATACAGATGGTGATTGATTATACAGATGGTTAGGATGATGATAATGATACATTTGGTGATGATGGTGGTGATGATGGGACTGTAAGAGTGGTCCTTGAAGATATTTACTGTGTAATATTAAGACACACTAATATAAATGTAATCATTAAAGCACAATATATAACACTTGTAATTTCTGTTGAAAGCATGTGCTTTTAATGGTCACGTGTATTTGTACGTGGTTGTGCATGAATGCACGTGTTTTTATTTTCTGTATTAGGTGCTTGACGACAGCCCTTGGCCCAACAGTCTATATTGGTTGTACAGGAAATCTTTGTGTTTTGATTTACGAATGTTCCATTCACGAAATGTAGTGAAAACGAAATTGACAAATTAAGGATACTTTTCGACTTACAAAATAGAATTTCAGCGGAAACAATATATCACATGGCACGCGCCATGAGATCATCAAGCAAGAAGCTGTCATCCATTCACGACAGTGTCACGGTATCCCCATAGTGCAAAAGTAACGCCTCGTCACCTCTCCAGTCATTCCAACATGCAGATCTTTTGGTGAGTTCCTTGAAGATGTTAATTATTTTTGTTTTAAATTGATTATTATTCAACCGTTGTAATATTTGTTCTCTATTATTTTTTGCATTGTGAAATATTGGTGTTTATTTTGGGTTTATAGTAGAAATGACTGTCTGAAACACATCGCAAGTTTTTCGTATTCAATTAATGGGAAAAGCCATTCCGATTTGCGATATTTTGTTTTACGGGCGTTTTTAGAAGAACGCATCCCTTTCGTAAGTAGAGGCATACATGTACAGGAATCCATTGCCAACCGCTAATTTACCAACCACGAAATTTTAGTAAACACGGATTGACTACTGGACACCTGTTTACTAACCACGAGCATCTCGCTTTGAGTATTCGCGAGTCGCGCCGAGTAGTGAAATCAAAACAACACGATGTACCTTATGGGGGGGGGGGGGGTTCTTGTATTTGTTCTTGTATTTGTACGAGCTGTTGTTTGTTTATGTTACCGATGTTTACGGGGAGCGTTAGTGCAGCGGGTTAGCGAGCTGTACTATGGAGCCATAAATCCTGGTATAATTTCTGCTCATGGCCAACACCAGTGGCAATTATCTGAACCATTCCTGGACCTACCCTCGGCCTCAAATGAGTACTTGGTGCATTGTGAAAACATCAGCACTGGCAGAGACAAACCCCATATGCTGTGCTGGCCTGCATAAGTGCTCATAACGGCACTTACCCAACAGTCTGTTACATGGGGGGATCTTAGTCTTGGCGTGTAAGTGAGAGTTTGTGGACTTTGCATGTTCTTCCCCTGTTGTGCACGCGTTTTCTCAGGGTTCTCAGCTTTCAAAAAAGAACAACCAATTCTAACTGTAAGATATTACCTGCAAATTACTTAAACAAGGATTACACACCGTGGCAACATCGCCCCCTTCTGTGAAAGCTGGACAGGACCCTCCTGCAAAAGAGTGAGACTTCTCTGAATAAACAAATGTAGCACGGCAATCTTTGAGATAATAAAAAAAAAACTATTCACCCCTAGAGTGGACAAGGTAGCGAGGGCGATCCTAGCAAGCGAGGGAGCTGTACTCAGATGGAACGGACGACGGCTCCCAGCCGACCTCTTCGGCTCCAGCAGCGGTGCATCAACTTGCGGCTGTGGGGCGAGGGGAGGGTGCAGTGAGGGTGCGAGGAAGGCGAATCGCGCACAAGCTCGGACTGCGCTTTCACCTCTTCCAGTGTGCGTTCGTTCTCAGAATGGTTGAATGAGTGCCGATGATGTTAATGACGTCACAGAGGGGGATGAAGGGGGTCAGGTGGCGAGGGGAGTGAGGGGGGGGTGAGTAGGTAGAGGGTCATGAAGGCATAAAATATCTACAGAATGGATTCACACAGCGGCGTCTAAATGCCACTGCATCTCCATACGTAGTGCAGAAACACTGATCATGTTTATCTTGTAGAGAGAGAAGCAGTCTGTGGGTCTCTACAGTGAGGGAAAAAAGTATTTCATCCCCTGCTGATTTTGTACGTTTGCCCACTGACAAAGAAATGATCAGTCTATCATTTTAATTGTAGGTTTATTTGAACAGTGAGAGACAGAATAACAACAAAAAATCCAGAAAAACGCATGTCAAAAATGTTATGAATTTATTTGCATTTTAATGAGGGAAATAAGTATTTGACCCCTCTGCAAAACATGACTTAGTACTTGGTGGCTAAACCCTTGTTGGAAATCACAGAGGTCAGACGTTTCTTGTAGTTGGCCACCAGGTTTGCACACATCTCAGGAGGGATTTTGTCCCACTCCTCTTTGCAGATCTTCTCCAAGTCATTAAGGTTTCGAGGCTGACGTTTGGCAACGCGAACCTTCAGCTCCCTCCACAGATTTTCTATGGGATTAAGGTCTGGAGACTGGCTAGGCCACTCCAGGACCTTAATGTGTTTCTTCTTGAGCCACTCCTTTGTTGCCTTGGCCGTGTGTTTTTGGTTATTGTCATGCTGGAATACCCATCCACGACCCATTTTCAATGCCCTGGCTGAGGGAAGGAGGTTCTCACCCAAGATTTGATGGTACATGGCCCCGTCCATCGTCCCTTTGATGCGGTGAAGTTGTCCTGTCCCCTTAGCAGAAAAACACCCCCAAAGCATAATGTTTCCACCTCCATGCTTGACGGTGGGGATTGTGTTCTTGGGGTCATAGGCAGCATTCCTCCTCCTCCAAACACGGCGAGTTGAGTTGATGCCAAAGAGCTCCATTTTGGTCTCATCTGACCACAACACTTTCACCCAGTTGTCCTCTGAATCATTCAGATGTTCATTGGCAGGGAAAAAGTATTTGATCCCCTGCTGATTTTAACGTTTGCCCACTGACAAAGAAATGATGAGTCTATATTTTTAATGGTAGGTTTATTTGAACAGTGAGAGACAGAATAACAACAAAAAAATCCAGAAAAATGCATGTAAAAAATGTTATAAATTAATTTGCATTTTAATGAGGGAAATAAGTATTGGACCCCCTCTCAATCACAAAGATTTCTGGCTCCCAGGTGTCTTTTATACAGGTAACGAGCCGAGGTTAGGAGCACACTCTTAAAGGGAGTGCTCCTAATCTCAGCTTGTTACCTGTATAAAAGACACCTGTCCACAGAAGCAATCAATCAATCAGATTCCAAACTCTCCACCATGGCCAAGACCAAAGAGCTCTTCAAGGATGTCGGACAAGATTGTAGACCTACACAAGGCTGGAATGGGCTACAAGACCATTGCCAAGCAGCTTGGTGAGAAGAGTTAAAGCGATTATTCGCAAATGGAAGAAACACAAAAGAACGGTCAATCTCCCTTGGTCTGGGGCTCCATGCAAGATCTCACCTCGTGGAGTTGCAATGATCATGAGAACGGTGAGGTTGTGGATGGGTATTCCAGCATGACAATGATCCAAAACACACGGCCAAGGCAACAAAGGAGGGGCTCAAGAAGAAGCACATTAAGGTCCTGGAGTAGCCTAGCCAGTCTCCAGACCTTAATCCCATGGAAAATATGTGGAGGGAGCGGAAGGTTCGAGTTGCCAAACGTCAGCCTCGAAACCTTAATGACTTGGAGAAGATCTGCAAAGAGGAGTGGGACAAAATCCCTCCTGAGATGTGTGCAAACCTGGTGGCCAACTACAAGAAACGTCTGACCTCTGTGATTGCCAACAAGGGTTTTGCCACCAAGTGCAGAGGGGTCAAATACTTATTTCCCTCATTATAATGCAAATCAATTCATAACATTTTTGACATGCATTTTTCTGGATTTTGTTGTTATTCTGTCTCTCACTGTTCAAATAAACCTACCATTAAAAATATAGACTGATCATTTCTTTGTCAGTGGGCAAACATACAAAATCAGCAGGGGATCAAATACTTTTTTCTCTCAATGTATATGTGCTTTCTTGAGCAGGGGGACCTTGCGTGCGCTGCAGGATTTCAGTCCTTAACGGCGTAGTGTGTTACCAATTGTTTTCTTGGTGACTATGGTCCCAGCTGCCTTGAGATCATTGACAAGATCCTCCCGTGTAGTTCTGGGCTGATTCCTCACCGTTCTCATGATCATTGCAATTCCACGAGGTGAGATCTTGCATGGAGCCCCAGGCCGAGGGAGATTGACAGTTCTTTTGTGTTTCTTCCATGATGCGCACCAACTGTTCTCACCTTCTCACCAAGCTGCTTGGCAATGGTCTTGTAGCCCATTCCAGCCTTGTGTAGGTCTATAATCTTGTCCCTGACATCCTTGGAGAGCTCTTTGGTCTTGGCCATGGTGGAGAGTTTGGAATCTGATTGATTGATTGCGTCTGTGGACAGGTGTCTTTTATACAGGTAGCAAGCTGAGATTAGGAGCACTCCCTTTAAGAGTGTGCTCCTAATCTCAGCTCGTTACCTGTATAAAAGACACCTGGGAGCCGCTTTCTGATTGAGAGGGGGTCAAATACTTATTTCCCTCATTAAAATGCAAATCAATTTATAGCATTTTTGACATGCGTTTTTCCGGATTTTTTTGTTGTTTTTCTGTCTCTCACTGTTCAAATAAACCTACCATTAAAATTATAGACTGATAATTTCTTTGTCAGTGGGCAAACGTACAAAATCAGCAGGGGATCGAATACTTTTTTCCCTCATTGTATGTGAGGAGTCTGTGGGTCGCAACAGCACGTACGTCTGGAAGTAGGACATTCCAGACTAAGAGGGTTCATAATGGCCGTGTCAACGAGACTGAACCAGCCAGCACAACTCACTGCTAATAACACATCACATAATTCACCCTTAAGCAATTGTTCAATCAATTAATTAAATCACTACAATTAAAATCAAAGAATATCCCAGAACAAACACTTCGCACTCTCCTCCGTCAGCCACCTGCATCGACAATAGAAACACATCAGTCCAGCAGTGGATAAAACCTGGTGTGGGAGGTATGGGGGGGCGGCTTACACTTGTGGTGGACAGCAGGGGGGTGGCTGCATGCAGTAGCCATCGCAGATCAAGCGGTAGAACTTGTCATCGACTGCCATGCACCAGAGTAAGGGGCCTCTCCTACACCCACACATATCACACACCGAGCGGTACACACGTCACACCGAGGAGCACGCACGTCACACACCGAGCAGGTTGCACAGGGCTCCTTTATCAAGACAAACGTGGAGCAGATTACAACTACAACTCTTCTACGCCTGTCACAATGCCCCCCTCTCCCCCCCCCCCCCCCCAGTTTATGGGGGGGCGCGGGCCTCACTCCCCCCTTCGCGTCAGCCCCCCCTAATAAATGGTCCGGTTGCATTGTGAATGCACCACTCGAATGACGTGCAGTCCCGTGGCGCACTGTAACGGGCTTGTGATTTACTCAATAAAATTCAACGTAAAAAAATAAAAACGATCCCAAGACATTATTTAAAATAATGTATGGCCATCGTGTGTTAGCATCACAGGCGAAAATTGGCATGTAAAAAAACTTCACTGCGACTCACTCAATTGGGATTGCTCGCAGCAAACAGCACTTGACCTGCTTACAGGTTAGGTGCTGAATAACCGTGTGTCACACAGAGAACAGTTGCCACTGAGGCTGCCCTTTTCAAATGCTTGAGATGAGATGTGATTATCGCGTGTAAATGTACACACTAAAATAACGAAAAAATTATAAGCGAACTATTATCGTTTCAGGTGGCAGGGTGGTGCAGCGGTGATCTTTGACCCTCGCAACAAGAAGGGCCTTGGTTAATGATCCGACTGGCACTTTGCGGAGTTTTCTACGTTCTCACCTTTGTTCTGTATGGGTTATCCAGTTTGCTCACATAGCTAGAAAACACACAATCACAATGTAACTGGGTATTGGCCAAGCATCCCAATGCTACAGTTACCTGCAAATTACTTCATTGGGATGACACTCGGCAGCAGAGCCGGATGATGGCATTGCTGGGGCCCTATGCCATTGTCAAGTTTAAGAGGCCCCTTCTATGAATGCCTGTATATTTTTGTCAGCAGAATGAAAATAACTGCTTTGGAGAGTCTTTTTTTCTCACCGATCTTTATTTATTAAGCAATTATTTTAAAACTCGAAACCTCATGTCCATTTCTTGTTTCGTATTTAGAGATCCCCCGCCTCTCTTAATGCGAGGCCCTAAGCTGCAAGTGTGGCCGGTCTGAGCTCGCCTGTGATGAATCACACGTATAATTGTGCACTCTAATTTTCTATGGGTGGCCAGGAGAATTTATTATTATTTAAGTGAATGCAATGGTGATCAGGGGATTGGATCCAGAGCCCCACGTACACAGTAGAGTACAAGGGAACGCCCACAATACAGATTTGAGCTGACCTGAGGATTGAGAAATTGAACTGTTTTGTGACGTGGAGGGTGTTTCTGACCGCTATTATGACCGACCCGTCCCGACGGGAGGAGAGAGGACAGGGTGGACCGGCTGCATGAGCTTACTCTCCGGCACTGCACAGCACAACATCGCCTCCCTACTGCAAAAATACTCGGCAGGACCCTCCTGAAAATGAAAGTCTTCGGAATCAGTGAGGCCTGTCCTTGAGAGGACAGGCGTAGTCTTGGTCGTCACAAGCGAACATTTGTTTCTCCACATGAATTTGTATCCCCGGGTTACCATCAGGGCTGGGCGCTGCAAGCTTAGCTTCTGAGATCTGATGAGACTGGCCGTTTTTTAAAAGGTAATTTCGGCATCTGGAGCCCAAGCATGCAACAACTTTATGCAACTTCTTGGTTATTTTGATAAAGTCACGTAGAATGGAAATAAAATAATAAAAATAAAACATAATAAAAAATAAAATTCTCACGACGTTTCTGCCAAAACACAAGTAGCCTTCAGGTGAAGGAACAGAACTGTCGGGACAACAGCGCTTCAATAACTGCTGCTAAGATTCCCAGCGTCTTTTAAGCTAGGTGGGAGAGGTAAAGCGCCTTGACAAAGGAGTTTACATATCAAACAGGAGAATTTAGCATTGAAATAGCTGTGTTAAAGTGTTGGATCATCAGGGTGTTAAAGTCAGAAATAAGCATGTAACTGGGAGATTAGCATGATGTTAATGTGAGGGATTAGCATGTGACTGGTCACGGAAATAGCTATGTTAAAGTCAAAGTTTACATCTCAACAGAGGCGTTTAGTATATGGACGCTAAAGGACTGCAACTACCCAACTATCATACAATAAACCGATGTGAAAAAAATAAGTATAAACAACATCAATATAATAAATGTACTCAATATGTTCTTCAATACGTTGAGCTATAAACATAAAGTAACTGAGTATACACTACACTATATAATGAATACCATATAGTAAACGAATTAATAAAACTAAAATATAAACTACATCAATGTTATTAATAAACTCTATATACTCTCCAATCAGCTGAGCTACTAACAATAAGTCATTATACATTACAATGCCATATGGCGAAAAAAAGGGTGGCGGTTTTTTTCCTTCTTTCCAACGTTAGCACCACGGAGAGCGACGAGCCTCGTTCAGACGGACGAGTCCATCCATGCTCGGAACGGAGGAGGGGGGAGAAACAGCCACGATGTGCTGCTCTGTCCTGTGTTGCGTTACAACCATGCCATAAACTAGACTACTATACATTGTAACGTTATACCTTCCAATCTAAACTACATTGTATAATATCGTATACACAACCCAATGGAAGCTCGAACATTATGCAGTATATTTATATGTCTTCAACTAAACTTTTTCCTACATTACACGACTATACACCGTAATATACACTACCATAGACAAACCCACCCTTGAATTATAAAATGCGTTACTTTACACTACCCTATACTTTAGACTGTAAAATGTTAGACTTGTAATATTACACTATGTATTATTCTACCAACCCTACTGTATACCACACTGCTGTATATTCACAATACAATTACGATACTATATATTGCCTTATGAATTATGTTAAACATTACAATGTTATACTATTTATTATTATGTAACATGCTATAAACCATACCATTGACCGTCGTGTGAAGAGGCATTGCCAGCGAATGGACTGCAGTCTGAATGTCACCATAAAATACAATCAATTAAGAACTGAAATTGTTTATAACGTCTTTCCAATGAAATTTTGATTTAAAGCTTTCGTGACTGCAGTAATTAATATGCTTAGTTCTTTCGGTAAAGTCACGTTGAAGGGAAACAACAAAATAATAAAATATATATAAAACAATAAACATTCTCACGACGTTTCGACCATAACACAAACCAATTCCTCAACCACATCAATTCCATACACCCAGCCATCAGATTCACCATGGAGGTCGAAAAAGATGGCAAGCTACCCTTTTTGGATGTCCTAATTAAAAGGAGACCTGATGGTTCAATGAGCCACTCTGTCCACAGGAAAGCTATGCATACGAATGCTTACTTAAAACTGGATTCCCACCACCATCCATGTCAGAAGAACTCCCTCATCAAGACTCTATAGCATAGAGCCCAATGCATTTCCGACCAGGAACACATTGCCAGTGAACTTAAGCACGTACACCAAGCTCTCAAGGCTAATGGTTACTCCGACTACACAATCCGCAAAGCCATCACTCCAGCCATGAAGAAGGATCCTCTTGAGGAGCCATTCAAAACCATCACCTTACCCTACATTGCGGGGGTCACAAAAAATATCTCCAAAATCCTGAATAAACACAAGATCCAGGTCCGATTCAACACAGTACATAAAATCCGTGATCTGGTTCCGTCTGTAAAAGATGTGGTTCCAGACATACAGTACCCGGGCGTCTACAAACTAAGTTGCCTCTGTGGTAGCAGTTACATTGGAGAAACCAAACGACATATCTGGGACCGCATCCGTGAATATAAAGCAGACTTGAAACACGGTAGGACGAGCACCTCAGCCGTGGCAGATCACTGTTATAATTCAGTGGGCTCACATGACATTGACTTCTCCAAGACGGACGTTCTCTGCAAGCCATCCGGCTACCATGAGAGATTCGTTCATGAGGCCATCCACATATACAAACACAGAAACAATTTCAACCGAGAAGATGGATTCTGGCTTAGTAACCATTGGAAAGATGTTATAAACCATTTTGGTACTTAATTGATTGTATTTTATGGTGACTTTCAGATCGCAGCCCATTCGCTGCCACTGCCTCAATACCTTTCACACGACGGTCAATGGTATGGTTTATAGCAGGGGTGTCCAAACTTTTGTTTCCCGAGGGCCACATACAGAAAAATATACGAAGGATTGGGCCACTCACTAGACGTGAGGTATACTGCCTCACTTCTCATGCACTAATATTGTCAAAATCAATCAAATGCAGGTAAATTACGTTTGATTATTGAACATGTTTGAAGAAAAAAAGCCTCCATCATAGCTCTTCATTAGTAGATTTTAATTTTATTTTTTACAAAAAGGTTGGCAGGTAATTCTCTCAGTGACAGCCTCAGATTGGTTCTTAGGGTGCTGATCCCCCTTCATTGTCCATATGAAGGGAGAGACAAGAAGACAAATAGGGGATGTGGATATTTCAAGCTTATTACACAAATAAATTATTGGGCTTGTTAACACATCAACTAACGTTTGTTAAAAAAATTGTCATCAACTTTAATTGACTGAATTTATGAAGTAATTGGGCTTATTAACAAATGAAAACGGTGTGTATATTTTTAACTCACCTGTAATGGGAATAATGTTACGCTCAGTGGGAGCAGTGATGCTGCGCTTTGGTCTGAAGGATAGCTGGCAGGTCAGGAGTAAGTTTGGTGGTTGAGATGCGAAGGACGTCACGTAGATGGCTGTCGGTCGTTCTGGTTCTCAGCCTGCTTTTGTTCAGCGTTAACAGAGAGAATGTCTGCTCACATATGTATGTTGAGCCGAACAGACTCATCATTCGTTTTGCATGGCGTCTCGTCAGAGGAAACTTGGCCTTTTCCAAACTCCGGTAGAAGTCAGGTAGGGAGAGAAGCTGATGCTGATTCTTCAGAGAATCATCACACTGAATTTCGATCAGTTCTAATTGCAGACTCTCCTCCACTTCTTTTGCATCCATTGAAAACGGAGCCGCAAACAGTGTGATTTCCTTCTCAATGACAGAAAAATCTTGGAAGCGCTGACTGAATTCTGTCATGAGAGATGTGATCACAGACACATATTCTCCCATTTTTGCAGAGAGCTTGGCATTTGGAAATGCGCATTGATTTCGGTCAGCGTGGGGAAGTGCGCTACATTGAAGTTGCGCAGTTGTGACTCGAAGAGACGGAGCTTCGCACGGAATGCTTTCATGTGCACATACAGCTGTGGTACCAGCTGCTCTTTGCCTTGTAGTCTCTTGTTCGGGGTGTTGAGATGATCAGTGAGATCAACTAAAAAAGCCAGGCCTGCCAACCATAAAGGGTCACTGATCTCATGGAGAGGTCTGCCCTTTTCTTTCAAAAACTTGTCGATATTTGATCTCAGGGAATAAAACCGCTGCAGCACGGAGCCGCGACTGAGCCAGCGCACTTGAGAATGGTAGAGTAGGTCCCCGTATTCAGCATCGACATCAGAGAGGAACGCTTGCAATTCTCTGTGGTAAAGCCCTCGGGCCATAATTTTTTTTGACATTTTTCACAACTGTGTTCATCACATCGCCAAGCTGGATTATCTTGGCACAGAGGGCTTCTTGGTAGATGATACAGTGCATTTTAACAGTCTCACCTCCGCTCTCCTGCACCTTGGCACTCACCATAGAAGCCATTCCTTTGTGCTCGCCTGTCATTGCTGGAGCCCCATCCGTTGTAATTCCACACAGCTTGTCCCATTTAAGTCCAGCCTGGTTAATTGAATCTGACACATCTTCAAAACATATCCTTCCCAGTTGTTGTCCCCTTTAGACTCCGAAGATCAAGCAGTTCCTCCGTAATGCAAAAATTCTCATCAACTCCCCGCAAAAAAATTAACAGCCGTGCAGTGTCCGTGGCATCTGTGCTCTCATCACATGCAATCGAGTAAAAATCGAAAGCACAAGCTTTATCTGACACTTGCTGTTTTAAGTTAGCCGACAAGTCTTCAATTCGCCGCACAACCTTATTTCTGGACATACTAACATCGTTAAAATCCTGCATTTTCTCCAGGCACATTCCCACGACTTTAGTGAGGCACTGTTTGATGAAGTCACCGTCTGAGAAAGGTTTCCCGTGTAGGGCAATGAGTTGAGCTACTTCATTGCTGGCTATTGTTGCATTTTCTTGAGCTTTGTTAGCACGGAAAAAAAACCCTGCTGCTGCGTTAGCAGGCTAGCTTGCCATTTGCTTTACCTTCTCTCTCCGCTCGGCGCCAGTGTAGGACGTGAAGGTCTGATGTTTCGTTTCATAATGCCGTCGTACATTGTACTCTTTCATCACGGCAACACTCTCATTACAAATCAAACAAACACACTTCCCCTTGGTTTCTATGAAAAAAAATTCATTTTTCCACCGAGTCTGAAATTTTCTGCACTCGCTTGCAATCTTGCGTCTCTTCGGTTCCGGCATTTCTGGTGACCCTGAGCAAATGTTTTCTTCGATTGCTTGCTTTGTGGAGACGCTGCCTTGTTCAAGACAATAGCGCCATCTAGTGTTTAAATTAAGAAATGCAATGCAGTGGGCCATAGTCCATTATATTTTTAAACTTTGATACGGGCCAATTAAAAATGGATGGCGGGCCGCAGTTGGCCCGCGGGCCGTAGTTTGGACACCCCTGGTTTATAGCATGTTATATAATAATAAATAGTATAACATTGTAATGTTTAACATAATTCATAAGGCAATATATAGTATTGTAATTTTATAGTGAATATACAGCTGTGTGGTATACAGTAGGGTTGGTAGAATAATACAGTGTAATATTACAAGTCTAATATTTTACAGTCTAAAGTATAGGGTAGTGTAAAGTAACGCATTGTATAATTCAAGGGTGGGTTTGTCTATGGTAGTGTATATTACGGTGTATAGTTGTGTAATGTAGGAAAAAGTTTAGTTGGAGACATATCAATATACTGCATAATGTTCGAGCTTACATTGGGCTGTGTATACGATATTATACAATGTAGTTTAGATTGGAAGGTATAACATTACAATGTATAGTAGTCTAGTTTATGGCATGGTTGTAATGCAACACAGGACAGAGCAGCGCATCGTGGCAGTTTCTCCCCCCTCCTCCGTCCCGAGCATGGATGGACTCGTCCGTCTGAACGAGGCTCGTCGCTCTCCGTGGTGCTAACGTTGGAAAGAAGGAAAAAACCGCCACCCATTTTTTTCGCCATATGGCATTGTAATGTATAACGACTTATTGTTAGTAGCTCAGCTGATGGAGAGTATATAGAGTTTATTGATGTAGTTTGTATTTTAGTTTTTTTTATTAGTTTACTATATGGTATTCATTAGATAGTGTAGTGTATACCCAGTTACTTTTTGTTTATAGCTCAATTTATTGAAGAATATATTGAGTACATTTATTATATTGATGAAGTTTCTACTTAGTTTTTTTTCACATCGGTTTATTGTATGATAGTTGGGTAGTTGCAGTCCTTTAGCGTCCATATACTAAATGCCTCTGTTGAGATGGAAACTTTGACTTTAACATAGCTATTTCCGTGACCAGTCACATGCTAATCCCTCACATTAACATCATGCTAATCTCCCAGTTACATGCTAATTTCTGACTTTAACACCCTGCTGATCCAACACTTTAACGCAGCTATTTCAATGCTAAATTATCCTGTTTGATATGTAAACTCCTTTGTCAAGGCGCTTTACCTCTCCCACCTAGTTTAAACGACACTGCGAATCTTAGCAGCAGTCATTGAAGTGCTGTCGTCCCGACAGTTCTGTTCCTTCACCTGAAGAAGGCTACTTGTGTTGTGGCCGAAACGTCGTGAAAATTTTATTTTTTATTACGTTTTTTTATTATTTTATATCCATTCTACGTTACTTTACCGAAAGAACCAAGAAGATGAATCCCTGCAGTCACGAAAGCTTTAAATCTGAACTTTACGCAATTAAAAATCATAGTGTAAGATAAGACTACAATCGTTGTCTGCTGTGAGGATCTTCTGTACTCAGGGCCCCGAATGTTTGTGGCAAGTGAAAGTTTGTCTCAGCAAAATATAAGATTTCTCACAGTAGCATACCGTATGACCACACGTCGCTCTGCACCTTGTAGAGCCCATGGAACATGCTTTCTGAAGACATCCACTTTACAGGCAGAGGCACCTAATGGACATGACCGCATGGCCACAAGCACAACAACAATACGTTCAGTAAATTCAGTTCAGGCCGATGCATCGCGATTCGTCATACGTTTTTTGCGTCAGGCCACATTCATCTGGCCAAATTAGCGTCATCTAGCCCTCCACTACCCTGAAGGGTTAAATGTGTAGTGACATCACGGGATGTCACTGTGTGGTGCCGGCCCTAGAGAGGCACGGCGTGCGGTGTATTGACATCGCGGATACCACTCTGGTGTGGGTGTAGTACCGGCCCTAGAGGGGCTCGGTCAGCGCTGATTGATCCCGCTGGATGGCATCACGCTTGGCGTGCAGTGCCAACCCAACAGGATAGGGTGTGGGAGTGCCGGCCGTAGGAAACGGGTTACTAAATGCTATGGCACTCTGGTTGACCCGAGAGGACACGTGACCGGTTAAGTCTACAAAGGGGCCCCAAGTGGGGTCTAGGGGTGGTCACGTGGTCGGGGTCCAGATCCTGCTGCTCGATGATTCTTGAAGGTGGTCGTGGCCAAGGGCGGAGCCAGCCACGCCACAGAGAATATAAGCTGGGTCCCCCAGAGGGACCGGCGTTGTTGTTCATCCTGAAGAACCTTTGTCTACGTCTACGTTCTACCGAGTCTCCAACACATGGACTGGGACCCGAGCTGTGGTCCCGTTCTGTCGTAGCTAGTCATGTTGTAATTAGTGTAGTTAGCCTGGTGGTCACCACCACAGGTTCTTATTCTGGGCCAGTTACCCCGTGTACCACATGGGGTGGGGAGGAGGAAGGGGATTTGTGAAATTGCCCCATATTTTCAACTGTCGGCAGAGCAGGGAGATTGAATCCAATTGCCGACCTCTGGATTGCAAGTCCAGGGTGGGAGAGCCATTGCACCACCGTGTGTGGCAGCACCCCCGCTCTTTTTTTCTTAGGGGCTGTGCAAAATAAAATAAAAACATTGAGTACAATGAAAGTGATGGGCCTTCCATTCCGATGATGGTGATGACATTGGCGATACTGATAATGATGCTGATGATGCTAAGTAAGGTGAAGGACTCACTTTGCCCTTCACCACGTAGTTGGGGTCAGTCTGGACGTTCCGTGCCAGCCCAAAGTCGCAAATCTTGGCGATGTGTCCATGCGTTACCAGCAAATTCCTCGCAGCCAGGTCGCGGTGGATGCACTAAAAAAAAGAAAAAAATTCCCTGTGTGGCCTTCAACAAACTTGGGGCAACTTCTGTGAAGGTCGGCCACGGTACACGACGGGGTGGGTGCCCAGCACCACGCCCGGCCGCCTTTGTCTCCCCAGTGTAGATGTTTATACACCGCACCAGGTACTCATTTGAGTATGAGTCCATCTGGGGAGGCCCATGACCGGTTCAGATAATTGTCACTGGTGTTGGCCGTGAGCGGGAATCGAACTCTGGCCATTGGGTTCGTAGTGCAGTGAACTAACCACTGAGCGACCACTCGCCACCCAGACAGACATATTAAGGGCAACAAAGACGTGCACCACAGACACAGTCACATACAAAGACACAGTTAAACACGCACAGTCACAGAGATACAGTTAAACATACTCTTTGGTTCTTTCGGTAAAGTAACATAGGTATAAAATAAAACAAATCACGACGTTTCGGGCGCAACACAAGTGTCCCTCATCAGGTGGGAAAGCATGATCTGCTGCTGAGGCAGACTGTTTTAAAAGGTTTGAAATAGGTGTAGCCTAAGGGTCATAAAGAAGTGGGCGGGGCTAGTGATGTTAATGTGAGAAATTAGCATGTAAATGTAAGATCGGAGAGCGGCCTCCTCGACGAGGGCTTCAAATCAAGACAGTTAAACACGCGCAGTCACACATGGTCAAATTGAAACACAGAGGTGAATTTCCGGAGGTTCTTAAAGATGGTCATGGCCCTGTAGGGATAGAGACAGACAGGCACGGAGATACATACAGAGAGACACAGAGACAGGTTAAAATCATCACGTATTTTCATCATTATGTTCCACCACTCTTTTAACCGAGGAGAGAGGCTCACTGCTGATTCACTCCTCTCGCGACTCACGTTCTTGTGAGCGAGGAAGGCCATACCGCTCGCGACCTGCTCCGAGAAGCTCGGGAGGTTGTCCACCCCGGATGGAGTAGAGTCGCTCACGATCGCTTCTCTCTCCGACGACGACGCGTCCCAGCCTGCGGCGCACAAGGAAGCCCGGACGATTCAGAAATGTCCTAACTATAGAGTATCTATAGTAGATCATCGATTATTCGGCGGCTACGGGGGGGAAGGGGACACCAAATTTTTTAACAACGCCGGATATTCACTACATAATAATTTTAAAAAGCAATTTTTTTGCACATTCTTGCATAGCATTGTTTTTAAATGTTGTGAATGTTTTGTTGTCTTTTAAATTAGTTTACTATATGAAATTGGTGTGAATAAACATACAAATACACAGAAATAAATATCCTACTGTAAAATGTAACCTATTTACTGTACCGTACTTACCAATCCAATCTCGAAGACTCTGAATGGAGTGATGTATATACGTGCAGTATTGTCATTTTTTAAAGTTGTATTTAGTGTATAATGTACCGTCCGTAATATTTAACACTGAAATGAAGTCGGTGGCTGCTCTGGTTAATACCGCGGTCTACTTCGCAGTAGACACAGTTAGAGCGAACACGTACATGATTAGAAAAAGAGAGTCGGCCAAGTGTTGTGTGGTGTAATTACCCAAATTTGAGAAATTTACTCGCAAATTATTCCATCGGGGAAGCTGCCTAATAACATCACAAACCCACTTGGCAGGGTAAAGCCCGCTTGCAAGGCTGTGGCTGCACAGGGGCAGCTGCCCCCAGTCCATGGAAACTGGTACTGATGTAGTTTACGAATCGCCATGGGCGGCATGGTGGCACATTGGTAAGTAACCCTTGCGCCTTGCAGCAAGAAAGCTGGGTTTGATTCCCGACTCGGGCGCGTTTCGGCGTGGAGTTGTCATCTTCTCTCCCCCTGTTCGTCAGAGTGTGTAAGTGCAATGAAGTGTTTGAGTGAGTGTGTGAGCGAGTGAGTTAGCGTGAATGTGTGAGTGTGTGAAGATTGTATGTTCTCCCCCTCTTCTGGGTCTCCTCCGTGTTCTCGAGTTTCCTCCCATAGTAAAAAAAATACCCAATACAACGAGTCTGGCATTGGGCAAAACATCCCAATACTGAAAAATCACCTGCAAATTACTCAATTGGGACTACACAGTGACAGCAAAAACTTCGCAGGACCCTCATGAAGAAGTCTTGAGTTTTTGCACAGTAAACAAATGTAATAATAAATCTTGACTTAAAGCTTTTGTAACTGCAGGAAGACATTCTTTGGGTCTTTCGGTAACGTCACGTAAATAGGTTCAAATGAAATAACCAAAAATAACAAAAAACTACGACGTTTCGATCACAACACAAGCTTTTGTCATCAGGAAGAAAAAAAGAGAGGGGGACAGCTGCTGAGGCAGACAGTCTGCCTTATCTCAACCGGTGTTGTCCCTATCCTAGGTAAACTCTGTCTTAAATGAGTACCTGGTGCAGTGTGTAGACATGAGCACTGGGGAGACAGAGGTGGCTGCATGCGCGTAGTGCTGGCCACCCACCTCCTCGTGGGCCACGCCGCCTAACAGCAGCACAGTCTGTTAAGGCTTATTTGGGTGATCTTCATCTTTGTTGTACGCTTCTGCCATCTTGTGTGTCCGCTGTCACAGATTCCAGGCTACAACCCTCCGGAGTCCACCCCATGGGGCTCCCCTTCTCCCCGGCCCAAAAAACCCAGACAGTACTCGTGCATCATGCATGCGGTGTCAGCAAGAGGTAAGAGGTGCATGAGTGGGCACACACTCTGGGTTTTACATCTGCAGAGTTAGTTAAGTGTACAGTGTGCTCGCAAGCAGAGGTGAACAATAAAAAAATCAGTGGCGGTTATGAGAAACGCTACCCTGAAGTAACGGGCGGTTTGCACTCTGAACTTGCAATCCAGAAGTTACTGGTTCGTTTTCCCATCGCAGCGTTTGAAACAGTGGCGCAATTTTCTTAAATTTACAATTTTTACCTTGCCAACCAGTACAAACAGCCAGGTGAGGTGTATAAGCGTCACTATATATGAATAGTTTAGGACATATTATGCCCACAAACTCACCCGTTCACGCACTCAACCACCAACTCAATCTCACTCAAATGACCAACTCACTCTCACTCAAACCACCAACTCACTCAACCATCAACTCACTCAACCCACCATCTCACTCAAACCACCAACTCACTCAACCATCAACTCACTCAACCCACCATCTCACTCAAACCACCAACTCACTCAAACCACCACCATCTCAATCAAACCACCAACTCACTCAAACCACTATCTCAAACCACCATCTCAAACCACCAACTCACTCAAACCACCATCTCACTCAAACCACCATCTCACTGAAACCACCAACTCACTCAAACCACCAACTCACTCAAACCACCACCATCTCACTCAAACCACCATCTCACTCAAACCACTATCTCAAACCACCATCTCAAACCACCAACTCACTCAAACCACCATCTCACTCAAACCACCATCTCACTGAAACCACCAACTCACTCAAACCACCAACTCACTCAAACCACCACCATCTCACTCAAACCACCATCTCACTCAAACCACCACCATCTCACACAAACCACCAACTCACTCAAACCACCATCTCACTCAAACCACCATCTCACTCTAAAAGGTTGAAGGTTAAGGTGCAGGCAGCCCTGAAAATATATTGGCTCGTGCCACTGCAAGCTCCCTTCTGGAGGATATGTTGTTGAGCCAGACGTTTGGAAGAGGTGGGAGTAACCCACATTTTACCCCACCACACACGACCTGCCGATGGACTACCCATTGACAGTGCTGAGTGGACAACGGCAGGGCCAGTGAGGGGGGATTTAAGAAACGGTTCAATCACCTGCCGCGCTTGGAGGATGAACCGGCGGCATTTGGGTTGCCAAGCCCAGTGTGATAACCGTCACATTATGGCAGCATCATAATCTGAATATTTTTCCTGGATCAATCCGATGAGCTATAAAGCTCTTTTTCACAGGTGTCCAGCACCACTTCATCATATGGATGAGGGGTTCCTGAATCAGGTGAGAGACAGATTTGTCCTCCTCTACCAGGTGAGGTCAGGCAATTTTACTTCTCACTTCACCTTCCTCACCTCAACTGGTAAGGTAGGAAAATCATTGCTCCTGAACTAGGTGAGAGCCCAATCAGGTGTGACCCGTGGTGCATAAGGGGACCACACCAATGATAAAAAAAAATACTAAACTATTTTTTATTTTCATTGTTCTTTTGGTAAAGTCTCGTAGAAGATAAATAATAAAAATATAAAACAATACAATTCTCACGACGTTTCGACTGCAACACAAGCAATCATCATTCCTTCTACGTGACTTTACCGAAAGAACCAAGAATATGAATGCCTGCAGTCACGAAAGCTTTAAATCAAAATGTATTTTTTATTTATTTACCAAGGTCACATCTATAACAGCAGCCACTATACCTGACCAGTGTTACTCATTTCTACTGTTACCTATTATGATTAGTGTGTGGACCCACCACAAAATGTCATACTTAACTTGCAGTTCATCAATCTTTGTAATAGCGTAATCAACCAGATTATGCGTTAATTGTGTTTTGACCGACCGTCTGTGTTGCTTTATATGGTTTCCAAATTTTGCTAAATACTGTTTGTTTGGTATGCTTCTCTCTCTGTGTCCCCTGTTGTATCTGTGTTAGTTTCCCCCTACTTGTGTGTCTGTATATACATATGGGGTTATGTGTTTCCTCTCTCTCGTAAATTTAGCTCTTCTGTACCTGATGATGGCTGCTTGTGTTGCAACCGAAACGTCGTACGCTATTATGTTATTTTATTATTTCTTATTTATACGTGACTTTACCGAAAAAAAACAAAGAGTAATTCCTGCAGTCACGAAAGCTTTGAATCAAGTCTGTAGTGCCTCTTGTTAAACAGTGCTTCAGTTAAACAGGAAAATTAATAAATCCAGCAGGCATGACTTGAAAAGTAACACATTTACATTTTGGGTGGCACTCTAAATCGTCCGGTAAATCGTGTCGCCAATTATAATTTCTGCGTTTATCTGCGCGTGTCTGTGTACCCCCAGTGGAGGAATACGTGCGCAGCTTGCTGGACAACCCTGAGTTGATTGACCGTCTGGCACTGGCCTCGGAGCAGGTGAGACTCCGTATGCATGCATCAGCTCTGCCCCCCCCTCATATTTATGGTGCGGGCCTGTACCCTTGTCCGACCCCTCACTTCCGCGTTGCATCCAGCTGCCTCACTGAAGAAAGGGACACTTGCCTTGGGCTGAGTACGACGTTTCGCTGGTTGTAATCGCCAGGGAAACGATATACTCGATTTGTAAGTGTTGTGGGTTTACTCTCCAATACACTGGCGTGCTGCAGTAGTAACTAATTGACACGTTTTGTTTTACGTAACAAACCTTACTAATTGTCTGTGCCGGGTTAACTACGCACATTTACGCGCTCTTACCCAAAAAACCTTTATTATGGATAATATTGGTCACAAAAGAACACGTGTTAAACAGCTCCCGTTTAGAACGTCTCATCCTCACCATCAATGGTCAATCAATCAAATAAATCCTAGATTTATAACGTGGCATATTTACCAAAAAGCAGAGACGGAAGGGTGAAACTCTAGAGGTAGCTCTATGATATCCGCTTTTGTGGAACGTTCTCTAACACGGATGGCCGTACTGCTCTGAGATAAATGAGACTGGATCCTTCGTCTCGTTACGTGATGGCGGTTGCAAAATTGTTGTTGACGCGTGCATGTGCCGTGCGTGTGCTGTGTACGTGTGCAGGATGTGGTGGAATCCCGGGTAATCTTCCCCGAACATCTCCCGCTGTCCCAGCTGCAGCAAGGTGTGCGCTCCGGCCGGTTTGTCCAGGGAACCTTCCTTGCGAGTCGTGAGAATTACCTGGAGGGGACTCTGAGGGTGCGAGGGGACGGTGACAGTGATAAAGAGGTACACGTTTCACAAGCCTGCGTCTGGAAGGAACAATGCTGTCCGATCGTATCTGTGTGAGTTTTAAAAACACATTTATAATTAAGCAGTGGCATAGCGTTCTTGGCATGAGCAGTAGCTCTTAACCTTTACTGCAAGGCTGCAGTAAAGGTTAAGAGCTACTGGGCTAAAATATTTGTATTTTGAACGTCTTTTGCACCCTACGTAGGTGTCATAGCCTGGCTCCTGCCCCCCCGGCCTGTGAGTCTTGGTGCAGTTGCACTGCCTGCACACTCGATAGCTACGCCACCACAACCACAGTATATACGTTAATTGTGACTACTTTAATAATAGGGTTTTTCCCTTTTTTCTGGCAACAAAACTGAAACCTTTTACAAGGAATCATGTGTGCATTAACCACAATACTTGTGGTCAAAATGCAAACAAAAAACACACTATGATAATATATGCATTGTCCTTGAGACTGATTGGTTCACACCAGGGACGGCTTTCTTTTGAGCCTCGACCCAATTGGTGCGAGACCAGAGGACGCCAAAAGGCGTACGCATATATTGCAAATATTATCAGTGTGTTTTTGTTTGCATTTTGACCACAAGTATTGTGGTTAATGCACACCTGATTCCTTGTAAGAGGTTTCAGTTTTGTTGCCAGAAAAAAGGGGAAAAACCCTATTATATTTTGGTACTGGCAAAGGAGGTCTAATGATGGTTGTGACTACTTTGTTAACAAAATGAATGGTCTATTTCCACCTCCAAAATGTAACGTTAAATAACAATTAGGTACATTGGCCCTTTGTTGGAAAAAAAAAACCCAGTCTAGAAATTGCCCTACTTGAACATATGTTACTGAAAAACATTGGTTTCAGAAGATTCATGGGCTCATAGTCCTACATTTTAAATTGTTTATTCGTGGTATTAAAACTCTTGTACAGTAAAACCTTGGATTGCGAGCATAATTCGTTCCGGAAACGTGTTTGTAATCCAAAGCACTCGTATATCAAAGCACTCGTATATCAGTTGTGATCACGTGACGCTCGGCAGTACAAAGCTGCTCGTATTGCAAGACCCTCGCTCGTTTATCAAATTAATATTTATTAAAAATTTTGCTTGTCTTGTAAAACACTCGCAGACCAAGTTACTCGCAATCCAAGGTTTTACTGTATATGCTGCTCTCTAACAGCACTTGGCCCAGCGGTCTGTTAAGACTATACGGGGGATCTTTTTTGTCTGCGTGCAGGTGTTGATCCAGGGGCTGCAGCATTTAAACCGCGCGATGCACGACGACATCGTGTGCGTGGAGATGTTCCCCGAGGAGCGCTGGGTTGCCCCCTCCTCGCTGGTCCTGCACGATGAGGGCGTCGCAGGGGATGTTGCAGAAGAGAATGAAGAGGATGTGGTGAGTGGAGCGTCAACACTGCCGAACCAAAATCAAACCCAGACACCTGCAGTGTGCGTGTCTCTCTCCCCGTGGTCGCATGGATTTTTCTCCAGGTCCTCCGGCTTTTCCCTCCACAGTTACAATCTGACATGCACTTAGAGTATGTGGCTGCTATCAATTTCAAATGTGATAAGATACTTCACTGAACGATCATTTGTGGCCAGGTCACTTAAAAAGAGCTATAGAGCTCTCAGGGTCCTTACCTGGTAAAGTTATTTAGTTTATAGTTTTTAAATAGTTTTAATATAAATTTTGATTTAAAGCTTTCGTGACTGCAATAATTCATATTCTTAGTTTTTTTTCAGTAAAGTCATGTTGAAGGGAAACAACAAAATAATAAAATATATAAAACAATAAAAAAATTCTCACGACGTTTCGACCATAACTCAAACGGTCGTCTTCAGGTGTGTTGGTTTGCATAAATTTATTTTTAAACGGCGCATTTATTTATTTATAAAAACGTTAGCGCCACGCGCAACGATTTGGCAGTTTATTTAGGACTAGCCCATCTATATTCTGAAAAGAGGAGGGGGGAGACGACATTTTTTATAATGTATGCTGTCTGAAAGCCACTGTAAGCGTGAACAATCAATTAAGACCTGAAATGGTTTATCAAATCTTTCCAATGATTGCTAAGATAGAATCCATCTTCTCGGTTGAAATTGTCTCTGTGCTTGTATATGTGGATAGCCTCATGAACGAATCTCTCATGGAAGCCAGATGGCTTACAAAGAACCTCTGTCTTGGAAAAGTCAATGGCATGTGAGCCTACTGAATTAGAACAATGATCTGCCACGGCCGAGGTGTTGGTCCTACCGTGTTTAAGGTCTGCTTTGTGTTCACGAATGCGGTCCGAGACATGGCGTTTGGTTTCTCCAATGTAACTACTACCACAGAGGCAACTTAGTTTGTAGACACCAGGGTATTGTATGTCCGGAATCACATCTTTTACAGACGGAACCAGATCACGGATTTTATGTAATGTGTTGAAACGGACCTGGATCTTGTGTTTATTCAGGATTTTGGAGATCTTTTTTGTGACCCCCGCAATGTAGGGTAAAGTGATGGTTTTGAAAGGCTCCTCAAGAGGGTTCTTCTTCATGGTTTGAGTGATAGCTTTGCGGATTGTATAGTCGGAGTAACCATTAGCCCTAAGAGCTTGGTGTACGTGCTTGAGTTCACTGCTTATGTGTTCCTGGTCGGATATGCATTGGGCTCTATGATACAGAGTCTTGATGAGAGAATTCTTCTGTGATGGATGGTGATGGGAATCCGGTTTCAGATAAGCATCCGTATGGGTAGCTTTCCTGTAGACAGAGTGGCTCATTGAACCATCAGGTCTCTTTTTAATTAGGACATCCAAAAAAGGTATCTTGCCATCTATTTCGACTTCCATGGTAAATCTGATGGCTGGGTGTATGGAATTGATGTGGTCGAAGAATTGGTCTAGAGCAAGCCGGCCATGTGGCCAGATGACAAAAGTGTTATCCACGTACCTCTTCCATAAGGTTGGGCGCAGAGTGGCAGTCTGGATGGCGTCAGTCTCAAATTTCTCCATGAAAATGTTAGCTATAACTGGAGAAAGGGGGGGAGCCCATTGGGGTGCCCTCAGTTTGTTTGTAGAAAGTTCCATTCCAAGTGAAGTATGTATTGGTTAAACAGTGTCTCACCAGGGGGGGTACCTCAGTGTTTAGTCCTTGATGAACCAAGTCTTCAATGATTGCAATGGTGTCAGGTACAGGAACCTTGGTGAATAAGGAAACTACATCAAAACTGATAAGCAGGTCGTCTGGGGACAGGGAAATACCCTTGATTGTCGATACCAGGTGAGTCGAATTTTGTACCACAGAGGTGGTCTTTCCAGTGAAAGGACGCAGGATTTCAGACAAAAAACGAGCTAGTTTGTAGGTGGGGGAGCCGATAGTAGAGACTATGGGACGAAGGGGTGTATCTACTTTATGTATTTTTGGTAAGCCGTAT
Source organism: Petromyzon marinus (assembly GCF_048934315.1). NCBI lineage: Eukaryota > Metazoa > Chordata > Hyperoartia > Petromyzontiformes > Petromyzontidae > Petromyzon > Petromyzon marinus. The sequence goes on along the minus strand of NW_027423677.1, from coordinate 1,971,652 downwards.
AATCTTGGTGGCCTGGCAGCAGAAGGTTTCAACGAAAACTGTTTAGATTGATCAATTAATGCGGTTGAATCAGAAATTATTTTGTTGGTTTGTGTGACGAGGCTGTTGGTGGGATCTCTTTTTATTTTTGTATAACTACCATCGTCGAGTAATTCTTTAATTTTGTTGTTGTATTCTATTTTATCCATGATGACAGTAGCATTGCCTTTGTCAGCTGAGAGGACTACAATATCATTCCTCTTTTTTAATTTATATAATTCAAAACGCTCATCTTTGCTGAGGTTGCTAGCTGGCATCTTAGCGTTTTTGAGGGTTGCAGCGATTTCAGATCTTGCTACGTCTGCAGCGATGTGACCCAGGCCCCTGAGAGCACCGTCTACACATACCAGTTAATGATATAATTGGGCAATTATATCATTAACTGGTATGTGTTTAGGTGTGACTGCAAAGTTTAGACCTTTAGCTAAAACGGATTTCAGACTATCGGAAATAGAACTGTTACTGCGATTAATTACGACTTTGTTAACGTCTAACTATAAATGCACCGTTTAAAAATAAATTTATGCAAACCAACACACCTGAAGACGACCGTTTGAGTTATGTTCGAAACGTCGTGAGAATTTTTTATTGTTTTATATATATTTTATTATTTTGTTGTTTCCCTTCAACGTGACTTTACCGAAAAAAAACTAAGATTATAGTTTTAATATAGTTTAAACAAAGAATAACAACAAAAACTCAACCACTTCAAGAGAGACCTTAAACATAATGAACACCGTGTGACCAGACAACAATCCACATTAGAGATGCTGTTAGCTTGATTTTGCGTTTATTAAATGACTTTACATTACATTACTTCAAAATCAAGTCAGGAGTGCTAATCATTTCATACTATTTTTGTATGTACGTAGGGGTTATTTGACCATACTTCGATGCGGGTTGGTGAACGGGGGGGGGGGCATAGATCAGGAGCATAGAAGGACAGGACAACAGTTCATTTTGCTGTACTGCGCTCTGCTGCCTGCCATTTTGGCGCAGAGCCTATACCACCTGTTATGCATATCCAGGCTCAACACGGTGGCGCTTCCACGGTCTGAGCTCCTTTTTAATGTTTATTTTAATTAACTTAATTAGAACTCAAGAGATCAGGACACGTATCATTTGCGAGAGTGACCTGGGTCACAGGGTGGCCTCTATATTGAAAACTAATTTCTTTAGAACTGCTTTTTGTATTTAGATTGTTGTCCTTTCCGCGCACCTCCGATTAGCATGGTTGGCTGTGTACGGTGCGAAATAAGTTCTACATGCATACATACCACAGTGACAAAATGCAAAACATAATAAAGTACAGCAATGAAGTTAATTGAAATTGGCACGAAAACAACTGTGGTTTATGAAAAGTCGACAATATTGCACAAACATAAACAAGTGTTAGATATTAAATCGCATGTAGTGCAAGTTGGCTTGGGCAGATTATTTATAGGCTGATCATTGCACAGTTATACTTATTAAAACGTTACGTAAACATTAAACACATATAGGGTGACTGATGTGCTAAGCAGGTAAGAGAAAATGTCAATCAGTGAAATCATAAAGAATCGAGAGATTAAGCATCAAATTGTGAATTAGATGGGAGGGTAACCTTTGTTGTAGATAATATTGGTCGCAAAAGCTTACACGTTTTTTTTTAAACGTGTGGTATCTGATGGGCGTGTTCCGGTTGATTCTATCAATCGCCAGAACTGTTTTAACTTATAAATATTTACGGAGGACTCCTCACTGTGATCTTTTGTCATTTTAACAAAGCGTCAGTCTCATTATTGACATTGATGAGACACAGCATGAAACCACATCCGCAGGTTAAGCGCTATTGTTTTGGATTGCTCCTTCCCCTTCAAGCCAAATTGTATTGTGTTATGCAGTGAGTTGGTTAAAAAAATAGTTATTTCATTATTTCAGTGTGTGAGAGAGACGCTACTGTGGTGAGTGCTCATTTGAGTTTGCGTTGTCATCTCCCGGTGCTATCCCAGCTGCTGCTGCTGCTGTCGTCGCTCTTGCTTAGATTACGCAACACGATGTGTGTCCTTTGTTATGGTCTCCAGCTGAAAGCCGAAAGTGGGAAGATGCGTCGGCCCACTGGCAAAGTGGTCGGCATCATCAAGCGGAACTCGAGGCCGCTGTGCGGCATCCTCATGCCCAGCCCAATCAAGGAGGTGGGCTGATCTCAATGTGTGTGTGTACGTGTGAGGAGCGGTAATGTAGCGGTTAGCGCGCTGCGCTACGAATCCTGGGACCCGATTTGGATTATATTTATCGCTCATAACCAATAAACAGCGCCAAATGTCTGAACCTGTCTTGGGCCCTTCCCTAGGTCGACTCGGCCATAAATGAGTCTCTGATGTGGCATGTAAACATCAGCGCTGTGGAGACAAAGGCGGTCGGGCATGGTGCTGGCCGTACCCACCCCGTCGTTTGCCGTACCAGCTTGAATAGGTGTGTGCTGACGGCACTTGCCCAAACAGTTTGTTGAATGCCTTACTGGGGGCTCTTTGGGCGTGTTGCAGGCCACCCGCCACCTGTTCACGCCCGCGGACCGCCGCATGCCACGAGTGCGGGTGGAGACAAGACAAGCAGCGTCCCTGCAGGCCCACCGCATCGTGGTGGCCATCGGTGGCTGCGACACTCCTGCTACCCGAACGTACGACTGCACCGTGACGCCCCGGACGCCGTGACACCTCACCCGTCTGTCCCGTGGTCGGCATCGTCGGGCTCATCCTTCTGTCACTTGACACGCGGCCACGCGGCTCCGTATGCAATACAGCCGTCGAACCCAAAACACGAACGGTGACACGGTGAATTGGAAGTCAGGGTGGATGAAGTGGCACCACTGTGATATTTTTTTGTTTGAAAGCATGGCAAACTCACCTGTGATTCAACCTAGGTTATTAAGGTGTTGTAAGTTGATAGTCTCAGCCCATTCACCAATAACTGCACCAAAAACGATATTAAATTTGGTCGTGCACTTCGATTGTTTGATTTCCATCTCTGAGAAAACTACTGCGTTTGACTGCCATGTGATGAACATTACTTTGATTGGCAGAGTGGTTGGAAAAGCACTGCCCCCCTACAATTTGGACTGCATTTCACTTCAATGGATCTTAGAAGTAGCTCTGTTATGTCTGCTCCTGTGGGTCGTCCTTGACCACGAAGGGTTTGTATAGATTGCTTGTCTTGTGCGATACCATTAACACAATGAGAAACAAAATTGGTGAAAAGTTAAATATATTGTTAAGATGTATTCTTTGGGTTGTATCTTTGTTTAAACAGATGTCGGTTAATATTCTACATAATGTACGTTAGGTACAAGGTTGGCATTGTGGTTGTGCTTTTCATACCTATTTGCCACTGCACAACCGAGCGACACCATGGCTGGCACGGTTTAGTAGGCTGCAGGTTGTTTATCCACTGCAAAAGCGGATCCATGCCATGGACGGTCAATGCTTTGAACAAGGCTAGGCACGTGCAGATGACGCTGTGGTGCCACGTCCCCGCGGTGTACTGACTGCCGTCACACAATTAACGTGTCGCTAGCCCCGCCCCTGGCCCTGCTCGGCCCCCGGATATATTTGGATGCCTTGTGGGGCCAGCATACTACGGTTTGGTTCTGGTTCGACACGGCAAAAAGCCAGTGGGTGACCACAGACACTTCGAGAGATCTGCACTGTCTGGGTTCCAATGTACCAGTGGAAAAGGGATACCGGTGACGATTGGCCACGTATGTGCATATGCATGTTGAACTTCTTCCGTACCATACGTAGACAACCGTGCTAATCGTCGGTGTGCTTGTGCAGGGCCATTTTGTGCGCTCTCTGGGCGAATGTGGGGATAAGGAGACGGAGACGGAGGTGCTGCTGCTGGAGCACGACGTGCCACACCAGCCCTTCAGCCAGGCCGTACTTGCATGCCTGCCCCCTCCCACGTTCAGCATCACAGCAGAGGTACGCATGAGACGTGTGACGATATGTCAATTCATCGATTGAGTTCAATTCTTACGCCTGCGGTGTGTTGGTGTGTTCGGTCGTGCATGTGAGAATCCTTTACTTCAATGTTCTTTATTACAAGGCCCACGGGCCACTGGTGGCCCCTGGGTGGCCTTTGGTGTGGCCCATGACGTGTGGCCCCCGACGTATAGGCCCCCGACAATAGACAAATGCGAAAACAGCCCCCATCATCATCATCGTGCTGTCAAACCGCAATAGTTTCAAGATGTTTGGCCTGCGTAGAATACCTTCTAGAGGACCTCTCTGGAGCTCTCCCTCCAGTCGAGGTCCTTCCGCTGCACTGGCATGAACGAGAAGCCACGGGGCTCTACACCTTTACCGCAGACCGTATATAGAAAAGCCGTCGACCTGAAAGAAAGTCGATGGCTCGGACACATCATCGTAAGAAGAGAGGAAATTCACATCGGAGGAATGAAGGCGATGGACTTATGGAAGCACCAGGGCGGAGACCCGAGAGGCAGGCCTCGAGAGATGCGGATCAAAGTGGTGAGCCAGGATATGGAGGACTTTGCAGTAGCCGTGGAGATGGTCCAGTACATAAATGAATGGAGCAAGGGGACTACAGACTTTTTTCCTATAACGCTGTACTTGCGTTCCTGAAGAACACCGAATTGTGGAAAAATCGCATAATAAATAATATAGGGTAAAGCACAGTCCGCGATAACACGTGAGATGCGTACGCAGGCTTAACAAAGACTTCGGGTACGTGAGTAGCATCTAGAAGCATCCAGAAACATCCCGCCTTGTGTGATGCTACACCGAGGCAACCGTACAACCGCTTATTCTGCCTCGCACAACGCAGTTCTGTTCACTCGATCGCCTTTTATCCAATTCGCATCCATGTTATGAAAAAATGTGTTCCCTAATGCATTCATCGCATTATATCTAATTCACGATATGAAAACACGCAGAGTTATAGGAGAACGGACTGTACTTTCAGAATATTCAGTCGCCTATTGAGAAGATAGAACGCCATTAGAATGAAGTTGGTTTACCCATGTATGGCTCACCCTGTGTTTTGTTTGTTGTAAGGCAGCGTTTTGTTGAACCTGGTGCTGTGTGTGTCCCGTACAAGGACCAGGCTGGCAGGGAGGACCTTCGTGCGTTGTCCATCTGCAGTGTGGATCCTCCAGGCTGCACAGACATCGACGATGCCCTACACTGCAAACCGCTCGACAATGGGAACACCGAGGTATTCATTTGGTGGTGGTAATCGTGGTCACGGTCGCGGTAATTCGTGCCTATTCCTTTCATGGTTTTGTCAATGCTAGCGGAGGTTACAAGGGGAGTTTAAGTGGCACAATGATAAGTGCACTGCACATTCATCCTGTCAAGCTGGTTTATCCAGTCATGGCTAACACCGGTACAGAGTGATATCTAAAAAAAACTGCCCAAGTTCTCCCCTTCACCACCTGCATTGACCATCGTAACAAAGCAAGGTCAAATGACAATCGCAACCCATTATGGCATGGAGAAGCCCTCATCCTGCAGTGGATTGACAAAGGGGTGGACAATATTCCTGTTATTAAGTTTCCAAACATTGTTGCCTTAGTGCCCGTATTCTTGGTCTCTGCTCGGCTCAGGACTGACTTCAACATGGCTTGGTTCTGGCTTGATCTGCTCCGTTGCCTCCAAAGAAGTATGAGTTGCTCAGCTGTGCCTTGGCTCAGGCTCAGCTCACGGAAATTCTGAGCGTGGCTGGGAGCATGCAGAGATATACGTGGAGGCACAAGGGACACGGAGGCTCAGGGCTGGAACCATGCTTAGAGGCAGCTTGGGTTTTAAGCGTTGCTTTGATGTGGCTTATTGAGAATTAGAATCAGAATATTTATACTGGAGGAATCCAATGAGCTATAAAGCTATTTTTCACATGTCCAGTAGAGGCGGGTAAGAACGTTACAACAGCAAACAGTACAAAAACATAATAGTAGTGCAAAGTACAAGAAAGATCAACAAATAACCCAAACACAAACAAATACAACTAAACCATCCCCATCTTACCAGGAAAAGCCCACTGAGGTATTGATTTATTTTTGATTAGTGACCTGGCCACAACTGAATAGCTCAACAAAGTGGCCCATCATTTGGACATTTATAGCAGCCAAAATAATAGAAATAATCTCAATGCATGTTGCGCGAGAGCCAAGCCTGAGCCAAGCCATGGCTAAGACCCCACTGGCCTAAGTGTCCACGTCACTGGCCGAATGCCTGGTTCACAATGAATGCACCAGGTAGTAATGGGTGTGCATTTCATTTCACATTATTGTGCTTTGGTTGGAGTGGCTATGGTGGAGGTTATGCATGCATGTGGAGTGAGCGACTTCCGCCAGACGTCTAGTAGAAGGCGTCTTATTTATTAAAAGCACACAGGGCGATACACTTCGTAACGCGGCTACACCTAGGCTGTACAAACACGCAGCCCATCTCCGTCCTGTGTAGCTACGCTGGCTGGTTGACGAGCGTAGCGGCGGAGACAGAGCTGCTCTTGCAGAAGAACCAGCCACGTGGTCGGAGACGAAGAGATGACGACCGTAGCGACGCAACCAGGACCCAGACCCCACGCTAACAGCCCCGAAGCTCTGATTCGGTGCTCTTTATATCTGCCTGGAGTGGCCAAGCTCCACCTCTGGCCACGCCCCCTTTCTAGAACCTTCTAGGCCCTTCGGGATGGTTCCCGGAGCTTATCGACTGACTCCGCCGTTGACCTTTACCCCAGATACGCCCCTTCATAATAAGGCATTATGTAATGCAGCTATAACCTTAATTACCATTAAGGGCCGGCAGGTATCACCCTGTCATTACACATCCATGCATGTGATGGTGGTGACGGTGTATTCATATGTGTGTTCTAGGTTGGGGTACACATCGCCGATCTGAGCTACTTTATCCGGCCGGGGAATGCCTTGGATGAGGAGGCATCTCTGCGTGGTACCACAGTTTACCTGTGTGAGAAGGTGAGATGTGGATTTCTTCTTGCCACAATATCAAGTGTTTTACGACCCGCCGATTTCATCCTTTCATTCTTAACTTTACGACATGATGTAAAATATTACGATGTAACGATCATCGCGGTACCAGTTTCCCCACAACTTTGTAATTGTATTTGACATTTTCACCACATTTTTTTGTGTGCTTTTCAGTACTTCCCGTATGAATAACGATAACTTAAAAATGAATTAGAATTAAAAAATGTGCAACAACAATGCTAAATATCTCTCATGATGTTTAAACAAGGTGATTTTTGTGGATTTATTATCATATGATGTACCGTGACATCATGAGTGGCAGGCTATCGGCGCAGTGGTAACACTCGTGCCTTGCAGCAAGGAGACGCTGGGTTTGATTACTCAACTCTTGTGCCTTTTCGCTTGCAGTTTTGTTTGTTCTCTCCCCTGTTAGTGAATGGGTTTCCTCTGGATTCATAAGATTTCCTCTAAATAAAACCCATACAATCTTAACTGGCATTCACGAAAACATCCCCTTGCTGAACAGTTACCTGCAGGTGACTTAATCATGTGTGGGTTTGCTTGCAAAACACTCGTTGAGTTGGTGCATATGTATTTGCCAGATTGTGTTTATTGACAGAGAAGTGGTTGGGTTTATGTGTTTGTGCGCCTGCAGAGGATTGATATGGTGCCAGAGTTATTGAGCTCAAACCTGTGTTCCTTGAGATCCAACGTCGACCGGTGAGATGCACCAACAACTGTTAACTCGCGAGTGCGCACATTGCAACCCATACTCAGCAGCTAACGTGCGTTGTTGCCAGTGCACATGTAATCCCATGATGCGTGGCACTGTTAAAGTGTCATTGTACAGATCCACACAAGCATGTGTACATACATAAGCAGCCAAACCAGGATGGCACAATGGTAACACGTGTCTCACAGCAAGAATGGCCTAGGATTGATGCCCGACTTGGTTGCCTTTCCATGTAGATTTTGTATGTTCTCCCCCTATTTAGCATGGGTTGACTCCAGGTTATCAGGTTTCCTCTCATCGCTAACATAAACGTGTTATTACTACTATGATCCTTAACCAAGGAAAGCCTCACTGAATCTCATAACTTCGGGAGGGTACTGCAAAGCTTTTGCAGTCGAACAATGGTTGCTACGTATATATTCCAGTTGAGTAATTTGTAACAACCCAAACCGGTATTTGGCCAAACATCCCGCTGCTGAAAGAATGACTCGACTACCAAAAACTTGGCAAGACCCTCCTGAAAAAGAGTCTCGAGACTTTGCGAGGCTTTCCTGAGTGAACACCCTGCACCACTCCAATGACGACGACTCCGCCACTCGACGGTGAATGGCGACGGTGCATGTGCTGTGCGCGTGCAGGCTGGCGTTCTCGTGCATATGGGAGATGACTCCAAAGGCTGAGATCGTGAGCACACGTTTTACCAAGAGCATCATCAATTCCAAGGTGATTTCCCCCCCCTCCCCCACAGACGTTCAGTTTTTGTAAAACTCTCGTTTGCTTTCACGTGTATTGTATCGGTGCCTTGCTATGTTAGTGCAGTTGAGGTTTCCGGATGGCTGAGAGGTCAGAGCGTTGAGCTTGCACCTCTGGGTTCACAAGTGGAGCGAGATGAACCGGGTTCACAAGTGGTAGTATGTATGTTGAACTTCTTTTGCACCGTACGTAGCCAACTGTGCTAAACGGAGGTGCGAGGTAGGACATGAAAGTAGTGAGTTGATGGTCTCTGTCCAGTCAACAATCACTGCACAAAACACAGGTTTTTTTTTAGGTTAGATCGTGTAAATATGTAAATGTGTCATTAAACCCACCCCCACCCGACACAGCCAACTAATAAAGGTTGTCACGTAAACAGAACATGTCAATTCGTCACGAGTACAGCACACCGGGTGTTGTACCAGTGACGAATTGGCCACGTTCTGTTTATGTGACAACCCTTACTAGTCGGCTGTGTCGGGTGGTGGCGGGTTTAACGACACATTCATGTATTTACACAATCTAACCCAAAAAACCTGTATTATGGATGATATTGGTCACGAAAGCCTATGTGTTAAACTCACTGCACAAAAGACCACCAAATTACATTGCACTAAATTTGGTTAAAGTCCAGCTTTGAGAATTAAAAAAATATCAATTTTGCTGTCTTTGGGTGAGCGTAACCCTCAGTGGTCATCGGGAGCCACGTAGACATCTGTTGAGTTCTGGCTTGGGCTTGGATCAGGCGTGGGCATTGTGTAATTGCGAGGACCCCATGGTTCACCCGTGGTGTGTTCATCGTATCCCCGCAGGCGTCTCTGACGTACGCAGAGGCTCAGCTAATGATGGACGACGCCGGGCGGAAGGACCCGGTCACCAGCAGCTTGCGTGGCCTCAACTCCCTGGCCAAGATCCTCAAGCAGAGGCGCATTCAAAACGGGTAACTCATTGTGAAGATCCTCATCCCCTCCACCACCTCTGGAGCGCTGAGCAGTATTAATGGGTGCACCACATTTAGTCGATCGGCAGGTCGCCTGTGGCGCGGTAAAGTGTGGTTACTCCCGTGTCTTCTAAGACATCCGGCCAGCGTGGAAGAGTAGGCTAAAATACATTGAGAGGGACTGTAAAAGGGTGTATCTCTAGAGCGGCCCCCTCTTATGGGAGCCCCCTTCTTCCAGAAGTGGCTTGAGCAAGCAATTGCAAGGCTGTACCTGTAGCTTTTTTTACCCCATGATGCATGAGGCTTGGGTGAATACCATGCACAAACAAGTGTTACAGGATTCATACTCTTTGTTTTTTTTTCAGTAAAGTCACGTAGGTAAAACTATAAAATAAAATAACAACTAAATTAAATCACGACGTTTCGGGCGCAACACAAGCGTCCTTCAGGTGGGACAACCACAGCCAGAAACAATCGCTGAAGTGGGCAAAAAAGGGCTGTTGTAACAAGAGGCTATATAGGTAAGAGAGTGGGGGGGAGCAAGGGGGAAGAGATAGAGAGGGTGGGTGTGGGATAGGGGAAGTGGGGTGCTGCTAGAGGGATTAAAGGGGCGAGCACGGCAAAATGCCGGGGGGGGGGGGGGGAGTGAGCAGGGCTGGGAGTGGGAGGCTGAAGAAGCTGGAGATGCGGAAATGAATGCAACAATAAAGAAGTTAAGGTTTAACCTGGTTAATAACATCCTTCTAGATTGGAGTGTTACAGGCTGCTGCGGGGCTACATTGTGGGCAATAGAGGACAATGCAGTGACATAAATTGTTTTACTCTACTTAATGCTCCCATGTCTGTGCTCCCCCACCTTTGCCAACGCGTACTGACCACCACGGTTAAGTACGGTAAAACCACCCCACGACCCGCATGACATGGGGCGGCCCTCATCCAGCAGTGGATTGACTTAACGAGCTGTGCATGTTCAACTCAAATATCTGAGTTTGTGAAGTGTCTTATATTAAGATTCTGTGTTGTTTTGGCTGGACATGATAATCGCTCATGTCCCTTCTCCACCCGTAGGGCATTGACTCTGGCATCCCCTGAGGTCCGATTCCACATGGACAGCGAAACCCACGACCCGATCGACCTGCAGACCAAGGAACTCAAGTGAGTCTCGTCAACAAGACACCTCCCATGACTGCAATCCGACTGTTGTGCAGATCTCTCTATCAGAATCAAAATATATTTCTACTGGAAGAATCCGATGAGCTATAAAGCTCTTTTTTCACAGATGTCCAGTTGGGGCAGGTCACAACGTTACAACAACAAACAATACAAGCACACGTCAGGATTGCAAAGTATTGGAAAGGTAAACAATTAACTTAAACAAATATACAAATAAAACTAAACTATTTTTATCTTACCAAGTAAAACCCTGACCACAAATGATAGCTGAACAAAGTGGCTTATCACGTGGGAAATTTATTATCAGCAAAATAATCGAAGATAAAGATTCTTGACCCTTGTGGTTGATGTGTTGTGGTGGCGGAAACTGGTGCGTGTACACAGGGAGACCAACTCGATGGTGGAGGAGTTCATGTTGCTCGCCAACATCTCCGTGGCGGAGCGCATCGTAGACGAATTCCCCGAGTGTGCGCTGCTCCGACGCCACCCGGCGCCTCCGCCTTCCAACAACGACATCTTGGTGAAGGCGGCGAAATCAAAGTAGAGTTAGAACCCCTTTTAACGACCACCCTTGTTAACTAATCGCTTAACAACGGGCCTCCATAGAGCTCAATGTGTAGGCTTAACCGACCATTTCTCTGTTAACGACGGGCTGTTGTAGGTACAGTAAATATGAATTAATGCCACGTAGAAGGGAAACAATAAAATAATAAAAATATAAAACAATAAAATTTTCACGACGTTTCGACTGCAACACAAGCAATCATCATCAGGTGTGAAAACCACAACAAGAAAATTTGAAAAAAGTGGCAGTTATTTTTAACGTTAGCACCACGGAGAGAGATTTGACAGTTTGTTCAGATGGACGAGTCCATCTATGTTCGGAAAAGAGGAGGGGGGAGACGAAAAATAATGGATGCGGTCTGAAAGCCACCTTAAGCGTGATCAATCAATTAAGACCCGAAATGGTTTATCAAATCTCTCTCCGTGGTGCTAACGTTAAAATAACCGCCACATTTTTCAAATTTTCTTGTTGTGGTTTTCACACCTGATGATGATTGCTTGTGTTGCAATCGAAACGTCGTGAGAATTTTATTGTTTTATATTTTTATTATTTTATTGTTTCCCTTCTACGTGAATTTACCGAAAGAATATGAATCCCTGCAGTCACGAAAGCTTTAAATCAAAACGAATTCATGCATTTATTAACAGTGTTTATTTTAATATGATGTGTTTATAATGTTAGTATCTTTATGTATTAATATCCATTGTTTAAATATTATAAAGTACGTTTTTTGGGTGAACAAGGGAAACTTTCGATGCTATCGGAACGAATTAAGCTTTTAACACGTATTTCCTATACTCGCTTAATGACCAAATCATTTAATGCTCGTGTTCGTGGAACCAATTACCGTCTTTAAGAGGGGTTCTACTGTCTCTAGATTCCACCAGAATGAATCGCGGTGCTTGGTGGATTAATACCGCTGCTCCGTTGGCATCTCGTGGCCATACCGCAGCCTGTATCTACTGTAAATTTAATCTTCATATTAAATAGAGGCTACAACAAATGTGAATATTGTTGTTGTTGTTGTCTCCCTGTACCGTTACAGATACTCGGATGTGATTGTGCACCGGCTGCTGGCCGTGTGCGTGGGCGCCGACCCCACGTACCCGGCGCTCACCGACAAGCAGAAGCAGCAGCAGCTCTGCAACAACCTCAACTACCGCCACAAGATGGCGCAGTACGCCCAACGCTCGTCTGTAGCTTTCCACACGCAGGTGGGAGGCGGAAGTGTGGGCCACGTGGAGCTTGCACGGCGTGTGCTTAGGCACCTGATAATGCGTCCATTCGTCTCTTGAAAACCATTTTTAAGGTCACGAAAGCAGGCATCGTATTGTGCGTGTAGTAAGAATCAATTGTTTTCTATTCGCACGCTTACGTGTGGTGGTGCCGTGGCTGTACTGGTTGGCTACACTTGACATTGCTTTTCAGCATTCTTCTGTGTTTGCTGAAAAACCTAGTCACTTGGCACATTTGCCCATGATGTGGCAACTTTATTTGATTGGCTCTGTCAGGTGATGTAGGATTATAGTCAATACAATTGACATTGTACCTTCACGATTGAACTCAAAATAATCCCCATGACATGATGCCAATAGCACAACTGGAATAAATTAGCGGGGGGATGCAGAAAAATACCTTAAATTTTGTTAAATAATTATGGGCTTGGTAAGTGATGCGTGTGTGTCTGCTCTTGGCCACGTAGCGGTGATTAACGGCTGTTGTTGTTGTGGTCTCAGTTGTTCTTCAAGAGCAAGGGAGTGGTGAGCGAAGAGGGCTTCGTGCTGTTTGTGCGCAAGAACGCCGTGGTGGTGCTCATTCCCAAGTACGGCTTGGAGGGGACGGTTTTCTTTGACTCCAAAGATCTCAAGCTCAACGTTACCTTCGACGAGGAGGTAGGGCATGTGTTCACTTAACCGGGAGGCATTGGCATTTCCCGAACGGGTGAATTCTGCATTTAAACCCAGGACTGGCTTAATGCACTGGGACCCAAGCCCCCTGACCATCTCTCTACGATTATGTTTCTATCAGACACACAGACACTTGGTTTAAGGTGGAAGAACGCAGTGAGATACGAAGCTCCGTTTTTTTGCCATTTGGCAGTGTGGACTATTACAGAGGAAGTTACACTGGTGGATACATTAGAGCCGGATGGCTCACAGGGCTATACCAAAATAAACTGAAACTGAATTTAATGATGTAAATATGTTTCAATTATAAAACGGTCACAATTAAATATGCTTTGGAAATAACTGCCATGACGGAGCCCGTATTGTCACGGAGAGGACATCAGATTAAAAATACAGTAAAATCCCTCAGATCCGGAAGAATTATAGAGAAAATCTAATGCTTTCTGTAAACAATGAGAAACTCAAAGGGCAGAAAAGTACTTGTGGAATAAAAACAAATGAGGGAAATAGTAGTTGATGCAAAAAGTGATCTCTAGATGGCAAAAAGCACATGTGTGACCAGTGGATCCGGTCCTTTCCAGCATGCCTTGCATGCCGCATTACATTGTCACTCTGCGTGGATAATGCACACAGCCTAATTTGGACCAGAAGCTCAAAAGGGCTTCTCATGCCTGGTTTTCAGCTCGCGCTGAGGTGGCCCAAGCGGTATTGCATTCGCTGTGTGTTGTGGAGGTTTGCGTTTCAAACTCGGTGGCCACTCCGGTTAATACTGTGGTGTGTATTAAGCGTAAAATATTTACAGGCTATCCGCTTTAACAGTGTACGTTAAAAGATCCTGTAACGTTATTCGTGTGCCAGCATCATGGTCCAAGGTTGGCAAATTACATGCAAATTACTTATTTGGGGAGCACATATCAATCGTTCGCCTCCTTTTACAAAGACGTAGCAGTGACCTTGAATGCAAACGTTTTGAGAATCAGTGAGGCTTTTCTGAGTGACCCATGTAATAGTATGAATAATAACGTTGGGTTTACGTCAATCCGTGCTTGTGTGCAGGGCACTTGGCAGAGAGCAGTCAGCGGTAGTGTAGTGGTTAGCGCTCTGCGCTACGATCCCGGCGACTTGGGTTCAATTCCTTCGCACGGTCAACACCAGTAATGATTATCTGAACCGGTCCTGGGCCTCCCCTAGGTTGACTCGGAACTCAATTGAATGCCTGGTGCGGTGTGTAAACATCGCCACTGGGAAGACAAAGGCGGCCGGGCATGGCGCTGGCGACCCACCCCCTTGTGTGCCGTGCCGGCCTTCATCTGTCCTCCTCGCCAACAGCACTTGCCCCAACAGTCTGTTAAGGCTACATTGGAGATATGTCTTTGTGTTTTGTGTAGGGCCCCACGCTGTGCGTGGAGGGCATCGCGCTGAACATGTTCGACCGCGTGTGCGTGCGCGTGTCGCTGGATTCGTCCAACCTGCAGCACCAGCGGATCCGCATGCACCTCGTCCGCCCGGAGGTACTCACCGTGCGGCGCGACGCGCAACCTCGGAATACCACCGATTTGTATTGTGACCATGCTGCTGTTGCTGCTTGCTGCGCCAGCAGTAGTGCACAAAAAACAAACGCTCGCCGCATCGGAACGTCAGCGGGCCGAAAATTAATGGCACAAGCCACAGCATAGCGCTTGTTGCCATGCAACCCAAACTGTGGGACCGTATAGTAAACCCATAGAGACACAGAGATACATAGGAGATACAGAGCGACCCATTATGATTCCTAGAGATTCATAGAGACTCCAGCAGATACATAGCAGTGCATTAAAAACAAGCTACTGTACGATTGTGGCCATGCAACCCAAACTATGGACCACATTTTACACCACTGTAGTCTGCGCTCCTTCAATGGAGGGGGTGGCAAGATGACACAAACTCTCTCCTGAGGCTCTCCCGTGGCTATCAGACCCATCCATTGGCATTAAGCCCCTGAACGTAATACCCTTATAACACAGGAATAAAATATAAACTCTGGTCTTGGATGGAAAAAATATATGTATAGCTAGCATTTTGAGCTGCAGTCTGTTGTCCTATACCTCCTGTAACTGGCAAATTGGATACAACGCGATGATGAATGTATGAAGGAACGCATTTTTTGTATAACGCGGATCCAAACTGGATATAACTCGGTTGAATGAATGGAACTATGTCGCGCGAGTAGGAATAAGCGGTTGTAACGGCTGCCTCGGCGTAGCATCACACAAGGCGGGATGCTGCTGGATGCTGCTAGATGCTACCCAAGTTCCTTAGTCTTTGTTCAGCCTGTGTTACGCATCTCACGCGTTATTGCGGACTGCGCTTTACCCCATATAATATATTATTTATTATAACACGATTTTTCCAAAACGCGGTGTTCTTGAGGTACGCAACTACCGTATTACAGAACAGACTGTATATCCAAAGACTATGGGACACTATCCCTACCTATATCAGTTGTGACTGTTCGTGTGTTTAAATCCAGCTTGAAAACGTCGTTATTAATTGGCTTTTCCTGGATTCTGATTGGTTATTACTGTGAGGGGAATCATTATGATTAGCTTTTATTGCATTTTGCATGCTGTGTAAAGTGTCAGTATCACTGTCATTATTGTTATTATCGGCTTTTACTTTATTTCTATTGGCTTATATCTATACTTGAGTAGTTTTTTAATGTCCAGTGCTTTTTTGAGATATTTCGATATGCAAGGTGTTGTATAAAATAGATTTTTATTATGGCCCTAGTTCATTGCACAAGAAGGGCCATTATCTGAAACGTGACCTATTTAAATGATCGTTAGGGGCAGTTGTTGATGAATGCGAGTTCTCAAGATACCAAGCTAAGTCAGGGTGTGGGAGCCTTGGTAGATATCAGATTTCTTAACAAAACTCCATGAGTCTGTTCTGCATGGGTTTCCTCCGGGTTCTCTGGTTTCCTCCCATATCTAAAAATAAGCATGCGTTGAAACTGGTATTAAGGTAGTTTACGTATCGCCATGGGCGGCAGGGTGGCACATTGGTAAACCCTTGCATCTTGCAGCAAGAAAACTGGGTTTGATTCCCAACTAGAGTGTGTTACTGTGTGGAGTTGTCATCTTCTCTCCCCCTGTTCCTCAAAAGTCTTCAGACTTGGCGAAGTTTTTCAGTGTTATTAAGTGTAATAATAACGTATCACTTGTGTTGGAAATACTCACATTTGTGTGTGTGAGAGCATTGGTGTAGTGGTTAGCACGCTGCGCTATGAACCCGGCAACCCAATTCCCACTCACCGCCAACACCAATGAGGATTATCTGAACTGCTGTTTTGCCTACCCAAGGTCAACTCTTTCTTAAATGAGTACCTGGTGCAGTGTGTAAATATCAGCACTGGGGAGAGGTGTTGGCCACTTACCCCCTCGTGGGCCATGCCGCCTAACAGCAGCACAGTTTGTTAAAGGCTTATTTGGGTGACTATCTTTGTTGTACGTTTGTGCCATTTGTGTGTCCGCTGTCACAGATTCCAGGCTACAACCCTACGGAGTCCACCCCATGGGGCTCGCCTTCTCCCCGGCCTAAGAAACCCAGACAGCACTAGTGTATCGTGGATGCGGTGTCAACAAGATGCCGGAGGAGGTGCATGAGTGGGCACACACTCTGGGTTTTACATCTGCAGAGTTAATTAAGTGTACATTGTGCTCGCAAGCAGAGGTGAACAATTGAAAAAAAAGCAGTGGCGGTTATGAGAAATGCTACCCTGAAGTAACAGACGGTTTGCACTCTGAACTTGCAATCCAGAGGTCACCGGTTCTTCGTTCTCGTGTCGCAGCGGTTCAAATGGTAGCGCAATTTTTTTTTTTAGAATTTTTACCTTACCAACCAGTACAATCAGCCAATTAAGGTGTATACGCGTCAAGATGTATGAAAGGTTTAGGATATCTTATGCCCCACTTCTTTGCCAGCCAAGACACTGACCCACTTGTGATGAAGGTGATTTCACAAAAATATTGGTTACTGAATCGGTGGTGTTTATTGACTAACGCAGCAGTGTCCAACCCACAAAGCACTGTGATCCATTCTGGTATATCTCAACATGTTCCGTGATCTACCAGCAATATATGACCAACAGTTACCCGGATGGATTTCACCGACTAATAGAACACTGTAGACATGCCAAGTGCTAGTGCGATCTATTGGTTTAAAATATATATTATTAATCCATTACTTCTTAGTCGAGGATTTTGTTTTGCCATCTGCTATAACAAGAATTGCTTTATATTAGAGGTGTTTAATCCTATTTGTCCCGAGATCCACAATAAAAAATCTTTTGCGATCATCCACCCATGGATCGCGATTCACATATCGGCTACCACTGATCTAACAGTTGAAAACCAGTTTAACACGTAGGCTTTCGCGACCAATATCCATAACACGGGTTTTTTGGGTTAGATCGCGTAATAAATATTTAAATGTGTCGGTAAACCCGCCACCACCCGACACAGCCAATTCGAAAGGTTTGTCACATTAACAGAACGTGCCAATTCGTTACTAGTAACATCACACCGGTGTCTTGGAGAGCAAAGCCACAACATTTACAATCTGAGTACAATGTTTCACCAGTAATTACAACCAGCTTCATCAGGCGACAGCCAGATTCGTGGAGAATCCTCGTCCCTTAATGCGCATGCATAATGTTTGTTGATTAACATATAAATAACCCAATCGGAAATGGATACCCATAGTCATATGCATTCATTGATTCCCCTCCCAATTCGCGAAAGAAGTGCTCACAAGTGATGGCTGTCGCCTGATGAAGTTAGTTAGTGCTGGCGAAATGTTGTACTTAGATTGTAAATGGTGTGGCTTTGCTCTCCAACACACTGGTGGACTGTACTAGTAACGAATTGACATGTTCTGTTTACGCGACAAACCTTACTAATTGACTGTCGGGTGGTGGTGGGTTTAACAACACATTTATATATTTAAACGATCTAACCCATAAAACGTGTATTATAGTTGAAAACCTACAATTGTGCCAGGTTTGGCCTGTCGGAGTGGGCCATTAGGGTGGCCACTCAGAGGGCAAAGCTCTGGGGAATCCGAGCAAGAGCTTCGAAGTATGATTGTGCACGGTGACACCCGCAGGGGTCTCGTGATGGATGGCAAATGGAAGATTTTTTATCGCGAGAGGATTCCCTGCAAGGGATGTTAGGTTACTTATTCTTGTGAGGATGCCATTTACTGTATGAAGGGGCAGCGGTCAGCTGCATAGAACAGAGTATAAAATTACCCGAGCTGTTGCTGTTTAAATCGTCGGTTTAACGGAGAATTTCACCTCAGGTTTTTTTTACACAGCTGCCCCACCCCTCATCGGACTCTGTGCAATCACACAAGGAATGTTTTTGGAAAAAATGTCGGTGTCAGAAAATTTTAAGGTTTAATCGTTTACAAATTCGCATTTCGTTACAGCTTCTCTTGTCCTTTAGACGTGCAAAGATAATTTCTGACAAAATATTGACACGTTTTCAAATTGTTTCGTAAATGGTTATAACTTTGTTCACGTATATACAGTACTTGGGCAATAATTCTAAGCTCCTGGAGTAGTGGTAAAGATTTAAGCGAGTTGATGTCTTTGCGACTTTGTGTAAATGTGTTTAACATTTTTTAGCTGAATCGTATATTTACAAGCATGTACACATGAGTTATATGCGTTTATATACAAAATTAGATCGATTTATTTTCCATGCATCTGTTATTTTGGTTACTTTAAGTTACGTTTTCCACTGCTGGATGAACATCTCGCCACGTGATGTTGGATGTCAGGTTTAGTTTGACCATACTTGACCATGCTGGTCACTGTTGGATGATAATAATGTCCACTTGCAATGCACCACCGCGCAGTATTCACTCGCCTTCGAATCGAGTCCTGCACCGCCGTTTCACATGCAAATTTGATTCTCAATCCCTGGGCCAACTTGCTCCTGATTAGCATGCAATTTGCCACATTTCGATCTCGGAGGTGATTAAATGCGCCGGCTTCCAGGCTTGTTGAGCCGCTCGGAGCCCAATTAACGAAAATTGTTGCCAAAGCAAAAGCGTGAGCTCGAATGTTTGTCCGTGTTCTTTTCAAACCACCAGTCGAACGCCGGCCTCTGCCCACTCCGACCGTGCGGAGGCCCTGGCCGTCGGGGAGGCCCTCATGGTGCCTCGCGGCAAACGTGGGGCCCGGGTGGGCGCGCCGACGGTTGATCGCGTACAGGCGGTGCAACTCCCACAAATGAAACATCACACCTTGCTGATCTCGTGACCAGGAGCATAAACGATCATCACGCAAACTCCGGTCATCCTCGCAGCAGCAGCTCTTGGCCATCGAACAAAGACGATCACCGCTTCCTTCCGATATTAGAAGCCACGAGCTATGAACGACTCGGAGGTTCGAGCAACCACAGCCGAGTTGGAAGGCAGCAGCAGCCCAGGCGGTGAGCCAGCTCCAAAATCCCCCAAGCACTGAAGTTCTCGATTTAGTACATTGAAAAACACGACGGTAAGTGAAACGTAAATCGAAACCAATTTTTCCATTCACTTGAGGGGCCGTCCATAAATGACGTCACGCAATTTTTGACCTCTCGTCACTCGGCGTCACAAAAAGTCAGACCCCCCCCTCAAATATGACGTCACAAAGCTCTGCCAACCCCCCAATAAAACAATGCTTCAACTATTGTCATTGTAGTGCGTGGCGCTGCACTGATGTTGTAGGAGTGTTGTAACAATTAGTGTTATAACAATTCTATACTTAAAGTTGCGCATTTTGATGTGACGTCACATTTCTCAAACCCCCCCTCCCCCTCGTCACACATCATCGCAAATGTCTGACCCCCCCCCCCCCCCCCGAGGTGCATGACCGCATTACCGTGTTCATTCTGTGAAGGGATGAGGAAAAGGAAGAGGGAAAAGCATCCAGCGTCGCCGCACGCAGGCAACGTGTTTATCACAGTGGACAAAATATAAAAATACATATATATGTAGTGGGTTCCACGGAGACTGGAGACGTCTTTAGAGGCAACACGGTTTATTTGTAACTATGAACAGAACTCCCCTTAACTCCCACTATCTAGGGAGGTACAGCCTCCGGGCTAGCGTGCCCTCGCACTGATCAAACCTGGCTCTCAGCCCTCTGGCTATCTGTGCCCTAGGGGAGGCTAACTGACCCGACCCAGCCAAGGTACGGGT
Source organism: Petromyzon marinus (assembly GCF_048934315.1). Lineage (NCBI taxonomy): Eukaryota > Metazoa > Chordata > Hyperoartia > Petromyzontiformes > Petromyzontidae > Petromyzon > Petromyzon marinus. Next base: position 1,951,324 of record NW_027423677.1, on the reverse strand, counting down.
CCTGACCACTGGTCCGAGCTCGGCCCGGTCCTTACAAGGACGTCGGGCTCGAGGTCCCAGGGTCCTAGCTAGGGAGGCTACTCTGACCCGACCCAGCCAAGGTGCGGGTCCTGACCACTGGTCCGCGCTCGGCCCCGACCCTTATAAGGATGTCGGGTCCCAGGGTCCTAGCTAGGCTGGTCTTCTGTTCTTCGTCTTCGGAGCACTGCCCCGAGCTGTCCAAGAGGTACCCCTTTAATACACCTCTCGGGGGCTCTCCGCCCCCGGTACCGCTCCCTCTCTAGAACCTTCCAGGGGGCTCTGGAAGAACCCCCCAACCCCTCACCTGGGGCCTGGCTCTCTCTGTCCTTCCCCAGCTCAGGGTGGCACCCCCTATAGGCCTGTGCCCGCAACTGCAGGTAAGTATACCGACGGTATAGGATGTGCATTTATTACGCTACATCTATGCGGAAGTAGAGAGGAGTGCAGCTGCTAGGCTGAATCATATGAATAAACAATCAAATCTAGAAATATCCTTTATGTACCCAGGAGAGCCACATTGAGTCTCGAGACTCATTATTAGCTCCGAGCTGCATTAAGATGTTTGGACAATTTCAAGCATCAGGGTTCGGCACGTAGGAGGAAACCGGAGAAACGCGCAAATGTTGTGAAGCTGGCTTGGTGGTAGAAGTCAGTCCAGAACATTTGGCCCCACACCTATCACTGTAACGAATCAGTGTTCTACGGGGGCATTCTAAGCGAGGACTGATTGTATTAAAATCTACTTTGATCTACGAATCGTAATGTATCAATAATGTTAACGTGTAACATGCCCCACGGTTTTTTTTTATCTGGAAGGAGAGAACAACGGATGATCTGTGTGCTGATGATGTTGGTGATGATCTCGTAATGGCTGTTCACTTCGAGGAGTGGGAGAGTCTGATGGTGAACCTGGATCGTGCCAATAAGAGGTAGGGCCTTACCATTCGCCCTACCAAATAAATCAAAGCAGTACCTGCCTTGATATTTTGTATGTCTTCAAGGACTCCACCCCCTCAACTCCGCATGATAGGTAGTTGTGGAAAGAGTGGAGGTATTCCCATATCTGGGCAGTTGTTTATGACCAGCTCCGATTTCAGAGCGGAGGTCTTACTCTGAATTAGTTCAGTGGCATATCCTTTTTTTCAGCTGCATAGCGCTGTATAAAAGTTATATGGCCTATCACTTCATACAAAGCTCTGGTTCTTTTCTGCCAAACTTGTCCTCTCCCTCCCAGCTATAACCTCCCGAAAGCAACATGTGACCTTTGTTTTGGCGTGACAAACACCAGTGAAAGCAAAATACCGAAAGTGTAATGACTACACGTAATGCAAGAATCTCAGTTGTATTTCTCAACGGGTATTGAATATGAAGTCCCAGGAGTGGTGAAGGTGCATCAGCCTGCAGACCCACAGGTGGCAGCGGTGGATTGGCCTGCAGACGTTGGGGTGGTGGTGGATTGGCATGCAGACGTTGGGGTGGTGGTGGATTGGCCTGCAGACGCTGGGGTGGCGGCGGTAGATCGGCCTGCAGACGCAGGGGTGTCGGTGGTGGATCGGCCTACAGACCGAGGGGTGTCGGCGGTAGATCGGCCTACAGATGTAGGGGTAGCGGCGGTGGATCTTCCAGCAGTAGCCGACCAGTGAAGTTCTCGAATACATTTACGCAATTTTCCGAACCTGGTGGCTTTGGCACAGGCGGTGGTGGTGGTGGATCTCCCAGCAAAAGCTGGGGAGGCAGTGGTGCATCTGCCAGCATGAGCTGGGTTGGGATGACAACGTTGGATCTCCCGGCAGCAGCCGGGGTGGTGGTGGCGGTGTTGGAGATGCCAGCTGCAGTCCAGGTGGGGGGGTCGATGCATCTCCCAACAGCATCCCTGGTGGTGGCGGCGGAACTGCATGAGGCTGCCAGGATGGCGTTGGAGGCAGTGGTGGTGTTGGTGGAGACCGTGGCCGTGGCTTTCTCCAGCTCCTTGAGCTATCGACGCATCATTTCCAACTGCAGATGGCGCTCCACATTCTCCCGTTTGTATACTTGAGTGCAGGGAAATCATCGACAGTTTGGTCAACATTAGCCCCTACACGAGCCTTCTAATCATCGCAACTCTTAAAAGTATATCGCTCATATAATGCACATCATTTGAGTCACAACAAAAATTACATATAACACATCGGGCTGTGAAAATTACGGCTTCGTATTACCAATATCTTGCCTGTCCAGAGAAGCCCATGAACTAACGTTGTACATACAACTCATAGACTCAGAGGCCCATAGACTGAGTTACAAATAGCAGTGGATAGGGCCCGGAACGGTGTGGTGGTAGTGAAAATATGAACCCAACTGCGTCCTTTTCAATGGAACCAGGGACCCAAGTGTCATCATAGGCTTTCCCTCGCAATCGAGGATTGCCTTCCAGAGAAAGTTTTGATTTTCTGTGGGTCCAAAGATGGCCAATCTGGGATCGACAGATTCTGCCGCAACTCTGGCACATGTGTCCAGAAATAATGGTGGGTGGAACTCCATTAGTCGGGCTGCAGGTTGTTGTTTCCGCCATTCCCACTTTTTCTGTTTCTGCTGTTAAGTTTTAAAATGTTTGGCTTCTTGAAATAGACTGTCTCCATCTGAGGTGATCCTGGGAAAGATACTCCCTTGAGTTAGTGTCGATGGAGCACTTCTTCATGTTGGACTTGAGGACATCCTTGAAACACTTTCTCTGACGAACTACATTCTCCCACTTCTGGTTAATCAAGTTTGACAGTTTTTCATTGAGGCTTTGGCGGAAGAGGTATTGCTTAATGGAGTCCTATAAAGCTTTAATGTTAATCTTCTGTAGACATCTCTTCCGATGAAGCCGTCACTTGGGAGCCAGTTTTATGAGCATGGTTGAGCAGATGAGTCGATGATCAGTCCAGCCACCAGCAGCTACTAGAACAGCCTGGATGATGCAGACATCTTTGGGATCCTGGGCATGGACAATGACGTAATCGATCAAGTGGCAGTGCTTAGATCACGGATGATGCTATGATGTTTTGTATTTGTTATTCTGGTGTAACAGGGTGTTGATGATGATGACTCCATTTTCCGTGCATTTAGTCAAGGGAAGGATGCCGTTGGAATTGACTTTACCCACTCCTTCTTTCCCGATGGTTCCATTACAGAGGTTTATGTTTCTTCCAACTTTGGCATGAATATCACCGAGCAGAATAAGTGTGTCTCCCACAGGAACAGTAGAAAGGACCTGATCAAGGTTGACATAACATTCATAATCGGAGTGAAGAATCAGGGCATATACGCTGATGACAGTAGAATATTGGCTCCCCACCAATTTGAGACATAGAGTAATGAGGCGCTCAATCATCAAGTTAATTCTTGATGGAGAAACCAACTCTATGCAGCCGCCGCTGTTCTTCCTGTCTGCCTTTCCAGAAGAGGGTACAGCCAGCTCCTTGTTCCTTGAGCTGCCCCTCCTCTTCTCGTCGAGTATCATTGAGGGCAGCTACGTCAGTGTTGTGTCGTCTGAGTTTCTGGGCCACGATTAAGGTGCAGCATTCTGGGCGTTCACTTTTAGTGTTGTCCATAAGGGTCCTGACATTCCAGTTCCCAAAGGTAATTATCTGACTTTTAGTTTTTTTTCCACCACAGTAATGGGGATCCTTCTGAACGTGGTTATCCAGTCGAGAAGGAGTGAGACAGACTATGTTTAGGGCCACTTTCCTAGCTCCTTCCCCACGTGGGGTGAGGAGAGTGGATCATTGGAAAGGACTTCTTAGTCGCCGGTACAGCTGCAGAAACACACTCTTGTTTCTGCTGAGTGTTAGACGACCTTCTTGTAGCTGCCACTAGAAGCTTCCAGACTTCACAATCATGCTCCCGTCGTCACTAGCTGGTCACCAAAAACATTGTTTCGAATGGGCCACAAGATGTTGTTCCTTTAATGAAACACGCCTGTGCATGATTTATTTATTGTGGAGAAGCTGATAATTGTTTTTTTACCCTGTTATCTGGCAACAAAACTGACAGCTTTTTTTACAAGGAGTCATGTTTGCATTGACCACAATACCTGCGGTCGGAATGCAGACAAAAAACATAACTCTGATAATGTATGCACTGTCCTTGAAATTGATTGGTCCACACCCAAAACAGCTTTCCTTAGAGCCTAGTCTCACATGGTGTTGGACCAGATGACGCCAAAAAGCTGTTGTACAGTAGCTTCCACAGTTATTTAGAGAATGGGACCATGAATCCAATGGCAAGGAGACCAGTACGATTGGAGATATCGTTCTGCTACAGTCTTGGTCCGCCTTCACAGCTGTTGAGATGCTAACATCTTCTTCCTCCTGCTCTGCCGTTGAGGACTTGTTAACCCATGGCTGGTGGCAGACATGCTTATTATAATGGCGGCCTATACTCGCCATGTGGCAGCATCGTTAAAGGGTATATGTCGCTTTTCAAGAGGAAAACCATTGGCATTTTCAGTCCTAACCACACCCTGGTGGTGCTGTCACTGCTTGGTCCACAACTGCTTATCCGCCAGGGTTGCCGCTGCTTATTTTGCAGCTAACGTTCACAGAAGGTCGTTCCACTATCCACCACCTGCGGACGCGCTGGGTCCCTGATATACAATACCCTGGCGTCTACAAACTAAGCCGTGTCTGTGGCAGTAGTTACATTGGGGAAACTAACCGGCATGTCTCGGACTGTGTTCATGAGCATAAGGAAGATTTGAAACATGGTAGGACCAACACGGTAGCCTCGGCTGATCATTGTTTTAATGCGATTGGCTCACACGCCATTTGATTTCTCTAAGACAAAGGTACTTTGTAAGCCCACTGGCTCTCAAAAAAATTCGTTCATGAAGCCATCCACATATACAGACACAGTCACAATTTCAACCGAGAGGATGGGTACAAACTCAGCAATCATTGGAAGAACGTCATCAACCAGTTTAAGTCATAACTGGTGTTGTTCTCATCCTGCCACCTTCCGATGTTAGTTTTTATTTTCCCCGTAGGTTCGGCTCTCCGATCTTACATTAACAGGTGAAACAAATTTCACACCAACATAGCCCCTTCCGCGTGCTGACCTCGAGGTGGCAGCAGCTCTGCGATCTTACATTAACATGCCAATCTCTCACATTAACATAGCCACCTCTGTGCCCTCGTCATGGAGGCCGCTCTCTGATCTTACATTAATGTGCTAATTTCTCGCATTAACATCACTAGCCACGTCGTTTATGACCCTTGGGCTACACACATTTTCAACCTTTAAAACAGTCTGCCTCAGCAGCTTTCCTCCTCTTTCTTCTTCCTGATGACGATCACTTGTGTTGTGATTAAAACGTCAGAGTTTTTTGTATATTATATTTTTATTAATTTGAACCTATCTACGTGACTTCACCGAAAGACCCAAATAATATGAATTCCTGCAGTCACGAAAGCTTTAATTCAAGATTTATAGTAATGACTCTTCCTCAGATCTAATTAGATGAAATCATTACCAGATGTATTTGCACCATTCCTACAATGCAAGGCTCTCACGAAGGTGATATGTTTTACAGACGGGTAGAGTGTGCCATGGTTTCACATTAAGGGTAATGCTGCTCTGTGGTTTTAACCAATTGGATAATTGGAAAGTATTATTTAAAGTCTGGTAAATTTGGACTGTGGCACTGACGCAAATGGCCGGCTCTTTTTTGAATAACAACCACCATTAGTTTAACAAGCCTAACTGATGAAACCCAAATGGAAGCCGGTATAATTATATTGCTTAAAACAAATGCTGCTGGGGACTGTTGGTGGGAAAAGCCATTAGGCTGATGTATTTAAACATCGTATTCTGATTTATGTGGAGACACAAAAAGCGAGTTATGCTTCTACAGTATTTGCTTGTGCAAAGCATGGACAATCATTGCCACAGTGAAAGAATCAGCTCGGTCGCTAAGAGATGTTAACTACCTCACCTGGTCTGGAGGAGGCCGAGGGTTTGATCCCGACCCTGATGCCTTTATAAGGAGTACCTTGGATATCGAGGTGGTTAAATTTTTGGAAAGTGTAGCAAAAGCCAAAAGCGTGATATTCAATACTTAAGCTTGACCTAAATAATGAGTTTACATACACGCAACCAAAAATAGACACATCACAATAGAAATGTGCTGTACTGAATGCCAAATTTACTACTATAATGAGCCAAGAATGTCTGTGTCCCGCACGTGACGTCACTCCACGTCAAGCAGGCCCCCTCATTAATACTCATGAATAGACTAATCTCTCACAATACAAAGGCCACTGCCCCAGCCTCTGTGGTTGGACCATCTCTAGCTCCACCCACCTACCTTGATGCACTCATCTCAGACCTATATAAGACCTTGTCTCAGCAACTTTCGAGTGACGTCACTCCACATGGGGGGGGCGAGGTGCCTCCTCCCCCCTCCTCAGCGTCAACTTAGAAACTCACTACAAAGGCAGAACCCTCACGTCATGCGATCTCCCTAACGCTATTGAGACATCGAAGTAAAAAATACGTCATGATGAACAGGGGATTATAACCTTTAAATGAAATAGGTCTGTCACCGCGGCCTTACAAATTGCACACAAATGGATGCAATGAATATCACTTCGCTGTCTGATTTACTGCAATAGATTTACTGCAATACACCCATCCTTGGACGGGCAAAAGGCTAGTAAACAAATAATCCCCTCGCTCGCTCCCCACCACGATATCACACAATGATATAGTACTTCCTTGTACAGTATACCCGCTAAAGACCAAAACTAATCCCCATGATAGGTAAATTGATATACATAGAGCTTGCCGGCGATAGGTCTAAACCACGAACTATGAACTCGTGATATTCAAGGGTCTCCCGTTTTTGGAGTGTGCATGTTCTCCCCATGGTCACGTATCCTTTTCTCCAGGTCCTCCGGTTTTTTTCTCCACATCTAAAAACATGCGTTAAGATAATTACTGCTATAAATATTCACAAAAGCCACTACGTTGAGCAACCATATGTGGCTAGGCTGCTTCTGGAAAAGAGCTATATATCTCAGTGGGCCTTACCTGGTCAAATACAAATAGGTCGCTTACAGGAGATGAATGGATTGCCACATCACAGGGACGCAAGGAATCGCAGCATGGAGAGGGCTTCATCCAGCAGTGGATTGATCCTGGTTTATGTTTGCAAATAGTAAACTTCAGCGTGCACTTCCAAATGAAGGTGTTTAAAGTGTCTGTTTATCTTATTTGGTTCTTTCGGTAAAGTCACGTAGAATGAGAATAAAATAATAAAATAAAAATAAGACAATAAAATTCTCACGACGTTTCGGCTGCAACACAAGCGGCCTTCTTCAGGTGAAAGAACAGAACTGTCGGGACGACAGTGCTTCAATGAGTGCTGCTGAGATTCGTGGCGTCTTTTAAGCTCGGTGATAGGTGTGAATGACCTAGAAAGCAGGAGAATTTAGCATTGAAATAGCTAGGGATTAGCTTGTGACAAAAAATAGCTGTGTTAAAGTCAAAGTTTACATATCAACAGAGGCATTTAGTATATGGACGCTAAAGGGCCTTCAACTACCCAACTATCATACATTAAACCAATGTGAGAAAAAACTAAGTCTATATTACATCAGTATAATAATTGTACTTGATATGTTCTTCAATAAGCTGAGCTATTAATCACAAAGCAACTGGGTATAAACTGCACTATATAAACAGGTCCCTGCAGGGTGGGCTGGTAGGAACATTGGAATTTTGTCTATTGCAGGCTGGTACACTCAGTTTACAACTTCGTTCCTTCCAGTATTAATACCATATAGTAAAACCAATGAAAACCCAAATATAAACTACCTCAATGTTATCAATAAACTCTATATACTCTCCAATCAGCTGAGCCACCAACGATAAGTCGTTATATATCACAATGCCATATTGCGAAAAATGGCGGTTTTTCTTCCCATCAACGACCAGCACCACGGACAACGAACGAGCTTCGTTCAGACGGACGACTCAATCCATGCTCGGGAACGGAAGAGGGAGAGAGACAGCCATAATGTGTTGTTATACTCCATGTTATAACCCATACCATTAACCGTGGTGTGAGAGGTATTAAGAGGCAATATCAGCGAAAGAGATGCGGTCTGACGGTAACCGTAAAATACAATTAATTAAGAACCATTGGAAAGATGTTTTAAACCATTTCGGAACTTCATTAAATTTATTGGCTGGTTGGGGAGGCCATATTAAGTTTGCGAGGTCTGAAACTCCAGGCCAAACATAAACTTCCGTTATCTCCGAAAAAGTAAGATGGATTGATGACCAAGCTGTGGAGGTCTGCCTAAATTTATAAGATGTCCATTGTTTCACGAGAGATAGCATGAATTGGATAAGAAATACACTATTAATTCTTATACACTGGTCCATTCATACAATTAGTATATTAGTGGGCTACATTAGAGAAGATAAAGGGAGGAGAGGAGAAGAGGAGGGCCGGGGTGCCCGGAGCCCAGAGAGTGCCCAGAGGGGCCAGAGAGCCAGGGGCAACCCTGATGTTTATGTTGGCTGGATAGCATGTGCTCCCGTGCATGTGAGGTTGCTCTCAACAGAAGTCGTTCCTTGCACGAGATTGGCTGAAACGCTGAGTAACCACTCAGAGGTATAGTGGTTAAGCAGTGGAGACGGTATAGTGGAAAAACAGTGGATATTTCTGAAGCAAAGTTTAAGATTTGCAGTTGTCAAATTATATTGAGCCGATCCATATGGCAAGTGAAAGAAAAAGACTTGAAGTGTGTTGCTAAAAAACATCTTGGAGGAAAGAGAGGATACATGTGTGCCTATTGGAGAAGGAAAGGCATTGCTAAAAACTGTGCTGCAAGGTCACGTGCCATGAATCACATGAGTTTAAAAAACGTGACTGTAAAGTGTAAACCAACAAGCTTGTGAATAATATTCATGGTGAAGACACCTCTATACGTTGGATGCTGGACTTTGTCTTTTCATAAATGTCATATTGTGCACTGGGTTATGCCTTATTAACCTAAATTCTGAATTTAGCTATTCATGTATTTCTATTACAGTATCACATATTCTTTGGACCAAGTGTCAATTGCCTATTTGATGACTGGTACTCTGATGATTTTTTGCAAATAAGGGACTTGTTTTATTTAAAATGTGTCTGTGTGTGTAGTTGAACAGTGTAACAAATCCATGCGTTACGTGTGTAGTGTTGCAGCGCCGACCTGGGCAAGGCCTATGATACAATCAGTAGGCCAGGGCTCTGGATTGTTATTCGAGTTTTCAGAGTTCCTTACCCTCTGCTCACAATGATTAAGGACCTTCACGATGGTCGGCAGGCCCGGATAAAGTTGCGTGCCCGGGAGTCAGAGCAATTTCCTGTTTACAGTGGGGTGTGACAGGGATCTACAGTGAGGGGAAAAGTATTTGACCCCCTGCTGATTTGTACGTTTGCCCACTGACAAATAAATCATCAGTGTATAATTTTAATGGTACGTTTATTTGAACAGTGAGAGACAGAATAACAACAACAAAATCCAGAAAAACGCATGTCAAAAATGTTATAAATTGATTTGCATTTTAATGAGGGAAGTAAGTATTCGACCCCCTCTCAATAAGAAAGATTTCTGGCTCCCAGATGTATTTTATACAGGTAATGAGCTGAGATTTTGAGCACACTCTTAAAGGGAGTGCTCTTAATCTCAGCTTGTTACCTGTATAAAAAAACACCTGTCCACAAAAGCAATCAATCAATCAGATTCCAAACTCTCCACCATGGCCAAGACCAAAGAGCTATCCAAGGATGTCAGGGACAAGATTGTAGACCTACACAAGGCTGGAATGGGCTACAAGACCATTGCCAAGCAGCTTGGTGCGAAGGTGACAACAGTTAGTGTGATTATTCGCAAATGGAAGAAACACAAAAGAACTGTCAATCTCCCTCGGCCTGGGGCTCCATGCAAGATCTCACCTCGTGGAGTTGCAATGATCATGAGAACGGTGAGGAATCAGCCCAGAACTACACGGGAAGACCTTGTCAATGATCTCAAGGCAGCTGGGACCATAGTCACCAAGAAAACAATTGGTAACACACTACGCCGTGAAGGACTGAAATCCTGCAGCGCCCGCAAGGTCCCCCTGCTCAAGAAAGCTCATATACATGCCCGCCTGAAGTTTGCCAATGAACATCTGAATGATTCAGAGGACAACTGGGTGAAAATGTTGTGGTCAGATGAGACCAAAATGGAGCTCTTTGGCATCAACTCAACTCACCGTGTTTGGAGGAGGAGGAATGCTGCCTATGACCCCAAGAACACCATCCCCACCGTCAAACATGGAGGTGGAAACATTATGCTTTGGGGGTGTTTTTCTGCCAAGGGGACAGGACAACTTCACCGCATCAAAAGTACGATGGACGGGGCCATGTACCATCAAATCTTGGGTGAGAACCTCCTTTCCTCAGCCAGGGCATTGAAAATGGGTCGTGGATGGGTATTCCAGCATGACAATGACCCAAAACACACGGCCAAGGCAACAAGGGAGTGGCTCAAGAAGAAGCACATTAAGGTCCTGGAGTGGCCTAGCCAGTCTCCAGACCTTAATCCCATAGAAAATCTGTGGAGGGAGCTGAAGGTTCGAGTTGCCAAACGTCAGCCTCGAAACCTTAATGACTTGGAGAAGATCTGCAAAGAGGAGTGGGACAAAATCCCTCCTGAGATGTGTGCAAACCTGGTGGTCCAACTACAAGAAACGTCTGACCTCTGTGATTGCCAACAAGGCTTTTGCCACCAAGTACTAAGTCATGTTTTGCAGAGGGATCAAATACTTATTTCCCTGATTAAAATGCAACTCAATTTATAACATTTTTGACATGCGTTTTTCTGGATTTTGTTGTTATTCTGTCTCTCACTGTTCAAATAAACCTACCATTAAAATTATAGACTGATTATTTCTTCGTCAGTGGGCAAACGTACAAAATCAGCAGAGGATCAAATACTTTTTTCCCTCACTGTATGTGAGGAGTCTGTGGGTCGCAACATCACGTACGGCTGGAAGTAGGACATTCCAGACTAAGAGAGTTCATGATGGCAATGTCAACGACACTGAACCAGCCAGCACAACTCACTGCCAATAACACATATCCACATAATTCACTCTTAAGCAATTGTTTAATCAATTAATTGAATCACTACAATTAAAACCAAAGAATCTCCCAGAACAAACACTTCGCACTCTCCTCCGTCAGCCACCTGCATCGACAATTGAAACGCATCAGTCCAGCAGTGGATAAAGCCTGGCGTGGGAGGTATGGGGGGGGGGGCGGCTTACACTTGCGGTGGACAGCAGGGGGGTGGCTGGATGCAGTAGCCATCGCAGAACAAGCGGTAGAACTTGTCATCGACTGCCATGCGCCAGGGTAATTGGCCTCTCCTACACCCACACACATCACACTGAGCGGCACACACGTCACACCGAGGAGCACGCACGTCAAACCAAGGAGCACGCACATCACACATCCAGCGGCACGCACGTCACACACCGAGGAGCACGCACGTCACACACCGAGCAGGTTGCACAGGTCTCCTTTATCAAGACAAACGTGGAGCAGATTACAACTACAACTCTTCTATGCCTGTCACAATGCCCCCCTCTCCCCCCCCCCCAGTTTATGGGGGGCCGCGGGCCTCACTCCCCCCTTCGCGTCAGGCCCCCCTAATAAATGGTCCGGTTGCATTGTGAATGCACCACTCGAATGACGTGCAGTCCCGTGGTGCACTGTAACGGGCTCGTGATTTACTCACTAAAATTCAATGTAAAAAAATAAAAACGATCCCAAGACATTATTTAAAATAAAGTATGGCCATCGTGTGTCAGCATCACAGGCGAAAATTGGCATGTAAAAAAAAAACTTCACTCCGAATCACTCAATTGGGATTGCTCGCAGCAAACAGCACTTGACCTGCTTACAGGTTAGGTGCTGAACAACCGTGTGTCACACAGAGAACAGTTGCCACTGAGGGTGCCCTTTTCAAATGCTTGAGATGAGATGTGATTATCGCGTGTAAATGTACACACTAAAATAACGAAAAAATTATAAGCAAACTATTATCGTTTCAGGTGGCAGGGTGGTGCAGCGGTGATCTTTGACCCTCGCAACAAGAAGGGCCTTGGTTAATTATCCGACTGGCACTTTGCGGAGTTTTCTACGTTCTCCCCTTTGTTCTGTATGGGTTATCCAGTTTGCTCACATAGCTAGAAAACACACAATCACAATGTAACTGGGTATTGGCCAAGCATCCCAATGCTAAAGTTACCTGCAAATTACTTCATTGGGATGACACTCGGCAGCAGAGCCGGATGATGGCATTGCTGGGGCCCTATGCCATTGTCAAGTTTAAGAGGCCCCTTCTATGAATGCCTGTATATTTTTGTCAGCAGAATGAAAATAACTGCTTTGGAGAGTCTTTTTTTCTCACCGATCTTTATTTATTAAGCAATTATGTTAAAACTCGAAACCTCGTGCCCATTTCTTGTTTCGTATTTAGAGATCCCCCCCCTCTCTTAATGCGAGGCCCTAAGCTGCAAGTGTGGCCGGTGTGAGCTCGCCTGTGATGAATCACACGTATAATTGTGCACTCTAATTTTCTATGGGTGGCCAGGATAATTTATTATTATTTAAGTGAATGCAATGGTGATCAGGGGATTGGATCCAGAGCCCCACGTACACAGTAGAGCACAAGGGAACGCCCACAATACAGATTTGAGCTGACCTGCGGATTGAGAAATTGAACTGTGTTGTGTCGTGGAGGGTGTTTCTGAACGCTATTGTGACCGACCCGTCCCGACGGGAGGAGAGAGGACAGGGTGGACGGGCTGCATGAGCATACTCTCCGGCACTGCACAGCACAACATCGCCTCCCTACTGCAAAAATACTCGGCAGGACCCTCCTGAAAATGAAAGTCTTCGGAATCAGTGAGGCCTGTCCTTGGGAGGACAGGCGTAGTCTTGGTCGTCACAAGCGAACATTTGTTTCTCCACATTAATTTGTATCCCCGGGTTACCATCAGGGCTGGGCGCTGCAAGCTTAGCTTCTGAGATCTGATGAGACTGGCCGTTTTTTAAAAGGTAATTTCGGCATCTGGAGCCCAAGCATGCAACAACTTTATGCAACTTCTTGGTTATTTTGGTAAAGTCACGTAGAATGGAAATAAAATAATAAAAATAAAACATAATAAAAAAATAAAATTCTCACGACGTTTCTGCCAAAACACAAGTAGCCTTCTTCAGGTGAAGGATCAGAACTGTCGGGACGACAGCGCTTCAATAACTGCTGCTAAGATTCGCAGCGTCTTTTAAGCTAGGTGGGAGAGGTAAAGTGCCTTGACAAAGGAGTTTACATATCAAACAGGAGAATTTCGCATTGAAATCGCTGTGTTAAAGTGTTGGATCAGCAGCGTGTTAAAGTCAGAAATAAGCATGTAACTGGGAGATTAGCATGATGTTAATGTGAGGGATTAGCATGCGACTGGTCACGGAAATAGCTATGTTAAAGTCAAAGTTTCCATCTCAACAGAGGCATTTAGTATATGGATGCTAAAGGACTGCAACTAACCAACTATTATACAATTAACCGATGTGAAAAAAAACTAACTAGAAACTTCATCAATATAATAAATGTACTCAATATGTTCTTCAATATGTTGAGCTATAAACATAAAGTAACTGGGTATACACTACACTATATAATGAATACCATATAGTAAAGGAATTAATAAAACTAAAATATAAACTACATCAATGTTATTAATAAACTCTATATACTCTCCAATCAGCTGAGCTACTAACAATAAGTCATTATACATTACAATGCCATATGGCGAAAAAATGGGTGGCGGTTTTTTCCTTCTTTCCAACGTTAGCACCACGGAGAGCGACGAGCCTCGTTCAGACGGACGAGTCCATCCATGCTCGGAACGGAGGAGGGGGGAGAAACAGCCACGATGTGCTGCTCTGTCCTGTGTTGCGTTACAACCATGCCATAAACTAGACTACTATACATTGTAACGTTATACCTTCCAATCTAAACTACATTGTATAATATCGTATACACAGCCCAATGTAAGCTTGGACATTATGCAGTATATTTATATGTCTTCAACTAAACTTTTTCCTACATTACACGACTATACACCGTAATATACACTACCATAGACAAACCCACCCTTGAATTACACAATGCGTTACTTTACACTACCCTATACTTTAGACTGTAAAATGTTAGACTTGTAATATTACACTATGTATTATTCTACCAACCTTACTGTATACCACACTGCTGTATATTCACAATACAATTACGATACTATATATTGCCTTATGAATTATGTTAAACATTACAATGTTATACTATTTATTATATAACATGCTATAAACCATACCATTGATCGTCGTGTGAAGAGGCAGTGCCAGCGAATGGACTGCAGTCTGAATGTCACCATAAAATACAATCAATTAAGAACTGAAATTGTTTATAACGTCTTTCCAATGAAATTTTGATTTAAAGCTTTCGTGACTGCAGTAATTCATATTCTTAGTTCTTTCGGTAAAGTCACGTTGAAGGGAAACAACAAAATAATAAAATATATATAACAATAAAAATTCTCACGACGTTTCGACCATAACACAAACCAATTCCTCGACCACATCAATTCCATACACCCAGCCATCAGATTCACCATGGAGGTCGAAAAAGATGGCAAGCTACCCTTTTTGGATGTCCTAATTAAAAGGAGACCTGATGGTTCAATGAGCCACTCTGTCGACAGGAAAGCTACGCATACGAATGCTTACTTAAAACCGGATTCCCACGACCATCCATGCCAGAAGAACTCCCTCATCAAGACTCTATACCATAGAGCCCAATGCATTTCCGACCAGGAACACATTGCCAGTGAACTTAAGCACGTACACCAAGCTCTCAAGGCTAATGGTTACTCCGACTACACAATCCGCAAAGCCATCACCCAGCCATGAAGAAGGATCCTCTTGAGGAGCCATTCAAAACCATCACCTTACCCTACATTGCGGGGGTCACAAAAAAGATCTCCAAAATCCTGAATAAACACAAAATCCAGGTCCGATTCAACACAGTACATAAAATCCGTGATCTGGTTCCGTCTGTAAAAGATGTGGTTCCAGACATACAGTACCCGGGCGTCTACAAACTAAGTTGCCTCTGTGGTAGCAGTTACAGTGGAGAAACCAAACGACATATCTGGGACCGCATCCGTGAACATAAAGCAGACTTGAAACACGGTAGGACGAGCACCTCAGCCGTGGCAGATCACTGTTATAATTCAGTGGGCTCACATGACATTGACTTCTCCAAGACGGACTTTCTCTGCAAGCCATCCGGCTACCATGAGAGATTCGTTCATGAGGCCATCCACATATACAAACACAGCAACAATTTCAACCGAGAAGATGGATTCTGGCTTAGTAACCATTGGAAAGACGTTATAAACCATTTTGGTACTTAATTGATTGTATTTTATGGTGACTTTCAGATCGCAGTCCATTCGCTGCCACTGCCTCTTAATACCTTTCACACGACGGTCAATGGTATGGTTTATAGCAGGGGTGTCCAAACTTTTTTTCCCGAGGGCCACATACAGAAAAATATACGAAGGATTGGGCCACTCACTACACGTGAGGTATACTGCCTCACTTCTCATGCACTAATATTGTCAAAATCAATCAAATGCAGGTAAATTACGTTTGATTATTGAACATGTTTGAAGAAAAAAGCCTCCATCATAGCTCTTCATTAGTAGATTTTAATATTATTTTTTACAAAAAGGTTGGCAGGTAATTCTCTCAGTGACAGCCTCAGATTGGTTCTTAGGGTGCTGATCCCCCTTCATTGTCCATATGAAGGGAGAGACAATAAGACAAATAGGGGATGTGGATATTTCAAGCTTATTACACAAATAAATTATTGGGCTTGTTAACACATCAACTAACGTTTGTTAACAAAAATTCTCATCAACTTTAATTGACTGAATTTATGAAGTAATTGGGCTTATTAACAAATGAAAACGGTGTGTATATTTTAACTCACCTGTAATGGGAATAATGTTACGCTCAGTGGGAGCAGTGATGCTGCGCTTTGGTCTGAAGGATAGCTGGCAGGTCAGGAGTAAGTTTGGTGGTTGAGATGCGAAGGACGTCACGGAGATGGCTGTCGGTCGTTCTGGTTCTCAGCCTGCTTTTGTTCAGCGTTAACAGAGATAATGTCTGCTCACATATGTATGTTGTTATTATTCTGTCTCTCACTGTTCAAATAGACCTACCATTAAAATTATAGACTGATCATTTCTTTGTCAGTGGGCAAACGTACAAAATCAGCAGGGGATCGAATATTTTTTTCCCTCATTGTATGTGAGGAGTCTGTGGGTCGCAACAGCACGTACGGCTGGAAGTAGGACATTCCAGACTAAGAGGGTTCATAATGGCCGTGTCAACGAGACTGAACCAGCCAGCACAACTCACTGCCAATAACACATCACGTAATTCACCCTCAAGCAATTGTTCAATCAATTAATTGAATCACTACAATTAAAATCAAAGAATATCCCAGAACAAACACTTCGCACTCTCCTCCGTCAGCCACCTGCATACACAATAGAAACGCATCAGTCCAGCATTGGATAAAACCTGGTGTGGGAGGTATGGGGGGGCGGCTTACACTTGCGGTGGACAGCAGGGGGGTGGCTGCATGCAGTAGCCATCGCAGATCAAGCGGTAGAACTTGTCATAGACTGCCATGCGCCAGGGTAAGGGGCCTCTCCTACACCCACACACATCACACACCGAGCGGTACACACGTCACACCGAGGAGCACGCACGTCACACACCGAGCAGGTTGCACAGGTCTCCTTTATCAAGACAAACGTGGAGCAGATTACACCTACTACTCTTATACGCCTGTCACAATGCCCCCCTCTCCCCCCCCCCTCCAGTTTATGGGGGGGCACGGGCCTCACTCCCCCCTTCGCGTCAGCCCCTACTAATAAATGGTCCGGTTGCATTGTGAATGCACCACTCGAATGACGTGCAGTCCCGTGGCGCACTGTAACAGGCTCGTGATTTACTCAATACAATTCAACGTAAAAAAGTCAAAACGATCCCAAAACATAATTTAAAATAATGTATGGCCATCGTGTGTCAGCATCACACGCGAAAATTGGCATGTAAAAAAAAACTTCACTGCGAATCACTCAATTGGGATTGCTCGCAGCAAACAGCACTTGACCTGCTTGCAGGTTAGGTGCTGAATAACCGTGTGTCACACAGAGAACAGTTGCCACTGAGGGTGCCCTTTTCAAATGCTTGAGATGAGATGTGATTATCGCGTGTAAATGTGCACACTAAAATAAAAAAAAATTATAAGCGAACTATTATCGTTTCAGGTGTCAGGGTGGTGCAGCGGTGATCTTTGACCCTCGCAACAAGAAGGGCCTTGGTTAATTATCCGACTGGCACTTTGCGGAGTTTTCTACATTCTCCCCTTTGTTCTGTATGGGTTATCCAGTTTGCTGACATAGCTTGAAAACACACAATCACAATGTAACTGGGTATTGGCCAAGCATCCCAATGCTAAAGTTACCTGCAAATTACTTCATTGGGATGACACTCGGCAGCAGAGCCAGATGATGGCATTGCTGGGGCCCTATGCCATTGTTAAGCTTAAGAGGCCTCTTCTATGAATGCCTGTATATTTTTGTCAGCAGAATGAAAATAACTGCTTTGGAGAGTCTTTTTTCTTACCGATCTTTATTTTTTAAACAATTATATTAAAACTCGAAACCTCGTGTCCAATTCTTCTTTCGTATTTAGAGCCCCCCCCCCCCTCTTAATGCGAGGCCCTAAGCTGTAAGTGTAGCCGGTGTGAGCTCGCCTGTGATGAATCACACGTATAATTGTGCACTCTTATTTTCTATGGGTAGCCAGGATAATTGTTTATTTAAGTGAATGCAATGGTGATCAGGGGATTGGACCCAGAGCCCCACGTACACAGTTGAGTACAAGGGATCGCCCACAATACAGATTTGGGCTGACCTCCGGATTGAGAAATTGAATTGTGTTGTGATGTGGAGGGTGTTTCTGATCGCTATTGCGACTGTCCTGTCCCGACGGGAGGAGAGAGGACAGGGTGGACCGGCTACATGCGCTTACTCTCCGGCACTGCACAGGACAACATCGCCTCCCTACTGCAAAAAACTCGGCAGGACCCTCCTGAAAAAAAAAGTCTTCGGAATCAGTGAGGCCTGTCCTTGGGAGGACAGGCGTAGTCTTGGTCGTCACAAGCGAACATTTGTTTCTCCACATTAATTTGTATCCCCGGGTTGCCATCAGGGCTGGGCGCTGCAAGCTTAGCTTCTGAGATCTGATGAGACTGGTAGCCGTTTATTAAAAGGTAATTTCGGCATCTGGAGCCCAAGCACACAACAACTTTACGCAATTAAAAATAATAGTGTAATCTAAGACTATAATTGTTGTCTGCTGTGAGTATGTTCTGTACTCAGGGCCCCGAATGTTTGTGGCAAGTGAAAGTTTGTCTCAGCAAAATGTAAGATTTCTCAGCACGCCGTATGACCACACGTCGCTCTGCACCTTGTAGAGCCCATGGAACATGCTTTCTGGAGACATCCACTTTACAGGCAGAGGCACCTAACGGACATGACCGCATGGCCACAAGCACAACAACAATACGTTCAGTAAATTCAGTTCAGGGCGATGCTTCCCGATTCGTCATACGTTTTTTTGCGTGAGGCCACATTCATCTGGCGAAATTAGCCCTCCACTACCCTGAAGAGTTAAATGTGTAGTGCCGGGCCTAGAGAGGCACGGTGTGCGGTGTATTGACATCGCGGATACCACTATGGTGTGGGTGTAGTACCGGCGCTAGAGGGGCTCGTTCAGCGCTGATTGATCCCGCTGGATGGCATCACGCTTGGCGTGCAGTGCCAGCCTGACAGGATAGGGTGTGGGAATGCCGGCCGTAGGAAAGGGGTTTCTAAAGGGCATGGCACTCTGGTTGACCCGAGAGGACAAGTGACTGGTTAAGTCTACAAATGGGCCCCAAGTGGGGGCTAGGGGTGGTCACGTGGTCAGGGTCCAGATCCTGCTGCTCGAGGATTCTAGAAGGTGGTCGTGGCCAAGGGCGGAGCCAGCCACGCCACAGAGAATATAAGCTGGGCCCCCAGAGGGACTGGCGTTGTTGTTCATCCTGAAGAACCTTTGTCTACGTCTACGTTCTACCGAGTCTCCAACACGTGGACCTGGACCCGAGCTGTGGTCCCGGTCTGTCGTAGCTAGTCATGTTGTAATTAGTGTAGTTAGCCTGGTGGTCACCACCACAGGTTATTCTGGGCCAGAGTTACCCCGTGTACCACATGGGTGGGGGGGGGGGAGGATGGCGATTTGTGAAATTGCCCCATATTTTGAACTGTCGGCAGAGCAGAGAGATTGAATCCAATTACCGACCTCTGGATTGCAAGTCCAGGGTGGGGGAGCCATTGTACCACCGTGTGTGGCAGCACCCCTCACTCTTTTTTCTTAGGGGCTGTGCAAAATAAAAGAAAAACATTGAGTACAATTAAAGTGATGGGCCATCTATCCCGATGATGGTGATGACATTGGCGATACTGATAATGATGCTGATGATGCTAAGTAAGGTTACGGACTCACATTGCCCTTCACCACGTAGTTGGGGTCAGTCTGGACGTTCCGTGCCAGCCCAAAGTCGCAAATCTTGGCGATGTGTCCATGCCTTACCAGCAAATTCCTTGCAGCCAGGTCGCGGTGGATGCACTAAAAAAAAGAAAAAAATTCCCTGTGTGGCCTTCAACAAACTTGGGGCAACTTCTGTGAAGGTCGGCCACGGTACACGATGGGGTGGGTGCCCAGCACCACGCTCGGCCGCCTTTGTCTCCCCAGTGTAGATGTTTACACACCGCACCAGGTACTCATTTGAGACTGAGTCCACCTGGGGAGGCCCAAGACCGGTTCAGATAATTGTCACTGGTGTTGGCCGTGAGCGGGAATCGAACTCTGGCCGTTGGGTTCGTAGCGCAGTGAACTAACCACTGAGCGACCACTCGCCACCCAGACAGACATATTAAGGGCAACAAAGACGTGCACCACAGACACAGTCACATACAAAGACACAGTTAAACACGCACAGTCACAGAGACACAGTTAAACATACTCTTTGGTTCTTTCGGTAAAGTAACATAGGTATAAAATAAAACAAATCACGACGTTTCGGGCGCTAAACCCTGTTTGTTTGGTATGCTTCTCTCTCTGTGTCCCCTGTTGTATCTGTGTTAGTTCCCCCCTACTTGTGTGTATGTATATACATCTGGGGTTATGTGTTTCCTCTCTCTCGTAAATTTAGCTCTTCTGTACCTGATCATGGCTGCTTGTGTTGCAACCGAAACGTCGTACGCTATTATGTTATTTTATTATTTCTTATTTATACGTGACTTTACCGAAAAAAAACAAAGAGTAATTCCTGCAGTCACGAAAGCTTTGAATCAAGTCTGTAGTGCCTCTTGTTAAACAGTGCTTCAGTTAAACAGGAACATTAATAAATCCAGCAGGCATGACTTGAAAAGTAACACATTTACATTTTGGGTGGCACTCTAAATCGTCCGGTAAATCGTGTCGCCAATTATAATTTCTGCGTTTATCTGCGCGTGTCTGTGTACCCCCAGTGGAGGAATACATGCGCAGCTTGC
The DNA here is from genome assembly GCF_048934315.1 of Petromyzon marinus. Lineage (NCBI taxonomy): Eukaryota > Metazoa > Chordata > Hyperoartia > Petromyzontiformes > Petromyzontidae > Petromyzon > Petromyzon marinus. Next base: position 1,930,495 of record NW_027423677.1, on the reverse strand, counting down.
TGGACAACCCTGAGTTGATTGACCGTCCGGCACTGGCCTCGGAGCAGGTGAGACTCCGTATGCGTGCATCAGCTCTGCCCCCCCTTCATATTTATGGTGCGGGCCTGTACCCTTGTCCGACCCCTCACTTCCGCGTTGCATCCAGCTGCCTCACTTAAGAAAGGGACACTTGCCTTGCGCTGAGTACGACGTTTCACTGGTTGTAATCGCCAGGGAAAAGATATACTCGATTTGTAAGTGTTGTGGGTTTACTCTCCAATACACTGGCGTGCTGCAGTAGTAACTAATTGACACGTTTTGTTTTACGTAGCAAACCTTACTAATTGGCTGTACCGGGTTAACTACACACATTTACGCGCTCTTACCCAAAAAACCTTTATTATGGATAATATTGGTCGCGAAAGAATACGTGTTAAACAGCTCCCTTTTAGAACGTCTCATCCTCACCAGCAATGGTCAATCAATCAAATAAATCCTAGATTTATAACGTGGCATATTTAGCAAAAAGCAGAGACGGAAGGGTGAAACTCTAGAGGTAGCTCTATGATATCCGCTTTTGTGGAACGTTCTCTAACACGGATGGCCGTACTGCTCTGAGATAAATCAGACTGGATCCTTCGTCTCGTTACGTGATGGCGGTTGCAAAATTGTTGTTGACGCGTGCATGTGCCGTGCGTGTGCTGTGTACGTGTGCAGGATGTGGTGGAGTCCCGGGTAATCTTCCCCGAACATCTCCCGCTGTCCCAGCTGCAGCAAGGTGTGCGCTCCGGCCGGTTTGTCCAGGGAACCTTCCTTGCGAGTCGGGAGAATTACCTGGAGGGGACTCTGAGTGTGCGAGGGGACGGTGACAGTGATAAAGAGGTACACGTTTCACAAGCCTGCGTCTGGAAGGAACAATGCTGTTCGATCGTATCTGTGTGAGTTTTCAAAACAAATTTATAATGAAGCAGTGGAATAGCGTTCTTGGCATGAGCAGTAGCTCTTAACCTTTACTGCAAGGCTGCAGTAAAGGTTAAGAGCTACTGGGCTAAAATATTTGTATTTTGAACGTCTTTTGCACCCTACGTAGGTGTTGTAGCCTGGCTCCTGCCCCCGCGGCCTGTGGGTCCTGGTGCAGTTACACTGCCTGCACACTCGATAGCTACGCCACCACAACCACAGTATATACGTTAATTGTGACTACTTTAATAATAGGGTTTTTCCCTTTTTTTCTGGCAACAAAACTGAAACCTTTTACAAGGAATCATGTGTGCATTAACCACAATACTTGTGGTCAAAATGCAAACAAAAAACACACTATGATAATATATGCATTGTCCTTGAGACTGATTGGTCCACACCAGGGACGGCTTTCTTTTGAGCCTCGACCCAATTGGTGCGAGACCAGAGGACGCCAAAAGGCGTACGCATATATTGCAAATATTATCAGTGTGTTTTTGTTTGCATTTTGACCACAAGTATTGTGGTTAATGCACACATGATTCCTTGTAAAAGGTTTCAGTTTTGTTGCCAGAAAAAAGGGGAAAAACCCTATTATATTTTGGTACTGGCAAAGGAGGTCTAATGATGGTTGTGACTACTTTGTTAACAAAATGAATGGTCTATTTCCACCTCCAAAATGTAACGTTAAATAACAATTAGGTACATTGGCCCTTTGTTGGAAAAAAAACCCAGTCCAGAAATTGCCCTGCTTGAACATATGTTACTGAAAAACATTGGGTTCAGAAGATTCATGGGCTAATAGTCCTACATTTTAAATTGTTTATTCGTGGTATTAAAACTCTTGTACAGTAAAACCTTGGATTGCGAGCATAATTCGTTCTGGAAACGTGTTTGTAATCCAAAGCACTCGTATATCAAAGCACTCGTATATCAGTTGTGATCACGTGACGCTCGGCAGTACAAAGCTGCTCGTATTGCAAGACCCTCGCTCGTTTATCAAATTAATATTTATTAAAAATTTTGCTCGTCTTGTAAAACACTCGCAGACCAAGTTACTCGCAATCCAAGGTTTTACTGTATATGCTGCTCTCTAACAGCACTTGGCCCAGCGGTCTGTTAAGGCTATACGGGGGATCTTTTTTGTCTTTGTGCAGGTGTTGATCCAGGGGCTGCAGCATTTAAACCGCGCGATGCACGACGACATCGTGTGCGTGGAGATGTTCCCCGAGGAGCGCTGGGTTGCCCCCTCCTCGCTGGTCCTGCACGATGAGGGCGTCGCAGTTGACGTTGCAGAAGAGAATGAGGAGGATGTGGTGAGTGGAGCGTCAACACTGCCGAACCAAAATCAAACCCAGACACCTGCAGTGTGCGTGTCTCTCTCCCCGTGGTCGCATGGATTTTTCTCCAGGTCCTCCGGCTTTTCCCTCCACAGTTACAATCTGACATGCACTTAGAGTATTTGGCTGCTATCAATTTCAAATGTGATAAGATACTTCATTGAACGATCATTTGTGGCCAGGTCACTTAAAAAGAGCTATATAGCTCTCAGGGTCCTTACCTGGTAAAGTTAAAATAGTTTATAGTTTTTAAATAGTTTTAATATAGTTTAAACAAAGAATAACAACAAAGACTCAACCACTTCAAGAGAGACCTTAAACGTAATGAACACCGTGTGACCAGACAACAATCCGCATTAGAGATGCTGTTAGCTTGATTTTGCGTTTATTAAATGACTTTACATTACATTACTTCAAAATCAAGTCAGGAGTGCTAATCATTTCGTACTATTTTTGTATGTACGTAGGGGTTATTTGACCATACTTCGGTGCGGGTTGGTGAAGGGGGGGCATAGATCAGCATAGAAGAACAGGACAACAGTTCATTTTGCTGTACTGCGCTCTGCTGCCAGCCATTTTGGCGCAGAGCCTATACCACCTGTTATGCATATCCAGGCTCAACACGGCGTCGCTTCCACGGTCTGAGCTCCTTTTTAGTGTTTATTTTAATTAACTTAATTAGAACTCAAGAGATCAGGACACGTATCATTTGCGAGAGTGACCTGGGTCACAGGGTGGCCTCTATATTGAAAACTAATTTCTTTAGAACTGCTTTTTGTATTTAGATTGTTGTCCTTTCCGCGCACCTCCGATTAGCATGGTTGACTGTGTACGGTGCGAAATAAGTTCTACATGCATACATACCACAGTGACAAAATGCAAATCATAATAAAGTACAGCAATCAAGTTAATTTAAATTGGCACGAAAACAACCGTGGTTTATGAAAAGTCGACAATATTGCACAAACATAAACAAGTGTTAGATATTAAATTGCATGTAGTGCAAGTTGGCTTGGGCAGATTATTTATAGACTGATCATTGCACAGTTATACTTATAAAAACGTTACGTAAACATTAAACACATATAGGGTGACTGATGTGCTAAGCAGGTAAGAGAAAATGTCAATCAGTGAAATCGTAAAGAATCGAAAGATTAAGCATCAAATTGTGAATTAGATGGGAGGGTAACCTTTGTTGTAGATAATATTGTTCGCAAAAGCTTACTCATTTTTTTTTACGTGTGGTATCTGATGGGCGTGTTCCGGTTGATTCTATCAATCGCCAGAACTGTTTTAACTTATCAATATTTACGGAGGACTCCTCACTGTGATTTTTGTCATTTTAACAAAGCGTCAGTCTCATTATTGACATTGATGAGACACAGCATGAAACCACATCCGCAGGTTAAGTGCTATTGTTTTGGATTGCTCCTTCCCCTTCAAGCCAAATTGTATTGTGTTATGTAGTGAGTTGGTTTAAAAATAGTTATTTCATTATTTCAGTGTGTCAGAGAGAAGCTACTGTGGTGAGTGCTCATTTGAGTTTGCGGTGTCATCTCCCGGTGCTATCCCAGCTGCTGCTGCTGCTGTCGTCGCTCTTGTTTAGATTACGCAACACGATGTTTGTCCTTTGTTTTGGTCTCCAGCTGAAAGCCGAAAGTGGGAAGATGCGTCGGCCCACTGGCAAAGTGGTCGGCATCATCAAGCGGAACTCGAGGCCGCTGTGCGGCATGCTCATGCCCAGCCCAATCAAGGAGGTGGGCTGATCTGCATGTGTGTGTGTACGTGTGGGGAGCGGTGATGTAGCGGTTAGCGCGCTGCGCTACGAATCCTGGGACCCGAGTTGGATTATATTTATCGCTCATAACCAATAAACAGCGGCAAATGTCTGAACCTGTCTTGGGCCCTTCCCTAGGTCGACTCGGCCATAAATGAGTCTCTGATGTGGCATGTAAACATCAGCGCTGTGGAGACAAAGGCCCACCCCGTCGTTTGCCGTACCAGCTTGAATAGGTGTGTACTGACGGCACTCGCCCAAACAGTTTGTTGAATGCCTTACTGGGGGCTCTTTGTGCGTGTTGCAGGCCACCCGCCACCTGTTCACGCCAGCGGACCGCCGCATGCCACGAGGGCAGGTGGAGACAAGACAAGCAGTGTCCCTGCAGGCCCACCGCATCGTGGTGGCCATCGATGGCTGGCTGCGACACTCCCGCTACCCGAACGTACGACTGCACCGTGACGCCCCGCACGCCGTGACACCTCACCCGTCCGTCCCGTGGTCGGCATCGTCGGGCTCATCCTTCTGTCACTTGACGCGCGGCCACGCGGCTCTGTATGCAATACAGCCGTCGAACCCAAAACACGAACGGTGACACGGTGAATTGGAAGTCAGTGTGGATGAGCTGGCACCACTGTGATTTTTTTGTTTGAAAGCATGGCAAACTCACCTGTGATTCAACCTAGGTTATTAAGGTGTTGTAAGTTGATAGTCTTAGCCCAGTCACCAATAACTGCACCAAAAACGATATTAAATTTGGTCGTGCACTTCGATTGTTTAATTTCCATCTCTGAAAAAACTACTGCTTTTGACTGCCATGTGATGAACATTACTTTGATTGGCAGAGTGGTTGGAAAAGCACTGCCCCCCTACAATTTGGACCGCATTTCACTTCATTGGATCTTAGAAGTAGCTCTGTTATGTCTGCTCCTGTGGGTCGTCCTTGACCACGAAGGGTTTGTATAGATTGCTTGTCTTGTGTGATACCATTAACACAATGAGAAACAAAATTGGTGAAAAGTTAAATATATTGTTAAGATGTATTCTTTGGGTTGTATCTTTGTTTAAACAGATGCCGGTTAATATTCTACATAATGTACATTAGGTACCAGGTTGGCATTGTGGTTGTGCTTTTCATACCTATTTGCCATTGCACAACCGAGCGGCACCATGGCTGGCACGGTTTTGTAGGCTGCAGGTTGTTTATCCACTGCAAAAGCAGATCCATGCCATGGACGGTCAATGCTTTGAACAATTCTAGGCACATGCAAATGACGCTGTGGTGCCAGGTCCCCTTTTTGTACCGACTGCCGTCACACAATTAACGTGTCGCTAGCCCCGCCCCTGGCCCTGCTCGGCTTCCGGATAGATTTGGATGCCTTGTGGGGCCAGCATATCACGGTTTGGTTCTGGTTCGACACGGCAAAAAGCCAGTGGGTGACCACAGACACCTCGAGAGCTCTGCGCTGTCTGGGTTCCAATGTACCAGTGGAAAAGGGATACCGGTGACGATTGGCCACGTATGTGCATATGCATGTTGAACTTCTTCCGTACCATACGTAGACAACCGTGCTATTTTGTGCGCTCTCTGGGCGAATGTGGGGATAAGGAGACGGAGACGGAGGTGCTGCTGCTGTAGCACGACGTGCCACACCAGCCCTTCAGCCAGGCCGTACTTGCATGCCTGCCCCCTCCCACGTTCAGCATCACAGCAGAGGTACGCATGAGACGTGTGACGATATGTCAATTCATCGATTGAGTTCAATTCTTACGCCTGCGGTGTGTTGGTGTGCTTGGTCGTGCATGTGAGAATCCTTTACTTCAATGTTCTTTATTACAAGGCCCACGGGCCACTGGTGGCCCCTGGGTGGCCTTTGGTGTGGCCCATGACGTGTGGCCCCCGACGTATAGGCCCCCGACAATAGACAAATGCGAAAACACCCCCCATCATCATCATCGTGCTGTCAAACCTCAACAGTTTCAAGATGTTTGGCCTGCGTAGAATACCTTCTAGAGGGCCTCTTTGGAGCTGTCCCTCCAGTCGAGGTCCTTCCGCTGCACTGGCATGAACGAGAAGCCACGGGGCTCTACACCTTTACCGCAGACCGTATATAGAAAAGCCGTCGACCTGAAAGAAAGTCGATGGCTCGGACACATCATCGTAAGAAGAGAGGAAATTCACATCGGAGGAAGGAAGGCGACGGACTTATGGAAGCACCAGGGCGGAGACCCGAGAGGCAGGCTTCGAGAGATGCGGATCAAAGTGGTGAGCCAGGATGTGGAGGACTCTGCAGTAGCCGTGGAGATGGTCCAGTACAGAAATGAATGGAGCAAGGGGACTACAGACTTTTTTCCTATAACGTTGTACTTGCGTTCCTGAAGAACACCGAATTGTGGAATAATCGCATAATAAATAATATAGGGTAAAGCACAATCCGCGATAACACGTGAGATGCGTACGCAGGCTTAACAAAGACTTCGGGTACGTGAGTAGCATCTAGAAGCATCCAGAAGCATCCCGCCTTGTGTGATGCTACACCGAGGCAACCGTACAACCGCTTATTCTGCCTCGCACAACGCAGTTCTGTTCACTCGATCGCCTTTTATCCAATTCGCATCCATGTTATGAAAAAAATGTGTTCCCTAATGCATTCATCGCATTTTATCTAATTCACGATATGAAAACACGCAGAGTTATAGGAGAACGGACTGTACTTTCAAAATATTCAGTCGCCTATTGAGAAGATAGAACGCCATTAGAATGAAGTTGGTTTACCCATGTATGGCTCACCCTGTGTTTTGTTTGTTGTAAGTCAGCGTTTTGTTGAACCTGGTGCTGTGTGTGTCCCGTACAAGGACCAGGCTGGCAGGGAGGACCTCCGTGCGTTGTCCATCTGCAGTGTGGATCCTCCAGGCTGCACAGACATCGACGATGCCCTACACTGCAAACCGCTCGACAATGGGAACACCGAGGTATTCATTTGGTGGTGGTAATCGTGGTCACGGTCGCGGTAATTCGTGCCTATTCCTTTCATGGTTTTGTCAATGCTAGCGGAGGTGACAAGGGGAGTTTAGTGGCACAATGATAAGTGCACTGCACATTCATCCTGTCAAGCTGGTTTAGTTCCAGTCATGGCTAACACCGGTACAGAGTGATATCTAAAAAAACTGCCCAAGTTCTCCTCTTCACCACCTGCATTGACCATCGTAACAAAGCAAGGTCAAATGACAATCGCGACCCATTACGGCATGGAGAAGCCCTCATCCTGCAGTGGATTGACAAAGGGGTGGACAATATTCCTGTTATTAAGTTTCCAAACATTGTTGCCTTAGTGCCCGTATTCTTGGTCTCTGCTCGGCTCAGGACTGACTTCAACATGGCTCGGTTCTGGCTTGATCTGCTCCGTTGCCTCCAAAGAAGTATGCGTGGCTCAGCTGTGCCTTGGCTCAGGCTCAGCTCACGGAAATTCTGAGCGTGGCTGGGAGCATGCAGAGATATACGTGGAGGCACAAGGGACACGGAGGCTCAGGGCTGGAACCATGCTTAGAGGCAGCTCGGGTTTTAAGCGTTGCTTTGATGTGGCTTATTGAGAATTAGAATCAGAATATTTATACTGGAGGAATCCGATGAGCTATAAAGCTATTTTTCACATGTCCAGTAGAGGCGGGTAAGAACGTTACAACAACAAACAGTACAAAAACATCATAGTAGTGCAAAGTACAAGAAAGATCAACAAATAACACAAACAAATACAACGAAACCATCCCCATCCTACCAGGCAAAGCCCACTGAGGTATTGATTTATTTTTGATTAGTGACCTGGCCACAAATGAATAGCTCAACAAAGTGGCCCATCATTTGGACATTTATAGCAGCCAAAATAATAGAAATAATCTCAATGCATGTTGCGCGAGAGCCAAGCCTGAGCCAAGCCATGGCTAAGACCCCACTGGCCTAAGTGTCCACGTCACTGGCCGAATGCCTGGTTCACAATGAATGCACCAGGTAGTAATGGGTGTGCATTTCATTTGACATTATTGTGCTTTGGTTGGAGTGGCTATGGTGGAGGTTATGCATGCATGTGGAGTGAGCGACTTCCGACAGACGTCTAGTAGAAGGCGTCTTTTTTATTAAAAGCACACAGGGCGATACACTTCGTAACGCGGCTACACCTAGGCTGTACAAGCACGCAGCCCATCTCCGTCCTGCGTAGCTACGCTGGCTGGTTGACGAGCGTAGCGGCGGAGACAGAGCTGCTCTTGCAGAAGAACCAGCCACGTGGTCGAAGACGAAGAGATGACGACGGTAGCGACGCAACCAGGACCCAGACCCCACGCTAACAGCCCCGAAGTTCTGATTCGGTGCTCTTTATATCTGCCTGGAGTGGCCAAGCTCCACCTCTGGCCACGCCCCCTTTCTAGAACCTTCTAGGCCCTTCGGGATGGTTCCCGGAGCTTCTCGACTGAGTCCGCCGTTGACCTTACCCCAGATACGCCCCTTCATAATAAGGCATTATGTAATGCAGCTATAACCTTAATTACCCTTACAGGCCGGCAGGTATCACCCTGTCATTACACATCCATGCATGTGAGGGTGGTGACGGTGTATTAATGTGTATTCTAGGTTGGGGTATACATCGCCGATGTGAGCTACTTTATCCAGCCGGGGAATGCCTTGGATGAGGAGGCATCTCTGCGTGGTACCACAGTTTACCTGTGTGAGAAGGTGAGATGTGGATTTCTTCTTGCCACAATATCAAGTGTTTTACGACCCGCCGATTTCATCCTTTCATTCTTAACTTTACGACATGATGTAAAATATTATGATGTAACGATCATCGCGGTACCAGTTTCCCCACAACTGTAATTGTAATTGACATTTTCACCACATTTTTTTGTGCTTTTCAGTACTTCCCGTATGAATAACGATAACTTAAAAATGAATTAGAATTAAAAAATGTGCAACAACAATGCTAAATATCTCTCATGATGTTTTAAACGAGGTGATTTTTGTGGATTTCTTATCATATGATGTACCGTGACATCATGAGCGGCAGGCTATCGGCGCAGTGGTAACACTCGTGCCTTGCAGCAAGGAGACGCTGGGTTTGATTACTCAACTCTTGTGCCTTTTTGCTTGCAGTTTTGTTTGTTCTCTCCCCGTTAGTGAATGGGTTTCCTCTGGATTAATCAGATTTCCTCTAAATAAAACCCATACAATCTTAATTGGCATTCGCGAAAACATCCCCTTGCTGAACAGTTACCTACAGGTGACTTAATCATGTGTGGGTTTGCTTGCAAAACACTCGTTGAGTAGGTGCATATGTATTTGCCAGATTGTGTTTATTGACAGAGAAGTGGTTGCGTTTATGTGTTTGTGCGCCTGCAGAGGATTGATATGGTGCCAGAGTTATTGAGCTCAAACCTGTGTTCCTTGAGATCCAACGTCGACCGGTGAGATGCACCAACAACTGTTAACTCGCGAGTGCGCACATTGCAACCCATACTCAGCAGCTAACGTGCGTTGTTGCCAGGTGCACATGTAATCCCATGATGCGTGGCACTGTTAAAGTGTCATTGTACAGATCCACACAAGCATGTGTACATACATAAGCAGCCAAACCAGGATGGCACAATGGTAACACGTGTCTCACAGCAAGAATGGCCTAGGATTGATGCCCGACTTGGTTGCCTTTCCATGTAGATTTTGTATGTTCTCCCTCTATTTAGCATGAGTTGACTCCAGGTTATCAGGTTTCCTCTCATCGCTAACATAAACGTGTTATTACTGCTATGATCCTTAACCAAGAAAAGCCTCACTGAATCTCATACATTCGGTAGGGTACTGCAAAGCTTTTGTAGTCGAACAATGGTTGCTACATATATATTCCAGTTGAGTAATTTGTAACAACCCAAAGCGGTATTTGGGCAAACATCCCGCTGCTGAAAGAATGACTCGAATACCAAAAACTTGGCAAGACCCTCCTGAAAAAGAGTCTCGAGACTTTGCGAGGCTTTTCAGGGTGAACACCCTGCACCACTCCAATGATGACGACTCCGCCACTCGACGGTGAATGGCGACGGTGCATGTGCTGTGCGCTTGCAGGCTGGCGTTCTCGTGCATATGGGAGATGACTCCAAAGGCTGAGATCGTGAGCACACGTTTTACCAAGAGCATCATCAATTCCAAGGTGATTTCCCCCCCCCCCCCCCCACAGACGTTCAGTTTTTGTAAAACTCTCGTTTGCTTTCACGTGTATTGTATCGGTGCCTTGCTATGTTAGTGCAGTTGAGGTTTCCGGATGGCTGAGAGGTCAGAGCGTTGAGCTTGCACCTCTGGGTTCACAAGTGGAGCGAGATGAACCGGGTTCACAAGTGGTAGTATGTATGTTGAACTTCTTTTGCGCCGTACGTAGCCAACTGTGCTAATCGGAGGTGCGAGGTAGGACATGAAAGTAGTGAGTTGATGGTCTCTGTCCAGTCAACAATCACTGCACAAAACGCAGGTTTTTTTTAGGTTAGATCGTGTTAATATGTAAATGTGTCATTAAACCCACCCCCACCCGACACAGCCAACTAATAAGGGTTGTCACGTAAACAGAACATGCCAATTCGTCACGAGTACAGCACACGGGTGTGTTGTACCAGTGACGAATTGGCCACGTTCTGTTTATGTGACAACCCTTACTAGTCGGCTGTCGGATGGTGGCGGGTTTAACGACACATTTATGTATTTACACAATCTAACCCAAAAAACCTGTATTATGGATGATATTGATCACGAAAGCCTACGTGTTAAACTCACTGCACAAAAGACCACCAAATTACATTGCACTAAATTTGGTTAAATTCCAGCTTTGAGAATTCAAAAAATATCAATTTTGCTGTCTTTGGGTGAGCGTAACCCTGAGTGGTCATCGGGAGCCACGTAGACATCTGTTGAGTTCTGGCTTGGGCTTGGATCAGGCGTGGGCATTGTGTAATTGCGAGGACCCCATGGTTCACCCGTGGTGTGTTCATCGTATCCCCGCAGGCGTCTCTGACATACGCAGAGGCTCAGCTAATGATTGACGACGCCGGGCGGAAGGACCCGGTCACCAGCAGCTTGCGTGGCCTCAACTCCCTGGCCAAGATCCTCAAGCAGAGGCGCATTCAAAACGGGTAACTCATTGTCAAGATCCTCATCCCCTCCACCGCCTCTGGAGCGCTGAGCAGTATTAATGGGTGCACCACATTTAGTCGATTGGCAGGTCGCCTGTGGCGCGGTAAAGTGTGGTTACTCCCGTGTCTTCTAAGACATCCGGCCAGCGTGGAAGAGTAGGCTAAAATACATTGAAAGGGACTGTAAAAGGGTGTATCTCTAGAGGGGCCCCCTCTTATGGGAGCCCCCTTCTTCCAGCAGTGGCTTGAGCAAGCAATTGCAAGGCTGCACCTGTAGCTTTTTTTTGACCCCATGATGCATGAGGCTTGGGTGAATACCATGCACAAACAAGTGTTACAGGATTCATACTCTTTGTTTTTTTTTCAGTAAAGTCACGTAGGTAAAACTATAAAATAAAATAACAACTAAATTAAATCACGACGTTTCGGGCGCAACACAAGCGTCCTTCTTCAGGTGGGACAACCACAGCCAGAAACAATTGCTGAAGTGGGCAAAAAAGGGCTGTTGTAACAAGAGGCTATATAGGTAAGAGAGTGGGGGGGAGCAAGGGGGGAGAGATAGAGAGGGGGGGGTGTGGGGTAGGGGAAGTGGGGTGCTGCTAGAGGGATTAAAGGGGCGAGCACGGCAAAATGACGAGGGGGGGAAATGAGCGGGGCTGGGAGTGGGAGGCTGAAGAAGCTGGAGATGCGGAAATGAAGGCAACAATAAAGAAGTTAAGGTTTTACCTGGTTAATAACATGTCTGTGCTCCCCCACCTTTGCCAACGCGTACTGACCACCACGGTTAAGTACGGTAAAACCACCCCACGACCCGCATGACATGGGGCGGCCCTCATCCAGCAGTGGATTGACTTAACAAGCTGTGCATGTTCAACTCAAATATCTGAGTTTGTGAAGTGTCTTATATTAAGATTCTGTGTTGTTTTGGCTGGACATGATAATCGCTCATGTCCCTTCTCCACCCGTAGGGCATTGACTCTGGCATCCCCTGAGGTCCGATTCCACATGGACAGCGAAACCCACGACCCGATCGACCTGCAGACCAAGGAACTCAAGTGAGTGTCGTCAACAAGACACCTCCCATGACTGCAATCCGACTGTTGTGCAGATCTCTCTATCAGAATCAAAATATATATTTCTACTGGAAGAATCCGATGAGCTATAAAGCTCTTTTTTCACAGATGTCCAGTTGGGGCAGGTCACAACGTTACAACAACAAACAATACAAGCACACGTTAGGATTGCAAAGTATTGGAAAGGTAAACAAATAACTTAAACAAATATACAAATAAAACTAAACTATTTTTATTTTACCAAGTAAAACCCTGACCACAAATGATAGCTGAACAAAGTGGCTTATCGCGTGGGAAATTTATTATCAGCAAAATAATCTAAGATAAAGATTCTTGACCCTTGTGGTTGATGTGTTGTGGTGGCGGAAACTGGTGCGTGTACACAGGGAGACCAACTCGATGGTGGAGGAGTTCATGTTGCTCGCCAACATCTCCGTGGCGGAGCGCATCGTAGGCGAATTCCCCGAGTCTGCGCTGCTCCGACGCCATCCGGCACCTCCCCTTCCAACTACGACATCTTGGTGAAGGCGGCAAAATCAAAGGTAGAGTTAGAACCCCTTTTAACGACCACCCTTGTTAACTAATCGCTTAACAACGGGCCTCCATAGAGCTCAATGTGTAGGTTTAACCGACCATTTCCCTGTTAACGACGGGCTGTTGTAGGTACAGTAAATATGAATTAATGCCACGTAGAAGGGAAACAATAAAATAATAAAAATATAAAACGATAAAATTCTCACGACGTTTTGACTGCAACACAAGCAATCATCATCAGTTGTGAAAACCACAACAAGAAAATTTGAAAAAAAGTGGCGGTTATTTTTTACGTTAGCACCACGGAGAGAGATTTGACAGTTTGTTCAGATGGACGAGTCCATCTATGTTCGGAAAAGAGGAGGGGGGAGACAAAAAATAATGGATGCGTTCTGACAGCCACCTTAAGCGCGATCAATCAAGACCCGAAATGGTTTATCAAATCTCTCTCCGTGGTTCTAACGTTAAAATAACCGCCACTTTTTTCACATTTTCTTGTTGTGGTTTTCACACCTGATGATGATTGCTTGTGTTGCAGTCGAAACGTCGTGAGAATTTTATTGCTTTATATTTTTATTATTTTATTGTTTCCCTTCTACGTGAATTTACCGAAAGAACCAAGAATATGAATCCCTGCAGTCACGAAAGCTTTAAATCAAAATGAATTAATGCATTTATTAACAGTGTTTATTTTAATATGATGTGTTTATAATGTTAGTATCTTTATGTATTAATATCCATTGTTTAAATATTATAAAGTACGTTTTTTGGGTGAACAAGGGAAACTTTCGATGCTATCGGACCGAATTTAACTTTTAACACGTATTTCCTATACTCGCTTAATGACCAAATCCTTTAATGCTCGGTTTCGTGGAACCAATTACTGTCTTTAAGAGGGGTTCTACTGTCTCTAGATTGCTGTTAACCTAACTTCAATATCATCCTCCTCGTAAGGAATTCAGAGGTCGCCGGGTGGCTCAAATTTTTGTTTGAGGTCTTTTGGTTTAACCGGGTGAGAACTCAAGAGACCATAATAGTCTCATTTGCAAGGGTCACCTGGGTCACCCTATGACCCAGAGATTACAGCTGGGACCCTGGCTTCAAAATCCAGCAGCCGCATTGAACATACTGTGTTATCAAGTGTAGGGAGTTGAAGGACTCGGCTCGTTTCCCAGCTACTCCACAGAAATAAGCAACAAAAAACCATCACGATAAATGTAGTACTGTATTTAATTTTAGATAAATTCCAGCACTGAAATGTTGAAATATCAGGTCGACTTATTGTGATGAACATTATGCTCAAAATGGGTGGGAATGTGCTACCCCCTACTGTGAAGCAGAGGTGTCTTGAAACGATGTCACTATTGGCCTGAGCAAGCAATTGCAGGGCTGCACCTTTTACCTTTATCTTGAGATGTAGCCGTATAGTTTCCACTCGCCCTTAGAGGCAGAACAACTCAAAAGGTGTGACGAACCACAGACAACGCTGGAAGGCAGCCAGGCACTGTGCCAGATGTAGATTAATCCACTTGCTGTACTGCCTTCTCCTGGCAAGCCAGGTTATGGAAACCTGAATGCCCACAGGAAGTGCGCTGAATAACATTTTCTTTCCAATACACCACAACCCTTGCTGCTTCCCCAGCACTGAACTACAAGCCACGTGTGGGATAGTCACCTCACAAACGCCGGTGTGCCCGATTTTTTTGCTCAGAACATCGAGATCCAGGTGGACTCGGCTAAGGCGTTGGCCGAGTCCCTGGACCGGGCGGCGGTGCCGGGAGCGCCACCATACCTCAACACTCTGCTGCGCATCCTGGCCACGCGCTGCATGATGCAGGCCATCTACTTCTGCTCCGGCATGGAGCCCGACACCCACCACTATGGGCTCGCCACCGCCATCTACACCCACTTCACGTCGCCCATTCGATGGTGACGTGCTCTGGCGTCAGGCACACGCGTGAAATCGACCTTCGCGATTATTGAGGGGACTATGTTGTTGTCTTGGTGTGGTCTGGGACTGTGCTGCCTTTCCCAAGTTTAGGAATTTATTAATTGATGTACTTATGCAATGTTAACTTGTCATTATGGCACACCTCCGATTAGCACGATTGGCTACGTACGGTGCGATTGAAGTTCAACATACAACTTGTATATATTTTTTCTATTATTTACTTTTAGTGATTTGTTTACCTTTTCTATTCTTAGCACTCCTATCATTTACCTACTGGACGTCTGTCAAAAAGGGCTTTTATCGCGAATCGAATTTCTCCAGGATAAAGATTCAGATTTTGACTTATTTTTCTAAAAGGTCCTATAAACGGGAAGTTTGGCCAATTCCTTAAATGGTTGTTTGGCTTGTGTTGGAGAAAAACTAGAGGATCCGGAGAACACCAACGCCTAGAAGGAGGGTGACAGTGTTCCACGTGCAGAATCAAGAATCCATTGCCGTGTTGCAGCGGCGGCCAAAAGTGAATTGCAATTCTGCCATGGATCGCTAACGATTTTGTTGTGGATTTTAAATAAGAACACAGATATGAGCAGGCAGCAATTTGCGTTACATCTGATGACAAATAAAAAATCCTCAACAAAGAATTAAATTCATACATTAACAAAGATAATTTCCACCAGCAGATGGTGCTAGAACGTGGTATGTCCAGAGTACAGTATTCTATCACAGCGTTAAATCCACCTGAGTCATTGTTTGCGTAGCTTTCTGGTGGATCGTGAAACCCGCTGAGATCCACCAGAATGAATTGCGGTGCTTGGTTGATTAATACCGCTGCTCCGTTGGCATCTCGTGGCCATACCGCAGCCTGTATCTACTGTAAATTTAATCTTCATATTAAATAGAGGCTACAACAAATGTTAATATTGTTGTTGTTGTCTCCTTGTACCGTTACACATACTCGGATGTGATTGTGCACCGGCTGCTGGCCGTGTGCGTGGGCGCCGACCCCACGTACCCGGCGCTCACCGACAAGCAGAAGCAGCAGCAGCTCTGCAACAACCTCAACTACCGCCACAAGATGGCGCAGTACGCCCAACGCTCGTCTGTAGCTTTCCACACGCAGGTGGGAGGCGGAAGTGTGGGCCACGTGGAGCTTGCACGGCGTGTGCTTAGGCACCTGATAATGCGTCCATTCGTCTCTTGAAAACCATTTTTAAGGTCACGAAAGCAGGCATCGTATTGTGCGTGTAGTCAGAATCAATTGTTTTCTATTCGCACGCTTACGTGTGGTGGTGCCGTGGCTGTACTGGTTGGCTACACTTGACATTGCTTTTCAGCATTCTTCTGTGTTTGCTGAAAAACCTAGTCACTTGGCACATTTGCCCATGATGTGACAACGTTATTTGATTGGCTCTGTCAGTTGATGGAGGATTATAGTCAATACAATTGACATTGTACCTTCACGATTGAACTCAAAATAATCCCCATGACATGAAGCCAATAGCACAAATGGAATAAATTAGCGGGGGGATGCGGAAAAATACCTTAAATTTTTTTAAATAATTATGGGCTTGGTAAGTGATACGCGTGTGTCTGCTCTTTGCCACGTAGCGGTGATTAACGGCTGTTGTTGTTGTGGTCTCAGTTGTTCTTCAAGAGCAAGGGAGTGGTGAGCGAAGAGGGCTTCGTGCTGTTTGCGCGCAAAAACGCCGTGGTGGTGCTCATTCCCAAGTACGGCTTGGAGGGGACGGTTTTCTTTGACTCCAAAGATCTCAAGCTCAACGTTACCTTCGACGAGGAGGTAGGGCATGTGTTCACTTAACCGGGAGGCATTGGCATTTCCCGAACGGCTGAATTCTGCATTTAAACCCAGGACTGGCTTAATGCACTGGGACCCAAGCCCCCTGATCATCTCTCTACGATTAGGTTTCTATCAGACACACAGACACTTGGTTTAAGGTGGAAGAACGCAGTGAGATACGAAGCTCCGTTTTTTGTTGTCATTTGGCAGTGTGGACTATTACAGAGGAAGTTACACCGGTGGATACATTAGAGCCGGATGGCTCACAGGGCTATACCAAAATAAACTGAAACTGAATTAAATTATGTAAATGCGTTTCAAATATAAAACGGTCACAATTAAATATGCTTTGGAAATAACTGCCATGATGGAGCCCGTATTGTCACGGAGAGGACATCACATTAAAAATACAGTAAAATCCCTCAGATCCGGAAGAATTATAAAGAAAATCTAATGCTTTCTGTAAACAATGAGAAACTCGAAGGGCAGAAAAGTACTTGTAGAATAAAAACAAATGAGGGAAATAGTAGTTGATGCAAAAAGTGATCTCTAGATGGCAAAAAGCACATTTGTGACTAGTGGATCCGGTCCTTTCCAGCATGCCTTGCATGCCGCATTACATTGTCACTCTGCGTGGATAATGCACACAGCCTAATTTGGACCAGAAGCTCAAAAGGGTCAACATTTGCAGCCATATTTTAGGTATGTTCTTAACTGCAATTGTACACTCCATATAGCCTAAGGGGGGTTGCATCTACTCCTTAATGATGGCCAAATAAGGCTTTAAAATTCCTTGGCTGGCCCGCACATCACGATCCCTCGGTTGGTTTGGTCATTGCAGCCATCGGCTTTTCATGCCTGGTTTTCAGCTCGCGGTGAGGTGGCCCAAGCGGTATTGCATTCGCTGTGTGTTGTGGAGGTTTGCGTTTCAAACTCGGTGGCCACTCCGGTTAATACTGTGGTGTGTATTAAGCGTAAAATATTTACAGGCAATCCGCTTTAACAGTGGACGTTAAAAGATCCTGTAACGTTATTCGTGTGCCAGCATCATGGTCCAAGGTTGGCAAATTACATGCAAATTACTTATTTGGGGAGCACATATCAATCGTTCGCCTCCTTTTACAAAGACGTAGCAGTGACCTTGAATGCAAACGTTTTGAGAATCAGTGAGGCTTTTCTGAGTGACCCATGTAATAGTATGAATAATAATGTTGGGTTTACGTCAATCCATGCTTGTGTGCAGGGCACTTGGCAGAGAGCAGTCAGCGGTAGTGTAGCGGTTAGCGCTCTGCGCTACGATCCCGGCGACTTGGGTTGAATTCCTTCGCACGGTCAACACCAGTGATGATTATCTGAACCGGTCCTGGGCCTCCCCTAGGTTGACTCAGAACTCAATTGAATGCCTGGTGCAGTGTGTAAACATCGCCACTGGGGAGACAAAGGCGGCCGGGCATGGCGCTGGCGACCCACCCCCTTGTGTGCCGTGCCGGCCTTCATCTGTGCTCCTCGCCAATAGCACTTGCCCCAACAGTCTGTTAAGGCTACATTGGAGATATGTCTTTGTGTTTTGTGTAGGGCCCCACGCTGTGCGTGGACAGCATCGCACTGAACATGTTCGACCGCGTGTGCGTGCGCATGTCGCTGGATTCGTCCAACCTGCAGCACCAGCGGATCCGCATGCACCTCGTCCGCCCGGAGGTACTCACCGTGCAGCGCGACGCGCAACCTCGGAATACCACCGAATTGTATTGTGACCATGCTGCTGTTGCTGCTTGCTGCGCCAGCAGTAGTGCACAAAAAACAAACGCTCGCCGCATCGGAACGTCAGCGGGCCGAAAATTAATGACACAAGCCACAGCATAGCGCTTGTTGCCATGCAACCCAAACTGTGGGACCTATCGTAAACCCATAGAGACACAGATATACATAGGAGATACAGAGAGACCCATTATGATTCCTCGAGATTCATAGAGACTAATACAGATACATAGCAGTGCATTAAAAACAAGCTCCTGTACGATTGTGGCCATGCAACCCAAACTATGGACCACATTTTACACCACTGTAGTCTGCGCTCCTTCAATGGAGGGGGTGGCAAGATGACACAAACTCTCTCCTGAAGCTCTCCCGTGGCTATCAGACCCATCCATTGGCATTTAGCCCCTGAACGTAATACCCTTATAACACAGGAATAAAATATAAACTCTGGTCTTGGATGGAAAAAATATATGTATAGCTAGCATTTTGAGCTGCAGTCTGTTGTCCTATACCTCCTGTAACTGGCAAATTGGATATAACGCGATGATGAATGTATGAAGG
Organism: Petromyzon marinus; assembly: GCF_048934315.1. NCBI lineage: Eukaryota > Metazoa > Chordata > Hyperoartia > Petromyzontiformes > Petromyzontidae > Petromyzon > Petromyzon marinus. The sequence goes on along the minus strand of NW_027423677.1, from coordinate 1,911,603 downwards.
AACGCATTTTTTGTATAACGCGGATCCAAACTGGATATAACTCGGTTGAATGAATGGAACTACGTCGCGCGAGTAGGAATAAGCGGTTGTAACGGCTGCCTCGGCGTAGCATCACACAAGGCGGGATGCTGCTGGATGCTGCTAGATGCTACCCAAGTTCCTTAGTCTTTGTTCAGCCTGTGTTACGCATCTCACGCGTTATTGCGGACTGCGCTTTACCCCATATAATATATTATTTATTATAACACGATTTTTCCAAAACGCGGTGTTCTTGAGGTACGCAACTACCGTATTATAGAACAGACTGTATATCCAAAGACTATGGGACACTATCCCTACCTATATCAGTTGTGACTGTTCGTGTGTTTAAATCCAGCTTGAAAACGTCGTTATTAATTGGCTTTTCCTGGATTCTGATTGGTTATTACTGTGAGGGGAATCATTATGATTAGCTTTTATTGCATTTTGCATGCTGTGTAAAGTGTCAGTATCACTGTCATTATTGTTATTATCGGCTTTTACTTTATTTCTATTGGCTTATATCTATACTTGAGTAGTTTTTTAATGTCCAGTGCTTTTTTGAGATATTTCGATATGCAAGGTGTTGTATAAAATAGATTTTTATTATGGCCCTAGTTCATTGCACAAGAAGGGCCATTATCTGAAACGTGACCTATTTAAATGATCGTTTGGGGCTGTTGTTGATGAATGCGAGTTCTCAAGATACCAAGCTAAGTCAGGGTGTGGGAGCCTTGGTAGATATCAGATTTCTTAACAAAACTCCATGAGTCTGTTCTGCATGGGTTTCCTCCGGGTTCTCTGGTTTCCTCCCATATCTAAAAATAAGCATGCGTTGAAACTGGTATTAAGGTAGTTTACGTATCGCCATGGGCGGCAGGGTGGCACATTGGTAAACCCTTGCATCTTGCAGCAAGAAAACTGGGTTTGATTCCCAACTAGAGTGTGTTACTGCGTGGAGTTGTCATCTTCTCTCCCCCTGTTCCTCAAAAGTCTTCAGACTTGGCGAAGTTTTTCAGTGTTATTAAGTGTAATAATAACGTATCACTTGTGTTGGAAATACTCACATGTGTGTGTATGAGAGCATTGGTGTAGTGGTTAGCACGCTGCGCTATGAACCCGGCAACCCAATTCCCACTCACCGCCAACACCAATGAGGATTATCTGAACTGCTGTTTTGCCTACCCAAGGTCAACTCTTTCTTAAATGAGTACCTGGTGCAGTGTGTAAATATCAGCACTGGGGAGAGGTGTTGGCCACTTACCCCCTCGTGGGCCATGCCGCCTAACAGCAGCACAGTCTGTTAAAGGCTTATTTGGGTGACTATCTTTGTTGTACGTTTGTGCCATTTGTGTGTCCGCTGTCACAGATTCCAGGCTACAACCCTACGGAGTCCACCCCATGGGGCTCGCCTTCTCCCCGGCCTAAGAAACCCAGACAGCACTAGTGTATCGTGGATGCGGTGTCAACAAGATGCCGGAGGAGGTGCATGAGTGGGCACACACTCTGGGTTTTACATCTGCAGAGTTAATTAAGTGTACATTGTACTCGCAAGCAGAGGTGAACAATTGAAAAAAAAGCAGTGGCGGTTATGAGAAATGCTACCCTGAAGTAACAGACGGTTTGCACTCTGAACTTGCAATCCAGAGGTCACCGGTTCTTCGTTCTCGTGTCGCAGCGGTTCAAATGGTAGCGCAATTTTTTTTTTTAGAATTTTTACCTTACCAACCAGTACAATCAGCCAATTAAGGTGTATACGCGTCAAGATGTATGAAAGGTTTAGGATATCTTATGCCCCACTTCTTTGCCAGCTAAGACACTGACCCCCTTGTGATGAAGGTGATTTCACAAAAATATTGGTTACTGAATCGGTGGTATTTATTGACTAACGCAGCAGTGTCCAACCCACAAAGCACTGTGATCCATTCTGGTATATCTCAACATGTTCCGTGATCTACCAGCAATATATGACCAACAGTTACCCGGATGGATTTCACCGACTAATAGAACACTGTAGACATGCCAAGTGCTAGTGCGATCTATTGGTTTAAAATATATATTATTAATCCATTACTTCTTAGTCGAGGATTTTGTTTTGCCATCTGCTATAACAAGAATTGCTTTATATTAGAGGTGTTTAATCCTATTTGTCCCGAGATCCACAATAAAAAATCTTTTGCGATCATCCACCCATGGATCGCGATTCACATATCGGCTACCACTGATCTAACAGTTGAAAACCAGTTTAACACGTCAGCTTTCGCGACCAATATCCATAACACGGGTTTTTTGGGTTAGATCGCGTAATAAATATTTAAATGTGTCGGTAAACCCGCCACCACCCGACACAGCCAATTCGAAAGGTTTGTCACATTAACAGAACCTGCCAATTCGTTACTAGTAACATCACACCGGTGTCTTGGAGAGCAAAGCCACAACATTTACAATCTGAGTACAATGTTTCACCAGTAATTACAACCAGCTTCATCAGGCGACAGCCAGATTTGTGGAGAATCCTCGTCCCTTAATGCGCATGCATAATGTTTGTTGATTAACATATAAATAACCCAATCGGAAATGGATACCCATAGTCATATGCATTCATTGATTCCCCTCCCAATTCGCGAAAGAAGTGCTCACAAGTGATGGCTGTCGCCTGATGAAGCTAGTTAGTGCTGGCGAAATGTTGTACTTAGATTGTAAATGGTGTGGCTTTGCTCTCCAACACACTGGTGGACTGTACTAGTAACGAATTGACATGTTCTGTTTACGCGACAAACCTTACTAATTGACTGTCGGGTGGTGGTGGGTTTAACAACACATTTATATATTTAAACGATCTAACCCATAAAACGTGTATTATAGTTGAAAACCTACAATTGTGCCAGGTTTGGCCTGTCGGAGTGGGCCATTAGGGTGGCCACTCAGAGGGCAAAGCTCTGGGGAATCCGAGCAAGAGCTTCGAAGTATGATTGTGCACGGTGACACCCGCAGGGGTCTCGTGATGGATGGCAAATGGAAGATTTTTTATCGCGAGAGGATTCCCTGCAAGGGATGTTAGGTTACTTATTCTTGTGAGGATGCCATTTACTGTATGAAGGGGCAGCGGTCAGCTGCATAGAACAGAGTATAAAATTACCCGAGCTGTTGCTGTTTAAATCGTCGGTTTAACGGAGAATTTCACCTCAGGTTTTTTTACACAGCTGCCCCACCCCTCATCGGACTCTGTGCAATCACACAAGGAATGTTTTTGGAAAAAATGTCGGTGTCAGAAAATTTTAAGGTTTAATCGTTTACAAATGCGCATTTCGTTACAGCTTCTCTTGTCCTTTAGACGTGCAAAGATAATTTCTGACAAAATATTGACACGTTTTCAAATTGTTTCGTAAATGGTTATAACTTTGCTCACGTATATACAGTACTTGGGCAATAATTCTAAGCTCCTGGAGTAGTGGTAAATATTTAAGCGAGTTGATGTCTTTGCGACTTTGTGTAAATGTGTTTAACATTTTTTAGCTGAATCGTATATTTACAAGCATGTACACATGAGTTATATGCGTTTATATACAAAATTAGATCGATTTATTTTCCATGCATCTGTTATTTTGGTTACTTTAAGTTACGTTTTCCACTGCTGGATGAACATCTCGCCACGTGATGTTGGATGTCAGGTTTAGTTTGACCATACTTGACCATGCTGGTCACTGTTGGATGATAATAATGTCCACTTGCAATGCACCACCGCGCAGTATTCACTCGCCTTCGAATCGAGTCCTGCACCGCCGTTTCACATGCAAATTTGATTCTCAATCCCTGGGCCAATTTGCTCCTGATTAGCATGCGATTTGCCACATTTCGATCTCGAAGGTGATTAAATGCGCCGGCTTCCAGGCTTGTTGAGCCGCTCGGAGCCCAATTAACGAAAATTGTTGCCAAAGCAAAAGCGTGAGCTCGAATGTTTGTCCGTGTTCTTTTCAAACCACCAGTCGAACGCCGGCCTCTGCCCACTCCGACCATGCGGAGGCCCTGGCCGTCGGGGAGGCCCTCATGGTGCCTCGCGGCAAACGTGGGGCCCGGGTGGGCGCGTCGACGGTTGATCGCGTACAGGCGGTGCAACTCCCACAAATGAAACATCACACCTTGCTGATCTCGTGTCCAGGAGCATAAACGATCATCACGCAAACTCCGGTCATCCTCGCAGCAGCAGCTCTTGGCCATCGAACAAAGACGATCACCGCTTCCTTCCGATATTAGAAGCCACGAGCTATGAACGACTCGGAGGTTCGAGCAACCACAGCCGAGTGGGAAGGCAGCAGCAGCAGCCCAGGCGGTGAGCCAGCTCCAAAATCCCCCAAGCACTGAAGTTCTCGATTTAGTACATTGAAAAACACGACGGTAAGTGAAACAACGTAAATCGAAACCAATTTTGCCATTCACTTGACGGGCCGTCCATAAATGACGTCACGCAATTTTTGACCTCTCGTCACTCGGCGTCACAAAAAGTCAGACCCCCCCCTCAAACATGACGTCACAAAGCTCTGCCCCCCCCCCCCCAAAACCATATTTCCATCTTGAAAATAAAACATGCTTCAACTATTGTCATTGTAGTGCGTGGCGCTGCACTGATGTTGTAGGAGTGTTATAACAATTAGTGTTATAACAATTCTATACTTAAAGTTGCGCATTTTGATGTGACGTCACATTTCTCAAACCCCCCCCTCCCCCTCGTCACACATCGTCACAAATGTCTGACCCCCCCCCCGAGGTGCATGACCGCGTTACCGCGTTCATTCTGTGGTGAAGGGATGAGGAAAAGGAAGAGGAAAAAGCATCCAGTGTCGCCGCACGCAGGCAACGTGTTTATCACACAGTGGTCAAAATATAAAAATACATATATATGTAGTGGGTTCCACATAGACTGAAGACGTCTTTAGAGGCTACACGGTTTATTTGTAACTATGAACAGAACTCCCCTTAACTCCCACTATCTAGAGAGGTACAGACTCCAGGCTAGCGTGCCCTCGCACTGATCAAACCTGGCTCTCAGCCCTCTGGCTATCTGTGCCCTAGGGGAGGCTAACTGACCCGACCCAGCCAAGGTGCGGGTCCTGACCACTGGTCCGCGCTCGGCCCCGACCCTTATAAGGATGTCGGGTCCCAGGGTCCTAGCTAGGCTGGTCTTCTGTTCTTCGTCTTCGGAGCACTGCCCCGAGCTGTCCCGGAGGTGCCCCTTTAATACACCTCTCGGGGGCTCTCCGCCCCCGGTACCGCCCCCTCTCTAGAACCTTCCAGGGGGCTCTGGAAGAACCCCCCAACTCCTCACCTGGGGCCTGGCTCTCTCTGTCCTTCCCCAGCTCTGGGTGGCACCCTCTATGGGCTTGTGCCCGCAACTGCAGGTAAGTATACCGACGGTATAGGATGTGCATTTATTACGCTACATCTATGTGAGAGAGGTTGTGGACAGGAGTCTGCTCTGCGGGAAGCAAGCATTGCCATACGAATGAGATGAGCTCGCGTTCGATGCGGGCAGTCTTGAGGACGACCGTCGACAGGCACGCGTGGAGGCACGCCGTGGTCACAGCGCAGCGCCGACTCGTGTAGGTGGTGATGGCCCAGTTGTAGAGAGGAATGCCGGAGCTTCGAGCAGATGTAGCCGAATGTAGGAGAGAGCATCTTGAGGAGCGTTGCCCTCGACCCCCTCCGGGAGGCCGTATGGTTTACTTGGCACTCCCGTCCCTTAGAGTCCAGTCTGATGTAAGCCTCCTCAGGTTCCAGCAGCCTGGCTTCGTAGGTCTTCATTGCACCGCTCTGCTCGTCTAGCATAGTCTGAAGGGTCATATGTGGCTGCCTCCTGAATCTTCACCCTCCTGCAAACCTTACTCGACATCTCGTTGAGGACCCGAAGAAGGGCAGTATTCTCTTTGTTTTTTTTTTTACAAAAGGGCTTGTAAGAGCTCTCGTTCCTCCCACCGGGATCTCTGGTGTCAACTTGAACGTGGGGGGGGGGGGAGACAAAGCTATGGCTTTTTTCCCAGGGGATCTGTCTTCCATGGAGCACAAAGATACAGGCGGAAGGTCCCCTTGGCCTAGCCATGAGGTCAGGCTCAAGTTGCTTACTGAGGACTCTAGCACCTAAGGAGGCTGTGGATCGCCCTAGGAAGCTCCAAAGTAGAAAACCAGCTTTCCAAGGCCCCCTATAAAGTGCCTGAGGCCAGGTAGAAAAATAAGAAAACTATCAAACAGGAAAGCGAGTGGTTATGTTGGGTCGAAAAAGGTAATGTTCTAATGTAGGGGTGGGAGCGGTCATTGCTGCTTACTCGGCCATGACGTCACTGCAACTCGTTTGATTAACACTTTTAAAATAAAAAAATGACGACGCGTACTGAACATATTATTCCGAATCGGTTTTACCACCACTACTACCATGACACAGTGGCAAGGCTGGCACATCGCAGTGCAGCTGCTCGGCTGAATCATATGAATAAATATAATCAAATCTAGAAATATCCTTTATGTACCCAGGTGAGCCACATTGAGTCTCGAGACTCATTATTAGCTCCGTGCTGCATTAAGATGTTTGGACAATTTCAAGCATCAGGGTTCGGCACGTAGGAGGAAACCGGAGAAGCGCGCAGATGTTGTGAAGCTGGCTTGGTGGTAGAAGTCAGTCCAGAACATTTGGCCCCACACCTATCACTGTAACGAATCAGTGTTCTACGGGGGCATTCTAAGCGAGGACTGATTGTATTAAAATCTACTTTGATCTACTAATCGTAATGTATCAATAATGTTAACGTGTAACATGCCCCACGGTTTTTCTTAATCTGGAAGGAGAGAACAACGGATGATCTGTGTGCTGATGATGTTGGTGATGATCTCGTAATGGCTGTTCACTTCGAGGAGTGGGAGAGTCTGATGGTGAACCTGGATCGTGCCAATAAGAGGTAGGGCCTTACCATTTGCCCTACCAAATAAATCAAAGCAGTACCTACCTTGATATTTTGTATGTCTTCAAGTACTCCACCCCCTCAACTCCGCATGATAGGTAGTTGTGGAAAGAGTGGAGGTATTCCCATATCTGGGCAGTTGTTTATGACCAGCTCCGATTTCAGAGCGGAGGTCTTACTCTGAATTAGTTCAGTGGCAGATCCTTTTTTTCAGCTGCTTAGCGCTGTATAAAAGTTACATGGTCTATCACTTCATACAAAGCTCTGGTTCTTTTCTGCCAAACTTGTCCTCTCCCTCCCAGCTATAACCTCCCGAAAGCAACATGTGACCTTTGTTTTGGCGTGACAAACACCAGTGAAAGCAAAACACCGAAAGTGTAATGACTACACGTAATGTAAGAATCTCAGTTGTATTTCTCAACGGGTATTGAATATGAAGTCCCAGGAGTGGTGAAGGTGCATCAGCCTGCAGACGCACAGGTGGCAGCGGTGGATTGGCCTGCAGACGTTGGGGTGGTGGTGGATTGGCATGCAGACGCTGGGGTGGTGGCGGTAGATCGGCCTGCAGACGCAGGGGTGTCGGTGGTGGATCGGCCTGCAGATGTAGGGGTAACGGCGGTGGATCTTCCAGCAGTAGCCGACCAGTGAAGTTCTCGAATAAATTTACGCAATTTGCCAAACCTGGTGGCTTTGGCACAGGCGGTGGTGGTGGTGGATCTCCTAGCAAAAGCTGGGGAGGCAGTGGTGCATCTGCCAGCATGAGCTGGGTTGGGATGACAGCGTTGGATCTCCCGGCAGCAGCCGGGGTGGTGGTGGCGGTATTGGAGATGCCAGCAGCAGCCGGGGTGGCAGCGCTGAATCTGCCAACATCAAGCGCCATAGCGGTGGGGGTGAATAATATGCTAGAAGCAGTCGGGGTGGGAGTGTCGATGCATCTCCCAACAGCATCCCTGGTGGTGGTGGCGGAACTGCATGTGGCTGCCAGGATGGCGTTGGAGGCAGTAGTGGTGTTGGTGGAGACCGTGGCCATGGCTTTCTCCAGCTCCTTGAGCTATCGACGCATCATTTCCAACTGCAGATGGCGCTCCACATTCTCCCATTTGTATACTTGAGTGCAGGGAAACATTCGACAGTTTGATCAACATTAGCCCCTACACGAGCCTTCTAATCATCGCAACTCTTCAAACTATATCGCTTATATAATGTACATCATTTCAGTCACAGCAAAAATTACATATAACACATCGGGGCTGTGAAAATTACGGCTTCGTATTACCAATATCTTGCCTGTCCAGAGAAGCCCATGAACTAACATTGTACATACAAACTCATAGACTCAGAGGCCCATAGACTGAGTCACAAATAGCAGTGGATAGGGCCCGGAACGGTGTGGTGGTAGTGAAAATATGAACCCAACTGCGTCCTTTTCAATGGAACCAGGGACCCAAGTGTCATCATAGGCTTTCCCTCGCAATCGAGGATTGCCTTCCAGAGAAAATTTGGATTTTCTGTGGGTCCAAAGATGGCTGAAGAGACCAATCTGGGATCGACAGATTCTGCCGCAACTCTGGCACATGTGTCCAGAAATAGTGGTGGGTGGAACTGCATTAGTAAGTCGGGCTGCAGGCTGTTGTTTCCGCCATTCCCACTTTTTCTGTTTCTGCTGTTAAGTTTTAAAATGTTTGGCTTCTTGAAATAGACTCTGCCTCCATCTGAGGTGATCCTGAGAAAGATACTCCCTTGAGTTAGTGTCGATGGAGCACTTCTTCATGTTGGACTTGAGGACATCCTTGAAGCACTTTCTCTGACGAACTACATTCTCCCACTTTTGGTTAATCAAGTTTGACAGTTTTTCATTGAGGCATTGGCGGAAGAGGTCTTGCTTAATGGAGTCCTATAAAGCTTCAATGTTAATCTTCTGTAGACATCTCTTCCGATGAAGCCGTCACTTGGGAGCCACTTTTATGAGCATGGTTGAACAGATGAGTCGATGATCAGTCCAGCCACCAGCAGCTACTAGAATAGCCTGGATGATGCAGACATCTTTGGGATCCTGGGCATGGACAATGACGTAATCGATCAAGTGGCGGTGCTTATATCACAGATGATGCTATGATGTTTTGTATTTGTTTTTCTGGCGTAACAGGGTGTTGATGATTACTCCCTTTTCCGTGCATTTAGTCAAGGGAAGGATGCCGTTGGAATTGACTTTACCTACTCCATCTTTCCCGATGGTTCCATTACAGAGATTTATGTTTCTTCCAACTCTGGCATGCATATCACCGAGCAGAATAAGTTTGTCTCCCACAGGAACAGTAGAAAGGACCTGATCAAGGTTGATGTAACATTCAAAATCGGAGTGAAGAATCAGGGCATATACGCTGATGACAGTAGAATATTTGCTCCCCACCAGTGTGAGACATAGAGTCATGAGGCGCTCACTCATCAAGTTCATTCTTGATGGAGAAACCAACTCTGTGCAGCCGCCGCTGTTCTTCCTGTCTGCCTTTACAGAAGAGGGTACAGCCAGCTCCTTGTTGCTTGAGCTGCCCCTCCTCTTCTCGTCGAGCATCATTGAGGGCAGCTACGTCAGTGTTGTGTCGTCTGAGTTTCTGGACCACGATTAAGGTGCAGCATTCTGGGCGTTCACTTTTAGTGTTGTCCATAAGGGTCCTGACATTCCAGTTCCCAAAGGTAATTATCTGACTTTTAGTTTTGTTTCCACCACAGTAATGGGGATCCTTCTGAACGTGGTTATCCAGTCGGGAAGGAGTGAGACAGACTATGTTTAGGGCCACTTTCCTAGCTCCTTCCCCACGTGGGGTGAGCAGAGTGGATCATTTGAAAGGACTTCTTAGTCGCAGGTACAGCTGCAGAAACACACTCTTGCTTCTGCTGAGTGTTAGACGACCTTCTTGTAGCTGCCACTAGAAGCTTCCAGACTTCACAATCATGCTCCCGTCGTCACTAGCTGGTCACCAAAAACATTGTATTGAATGGGCCAGAAGATGTTGTTCCTTTAATGAAACACGCCTGTGCATGATTTATTTTATTGTGGAGAAGCTAATAATTGTTTTTTTTACCCTGTTATCTGGCAACAAAACTGACACCTTTTTTTTACAAGGAGTCATGTTTGCATTGACCACAATACCTGCGGTCGGAATGCAAACAAAAAACATAACTCTGATAATGTATGCACTGTCCTTGAAATTGATTGGTCCACACCCGAGACAGCTTTCCTTAGAGCCTAGTCTCACATGGTGTTGGACCAGATGACGCCAAAAAGCTGTTGTACAGTAGCTTCCACAGTTCTTGAGAGAATGGGACCATGAATCCAATGGCAAGGAGACCAGTACGATTGGCGATATCGTTCTGCTGCAGTCTTGGTCCGCCTTCACAGCTGTTGAGATGTTAACATCTTCCTCCTCCTGCTCTGCCGTTGAGGACTTGTTAACCCATGGCTGGTGGCAGACATGCTTATTATAATGGCGGCCTATACTCGCCATGCGGCAGCATCGTTAAAGGGTATATGTCGCTTTTCAAGAGGAAAACCATTGGCATTTTCAGTCCTAACCACACCCTGGTGGTGCTGTCACTGCTTGGTCCACAACTGCTTATCCGCCAGGGTTGCCGCTACTTATTTTGCAGCTAACGTTCACAGAAGGTCGTTCCACTATCCACCACCTGTGGACGCGCAGGGTCCCTGATATACAATACCCTGGCGTCTACAAACTAAGCCGTGTCTGTGGCAGTAGTTACATTGGGGAAACTAACCGACATGTCTCTGACTGTGTTCATGAGCATAAGGAAGATTTGAAACACGGTAGGACCAACACGGTAGCCTTGGCTGATCATTGTTTTAATGCGGTTGGCTCACACGCCAATTGATTTCTCTAAGACGAAGGTACTTTGTAAGCCCACTGGCTATCAAAAAAATTCGTTCATGAAGCCATCCACATATATAGACACAGTCACAATTTCAACCGAAAGGATGGGTACAAACTCAGCAATCATTGGAAGAACGTCATCAACCAGTTTAAGTCATAACTGGTGTTGTTCTCATCCTGCCACCTTCCGATGTTAGTTTTTATTATCCCCGTAGGTTCGGCTCTCCGATCTTACATTAACAGGTGAAACAAATTTCACACCAACATAGCCCCTTCCGCGTGCTGACCTCGACGTGGCGGCAGCTCTGCGATCTTACATTAACATGCCAATCTCTCACATTAACATAGCCACCTCCGCGCCCTCGTCATGGAGGCCGCTCTCCGATCTTACATTAATGTGCTAATTTCTCACATTAACATCACTAACCACGTCGTTTATGACCCTTGGGCTACACCCATTTTCAACCTTTAAAACAGTCTGCCTCAGCAGCTTTCCCCCTCTTTCTTCTTCTTGATGACGATCACTTGTGTTGTGATTAAAACGTCAGAGTTTTTTGTTTATTTTATTTTTATTAATTTGAACCTATCTACGTGACTTTACCGAAAGACCCAAATAATATGAATTCCTGCAGTCACGAAAGCTTTAAGTCAAGATTTATAGTAATGACTCTTCCTCAGATCTAATTAGATGAAATCATTACCAGATGTATTTGCACCATTCCTACAATGCAAGGCTCTCACGAAGGTGATATGTTTTACAGATGGGTAGAGTGTGCCATGGTTTCACATTAAGGGCAATGCTGCTCTGTGGTTTTAACCAATTGGATAATTGGAAAGTATTATTTAAAGTCTGGTAAATTTGGACTGTGGCACTGACGCAAATGGCCGGCTCTTTTTTGAATAACAACCACCATTAGTTTAACAAGCCTAACTGATAAAACCCAAATGGAAGCCGGTATAATTATATTGCTTAAAACAAATGCTGCTGGGGAATGTTGGTGGGAAAAGCCATTAGGCTGATGTATTTAAACATCGTATTCTGATTTATGTGGAGACACAAAAAGCGAGTTATGCTTCTACAGTATTTGCTTGTGCAAAGCATGGACAATCATTGCCACATAGACAGAATCAGCTCGGTGGCTAGGAGATGTTAACTACCTCACCTGGTATGGAGGAGGCCGAGGGTTTGATCCCGACCCTGATGCCTTTATAAGGAGTACCTTGGATATCGAGGTGGTTACATTTTTGGAAAGTGCAGCAAAAGCCAAAAGCGTGATATTCAATACTTAAGCTTGACCTAAATAATGAGCTTACATACACGGCAACCAAAAATAGACACATCACAATAGAAATGTGCTGTACAGATTACCAAATTTACTACTATAATGAGCCAAGAATGTCTGTGTCCCGCGCGTGACGTCACTCCACGTCGAGCAGGCCCCCTCATTAATACTCATGAATAGACTAATCTCTCATAATACAAAGGCCACTGCCACAGCCATTGACATGCTAATCTCACAATACAAAGGCCACTGCCCCAGCCTCTGTGGTTGGACCATCTCTAGCTCCACCCACCTACCTTGATGCACTCATCTCAGGCCTATATAAGACCTTGTCTCAGCAACTTTCGGGTGACGTCACTCCACATGGGGGGGCGAGGTGCCTCCTACCCCCTCCTCAGCGTCAACTTAGAAACTCACTACAAAGGCAGAACCCTCACGTCACGCGATCTCTCTAACGCTATTGAGACATCGAAGTAGAAAGGACGTCATGATGAACAAGGGATTATAACCTTTAAATGAAATAGGTCTGTCACCGCGGCCTTACAAATTGCACACAAATGGATGCAATGAATATCACTTCGCGGTCTGATTTACTGCAATAGATTTACTGCAATACACCCATCCTTGGACGGGCAAAAGGCTAGTAAACAAATAATCCCCTCGCCCGCTCCCCACCACAATATCACACAATGATATAGTACTTCCTTGTACAGTATACCTGCTAAAGACCAAAACTAATCCCCATGATAGGTAAATTGATATACATAGAGCTTGCCGGCGATAGGTCTAAACCACGAACTATGAACTCGTGATATTCAAGGGTCTCCCGTATTTGGAGTGTGCATGTTCTCCCCATGGTCACGTATCCTTTTCTCCAGGTCCTCCGGTTTTTTTCTCCACATCTAAAAACATGCGTTAAGATAATTACTGCTATAAATATTCACAAAAGCCACTATGTTGAGCAACCATATGTGGCCAGGCTGCTTCTGGAAAAGAGCTATATATCTCAGTGGGCCTTACCTGGTCAAATAAAAATAGGTCGCTTACAGGAGCTGAATGGATTGCCACATCACAGGGACGCAAGGAATCGCAGCATGGAGAGGGCTTCATCCAGCAGTGGATTGATCCTGGTTTATGTTTTGCAAATAGTAAACTTCAGCGTGCACTTCCAAATGAAGGTGTTTAAAGTGTCTGTTTATCTTATTTGGTTCTTTCGGTAAAGTCACGTAGAATGAGAATAAAATAATAAAATAAAAATAAGACAATTAAATTCTCACGACGTTTCGGCCACAACAAAAGCGGCCTTCTTCAGGTGAAAGAACAGAACTGTCGGGACGACAGTGCTTCAATGAGTGCTGCTGAGATTCGTGGCGTCTTTTAAGCTCGGTGATAGGTGTGAATGACCTAGAAAGCAGGAGAATTTAGCATTGAAATAGCTAGGGATTAGCTTGTGACAAAAAATAGCTGTGTTAAAGTCAAAGTTTACATATCAACAGAGGCATTTAGTATATGGACGCTAAAGGGCCTCCAACTACCCAACTATCATACAGTAAACCAGGGGTCGGGAACCTATGGCTCGCGAGCCAGATGTGGCTCTTTTGATGATTGCATATGGCTCGCAGATAAAACAAAATATTCTCACTTGTTTTAATCCATCCATCGATTTTTCACTGCGCATGTCCTGTTCAGGGCTGCAGGAGCAATTGTCCATTATTTTAATTGGATGATACTGGCCTACGTTTGCCGTTGCTGGGTAAAACAGGTAAACGCCCCCTTTTGAATCAGTCTGAGACTGCGTCTGCTCGGTCATTAGCTCAAAGCTAACCCTTCGACGAAGAAGATGGCGAAAAGAAAAAAAGACGACGAGTATCGTACATTTCAGGACGAATGGACCGAAGAATTCGCCTTTGTGGAGAGAGCGGGTTCTGCGGTGTGTCTAATTTGCAATGACAAAATTACATCGTTGAAACGGTCGAATGTAAAGCGGCACTTCGACACGCGCCACGCTACCTTTGCATCAAAATACCCTGCGGGAGACAGCAGAAAGAAAGCGTGCCAAGAGCTTCTGAGCAGGGTGCAAGCTAGCCAGCAGCAACTCCGCGTATGGACCCGGCAAGGTGACTATAATTCGGCTAGCTTTGCTGGTTCTTTAGCAATAGTGAGGAACGGAAAACCATTCACAGATGGCGAGTATGCTAAAACGTTCATGCTGGATGTAGCCAATGAACTTTTTGATGATCTTCCGAACAAAGACAAGATAATCAAACGGATACAAGACATGCCTCTGTCGGCAAGAACTGTTCATGATCGTACCATCGTGATGGCAAACAAAGTGGAGGAAATGCAAGTGAAGGACATAAATGCAGCGCCGTTCTTTTCTCTGGCTTTGGATGAGTCAACAGACGTGAGCCATTTGTCGCAGTTCAGCGTGATTGCAAGATATGCTGTTGGTGACACACTGCGCGAAGAAAGTCTTGCTGTTCTGCCATTAAAAGGGTCCACAAGAGGTGAGGATTTATTCAAGTCTTTCATGGAGTTTGCTCAAGAAAAAAGTCTACCTATGGATAAACTTCTCTCAGTGTGTACTGATGGTGCTCCGTGTATGGTGGGGAAAAACAAAGGATTTGTGGCGCTTCTCCGTGAACATGAAAATAGACCCATCCTAAGTTTCCATTGCATTATACACCAGGAGGCACTTTGTGCTCAGATGTGTGACAGGCAGTTTGGCGAAGTGATGTCGCTGGTCATTCGTGTGATCAACTTTATTGTTGCCCGAGCCTTAAATGATCGCCAGTTTAAAACACTGCTGGATGAAGTTGTAAATAACTATCCTGGTCTGCTTTTGCACAGCAATGTGCGTTGGTTGTCAAGAGGGAAGGTGCTTAGCCGTTTTGCGGCTTGCCTGAACGAAATCCGAACTTTCCTTGAAATGAAAGGCGTCGGGCATCCTGAGCTAGCCGACACCGAGTGGCTCCTCAAGTTTTACTATCTCGTAGATCTGACTGAACATCTGAACCAGCTCAACGTGAAAATGCAAGGCATTGGAAATACAGCAAGCTGTATTTGCTTTTGAAAACAAGCTGGAGCTTTTCATCACGGATCTTGAAACAGGTCGTTTACTACATTTTGAAAAACTGAGCCAATTTAAAGATGCATGCACAGCAAGTGAGCCCATTCAAAACCTTGATCTCCACCAGCTAGCTGGCTGCACATCCAGTCTCCTACAGTCCTTCAAAGCACGCTTTGGAGAATTTCGTGAGCATACTCGTCTTTTTAAGTTCATCACCCATCCAAACGAGTGTTCACTGAACACAGCCGACCTGAATTACATCCCTGGTGTCTCCGTCAGAGATTTTGAAGCAGAAGTGGCTGACCTGAAGGCCTCAGACGTGGGTGAATAAGTTCAAGTCACTGAATGAAGATTTGGAAAGAATCACACGACAGAAAGCGGAGTTGGCGAGCAAGCACATGTGGACAGAAATGAAAAAACTCCAACCCGAAGACCAGCTGATTCTCAAAACTTGGAACGCGCTTCCTGTCACATACCACACACTGCAGCGTGTGAGTATTGCTGTATTGACCATGTTTGGATCTACGTATGCATGTGAGCAGTCATTCTCACATCTTAAAAACATCAAGTCCAACCTACGATCACGTTTAACGGATGAAAGCCTCAACGCTTGCATGAAGCTTAACCTCACCAAGTACCAACCCGACTACAAAGACATCAGCAAATCCATGCAGCACCAGAAGTCGCATTAATGGTGAGTGTTATAACAACATTATTTAAAAGAATAAATTCAGAGGCTTATTATACTGACATTTAGTTGAATTCACTTTTAAAATATATTATATGGCTCTCACTGAAATAAATTTCCAAATTTTTTGCTTTCATGGCTCTCTTAGTCAAAAAGGTTCCCGACCCCTGCAGTAAACCAATGTGAGAAAAAACTAAGTCTATATTACCTCAGTATAATAATTGTACTTGATATGTGCTTCAATAAGCTGAGCTATTAATCACAAAGCAACTGGGTATACACTACACTATATAAACAGGTCCCTGCAGGGTGGGCTGGTAGGAACATTGGAATTTTGTCTATTGCAGGCTGGTACACTCAGTTTACAACTTCGTTCCTTCCAGTATTAATACCATATAGTAAAACCAATGAAAACCCAAATATAAACTACCTCAATGTTATCAATAAACTCTATATACTCTCCAATCAGCTGAGCCACCAACAATAAGTCGTTATATATCACAATGCCATATTGCGAAAAATGGCGGTTTTTCTTCCCATCAACGACCAGCACCACGGACAACGAACGAGCTTCGTTCAGACGGACGACTCAATCCATGCTCGGGAACGGAAGAGGGAGAGAGACAGCCATAATGCGTTGTTATACTCCATGTTATAAACCATACCATTAACCGTGGTGTGAGAGGTATTAAGAGGCAATATCAGCGAAAAAGCTGCGGTCTGACGGTAACCGTAAAATACAATAAATTAAGAACCATTGGAAAGATGTTTTAAACCATTTCGGAACTTCATTAAATTTATTGGCTGGTTGGGGAGGCCATATTAAGTTTGCGAGGTCTGAAACTCCAGGCCAAACATAAATAAACTTCCGTTATCTCCGAAAAAGTAAGATGGATTGATGACCAAGCTGTGGAGGTCTGCATAAATTTATAAGATGTCCATTGTTTCACAAGAGATAGCATGAATCGGATAAGAAATACACTATTAATTCTTATACACTGGTCCATTCATACAATTAGTATATTAGTGGGCTACATTAGAGAAGATAAAGGGAGGAGAGGAGAAGAGGAGGGCCGGGGTGCCCGGAGCCCAGAGAGTGCCCAGAGGAGCCAGAGAGCCAGGGGCAACCCTGATGTTTATGTTGGCTGGATAGCATGTGCTCCCGTGCATGTGAGGTTGCTCTCAACAGAAGTCGTTCCTTGCACGAGATTGGCTGAAACGCTGAGTAACCACTCAGAGGTATAGTGGTTAAGCAGTGGAGACGATATAGTGGAAAAACAGTGGAGATTTCTGAAATATAGAAGACTTAAAGTGTGTTGCTAAAACAATCTTGGAGGAAAGAGAGGATACATGTGTGCCTCTTGGAGAAGGAAAGGCATTGCTCAAAACTGTGCTGCAAGGTCACGTGCCATGAATCACATGAGTTTAAAAAAACGTGACTGTAAACCACAAGCTTGTGAATAATATTCATGGTGAAGACACCTCTATACGTTGGATGCTGCACTTTGTCTTTTCATGAATGTCATATTGTGCACTGGGTTATGCCTTATTAACATAAATTCTGAATTTAGCTATTCATGTATTTCTATTACAGTATCACATATTCTTTGGACCAAGTGTCAATTGCCTATTTGATGACTGGTACTCTGATTATTTTTTGCAAATAAGGGACTTGTTTTATTTAAAATGTGTCTGTGTGTGTAGTTGAACAGTGTAACAAATCCATGCGTTACATGTGTAGTGTTGCAGCGCCGACCTGGGCAAGGCCTATGATACAATCAGTAGGCCAGGGCTCTGGATTGTTATTCGTGTTTTCAGAGTTCCTTACCCTCTGCTCACAATGATTAAGGACCTTCACGATGGTGGGCAGGCCCGGGTAAAGTTGCGTGCCCGGGAGTCAGAGCAATTTCCTGTTTACAGTGGGGTGTGACAGGGATCTACAGTGAGGGAAAAAAGTATTTGACCCCCTGCTGATTTGTACGTTTGCCCACTGACAAATAAATCATCAGTCTATAATTTTAATGGTACGTTTATTTGAACAGTGAGAGACAGAATAACAACAACAAAATCCAGAAAAACGCATGTCAAAAATGTTATAAATTGATTTGCATTTTAATGAGGGAAGTAAGTATTCGACCCCCTCTCAATAAGAAAGATTTCTGGCTCCCAGATGTATTTTACACAGGTAATGAGCTGAGATTTTGAGCACACTCTTAAAGGGAGTGCTCTTAATCTCAGCTTGTTACCTGTATAAAAAAAACACCTGTCCACAGAAGCAATCAATCAATCAGATTCCAAACTCTCCACCATGGCCAAGACCATAGAGCTCTCCAAGGATGTCAGGGACAAGATTGTAGACCTACACAAGGCTGGAATGGGCTACAAGACCATTGCCAAGCAGCTTGGTGCGAAGGTGACGACAGTTGGTGTGATTATTTGCAAATGGAAGAAACACAAAAGAACTGTCAATCTCCCTCGGCCTGGGGCTCCATGCAAGATCTCACCTCGTGGAGTTGCAATGATCATGAGAACGGTGAGGAATCAGCCCAAAACTACACGGGAGGAGCTTGTCAATGATCTCAAGGCAGCTGGGACCATAGTCACCAAGAAAACAATTGGTAACACACTACGCCGTGAAGGACTGAAATCCTGCAGCGCCCACAAGGTCCCCCTGCTCAAGAAAGCTCATATACATGCCCGTCTGAAGTTTGCCAATGAACATCTGAATGATTCAGAGGACAACTGGGTGAAAGTGTTGTGGTCAGATGAGACCAAAATGGAGCTCTTTGGCATCAACTCAACTTACCGTGTTTGGAGGAGGAGGAATGCTGCCTATGACCCCAAGAACACCATCCCCACCGTCAAACATGGAGGTGGAAACATTATGCTTTGGGGGTGTTTTTCTGCCAAGGGGACAGGACAACTTCACCGCATCAAAGGGACGATGGACGGGACCATGTACCCTCCTTCCCTCAGCCAGGGCATTGAAAATGGGTCGTGGATGGGTATTCCAGCATGACAATGACCCAAAACACACGGCCAAGGCAACAAAGGAGTGGCTCAAGAAGAAGCACATTAAGGTCCCGGAGTGGCCTAGCCAGTCTCCAGACCTTAATCCCATAGAAAATCTGTGGAGGGAGCTGAAGGTTCGAGTTGCCAAACGTCAGCCTCGAAACCTTAATGACTTGGAGAAGATCTGCAAAGAGGAGTGGGACAAATCCCCCCTGAGATGTGTGTAAACCTGGTGGTCCAACTACAAGAAACGTCTGACCTCTGTGATTTCCAACAAGGCTTTTGCCACCAAGTACTAAGTCATGTTTTGCAGAGGGGTCAAATACTTATTTCCATGATTAAAATGCAAATCAATTCATAACATTTTTTACATGCGTTTTTCTGGATTTTGTTGTTGTTATTCTCTCTCACTGTTCAAATAAACCTACCATTAAAATGATAGACTGATCATTTCTTTGTCAGTGGGCAAACGTACAAAATCAGCAGGGGATCAAATACTTTTTTCCATCACTTTATGTGAGGAGTCTGTGGGTGGCAACATCACGTACGGCTGGAAGTAGGACATTCCAGACTGAGAGGGTTAATGATGGCAATGTCAACGACACTGAACCAGCCAGCACAACTCACTGCCAATAACACATATCACATAATTCACTCTTAACTAATTGTTCAATCAATGAATTGAATCACTACAATTAAAACCAAAGAATCTCCCAGAACAAACACTTCGCACTCTCCTCCGTCAGCCACCTGCATCGACAATAGAAACGCATCAGTCTAGCAGTGGATAAAACCTGGCGTGGGAGGTATGGGGGGGGCGGCTTACACTTGCGGTGGACAGCAGGGGGGTGGCTGGATGCAGTAGCCATCGCAGATCAAGCGGTAGAACTTGTCATCGACTGCCATGCGCCAGGGTAATGGGCCTCTCCTACACCCACACACATCACACTGAGCGGCACACACGTCACACCGAGGAGCACGCACGTCAAACCAAGGAGCACGCACATCACACATTCAGCGGCACGCACGTCACACACACAGGTTGCACAGGTCTCCTTTATCAAGACAAACGTGGAGCAGATTACAACTACAACTCTACGCCTGTCACAATGCCCCCCTCTCCCCCCCCCCCCCAGTTTATGGGGGGCCGCGGGCCTCACTCCCCCCTTCGCGTCAGCCCCACCTAATAAATGGTCCGGTTGCATTGTGAATGCACCACACGAATGACGTGCAGTCCCGTGGCGCACTGTAACGGGCTCGTGATTTACCCACTAAAATTTAATGTAAAAAAATAAAAACGATCCCAAGACATTATTTAAAATAAAGTATGGCCATCGTGTGTCAGCATCACAGGCGAAAATTGACATGTAAAAAAAACTTCACTGGGAATTACTCATTTGGGATTGCTCGCAGCAAACAGCACTTGACCTGCTTGCAGGTTAGGTGCTGAATAACCGTGTGTCACACAGAGAACAGTTGCCACTAAGGGTGCCCTTTTCAAATGCTTGAGATGAGATGTGATTATCGCGTGTAAATGTGCACACTAAAATAAAAAAATCATAATTATAAGCGAACTATTATCGTTTCAGGTGGCAGGGTGTTGCAGCAGTGATCTTTGACCCTCGCAACAAGAAGGGCCTTGGTTAATCATCCGACTGGCACTTTGCGGATGTATGGGTTATCCAGTTTGCTCACGTAGCTAGAAAACACACTATCACAATGTAACTGGGTATTGGCCAAGCATCCCAATGCTAAAGTTACCTGCAAATTACTTCACTGGGATGACACTCGGCAGCAGAGCCGGATGATGGCATTGCTGGGGCCCTATGCCATTGTCAAGTTTAAGAGGCCCCTTCTATGAATGCCTGTATATTTTTGTCAGCAGAATGAAAATAACTGCTTTGGAGAGTCTTTATTTCTCACCGATCTTTATTTTTTAAACAATTATGTTAAAACTCGAAACCTCGTGTCCATTTCTTGTTTCGTATTTAGAGACCCCCCCCCCCCCTCTCTTAATGCGAGGCCCTAAGCTGTAAGTGTAGCCGGTGTGAGCTCGCCTGTGATGAATAACACGAATAATTGTGCACTCTTATTTTCTATGGGTGGCCAGGAGAATGTATTATTATTATTTAAGTGAATGCAATGGTGATCAGGGGATTGGAACCAGAGCCCCACGTACACAGTAGAGTACAAGGGAACGCCCACAGTACAGATTTGAGCTGACCTCCGGATTGAGAAATTGAACTGTGTTGTGACGTGGAGGGTGTTTCTGAACGCTATTGTGACCGACCCGTCCCGACGGGAGGAGAGAGGACAGGGTGGACCGGCTGCACGAGCTTACTCTCCGGCACTGCACAGCACAACATCGCCTCCCTACTGCAAAAAACTCGGCAGGACCCTCCTGAAAATAAAAGTCTTCGGAATCAGTGAGGCCTGTCCTTGGGAGGACAGGCGTAGTCTTGGTCGTCACAAGCGAACATTTTGATTTAAAGCTTTCGTGACTGCAGTAATTCATATTCTTAGTTTTTTCGGTAAAGTCACGTTGAAGAGAAACAACAAAATAACAAAATATATATAAAACAATAAAAAATTCTCACGACGTTTCGACCATAACTCAAACGGTCATCTGACTTTACTGAAAAAACTAAGAATAAGCGAACATTTGTTTCTCCATATTAATTTGTATCCCCGGGTTACCATCGGGGCTGGGCGTTGCAAGCTTAGCTTCTGATATCTGATGAGACTGGTAGCCGTTTTTTAAAAGGTAATTTCGGCATCTGGAGCCCAAACATGCAACAACTTTATGCAACTTCTTGGTTCTTTCGGTAAAGTCACGTAGAATGGAAATAAAATAATAAACATAAAAAAATTCTCACGACGTTTCGGCCACAACACAAGTAGCCTTCTTCAGGTGAAGGAACAGAACTGTCGGGACGACAGCGCTTCAATAACTGCTGCTAAGATTCGCAGCATCTTTTAGGCTAGGTGTGAGAGGTAAAGCGCCTTGACAAAGGAGTTTACATATCAAACAGGAGAATTTAGCATTGAAATAGCTGTGTTAAAGTGTTGGATCAGCAGGGTGTTAAATTCAGAAATTAGCATGTAACTGGGAGATTAGCATGATGTTAATGTGAGGGATTAGCATGTGACTGGTCACGGAAATAGCTATGTTAAAGTCAAAGTTTCCATCTCAACAGAGGCATTTTGTATATGGACGCTAAAGGACTGCAACTACCCAACTATCATACAATAAACCGATGTGGAAAAAAAACTAAGTATAAACTACATCAATGTCATCAATAAACTCTATATGCTCTCCAATCAGCAGAGCACTTCATTGAACGCTGCTAAGATTCGCAGCGCCTTTTAGGCTAGGTGTGAGAGGTAAAGCGCCTTGACAAAGGAGTTTACATATCAAACAGGATAATTTAGCATTGAAATAGCTGTGTTAAAGTGTTGGATCAGCAGGGTGTTAAAGTCAGAAATTAGCATGTAACTGGGAGATTAGCATGATGTTAATGTGAGGGATTAGCATGCGACTGGTCACGGAAATAGCTATGTTAAAGTCAAAGTTTCCATCTCAACAGAGGCATTTAGTATATGGACGCTAAAGGACTGCAACTACCCAACTATTATACAATTAACCGATGTGAAAAAAACGAAGTATAAACTACATCAATATAATAAATGTACTCAATATGTTCTTCAATACGTTGAGCTATAAACATACAGTAACTGGGTATACACTACACTATATAATGAATACCATATAGTAAACGAATTAATGAAACTAAAATATAAACTACATCAATGTTATAGTCTTAGTTTTTTCGGTAAAGTCACGTTGAAGAGAAACAACAAAATAATAAAAAATATATAAAACAAAAAAAATTCTCACGACGTTTCGACCATAACTCAAACGGTTATCTTCAGGTGTGTTGGTTTGCATAAATTATTTTTTAAACGGCACATTTATTTATTTATAAAAAAAACGTTAGCGCCACGCGCAGCGATTTGGCAGTTTACCCAGGACTAGTTCATTTATATTCTGAAAAGAGGAGGGGGGAGACGAAATTTTTTATAATGTATGCTGTCTGAAAGCCACTGTAAGCGTGAACAATCAATTAAGAACTGAAATGGTTTATCAAATCTTTCCAATGATTGCTAAGATAGAATCCATCTTCTCGGTTGAAATTGTCTCTGTGCTTGTATATGTGGATAAATAAATAAATGAGCCGTTTAAAAAATAATTTATGCAAACCAACACACCTGAAGATGACCGTTTGAGTTATGGTCGAAACGTCGTGAGAATTTTTTTGTTTTATATATATTTTATTATTTTGTTGTTTCTCTTCAACGTGACTTTACCGAAAAAACTAAGAATATGAATTACTGCAGTCACGAAAGCTTTAAATCAAAATTTACATCAATGTTATCAATAAACTCTATATACTCTCCAATCAGCTGAGCTACTAACAATAAGTCATTATACATTACAATGCCATATGGCAAAAAAATGGGTGGCGGTTTTATCCTTCTTTCCAACGTTAGCACCACGGAGAGCGACGAGCCTCGTTCAGACGGACGAGTCCATCCATGCTCGGAACGGAGGAGGGGGGAGAAACAGCCACAATGTGCTGCTCTGTCCTGTGTTGCGTTACAACCATGCCATAAACTAGACTACTATACATTGTAACGTTATACCTTCCAATCTAAACTACATTGTATAATATCGTATACACAGCCCAATGTAAGCTCGAACATTATGCAGTATATTTATATGTCTTCAACTAAACTTTTTCCTACATTACACGACTATACACCATAATATACACTACCATAGACAAACCCACCCTTGAATTACACAATGCGTTACTTTACACTACCCTATACTTTAGACTGTAAAATGTTAGACTTGTAATATTACACTATGTATTATTCTACAAACCCTACTGTATACCACACTGCTGTATATTCACAATACAATTACGATACTATATATTGCCTTATGAATTATGTTAAACATTACAATGTTATACAATTATTATATAACATGCTATAAACCATACCATTGACCGTCGTGTGAAGAGGCAGTGCCAGCGAATGGACTGCAGTCTGAATGTCACCATAAAATACAATCAATTAAGAACTGAAATTGCTTATAACGTCTTTCCAATGAAATTTTGATTTAAAGCTTTCGTGACTGCAGTAATTCATATTCTTAGTTCTTTCGGTAAAGTCACGTTGAAGGGAAACAACAAAATAATAAAATATATATAAAACAATAAAAATTCTCACGACGTTTCGACCATAACACAAACCAATTCCTCGACCACATCAATTCCATACACCCAGCCATCAGATTCACCATGGAGGTCGAAAAAGATGGCAAGCTACCCTTTTTGGATGTCCTAATTAAAAGGAGACCTGATGGTTCAATGAGCCACTCTGTCGACAGGAAAGCTACGCATACGAATGCTTACTTAAAACCGGATTCCCACCACCATCCATGCCAGAAGAACTCCCTCATCAAGACTCTATACCATAGAGCCCAATGCATTTCCGACCAGGAACACATTGCCAGTGAACTTAAGCACGTACACCAAGCTCTCAAGGCTAATGGTTACTCCGACTACACAATCCGCAAAGCCATCACTCCAGCCATGAAGAAGGATCCTCTTGAGGAGCCATTCAAAACCATCACCTTACCATACATTGCGGGGGTCACAAAAAAGATCTCCAAAATCCTGAATAAACACAAGATCCAGGTCCGATTCAACACAGTACATAAAATCCGTGATCTGGTTCCGTCTGTAAAAGATGTGGTTCCAGACATACAGTACCCGGGCGTCTACAAACTAAGTTGCCTCTGTGGTAGCAGTTACATTGGAGAAACCAAACGACATATCTGGGACCGCATCCGTGAACATAAAGCAGACTTGAAACACGGTAGGACGAGCACCTCAGCTGTGGCAGATCACTGTTATAATTCAGTGGGCTCACATGACATTGACTTCTCCAAGACGGACGTTCTCTGCAAGCCATCCGGCTACCATGAGAGATTCGTTCATGAGGCCATCCACATATACAAACACAGAAACAGTTTCAACCGAGAAGATGGATTCTGGCTTAGTAACCATTGGAAAGACGTTATAAACCATTTTGGTACTTAATTGATTGTATTTTATGGTGACTTTCAGATCGCAGTCCATTCGCTGCCACTGCCTCTTAATACCTTTCACACGACGGTCAATGGTATGGTTTATAGCAGGGGTGTCCAAACTTTTTTTCCCGAGGGCCACATACAGAAAAATACACGAAGGATTGGGCCACTCACTAGACGTGAGGTATACTGCCTCACTTCTCATGCACTAATATTGTCAAAATCAATCAAATGCAGGTAAATTACGTTTGATTATTGAACATGTTTGAAGAAAAAAAGCCTCCATCATAGCTCTTCATTAGTAGATTTTAATTTTATTTTTTACAAAAAGGTTGGCAGGTAATTCTCTCAGTGACAGCCTCAGATTGGTTCTTAGGGTGCTGATCCCCCTTCATTGTCCATATGAAGGGAGAGACAAGAAGACAAATAGGGGATGTGGATATTTCAAGCTTATTACACAAATAAATTATTGGGCTTGTTAACACATCAACTAATGTTTGTTAAAAAAATTGTCATCAACTTTAATTGACTGAATTTATGAAGTAATTGGGCTTATTAACAAATGAAAACGGTGTGTATATTTTTAACTCACCTGTAATGGGAATAATGTTACGCTCAGTGGGAGCAGTGATGCTGCGCTTTGGTCTGAAGGATAGCTGGCAGGTCAGGAGTAAGTTTGGTGGTTGACATGCGAAGGACGTCACGTAGATGGCTGTCGGTCGTTCTGGTTCTCAGCCTGCTTTTGTTCAGCGTTAACAGAGAGAATGTCTGCTCACATATGTATGTTGAGCCGAACAGACTCATCATTCGTTTTGCATGGCGTCTCGTCAGAGGAAACTTGGCCTTTTCCAAACTCCGGTAGAAGTCAGGTAGGGAGAGAAGCTGATGCTGATTCTTCAGAGAATCATCACACTGAATTTCGATCAGTTCTAATTGCAGACTCTCCTCCACTTCTTTTGCATCCATTGAAAACGGAGCCGCAAACAGTGTGATTTCCTTCTCAATGACAGAAAAATCTTGGAAGCGCTGACTGAATTCTGTCATGAGAGATGTGATCACAGACACATTCTCCCATTTTTGCAGAGAGCTTGGCATTTGGAAATGCGCATTGATTTCGGTCAGCGTGGGGAAGTGCACTACATTGAAGTTGCGCAGTTGTGACTCGAAGAGACGGAGCTTCGCACGGAATGCTTTCATGTTCACATACAGCTGTGGTACCAGCTGCTCTTTGCCTTGTAGTCTCTTGTTCGGGGTGTTGAGATGATCAGTGAGATCAACTAAAAAATCCAGGCCTGCCAACCATAAAGGGTCACTGATCTCATGGAGAGGTCTGCCCTTTTCTTTCAAAAACTTTTCGATATTTGATCTCAGGGAATAAAACCACTGCACCACGGAGCCGCGACTGAGCCAGCGCACTTGAGAATGGTAAAGTAGGTCCCCGTATTCAGCATCGACATCAGAGAGGAACGCTTGCAATTCTCTGGTAAAGCCCTCGTGCCCGAATTATGTTGACAGTTTTCACAACTGTGTTCATCACATCGTCAAGCTGGATTATCTTGGCACAGAGGGCTTCTTGGTAGATGATACAGTGCATTTTAACAGTCTCACCTCCGCTCTCCTGCACCTTGGCACTCACCATAGAAGCCATTCCTTTGCGCTCGCCTGTCATTGCTGGAGCCCCATCCGTTGTAATTCCACACAGCTTGTCCCATTTAAGAACAGCCTGGTTAATTGAATCTGACACAGCTTCAAAACATATCCTTCCCAGTTGTTGCCCCCTTTAGACTCCGAAGATCAAGCAGTTCCTCCGTAATGCAAAAATTCTCATCAACTCCCCGCAAAAAAATTAACAGCCGTGCAGTGTCCGTGGCATCTGTGCTCTCATCACATGCAATCGAGTAAAAATCGAAAGCACAAGCTTTATCTGACACTTGCTGTTTTAAGTTAGCCGACAAGTCTTCAATTCGCCGCACAACCTTATTTCTGGACATACTAACATCGTTAAAATCCTGCATTTTCTCCAGGCACATTCCCACGACTTTAGTGAGGCACTGTTTGATGAAGTCACTGTCTGAGAAAGGTTTCCCATGTTGGGCAATGAGTTGAGCTACTTCATTGCTGGCTATTGTTGCATTTTCTTGAGCTTTGTTAGCACGGAAAAAAAACCCTGCTGCTGCGTTAGCAGGCTAGCTTGCCATTTGCTTTACCTTCTCTCTCCGCTCGGCGCCCGTGTAGGACGTGAAGGTCTGATGTTTCGTTTCATAATGCCGTCGTACATTGTACTCTTTCATCACGGCAACACTCTCATTACAAATCAAACAAACACACTTCCCCTTGGTTTCTATGAAAAAAAAAATCATTTTTCCACCGAGTCTGAAATTTTCTGCACTCGCTTGCAATCTTGCGTCTCTTCGGTTCCGGCATTTCTGGTGACCCTGAGCAAATGTTTTCTTCGATTGCTTGCTTTGCGGAGACGCTGCCTTGTTCAAGACAATAGCGCCATCTAGTGCTTTAATTAAGAAATGCAATACAGTGGGCCATAGTCCATTATATTTTTTAACTTTGATACGGGCCAATTAAAAATGGATGGCGGGCCGCAGTTGGCCCGCGGGTCGTAGTTTGGACACCCCTGGTTTATAGCATGTTATATAATAATAAATAGTATAACATTGTAATGTTTAACATAATTCATAAGGCAATATATAGTATTGTAATTTTATAGTGAATATACAGCTGTGTGGTATACAGTAGGGTTGGTAGAATAATACATAGTGTAATATTACAAGTCTAATATTTTACAGTCTAAAGTATAGGGTAGTCTAAAGTAACGCATTGTATAATTCAAGGGTGGTTTGTCTATGGTAGTGTATATTACGGTGTATAGTTGTGTAATGTAGGAAAAAGTTTAGTTGGAGACATATCAATATACTGCATAATGTTCGAGCTTACATTGGGCTGTGTATACGATATTATACAATGTAGTTTAGATTGGAAGGTATAACATTACAATGTATAGTAGTCTAGTTTATGGCATGGTTGTAACGCAACACAGGACAGAGCAGCGCATCGTGGCAGTTTCTCCCCCCTCCTCCGTCCCGAGCATGGATGGACTCGTCCGTCTGAACGAGGCTCGTCGCTCTCCGTGGTGCTAACGTTGGAAAGAAGGAAAAAACCGCCACCCATTTTTTTCGCCATATGGCATTGTAATGTATAACGACTTATTGTTAGTAGCTCAGCTGATGGAGAGTATATAGAGTTTATTGATGACATTGATGTAGTTTGTATTTTAGTTTTTTTTATTAGTTTACTATATGGTATTCATTAGATAGTGTAGTGTATACCCAGTTACTTTATGTTTATAGCTCAATTTATTGAAGAATATATTGAGTACATTTATTATATTGATGAAGTTTCTACTTAGTTTTTTTTCACATCGGTTTATTGCAGTCCTTTAGCGTCCATATACTAAATGCCTCTGTTGAGATGGAAACTTTGACTTTAACATAGCTATTTCCGTGACCAGTCACATGCTAATCCCTCACATTAACATCATGCTAATCTCCCAGTTACATGCTAATTTCTGACTTTAACACCCTGCTGATCCAACACTTTAACGCAGCTATTTCAATGCTAAATTATCCTGTTTGATATGTAAACTCCTTTGTCAAGGCGCTTTACCTCTCCCACCTAGTTTAAACGACACTGCGAATCTTAGCAGCAGTCATTGAAGTGCTGTCGTCCCGACAGTTCTGTTCCTTCACCTGAAGAAGGCTACTTGTGTTGTGGCCGAAACGTCGTGAAAATTTTATTTTTTATTACGTTTTTTTAAATTATTTTATATCCATTCTACGTTACTTTACCGAAAGAACCAAGAAGATGAATCCCTGCAGTCACGAAAGCTTTAAATCTGAACTTTACGCAATTAAAAATCATAGTGTAAGATAAGACTACAATCGTTGTCTGCTGTGAGGATCTTCTGTACTCAGGGCCCCGAATGTTTGTGGCAAGTGAAAGTTTGTCTCAGCAAAATATAAGATTTCTCACAGTAGCATACCGTATGACCACACGTCGCTCTGCACCTTGTAGAGCCCATGGAACATGCTTTCTGAAGACATCCACTTTACAGGCAGAGGCACCTAATGGACATGACCGCATGGCCACAAGCACAACAACAATACGTTCAGTAAATTCAGTTCAGGCCGATGCATCGCGATTCGTCATACGTTTTTTGCATCAGGCCACATTCATCTGGCCAAATTAGCGTCATCTAGCCCTCCACTACCCTGAAGGGTTAAATGTGTAGTGACATCACGGGATGTCACTGTGTAGTGCCGGCCCTAGAGAGGCACGGCGTGCGGTGTATTGACATCGCGGATACCACTCTGGTGTGGGTGTAGTACCGGCCCTAGAGGGGCTCGGTCAGCGCTGATTGATCCCGCTGGATGGCATCACGCTTGGCGTGCAGTGCCAACCCAACAGGATAGGGTGTGGGAGTGCCGGCCGTAGGAAACGGGTTACTAAATGCTATGGCACTCTGGTTGACCGAGAGGACACGTGACCGGTTAAGTCTACAAAGGGGCCCCAAGTGGGGTCTAGGGGTGGTCACGTGGTCGGGGTCCAGATCCTGCTGCTCGATGATTCTTGAAGGTGGTCGTGGCCAAGGGCGGAGCCAGCCATGCCACAGAGAATATAAGCTGGGTCCCCCAGAGGGACCGGCGTTGTTGTTCATCCTGAAGAACCTTTGTCTACGTCTACGTTCTACCGAGTCTCCAACACATGGACTGGGACCCGAGCTGTGGTCCCGTTCTGTCGTAGCTAGTCATGTTGTAATTAGTGTAGTTAGCCTGGTGGTCACCACCACAGGTTCTTATTCTGGGCCAGTTACCCCGTGTACCACATGGGGTGGGGAGGAGGAAGGGGATTTGTGAAATTGCCCCATATTTTGAACTGTCGGCAGAGCAGGGAAATTGAATCCAATTGCCGACCTCTGGATTGCAAGTCCAGGGTGGGAGAGCCATTGCACCACCGTGTGTGGCAGCACCCCCGCTCTTTTTTTCTTAGGGGCTGTGCAAAATAAAATAAAAACATTGAGTACAATGAAAGTGATGGGCCTTCCATTCCGATGATGGTGATGACATTGGCGATACTGATAATGATGCTGATGATGCTAAGTAAGGTGAAGGACTCACTTTGCCCTTCACCACGTAGTTGGGGTCAGTCTGGACGTTCCGTGCCAGCCCAAAGTCGCAAATCTTGGCGATGTGTCCATGCGTTACCAGCAAATTCCTCGCAGCCAGGTCGCGGTGGATGCACTAAAAAAAAGAAACAAAATTCCCTGTGTGGCCTTCAACAAACTTGGGGCAACTTCTGTGAAGGTCGGCCACGGTACACGACGGGGTGGGTGCCCAGCACCACGCCCGGCCGCCTTTGTCTCCCCAGTGTAGATGTTTATACACCGCACCAGGTACTCATTTGAGACTGAGTCCATCTGGGGAGGCCCATGACCGGTTCAGATAATTGTCACTGGTGTTGGCCGTGAGCGGGAATCGAACTCTGGCCATTGGGTTCGTAGTGCAGTGAACTAACCACTGAGCGACCACTCGCCACCCAGACAGACATATTAAGGGCAACAAAGACGTGCACCACAGACACAGTCACATACAAAGACACAGTTAAACACGCACAGTCACAGAGATACAGTTAAACATACTCTTTGGTTCTTTCGGTAAAGTAACATAGGTATAAAATAAAACAAATCACGACGTTTCGGGCGCAACACAAGTGTCCCTCATCAGGTGGGAAAGCATGATCTGCTGCTGAGGCAGACTGTTTTAAAAGGTTTGAAATAGGTGTAGCCTAAGGGTCATAAAGAAGTGGGCGGGGCTAGTGATGTTAATGTGAGAAATTAGCATGTAAATGTAAGATCGGAGAGCGGCCTCCTCGACGAGGGCTTCAAATCAAGACAGTTAAACACGCGCAGTCACACATGGTCAAATTGAAACACAGAGGTGAATTTCCGGAGGTTCTTAAAGATGGTCATGGCCCTGTAGGGATAGAGACAGACAGGCACGGAGATACATACAGAGAGACACAGAGACAGGTTAAAATCATCACGTATTTTCATCATTATGTTCCACCACTCTTTTAACCGAGGAGAGAGGCTCACTGCTGATCCACTCCTCTCGCGACTCACGTTCTTGTGAGCGAGGAAGGCCATACCGCTCGCGACCTGCTCCGAGAAGCTCGGGAGGTTGTCCACCCCGGATGGAGTAGAGTCGCTCACGATCGCTTCTCTCTCCGACGACGACGCGTCCCAGCCTGCGGCGCACAAGGAAGCCCGGACGATTCAGAAATGCCCTAACTATAGAGTATCTATAGTAGATCATCGATTATTCGGCGGCTACGGGGGGGAAGGGGACGCCAAATTTTTTAACAACGCCGGATATTCACTACATAATAATTTTAAAAAGCTAATTTTTTGCACATTCTTGCATAGCATTGTTTTTAAATGTTGTGAATGTTTTGTTGTCTTTTAAATTAGTTTACTATATGAAATTGGTGTGAATAAACATACAAATACACAGAAATAAATATCCTACTGTAAAATGTAACCTATTTACTGTACCGTACTTACCAATCCAATCTCGAAGACTCTGAATGGAGTGATGTATATACGTGCAGTATTGTCATTTTTTAAAGTTGTATTTAGTGTATAATGTACCGTCCGTAATATTTAACACTGAAATGAAGTCGGTGGCCGCTCTGGTTAATAACGCGGTCTACTTCGCAGTAGACACAGTTAGAGCGAACACGTACATGATTAGAAAAAGAGAGTCGGCCAAGTGTTGTGTGGTGTAATTACCCAAATTTGAGAAATTTACTCGCAAGTTATTCCATCGGGGAAGCTGCCTAATAACATCACAAACCCACTTGGCAGGGTAAAGCCCGCTTGCAAGGCTGTGGCTGCACAGGGGCAGCTGCCCCCAGTCCATGGAAACTGGTACTGATGTAGTTTACGAATCGCCATGGGCGGCATGGTGGCACATTGGTAAGTAACCCTTGCGCCTTGCAGCAAGAAAGCTGGGTTTGATTCCCGACTCGGGCGCGTTTCGGCGTGGAGTTGTCATCTTCTCTCCCCCTGTTCGTCAGAGTGTGTAAGTGCAATGAAGTGTTTGAGTGAGTGTGTGAGCGAGTGAGTTAGCGTGAATGTGTGAGTGTGTGAAGATTGTATGTTCTCCCCCTCTTCTGGGTCTCCTCCGTGTTCTCGAGTTTCCTCCCATAGTAAAAAAAAATACCCAATACAACGAGTCTGGCATTGGGCAAAACATCCCAATACTGAAAAATCACCTGCAAATTACTCAATTGGGACTACACAGTGACAGCAAAAACTTCGCAGGACCCTCATGAAGAAGTCTTGAGTTTTTGCACAGTAAACAAATGTAATAATAAATCTTGACTTAAAGCTTTTGTAACTGCAGGAAGACATTCTTTGGGTCTTTCGGTAACGTCACGTAAATAGGTTCAAATGAAATAACCAAAAATAACAAAAAACTACGACGTTTCGATCACAACACAAGCTTTTGTCATCAGGTAGAAAAAAAGAGAGGGGGACAGCTGCTGAGGCAGACAGTCTGCCTTATCTCAACCGGTGTTGTCCCTATCCTAGGTAAACTCTGTCTTAAATGAGTACCTGGTGCAGTGTGTAGACATGAGCACTGGGGAGACAGAGGTGGCTGCATGCGCGTAGTGCTGGCCACCCACCTCCTCGTGGGCCACGCCGCCTAACAGCAGCACAGTCTGTTAAGGCTTATTTGGGTGATCTTCATCTTTGTTGTACGCTTGTGCCATCTTGTGTGTTCGCTGTCACAGATTCCAGGCTACAACCCTCCGGAGTCCACCCCATGGGGCTCCCCTTCTCCCCGGCCCAAAAAACCCAGACAGTACTCGTGCATCATGCATGCGGTGTCAGCAAGAGGTAAGAGGTGCATGAGTGGGCACACACTCTGGGTTTTACATCTGCAGAGTTAGTTAAGTGTACAGTGTGCTCGCAAGCAGAGGTGAACAATAAAAAAAAATCAGTGGCGGTTATGAGAAACGCTACCCTGAAGTAATGGGCGGTTTGCACTCTGAACTTGCAATGCAGAAGTTACTGGTTCGTTTTCCCATCGCAGCGTTTGAAACAGTGGCGCAATTTTCTTAAATTTACAATTTTTACCTTGCCAACCAGTACAAACAGCCAGGTGAGGTGTATAAGCGTCACTATATATGAATAGTTTAGGACATCTTATGCTCACAAACTCACCCGTTCACGCACTCAACCACCAACTCAATCTCACTCAAATCACCAACTCACTCAAACCACCAACTCACTCAACCATCAACTCACTCAACCCACCATCTCACTCAAACCACCAACTCACTCAACCATCAACTCACTCAACCCACCATCTCACTCAAACCACCAACTCACTCAAACCACCACCATCTCACTCAAACCACCAACTCACTCAAACCACTATCTCAAACCACCATCTCAAACCACCAACTCACTCAAACCACCATCTCACTCAAACCACCATCTCACTCAAACCACCATCTCACTCAAACCACCATCTCACTCAAACCACCAACTCACTCAAACCACCAACTCACTCAAACCACCACCATCTCACTCAAACCACCATGTCACTCAAACCACCACCATCTCACACAAACCACCAACTCACTCAAACCACCATCTCACTCAAACCACCATCTCACTCAAACCACCATCTCACTCTAAAAGGTTGAAGGTTAAGGTGCAGGCAGCCCTGAAAATATATTGGCTCGTGCCACTGCAAGCTCCCTTCTGGAGGATATGTTGTTGAGCCAGACGTTTGGAAGAGGTGGGAGTAACCCACATTTTACCCCACCACACACGACCTGCCGATGGACTACCCATTGACAGTGCTGAGTGGACAACGGCAGGGCCAGTGAGGGGGGATTTAAGAAACGGTTCAATCACCTGCCGCGCTTGGAGGACGAACCGGCGGCATTTGGGTTGCCAAGCCCAGTGTGATAACCGTCACATTATGGCAGCATCATAATCTGAATATTTTTCCTGGATCAATCCGATGAGCTATAAAGCTCTTTTTCACAGGTGTCCAGCACCACTTCATCATATGGATGAGGGGTTCCTGAATCAGGTGAGAGACAGATTTGTCCTCCTCTACCAGGTGAGGTCAGGCAATTTTACTTCTCACTTCACCTTCCTCACCTCAACTGGTAAGGTAGGAAAATCATTGCTCCTGAACTAGGTGAGAGCCCAATCAGGTGTGACCCGTGGTGCATAAGGGGACCACACCAATGATAAAAAAAATACTAAACTATTTTTTATTTTCATTGTTCTTTTGGTAAAGTCTCGTAGAAGATAAATAATAAAAATATAAAACAATACAATTCTCACGACGTTTCGACTGCAACACAAGCAATCATCATTCCTTCTACGTGACTTTACCGAAAGAACCAAGAATATGAATGCCTGCAGTCACGAAAGCTTTAAATCAAAATGTATTTTTTATTTATTTACCAAGGTCACATCTATAACAGCAGCCACTATACCTGACCAGTGTTACTCATTTCTACTGTTACCTATTATGATTAGTGTGTGGACCCACCACAAAATGTCATACTTAACTTGCAGTTCATCAATCTTTGTAATAGCGTAATCAACCAGATTATGCGTTAATTGTGTTTTGACCGACCGTCTGTGTTGCTTTATATGGTTTCCAAATTTTGCTAAATACTGTTTGTTTGGTATGCTTCTCTCTCTGTGTCCCCTGTTGTATCTGTGTTAGTTTCCCCCTACTTGTGTGTCTGTATATACATATGGGGTTATGTGTTTCCTCTCTCTCGTAAATTTAGCTCTTCTGTACCTGATGATGGCTGCTTGTGTTGCAACCGAAACGTCGTACGCTATTATGTTATTTTATTATTTCTTATTTATACGTGACTTTACCGAAAAAAAACAAAGAGTAATTCCTGCAGTCACGAAAGCTTTGAATCAAGTCTGTAGTGCCTCTTGTTAAACAGTGCTTCAGTTAAACAGGAAAATTAATAAATCCAGCAGGCATGACTTGAAAAGTAACACATTTACATTTTGGGTGGCACTCTAAATCGTCCGGTAAATCGTGTCGCCAATTATAATTTCTGCGTTTATCTGCGCGTGTCTGTGTACCCCCAGTGGAGGAATACGTGCGCAGCTTGCTGGACAACCCTGAGTTGATTGACCGTCTGGCACTGGCCTCGGAGCAGGTGAGACTCCGTATGCATGCATCAGCTCTGCCCCCCCCTCATATTTATGGTGCGGGCCTGTACCCTTGTCCGACCCCTCACTTCCGCGTTGCATCCAGCTGCCTCACTGAAGAAAGGGACACTTGCCTTGGGCTGAGTACGACGTTTCGCTGGTTGTAATCGCCAGGGAAACGATATACTCGATTTGTAAGTGTTGTGGGTTTACTCTCCAATACACTGGCGTGCTGCAGTAGTAACTAATTGACACGTTTTGTTTTACGTAACAAACCTTACTAATTGTCTGTGCCGGGTTAACTACGCACATTTACGCGCTCTTACCCAAAAAACCTTTATTATGGATAATATTGGTCGCAAAAGAACACGTGTTAAACAGCTCCCGTTTAGAACGTCTCATCCTCACCATCAATGGTCAATCAATCAAATAAATCCTAGATTTATAACGTGGCATATTTACCAAAAAGCAGAGACGGAAGGGTGAAACTCTAGAGGTAGCTCTATGATATCCGCTTTTGTGGAACGTTCTCTAACACGGATGGCCGTACTGCTCTGAGATAAATGAGACTGGATCCTTCGTCTCGTTACGTGATGGCGGTTGCAAAATTGTTGTTGACGCGTGCATGTGCCGTGCGTGTGCTGTGTACGTGTGCAGGATGTGGTGGAATCCCGGGTAATCTTCCCCGAACATCTCCCGCTGTCCCAGCTGCAGCAAGGTGTGCGCTCCGGCCGGTTTGTCCAGGGAACCTTCCTTGCGAGTCGTGAGAATTACCTGGAGGGGACTCTGAGGGTGCGAGGGGACGGTGACAGTGATAAAGAGGTACACGTTTCACAAGCCTGCGTCTGGAAGGAACAATGCTGTCCGATCGTATCTGTGTGAGTTTTAAAAACACATTTATAATTAAGCAGTGGCATAGCGTTCTTGGCATGAGCAGTAGCTCTTAACCTTTACTGCAAGGCTGCAGTAAAGGTTAAGAGCTACTGGGCTAAAATATTTGTATTTTGAACGTCTTTTGCACCCTACGTAGGTGTCATAGCCTGGCTCCTGCCCCCCCGGCCTGTGAGTCTTGGTGCAGTTGCACTGCCTGCACACTCGATAGCTACGCCACCACAACTACAGTATATACGTTAATTGTGACTACTTTAATAATAGGGTTTTTCCCTTTTTTTCTGGCAACAAAACTGAAACCTTTTACAAGGAATCATGTGTGCATTAACCACAATACTTGTGGTCAAAATGCAAACAAAAAACACACTATGATAATATATGCATTGTCCTTGAGACTGATTGGTTCACACCAGGGACGGCTTTCTTTTGAGCCTCGACCCAATTGGTGCGAGACCAGAGGACGCCAAAAGGCGTACGCATATATTGCAAATATTATCAGTGTGTTTTTGTTTGCATTTTGACCACAAGTATTGTGGTTAATGCACACCTGATTCCTTGTAAGAGGTTTCAGTTTTGTTGCCAGAAAAAAGGGGAAAAACCCTATTATATTTTGGTACTGGCAAAGGAGGTCTAATGATGGTTGTGACTACTTTGTTAACAAAATGAATGGTCTATTTCCACCTCCAAAATGTAACGTTAAATAACAATTAGGTACATTGGCCCTTTGTTGGAAAAAAAAAACCCAGTCTAGAAATTGCCCTACTTGAACATATGTTACTGAAAAACATTGGTTTCAGAAGATTCATGGGCTCATAGTCCTACATTTTAAATTGTTTATTCGTGGTATTAAAACTCTTGTACAGTAAAACCTTGGATTGCGAGCATAATTCGTTCCGGAAACGTGTTTGTAATCCAAAGCACTCGTATATCAAAGCACTCGTATATCAGTTGTGATCACGTGACGCTCGGCAGTACAAAGCTGCTCGTATTGCAAGACCCTCGCTCGTTTATCAAATTAATATTTATTAAAAATTTTGCTTGTCTTGTAAAACACTCGCAGACCAAGTTACTCGCAATCCAAGGTTTTACTGTATATGCTGCTCTCTAACAGCACTTGGCCCAGCGGTCTGTTAAGACTATACGGGGGATCTTTTTTGTCTGCGTGCAGGTGTTAATCCAGGGGCTGCAGCATTTAAACCGCGCGATGCACGACGACATCGTGTGCGTGGAGATGTTCCCCGAGGAGCGCTGGGTTGCCCCCTCCTCGCTGGTCCTGCACGATGAGGGCGTCGCAGGGGACGTTGCAGAAGAGAATGAGGAGGATGTGGTGAGTGGAGCGTCAACACTGCCGAACCAAAATCAAACCCAGACACCTGCAGTGTGCGTGTCTCTCTCCCCGTGGTCGCATGGATTTTTCTCCAGGTCCTCCGGCTTTTCCCTCCACAGTTACAATCTGACATGCACTTAGAGTATGTGGCTGCTATCAATTTCAAATGTGATAAGATACTTCACTGAACGATCATTTGTGGCCAGGTCACTTAAAAAGAGCTATAGAGCTCTCAGGGTCCTTACCTGGTAAAGTTATTTAGTTTATAGTTTTTAAATAGTTTTAATATAAATTTTGATTTAAAGCTTTCGTGACTGCAGTAATTCATATTCTTAGTTTGTTTTCGGTAAAGTCACGTTGAAGGGAAACAACAAAATAATAAAATATATAAAACAATAAAAAAAATTCACGACGTTTCGACCATAACTCAAACGGTCGTCTTCAGGTGTGTTGGTTTGCATAAATTTATTTTTAAACGGCGCATTTATTTATTTATAAAAACGTTAGCGCCACGCGCAATGATTTGGCAGTTTATTTAGGACTAGCCCATCTATATTCTGAAAAGAGGAGGGGGGAGACGAAATTTTTTATAATGTATGCTGTCTGAAAGCCACTGTAAGCGTGAACAATCAATTAAGACCTGAAATGGTTTATCAAATCTTTCCAATGATTGCTAAGATAGAATCCATCTTCTCGGTTGAAATTGTCTCTGTGCTTGTATATGTGGATAGCCTCATGAACGAATCTCTCATGGAAGCCAGATGGCTTACAAAGAACCTCTGTCTTGGAAAAGTCAATGGCATGTGAGCCTACTGAATTAGAACAATGATCTGCCACGGCCGAGGTGTTGGTCCTACCGTGTTTAAGGTCTGCTTTGTGTTCACGAATGCGGTCCGAGACATGGCGTTTGGTTTCTCCAATGTAACTACTACCACAGAGGCAACTTAGTTTGTAGACACCAGGGTATTGTATGTCCGGAATCACATCTTTTACAGACGGAACCAGATCACGGATTTTATGTAATGTGTTGAAACGGACCTGGATCTTGTGTTTATTCAGGATTTTGGAGATCTTTTTTGTGACCCCCGCAATGTAGGGTAAAGTGATGGTTTTGAAAGGCTCCTCAAGAGGGTTCTTCTTCATGGTTTGAGTGA
The DNA here is from genome assembly GCF_048934315.1 of Petromyzon marinus. Taxonomy (NCBI): domain Eukaryota; kingdom Metazoa; phylum Chordata; class Hyperoartia; order Petromyzontiformes; family Petromyzontidae; genus Petromyzon; species Petromyzon marinus. The sequence goes on along the minus strand of NW_027423677.1, from coordinate 1,872,878 downwards.
TAGCTTTGCGGATTGTATAGTCGGAGTAACCATTAGCCCTAAGAGCTTGGTGTACGTGCTTGAGTTCACTGCTTATGTGTTCCTGGTCGGATATGCATTGGGCTCTATGATACAGAGTCTTGATGAGAGAATTCTTCTGTGATGGATGGTGGTGGGAATCCGGTTTCAGATAAGCATCCGTATGGGTAGCTTTCCTGTAGACAGAGTGGCTCATTGAACCATCAGGTCTCTTTTTAATTAGGACATCCAAAAAAGGTATCTCGCCATCTATTTCGACTTCCATGGTAAATCTGATGGCTGGGTGTATGGAATTGATGTGGTCGAAGAATTGGTCTAGAGCAAGCCGGCCATGTGGCCAGATGACAAAAGTGTCATCCACGTACCTCTTCCATAAGGTTGGGCGCAGAGTGGCAGTCTGGATGGCGTCAGTCTCAAATTTCTCCATGAAAATGTTAGCTATAACTGGAGAAAGGGGGGGGCCCATTGGGGTGCCCTCAGTTTGTTTGTAGAAAGTTCCATTCCAAGTGAAGTATGTATTGGTTAAACAGTGTCTCACCAGGGGGGGTACCTCAGTGTTTAGTCCTTGATGAACCAAGTCTTCAATGATTGCAATGGTGTCAGGTACAGGAACCTTGGTGAATAAGGAAATTACATCAAAACTGATAAGCAGGTCGTCTGGGGACAGGGAAATACCCTTGATTGTCGATACCAGGTGAGTCGAATTTTGTACCACAGAGGTGGTCTTTCCAGTGAAAGGACGCAGGATTTCAGACAAAAAACGAGCTAGTTTGTAGGTGGGGGAGCCGATAGTAGAGACTATGGGACGAAGGGGTGTATCTACTTTATGTATTTTTGGTAAGCCGTATAATCTTGGTGGCCTGGCAGCAGAAGGTTTCAACGAAAACTGTTTAGATTGATCAATTAATGCGGTTGAATCAGAAATTATTTTGTTGGTTTGTGTGACGAGGCTGTTGGTGGGATCTCTTTTTATTTTTGTATAACTACCATCGTCGAGTAATTCTTTAATTTTGTTGTTGTATTCTATTTTATCCATGATGACAGTAGCATTGCCTTTGTCAGCTGAGAGGACTACAATATCATTCCTCTTTTTTAATTTATATAATTCAAAACGCTCATCTTTGCTGAGGTTGCTAGCTGGCATCTTAGCGTTTTTGAGGGTTGCAGCGATTTCAGATCTTGCTACATCTGCAGCGATGTGACCCAGGCCCCTGAGAGCAACGTCTACTTGGGCAATTATATCATTAATTGGTATGTGTTTAGGTGTGACTGCAAAGTTTAGACCTTTAGCTAAAACGGATTTCAGACTATCGGAAATAGAACTGTTACTGCGATTAATTACGACTTTGTTAACGTCTAACTATAAATGCACCGTTTAAAAATAAATTTATGCAAACCAACACACCTGAAGACGACCTTTTGAGTTATGTTCGAAACGTCGTGAGAATTTTTTATTGTTTTATATATATTTTATTATTTTGTTGTTTCCCTTCAACGTGACTTTACCGAAAAAAAACTAAGATTATAGTTTTAATATAGTTTAAACAAAGAATAACAACAAAAACTCAACAACTTCAAGAGAGACCTTAAACATAATGAACACCGTGTGACCAGACAACAATCCACATTAGAGATGTTGTTAGCTTGATTTTGCGTTTATTAAATGACTTTACATTACATTACTTCAAAATCAAGTCAGGAGTGCTAATCATTTCATACTATTTTTGTATGTACGTAGGGGTTATTTGACCATACTTCGATGCGGGTTGGTGAACGGGGGGGGGCATAGATCAGGAGCATAGAAGGACAGGACAACAGTTCATTTTGCTGTACTGCGCTCTGCTGCCTGCCATTTTGGCGCAGAGCCTATACCACCTGTTATGCATATCCAGGCTCAACACGGCATCGTTTCCACGGTCTGAGCTCCTTTTTAATGTTTATTTTAATTAACTTAATTAGAACTCAAGAGATCAGGACACGTATCATTTGCGAGAGTGACCTGGGTCACAGGGTGGCCTCTATATTGAAAACTAATTTCTTTAGAACTGCTTTTTGTATTTAGATTGTTGTCCTTTCCGCGCACCTCCGATTAGCATGGTTGGCTGTGTACGGTGCGAAATAAGTTCTACATGCATACATACCACAGTGACAAAATGCAAAACATAATAAAGTACAGCAATGAAGTTAATTGAAATTGGCACGAAAACAACTGTGGTTTATGAAAAGTCGACAATATTGCACAAACATAAACAAGTGTTAGATATTAAATCGCATGTAGTGCAAGTTGGCTTGGGCAGATTATTTATAGGCTGATCATTGCACAGTTATACTTATTAAAACGTTACGTAACATTAAACACATATAGGGTGACTGATGTGCTAAGCAGGTAAGAGAAAATGTCAATCAGTGAAATCATAAAGAATCGAGAGATTAAGCATCAAATTGTGAATTAGATGGGAGGGTAACCTTTGTTGTAGATAATATTGGTCGCAAAAGCTTACGCGTTTTTTTTTAAACGTGTGGTATCTGATGGGCGTGTTCCGGTTGATTCTATCAATCGCCAGAACTGTTTTAACTTATAAATATTTACGGAGGACTCCTCACTGTGATCTTTTGTCATTTTAACAAAGCGTCAGTCTCATTATTGACATTGATGAGACACAGCATGAAACCACATCCGCAGGTTAAGCGCTATTGTTTTGGATTGCTCCTTCCCCTTCAAGCCAAATTGTATTGTGTTATGCAGTGAGTTGGTTAAAAAAAATAGTTATTTCATTATTTCAGTGTGTGAGAGAGACGCTACTGTGGTGAGTGCTCATTTGAGTTTGCGTTGTCATCTCCCGGTGCTATCCCAGCTGCTGCTGCTGTCGTCGCTCTTGCTTAGATTACGCAACACGATGTTTGTCCTTTGTTTTGGTCTCCAGCTGAAAGCCGAAAGTGGGAAGATGCGTCGGCCCACTGGCAAAGTGGTCGGCATCATCAAGCGGAACTCGAGGCCGCTGTGCGGCATGCTCATGCCCAGCCCAATCAAGGAGGTGGGCTGATCTGCATGTGTGTGTGTACGTGTGGGGAGCAGTAATGTAGCGGTTAGCGCGCTGCGCTACGAATCCTGGGACCCGAGTTGGATTATATTTATCGCTCATAACCAATAAACAGCGCCAAATGTCTGAACCTGTCTTGGGCCCTTCCCTAGGTCGACTCGGCCATAAATGAGTCTCTGATGTGGCATGTAAACATCAGCGCTGTGGAGACAAAGGCGGTCGGGCATGGTGCTGGCCGTACCCACCCCGTCGTTTGCCGTACCAGCTTGAATAGGTGTGTGCTGACGGCACTTGCCCAAACAGTTTGTTGAATGCCTTACTGGGGGCTCTTTGTGCGTGTTGCAGGCCACCCGCCACCTGTTCACGCCCGCGGACCGCCGCATGCCACGAGTGCGGGTGGAGACAAGACAAGCAGCGTCCCTGCAGGCCCACCGCATCGTGGTGGCCATCGGTGGCTGGCTGCGACACTCCCGCTACCCGAACGTACGACTGCACCGTGACGCCCCGGATGCCGTGACACCTCACCCGTCTGTCCCGTGGTCGGCATCGTCGGGCTCATCCTTCTGTCACTTGACGCACGGCCACGCGGCTCTGTATGCAATACAGCCGTCGAACCCAAAACACGAACGGTGACACGGTGAATTGGAAGTCAGGGTGAATGAGCTGGTACCACTGTGATTTTTTGTTTGAAAGCATGGAAAACTCACCTGTGATTCAACCTAGGTTATTAAGGTGTTGTAAGTTGATAGTCTCAGCCCAGTCACCAATAACTGCACCAAAAACGATATTAAATTTGGTCGTGCACTTCGATTGTTTAATTTCCATCTCTGAGAAAACTACTGCGTTTGACTGCCATGTGATGAACATTAATTTGATTGGCAGAGTGGTTGGAAAAGCACTGCCCCCCTACAATTTGGACCGCATTTAACTTCATTGGATCTTAGAAGTAGCTCTGTTATGTCTGCTCCTGTGAGTCGTCCTTGACCACGAAGGGTGGTATAGATTGCTTGTCTTGTGTGATACCATTAACACAATGAGAAAAAAAATTGGTGAAAAGCTAAATATATTGTTAAGATGTATTATTTGGGTTGCATCTTTGTTTAAACAGATGTCGGTTAATATTCTACATAATGTACGTTAGGTACAAGGTTGGCATTGTGGTTGTGCTTTTCATACCTATTTGCCACTGCACAACCGAGCGACACCATGGCTGGCACGGTTTAGTAGGCTGCAGGTTGTTTATCCACTGCAAAAGCGGATCCATGCCATGGACGGTCAATGCTTTGAACAAGGCTAGGCACGTGCAGATGACGCTGTGGTGCCACGTCCCCGCGGTGTACTGACTGCCGTCACACAATTAACGTGTCGCTAACCCCGCCCCTGGCCCTGCTCGGCCCCCGGATATATTTGGATGCCTTGTGGGGCCAGCATACTACGGTTTGGTTCTGGTTCGACACGGCAAAAAGCCAGTGGGTGACCACAGACACTTCGAGAGATCTGCACTGTCTGGGTTCCAATGTACCAGTGGAAAAGGGATACCGGTGACGATTGGCCACGTATGTGCATATGCATGTTGAACTTCTTCCGTACCATACGTAGACAACCGTGCTAATCGTCGGTGTGCTTGTGCAGGGCCATTTTGTGCGCTCTCTGGGCGAATGTGGGGATAAGGAGACGGAGACGGAGGTGCTGCTGCTGGAGCACGACGTGCCACACCAGCCCTTCAGCCAGGCCGTACTTGCATGCCTGCCCCCTCCCATGTTCAGCATCACAGCAGAGGTACGCATGAGACGTGTGACGATATGTCAATTCATCGATTGAGTTCAATTCTTACGCCTGCGGTGTGTTGGTGTGTTCGGTCGTGCATGTGAGAATCCTTTAATTCAATGTTCTTTATTACAAGGCCCACGGGCCACTGGTGGCCCCTGGGTGGCCTTTGGTGTGGCCCATGAGGTGTGGCCCCCGACGTATAGGCCCCCGACAATAGACAAATGCGAAAACACCCCCCATCATCATCATCGTGCTGTCAAACCGCAATAGTTTCAAGATGTTTGGCCTGCGTAGAATACCTTCTAGAGGGCCTCTCTGGAGCTCTCCCTCCAGTCGAGGTCCTTCCGCTGCACTGGCATGAACGAGAAGCCACGGGGCTCTACACCTTTACCGCAGACCGTATATAGAAAAGCCGTCGACCTGAAAGAAAGTCGATGGCTCGGACACATCATCGTAAGAAGAGAGGAAATTCACATCGGAGGAATGAAGGCGATGGACTTATGGAAGCACCAGGGCGGAGACCCGAGAGGCAGGCCTCGAGAGATGCAGATCAAAGTGGTGAGCCAAGATATGGAGGACTTTGCAGTAGCCGTGGAGATGGTCCAGTACATAAATGAATGGAGCAAGGGGACTACAGACTTTTTTCCTATAACGCTGTACTTGCGTACCTGAAGAACACCGAATTGTGGAAAAATCGCATAATAAATAATATAGGGTAAAGCACAGTCCGCGATAACACGTGAGATGCGTACGCAGGCTTAACAAAGACTTCGGGTACGTGAGTAGCATCTAGAAGCATCCAGACACATCCCGCCTTGTGTGATGCTACACCGAGGCAACCGTACAACAGCTTATTCTGCCTCGCACAACGCAGTTCTGTTCACTCGATCGCCTTTTATCCAATTCGCATCCATGTTATGAAAAAATGTGTTCCCTAATGCATTCATCGCATTATATCTAATTCACGATATGAAAACACGCAGAGTTATAGGAGAACGGACTGTACTTTCAGAATATTCAGTCGCCTATTGAGAAGATAGAACGCCATTAGAATGAAGTTGGTTTACCCATGTATGGCTCACCCTGTGTTTTGTTTGTTGTAAGTCAGCGTTTTGTTGAACCTGGTGCTGTGTGTGTCCCGTACAAGGACCAGGCTGGCAGGGAGGACCTTCGTGCGTTGTCCATCTGCAGTGTGGATCCTCCAGGCTGCACAGACATCGACGATGCCCTACACTGCAAACCGCTCGACAATGGGAACACCGAGGTATTCATTTGGTGGTGGTAATCGTGGTCACAGTCGCGGTAATTCGTGCCTATTCCTTTCATGGTTTTGTCAATGCTAGCGGAGGTTACAAGGGGAGTTTAAGTGGCACAATGATAAGTGCACTGCACATTCATCCTGTCAAGCTGGTTTAGTTCCAGTCATGGCTAACACCGGTACAGAGTGATATCTAAAAAAAACTGCCCAAGTTCTCCCCTTCACCACCTGCATTGACCATCGTAACAAAGCAAGGTCAAATGACAATCGCAACCCATTACGGCATGGAGAAGCCCTCATCCTGCAGTGGATTGACAAAGGGGTGGACAATATTCCTGTTATTAAGTTTCCAAACATTGTTGCCTTAGTGCCCGTATTCTTGGTCTCTGCTCGGCTCAGGACTGACTTCAACATGGCTTGGTTCTGGCTTGATCTGCTCCGTTGCCTCCAAAGAAGTATGAGTGGCTCAGCTGTGCCTTGGCTCAGGCTCAGATCACGGAAATTCTGAGCGTGGCTGGGAGCATGCAGAGATATACGTGGAGGCACAAGGGACACGGAGGCTCAGGGCTGGAACCATGCTTAGAGGCAGCTTGGGTTTTAAGCGTTGCTTTGATGTGGCTTATTGAGAATTAGAATCAGAATATTTATACTGGAGGAATCCAATGAGCTATAAAGCTATTTTTCACATGTCCAGTAGAGGCGGGTAAGAACGTTACAACAACAAACAGTACAAAAACATAATAGTAGTGCAAAGTACAAGAAAGATCAACAAATAACCCAAACACAAACAAATACAACTAAACCATCCCCATCTTACCAGGAAAAGCCCACTGAGGTATTGATTTATTTTTGATTAGTGACCTGGCCACAACTGAATAGCTCAACAAAGTGGCCCATCATTTGGACATTTATAGCAGCCAAAATAATAGAAATAATCTCAATGCATGTTGCGCGAGAGCCAAGCCTGAGCCAAGCCATGGCTAAGACCCCACTGGCCTAAGTGTCCACGTCACTGGCCGAATGCCTGGTTCACAATGAATGCACCAGGTAGTAATGGGTGTGCATTTCATTTCACATTATTGTGCTTTGGTTGGAGTGGCTACGGTGGAGGTTATGCATGCATGTGGAGTGAGCGACTTCCGCCAGACGTCTAGTAGAAGGCGTCTTATTTATTAAAAGCACACAGGGCGATACACTTCGTAACGCGGCTACACCTAGGCTGTACAAACACGCAGCCCATTTGCGTCCTGCGTAGCTACGCTGGCTGGTTGACGAGCGTAGCGGCGGAGACAGAGCTGCTCTTGCAGAAGAACCAGCCACGTGGTCGGAGACGAAGAGATGACGACCGTAGCGACGCAACCAGGACCCAGACCCCACGCTAACAGCCCCGAAGTTCTGATTCGGTGCTCTTTATATCTGCCTGGAGTGGCCAAGCTCCACCTCTGGCCACGCCCCCCTTTCTAGAACCTTCTAGGCCCTTCGGGATGGTTCCCGGAGCTTCTCGACTGACTCCGCCGTTGACCTTTACCCCAGATACGCCCCTTCATAATAAGGCATTATGTAATGCAGCTATAACCTTAATTACCCTTACAGGCCGGCAGGTATCACCCTGTCATTACACATCCATGCATGTGAGGGTGGTGACGGTGTGTTAATGTGTGTTCTAGGTTGGGGTACACATCGCCGATGTGAGCTATTTTATCCGGCCGGGGAATGCCTTGGATGAGGAGGCATCTCTGCGTGGTACCACAGTTTACCTGTGTGAGAAGGTAAGATGTGGATTTCTTCTTGCCACAATATCAAGTGTTTTACGACCCGCCGATTTCATCCTTTCATTCTTAACTTTACGACATGATGTAAAATATTACGATGTAACGATCATCGCGGTACCAGTTTCCCCACAACTTTGTAATTGTATTTGACATTTTCACCACATTTTTTTGCGTGCTTTTCAGTACTTCCCGTATGAATAACGATAACTTTTCTTATTATATGATGTACCGTGACATCATGAGCGGCAGGCTATCGGCGCAGTGGTAACACTCGTGCCTTGCAGCAAGGAGACGCTGGGTTTGATTACTCAACTCTTGTGCCTTTTTGCTTGCAGCTTTGTTTGTTCTCCCCCCTGTTAGTGAATGGGTTTCCTCTGGATTCATCAGATTTCCTCTAAATAAAACCCATACAATCTTAACTGGCATTCGCGAAAACATCCCCTTGCTGAACAGTTACCTGCAGGTGACTTAATCATGTGTGGGTTTGCTTGCAAAACACTCGTTGAGTTGGTGCATATGTATTTGCCAGATTGTGTTTATTGACAGAGAAGTTGTTGCGTTTATGTGTTTGTGCGCCTGCAGAGGATTGATATGGTGCCAGAGTTATTGAGCTCAAACCTGTGTTCCTTGAGATCCAACGTCGACCGGTGAGATGCACCAACAACTGTGAACTCGCGAGTGTGCACATTGCAACCCATACTCAGCAGCTAACGTGCGTTGTTGCCAGGTGCACATGTAATCCCATGATGCGTGGCACTGTTTAAGTGTCATTGTACAGATCCACACAAGCATGTGTACATACATAAGCAGCCAAACCAGGATGGCACAATGGTAACACATGTCTCACAGCAAGAATGGCCTAAGATTGATGCCCGACTTGGTTGCCTTTCCATGTAGATTTTGTATGTTCTCCCCCTATTTAGTATGGGTTGACTCCAGGTTATCAGGTTTCCTCTCATCGCTAACATAAACGTGTTATTACTACTATGATCCTTAACCATAGAAAGCCTCACTGAATCTCATAACTTCGGGAGGGTACTGCAAAGCTTTTGCAGTCGAACAATGGTTGCTACATATATATTCCAGTTGAGTAATTTGTAACAACCCAAACCGGTATTTGGCCAAACATCCCGCTGCTGAAAGAATGACTCGACTACCAAAAACTTGGCAAGACCCTCCTGAAAAAGAGTCTCGAGACTTTGCGAGGCTTTCCTGAGTGAACACCCTGCACCACTCCAATGTCGATGACTCTGCCACTCGACGGTGAATGGCGACGGTGCATGTGCTGTGCGCGTGCAGGCTGGCGTTCTCGTGCATATGGGAGATGACTCCAAAGGCTGAGATCGTGAGCACACGTTTTACCAAGAGCATCATCAATTCCAAGATGATTCCCCCCCCCCCCCACAGACGTTCAGTTTTTGTAAAACTCTCGTTTGCTTTCACATGTATTGTATCGGTGCCTTGCTATGTTAGTGCAGTTGAGGTTTCCGGATGGTTGAGAGGTCAGAGCGTTGAGCTTGCACCTCTGAGTTCACAAGTGTAGCGAGATGAAACGGGTTCACAAGTGGTAGTATGTATGTTGAACTTCTTTCGCACCGTACGTAGCCAACTGTGCTAATCGGAGGTGCGAGGTAGGACATGAAAGTAGTGAGTTGATGGTCTCTGTCCAGTCAACAATCACTGCACAAAACACAGGTTTGTTTTTTTTAGGTTAGATCGTGTAAATATGTAAATGTGTCATTAAACCCACCCCCACCCGACACAGCCAACTAATAAGGGTTGTCACGTAAACAGAACATGCCAATTCGTCACGAGTACAGCACACCGGTGTGTTGTACCAGTGACGAATTGGCCACGTTCTGTTTATGTGACAACCCTTACTAGTCGGCTGTGTCGGGTGTTGGCGGGTTTAACGACACATTTATGTATTTACACAATCTAACCCAAACAACCTGTATTATGGATGATATTGGTCACGAAAGCCTACGTGTTAAACTCACTGCACGAAAGACCACCAAATTACATTGCACTAAATTTGGTTAAATTCCAGCTTTGAGAATTAAAAAAATATATCAATTTTACTTTCTTTGGGTGAGCGTAACCCTCAGTGGTCATCGGGAGCCACGTAGACATCTGTTGAGTTCTGGCTTGGGCTTGGATCAGGCGTGGGCATTGTGTAATTGCGAGGACCCCATGGTTCACCCGTGGTGTGTTCATCGTATCCCCGCAGGCGTCTCTGACGTACGCAGAGGCTCAGCTAATGATGGACGACGCTGGGCGGAAGGATCCGGTCACCAGCAGCTTGCGTGGCCTCAACTCCCTGGCCAAGATCCTCAAGCAGAGGCGCATTCAAAACGGGTAACTCATTGTCAAGATCCTCATCCCCTCCACCGCCACTAGAGCGATGAGCCGTATTAATGTGTGCACCGCATTTAGTCGATCGGCAGGTCGCCTGTGGCGCGGTAAAGTGTGGTTACTCCCGTGTCTTCTAAGACATCCGGCCAGCGTGGAAGAGTAGGCTAAAATACATTGAGAGGGACTGTAAAAGGGTGTATCCCTAGAGGGGCCGCCTCTTATGGGAGCCCCCTTCTTCCAGCAGTGGCTTGAGCAAGCAATTGCAAGGCTGCACCTGTTGCTTTTTTGACCCCATGATGCATGAGGCTTGGGTGAATATCATGCACAAACAAGTGTTACAGGATTCATATTCTGTTTTTTTTCGGTAAAGTCACGTAGGTAAAACTATAAAATAAAATAACAACTAAATTAAATCACGACGTTTCGGGCGCAACACAAGCGTCCTTCTTCAGGTGGGACAACCACAGCCAGAAACAATTGCTGAAGTGGGCAAAAAAGGGCTGTTGTAACAAGAGGCTATATAGGTAAGAGAGTGGGGGGGAGCAAGGGGGGAGAGATAGAGATGGGGGGTGTGGGGTAGGGGAAGTGGGGTGCTGCTAGAGGGATTAAAGGGGCGAGCACGGCAAAATGCCGGGGGGGGGGGGAAGTGAGTGGGGCTGGGAGTGGGAGGCTGAAGAAGCTGGAGATGAGGAAATGAAGGCAACAATAAAGAAGTTAAGGTTTTACCTGGTTAATAACATCCTTCTAGATTGGAGTGTTACAGGCTGCTGCGGGGCTACATTGTGGGCAATAGAGGACAATGCAGTGACATAAATTGTTTTACTCTTCTTAATGCTCCCATGTCTGTGCTCCCCCACCTTTGCCAACGCGTACTGACCACCACGGTTAAGTACGGTAAAACCACCCCACGACCCGTATGACATGGGGCGGCCCTCATCCAGCAGTGGATTGACTTAACGAGCTGTGCATGTTCAACTCAAATATCTGAGTTTGTGAAGTGTCTTATATTAAGATTCTGTGTTGTTTTGGCTGGACATGATAATCGCTCATGTCCCTTCTCCACCCGTAGGGCATTGACTCTGGCATCCCCTGAGGTCCGATTCCACATGGACAGCGAAACCCACGACCCGATCGACCTGCAGACCAAGGAACTCAAGTGAGTCTCGTCAACAAGACACCTCCCATGACTGCGATCCGACTGTTGTGCAGATCTCTCTATCAGAATCAAAATATATATTTCTACTGGAAGAATCCGATGAGCTATAAAGCTCTTTTTTCACAGATGTCCAGTTGGGGCAGGTCACAACGTTACAACAACAAACAATACAAGCACACGTTAGGATTGCAAAGTATTGGAAAGGTAAACAAATAACTTAAACAAATATACAAATAAAACTAAACTATTTTTTATCTTACCAAGTAAAACCCTGACCACAAATGATAGCTGAACAAAGTGGCTTATCACGTGGGAAATTTATTATCAGCAAAATAATCTAAGATAAAGAATCTTGACCCTTGTGGTTGATGTGTTGTGGTGGCGGAAACTGGTGCGTGTACACAGGGAGACCAACTCGATGGTGGAGGAGTTCATGTTGCTCGCCAACATCTCCGTGGCGGAGCGCATCGTAGGCGAATTCCCCGAGTGTGCGCTGCTCCGACGCCACCCGGCGCCTCCGCCTTCCAACTACGACATCTTGGTGAAGGCGGCGAAATCAAAGGTAGAGTTAGAACCCCTTTTAACGACCACCCTTGTTAACTAATCGCTTAACAACGGGCCTCCATAGAGCTCAATGTGTAGGCTTAACCGACCATTTCCCTGTTAACGACGGGCTCTTGTAGGTACAGTAAATATGAAATAATGCCACGTAGAAGGAAAACAATAAAATAAATATAAAACAATAAAATTATCACGACGTTTCGACTGCAACACAAGCAATCATCATCAGGTGTGAAAACCACAACAAGAAAATTTGAAAAAAGTGGCAGTTATTTTTAACGTTAGCACCACGGAGAGAGATTTGACAGTTTGTTCAGATGGACGAGTCCATCTATGTTCGGAAAAGAGGAGGGGGGAGACAAAAAATAATGGATGCGTTCTGACAGCCACCTTAAGCGTGATCAATCAATTAAGACCCGAAATGGCTTATCAAATCTCTCTCCGTGGTGCTAACGTTAAAATAACCGCCACTTTTTTCAAAATTTCTTGTTGTGGTTTTCACACCTGATGATGATTGCTTGTGTTGCAGTCAAAACGTCGTGAGAATTTTATTGTTGTATATTTTTATTATTTTATTGTTTCCCTTCTACGTGAATTTACCGAAAGAACCAAGAATATGAATCCCTGCAGTCACGAAAGTTTTAAATCAAAATGAATTCATGCATTTATTAACAGTGTTTATTTTAATATGATGTGTTTATAATGTTAGTATCTTTATGTATTAATATCCATTGTTTAAATATTATAAAGTACGTTTTTTGGGTGAACAAGGGAAACTTTCGATGCTATCGGAACGAATTAAGCTTTTAACACGTATTTCCTATACTCGCTTAATGACCAAATCCTTTAATGCTCGTGTTCGTGGAACCAATTACCGTCTTTAAGAGGGGTTCTACTGTCTCTAGATTGCTGTTAACCTTCCTTCAATATCATCCTCCTCGCAAGGAATTCAGAGGTCGTCGGGTGGCTCAAATTTTTGTTTGAGGTCTTTTGGTTTAACCGGGTGAGAACTCAAGAGAACATAATAGTCTCATTTGCAAGGGTCACCTGACCCAGAGATTACAGCTGGGACCCTGGCTTCAAAATCCAGCAGCCACATTGAACATACTGTGTTATCAAGTGTAGGGAGTTGAAGGACTCGGCTCGTTTCCCAGCTACTCCACAGAAATAAGCAACAAAAAACCATCACGATAAATGTAGTACTGTATTTAATTTTAGATAAATTCCAGCACTGAAATATTGAAATATCAGGTCGACTTATTGTGATGAACATTATGCTCAAAATGGGTGGGAATGTGCTACCCCCTACTGTGAAGCAGAGGTGTCTTGAAACGATGTCAGTATTGGCCTGAGCGAGCAATTGCAGGGCTGCACCTTTTACCTTTATCTTGAGATGTAGCCGTATAGTTTCCACTCGCCCTTAGAGGCAGAACAACTCAAAAGGTGTGACGAACCACAGACAACGCTGGAAGGCAGCCAGGCACTGTGCCAGATGTAGATTAATCCACTTGCTGTACTGCCTTCTCCTGGCAAGCCAGGTTATGGAAACCTGAATGCCCACAGGAAGTGCGCTGAATAACGTTTTCTTTCCAATACACCACAACCCTTGCTGCTTCCCCAGCACTGAACTACAAGCCACGTGCGGGATAGTCACCTCACAAACGCCGGTGTGCCCGATTTTTTTGCGCAGAACATCGAGATCCAGGTGGACTCGGCTAAGGCGTTGGCCGAGTCCCTGGACCGGGCGGCGGTGCCGGGAGCGCCACCATACCTCAACACTCTGCTGCGCATCCTGGCCACGCGCTGCATGATGCAGGCCATCTACTTCTGCTCCGGCATGGAGCCCGACACCCACCACTACGGGCTCGCCACCGCCATCTACACCCACTTCACGTCGCCCATTCGACGGTGACGTGCTCTGGCGTCAGGCACACGCGTGAAATCGACCTTCGCGATTATTGAGGGGACTATGTTGTTGTCTTGGTGTGGTCTGGGACTGTGTTGCCTTTCCCAAGTTTAGGAATTTATTTATTAATTGATGTACTTATGCAATGTTAACTTGTGATTACGGCACACCTCCAATTAGCACGGTTGGCTACGTACGGTGCGAATTAAGTTTAACATACAACTTGTATATCTTTTTTCTATTATTTACTTTTACTGATTTGTTTACCTTTCCTCTTCTTAGCACTCCTATCATATACCTACTGGACATCTGTCAAAACGAGCTTTTATCGCGAATCGGATTTCTCCAGGATAAAGATTCAGATTTTGAGTTATTTTTCTAAAAGGTCCTATAAACGGGAAGTTTGGCCAATTCCTTAAATGGTTGTTTGGCTTGTGTTGGGGAAAAACTAGAGGATCCGGAGAACACCAACGCCTACAAGGAGGGTGACAGTGTTCCACGTGCAGAATCAAGAATCCATTGCCGTGATGCAGCGGCGGCCAAAAGTGAAATGCAATTCTGCCATGGATCGCTAACGATTTTGTTGTGGATCTTAAATAAGAACACAGATATGAGCAGGCAGCAATTTGCGCTACATCTGTTGACAAATAAAAAATCCTCAACAAAGAATTAAATTCATACATTAACAAAGATAATTTCCACCAGCAGATGGTGCTAGAACGTGGTATGTCCAGAGTACAGTATTCTATCACAGCGTTAAATCCATCTGAGTCATTGTTTGCGTAGCTTTCTGGTGGATCGTCAAACCCGCTGAGATCCACCAGAATGAATCGCGGTGCTTGGTGGATTAATACCGCTGCTCCGTTGGCATCTCGTGGCCATACCGCAGCCTGTATCTACTGTAAATTTAATCTTCATATTAAATAGAGGCTACAACAAATGTGAATATTGTTGTTGTTGTTGTCTCCCTGTACCGTTACAGATACTCGGATGTGATTGTGCACCGGCTGCTGGCCGTGTGCGTGGGCGCCGACCCCACGTACCCGGCGCTCACCGACAAGCAGAATCAGCAGCAGCTCTGCAACAACCTCAACTACCGCCACAAGATGGCGCAGTACGCCCAACGCTCGTCTGTAGCTTTCCACATGCAGGTGGGAGGCGGAAGTGTGGGCCACGTGGAGCTTGCACGGCGTGTGCTTAGGCACCTGATAATGCGTCCATTCGTCTCTTGAAAACCATTTTTAAGGTCACGAAAGCAGGCATCGTATTGTGCGTGTAGTAAGAATCAATTGTTTTCTATTCGCACGCTTACGTGTGGTGGTGCCGTGGCTGTACTGGTTGGCTACACTTGACATTGCTTTTCAGCATTCTTCTGTGTTTGCTGAAAAACCTGGTTACTTGGCACATTTGCCCATGATGTGACAACTTTATTTGATTGGCTCTGTCAGGTGATGGAGGATTATAGTCAATACAATTGACATTGTACCTTCACGATTGAACTCAAAATAATCCCCATGACATGATGCCAATAGCACAACTGGAATTAATTAGCGGGGGGATGCAGAAAAATACCTTAAATTTTGTTAAATAATTGTGGGCCTGGTAAGTGATGCGCGTGTGTCTGCTCTTGGCAACGTAGCGGTGATTAACGGCTGCTGTTGTTGTGGTCTTAGTTGTTCTTCAAGAGCAAGGGAGTGGTGAGCGAAGAGGGCTTCGTGCTGTTTGTGCGCAAGAACGCCGTGGTGGTGCTCATTCCCAAGTACGGCTTGGAGGGGACGGTTTTCTTTGACTCCAAAGATCTCAAGCTCAACGTTACCTTCGACGAGGAGGTAGGGCATGTGTTCACTTAACCGGGAGGCATTGGCATTTCCCGAACGGCTGAATTCTGCATTTAAACCCAGGACTGGCTTAATGCACTGGGACCCAAGCCCCCTGACCATCTCTCTACGATTAGGTTTCTATCAGACACACAGACACTTGGTTTAAGGTGGAAGAACGCAGTGAGATACGAAGCTCCGTTTTTTTGCCATTTGGCAGTGTGGACTATTACAGAGGAAGTTACACCGGTGGATACATTAGAGCCGGATGGCTCACAGGGCTATACCAAAATAAACTGAAACTGAATTTAATGATGTAAATGCGTTTCAATTATAAAACGGTCACAATTAAATATGCTTTGGAAATAACTGCCATGACGGAGCCCGTATTGTCACGGAGAGGACATCAGATTAAAAATACAGTAAAATCCCTCAGATCCGGAAGAATTATAGAGAAAATCTAATGCTTTCTGTAAACAATGAGAAACTCAAAGGGCAGAAAAGTACTTGTAGAATAAAAACAAATGAGGGAAATAGTAGTTGATGCAAAAAGTGATCTCTAGATGGCAAAAAGCACATGTGTGACCAGTGGATCCGGTCCTTTCCAGCATGCCTTGCATGCCGCATTACATTGTCACTCTGCGTGGATAATGCACACAGCCTAATTTGGACCAGAAGCTCAAAAGGGCTTCTCATGCCTGGTTTTCAGCTCGCGCTGAGGTGGCCCAAGCGGTATTGCATTCGCTGTGTGTTGTGGAGGTTTGCGTTTCAAACTCGGTGGCCACTCCGGTTAATACTGTGGTGTGTATTAAGCGTAAAATATTTACAGGCTATCCGCTTTAACAGTGTACGTTAAAAGATCCTGTAACGTTATTCGTGTGCCAGCATCATGGTCCAAGGTTGGCAAATTACATGCAAATTACTTATTTGGGGAGCACATATCAATCGTTCGCCTCCTTTTACAAAGACGTAGCAGTGACCTTGAATGCAAACGTTTTGAGAATCAGTGAGGCTTTTCTGAGTGACCCATGTAATAGTATGAATAATAACGTTGGGTTTACGTCAATCCGTGCTTGTGTGCAGGGCACTTGGCAGAGAGCAGTCAGCGGTAGTGTAGTGGTTAGCGCTCTGCGCTACGATCCCGGCGACTTGGGTTCAATTCCTTCGCACGGTCAACACCAGTGATGATTATCTGAACCGGTCCTGGGCCTCCCCTAGGTTGACTCGGAACTCAATTGAATGCCTGGTGCGGTGTGTAAACATCGCCACTGGGAAGACAAAGGCGGCCGGGCATGGCGCTGACGACCCACCCCCTTGTGTGCCGTGCCGGCCTTCATCTGTCCTCCTCGCCAACAGCACTTGCCCCAACAGTCTGTTAAGGCTACATTGGAGATATGTCTTTGTGTTTTGTGTAGGGCCCCACGCTGTGCGTGGAGGGCATCGCGCTGAACATGTTCGACCGCGTGTGCGTGCGCGTGTCGCTGGATTCGTCCAACCTGCAGCACCAGCGGATCCGCATGCACCTCGTCCGCCCGGAGGTACTCACCGTGCGGCGCGACGCGCAACCTCGGAATACCACCGATTTGTATTGTGACCATGCTGCTGTTGCTGCTTGCTGCGCCAGCAGTAGTGCACAAAAAACAAACGCTCGCCGCATCGGAACGTCAGCGGGCCGAAAATTAATGACACAAGCCACAGCATAGCGCTTGTTGCCATGCAACCCAAACTGTGGGACCGTATAGTAAACCCATAGAGACACAGAGATACATAGGAGATACAGAGAGACCCATTATGATTCCTAGAGATTCATAGAGACTCATACAGATACATAGCAGTGCATTAAAAACAAGCTACTGTACGATTGTGGCCATGCAACCCAAACTATGGACCACATTTTACACCACTGTAGTCTGCGCTCCTTCAATGGAGGGGGTGGCAAGATGACACAAACTCTCTCCTGAGGCTCTCCCGTGGCTATCAGACCCATACATTGGCATTTAGCCCCTGAACGTAATACCCTTATAACACAGGAATAAAATATAAACTCCGGTCTTGGATGGAAAAAATATATGTTTAGCTAGCATTTTGAGCTGCAGTCTGTTGTCCTATACCTCCTGTAACTGGCAAATTGGATATAACGCGATGATGAATGTATGAAGGAACGCATTTTTTGTATAACGCGGATCCGAACTGGATTTAACTCGGTTGAATGAATGGAACTACGTCGCGCGAGTAGGAATAAGCGGTCGTAACGGCTGCCTCGGCATAGGATCACACAAGGCGGGATGCTGCTGGATGCTTCTAGATGCTACCCACGTTCCTTAGTCTTTGTTCAGCCTGTGTTACGCATCTCACGCGTTATTGCGGACTGCGCTTTACCCCATATAATATATATTATTTATTATAACACGATTTTTCCAAAACGTGGTGTTCTTGAGGTACGCAACTACCGTATTATAGAACAGACTGTATATCCAAAGACTATGGGATACTATCCCTACCTATATCAGTTGTGACTGTCCGTGTGTTTAAATCCAGCTTGAAAACGTCGTTATTAATTGGCTTTTCCTGGATTCTGATTGGTTATTACTGTGAGGGGAATCATTATAATTAGCTTTTATTGCATTTTGCATGCTGTGTAAAGTGTCAGTATCACTATCATTGTTATTATCGGCTTTTACTTTATTTGTATTGGCTTGTATCTATACTTGAGTAGTTTTTTAATGTCCAGTGCTTTTTTGAGATGTTTCGATATGCAAGGTGCTGTATAAAATAGATTTTTATTATGGCCCTAGTTCATTGCACAAGAAGGGCCATTATCTGAAACGTGACCTATTTAAATGATCGTTTGGGGCTGTTGTTGATGAATGCGAGTTCTCAAGATACCAAGCTAAGTCAGGGTGTGGGAGCCTTGGTAGATATCAGATTTCTTAACAAAACTCCATGAGTCTGTTCTGCATGGCTTTCCTCCGGGTTCTCTGGTTTCCTCCCATATCTAAAAATAAGCATGCGTTGAAACTGGTATTAAGGTAGTTTACGTATCGCCATGGGCGGCAGGGTGGCACATTGGTAAACCCTTGCGTCTTGCAGCAAGAAAACTGGGTTTGATTCCCAACTAGAGTGTTACTGTGTGGAGTTGTTAAGTTTTTCAGTGTTAATAAGTGTAATAATAACGTATCACTTGTGTTGGAAATACCCGCATGTGTGTGTGTGAGAGCATTGGTGTAGTGGTTAGCACGCTGCGCTATGAACCCGGCAACCCAATTCCCACTCACCGCCAACACCAGTGAGGATTATCTGAACTGCTGTTTTGCCTACCCAAGGTCAACTCTTTCTTAAATGAGTACCTGGTGCAGTGTGTAAACATCAGCACTGGGGAGAGGTGTTGGCCACTTACCCCCTCGTGGGCCATGCCGCCTAACAGCAGCACAGTCTGTTAAAGGCTTATTTGGGTGACTATCTTCGTTGTACGTTTGTGCCATTTGTGTGTCCGCTGTCACAGATTCCAGGCTACAACCCTGCGGAGTCTACCCCATGGGGCTCGCCTTCTCCCCGGCCTAAGAAACCCAGACAGCACTAGTGTATCGTGGATGCGGTGTCAACAAGATGTCGGAGCAGGTGCATGAGTGGGCACACACTCTGGGTTTTACATCTGCAGAGTTAATTAAGTGTACATTGTGCTCGCAAGCAGAGGTGAACAATTGAAAAAAGCAGTGGCGGTTATGAGAATTGCTACCCTGAAGTAACAGACGGTTTGCACTCTGAACTTGCAATCCAGAGGTCACCGGTTCTTTGTTCTCCTGTCGCAGCGGTTCAAACGGTAGCGCAATTTTTTTATTTAGAATTTTTACCTTGCCAACCAGTACAATCAGCCAATTAAGGTGTATACGCATCAAGATGTATGAAAGGTTTAGGATATATTCTTAGTTCTTTCGGTAAAGTCGCGTTGAAGGGAAACAATAAAATAATATATATTTTATTATTATTATTACGTTGAAGGGAAACAATAACATAATACAATATATATTTTATTATTTTATTGTTTCCCTTCAACGTGACTTTACCGAAAGAACTAAGAATATGAATTACTGCAGTCACGAAAGCTTTAAATCAAAGGTTTAGGATATCTTATGCCCAACTTCTTTGCCAGCCAAGACACTGACCCCCTTGTGATGAAGGTGATTTCACAAAAATATTGGTTACTGAATCGGTGGTGTTTATTGACTAACGCAGCAGCGTCCAACCCACAAAGCACTGTGATCCATTCTGGTATATCTCAACATGTTCCGTGATCTATCAGCAATATATGACCAGCAGTTACCCGGATGTATTTAACCGACTAATAGAACACTGTAGACATGCCAAGTGCTAGTGCAATCTATTAGTTTAAAATATATATTATTAATCCATTAATTCTTAGTCGGGGATTTTGTTTTGCCATCTGCTATAACAAGAAATGCTTTATATTAGAGGTGTTTATTCCTATTTGTCCCGAGATCCACAATCAACATCTTTTGCGATCATCCACCCATGGATCGCGATTCACATATCGGCTACCACTGATCTAACAGTTGAAAACCAGTTTAACACGTAGGCTTTCGCGACCAATATCCATAACACGGGTTTTTTGGGTTAGATCGCGTAATAAATATTTAAATGTGTCGGTAAACCCGCCACCACCCGACACAGCCAATTCGAAAGGTTTGTCACATTAACAGAACGTGCCAATTCGGTACTAGTAACATCACACCGGTGTCTTGGAGAGCAAAGCCACAACATTTACAATCTGAGTACAATGTTTCACCAGTATTTACAACCAGCTTCATCAGGCGACAGCCAGATTCGTGGAGAATCCTCGTCCCTTAATGCGCATGCATAATGTGTGTTGATTAACATATAAATAACCCAATCGGCAATGGATACCCATAGTCAATGCATTCATTGATTCCCCTCCCAATTCGCGAAAGAAGTGCTCACAAGTGATGGCTGTCGCCTGATGAAGCTAGTTAGTGCTGGCGAAATGTTGTACTTAGATTGTAAATGGTGTGGCTTTGCTCTCCAACACACTGGTGGACTGTACTAGTAACGAATTGACATGTTCTGTTTACGTGACAAACCTTACTAATTGGCTGTCGGGTGGTGGTGGGTTTAACAACACATTTATATATTTAAACGATCTAACCCATAAAATGTGTATTATAGTTGAAAACCTACAATTGTGCCTGTCGGAGTGGGCCATTAGGGTGGCCACTCGGAGGGCAAAGCTCTGGGGAATCCGAGCAAGAGCTTCGAAGTATGATTGTGCACGGTGATACCCGCAGGGGTCTCGTGATGGATGGCAAATTGAAGATTTTTTATCGCGAGAGGATTCCCTGCAAGGGATGTTAGGTTACTTATTCTTGTGAGGATGCCATTTACTGTATGAAGGGGCAGCGGTCAGCTGCATAGAACATAGTATAAAATTCCCCGAGCTGTTGCTGTTTAAATCGTCGGTTTAACGGAGAATTTCACCTCAGGTTTTTTTACACAGCTGCCCCACCCCTCATCGGACTCTGTGCAATCACACAAGGAATGTTTTTTGGAAAAAATGTCGGTGTCAGAAAATTTTAAGGTTTAATTGTTTACAAATGCGCATTTCGTTACAGCTTCTCTTGTCCTTTAGACGTGCAAAGATAATTTCTGACAAAATATTGACACGTTTTCAAATTGTTTCGTAAATGGTCATAACTTTGCTCACGTATATACAGTACTTGGGCAATAATTCTGAGCTCCTGGAGTACTGGTAAAGATTTAAGCGAGTTGATGTCTTTGCGACTTTGTGTAAATGTGTTTAACATTTTTTAGCTGAATCGTATATTTACAAGCATGTACACATGAGTTATACGCGTTTATATACAAAATTAAACCGATTTATTTTCCATGCATCTTGTTATTTTGGTTACTTTAAGTTACGTTTTCCACTGCTGGATGAACATCTCGCCACGTGATGTTGGATGCCAGCTTTAGTTTGACCATACTTCACCATGCTGGTCACTGTTGGATGATAATAATGTCCACTTGCAATGCACCACCGCGCAGTATTCACTCACCTTCGAATCGAGTCCTGCACCGCCGTTTCACATGCAAATTTGATTCACAATCCCTGGGCCAACTTGCTCCTGATTAGCATGCGATTTGCCACATTTCGATCTCGGAGGTGATTAAATGCGCCGGCTTCCAGGCTTGTTGAGCCGCTCGGAGCCCAATTAACGAAAATTGTTGCCAAAGCAAAAGCGTGAGCTCGAATGTTTGTCCGTGTTCTTTTCAAACCACCAGTCGAACGCCGGCCTCTGCCCACTCCGACCGTGCGGAGGCCCTGGCCGTCGGGGAGGCCCTCATGGTGCCTCACGGCAAACGTGGGGCCCGGGTGGGCGCGCCGACGGTTGATCGCGTACAGGCGGTGCAACTCCCACAAATGAAACATCACACCTTGCTGATCTCGTGTCCAGGAGCATAAACGGTCATCACGCAAACTCCGGTCATCCTCGCAGCAGCAGCTCTTGGCCATCGAACAAAGACGATCACCGCTTCCTTCCGATATTAGAAGCCACGAGCTATGAACGACTCGGAGGTTCGAGCAACCACAGCCGAGTGGGAAGGCAGCAGCAGCCCAGGCGGTGAGCCAGCTACAAAATCCCCCAAGCACTGAAGTTCTCGATTTAGTACATTGAAAAACACGACAGTAAGTGAAACAACGTAAATCGAAACCAATTTTGCCATTCACTTGAGGGGCCGTCCATAAATGACGTCACGCAATTTTTGACCTCGTCACTCGGCGTCACAAAAAGTCAGACCCCCCCCCTCAAATATGGCGTCACAAAGCTCTGCCCCCCCCCAAAACCATATTTCCATTTTGAAAATAAAACATGCTTCAACTATTGCCATTGTAGTGCGTGGCGCTGCACTGATGTAGGAGTGTTATAACAATTAGTGTTATAACAATTCTATACTTAAAGTTGCGCATTTTGATGTGACGTCACATTTCTCAAACCCCCCCCCCTCCCCCACGTCACACATCGTCACAAATGTCTGACCCCTGACCCCCCCCCCCCGAGGTGCATGACCGCGTTACCGTGTTCATTCTGTGGTGAAGGGATGAAGAAAAGGAAGAGGGAAAAGCATCCAGCGTCGCCGCACGCAGGCAACGTGTATATCACAGTGGTAAAAATATAAAAATACACATATGTAGTGGGTTCCACGGAGACTGGAGACGTCTTTAGAGGCAACACGGTTTATTTGTAACTATGAACAGAACTCCCCTTAACTCCCACTATCTAGGGAGGTACAGCCTCCGGGCTAGCGTGCCCTCGCACTGATCAAACCTGGCTCTCAGCCCTCTGGCTATCTGTGCCCTAGGGGAGGCTAACTGACCCGACCCAGCCAAGGTACGGGTCCTGACCACTGGTCCGAGCTCGGCGCGGCCCTTACAAGGACGTTGGGCTCGAGGTCCCAGGGTCCTAGCTAGGGAGGCTACTCTGACCCGACCCAGCCAAGGTGCGGGTCCTGACCACTGGTCCGCGCTCGGCCCCGACCCTTATAAGGATGTCGGGTCCCAGGGTCCTAGCTAGGATGGTCTTCTGTTCTTCGGAGCACTGCCCCGAGCTGTCCCAGAGGTGCCCCTTTAATACACCTCTCGGGGGCTCTCCGCCCCCGGTGCCGCCCCCTCTCTAGAACCTTCCAGGGGACTCTGGAAGAACCCCCCAACCCCTCACCTGGGGCCTGGCTCTCTCTGTCCTTCCCCAGCTCAGGGTGGCACCCCCTATGGGCTTGTGCCCGCAACTGCAGGTAAGTATACCGACGGTATAGGATGTGCATTTATTACGCTACATCTATGCGAGAGAGGTTGTGGACAAGAGTCTGCTCTGCGGGAAGCAAGCATTGCCATACGAATGAGATGAGCTCGCGTTCGATGCGGGCAGTCTTGAGGACGACCGTCGACAGGCACGCGTGGAGGCACGCCGTGGTCACAGCGCAGCGCCGACTAGTGTAGGTGGTGATGGCCCAGTTGTAGAGAGGAATGCCGGAGCTTCGAGCAGATGTAGCCGAATGTAGGATAGAGCATCTTGAGGAGCGTTGCCCTCGACCCCCTCCAGGAGGCCGTATGGTTTACTTGGCACTCCCGTCCCTTAGAGTCCAGTCTGATGTAAGCCTCCTCAGGTTCCAGCAGCCTGGCTTCGTAGGTCTTCATTGCACCGCTCTGCTCGTCTAGCATAGTCTGAAGGGTCATATGTGGCTGCCTCCTGAATCTTCACCCTCCTGCAAACCTTACTCGACATCTCGTTGAGGACCCGAAGAAGGGCAGTATTCTCTTTGTTTTTTTTTTTTACAAAAGGGCTTGTAAGAGCTCTCGTTCCTCCCACCGGGATCTCTGGTGTCAACTTGAACGGGGTGGGGGGGGGGGGAGACAAAGCTATGGCTTTTTTCCCAGGGGATCTGTTTTCCATGGAGCACAAAGATACAGGCGGAAGGTCCCCTTGGCCTAGCCATGAGGTCAGGCTCGAGTTGCTTACTGAGGACCCTACACCTAAGGAGGCTGTGGATCGCCCTAGGAAGCTCCAAAGTAAAAAAAAACAGCTTTCCAAGGCCCCCTATAAAGTGCCTGAGGCCAGGTAGAAAAATAAGAAAACTATCAAACAGGAAAGCGAGTGGTTATGTTGGGTCGAAAAAGGTAATGTTCTAATGTAGGGGTTGGAGCGGTCATTGCTGCTTACTCGACCATGACGTCACTGCAACTAGTTTGATTAACACTTTTAAAAGAAAAAATCACAACGTGCACTGAACATATTATTCCGAATCGGTTTTACCACCACTACCACCATGACACAGTGGCAAGGCTGGCACATCGCAGTGCAGCTGCTAGGCTGAATCATATTAATAAATATAATCAAATCTAGAAATATCCTGTATGTACCCAGGAGAGCCACATTGAGTCTCGAGACTCATTATTAGCTCCGTGCTGCATTAAGATGTTTGGACAATTTCAAGCATCAGGGTTCGGCACGTAGGAGGAAACCGGAGAAACGCGCAGATGTTGTGAAGCTGGCTTGGTGGTAGAAGTCAGTCCAGAACATTTGGCCCCACTCCTATCACTGTAACGAATCAGTGTTCTACGGGAGCATTCTAAGTGAGGACTGATTGTATTAAAATCTACTTTGATCTACGAATCGTAATGTATCAATAATGTTAACGTGTAACATGCCCCATGGTTTTTCTTAATTTGGAAGGAGGGAACAACGGATGATCTGTGTGCTGATGATGTTGGTGATGATCTCGTAATGGCTGTTCACTTCAAGGAGTGGGAGAGTCTGATGGTGAACCTGGATCGTGCCAATAAGAGGTAGGGCCTTACCATTCGCCCTACCAAACAAATCAAAGCAGTACCTGCCTTGATATTTTGTATGTCTTCAAGGACTCCACCCCCTCAACTCCGCATGATAGGTAGTTGTGGAAAGAGTGGAGGTATTCCCATATCTGGGCAGTTGTTTATGACCAGCTCCGATTTCAGAGCGGAGGTCTTACTCTGAATTAGTTCAGTGGCATATCCTTTTTTTCAGCTGCTTAGTGCTGTATAAAAGTTACATGGCCTATCACTTCATACAAAGCTCTGGTTCTTTTCTGCCACACTTGTCCTCTCCCTCCCAGCTATAACCTCCCGAAAGCAACATTTGACCTTTGTTTTGGCGTGACAAACACCAGCGAAAGCAAAACACCGAAAGTGTAATGACTACACGTAATGCAAGAATCTCAGTTGTATTTCTCAACGGGTATTGAATCCAGGAGTGGTGAAGGTGCATCAACCTGCAGACCCACAGGTGGCAGCGGTGGATTGGCCTGCAGACGTTGGGGTGGTGGTGGATTGGTCTGCAGACCTTGGGGTGGTGGTGGATTGGCCTGCAGACGCTGGGGTGGCGGCGGTAGATCGGCCTGCAGATGTAGGGGTAGCGGCGGTGGATCTTCCAGCAGTAGCCGACCAGTGAAGTTCTCGAATAAATTTATGCAATTTGCCGAACCTGGTGGCTTTGGCACAGGCGGTGGTGGATCTCCCAGCAAAAGCTGGGGAGGCAGTGGTGCATCTGCCAGCATGAGCTGGGTTGGGATGACAACGTTGGATCTCCCGGCAGCAGCCGGGGCGGTGGTGGCGGTGTTGGAGATGCCAGCAGCAGCCGGGGTGGCAGCGCTGAATCTGCCAACATCAAGCGCCATGGCGGTGGGAGTGAATAATATGCCAGAAGCAGTCGGGGTGGGGGTGTCGATGCATCTCCCAACAGCATCCCTGGTGGTGGCGGCGGAACTGCATGTGGCTGCCAGGATGGCGTTGGAGGCAGTGGTGGTGTTGGTGGAGACCGTGGCCGTGGCTTTCTCCAGCTCCTTGAGCTATCAACGCATCATTTCCAACTGCAGATGGCGCTCCACATTCTCCCGTTTGTATACTTGAGTGCAGGGAAACATTCGACAGTTTGATCAACATTAGCCCCTACACGAGCCTTCTAATCATCGCAACTCTTCAAACTATATCGCTTATATAATGTACATCATTTCAGTCACAACAAAAATTACATAAACACATCGGGGCTGTGAAAATTACGGCTTCGTATTACCAATATCTTGCCTGTCCAGAGAAGCCCATGAACTAACGTTGTACATACAAACTCATAGACTCAGAGGCCCATAGACTGAGTCACAAATAGCAGTGGATAGGGCCCGGAACGGTGTGGTGTTAGTGAAAATATGAACCCAACTGCGTCCTTTTCAATGGAACCAGGGACCCAAGTGTCATCATAGGCTTTCCCTCGCAATCGAGGATTGCCTTCCAGAGAAAATTTGGATTTTCTGTGGGTCCAAAGATGGCTGAAGAGACCAATCTGGGATCGACAGATTCTGCCGCAACTCTGGCACATGTGTCCAGAAATAGTGGTGGGTGGAACTGCATTAGTCGGGCTGCAGGCTGTTGTTTCCGCCATTCCCACTTTTTCTGTTTCTACTATTAAGTTTTAAAATGTTTGGCTTCTTGAAATAGACTGTCTCCATCTGAGGTGATCCTGGGAAAGATACTCCCTTGAGTTAGTGTCGATGGAGCACTTCTTCATGTTGGACTTGAGGACATCCTTGAAGCACTTTCTCTGACGAACTACATTCTCCCACTTTTGGTTAATCAAGTTTGACAGTTTTTCATTGTGGCATTGGTGGAAGAGGTCTTGCTTAATGGAGTCCTATAAAGCTTCAATGTTAATCTTCTGTAGACATCTCTTCTGATGAAGCCGTCACTTGCGAGCCAGTTTTATGAGCATGGTTGAGCAGATGAGTCAATGATCAGTCCAGCCACCAGCAGCTACTAGAACAGCCTGGATGATGCAGACATCTTTGGGATCCTGTTCATGGACAATGACGTAATCGATCAAGTGGCGGTGCTTAGATCACGGATGATGCTATGATGTTTTGTATTTGTTTTTTCTGGCGTAACAGGGTGTTGATGATGATGACTCCATTCTCCGTGCATTTAGTCAAGGGAAGGATGCCGTTGGAATTGACTTTACCCACTCCTTCTTTCCCGATGGTTCCATTACAGAGGTTTATGTTTCTTCCAACTCTGGCATGCATATCACCGAGCAGAATAAGTTTGTCTCCCACAGGAACAGTAGAAAGGACCTGATCAAGATTGACGTAACATTCATAATAGGAGTGAAGAATCAGGGCATATACGCTGATGACAGTAGAATATTGGCTCCCCACCAGTTTGAGACATAGAGTCATGAGGCGCTCACTCATCAAGTAAATTCTTGATGGAGAAACCAACTCTGTGCAGCCGCCGCTGTTCTTCCTGTCTGCCTTTCCAGAAGAGGGTACAGCCAGCTCCTTGTTCCTTGAGCTGCCCCTTCTCTTCTCGTCGAGTATCATTGAGGGCAGCTACGTCAGTGTTGTGTCGTCTGAGTTTCCGGGCCACGATTAAGGTGCAGCATTCTGGGCGTTCACTTTTAGTCTTGTCCATAAGGGTTCTGACATTCCAGTTCCCAAAGGTAATTATCTGACTTTTAGTTTTGTTTCCACCACAGTAATGGGGATCCTTCTGAACGTGGTTATCCAGTCCGGAAGAAGTGAGACAGACTATGTTTAGGGCCACTTTCCTAGCTCCTTCCCCACGTGGGGTGAGCAGAGTGGATCATTTGAAAGGACTTCTTAGTCGCAGGTACAGCTGCAGAAACACACTCTTGTTTCTGCTGAGTGTTAGACGACCTTCTTGTAGCTGCCACTAGAAGCTTCCAGACTTCACAATCAAGCTCCCGTCGTCACTAGCTGGTCACCAAAAACACTGTATTGAATGGGCCAGAAGATGTTGTTCCTTTAATGAAACACGCCTGTGCATGATTTATTTTATTGTGGAGAAGCTAATAATTGTTTTTTTACCCTGTTATCTGGCAACAAAACTGACACCTGTTTTTTACAAGGAGTCATGTTTGCATTGACCACAATACCCGCGGTCGGAATGCAAACCAAAAACATAACTCTGATAATGTATGCACTGTCCTTGAAATTGATTGGTCCACACCCGAGACAGCGTTCCTTAGAGCCTAGTCTCACATGGTGTTGGACCAGATGACGCCAAAAAGCTGTTGTACAGTAGCTTCCACACAGTTCTTGAGAGAATGGGACCATGAATCCAATGGCAAGGAGACCAGTACGATTGGAGATATCGTTCTGCTGCAGTCTTGGTCCGCCTTCACAGCTGTTGAGATGTTAACATCTTCTTCCTCCTGCTCTGCTGTTGAGGACTTGTTAACCCATGGCTGGTGGCAGACATGCTTATTATAATGGCGGCCTATACTCGCCATGTGGAAGCATCGTTAAAGGGTATATGTCGCTTTTCAAGAGGAAAACCATTGGCATTTTCAGTCCTAACCACACCCTGGTGGTGCTGTCACTGCTTGGTCCACAACTGCTTATCCGCCAGGGTTGCCGCTGCTTATTTTGCAGCTAAAGTTCACAGAAGGTCGTTCCACTATCCACCACCTGCGGATACGCTGGGTCCCTGATATACAATACCCTGGCGTCTTCAAACTAAGCCGTGTCTGTGGCAGTAGTTACA
Organism: Petromyzon marinus; assembly: GCF_048934315.1. NCBI lineage: Eukaryota > Metazoa > Chordata > Hyperoartia > Petromyzontiformes > Petromyzontidae > Petromyzon > Petromyzon marinus. The sequence continues at coordinate 1,844,104 of NW_027423677.1, read as the reverse complement.
TTGGGGAAACTAACCGACATGTCTCGGACTGTGTTCATGAGCATAAGGAAGATTTGAAACACGGTAGGACCAACACGGTAGCCTTGGCTGATCATTGTTTTAATGCGGTTGGCTCACACGCCAATTGATTTGTCTAAGACGAAGGTACTTTGTAAGCCCACTGGCTATCAAAAAAATTCGTTCATGAAGCCATCCACATATACAGACACAGTCACATTTTCGACCGAGACGATGGGTACAAACTCAGCAATCATTGGAAGAACGTCATCAACCAGTTTAAGTCATAACTGGTGTTGTTCTCATCCTGCCACCTTCCGATGTTAGTTTTTATTTTCCCCGTAGGTTCGGCTCTCCGATCTTACATTAACAGGTGAAACAAATTTCACACCAACATAGCCCCTTCCGCATGCTGACCTAGACGTGGCGGCAGCTCTGCGATTTTACATTAACATGCCAATCTCTCACATTAACCTAACCACCTCCGCGCCCTCGTCATGAAGGCCGCTCTCCGATCTTACATTAATGTGCTAATTTCTCACATTAACATCACTAGCCACGTCGTTTATGACCCTTGGGCTACACCCATTTTCAACCTTTAAAACAGTCTGCCTCAGCAGCTTTCCCCCTCTTTCTTCTTCCTGATGACGATCACTTGTGTTGTGATTAAAACGTCAGAGCTTTTTTGTTTATTTTATTTTTATTAATTTGAACCTATCTACGTGACTTTACCGAAAGACCCAAATAATATGAATTCCTGCAGTCACGAAAGCTTTAAGTCAAGATTTATAGTAATAACTCTTCCTCAGATCTAATTAGATGAAATCATTACCAGATGTATTTGCACCATTCCTACAATGCAAGGCTCTCACGAAGGTGATATGTTTTACAGACGGGTAGAGTGTGCCATGGTTTCACATTAAGGGCAATGCTGCTCTGTGGTTTTAACCAATTGGATAATTGGAAAGTATTATTTAAAGTCTGGTAAATTTGGACTGTGGCACTGACGCAAATGGCCGGCTCTTTTTTGAATAACAACCACCATTAGTTTAACAAGCCTAACTGATGAAACCCAAATGGGAGCCGGTATAATTATATTGCTTAAAACAAATGCTGCTGGGGAATGTTGGTGGGAAAAGCCATTAGGCTGATGTATTTAAACATCGTATTCTGATTTATGTGGAGACACAAAAAGCGAGTTATGCTTCTACAGTATTTGCTTGTGCAAAGCATGGACAATCATTGCCACAGAGACTGAATCAGCTCGGTGGCTAGGAGATGTTAACTACCTCACCTGGTATGGAGGAGGCCGAGGGTTTGATCCCGACCCTGATGCCTTTATAAGGAGTACCTTGGATATCGAGGTGGTTACATTTTTGGAAAGTGTAGCAAAAGCCAAAAGCGTGATATTCAATACTTAAGCTTGACCTAAATAATGAGCTTACATACACGCAACCAAAAATAGACACATCACAATGGAAATGTGCTGTACTGAATGCCAAATTTACTACTATAATGAGCCAAGAATGTCTGTGTCCCGCACGTGACGTCACTCCACGTCGAGCAGGCCCCCTCATTAATACTCATGAATAGACTAATCTCTCACAATACAAAGGCCACTGCCACAGCCATTGACATGCTAATCTTACAATACAAAGGCCACTGCCCCAGCCTCTGTGGTTGGACCATCTCTAGCTCCACCCACCTACCTTGATGCACTCATCTCAGGCCTATATAAGACCTTGTCTCAGCAACTTTCGGGTGACGTCACTCCACATGGGGGGGGGGGGGGCGAGGTGCCTCCTCCCCCCTCCTCAGCGTCAACTTAGAAACTCACTACAAAGGCAGAACCCTCACGTCACGCGATCTCCCTAACGCTATTGAGACATCAAAGTAAAAAGGACGTCATGATGAACAAGGGATTATAACCTTTAAATGAAATGGGTCTGTCACCGCGGCCTTACAAATTGCACACAAATGGATGCAATGAATATCATTTCGCGGTCTGATTTACTGCAATAGATTTACTGCAATACACCCATCCTTGGACGGGCAAAAGGCTAGTAAACAAATAATCCCCTCGCCTGCTCCCCACCACAATATCACACAATGATATAGTACTTCCTTGTACAGTATACCCGCTAAAGACCAAAACTAATCCCCATGATAGGTAAATTGATATACATAGAGCTTGCCGGCGATAGGTCTAAACCACGAACTATGAACTCGTGATATTCAAGGGTCTCCCGTATTTGGAGTGTGCATGTTCTCCCCATGGTCACGTATCCTTTTCTCCAGGTCCTCCGGTTTTTTTCTCCACATCTAAAAACATGCGTTAAGATAATTACTGCTATAAATATTCACATAAGCCACTACGTTGAGCAATCATATGTGGCCAGGCTGCTTCTGGAAAAGAGCTATATATCTCGGTGGGCCTTACCTGGTCAAATAAAAATAGGTCGCTTACAGGAGCTGAATGGATTGCCACATCACAGGGACGCAAGGAATCGCAGCATGGAGAGGGCTTCATCCAGCAGTGGATTGATCCTGGTTTATGTTTTGCAAATAGTAAACGTAAGCGTGCACTTCCAAATGAAGGTGTTTAAAGTATCTGTTTATCTTCTTTGGTTCTTTCGGTAAAGTCACGTAGAATGAGAATAAAATAATAAAATAAAAATAAGACAATAAAATTCTCACGACGTTTCGGCCGCAACACAAGCGACCTTAAATTTTGATTTAAAGCTTTCGTGACTGCAGTAATTCATATTCTTAGTTTTTTCGGTAAAGTCACGTTGAAGGGAAACAACAAAATAATAATACATATATAAAACAATAAAAAATTCTCACGACGTTTCGACCATAACTCAAACGGTCGTCTTCAGGTGTGTTGGTTTGCATAAATTTATTTTTAAACGGCGCATTTATTTATTTATAAAAACGTTAGCGCCACGCGCAACGATTTGGCAGTTTATTTAGGACTAGTCCATCTATATTCTGAAAAGAGGAGGGGGGAGACGAAATTTTTTATAATGTATGCTGTCTGAAAGCCACTGTAAGCGTGAACAATCAATTAAGACCTGAAATGGTTTATCAAATCTTTCCAATGATTGCTAAGATAGAATCCATCTTCTCGGTTGAAATTGTCTCTGTGCTTGTATATGTGGATAGCCTCATGAACGAATCTCTCATGGAAGCCAGATGGCTTACAAAGAACCTCTGTCTTGGAAAAGTCAATGGCATGTGAGCCTACTGAATTAGAACAATGATCTGCCACGGCTGAGGTGTTGGTCCTACCGTGTTTAAGGTCTGCTTTGTGTTCACGAATGCGGTCCGAGACATGGCGTTTGGTTTCTCCAATGTAACTACTACCCCAGAGGCAACTTAGTTTGTAGACACCAGGGTATTGTATGTCCGGAATCACATCTTTTACAGACGGAACCAGATCACGGATTTTATGTAATGTGTTGAAACGGACCTGGATCTTGTGTTTATTCAAGATTTTGGAGATTTTTTTGTGATCCCCGCAATGTAGGGTAAAGTGATGGTTTTGAAAGGCTCCTCAAGAGGGTTCTTCTTCATGGTTTGAGTGATAGCTTTGCGGATTGTATAGTCGGAGTAACCATTAGCCCTAAGAGCTTGGTGTACGTGCTTGAGTTCACTGCTTATGTGTTCCTGGTCGGATATGCATTTATAAATAAATAAATGCGCCGTTTAAAAATAAATTTATGCAAACCAACACACCTGAAGACGACCGCTTGAGTTATGGTCGAAACGTCGTGATAATTTTTTAGTGTTTTATATATATTTTATTATTTTGTTGTTTCCCTTCAACGTGACTTTACCGAAAAAACTAAGAATACCTCAATGTTATCAATAAACTCTATATACTCTCCAATCAGCTGAGCCACCAACAATAAGTCGTTATATATCACAATGCCATATTGCAAAAAATGGCGGTTTTTCTTCCCATCAACGACCAGCACCACGGACAACGAACGAGCTTCGTTCAGACGGACGACTCAATCCATGCTCGGGAACGGAAGAGGGAGAGAGACAGCCATAATGCGTTGTTATACTCCATGTTATAAACCATACCATTAACCGTGGTGTGAGAGGTATTAAGAGGCAATATCAGCGAAAGAGCTGCGGTCTGACGGTAACCGTAAAATACAATTAATTAAGAACCATTGTAAAGATGTTTTAAACCATTTCGGAACTTCATTAGATTTATTGGCTGGTTAGGGAGGCTATATTAAGTTTGCGAGGTCTGAAACTCCAGGCCAAACATAAACTTCCGTTATCTCCGAAAAAGTAAGATGGATTGATGACCAAGCTGTGGAGGTCTGCCTAAATTCATGAGATGTCCATTGTTTCACAAGAGATAGCATGACTCGGATAAGAAATACACTATTAATTCTTATACACTGGTCCATGCATACAATTAGTATATTAGTGGACTACGTTAGAGAAGGAGAAGATCAAGGGAGTAGAGGAGAAGAGGAGGGCCGGGGTGCCCGGAGCCCAGAGAGTGCCCAGAGGGGCCAGAGAGCCAGGGGCAACCCTCATGTTTATGTTGGCTGGATAGCATGTGCTCCCGTGCATGTGAGGTTGCTCTCAACAGAAGTCGTTCCTTGCACGAGAATGGCTGAAACGCTGAGTAACCACTCAGAGGTATAGTGGTTAAGCAGTGGAGACGATATAGTGGAAAAACAGTGGAGATTTCTGAAATATAGAAGACAAAGTGTGTTGCTAAAAAAATCTTGGAGGAAAGAGAGGATACATGTGTGCCTCTTGGAGAAGGAAAGGCATTGCTCAAAACTGTGCTGCAAGGTCACGTGCCATGAATCACATGAGTTTAGAAAAAACGTGACTGTAAACCAACAAGCTTGTGAATAATTATCATGGTGAAGACACCTCTATACGTTGGATACTGAAGGAAAACCATCGTGCTACGCATCGTCAAAGCACAACAACACCTGACATTTGAGAAGTACAATTTCATCGTTCTACACATCGTCAATACCCTACAACACCTGGAAAGTCACCAGCTGCATCAAGCATCTGACTGTTGTATTGTTCGAAAGACACTGTGTGTAACGACTTTACATCCACCGGCACAGCGGATTTATAAACGCCTGCCATGTCACCTTCTCAACACTAGCGTCAGAGACCGTCTGATACAGACTGAAAGCTTATTTCCTTTGTTGCACTGTTTGTCTTTTCATGAATGTCATATTGTGCACTGGGTTATGCCTTATTAACCTAAATTCTGAATTTAGCTATTCATGTATTTCTATTACAGTATCACATATTCTTTGGACCAAGTGTCAATTGCCTATTTGATGACTGGTACTCTGATTATTTTTTACAAATAAGGAACTTGTTTTATTTAAAATGTGTATGTGTGTGTGGTTGAACAGTGTAACAAATCCATGCGTTACATGTGTAGAGTTGCAGCGCCGACCTGGGCAAGGCCTATGATACAATCAGTAGGCCAGGGCTCTGGATTGTTTTTCGTGTTTTCAGAGTCCCTTACCATCTGCTCACAATGAGTAAGGACCTTCACGATGGTGGGCAGGCCCGGATAAAGTTGCGTGCCCGGGAGTCAGATCAATTGCCTGTTTACAGTGGGGTGTGACAGGGATCTACAGTGAGGGAAAAAAGTATTTGATCCCCTGCTGATTTGTACGTTTGCCCACTGACAAATACATCATCAGTCTATAATTTTAATAGTAGGTTTATTTGAACAGTGAGAGACAGAATAACAACAACAAAATCCAGTAAAACGCATGTCAAAGATGTTATAAATTGATTTGCATTTTAATGAGGGAAGTGAGTATTCGACCCCCTCTCAATCAGAAATATTTCTGGCTATCAGATGTATTTTATACAGGTAATGAGCTGAGATTAGGAGCACACTCTTAAAGGGAGTGCTCCTAATCTCAGCTTGTTACCTGTATAAAAAACACCTGTCCACAGAAGCAATCAATCAATCAGATTCCAAACTCTCCACCATGGCCAAGACCAAAGAGCTCTCCAAGGATGTCAGGGACAAGATTGTAGACCTACACAAGGCTGGAATGGGCTACAAGACCATTGCCAAGCAGCTTGGTGCGAAGGTGACAACAGTTGGTGTGATTATTCGCAAATGGAAGAAACACAAAAGAACTGTAAATCTCCCTCGGCCTGGGGCTCCATGCAAGATCTCACCTCGTGGAGTTGCAATGATCATGAGAACGGTGAGGAATCAGCCCAGAACTACACGGGAGGACCTTGTCAATGATCTCAAGGCAGCTGGGACCATAGTCACCAAGAAAACAATTGGCAACACACTACGCCGTGAAGGACTGAAATCCTGCAGCGCCCGCAAGGCCCCCCTGCTCAAGAAAACTCATATACATGCCCGTCTGAAGTTTGCCAATGAACATCTGAATGATTCAGAGGACAACTGGGTGAAAGTGTTGTGGTCAGATGAGACCAAAATGGAGCTCTTTGGCATCAACTCAACTCACCGTGTTTGGAGGAGGAGGAATGCTGCCTATGACCCTAAGAACACCATCGCCACCATCAAACATGGAGGTGGAAACATTATGCTTTGGGGGTGTTTTTATGCCAAGGGGACAGGACAACTTCACCGCATCAAAGGGACGATGGACGGGGCCATGTATAGTCAAATCTTGGGTGATAACCTCCTTCCCTCAGCCAGGGCATTGAAAATGGGTCATGGATGGGTATTCCAGCATGACAATGACCCAAAACACACGGCCAAGGCAACAAAGTAGTGGCTCAAGAAGAAGCACATTAAGGTCCTGGAGTGCCCTAGCCAGTCTCCAGACCTTAATCCCATAGAAAATCTGTGGAGGGAGCTGAAGTTTCGAGTTGCCAAACGTCAGCCTCGAAACCTTAATGACTTGGAGATGATCTGCAAAGAGCAGTGGGACAAAATCCCTCCTGAGATGTGTACAAACCTGGTGGTCCAACTACAAGAAACGTCGAACCTCTGTGATTGCCAACAAGGCTTTTGCCACCAAGTACTAAGTCATGTTTTGCACACGGGTCAAATGCTTATTTCCCTGATTAAAATGCAAATCAATTTATAACATTTTTTACATGCGTTTTTCTGGATTTTGTTGTTATTCTGTCTCTCACTGTTCAAATAAACCTACCATTAAAATTATAGACTGATCATTTCTTCGTCAGTGGGCAAACGTACTAAATCAGCAGGGGATCAAATACTTTTTCCCCTCAATGTATGTGAGGAGTCTGTGGGTCGCAACATCACGTACGGCTGGACGTAGGACATTCCAGACTAAGAGGGTTAATGATGGCAATGTCAACGATACTGAACCAGCCAGCACAACTCACTGCCAATAACACATATCACATAATTCACCCTTAAGCAATTGTTCAATCAATTAATTGAATCACTACAATTAAAACCAAAGAATCTCCCAGAACAAACACTTCGCACTCTCCTCCGTCAGCCACCTGCATCGACAATAGAAACGCATCAGTCCAGCAGTGGATAAAACCTGGCGTCGGAGGTATGGGGGGGGCGGCGGCTTACACTTGCGGTGGACAGCAGGGGGGTGGCTGGATGCAGTAGCCATCGCAGATCAAGCGGTAGAACTTGTCATCGACTGCCATGCGCCAGGGTAATGGGCCTCTCCTACACCCACACACATCACACTGAGCGGCACACACGTCACACCGAGGAGCACGCACGTCACACACCGAGGAGCACGCACATCACACACCGAGCAGGTTGCACAGGTCTCCTTTATCAAGACAAACGTGGAGCAGATTACAACTACAACTCTTCTACGCCTGTCACAATGCCCCCCTCTCCCCCCACCCCAGTTTATGGGGGGCCGCGGGCCTCACTCCACCCCTTCGCGTCAGCCCCCCCTAATAAATGGTCCGGTTGCATTGTGAATGCACCACTCGAATGACGTGCAGTCCCGTGGCGCACTGTAACGGGTTCGTGATTTACTCACTAAAATTCAATGTAAAAAAATAAAAACGATCCCAAGACATTATTTAAAATAAAGTATGGCCATCGTGTGTCAGCATCACAGGCGAAAATTGGCATGTAAAAAAAAACTTCACTCCGAATCACTCAATTGGGATTGCTCGCAGCAAAGAGCACTTGACCTGCTTGCAGGTTAGGTGCTGAATAACCGTGTGTCACACAGAGAACAGTTGCCACTGAGGGTGCCCTTTTAAAATGCTTGAGATGAGATGTGATTATCGCGTGTAAATGTGCACACTAAAATAAAAAAAATCATAATTATAAGCGAACTATTATCGTTTCAGGTGGCAGGGTGTTGCAGCGGTGATCTTTGACCCTCGCAACAAGAAGGGCCTTGGTTAATCATCCGACTGGCACTTTGCGGATGTATGGGTTATCCACTTTGCTCACGTAGCTAGAAAACACACAATCACAATGTAACTGGGTATTGGCCAAGCATCCCAATGCTAGTTACCTGCAAATTACTTCACTGGGATGACACTCGGCAGCAGAGCCGGATGATGACATTGCTGGGGCCCTATGCCATTGTCAAGCTTAAGAGGCCCCTTCTATGAATGCCTGTATATTTTTGTCAGCAGAATGAAAATAACTGCTTTGGAGAGTCTTTTTTTCTCACCGATCTTAATTTTTTTAAACAATTATGTTAAAACTCGAAACCTCGTGTCCATTTCTTGTTTCGTATTTAGAGCCCCCCCCCCCCCCTCTCTTAATGCGAGGCCCTAAGCTGTAAGTGTAGCCGGTGTGAGCTCGCCTGTGATGAATAACACGTATAATTGCGCATTCTTATTTTCTATTGGTGGCCAGGAGAATGTATTATTATTTAAGGGAATGCAATGGTGATCAGGGTATTGGACCCAGAGCCCCACGTACACAGTAGAATACAAGGGAACGCCCACAGTACAGATTTGAGCTGACCTCCGGATTGATAAATTGAACTGTGTTGTGACGTGGAGGGTGTTTCTGAACGCTATTGTGACCGACCCGTCCCGACGGGAGGAGAGAGGACAGGGTGGACCGGCTGCATGAGCTTACTCTCCGGCACTGCACAGCACAACATCGCCTCCCTACTGCAAAAAAACTCGGCAGGACCCTCCTGAAAATAAAAGTCTTCGGAATCAGTGAGGCCTGTCCTTGGGAGGACAGGCGTAGTCTTGGTCGTCACAAGCGAACATTTGTTTCTCCATATTAATTTGTATCTCCGGGTTACCATCAGGGCTGGGCGCTGCAAGCTTAGCTTCTGAGATCTGATGAGACTGGTAGCCGTTTTTTAAAAGGTAATTTCGGCACGTGGAGCCCAAGCATGCAACAACTTTATGCAACTTCTTGGTTCTTTCGGTAAAGTCACGTAGAATGGAAATAAAATAATAAAAAATAAAACATAAAAAAATTCTCACGACGTTTCGGCCACAACACAAGTAGCCTTCTTCAGGTGAAGGAACAGAACTGTCGGGACGACAGCGCTTCAATAACTGCTGCTAAGATTCGCAGCGTCTTTTAGGCTAGGTGTGAGAGGTAAAGCGCCTTGACAAAGGAGTTTACATATCAAACAGGATAATTTAGCATTGAAATAGCTGTGTTAAAGTGTTGGATTTAGCAGGGTGTTAAAGTCAGATATTAGCATGTAACTGGAAGATTAGCATGATGTTAATGTGAGAGATTAGCATGCGACTGGTCACGGAAATAGCTATATTAAAGTCAAAGTTTACATATCAAGCGAGGCATTTAGTATATGGACGCTAAAGGACTGCAACTACCCAACTATCATACAATAAACCGATGTGAAAAAAAAACTAAGTATAAACTACATCAATATAATAAATGTACTCAATATATTTTTCAAAAAGTTGAGCTATAAACATAAAGTAACTAGGTATACACTACACTATATAATGAATACCATATAGTAAACGAATTAATACAACTAAAATATAACTACATCAATGTTATCAATAAACTCTATATACTCTCCCATCAGCTGAGCTACTAACAATAAGTCATTATACATTACAATGCCCTATGGCGAAAAAATGGGTGGCGGTTTTTTCCTTCTTTCAAACGTTAGCACCATGGAGAGCGACGAGCCTCGTTCAGACGGACGAGTCCATCCATGCTCGGAACGGAGGAGGGGGGAGAAACAGCCACGATGTGCTGCTCTGTCCTGTGTTGCGTTACAACCATGCCATAAACTAGACTACTATACATTGTAATGTTATACCTTCCAATCTAAACTACATTGTATAATATCGTATACACAGCCCAATGTAAGCTCGAACATTATGCATGATATTGATATGTCTCCAACTAAAATTTTCCAACATTACACGACTATTCACCATAATGTACACTACCATAGACAAACCCACCCTTGAATTATACAATGCGTTACTTTACACTACCCTATACTTTAGACTGTAAAATGTTAGACTTGTAAATATTACACTATGTATTATTCTACCAACCCTACTGTATACCACACTGCTGTATATTCACTATACAATTACGATACTATATATTGCCTTATGAATTATGTTAAACATTACAATGTTATATTATTTATTATTATATAACATGCTATAAACCATACCATTGACCGTCGTGTGAAAGCTATTAAGAGGCAGTGCCAGCGAATGGACTGCGGTCTGAAAGTCACCATAAAATACAATCAATTAAGAACCGAAATGGTTTATAACATCTTTCCAATGGTTACTAAGCCAGAATCCATCTTCTCGGTTGAAATTGTCTCTGTGTTTGTATATGTGGATGGCCTCATGAACGAATCTCTCATGGTAGCTGGATGGCTTGCAGAGAACGTCCGTCTTGGAGAAGTCAATGTCATGTGAGCCCACTGAATTATAACAGTGATCTGCCATGGCTGAGGTGTTCGTCCTACCATGTTTCAAGTCTGCTTTATGTTCACGGATGCGGTCCGAGATATGTCGTTTGTTTTCTCCAATGTAACTGCTACCACAGAGGCAACTTAGTTTGTAGACGCCCGGGTACTGTATGTCTGGAACCACATCTTTTACAGACGGAACCAGATCACGGATTTTATGTACTGTGTTGAATCGGACCTGGATCTAGTGTTTATTCAGGATTTTGGAGATATTTTTTGTGACCCCCGCAATGTAGGGTAAGGTGATGGTTTTGAATGGCTCCTCAAGAGGATTCTTCTTCATTGCTGGAGTGATGGCTTTGCGGATTGTGTAGTCGGAGTAACCATTAGCCTTGAGAGCTTGGTGTACGTGCTTGAGTTCACTGGCAATGTGTTCCTGGTCGGAAATGCATTGGGCACTATGGTATAGAGTCTTGATGAGGGAGTTCTTCTGGGATGAATGGTGGTGGGAATCCGGTTTAAAGTAAGCATCCATATGGGTAGCTTTCCTGTAGACAGAGTGGCTCATTGAACCATCAGGTCTCCTTTTAATAAGGACATACACAAAGGGTAGCTTGCCATCTTTTTCGACTTCCATGGTAAATCTGATGGCTGGGTGTATGGAATTGATGTGGTCGAGGAATTGGTCTAGAGCAGGCCGGCCATGTGGCCAGATGATAAAAGTGTCATCCACGTACCTCTTCCATAACGTCGGGCGTAGAGTGGCAGTCTGGATGGCATCAGTTTCAAATTTCTCCATGAAAACGTTGGCCCCCGTGGTGCCTCACCACAAACGTGGGGCCCGGTCAGCCGCGTCGACTGTCGTGATCGCGTACAGGTGGTGAAACTGCCACACATGAACCATGATACCTTGCTGATCTCGTGTCAAGGAGAATAAACCAGCAGCCCGTCGCTAGCAATGGGAATGATCGGTAAGGGAACACATTGGGCTCTACAGAGGCACTCCACTATTATACACCACTACTATACAGTAAACATTGGGCTCTATGGAGGCCTGTCGTTAAGGGATTACTCGTTAACATGGGGTGGTCGTTAAGAGGGGTTCTATTGTATATAACAAGTTTAAATATTTAATAAGTTAATAGAGAGTACTCAACTGAGATGGCGGAGGAGTTTGCTAAACTCACAATACAAAGACCACTGTCCCAGCCTCTGTGGTTGGACCATCTCTAGCTCCACCAACCTACCTTGATGCACCTATCTCAGGCCTATATAAGACCTTGTCTCAGCAACTTTCTCTCTCACCTGACCTGAAGACGATTGCTTGTGTTGCGATCGAAACGTCGTGATATTTTTATTATTTTTTATCTACGTGGCTTTACCAAAGGACCCATAGAATATAATCATAAACAGGTTACATCCTCTACATGGACCCCCCCCCCTCATTATTAATCATGAACAGGTGACGTCCTCCAAATGGACACCCCCCTCCATTGATAATAATTAGCGGGTGACATCACTCCACATGGGGGGGGGGGGGCGAGGTGCCTCCTCTCCCCTCCTAAGCGTCAACTTATAAATCACTACAAAGGCAGAACCCTCACGTAACGCGATCTCCATAACGCTATTGAGACATCTAAGTAAAAACGTCATGATGAACAAGGGATTATAACCTTTAAATGAAATAGGTCTGTCACCGCGGGCTTACAAATTGCACACAAATGGATGCAATGAATATCACTTCGCGGTCTGCTTTGCGCTTGCAAGTTTCAGATTTACTGCAATACACCCATGCTTGGACGGGCAAAAGGCTAGTAAACAAATAATCCCCTCGCCTGCTCCCCACCACGATATCACACGATGATATAGTACTTCCTTGTACAGTATACCCAATAAAGACCAAATCTAATCCCCATGATAGGTAAATTGATATACATAGAGCTTGCCGGCGATAGGTCTAAACCACGAACTATGAACTCGTGATATTCAAGGGTCTCCCGTATTTGGAGTTTGCATGTTCTCCCCATGGTCACGTTGGGATAATGACTGCTATGAATTTTCACATAAGCCACCTCGTTGAGCAATCATATGTGGCCAGGCTGCTTCTGGAAAAGAGCTATGTATCTCAGTGGGCCTTACCTGGTCAAATAAAAATAGGTTGCTTACAGGAGTTGAATGGATTGCCACATCACAGGGATGTGAGGAATCGCAGCATGGAGAGGGCTTTATCCAGCAGTGGATTGAGTGTTCTTGTTGAAACGTGTGTATTTAATATTTCTCTGATGTTCTTTTAGTCTCGTGCTGATCATTTGTCCTGTTTGCCCAACATAACATTTGCCACAAGTGCAGTTAATCCTGTACAAACCTTCTGTTGATAGCTTAGGTAATACATATTTTATACCAGAAGTCGAGTTCAAGAAACATAAGTACGTTTTTATTTCAACTGAAATGTATATATACATATATAAATATACATGTCCATACAACCACGTCTCAATGTCTATGTCTGGGAGAACACGCTAGTTTCTCCCTCTGTGGAGTCTCCACCACTTTTCTTTCTTCTTGTTTCCCAGCTCCTCGTCTTGGTGCTCCTTCCCTCTGTCTCCTCCTCGTTCATTCTCCTCTTCATCTTTCTCCAGCTGCCGTGTGCAGCACATGAAGCTCCAAATTGCCCAATGCCAGAAACTGTTCTTTCTCTCTCCCTTAGAAGATGGGATGTGCTTAATCTCTTTCTTCTCTTCCTGAACACTCTCTGCCCTCCAAGGTTGCTCACATCTTCCTTCCTCATTCACCACTTCCTGCTTTGTATCGTCTTCAATCGTGTCGACCTCCTTCAGCTCTACCTCATTTGCCTCTAACTCAATAGCTCCTACTTCTTTTGCGTCTACCTCTATTGCCTCTACATCATTCGCCTCTACCAAAATCGCCTCACTCTCCTCCACCTCAATATCCCCTACCTTCACTTCTACCTCAATCACCTCTACGTCATTCGCCTCTAACTCATTCGGCTCTACCTCCATAACCACCTCCTGCTTGGCCTCTCCCTCAATCTCCTCTACCTCTTTTGCCACTTCCTGGATGGCATCTACTTCATATGCCTCAACCTCATTTGCCCCTTCCTGCTTTATTTCCTCCACCACGTTCTCAACTTTTGTTGCCATTTCCTGTTTGGCCTTTAGCTCATTCTTGTCTACCTCATTGATCAAGACCTGCATGGCCTTTTCTTCGATCGTGTCGACCTGAATTGCCTCGACCTGTTTCACCAATTCCTGCTTTGTATGTCTCGCAATCCCTTCTACGACATTGGCCACAACCTCTTTCACCACTTCCTGCTTGGCCACTGCATCTACCTCAATCACCGCTACCTCTACCTCACTCGCCACTTCCTTCTTGGGCTCTACATCATTCCCCTCTCCCTCAATCTCGTTTTCCTTCATCTCTTCTACTTCGCGAAATTTCATCTCAGTCCTTCGTAGCTTCCTATTCCTACGTTTCCTCTGAACACCATCCTCTCCTTCTTTCTTTGTCTCCACAACATCATCAACTTTCTTAGACACTTCCTGTTTGGCTATTCCCTCATTCCCATCTACCTCACTTGCCTCTACCTCTTTCCCTAAGTCCTCCTTGGCATCTCTCTCAATCCCTTCTACGACATTGGCCACTACCTCTTTCACAAATTCCTGTGTGGCCACTGCATCTACCTCAATCACCGCTACCTCTACCTCATTTGCCTCTACCTCACTCGCCACTTCCTTCTTGGGTTTTCCATCATTCCCCTCTCTCTCAATCTCGTTTTCCTTCATCTCTTCTACTTCCCGAACTTTCATCTCAATCCTTCGTAGCTTCCTATTCCTACGTTTCCTCTGAACACAATCCTCTCCCTCTTTCTTTGTCTCCACAATATTCTCAACTTTCTCCGCCACTTCCTGTTTGGCCATTCCCTCATTCCGATCGACCTCATTTGGCTCTACCTCTTCTGCTAATACCTGTTTTGCATCTCTCTCAATCCCCTCTATGACATTGGCTGCTATATCTTTCACCACTTCCTGCTTGGCCACTGCTTCTACCTCAATCACCGCTACCTCTGCCTCATTCGCTAATTCCTGCTTGTCATCTCCTTCTAATACCTCTACCTTATTCAACTCTACCTCATTCATCACATCCTCCAAAGCCACTGCCTCAATCATCTCTACCTCAATCGTCCCAACCTCCACCACTTCCTGCATGGGCTCTCCCTCACTCCCCTCTCTCTCAGCCATCTCTTCTTTCACTGTCTCCAGAACTTTCTTCTTGTTCTTGTGCTTATTCCTATTCCTACGTTTCCTCTGAACACCATCCTCTCCCTCTTTCTTTGTCTCCACAACATTATCAACTTTCTTAGCCACTTCCTGTTTGGCTATTCCCTTATTCCCATTTACCTCACTTGACTCTACCTCTTTCCCTAAGTTCTCCTTGGCATCTCTCTCAATCACTTCTACGACATTGGCCACTACCTCTTTCACAAATTCCTGTGTAGCCACTGCATCTACCTCAATCACCGCTACCTCTACCTCACTCGCCACTTCCTTCTTGGGCTCTCCATCATTCCCCTCTCCCTCAATCTCGTTTTCCTTCATCTCTTCTACTTCCCGCACTTTCATATCAGTCCTTCGTAGCTTCCTATTCCTACGTTTCCTCTGAAGACCATCCTCTCCCTCTTTCATTGTCTCCACAACATTATCAACTTTCTTAGCCACTTCCTGTTTGGCCATTCCCTCATTCCGATTGACCTCATTTGGCTCTACCTCTTCTGCTAATACCTGTTTTGCCTCTCTCTCAATCCCCTCTATGACATTGGCTGATATATCTTTCACCACTTCCTGCTTGGCCACTGCTTCTACCTCAATCACCGCTACCTCTGCCTCATTAGCTAATTCCCGCTTGCCATCTCCTTCTAACACCTCTACCTTATTCAACTCTACCTCATTCATCACATCCTCCAAAGCCACTGCCTCAATCATCTCTACCTCAATCGTCCCAACCTCCACCACTTCCTGCATGGGCTCTCCCTCACTCCCCTCTCTCTCAGCCACCTCTTCTTTCACTGTCTCCAGAACTTTCTTCTTGTTCTTGTGTTTATTCCTATTCCAACGTTTCCTCTGAACACCATCCTCTCCCTCTTTCTTTGTCTCCACAACATTATCAACTTTCTTAGCCACTTCCTGTTTGGCTATTCCCTTATTCCCATTTACCTCACTTGACTCTACCTCTTTCCCTAAGTTCTCCTTGGCATCTCTCTCAATCACTTCTACGACATTGGCCACTACCTCTTTCACAAATTCCTGTGTAGCCACTGCATCTTCCTCAATCACCGCTACCTCTACCTCACTCGCCACTTCCTTCTTGGGCTCTCCATCATTCCCCTCTCCCTCAATCTCGTTTTCCTTCATCTCTTCTACTTCCCGCACTTTCGTCTCAGTCCTTCGTAGCTTCCTATTCCTACGTTTCCTCTGAACACCATCCTCTCCCTCTTTCTTTGTCTCCACAACATTATCAACTTTCTTAGCCACTTCCTGTTTGGCTATTCCCTCATTCCCATCTACCTCATTTGCTTCTACCTCTTTCCCTAAGTCCTCCTTGGCATCTCTCTCAATCCCTTCTATGACATTGGCCACTACCTCTTTCACAAATTCCTGTGTGGCTACTGCATCTACCTCAATCACCGCTACCTCTACCTCATTTGCCTCTACCTCACTCGCCACTTCCTTCTTGAGCTCTACATCATTCCGCTCTCTCTCAATCTCGTTTACCTTCATCTCTCCTACTTCCCGAACTTTCATCTCAATCCTTCGTAGCTTCCTATTCCTATGTTTCCTCTGAACACAATCCTCTCCCTCTTTCTCTGTTTCCAAAACATTCTCAACTTTCTCCGCCACTTCCTGTTTGGCCATTCCCTCATTCCCATCGACCTCATTTGGCTCTACCTCTTCTGCTAATACCTGTTTTGCATCTCTCTCAATCCCCTCTATGACATTGGCCGCTATATCTTTCACCACTTCCTGCTTGGCCACTGCTTCTACCTCATTCACCGCTACCTCTGCCTCATTCGCTAATTCCTGCTTGCCATCTCCTTCTAACACCTCTACCTTATTCAACTCTACCTCATTCATCACATCCTCCAAAGCCACTGCCTCAATCATCTCTACCTCAATCGTCCCAACCTCCACCACTTCCTGCATGGGCTCTCCCTCACTCCCCTCTCTCTCAGCCACCTCTTCTTTCACTGTCTCCAGAACTTTCTTCTTGTTCTTGTGTTTCTTCCTATTCCTACGTTTCCTCTGAACACCATCCTCTCCCTCTTTCTTTGTCTCCACAACATTATCAACTTTCTTAGCCACTTCCTGTTTGGCTATTCCCTCATTCCCATTTACCTCACTTTCCTCTACCTCTTTCCCTAAGTTCTCCTTGGCATCTCTCTCAATCCTTTCTACGACATTGGCCACTACCTCTTTCACAAATTCCTGTGTGGCCACTGCATCTACCTCAATCACCACTACCTCTACCTCACTCGCCACTTCCTTCTTGGGCTCTCCATCATTCCCCTCTCCCTCAATCTCGTTTTCCTTCATCTCTTCTACTTCCCGCACTTTCATATCAGTCCTTCGTAGCTTCCTATTCCTACGTTTCCTCTGAAGACCATCCTCTCCCTCTTTCTTTGTCTCCACAACATTATCAACTTTCTTAGCCACTTCCTGTTTGGCCATTCCCTCATTCCGATCGACCGCATTTGGCTCTACCTCTTCTGCTAATACCTGTTTTGCATCTCTCTCAATCCCCTCTATGACATTGGCCGCTATATATTTCACCACTTCCTGCTTGGCCACTGCTTCTACCTCAATCACCGCTACCTCTGCCTCATTCGCTAATTCCCACTTGCCATCTCCTTCTAACACCTCTACCTTATTCAACTCTACCTCATTCATCACATCCTCCAAAGCCACTGCCTCAATCATCTCTACCTCAATCGTCCCAACCTCCACCACTTCCTGCATGGGCTCTCCCTCACTCCCCTCTCTCTCAGCCACCTCTTCTTTCACTGTCTCCAGAACTTTCTTCTTGTTCTTGTGTTTATTCCTATTCCTACGTTTCCTCTGAACACCATCCTCTCCCTCTTTTGTTGTCTCCACAACATTATCAACTTTCTTAGCCACTTCCTGTTTGGCTATTCCCTTATTCCCATTTACCTCACTTGACTCTACCTCTTTCCCTAAGTTCTCCTTGGCATCTCTCTCAATCACTTCTACGACATTGGCCACTACCTCTTTCACAAATTCCTGTGTAGCCACTGCATCTACCTCAATCACCGCTACCTCTACCTCACTCGCCACTTCCTTCTTGGGCTCTCCATCATTCCCCTCTCCGTCAATCTCGTTTTCCTTCATCTCTTCTACTTCCCGCACTTTCGTCTCAGTCCTTCGTAGCTTCCTATTCCTACGTTTCCTCTGAAAACCATCCTCTCCCTCTTTCTTTGTCTCCACAACATTATCAACTTTCTTAGCCACTTCCTGTTTGGCTATTCCCTCATTCCCATCTACCTCATTTGCTTCTACCTCTTTCCCTAAGTCCTCCTTGGCATCTCTCTCAATCCCTTCTATGACATTGGCCACTACCTCTTTCACAAATTCCTGTGTGGCTACTGCATCTACCTCAATCACCGCTACCTCTACCTCATTCGCCTCTACCTCACTCGCCACTTCCTTCTTGAGCTCTACATCATTCCGCTCTCTCTCAATCTCGTTTACCTTCATCTCTCCTACTTCCCGAACTTTCATCTCAATCCTTCGTAGCTTCCTATTCCTATGTTTCCTCTGAACACAATCCTCTCCCTCTTTCTCTGTTTCCAAAACATTCTCAACTTTCTCCGCCACTTCCTGTTTGGCCATTCCCTCATTCCCATCGACCTCATTTGGCTCTACCTCTTCTGCTAATACCTGTTTTGCATCTCTCTCAATCCCCTCTATGACATTGGCCGCTATATCTTTCACCACTTCCTGCTTGGCCACTGCTTCTAC
This sequence comes from Petromyzon marinus, assembly GCF_048934315.1. NCBI lineage: Eukaryota > Metazoa > Chordata > Hyperoartia > Petromyzontiformes > Petromyzontidae > Petromyzon > Petromyzon marinus. The sequence continues at coordinate 1,825,191 of NW_027423677.1, read as the reverse complement.
CTCATTCACCGCTACCTCTGCCTCATTCGCTAATTCCCGCTTGCCATCGCCTTCTAACACCTCTACCTTATTCAACTCTACCTCATTCATCACATCCTCCAAAGCCACTGCCTCAAACATCTCTACCTCAATCGTCCCAACCTCCACCACTTCCTGCATGGGCTCTCCCTCACTCCCCTCTCTCTCAGCCACCTCTTCTTTCACTGTCTCCAGAACTTTCTTCTTGTTCTTGTGTTTCTTCCTATTCCTACGTTTCCTCTGAACACCATCCTCTCCCTCTTTCTTTGTCTCCACAACATTATCAACTTTCTTAGCCACTTCCTGTTTGGCTATTCCCTCATTCCCATTTACCTCACTTTCCTCTACCTCTTTCCCTAAGTTCTCCTTGGCATCTCTCTCAATCCTTTCTACGACATTGGCCACTACCTCTTTCACAAATTCCTGTGTGGCCACTGCATCTACCTCAATCACCACTACCTCTACCTCACTCGCCACTTCCTTCTTGGGCTCTCCATCATTCCCCTCTCCCTCAATCTCGTTTTCCTTCATCTCTTCTACTTCCCGCACTTTCATATCAGTCCTTCGTAGCTTCCTATTCCTACGTTTCCTCTGAAGACCATCCTCTCCCTCTTTCTTTGTCTCCACAACATTATCAACTTTCTTAGCCACTTCCTGTTTGGCCATTCCCTCATTCCGATCGACCGCATTTGGCTCTACCTCTTCTGCTAATACCTGTTTTGCATCTCTCTCAATCCCCTCTATGACATTGGCCGCTATATATTTCACCACTTCCTGCTTGGCCACTGCTTCTACCTCAATCACCGCTACCTCTGCCTCCTTCGCTAATTCTCGCTTGCCATCTCCTTCTAACGCCTCTACCTTATTCAACTCTACCTCATTCATCACATCCTCCAAAGCCACTGCCTCAATCATCTCTACCTCAATCGTCCCAACCTCCACCACTTCCTGCATGGGCTCTCCCTCACTCCCCTCTCTCTCAGCCACCTCTTCTTTCACTATCTCCTCCAGAACTTTCTTCTTGTTCTTATGTTTCTTCCTACTCCCACGTTTTTTCTTCATACCATTTCTCTCCCCCACTTTCTCCATCTCTTCGATCTCGTTCTCAACCTTGTTGCTATTCTGCATTGTCTGCTTCACATCCTCATTATTGGTGCTGACTTCTGCCTGCTGCTGCTCTTCTGCCTTTTGCTGCTGCTGCTGCTGGTGGTGGATGATGAAGCTCTTCAGCTCGGTGCTGTTCTGGAATTGCAGCAGCTCCCGCTGATATTTGGCCTGCTGCTGTGCACAATGATCCAGCAGGATCATCTCAAGCTCCAGAATCTGGCGCTTAGCTTCTAGTCTTGTGTCAACGAGGAACCTCTTTCGCTGCCCCTTCGAGCGACGGTCTGGGGAGTCACATGGGGAGGAGAGAGCAGCACCACAATTGATTCGTTAATGGGTATTTGAGTATTTCCTGTATGATAATAGGTTTTTCCCGTTTTTACTGGCAACAAAACAGGTGTTAAGATGTTAAAACACCAAACTGAAACCTTTTACAAGGAATCATGTCTGCATTAACCATGATGCTTGTGGTCAGAATGCAAACAAAAAACATACTCTGATAATATATGCATTGTCCTTGAAACTGATTGGTCCACACCAGGGACAGCTTTCTTTTGAGCCTCGTCTCAAACGGTGTTAGACCAGAGGACGCCAAAAGGCATATTTCCTGTATGTTATTTTGGTAAAGAAACTTGGCACCATTGACAGGAATCTAACTTAACTTGAGACCGATGTAACAATGATAACACTGTAGGGAGGTCTGGAGGTTGACTCATGTGCCGGAGACACCTCCTCCTCCAAATAACTTCATTAGGATTATGGGCTGGTTGGGGAGGCCATATTAAGTTTGCGAGGTCTGGAAACTCCAGGCCAAACATAGAAAAACTTCCGTTATCTCAGAAAAAGTAAGATGGATTTATGGGCAAGCTGTGGAGGTCTGGCTAAATTTAAAAGATGTCCATTGTTTCACAAGAGAGAACATGAATTGGATAAGAAATACACTATTAATTCTTATACACTGGTCCATTCATACAATTAGTATATTAGTGGGCTACGTTAGAAAAGATAAAGGGAGGAGAAGAGGAGGGTGCCCAAAGGGGCCAGAGAGCCAGGGGCAACCCTAATGTTTATGTTGGCTGGATAGCATGTGCTCCCGTGCATGTGAGGTTGCTCTCAACAGAAGTCATTCCTTGCACGAGAATGGCTGAAACGCTGAGTAACCACTCAGAGGTATAGTGGTTAAGCAGTGCAGACGGTATAGTGGTAAAACAGTGGAGATTTTAAAAGCAAAGTTTAAGATTTGCATTTGTCACTTTATATTGAGCCGATACATATGGCAAGTGAAATTAAGAAGACTTAAAGTGAGTTTTACAGAAAGAGAGGATACATGTGTGTCTCTTGGAGAAGGAAAGGCATTGCTCAAAACTGTGCTGCAAGGTCACGTGCCATGAATCACATGAGTTTAGAAAAAACGTGACTGTAAACCAACAAGCCTGTGAATAATTATCATGGTGAAGACACCTCTATACGTTGGATACTGAAGGAAATCCATCGTGCTACACATCGTCAAAGCCCGACAACACCTGACATTCGAGAAAGAAGTACAATTGCATCGTTCTACACATCGTCAATACCCCACCACATCTGGAAAGTCACCAGCTGCATCAAGCACCTGACTGTTGTATTGTTCGAAAGACACTGTGTGTAACGACTTTACATCTGCCGGCACTGCGGGTTTCTAAACGCCTGCCATGTCACCTTCTCAACACTAGCGTCTGAGACCGTCCGATACAGACTGAAAGCTTATTTCCTTTGTTGCACTGTTTGTCTTTTCATGAATGTCATATTGTGCACTGGGTTATGCCTTATTAACCTAAATTCTGAATTTAGCTATTCATGTATTTCTATTACAGTATCACATATTCTTTGGACCAAGTGTCAATTGCCTATTTGATGACTGGTACTCTGATTCTTTTTTTTACAAATCAGGGACTTGTTTTAATTAAAATGTGTCTGTGTGTGTGGTTGAATGGTGTAACAAATCCATGCGTTACATGTGTAGTGTTGCAGCGCCGACCTGGTCAAGGCCTATGATACAATCAGTAGGCCAGGGCTCTGGATTGTTACTCGTATTTCCGGAGTCCCTAACCCTCTGCTCACAATCATTAAGAACCTTCACGATGGTGGGCAGGCCCGGATAAAGTTGCGTGCCCAGGAGTCAGAGCAATTTCCTGTTTACAGTGGGGTGCGACAGGGATCTACTCTGGCTGACACATTATTTAGCATCATCTTCGACCACATAGTTCGAGAAGTTTTTTTTTTTTTATGGCTGTACCGGTGGATTTTTTAATATTTGCTACAGATACAATGGGAGGCTGATTGATGCCTGGGTGAGGTCAAGGGATGGCTCCCTACTGGTCAACCATGTTATGTACACTGATCATTTGGAAGTTGATGCTCACACTGAAAAATAGTTGGAGGTTCTGCTGCTAAGCCTGGAGCGTGTGACAAAGAGGTGGTGCCTTACCATCAGCCCCACCAAAACTAAGCACCCGCCTGAGTATTTTGTGTAATTTAATACTCCGCCCCCTCAACTACTCTTGAGTGATGGGGTAATTGTAGAGAGAAGTTTACGTACCTGGATAGTGTGCTTATGCAAAAATTCTGGTTTGGCAGCAGAGGTCTCACTCCGAATCGGTCAAGTGGCATATTTTCATCAGCTTCGTAACACTTTGGGGTATCTACCTGGTCTGTCACTCGACACAAAACGCTGGGTCTTCTTGGCCAATGATAGAATAAATGAAAAATCTGAACCAGCTTTACACTTTCAGACTGGCCTGCCTACGATCCACCCTGGGTTTAACTAGGCTGGAATGTGTGAACAGCTCACAGTGAGCTCCACTGGTGGGCAGGGCTGCATTGCCTGGGTCATGTAGCCTGCTTGCTCAGCCACCGCATCCCCAAGCAGCCTCTGTTTTTCCAGATAGAGGGGGCTAAATGGGCGTGGCACGGCCTGGAGAAGAGATGGACTGATGCAGTACAGGAGGATACGGAACTAAGTGGACTTGCCAAAGACTGGTACCACTGGTGTCAAGATCTGCCTCTATGGAGGAAGCTCGTGAAGGATGCTTATGGGAAGTTGGTGGCAGTTGCCCTCAAGCAAAAAAGGAGGGTGAGAGGAGCGACGCTCACAACAACAGACGGTGCACTGGATGACTAAAACGCAGCAAGTTGGCACAGTAGGATGCAAAGGTGGTGCGTCTGCCAGTCATCTCAGTCAGTCAACCCATCGCACTGGGGTCTGTCCCCTGATCTCCTGTCGGCAAGCCTTCGACACTTCAAGTGGCCTCGGAGTGCACCAGGCCTGGCACAAGCGCCATGGTGACGTCTCCGTCACTTAGTGGCGAATGAGGGCTGTTGTTGTTATCTGAGTCGGTTAGGGGCCTCCCCTAGGTCCACTCAGCCTCAAATAAGTATCTGATACGGTGTGTAAACATCGCCACTTGGGAGACAAAGACGGACAAGTGTGGTGCTGGCAACCCACCCCTCGTGTGCGGTGCCGGCCGTCATAGGTGCTCACTAACAGCACTTGCTCCTACAGTGTTTCAAGGCTATACACAAGATTTCTGTCTTTGTTTGTGTCTATGTGCAGTGTCTGTATGAGTGGTTGGGAGCAGTTGTGTCTGTGGGGATCGACCTGAGTTCGATTCCCATTCACAACCATCAGTGACTAATAAATAAAACCGGTCGTGTGCGTCCCCTACATCTACTCAAACTTAAAATAGTACCTCGTGCAACGTATAAACATCAACACTGGGGAGACAAAGGCATCCGGATGCGGTGCTGACCACCCACCCCATCATAGGTGCTAACTCGCTAACAGCACTTGACATCAATAGTCTGTTAAGGCTATACGGGGATCTGTCTTTGTATACAGGTGCATGTGTCTGTGTGTATGTCTGTGTGTGGAATTACAGTACTCACTTCCCGTCGGCTTGCTCATCTCTCCACCCTGCAACAAAATCACAGCAGCACACGTGAGACTCTAATCATATCACAGCTTACAACCACCACCACCATCATCATTACCGTCCTCATCATTAAACATTTCGAACAGACACACATTCACATATAGATGTTCTCTCAGATTAATGTTATCCTGATACAGCGCGCGTGTGGATGTACTCACGGAAGACATCGCCTTGAAGGCAGAACGAGAAGTCACGGATGGTCACGTTTTGTCAATAGATTTCGTTAACTGTGTTAATGAAGTGTTCAACCTCACGGATGTTTGTCAATGAGGTTTACCAAGTAATTTAACCGCGTTATCGATGTTCACTGACGACGTTGTCGAAGTGTGCTCCCGAATGCGATCTTTAAGCACACAGAGCGCGCGTCCACCTCCGTCTGTAACGATCGACCGTTGCTAGGGAAGTGACGTCCCTTGTTAAGGTAACGAACCCCGGAAACCACGTGGTCCACTGTATCCTCCAGGCCTGATTAGTTACACGACTGTCAAATTTTTACTTTAAACTTTCGTAACTTGCAGGAATTCATAATTTTTGGTTCTTTCGGTAAAGTCACGTAGATAGAAAATAACATTTTAAGTTAAGGCAAAAAACCCACGAGGTTTCGGTGGCAACACAAGCGGTCTTCATCACGTGTTGCGATCGAAACGTCGTGGGTTTTTTGCTTTTATTTTAATTTATTTTTATTTTATTGTTGTTATTTTCTATCTACGTGACTTTACCTGAAAGAACCAAGAATATAGTAAGGATTGTACCCTGGTCGCCACGGATGAAGAGGCCGAGCGGGCTCGGTTCAACTATTGCCAGGTACCTCCACCACTCAGCTCGCAGCACACACACACACAGTGTCCACTATGTAAAAATCAGGCTAAACTAAACCTTTATAGAAGTTACTAAAATAATGCTATAAAAACAATGCAACAGTGATCATAAGACATGTGATTGAAAGTTAACAATAGCGACATATATAACATATATTACTAAACCTAGCATCCTTCGCTAGCTGCTTGAGTCAATCCATAATAGCAGGAGTAACAATTATGTATGTTGATTAACTGCGAATAACCCAATCAATAACAGATATCCATTGTAATTTACATCAATACATTACCCCCCTCCCCCCCCGTCTTCGTATCGGATCTGCTTACAAGCGACGACGTCACATTTATCCCCCGTCTACGTCTATTAAAGACCGAAACAGGGGAAGGATTTCACCACAACTCTGGCTGTCACCTGACGAGGCGGGTTGTTGTTGTAGTTACAGTCGAAACGTCACGGTACTTGAATTGTAAATGTTGTGGGTTTACTCTCCAACACACCGATGTGCTGAATTAGTCACTAATTGGCATGTTTTGTTTACGTGACAAACTTGACTAAGATTTACGCGAGCTAACCCAAACAAACAAAAACACCCTCTAATAAGTAAATATTTGTATTAATTCCATGAATGGACCTTGGCCTGGAACTGTGGGGATTAAGAAGTTATGGATGCAGCTTCTGTTTGTGCTGCCATCAGAATGACCAACAAATAAATAAATAATACACACGGATTGGTGACTACAGTACTAGACCCCCAGTGCTTTTATATTTAAAAGTGTATGTGCTTTGTGGTTGCTTTATTGCGCGTGTGTACGTACTGTGTAACACTTGTTTGAACGCAGGTGATGGGGTTGTTCATGTTGGGTGTCATTACAGCCAAAAACAAGCAGCAGTACGAAGACCAGGACGCCGTGGTCGACCATGAGGACGGAAATTGGCCTCGCCCGGTCACAACGTACGACAGCAGTACAGGTTTCCCTCCACACATGCACACACCTACGAGTTTCCCACTACAGAGACGAAGATCCCCCATATAGCCTTAACAGACTGTTGTGGCAAGTGCTGTTCGCAAGCACCAATGAAGGTCGGCATGGTATATCAGGGGGTAGGTGGCCAACACCACACCCGGCCGCCTTTGTCTCCCAAGTGGTGACGTATACACACACCGCTCCAGGTATTTATTTGAGGTTGAGTCGACCCAGGACCAGTTCAGATAAATAATCGTCACTGGCGTTGGCCATGAGCGGGACTCCAACTCGCATGTTTGCGGGGTTTGGAGCGTAGCATACTATCCACTGCGCCACTGCTACCTTCACATAACGCACACAGAAACAACACACAGGGACCCACACGCACGGACACACAGGGACCTGCTCAACATTGAAATGTGCAGCCCTTGTGTGGCGGCCTGCGTTGAATTTGGGCGTTCATCTCGTCACCCATACAAAAGGTCTCGACAATCAATGGCAGTCCCCCTTGCCCTGCCTGGCACGCACATCGGGCCAGTCACCCCACGCACAGCACACACAACGTGCGCGTCGCGTATGCCAAATCAAGAGTCGTCCCCGAGTGTCCGGCAAATTGGACCGACTATCCCGGGCCCCGCGCTTCGGGGGAGGCCCCACGTGTAGACATCAGTGTCACATGTAATGCTTCCGGTTTAGTTTGAAGGCATCGGGGGGGGGGCCCACGCACCCCCTATGGACGGCCCTGGTCAAAGCACACGGCAGCGCGGAGCACGCGCGTCACGCGCACGGGCCACGTGCGTCACGGGTACGTGACATCTACAAGGCAAGCACCTGCATCGCGTGGTCATCACTTGTAAGGCATGCCCTTTGTGCATGGGACGTGCGTAGTGTGTGCAACACGTGGCACATGTATGTCACACATGCGCATCGCAATGTGATGTCATGTGTACGTGGACATTTGAATCGCATGTAGCTGTCTGGTGGGCAGGACGGATCTACGCGTGGGCAAGTAAGGGGGTGGCTGAGTAAGACTGATACGGAGACACGTCAAGCCACACACTCACCACACACTCACCGGTACACTCACACACACCACATTCACCGCACACTCACTTACCGGCACACTCGCACACTGGCACTCACTGCACACTCACACACCGCACACTCACCACGCACTCACCGGCACACTGACTGCACATTCACACACACTCAGCGCTCTCACCACGCACTCACTTACCGGCACACTGACTGCACATTCACACACACTCACCGCACACTCACTTACCAACACTCTGACTGCACATTCACACACACCGCACTCACACCGCATTCACACACACTCACACACACTCACACCGCACTCATTCACTCACACACACTCACTCACACACACTCACACAAATTTACACACACTCACCACACACTCACACACACTCACACTCACCGGCACACTCGTGTGCAAGCACACTAGTGAGCTTCCACAAGATGTGCTGCACATTAGTGAGGCCACACACCAGTAGGTTTACACATCAGTGAGCTTACACACTAGTGTGCACACACACAGTCGTAAGCTTACAGATTAGATAGCATACACACCAGCTCACCGGTGAGGTGAGCTACACACTGGTGAGTTAACACACCCACCTGTTCACGTGCGCAAAGCTCTTAACCCTAAACCTAACATATCCCAAATGCCATGGCTAAAGTTATTTTACACACACACGTCCATACACGCATGCGCATATGAAGGCACGCATGCACACATACGTGCACACAAACACACATGCACGCACATGTTTAAACATATACAATTCCATGGCGTTGGACTTGAGACTCCCAGAAGTGGAATCAGGACTCCTGAGTGTGCGATATAGCTCAGTGGGCCTTACTTGGTAAAATTTAAATAATTAATTTAGTTTCAGGATGTAGGGTTCTGAAGATATTTCATCTTTCAGTCCTTTCTGACCGTTTGAGTGTGGGTGAGTGAGTGACAACTACTTATGCATTTTTTGTTATTACAAATACAAGCATTTCCAGCTATTGACATGAAATGTATTAACTCTGGAAGATGATGGTGATACAGGTGGTGGGTAGCGGTAGTGTAGCGTTTAGCACGCTGCGCTACGAACCCGGCGACCCGAGTTAAATTCTCGCTCATGCGCAACGCAGGTAACGACTCTCTGAACCGGTCATGGGCCTCCCCTAGGTCGACTCAGCCTCAAATGAGTACTTGGTGTGGTGTAAACATCACTACTGGGGAGACAAAGGCGGCCGGGCGTGGTGTTGGCCACCCACCCCTCGTGGCCCATGCTGGCCTTCACAGGTACTTGCTTACAGCACTTGCCCCAATAGTCTATTCGGGCTATACGGGGAGTCTTTGCTTTGGTGGTGATAATACAGATGGTGATTGATTATACAGATGGTTAGGATGATGATAATGATACATTTGGTGATGATGGTGGTGATGATGGGACTGTAAGAGTGGTCCTTGAAGATATTTACTGTGTAATATTAAGACACACTAATATAAATGTAATCATTAAAGCACAATTTCTAACACTTGTAATTTCTGTTGAAAGCATGTGCTTTTAATGGTCACGTGTATTTGTACGTGGTTGTGCATGAATGCACGTGTTTTTATTTTCTGTATTAGGTGCTTGACGACAGCCCTTGGCCCAACAGTCTCTATTGGTTGTACAGGAAATCTTTGTGTTTTGATTTACGAATGTTCCATTCACGAAATGTAGTGAAAACGAAATTGACAAATTAAGGATACTTTTCGACTTACAAAATAGAATTTCAGCGGAAACAATATATCACATGGCACGCGCCATGAGATCATCAAGCAAGAAGCTGTCATCCATTCACGACAGTGTCACGGTATCCCCATAGTGCAAAAGTAACGCCTCGTCACCTCTCCAGTCATTCCAACATGCAGATCTTTTGGTGAGTTCCTTGAAGATGTTAATTATTTTTGTTTTAAATTGATTATTATGCAAACGTTGTAATATTTGTTCTCTATTATTTTTTGCATTGTGAAATATTGGTGTTTATTTTGGGTTTATAGTAGAAATGACTGTCTGAAACACATCGCAAGTTTTTCGTATTCAATTAATGGGAAAAGCCATTCCGATTTGCGATATTTTGTTTTACGGGCGTTTTTAGAAGAACGCATCCCTTTCGTAAGTAGAGGCATACATGTACAGGAATCCATTGCCAACCGCTAATTTACCAACCACGAAATTTTAGTAAACACGGATTGACTACTGGACACCTGTTTACTAACCACGAGCATCTCGCTTTGAGTATTCGCGAGTCGCGCCGAGTAGTGAAATCAAAACAACACGATGTACCTTATGGGGGGGGGGGTTCTTGTATTTGTTTTTGTATTTGTACGAGCTGTTGTTTGTTTATGTTACCGATGTTTACGGGGAGCGTTAGTGCAGCGGGTTAGCGAGCTGTACTATAAAGCCATAAATCCTGGTATAATTTCTGCTCATGGCCAACACCAGTGGCAATTATCTGAACCATTCCTGGACCTACCCTCGGCCTCAAATGAGTACTTGGTGCATTGTGAAAACATCAGCACTGGCAGAGACAAACCCCATATGCTGTGCTGGCCTGCATAAGTGCTCATAACGGCACTTACCCAACAGTCTGTTACATGGGGGGATCTTAGTCTTGGCGTGTAAGTGAGAGTTTGTGGACTTTGCATGTTCTTCCCCTGTTGTGCACGCGTTTTCTCAGGGTTCTCAGCTTTCAAAAAAGAACAACCAATTCTAACTGTAAGATATTACCTGCAAATTACTTAAACAAGGATTACACACCGTGGCAACATCGCCCCCTTCTGTGAAAGCTGGACAGGACCCTCCTGCAAAAGAGTGAGACTTCTCTGAATAAACAAATGTAGCACGGCAATCTTTGAGATAATAAAAAAAAACTATTCACCCCTAGAGTGGACAAGGTAGCGAGGGCGATCCTAGCAAGCGAGGGAGCTGTACTCAGACGGAACGGACGACGGCTCCCAGCCGACCTCTTCGCCTTTGTCGATCTTGTCATCGTTGGAGGCCGGTCTCAGCTCTGCGAGGATCGCCTCAAACTTGGGGCGCTCTAACGGCGCGTGGCTCCAGCAGCGGTGCATCACCTTGCGGCTGTGGGGTGAGGGGAGGGTGCAGTGAGGGTGCGAGGAAGGCGAATCGCGCACAAGCTCGGACTGCGCTTTCACCTCTTCCAGTGTGCGTTCGTTCTCAGAATGGTTGAATGAGTGCCGATGATGTTAATGACGTCACAGAGGGGGATGAAGGGGGTCAGGTGGTGAGGGGGGTGAGGGGGGGGTGAGTAGGTAGAGGGTCATGAAGGCATAAAATATCTACAGAATGGATTCACACAGCGGCGTCTAAATGCCACTGCATCTCCATACGTAGTGCAGAAACACTGATCATGTTTATCTTGTAGAGAGAGAAGCAGTCTGTGGGTCTCTACAGTGAGGGAAAAAAGTATTTCATCCCCTGCTGATTTTGTACGTTTGCCCACTGACAAAGAAATGATAAGTCTATCATTTTAATTGTAGGTTTATTTGAACAGTGAGAGACAGAATAACAACAAAAAATCCAGAAAAACGCATGTCAAAAATGTTATGAATTTATTTGCATTTTAATGAGGCAAATAAGTATTTGACCCCTCTGCAAAACATGACTTAGTACTTGGTGGCTAAACCCTTGTTGGAAATCACAGAGGTCAGACGTTTCTTGTAGTTGGACCACCAGGTTTGCACACATCTCAGGAGGGATTTTGTCCCACTCCTCTTTGCAGATCTTCTCCAAGTCATTAAGGTTTCGAGGCTGACGTTTGGCAACGCGAACCTTCAGCTCCCTCCACAGATTTTCTATGGGATTAAGGTCTGGAGACTGGCTAGGCCACTCCAGGACCTTAATGTGCTTCTTCTTGAGCCACTCCTTTGTTGCCTTGGCCGTGTGTTTTTGGTTATTGTCATGCTGGAATACCCATCCACGACCCATTTTCAATGCCCTGGCTGAGGGAAGGAGGTTCTCACCCAAGATTTGATGGTACATGGCCCCGTCCATCGTCCCTTTGATGCGGTGAAGTTGTCCTGTCCCCTTAGCAGAAAAACACCCCCAAAGCATAATGTTTCCACCTCCATGCTTGACGGTGGGGATTGTGTTCTTGGGGTCATAGGCAGCATTCCTCCTCCTCCAAACACGGCGAGTTGAGTTGATGCCAGAGAGCTCCATTTTGGTCTCATCTGACCACAACACTTTCACCCAGTTGTCCTCTGAATCATTCAGATGTTCATTGGCAGGGAAAAAAGTATTTGATCCCCTGCTGATTTTGTACGTTTGCCCACTGATAAAGAAATGATGAGTCTATATTTTTAATGGTAGGTTTATTTGAACAGTGAGAGACAGAATAACAACAAAAAAATCCAGAAAAATGCATGTCAAAAATGTTATAAATTAATTTGCATTTTAATGAGGGAAATAAGTATTTGACCCCCTCTCAATCAGAAAGATTTCTGGCTCCCAGGTATCTTTTATACAGGTAACGAGCCGAGGTTAGGAGCACACTCTTAAAGGGAGTGCTCCTAATCTCAGCTTGTTACTTGTATAAAAGACACCTGTCCACAGAAGCAATCAATCAATCAGATTCCAAACTCTCCACCATGGCCAAGACCAAAGAGCTCTTCAAGGATGTCGGACAAGATTGTAGACCTACACAAGGCTGGAATGGGCTACAAGACCATTGCCAAGCAGCTTGGTGAGAGGTGAGAAGAGTTAAAGCGATTATTCGCAAATGGAAGAAACACAAAAGAATGGTCAATCTCCCTTGGTCTGGGGCTCCATGCAAGATCTCACCTCGTGGAGTTGCAATGATCATGAGAACGGTGAGGTCGTGGATGGGTATTCCAGCATGACAATGACCCAAAACACACGGCCAAGGCAACAAAGGAGGGGCTCAAGAAGAAGCACATTAAGATCCTGGAGTAGCCTAGCCAGTCTCCAGACCTTAATCCCATGGAAAATCTGTGGAGGGAGCGGAAGGTTCGAGATGCCAAACGTCAGCCTCGAAACCTTAATGACTTGGAGAAGATCTGCAAAGAGGAGTGGGACAAAATCCCTCCTGAGATGTGTGCAAACCTGGTGGCCAACTACAAGAAACGTCTGACCTCTGTGATTGCCAACAAGGGTTTTGCCACCAAGTGCAGAGGGGTCAAATACTTATTTCCCTCATTATAATGCAAATCAATTCATAACATTTTTTACATGCATTTTTCTGGATTTTGTTGTTATTCTATCTCTCACTGTTCAAATAAACCTACCATTAAAAATATAGACTGATCATTTCTTTGTCAGTGGGCAAACGTACAAAATCAGCAGGGGATCAAATACTTTTTTCCCTCAATGTATATGTGCTTTCTTGAGCAGGGGGACCTTGCGTGCGCTGCAGGATTTCAGTCCTTAACGGCGTAGTGTGTTACCAATTGTTTTCTTGGTGACTATGGTCCCAGCTGCCTTGAGATCATTGACAAGATCCTCCCGTGTAGTTCTGGGCTGATTCCTCACCGTTCTCATGATCATTGCAATTCCACGAGGTGAGATCTTGCATGGAGCCCCAGGCCGAGGGAGATTGACAGTTCTTTTGTGTTTCTTCCATGATGCGCACCAACTGTTGTCACCTTCTCACCAAGCTGCTTGGCAATGGTCTTGTAGCCCATTCCAGCCTTGTGTAGGTCTATAATCTTGTCCCTGACATCCTTGGAGAGCTCTTTGGTCTTGGCCATGGTGGAGAGTTTGGAATCTGATTGATTGATTGCGTCTGTGGACAGGTGTCTTTTATACAGGTAGCAAGCTGAGATTAGGAGCACTCCCTTTAAGAGTGTGCTCCTAATCTCAGCTCGTTACCTGTATAAAAGACACCTGGGAGCCGCTTTCTGATTGAGAGGGGGTCAAATACTTATTTCCCTCATTAAAATGCAAATCAATTTATAACATTTTTGACATGCGTTTTTCCGGATTTTTTTGTTGTTTTTCTGTCTCTCACTGTTCAAATAAACCTACCATTAAAATTATAGACTGATAATTTCTTTGTCAGTGGGCAAACGTACAAAATCAGCAGGGGATCGAATACTTTTTTCCCTCATTGTATGTGAGGAGTCTGTGGGTCGCAACAGCACGTACGTCTGGAAGTAGGACATTCCAGACTAAGAGGGTTCATAATGGCCGTGTCAACGAGACTGAACCAGCCAGCACAACTCACTGCTAATAACACATCACATAATTCACCCTTAAGCAATTGTTCAATCAATTAATTAAATCACTACAATTAAAATCAAAGAATATCCCAGAACAAACACTTCGCACTCTCCTCCGTCAGCCACCTGCATCGACAATAGAAACGCATCAGTCCAGCAGTGGATAAAACCTGGTGTGGGAGGTATGGGGGGGCAGCTTACACTTGTGGTGGACAGCAGGGGGGTGGCTGCATGCAGTAGCCATCGCAGATCAAGCGGTAGAACTTGTCATCGACTGCCATGCACCAGGGTAAGGGGCCTCTCCTACACCCACACATATCACACACCGAGCGGTACACACGTCACACCGAGGAGCACGCACGTCACACACCGAGCAGGTTGCACAGGTCTCCTTTATCAAGACAAACGTGGAGCAGATTACAACTACAACTCTTCTACGCCTGTCACAATGCCCCCCTCTCCCCCCCCCCCCCCAGTTTATGGGGGGGCGCGGGCCTCACTCCCCCCTTCGCGTCAGCCCCCCCTAATAAATGGTCCGGTTGCATTGTGAATGCACCACTCGAATGACGTGCAGTCCCGTGGCGCACTGTAACGGGCTCGTGATTTACTCAATAAAATTCAACATAAAAAAATAAAAACGATCCCAAGACATTATTTAAAATAAAGTATGGCCATCGTGTGTCAGCATCACAGGCGAAAATTGGCATGTAAAAAAAAACTTCACTGCGACTCACTCAATTGGGATTGCTCGCAGCAAACAGCACTTGACCTGCTTACAGGTTAGGTGCTGAATAACCGTGTGTCACACAGAGAACAGTTGCCACTGAGGCTGCCCTTTTCAAATGCTTGAGATGAGATGTCATTATCGCGTGTAAATGTACACACTAACGAAAAAATTATAAGCGAACTATTATCGTTTCAGGTGGCAGGGTGGTGCAGCGGTGATCTTTGACCCTCGCAACAAGAAGGGCCTTGGTTAATGATCCGACTGGCACTTTGCGGAGTTTTCTACGTTCTCACCTTTGTTCTGTATGGGTTATCCAGTTTGCTCACATAGCTAGAAAACACACAATCACAATGTAACTGGGTATTGGCCAAGCATCCCAATGCTAAAGTTACCTGCAAATTACTTCATTGGGATGACACTCGGCAGCAGAGCCGGATGATGGCATTGCTGGGGCCCTATGCCATTGTCAAGTTTAAGAGGCCCCTTCTATGAATGCCTGTATATTTTTGTCAGCAGAATGAAAATAACTGCTTTGGAGAGTCTTTTTTTCTCACCGATCTTTATTTATTAAGCAATTATGTTAAAACTCGAAACCTCGTGTCCATTTCTTGTTTCGTATTTAGAGATCCCCCCCCTCCCTTAATGCGAGGCCCTAAGCTGCAAGTGTGGCCGGTCTGAGCTCGCCTGTGATGAATCACACGATGAATCACACGTATAATTGTGCACTCTAATTTTCTATGGGTGGCCAGGAGAATTTATTATTATTTAAGTGAATGCAATGGTGATCAGGGGATTGGATCCAGAGCCCCACGTACACAGTAGAGTACAAGGGAACGCCCACAATACAGATTTGAGCTGACCTGCGGATTGAGAAATTGAACTGTTTTGTGACGTGGAGGGTGTTTCTGACCGCTATTATGACCGTCCTGTCCCGACGGGAGGAGAGAGGACAGGGTGGACCGGCTGCATGAGCTTACTCTCCGGCACTGCACAGCACAACATCGCCTCCCTACTGCAAAAATACTCGGCAGGACCCTCCTGAAAATGAAAGTCTTCGGAATCAGTGAGGCCTGTCCTTGGGAGGACAGGCGTAGTCTTGGTCGTCACAAGCGAACATTTGTTTCTCCACATGAATTTGTATCCCCGGGTTACCATCAGGGCTGGGTGCTGCAAGCTTAGCTTCTGAGATCTGATGAGACTGGCCGTTTTTTAAAAGGTAATTTCGGCATCTGGAGCCCAAGCATGCAACAACTTTATGCAACTTCTTGGTTATTTTGATAAAGTCACGTAGAATGGAAATAAAATAATAAAAATAAAACATAATAAAAAATAAAATTCTCACGACGTTTCTGCCAAAACACAAGTAGCCTTCTTCAGGTGAAGGAACAGAACTGGCGGGACAACAGCGCTTCAATAACTGCTGCTAAGATTCCCAGCGTCTTTTAAGCTAGGTGGGAGAGGTAAAGCGCCTTGACAAAGGAGTTTACATATCAAACAGGAGAATTTAGCATTGAAATAGCTGTGTTAAAGTGTTGGATCATCAGGGTGTTAAAGTCAGAAATAAGC
This sequence comes from Petromyzon marinus, assembly GCF_048934315.1. NCBI lineage: Eukaryota > Metazoa > Chordata > Hyperoartia > Petromyzontiformes > Petromyzontidae > Petromyzon > Petromyzon marinus. The sequence continues at coordinate 1,808,751 of NW_027423677.1, read as the reverse complement.
ATGTAACTGGGAGATTAGCATGATGTTAATGTGAGGGATTAGCATGTGACTGGTCACGGAAATAGCTATGTTAAAGTCAAAGTTTACATCTCAACAGAGGCGTTTAGTATATGGATGCTAAAGGACTGCAACTACCCAACTATCATACAATAAACCGATGTGAAAAAAATAAGTATAAACAACATCAATATATCTTCTTTGGTTCTTTCGGTAAAGTCACGTAGAATGAGAATAAAATAATAAATTGATAAAATAAAATAACAATAATATTCTCACGACGTTTCGGCCACAACACAAGCGGCCTTCATCAGGTGAAGGGGGCGAGACTGTCTGGTAGGACAGCGCTGGAGTGAGAGAGCCACGTTCAGATCACGGCTTTTAAGCTGTGTGAGAGGAACAAAGAGCCTTGACAAAGGAATTAGCATAAAATTTAGCATTGAAATGGCTGAATGATTAGCTTGTGACTGGTCACAGAAATAGCTATGTTAAAAGTTAAAGCATACACATCCGCAGAGGCACCCATTGTTAAAAGGAATTAGCATAGAATTTAGCATTGAAATAGCTAAGTTAAGGCATACACATCCGCAGAGGCACCCCTTGACAATGGAATTAGCATAGAATTTAGCATTGAAATAGCTGAGTGATTCGCTTGTAACTGCTACAGAAATAGCTACGTTGAAGTCAGAGCATACACATTCACCGAGGCACTTAGTACAAATCAAACAGGAGAATTTAGCATTGAAATAACTAGGCGAATTTAGCATTGAGATAACTGAGTGATTTGCTAGTGATTGGTCACAGAAATGACTACACATCTGAGCTATTCACAGTACTATATAGTGAACCAATAAAACTAAAATATAAATTACTTTCATGTTATCAATAAACTCTATATTCTCCAATCAGCTAAGCTACCAACAATAAGTCGTTATATATCACAATGCTATATGGCGAAAAAATGGGTGGATTCTTACCCTCAAATTTCCACACCACGGATAGCTACGGGCCCCGTTCAGACGGACGAGTTCGTCCATGGTCGGAACAGAGGAGGGGGAGAGAGACAGCTGCGAGGCCCTAGTATACTCCATGTTGTAAACCATACCATTAACCGTGGTGTGAGAGGTATTAAGAGGCAATGCTGGCGAAAGAGCTGCGGTCTGAAGGTCATCGTAAAAATACAATTAATTAAGAACAGAAATGATTTAACACATCTTTCCAGTGGTTACTAAGCCTGAATCCATCTTCTCGGTTGAAATTGTCTCTGTGCTTGTATATGTGAATGGCCTCATGAACGAATCTCTCATGGTAGCCGGTTGGTTTGCAAAGAACCTCCGTCTTGGAGAAGTCAATGTCATGTGAGCCCACTGAATTGTAACAGTGATCTGCCACGGCAGAGGAGTTCGTCCTACCGTGTTTCAAGTCTGCTTTATGTTCGCGGATGCGGTCCGAGATATGTCTTTTGGTTTCTCCAATGTAGCTACTACCACAGAGGCACTTTAGTTTGTAAACGCCCGGGTACTGTATGTCTGGAAGAGCATCTTTTACAGATGGAACTAAATCACGGATTTTGTGTACTGTGTTGAATCGGACCTGGATCTTGTGTTTATTCAGGATTTTGGAGATATTTTTAGTGACCCCTGCAATGTAGGGTAAGGTGATGGTTTTGAGTGGCTCCACAAGAGGATCCTTCTTCATGACTGGAGTGATGGCTTTGCGGATTGTGTAGTCGGAGTAGCCATTAGCCCTGAGAGCCTGGTGTACGTGCTTGAGTTCACTGGTAATGTGTTCCTGGTTGGAAATGCATTGGGCTCTATGGTATAGAGTCTTGATGAGGGAGTTCTTCTGGGATGGATGGTGGTGGGAATCCGGTTTCAAGTAAGCATCTGTATGGGTAGCTTTCCTGTAGACAGAGTGGCTCATTGAACCATCATGTCTCCTTTTAATTAAGACATCCAAAAAGGGTAGTTTGCCATCTTTTTCGACCTCCATGGTAAATCTGATGGCTGGGTGTATGGAATTGATGTGGTCGCGGAATTGGTCTAGAGCAGGCTGGCCATGTGGCCAGATGACAAAGGTGTCATCAACGTACCTCTTCCATAAGGTCGGGCGTAGAGTGGCAGTCTGGATGGCGTCAGTTTCAAATTCCACACATCCTTAAGATCATTCAACAGACTTCGGGATAAGAAGGCTCAACTAATCGAGTCTCTCACCTTTCTGAAGAGATGCCGCGACTCTAAGGTAATACCAACCGCATTTACACTAACCTCTGCTGTTGCAACTTCTCTCAATGCAAAACGAATTCTAGCTAGAACTAGCCTCGCTCTTATCTCGGAAAAAATCAGACTTACACGCACCGAACTCGATCAGTTAGACAAGACACTCTACAAATCACACTTAAAATTGACAGCAACAATGTCTACATCGGATTGGGAACATGTAGACAATATGACTACCTCTTCGGCTGCCACTATGTCGAACAAATGTAGGGACAATTTGATTTCCAAATTCAATCACCTCTCCAGCAAAAAATCGGATCCACACACCGAAAAGATAGACATCAACAAAGTCGTAATTAATCGCAGTAACAGTTCCATTTCTGATGGTCTGAAATCCGTTTTAGCTAAAGGTCTAAACTTTGCTGTCACACCGAGACACTTACCGGTTAATGATATCATTGCCCATGTCGACGTTGCACTCAAGGGCTTGAGTCACATCTCTGCAGACGTAGCAAGATCTGAAATCGCTGCAACCCTCAAAAACGCTAATTTTCCACCCAGCAACATCAGCAAAGACAAACGTTTTGAATTATCTCAATTAAAAAAGAGGGATGATATTGTCGTTCTCTCAGCCGACAAAGGCAATGCCACTGTCATCATGGACAAAACAGAATATAACAACAAAATTCAAGAACTACTCAACGATGGCAGCTATACAAAAATAAAAAGAGATCCCACCAACAGCCTGGTCACCAAAACGAACAAAATTATCTCTGATTCAACAGCATTAATTGATGAGATCAAACAGTTCTCGTTGAAACCCTCTGCTGCCAGACCACCAAGATTATATGGCCTTCCAAAGATACACAAAGAAGATACACCCCTTCGTCCCATCGTCTCTACTATCAGCTCCCCCACCTACAAACTGGCACGTTTTCTGGCTGATATACTGCGACCTTTCACTGGAAAAACCACCTCTGCGGTACTAAATTCTACTCACCTGGTATCGACAATCAAAGACATTTCCCTGTCCCCAAACGACCTGCTTGTCAGTTTTGATGTGGTGTCCTTGTTCACCAAAGTCCCGGTACCTGACACCATCGCTATCATTGAAGACCTGGTTCATCAAGGACTGCATACTGATGTACCCCCCCTGGTGAGACATTGCTTAACCAACACATACTTCACCTGGAATGGAACTTTCTACAAACAAACTGAGGGCACCCCAATGGGCTCCCCCCTATCTCCGGTTGTAGCCAACGTATTCATGGAAAAATTTGAAACTGACGCCATCCAGACTGCCACTCTACGCCCGACCTTATGGAAGAGGTACGTTGATGACACCTTTGTCATCTGGCCACATGGCCAGCCTGCTCTAGACCAATTCCGCGACCACATCAATTCCATACACCCAGCCATCAGATTTACCATGGAGGTCGAAAAAGATGGCAAACTACCCTTTTTGGATGTCTTAATTAAAAGGAGACATGATGGTTCAATGAGCCACTCTGTCTACAGGAAAGCTACCCATACAGATACTTACTTGAAACCGGATTCCCACCACCATCCATCCCAGAAGAACTCCTTCATCAAGACTCTATACCATAGAGCCCAATGCATTTCCGACCAGGAACACATTACCAGTGAACTCAAGCACGTACACCAGGCTCTCAGGGCTAATGGCTACTCCGACTACACAATCCGCAAAGCCATCACTCCAGTCATGAAGAAGGATCCTCTTGTGGAGCCACTCAAAACCATCACCTTACCCTACATTGCAGGGGTCACTAAAAATATCTCCAAAATCCTGAATAAACACAAGATCCAGGTCCGATTCAACACAGTACACAAAATCCGTGATTTAGTTCCATCTGTAAAAGATGCTCTTCCAGACATACAGTACCCGGGCGTTTACAAACTAAAGTGCCTCTGTGGTAGTAGCTACATTGGAGAAACCAAAAGACATATCTCGGACCGCATCCGCGAACATAAAGCAGACTTGAAACACGGTAGGACGAACTCCTCTGCCGTGGCAGATCACTGTTACAATTCAGTGGGCTCACATGACATTGACTTCTCCAAGACGGAGGTTCTTTGCAAACCAACCGGCTACCATGAGAGATTCGTTCATGAGGCCATTCACATATACAAGCACAGAGACAATTTCAACCGAGAAGATGGATTCAGGCTTAGTAACCACTGGAAAGATGTGTTAAATCATTTCTGTTCTTAATTAATTGTATTTTTACGATGACCTTCAGACCGCAGCTCTTTCGCCAGCATTGCCTCTTAATACCTCTCACACCACGGTTAATGGTATGGTTTACAACATGGAGTATACTAGGGCCTCGCAGCTGTCTCTCTCCCCCTCCTCTGTTCCGACCATGGACGAACTCGTCCGTCTGAACGGGGCCCGTAGCTATCCGTGGTGCGGAAATTTGAGGGTAAGAATCCACCCATTTTTTCGCCATATAGCATTGTGATATATAACGACTTATTGTTGGTAGCTTAGCTGATTGGAGAATATAGAGTTTATTGATAACATGAAGGTAATTTATATTTTAGTTTTATTGGTTCACTATATAGTACTGTGAATAGCTCAGATGTGTAGTCATTTCTGTGACCAGTCACTAGCAAATCACTCAGTTATCTCAATGCTAAATTCGCCTAGTTATTTCAATGCTAAATTCTCCTGTTTGATTTGTACTAAGTGCCTCGGTGAATGTGTATGCTCTGACTTCAACGTAGCTATTTCTGTAGCAGTTACAAGCGAATCACTCAGCTATTTCAATGCTAAATTCTATGCTAATTCCATTGTCAAGGGGTGCCTCTGCGGATGTGTATGCCTTAACTTAGCTATTTCAATGCTAAATTCTATGCTAATTCCTTTTAACAATGGGTGCCTCTGCGGATGTGTATGCTTTAACTTTTAACATAGCTATTTCTGTGACCAGTCACAAGCTAATCATTCAGCCATTTCAATGCTAAATTTTATGCTAATTCCTTTGTCAAGGCTCTTTGTTCCTCTCACACAGCTTAAAAGCCGTGATCTGAACGTGGCTCTCTCACTCCAGCGCTGTCCTACCAGACAGTCTCGCCCCCTTCACCTGATGAAGGCCGCTTGTGTTGTGGCCGAAATGTCGTGAGAATATTATTGTGTTATTTTATTTTATCAATTTATTATTTTATTCTCATTCTACGTGACTTTACCGAAAGAACCAAAGAAGATGAATCATTGCAGTCACGAAAGCTTTAAATCGAAACATCAATATAATAAATGTACTCAATATGTTCTTCAATACGTTGAGCTATAAACATAAAGTAACTGAGTATACACTACACTATATAATGAATACCATATAGTAAACGAATTAATAAAACTAAAATATAAACTACATCAATGTTATTAATAAACTCTATATACTCTCCAATCAGCTGAGCTACTAACAATAAGTCATTATACATTACAATGCCATATGGCGAAAAAAAGGGTGGCGGTTTTTTCCTTCTTTCCAACGTTAGCACCACGGAGAGCGACGAGCCTCGTTCAGACGGACGAGTCCATCCATGCTCGGAACGGAGGAGGGGGGAGAAACAGCCACGATGTGCTGCTCTGTCCTGTGTTGCGTTACAACCATGCCATAAACTAGACTACTATACATTGTAACGTTATACCTTCCAATCTAAACTACATTGTATAATATCGTATACACAGCCCAATGTAAGCTCGAACATTATGCAGTATATTTATGTCTTCAACTAAACTTTTTCCTACATTACACGACTATACACCGTAATATACACTACCATAGACAAACCCACCCTTGAATTATAAAATGCGTTACTTTACACTACCCTATACTTTAAACTGTAAAATGTTAGACTTGTAATATTACACTATGTATTATTCTATCAACCCTACTGTATACCACACTGCTGTATATTCACAATACAATTACGATACTATATATTGCCTTATGAATTATGTTAAACATTACAATGTTATACTATTTATTATTATGTAACATGCTATAAACCATTCCATTGACCGTCGTGTGAAGAGGCAGTGCCAGCGAATGGACTGCAGTCTGAATGTCACCATAAAATACAATCAATTAAGAACTGAAATTGTTTATAACGTCTTTCCAATGAAATTTTGATTTAAAGCTTTCGTGACTGCAGTAATTAATATGCTTAGTTCTTTCGGTAAAGTCACGTTGAAGGGAAACAACAAAATAATAAAATATATATAAAACAATAAAAATTCTCACGACGTTTCGACCATAACACAAACCAATTCCTCAACCACATCAATTCCATACACCCAGCCATCAGATTCACCATGGAGGTCGAAAAAGATGGCAAGCTACCCTTTTTGGATGTCCTAATTAAAAGGAGACCTGATGGTTCAATGAGCCACTCTGTCCACAGGAAAGCTACGCATACGAATGCTTACTTAAAACTGGATTCCCACCACCATCCATGTCAGAAGAACTCCCTCATCAAGACTCTATAGCATAGAGCCCAATGCATTTCCGACCAGGAACACATTGCCAGTGAACTTAAGCACGTACACCAAGCTCTCAAGGCTAATGGTTACTCCGACTACACAATCCGCAAAGCCATCACTCCAGCCATGAAGAAGGATCCTCTTGAGGAGCCATTCAAAACCATCACCTTACCCTACATTGCGGGGGTCACAAAAAAGATCTCCAAAATCCTGAATAAACACAAGATCCAGGTCCGATTCAACACAGTACATAAAATCCGTGATCTGGTTCCGTCTGTAAAAGATGTGGTTCCAGACATACAGTACCCGGGCGTCTACAAACTAAGTTGCCTCTGTGGTAGCAGTTACATTGGAGAAACCAAACGACATATCTGGGACCGCATCCGTGAATATAAAGCAGACTTGAAACACGGTAGAACGAGCACCTCAGCCGTGGCAGATCACTGTTATAATTCAGTGGGCTCACATGACATTGACTTCTCCAAGACGGACGTTCTCTGCAAGCCATCCGGCTACCATGAGAGATTCGTTCATGAGGCCATCCACATATACAAACACAGAAACAATTTCAACCGAGAAGATGGATTCTGGCTTAGTAACCATTGGAAAGATGTTATAAACCATTTTGGTACTTAATTGATTGTATTTTATGGTGACTTTCAGATCGCAGCCCATTCGCTGCCACTGCCTCTTAATACCTTTCACACGACGGTCAATGGTATGGTTTATAGCAGGGGTGTCCAAACTTTTGTTTCCCGAGGGCCACATACAGAAAAATATACGAAGGATTGGGCCACTCACTAGACGTGAGGTATACTGCCTCACTTCTCATGCACTAATATTGTCAAAATCAATCAAATGCAGGTAAATTACGTTTGATTATTGAACATGTTTGAAGAAAAAAAGTCTCCATCATAGCTCTTCATTAGTAGATTTTAATTTTATTTTTTACAAAAAGGTTGGCAGGTAATTCTCTCAGTGACAGCCTCAGATTGGTTCTTAGGGTGCTGATCCCCCTTCATTGTCCATATGAAGGGAGAGACAAGAAGACAAATAGGGGATGTGGATATTTCAAGCTTATTACACAAATAAATTATTGGGCTTGTTAACACATCAACTAACGTTTGTTAAAAAAATTGTCATCAACTTTAATTGACTGAATTTATGAAGTAATTGGGCTTATTAACAAATGAAAACGGTGTGTATATTTTTAACTCACCTGTAATGGGAATAATGTTACGCTCAGTGGGAGCAGTGATGCTGCGCTTTGGTCTGAAGGATAGCTGGCAGGTCAGGAGTAAGTTTGGTGGTTGAGATGCGAAGGACGTCACGTAGATGGCTGTCGGTCGTTCTGGTTCTCAGCCTGCTTTTGTTCAGCGTTAACAGAGAGAATGTCTGCTCACATATGTATGTTGAGCCGAACAGACTCATCATTCGTCTTGCATGGCGTCTCATCAGAGGAAACTTGGCCTTTTCCAAACTCCGGTAGAAGGCAGGTAGGGAGAGAAGCTGATGCTGATTCTTCAGAGAATCATCACACTGAATTTCGATCAGTTCTAATTGCAGACTCTCCTCCACTTCTTTTGCATCCATTGAAAACGGAGCTGCAAACAGTGTGATTTCCTTCTCAATGACAGAAAAATCTTGGAAGTGCTGACTGAATTCTGTCATGAGAGATGTGATCACAGACACATATTCTCCCATTTTTGCAGAGAGCTTGGCATTTGGAAATGCGCATTGATTTCGGTCAGCGTTGGGAAGTGCGCTACATTGAAGTTGCGCAGTTGTGACTCGAAGAGACGGAGCTTCGCACGGAATGCTTTCATGTGCACATACAGCTGTGGTACCAGCTGCTCTTTGCCTTGTAGTCTCTTGTTCGGGGTGTTGAGATGATCAGTGAGATCAACTAAAAAAGCCAGGCCTGCCAACCATAAAGGGTCAATGATCTCATGGAGAGGTCTGCCCTTTTCTTTCAAAAACTTGTCGATATTTGATCTCAGGGAATAACACCACTGCAGCACGGAGCCGCGACTGAGCCAGCGCACTTGAGAATGGTAGAGTAGGTCCCCGTATTCAGCATCGACATCAGAGAGGAACGCTTGCAATTCTCTGTGGTAAAGCCCTCGGGCCATACTTTTTTTGACATTTTTCACAACTGTGTTCATCACATCGCCAAGCTGGATTATCTTGGCACAGAGGGCTTCTTGGTAGATGAATAAGTGCATTTTAACAGTCTCACCTCCGCTCTCCTGCACCTTGGCACTCACTATAGAAGCCATTCCTTTGCGCTCGCCTGTCATTGCTGGAGCCCCATCCGTTGTAATTCCACTTAGCTTGTCCCATTTAAGTCCAGCCTGGTTAATTGAATCTGACACAGCTTCAAAACATATCCTTCCCAGCTGTTGTCCCCTTTAGACTCCGAAGATCAAGCAGTTCCTCCGTAATGCAAAAATTCTCAACTCCCTGCAAAAAAATTAACAGCCGTGCAGTGTCCGTGGCATCTGTGCTCTCATCACATGCAATCGAGTAAAAATCGAAAGCACAAGCTTTATCTGACACTTGCTGTTTTAAGTTAGCCGACAAGTCTTCAATTCGCCGCACAACCTTATTTCTGGACATACTAACATCGTTAAAATCCTGCATTTTCTCCAGGCACATTCCCACGACTTTAGTGAGGCACTGTTTGATGAAGTCACCGTCTGAGAAAGGTTTCCCGTGTAGGGCAATGAGTTGAGCTACTTCATTGCTGGCTATTGTTGCATTTTCTTGAGCTTTGTTAGCATGGAAAAAAAAACCCTGCTGCTGCGTTAGCAGGCTAGCTTGCCATTTGCTTTACCTTCTCTCTCCGCTCGGCGCCAGTGTAGGACGTGAAGGTCTGATGTTTCGTTTCATAATGCCGTCGTACATTGTACTCTTTCATCACGGCAACACTCTCATTACAAATCAAAGAAACACACTTCCCCTTGGTTTCTATGAAAAAAAATTCATTTTTCCACCGAGTCTGAAATTTTCTGCACTCGCTTGCAACCTTGCGTCTCTTCGGTTCCGGCATTTCTGGTGACCCTGAGCAAATGTTTTTTTCGATTGCTTGCTTTGTGGAGACGCTGCCTTGTTCAAGACAATAGCGCCATCTAATGTTTAAATTAAGAAATGCAATACAGTGGGCCATAGTCCATTATATTTTTAAACTTTGATACGGGCCAATTAAAAATGGATGGCGGGCCGCAGTTGGCCCGCGGGCCGTAGTTTGGACACCCCTGGTTTATAGCATGTCATATAATAATAAATAGTATAACATTGTAATGTTTAACATAATTCATAAGGCAATATATAGTATTGTAATTTTATAGTGAATATACAGCTGTGTGGTATACAGTAGGGTTGGTAGAATAATACATAGTGTAATATTACAAGTCTAATATTTTACAGTCTAAAGTATAGGGTAGTCTAAAGTAACGCATTGTATAATTCAAGGGTGGGTTTGTCTATGGTAGTGTATATTACGGTATATAGTTGTGTAATGTAGGAAAAAGTTTATTTGGAGACATATCAATATAATGCATAATGTTAGAGCTTACATTGGGCTGTGTATACGATATTATACAATGTAGTTTAGATTGGAAGGTATAACATTACAATGTATAGTAGTCTAGTTTATGGCATGGTTGTAATGCAACACAGGACAGAGCAGCACATCGTGGTTGTTTCTCCCCCCTCCTCCGTTCCGAGCATGGATGGACTCGTCCATCTGAACGAGGCTCGTCGCTCTCCGTGGTGCTAACGTTGGAAAGAAGGAAAAAACCGCCACCCATTTTTTCGCCATATGGCATTGTAATGTATAATGACTTATTGTTAGTAGCTCAGCTGATGGAGAGTATATAGAGTTCATTGATAACATTGATGTAGTTTGTATTTTAGTTTTTTTTATTAGTTTACTATATGGTATTCATTAGATAGTGTAGTGTATACCCAGTTACTTTATGTTTATAGCTCAATTTATTGAAGAATATATTGAGTACATTTATTATATTGATGAAGTTTCTACTTAGTTTTTTTCACATCGGTTTATTGTATGATAGTTGGGTAGTTGCAGTCCTTTAGCGTCCATATACTAAATGCCTCTGTTGAGATGGAAACTTTGACTTTAACATAGCTATTTCCGTGACCAGTCACATGCTAATCCCTCACATTAACATAATGCTAATCTCCCAGTTACATGCTAATTTCTGACTTTAACACCCTGCTGATCCAACACTTTAACGCAGCTATTTCAATGCTAAATTATCCTGTTTGATATGTAAACTCCTTTGTCAAGGCGCTTTACCTCTCCCACCTAGTTTAAACGACACTGCGAATCTTAGCAGCAGTCATTGAAGTGCTGTCGTCCCGACAGTTCTGTTCCTTCACCTGAAGAAGGCTACTTGTTTTGTGGCCGAAACGTCGTGAAAATTTTATTTTTTATTACGTTTTTTTTTTCCATTCTACGTTACTTTACCGAAAGAACCAAGAGGATGAATCCCTGCAGTCACGAAAGCTTTAAATCTGAACTTTATGCAATTAAAAATCATAGTGTAAGATAAGACTACAATCGTTGCCTGCTGTGAGGATCTTCTGTACTCAGGGCCCCGAATGTTTGTGGCAAGTGAAAGTTTGTCTCAGCAAAATATAAGATTTCTCACAGTAGCATACCGTATGACCACACGTCGCTCTGCACCTTGTAGAGCCCATGGAACATGCTTTCTGAAGACATCCACTTTACAGGCAGAGGCACCTAATGGACATGACCGCATGGCCACAAGCACAACAACAATACGTTCAGTAAATTCAGTTCAGGCCGATGCATCGCGATTCGTCATACGTTTTTTGCGTCAGGCCACATTCATCTGGCCAAATTAGCGTCATCTAGCCCTCCACTACTCTGAAGGGTTAAATGTGTAGTGACATCACGGGATGTCACTGTGTAGTGCCGGCCCTAGAGAGGCACGGCGTGCGGTGTATTGACATCGCAGATACCACTCTGGTGTGGGTGTAGTACCGGCCCTAGAGGGGCTCGGTCAGCGCTGATTGATCCCGCTGGATGGCATCACGCTTGGCGTGCAGTGCCAACCCAACAGGATAGGGTGTGGGAGTGCCGGCCGTAGAAAACGGGTTACTAAATGCTATGGCACTCTAGTTGACCCGAGAGGACACGTGACCGGTTAAGTCTACAAAGGGGCCCCAAGTGGGGGCTAGGGGTGGTCACGTGGTCGGGGTCCAGATCCTGCTGTTCGATGATTCTAGAAGGTGGTCGTGGCCAAGGGCGGAGCCAGCCACGCCACAGAGAATATAAGCCGGGTCCCCCAGAGGGACCGGCGTTGTTGTTCATCCTGAAGAACCTTTGTCTACGTCTACGTTCTACCGAGTCTCCAACACATGGACTGGGACCCGAGCTGTGGTCCCGTTCTGTCGTAGCTTGTCATGTTGTAATTAGTGTAGTTAGCCTGGTGGTCGCCACCACAGGTTGTTATTCTGGGTCAGTTACCCCGTGTACCACATGGGGGGGGGGGGGGGGGAGGAAGGGGATTTGTGAAATTGCCCCATATTTTGAACTGTCGGCAGAGCAGGGAGATTGAATCCAATTGCCGACCTCTGGATTGCAAGTCCAGGGTGGGAGAGCCATTGCACCACCGTGTGTGGCAGCACCCCCCACTCTTTTTTTCTTAGGGGCTGTGCAAAATAAAATAAAAACATTGAGTACAATTAAAGTGATGGGCCTTCCATTCCGATGATGGTGATGACATTGGCGATACTGATAATGATGCTGATGATGCTAAGTAAGGTGAAGGACTCACTTTGCCCTTCACCACGTAGTTGGGGTCAGTCTGGACGTTCCGTGCCAGCCCAAAGTCGCAAATCTTGGCGATGTGTCCATGCGTTTCCAGCAAATTCCTCGCGGTGGATGCACTAAAAAAAGAAAAAAAATCCCTGTGTGGCCTTCAACAAACTTGGGGCAACTTCTGTGAAGGTCGGCCACGGTACACGACGGGGTGGGTGCCCAGCACCACGCTCGGCCGCCTTTGTCTCCCCAGTGTAGATGTTTACACACCGCACCAGGTACTCATTTGAGACTGAGTCCATCTGGGGAGGCCCAAGACCGGTTCAGATAATTGTCACTGGTGTTGGCCGTGAGCGGGAATCGAACTCTGGACATTGGGTTCGTAGTGCAGTGAACTAACCACTGAGCGACCACTCGCCACCCAGACAGACATATTAAGGGCAACAAAGACGTGCACCACAGACACAGTCACATACAAAGACACAGTTAAACACGCACAGTCACAGAGACACAGTTAAACATACTCTTTGGTTCTTTCGGTAAAGTAACATAGGTATAAAATAAAACAAATCACGACGTTTCGGGCGCAACACAAGTGTCCCTCATCAGGTGGGAAAGCATGATCTGCTGCTGAGGCAGACTGTTTTAAAAGGTTTGAAATAGGTGTAGCCTAAGGGTCATAAAGAAGTGGGCGGGGCTAGTGATGTTAATGTGAGAAATTAGCATGTAAATGTAAGATCGGAGAGCGGCCTCCTCGACGAGGGCTTCAAATCAAGACAGTTAAACACGCGCAGTCACACATGGTCAAATTGAAACACAGAGGTGAATTTCCGGAGGTTCTTAAAGATGGTCAAGGCCCTGTAGGGATAGAGACAGACAGGCACGGAGATACATACAGAGAGACACAGAGACAGGTTAAAATCATCACGTATTTTTATCATTATGTTCCACCACTCTTTTAACCGAGGAGAGAGGCTCACTGCTGATTCACTCCTCTCGCGACTCACGTTCTTGTGAGCGAGGAAGGCCATACCGCTCGCGACCTGCTCCGAGAAGCTCGGGAGGTTGTCCACCCCGGATGGAGTAGAGTCGCTCACGATCGCTTCTCTCTCCGACGACGACACGTCCCAGCCTGCGGCGCACAAGGAAGCCCGGACGATTCAGAAATGCCCTAACTATAGAGTATCTATAGTAGATCATCGATTATTCGGCGGCTACAGGGGGGAAGGGGACGCCAAATTTTTTAACAACGCCGGATATTCACTACATAATAATTTTAAAAAGCTAATTTTTTGCACATTCTTGCATAGCATTGTTTTTAAATGTTGTGAATGTTTTGTTGTCTTTTAAATTAGTTTACTATATGAAATTGGTGTGAATAAACATACAAATACACAGAAATAAATATCCTACTGTAAAATGTAACCTATTTACTGTACCATACTTACCAATCCAATCTCGAAGACTCTGAATGGAGTGATGTATATACGTGCAGTATTGTCATTTTTTTAAAGTTGTATTTAGTGTATAATGTACCGTCTGTAATATTTAACACTGAAATGAAGTCGGTGGCCGCTCTGGTTAATACCGCGGTCTACTTCGCAGTAGACACAGTTAGAGCGAACACGTACATGATTAGAAAAAGAGAGTCGGCCAAGTGTTGTGTGGTGTAATTACCCAAATTTGAGAAATTTACTCGCAAATTATTCCATCGGGGAAGCTGCCTAATAACATCACAAACCCACTTGGCAGGGTAAAGCCCGCTTGCAAGGCTGTGGCTGCACAGGGGCAGCTGCCCTCAGTCCATGGAAACTGGTACTGATGTAGTTTACGAATCGCCATGGGCGGCATGGTGGCACATTGGTAAGTAACCCTTGCGCCTTGCAGCAAGAAAGCTGGGTTTGATTCCCAACTCGGGCGCGTTTTGGCGTGGAGTTGTCATCTTCTCTCGCCCTGTTCGTCAGAGTGTGTAAGTGCAATGAAGTGTTTGAGTGAATGTGTGAGCGAGTGAGTTAGCGTGAATGTGTGAGTGTGTGAAGATTGTATGTTCTCCCCCTCTTCTGGGTCTCCTCCGTGTTCTCGAGTTTCCTCCCATAGTAAAAAAAAAATACCCAATACAACGAGTCTGGCATTGGGCAAAACATCCCAATACTGAAAAATCACCTGCAAATTACTCAATTGGGACTACACAGTGACGGCAAAAACTTCGCAGGACCCTCATGAAGAAGTCTTGAGTTTTTGCACAGTAAACAAATGTAATAATAAATCTTGACTTAAAGCTTTTGTAACTGCAGGAAGACATTCTTTGGGTCTTTCGGTAACGTCACGTAAATAGGTTCAAATGAAATAACCAAAAATAACAAAAAACTACACGTTTCGATCACAACACAAGCTTTTGTCATCAGGAAGAAAAAAAGAGAGGGGGACAGCTGCTGAGGCAGACAGTCTGCCTTATCTCAACCGGTGTTGTGCCTATCCTAGGTAAACTCTGTCTTAAATGAGTACCTGGTGCAGTGTGTAGACATGAGCACTGGGGAGACAGAGGTGGCTGCATGCGCGTGGTGCTGGCCACCCACCTCCTCGTGGGCCATGCCGCCTAACAGCAGCACAGTCTGTTAAGGCTTATTTGGGTGATCTTCATCTTTGTTGTACGCTTGTGCCATCTTGTGTGTCCGCTGTCACAGATTCCAGGCTACAACCCTCCGGAGTCCACCCCATGGGGCTCCCCTTCTCCCCCGGCCCAAAAAACCCAGACAGTACTCGTGCATCATGCATGCGGTGTCAGCAAGAGGTAAGAGGTGCATGAGTGGGCACACACTCTGGGTTTTACATCTGCAGAGTTAGTTAAGTGTACATTGTGCTCACAAGCAGAGGTGAACAATAAAAAAATCAGTGGCGGTTATGAGAAACACTACCCTGAAGTAACGGGCGGTTTGCACTCTGAACTTGCAATCCAGAAGTTACTGGTTCGTTTTCCCATCGCAGCGTTTGAAACAGTATCGCAATTTTCTTAAATTTACAATTTTTACCTTTCCAACCAGTACAAACAGCCAGGTGAGGTGTATAAGCGTCACTATGTATGAATAGTTTAGGACATCTTATGCCCACTTCTTAACCAGCCAAAACACTGACCCCCTTGTGACGAAGGTGATTTCACAAAAATATTGGTTACTGACTCGATGGTGTTTATTGACTAACCACAAAACACTGTGATCCATTCTGGTATATCTCAAGATGTTCCGTGATCCACCAGAAAGCTATGAACAACAGTTACCCGGATGGATTTAACCGAGTAATACAACACGACAGACATGCCAAGTGCTAGTGCGATCTATTGGTAGAAAAGTTATGTTTTTAATCCATGAATTCTTAGTCAGGGATTCTTATTTGCCATCGACTATGAGGATTATTACTTTATATTAGAGGTGTTTGTTCTTATTTGTCCTGAGATCCACAACCACCATTTTTTGCGATCATCCACCTCTGAATCGCGATCAACATATCGGCCACCACTTATCTAAAGTTCAAAACCTGCAATTCTGCCAGACTTGGCCTGCAGGAATGGGCCTTTAGGGCGGCCACTCAGAGGGCAAAACTCTGTGGGGAATACAAGCAACAGCTTCGTAGGCTGTGTCTCCACTCTCACAGTCACAAAGCGTAATTGTACATGGTGATACCTGCACGGGTCACGTGATGGATAGCCAATTGAATGTTTACATCGCGAGAGGATTTCCTGCAAGGCATGTTAGGTTTACTTATTCTTGTGAGGAGCCGTTTACGTTATGAAGGGGTAGGGATGAGCTGCATAGAGCAAAGTGAATATGAAATTCCCCGAGCTGTTGCTGTTTAAACCGTGGTGGGTTTAAAGGAGACACGAGGTGTTTTACGCAGCAGACCCCCATCGGCCTCTGTGTGAACACACAAGGAGTGTTTTTGTAAGAAAAATGTCGGGTTGTCAGAAAATTGAAAGGTTTGTTTTCAAATGCGCAGTTCAATTTCGTTAGAGCTACTATTTTCCTTTAGACGTGCAAAGATAATTTATGACAAAAACATTGACACGTTTGCAAATTGTTTTGTAAATGGTCGTAACTTTGCTCACGTATATACTTGGGCAATAATTCTCAACAGTGGTAAAAATTTAAGCGAGTTGACGTCTTCGACACTTTGTAAATGTCTTTCAACTTTTTTAGCTGAATCGTATATGTACAAGCATAAACACGTAATTAGTTCTACGCATTTATATACAAAATTAAACCGATTTATTTTCCATGCATGCTCTGTTGTCTTGGTTACTGTAAGTCGTTACGTGTACCACTGCTGGATGAACATCTCGCCACGTTGTGTTGTTGGACGTCAGGTTTAGCTTGACCATACTTCACCATGCTGGTCATTGTTGGATGATAATAATATCCACTTGTAACGCGCCACCGCATGGTATTCGCTTGCTCTCGAATAGAGAGTTATGTACCACCGTTTCACATGCAAAATCGATTCTCAATCCCTGGGCCAACTTGCTCCTGATTAACATTCGATTTGCCACGTTTAGATCTCGGAGGTGATTGAATCCGCGGGCTTCCAGGCTTGTTGAGCCACTCAGAGGAGGAATTAAAGCAAATTGTTTCCAAAGCAAAGCGCGAGCTCGAATGTTTGTCCGTGTTCTCTTCAAACCACCAGTTGAAGGCTGGCCTCTGCCCACTTCGACCGTGCGGAGGCCCTGGCCATCGGGGAGGCCCCCTGGCCCCCGTGGTGCCTCACCACAAACGTGGGGCCCGGTGGGCCGCGTCGACTGCCGTGACCGCGTACAGGCGGTGAAACTGCCACACATGAACCATAATACCTTGCTGATCTCGTGTCAAGGAGAATAAACCAGCAGACCTTCGTTAACAATGGGAATGATCGGTAAGGGAACACATTGGGCTCTACAGAGGCACTCCACTATTATACACCACTACTCTACAGTACACATTGGGCTCTATGGAGGCCTGTCGTTAATGAATTACTCGTTAACATGGGGTGGTCGTTAAGAGGGGTTCTATTATATATAACAAGTTTAAATATTTAATAAGTTAATAGAGAGTACTCAACTGAGATGGCGGATGAGTTTGCTAAACTCACAATACAAAGGCCACTGTCCCAGCCTCTGTGGTTGGACCATCTCTAGCTCCACCCACCTACCTTGATGCACCTATCTCAGGCCTATATAAGACCTTGTCTCAGCAACTTTCTCTCTCACCTGACCTGAAGACGATTGCTTGTGTTGCGATCGAAACGTCGTGATATTTGTATTATTTTTTATCTACGTGGCTTTACCAAAGGACCCATAGAATAGAATCATAAACAGGTTACGTCCTCTACATGGACCCCCCCCCCCTCATTATTAATAATGAGCAGGTGACGTCCTCCAAATGGACACCCCCCTCCATTGATAATAATTAGCGGGTGACATCACTCCACATGGGAGGGGCGAGGTGCCTCCTCTCCCCTCCTAAGCGTCAACTTATAAACTCACTACAAAGGCAGAACCCTCACGTAACGCGATCTCCATAACGCTATTGTAAAAAGGACGTCATGATGAACAAGGGATTATAACCTTTAAATGAAATAGGTCTGTCACCGCGGCCTTACAAATTGCACACAAATGGATGCAATGAATATCACTTCGTGGTCTGCTTTGCGCTTGCAAGTTTCAGATTTACTGCAATACACCCATGCTTGGACGGGCAAAAGGCTAGTAAACAAATAATCCCCTCGCCCGCTCCCCACCACGATATCACACAATGATATAGTACTTCCTTGTACAGTATACCCAATAAAGACCAAATCTAATCCCCATGATAGGTAAATTGATATACAGAGCTTGCCGGCGATAGGTCTAAACCACGAACTATGAACTCGTGATATTCAAGGGTCTCCCGTATTTGGAGTTTGCATGTTCTCCCCATGGTCACGTTGAGATAATGACTGCTATGAATTTTCACATAAGCCACCTCGTTGAGCAATCATATGTGGCCAGGCTGCTTCTGGAAAAGAGCTATATATCTCAGTGGGCCTTACCTGGTCAAATAAAAATAGGTTGCTTACAGGAGTTGAATGGATTGCCACATCACAGGGATGTGAGGAATCGCAGCATGGAGAGGGCTTCATCCAGCAGTGGATTGAGTGTTCTTGTTGAAACGTGTGTATTTAATATTTCTTTGATGTTCTTTTAGTCTCGTGCTGATCATTCGTCCTGTTTGCCCAACATAACATTTGCCACAAGTGCAGTTAATCCTGTACAAACCTTCTGTTGATAGCTTAGGTAATACATATTTTATACCAGAAGTCGAGTTCAAGAAACATAAGTACGTTTTTATTTCAACTGAAATATATATACATATATAAATATACATGTCCATACAACCACGTCTCAATGTCTATGTCTGGGAGAACACGCTAGTTTCTCCCTCTGCGGAGTCTCCACCACTTTTCTTTCTTCTTGTTTCCCAGCTCCTGGTCTTGGTGCTCCTTCCCTCTGTCTCCTCCTCGTTCCTTCTCTTCTTCCTCATCTTTCTCCAGCTGCCGTGTGCAGCACATGAAGCTCCAAATTGCCCAACGCCAGAAACTGTTCTTTCTCTCTCCCTTAGAAGATGGGATGTGCTTAATCTCTTTCTTCTCTTCCTGAACACTCTCTGCCCTCCAAGGTTGCTCACATCTTCCTTCCTCATTCACCACTTCCTGCTTTGTATCGTCTTCAATCGTGTCGACCTCCTTCAGCTCTACCTCATTTGCCTCTAACTCAATAGCTCCTACTTCTTTTGCGTCTACCTCTATTGCCTCTACATCATTCGCCTCTACCAAAATCGCCTCACTCTCCTCCACCTCAATAGCCCCTACCTCCACTTCTACCTCAATCACCTCTACGTCATTCACCTCTAACTCATTCGGCTCTACCTCCATAACCACCTCCTGCTTGGCCTCTCCCTCAATCTCCTCTACCTCTTTTGCCACTTCCTGGATGGCATCTACTTCATATGCCTCAACCTCATTTGCCCCTTCCTGCTTTATCTCCTCCACCATGTTCTCAACTTTTTTTGCCATTTCCTGTTTGGCCTTTAGCTCATTTGTGTCTACCTCATTGATCAAGACCTGCATGGCCTTTTCTTCGATCGTGTCGACCTGAATTGCCTTGACCTGTTTCACCAATTCCTGCTTTGTATCTCTCTCAATCCCTTCTACGACATTGGCCACAACCTCTTTCACCACTTCCTGCTTGGCCACTGCATCTACCTCAATCACCGCTACCTCTACCTCACTCGCCTCTAGCTCACTCGCCACTTCCTTCTTGGGCTCTCCATCATTCCCCTCTCTCTCAATCTCGTTTACCTTCATCTCTTCTACTTCCCGAACTTTCATCTCAATCCTTCGTAGCTTCCTATTCCTATGTTTCCTCTTAACACAATCCTCTCCCTCTTTCTTTGTCTCCACAACATTCTCAACTTTCTCCGCCACTTCCTGTTTGGCCATTCCCTCATTCCCATCTACCTCACTTGCCTCTACCTCTTTCCCTAAGTCCTCCTTGGCATCTCTCTCAATCCCTTCTATGACATTGGCCACTACCTCTTTCACAAATTCCTGTGTGGCCACTGCATCTACCTCAATCACCGCTACCTCTACCTCATTTGCCTCTACCTCACTCGCCACTTCCTTCTTGGGTTCTCCATCATTCCCCTCTCTCTCAATCTCGTTTTCCTTCATCTCTTCTACTTCCCGAACTTTCATCTCAATCCTTCGTAGCTTCCTATTCCTACGTTTCCTCTGAACACAATCCTCTCCCTCTTTCTTTGTCTCTACAATATTCTCAACTTTCTCCGCCACTTCCTGTTTGGCCATTCCCTCATTCCGATCGACCTCATTTGGCTCTACCTCTTCTGCTAATTCCTGTTTTGCATCTCTCTCAATACCCTCTATGACATTGGCTGCTATATCTTTTACCACTTCCTGCTTGGCCACTGCTTCTACCTCAATCCCCGCTACCTCTGCCTCATTCGCTAATTCCCGCTTGCCATCTCCTTCTAATACCTCTACCTTATTCAACTCTACCTCATTCATCACATCCTCCAAAGCCACTGCCTCAATCATCTCTACCTCAATCGTCCCAACCTCCACCACTTCCTGCATGGGCTCTCCCTCACTCCCCTCTCTCTCAGCCACCTCTTCTTTCACTGTCTCCAGAACTTTCTTCTTGTTCTTGTGTTTCTTCCTATTCCTACGTTTCCTCTGAACACCATCCTCTCCCTCTTTCTTTGTCTCCACAACATTATCAACTTTCTTAGCCACTTCCTGTTTGGCTATTCCCTCATTCCCATTTACCTCACTTGCCTCTACCTCTTTCCCTAAGTTCTCCTTGACATCTCTCTCAATCCCTTCTACGCCATTGGCCACTACCTCTTTCACAAATTCCTGTGTGGCCACTGCATCTACCTCAATCACCGCTACCTCTACCTCACTCGCCACTTCCTTCTTGGGCTCTCCATCATTCCCCTCTCCCTCAATCTCGTTTTCCTTCATCTCTTCTACTTCCCGCACTTTCATCTCAGTCCTTCGTAGCTTCCTATTCCTACGTTTCCTCTGAACACCATCCTCTCCCTCTTTCTTTGTCTCCACAACATTCTCAACTTTCTCCGCCACTTCCTGTTTGGCCATTCCCTCATTCCCATCGACCTCATTTGGCTCTACCTCTTCTGCTAATACCTGTTTTGCATCTCTCTCAATCCCCTCTATGACATTGGCCGCTATATCTTTCACCACTTCCTGCTTGGCCACTGCTTCTACCTCAATCACCGCTACCTCTGCCTCATTCGCTAATTCCCGCTTGCCATCTCCTTCTAACACCTCTACCTTATTCAACTCTACCTCATTCATCACATCCTCCAAAGCCACTGCCTCAATCATCTCTACCTCAATCGTCCCAACCTCCACCACTTCCTGCATGGGCTCTCCCTCACTCCCCTCTCTCTCAGCCACCTCTTCTTTCACTGTCTCCTCCAGAACTTTATCCTTGTTCTTATGTTTCTTGCTATTACTACGTTTCCTCTGAACACCACCCTCTCCCTCTTTCTTTGTCTCCACAACATCAACTTTCTTAGCCACTTCCTGTTTGGCTATTCCCTCATTCCCATCTACCTCACTTGCCTCTACCTCTTTCCCTAAGTCCTCCTTGGCATCTCTCTCAATCCCTTCTACGACACTGGCCACTATCTCTTTCACATATTCCTGTGTGACTACTGCATCTACCTCAATCACCGCTACCTCTACCTCATTCGCCTCTAGCTCACTCGCCACTTCGTTCTTGGGCTCTCCATCATTCCCCTCTCTCTCAATCTCGTTTACCTTCATCTCTTCTACTTCCCGAACTTTCATCTCAATCCTTCGTAGCTTCCTATTCCTACGTTTCCTCTTAACACAATCCTCTCCCTCTTTCTTTGTCTCCACAACATTCTCAACTTTCTCCGCCACTTCCTTTTTGGCCATTCCCTCATTCCCATCTACCTCACTTGCCTCTACCTCTTTCCCTAAGTCCTCCTTGGCATCTCTCTCAATCCCTTCTATGACATTGGCCACTACCTCTTTCACAAATTCCTGTTTGGCCACTGCATCTACCTCAATCACCGCTACCTCTACCTCATTTGCCTCTACCTCACTCGCCACTTCCTTCTTGGGTTCTCCATCATTCCCCTCTCTCTCAATCTCGTTTTCCTTCATCTCTTCTACTTCCCGAACTTTCATCTCAATCCTTCGTAGCTTCCTATTCCTACGTTTCCTCTTAACACAATCCTCTCCCTCTTTCTTTGTCTCCACAACATTCTCAACTTTCTCCGCCACTTCCTGTTTGGCCATTCCCTCATTCCGATCGACCTCATTTGGCTCTACCTCTTCTGCTAATACCTGTTTTGCATCTCTCTCAATCCCCTCTATGACATTGTCTGCTATATCTTTTACCACTTCCTGCTTGGCCACTGCTTCTACCTCAATCCCCGCTACCTCTGCCTCATTCGCTAATTCCCGCTTGCCATCTCCTTCTAATACCTCCACCTTATTCAACTCTACCTCATTCATCACATCCTCCAAAGCCACTGCCTCAATCATCTCTACCTCAATCGTCTCAACCTCCACCACTTCCTGCATGGGCTCTCCCTCACTCCCCTCTCTCTCAGCCACCTCTTCTTTCACTGTCTCCTCCAGAACTTTCTTCTTGTTCTTATGTTTCTTCCTATTCCCACGTTTTCTCTTCATACCATTTCTCTCCCCCACTTTCTCCATCTCTTCAATCTCGTTCTCAACCTTGTTGCTATTCTGATATGTCTGCTTCACATCCTCATTATTGGTGCTGACTCCTGCCTGCTGCTGCTCTTCTGCCTTTTGCTGCTGCTGCTGCTGGTGGTGGATGATGAAGCTCTTCAGCTCAGTGCTGTTCTGGAATTGCAGCAGCTCCCGCTGATATTTGGCCTGCTGCTGTGCACAATGATCCAGCAGGATCATCTCAAGCTCCAGAATCTGGCGCTTAGCTTCTAGTCTTGTGTCAACGAGGAACCTCTTTCGCTGCCCCTTCGAGCGACGGTCTGGGGAGTCACATGGGGAGGAGAGAGCAGCACCACAATTGATTCGTTAATGGGTATTCGAGTATTTCCTGTATGATAATAGGTTTTTCCCGTTTTTACTGGCAACAAAACAGGTGTTAAGATGTTAAAACACCAAACTGAAACCTTTTACAAGGAATCATGTCTGCATTCACCATGATGCTTGTGGTCAGAATGCAAACAAAAAACATACTCTGATAATATATGCATTGTCCTTGAAACTGATTGGTCCACACCAGGGACAGCTTTCTTTTGAGCCTCGTCTCAAACGGTGTTAGACCAGAGGACGCCAAAAGGCGTATTTCCTGTATGTTATTTTGGTAAAGAAACTTGGCACCATTGACAGGAATCTAACTTAACTTGAGACCGATGTAACAATGATAACACTGTAGGGAGGTCTGGAGGTTGACTCATGTGCCGGAGACACCTCCTCCTCCAAATAACTTCATTAGGATTATGGGCTGGTTGGGGAGGCCATATTAAGTTTGCGAGGTCTGGAAACTCCAGGGCAAACATAGATAAACTTCCGTTATCTCAGAAAAAGTAAGATGGATTGATGAGCAAGCTGTGGAGGTCTGGCTAAATTTATAAGATGTCCATTGTTTCACAAGAGAGAACATGAATTGGATAAGAAATACACTATTAATTCTTATACACTGGTCCATTCATACAATTAGTATATTAGTGGGCTACGTTAGAGAAGATAAAGGGAGGAGAGGAGAAGAGGAGGGGGCCCAAAGGGGCCAGAGAGCCAGGGGCAACCCTAATGTTTATGTTGGCTGGATAGCATGTGCTCCCGTGCATGTGAGGTTGCTCTCAACAGAAGTCATTCCTTGCACGAGAATGGCTGAAACGCTGAGTAACCACTCAGAGGTATAGTGGTTAAGCAGTGGAGACGGTATAGTGGTAAAACAGTGGAGATTTTAAAAGCAAAGTTTAAGATTTGCATTTGTCAATTTATATTGAGCCGATACATATGGCAAGTGAAATTAAGAAGACTTAAAGTGAGTTTTGCAGAAAGAGAGGATACATGTGTGTCTCTTGGAGAAGGAAAGTCATTGCTCAAAACTGTGCTGCAAGGTCACGTGCCATGAATCACATGAGTTTAGAAAAAACGTGACTGTAAACCAACAAGCCTGTGAATAATTATCATGGTGAAGACACCTCTATACGTTGGATACTGAAGGAATTCCATCATGCTACACATCGTCAAAGCCCGACAAAACCTGACATTCGAGAAAGAAGTACAATTGCATCGTTCTACACATCGTCAATACCCCACCACTGTGTGTAACGACTTTACATCTGCCGGCACTGCGGGTTTCTAAACGCCTGCCATGTCACCTTCTCAACACTAGCGTCTGAGACCGTCTGATACAGACTGAAAGCTTATTTCCTTTGTTGCACTGTTTGTCTTTTCATGAATGTCATATTGTGCACTGGGTTATGCCTTATTAACCTAAATTCTGAATTTAGCTATTCATGTATTTCTATTACAGTATCACATATTCTTTGGACCAAGTGTCAATTGCCTATTTGATGACTGGTACTCTGATTCTCATTTTTACAAATCAGGGACTTGTTTTAATTAAAATGTGTCTGTGTGTGTGGTTGAACGGTGTAACAAATCCATGCGTTACATGTGTAGTGTTGCAGCGCCGACCTGGTCAAGGCCTATGATACAATCAGTAGGCCAGGGCTCTGGATTGTTACTCGTATTTCCGGAGTCCCTAACCCTCTGCTCACAATCATTAAGGACCTTCACGATGGTGGGCAGGCCCGGATAAAGTTGCGTGCCCGGGAGTCAGAGAAATTTCCTGTTTACAGTGGGGTGCGACAGGGATCTACTCTGGCTGACACATTATTTAGCATCATCTTCGACCACATAGTTCGAGAAGTTTTTTTATGGCTGTACCGGTGGATTTTTTAATATTTGCTACAGATACAATGGGAGGCTGATTGATGCCTGGGTGAGGTCAAGGGATGGCTCCCAACTGGTCAACCATGTTATGTACACTGATCATTTGGAAGTTGATGCTCACACTGAAAAATAGTTGGAGGTTCTGCTGCTAAGCCTGGAGCATGTGACAAAGAGGTGGTGCCTTACCATCAGCCCCACCAAAACTAAGCACCCGCCTGAGTATTTTGTGTAATTTAATACTCCGCCCCCTCAACTACTCTTGAGTGATGGGGTAATTGTAGAGAGAAGTTTACGTACCTGGATAGTGTGCTTATGCAAAAATTCTGGTTTGGCAGCAGAGGTCTCACTCCGAATAGGTCAAGTGGCATATTTTCATCAGCTTCGTAACACTTTGGGGTATCTACCTGGTCTGTCACTCGACACAAAACGCTGGGTCTTCTTGGCCAATGATAGAATAAATAAAAAATCTGAACCAGCTTTACACTTTCAGACTGGCCTGCCTACGATCCACCCTGGGTTTAACTAGGCTGGAATGTGTGAAGAGCTCACAGTGAGCTCCACTGGTGGGCAGGGCTGCATTGCCTGGGTCATGTAGCCTGCTTGCTCAGCCACCGCATGCCCAAGCAGCCTCTGTTTTTCCAGATAGAGGGGGCTAAATGGGCGTGGCACGGCCTGGAGAAGAGATGGACTGATGCAGTACAGGAGGATACGGAACTAAGTGGACTTGCCAAAGACTGGTACCACTGGTGTCAAGATCTGCCTCTATGGAGGAAGCTCGTGAAGGATGCTTATGGGAAGTTGGTGGCAGTTGCCGTCAAGCAAAAAGGAGGGTGAGAGGAGCGACGCTCACAACAACAGACGGTGCACTGGATGACTAAAACGCAGCAAGTTGGCACAGTAGGATGCAAAGGTGGTGCGTCTGCCAGTCATCTCAGTCAGTCAACCCATCGCACTGGGGTCTGTCCCCTGATCTCCTGTCGGCAAGCCTTCGACACTTCAAGTGGCCTCGGAGTGCACCAGGCCTGGCACAAGCGCCATGGTGACGTCTCCGTCACCTAGTGGCGAATGAGGGCTGTTGTTGTTATCTGAGTCGGTTAGGGGCCTCCCCTAGGTCCACTCAGCCTCAAATAAGTATCTGATACGGTGTGTAAACATCGCCACTTGGGAGACAAAGACGGACAAGTATGGTGCTGGCAACCCACCCCTCGTGTGCGGTGCCGGCCGTCATAGGTGCTCACTAACAGCACTTGCTCCTACAGTGTTTCAAGGCTATACACAAGATTTCTGTCTTTGTTTGTGTCTATGTGCAGTGTCTGTATGAGTGGTTGGGAGCAGTTGTGTCTGTGGGGATCGTCCTGAGTTCGATTCCCATTCACAACCATCAGTGACTAATAAATAAAACCGGTCGTGTGCCTCCCCTACATCTACTCAAACTTAAAATAGTACCTCGTGCAACGTATAAACATCAACACTGGGGAGACAAAGGCATCCGGATGCGGTGCTGACCACCCACCCCATCATAGGTGCTAACTCGCTAACAGCACTTGACTCAAGAGTCTGTTAAGGCTATACGGGGATCTGTCTTTGTATACAGGTGCATGTGTCTGTGTGTATGTCTGTGTGTGGAATTACAGTACTCACTTCCCGTCGGCTTACTCATCTCTCCACCCTGCAACAAAATCACAGCAGCGCACGTGAGACTCTAATCATATCACAGCTTACAACCACCACCACGATCATCATTACCGTCCTCATCATTAAACATTTCGAACAGACACACATTCACATATAGATGTTCTCTCAGATTAATGTTATCCTGATACAGCGCGCGTGTGGATGTACTCACGGAAGACATCGCCTTGAAGGCAGAACGAGAAGTCACGGATGGTCACGTTTTGTCAATAGATTTCGTTAACTGTGTTAATGAAGTGTTCAACCTCACGGATGTTTGTCAATGAGGTTTACCAAGTAATTTAACCGCGTTATCGATGTTCACTGACAACGTTGTCGAAGTGTGCTCCCGAATGCGATCTTTAAGCACACAGAGCGCGCGTCCACCTCCGTCTGTAACGATCGACCGTTGCTAAGGAAGTGACGTCACTTGTTAAGGTAGCAAACCCCGGAAACCACGTGGTCCACTGTATCCTCCAGGCCTGATTAGTTACACGACTGTCAAATTTTTACTTTAAACTTTCGTAACTTGCAGGAATTCATATTTTTGGTTCTTTCGGTAAAGTCACGTAGATAGAAAATAACATTTTAAGTGAAGGCAAAAAACCCACGAGGTTTCGGTGGCAACACAAGCGGTCTTCATCACGTGTTGCGATCGAAACGTCGTGGGTTTTTTATTTTATTTTAATTTATTTTTATTGTTATTATTTTCTATCTACGTGACTTTACCTGAAAGAACCAAGAATATAGTAAGGATTGTACCCTGGCCGCCACGGATGAAGAGGCCGAGCGGGCTCGGTTCGACTGTTGCCAGGTACCTCCACCACTCAGCTCGCAGCACACACACAGTGTCCACTATGTAAAAATCTGGCTAAACTAAACCTTTCTAGAAGTTACTAAAATAATGCTATAAAAACAATGCAACAGTGATCATAAGAAATGTGATTGAAAGTTAACAATAGCGACATATATAACATATATTACTAAACCTAGCATCCTTCGCTAGCTGTTTGAGTCAATCCATAATAGCAGGAGTAACAATTATGTATGTTGATTAACTGCGAATAACCCAATCAATAACAGATATCCATTGTAATTTACATCAATACATTACCCCCCCCCCGTCTTCGTATCGGATCTGCTTACAAGCGACGACGTCACATTTATCCCCCGTCTACGTCTATTAAAGACCGAAACAGGGGAAGGATTTCACCACAACTCTGGCTGTCACCTGACGAGGCGGGTTGTTGTAGTTACAGGCGAAACGTCACGGTACTTGAATTGTAAATGTTTTGGGTTTACTCTCCAACACACCGATGTGCTGAAATAGTCACTAATTGGCATGTTTTGTTTACGTGACAAACTTGACTAAGATTTACGCGATCTAACCCAAACAAACAAAAACACCCTCTAATAAGTAAATATTTGTATTAATTCCACGAATGGACCTTGGCCTGGGACTGTGCGGATTGAGAAGTTATGGATGCAGCTTCTGTTAGTGCTGCCATCAGAATGACCAACAAATAAACAAATAATACACACGGATTGGTGACTACAGTACTAGACCCCCAGTGCTTTTATATTTAAAAGTGTATGTGCTTTGTGGTTGCTTTATTGCGCATGTTGTTCATACTGTGTAACACTTGTTTGAACGCAGGTGATGGGGTTGTCCATGTTGGGTGTCATTACAGCCAAAAACAAGCAGCAGTACGAAGACCAGGACGCCGTGGCCGACCATGAGGACGGAAATTGGCCTCGCCCGGTCACAACGTACGACAGCAGTACAGGTTTCCCTCCACACATGCACACACCTACGAGTTTCCCACTACAGAGACGAAGATCCCCCATATAGCCTTAACAGACTGTTGTGGCAAGTGCTGTTCGCAAGCACCAATGAAGGTCGGCATGGTATACCAGGGGGTAGGTGGCCAACACCAAACCCGGCCGCCTTTGTCTCCCAAGTGGTGACGTATTACACACACCGCTCCAGGTATTAATTTGAGGTTGAATCGACCCAGGACCAGTTCAGATAAATAATCGTTATTGGTGTTGGCCATGAGCGGGACTCCAACTCGCATGTTTGCGGGGTTCGGAGCGTAGCGTACTATCCACTGCGTCACTGCTACCCTCACATAACGCACACAGAAACAACACACAGGGACCCACACGCACGGACACACAGGGGCCTGCTCAACATTGAAATGTGCAGCCCTTGTGTGGCGGCCTGCGTTGAATTTGGGCGTTCATCTCGTCACCCATACAAAAGGTCTCGACAATCAATGGCAGTCCCCCTTGCCCTGCCTGGCACGCACATCGGGCCAGTCACCCCACGCACAGCACACACAACGTGCGCGTCGCGTATGCCAAATCAAGAGTCGTCCCCGAGTGTCCGGCAAATTGGACCGACTATCCCGGGCCCCGCGCTTCGGGGGAGGCCCCACGTGTAGACATCAGTGTCACATGTAATGCTTCCGGTTTAGTTTGAAGGCATCGGGGGGGGGGCCCACGCACCCCCTATGGACGGCCCTGGTCAAAGCACACGGCAGCGCGGAGCACGCGCGTCACGCGCACTGGCCACGTGCGTCACGGGTACGTGACATCTACAAGGCAAGCACCTGCATCGCGTGGTCATCACTTGTAAGGCATGCCCTTTGTGCACGGGACGTGCGTAGTGTGTGCAACACATGGCACATGTATGTCACACATGCACATCGCAATGTGATGTCATGTGTACGTGGACATTTGAATCGCATGTAGCTGTCTGGTGGGCAGGACGGATCTACGCGTGGGCAAGTAAGGGGGTGGCTGAGTAAGACTGATACGGAGACACGTCAAGCCACACACTCACCACACACTCACCGGCACACTCACACACACCACATTCACCGCACACTCACTTACCGGCACACTCGCACACTGGCACTCACTGCACACTCACACACCGCACACTCACCACGCACTCACTTACCGGCACACTGGCTGCACACTCACACACCGCTCTCACCACGCACTCACTTACCGGCACACTGACTGCACATTGACACACACTCACCGCACATTCACCGCACACTCACCACGCACTCACTTACCGGCACACTGACTGCACTTTCACACACACCGAACACTCACCACGCACTCACTTACCGGCACTCTGACTGCACATTCACCCACACTCACCGCACACTCACCGCACACTCACCACGCACTCACTTACCGGCACTCTGACTGCACATTCACACACCCTCACTGCACACTCACACACACTCACTTACACACACCGCACACACTCACACTCACCGGCACACTCGTGTGCAAACACACTAGTGAGCTTCCACAAAATGTTCTGCACATTAGTGAGGCCACACACCAAAGAGCACACACCAGCAGGTTTACACATCAGTGAGTTTACACACTAGTGTGCACACACACAGTCGTAAGCTTACAGATTAGATAGCTTACACACCAGCTCACCAGTGAGGTGAGCTACACACTGGTGAGTTAACACACCCACCTGTTTGCGTGCGCAAAGCTCTTAACCCTAAAACTAATATATCCCAAATGTCATGGCTAAAGTTCTTTTACATACGCACGTGCATACACATGCACGTGCATACACGCATGCGCATATGAAGGCATGCATGCACACATACGTGCACACAAACACACATGCACGCACATGTTTAAACATATACAATTCCATGGCGTTGGACTTGAGACTCCCAGAAGTGGAATCAGGACTCCTGAGTGTGCGATATAGCTTAGTGGGCCTTACTTGGTAAAATTGAAATAATTAATTTAGTTTCAGGATGTAGGGTTCTGAAGATATTTCATCTTTCAGTCCTTTCAGACCGTTTGAGTGTGGGTGAGTGAGTGACAACTACTTATGCATTTTTTTTTATTACAAATACAAGCATTTCCAGCTATTGACATGAAATGTATTAACTCTGGAAGATGATGGTGATACAGGTGGTGGGTAGCGGTAGTGTAGCGTTTAGCACGCTGCGCTATGAACCCGGCGACCCGAGTTAAATTCTCGCTCTTGCCCAACGCAGGTAACGACTCTCTGAACCGGTCATGGGCCTCCCCTAGGTCGACTCAGCCTCAAATGAGTACCTGGTGTGGTGTAAACATCACTACTGGGGAGACAAAGGCGGCCGGGCGTGGTGTTGGCCACCCACCCCTCTTGTGCCATGCTGGCCTTCACAGGTACTCGCTAACAGCACTTGCCCCAACAGTCTATTCGGGCTATAAGGGGGTCTTTGCTTTGGTGGTGATGATACAGATGGTGATTGATTATACAGATGGTTGGGATGATGATAATGATACATTTGGTGATGATGGTGGTGATGATGGGACTGTAAGAGTGGTCCTTGAAGATATTTACTGTGTAATATTAAGACACACTAATATAAAATGTAATCATTAAAGCACAATATATAACATTTGTAATTTCTGTTGAAAGCATGTGGTTATAATGGTCACATGTATTTGTACGTGGTTGTGCATGAATGCACGTGTTTTTTATTTTCTGTATTAGGTGCTTGACGACAGCACTTGGCCCAACATTCTATATTGGTTGTACAGCAAATCTTTGTGTTTTGATTTGCGAATGTTCCATTCACGAAATTTAGTGAAAACGAAATTGACAAATTAAGGATACTTTTCGACTTACGAAATAGAATTTCAGCGGAAACAATATATCACATGGCACGCGCCATGAGATCATCAAGCAAGAAGCTGTCATCCATCCACGACAGTGTCACGGTATCCCCATAGTGCAAAAGTAATGCCTCGTCACCTCTCCAGTCACTCCAACATGCAGATCTTTTGGTGAGTTCCTTGAAGATGTTAATTATTTTTGTCTTAAATTGATTGTTATTCAACCGTTATAATATTTGTTCTTAATTATTTTTTGTATTGTGAAATATTGGTGTATATTTTGGGTTTAGGAGCATAGCAGAAATGACTGTCTGAAACACATCGCAAGTTTTTCGTATTCAATTAATGGGAAAGGCCATTCCGATTTACGATATTTTGTTTTGCGTGCGTTTTTAGAAGAACGCATTCCTTTCGTAAATAGAGGCATACATGTACAGGAATCCATTGCCAACCACGAATTTACCAACCACGAGATTTTAGTAAACACGGATTGACTACTGGACACCTGTTTACTAACCACGAGCATCTCGCTTTGAGTATTCGCGAGTTGCGCCGAGTCGTGAAATCAAA
Source organism: Petromyzon marinus (assembly GCF_048934315.1). NCBI lineage: Eukaryota > Metazoa > Chordata > Hyperoartia > Petromyzontiformes > Petromyzontidae > Petromyzon > Petromyzon marinus. The sequence goes on along the minus strand of NW_027423677.1, from coordinate 1,776,773 downwards.
ACAACACGATGTACCTTATGTGGGGGGGGGGGGGTTCTTGTATTTGTTCTTGTATTTGTACGAGCTGTTGTTTGTTTATGTTACCGATGTTTACGGGGAGCGTTAGTGCAGCGGGTTAGCGAGGTGTACTATGAAGCCATAAATCCTGGTATAATTCCTGCTCATGGCCAACACCAGTGGCAATTATCTGAACCATTCCTGGACCTACCCTCGGCCTCAAATGAGTACTTGGTGCATTGTGAAAACATCAGCACTGGCAGAGACAAACCCCATATGCTGTGCTGGCCTGCATAAGTGCTCATAACGGCACTTACCCAACAGTCTGTTACATGGGGGGATCTTAGTCTTGGCGTGTATGTGAGAGTTTGTGGACTTTGCATGTTCTTCCCCTGTTGTGCACGCGTTTTCTCAGGTTTCCTAGCTTTCAAAAAAGAACAACCAATTCTAACAGTGAGATTTTACTTGCAAATTACTTAAACAGGGATTACACACCGTGGCAACATCGCCCCCTTCTGTGAAAGCTGGACAGGACCCTCCTGCAAAAGAGTGAGACTTCCCTGAATAAACAAATGTAGCACGGCAATCTTTGAAATAATAAAATAAACTATTCACCCCTAGAGTGGACAAGGTAGCGAGGGTGATTCTAGCAAGCGAGGGAGCTGTACTCGGACGGAACGGACGACGGCTCCCAGCCGACCTCTTCGCCTTTGTAGATCTTGTCATCGTTGGAGGCCGGTCTCAGCTCTGCGAGGATCGCCTCAAACTTGGGGCGCTCTAACGGCGGGTGGCTCCAGCAGTGGTGCATCACCTTGCGGCTGTGGGGCGAGGGGAGGGTGCGGTGTGGGTGCGAGGAAGGCGAATCGCGCACAAGCTCGGACTGCGCTTTGACCTCTTCCAGTGTGCGTTCGTTCTCAGAATGGTTGAATGAGTGCCGATGATGTTAATGACGTCACAGAGGGGGATGAAGGGGGTCAGGTGGCGAGGGGGGTGAGGGGGGGGTGAGTAGGGAGAGGGTCATGAAGGCATAAAATATCTACAGTATAGATTCACACAGCGGCGTCTAAATGCCACTGCATCTCCATACGTAGTGCAGAAACACTGGTCATGTTTATCTTGTAGAGAGAGAAGCAGTCTGTGGGTCTCTACAATGAGGGAAAAAGTATTTGATCCCCTGCTGATTTTGTACGTTTGCCCACTGACAAAGAAATGATCAGTCTATCATTTTAATGGTAGGTTTATTTGAACAGTGAGAGACAGAATAACAACAAAATCCAGAAAAACGCATGTCAAAAATGTTATAAATTGAGTTGCATTTTAATCAGGGAAATAAGTATTTGACCCCTCTGCAAAACATGACTTAGTACTTGGTGGCAAAACCCTTGTTGGAAATCACAGAGGTCAGACGTTTCTTGTAGTTGGCCACCAGGTTTGCACACATCTCATTAGGGATTTTGTCCCACTCCTCTTTGCAGATCTTCTCCAAGTCATTAAGGTTTCGAGGCTGACGTTTGGCAACGCGAACCTTCAGCTCCTTCCACAGATTTTCTATGGGATTAAGGTCTGGAGACTGGCTAGGCCACTCCAGGACCTTAATGTGTTTCTTCTTGAGCCACTCCTTTGTTGCCTTTGCCGTGTGTTTTTGGTTATTGTCATGCTGGAATACCCATCCACGACCCATTTTCAATGCCCTGGCTGAGGGAAGGAGGTTGTCACCCAAGATTTGATGGTACATGGCCCCGTCCATCGTCCCTTTGATGCGGTGAAGTTGTCCTGTCCCCTTAGCAGAAAAACACCCCCAAAGCATAATGTTTCCACCTCCATGCTTGACGGTGGGAATTGTGTTCTTGGGGTCATAGGCAGCATTCCTCCTCCTCCAAACACAGCGAGTTGAGTTGATGCCATAGAGCTCCATTTTGGTCTCATCTGACCACAACACTTTCACCCAATTGTCCTCTGAATCATGCAGATGTTCATTGGCAGGTAAAAAAGTATTTGATCCCCTGCTGATTTTGTACGTTTGCCCACTGACAAAGAAATTATGAGTCTATATTTTTAATGGTAGGTTTATTTGAACAGTGACAGACAGAATAACAAAAAAAATCCAGAAAAATGCATGTCAAAAATGTTATAAATTGATTAGCATTTTAATGAGGGAATAAGTATTTGACCCCCTCTCAATCAGAAAGATTTCTGGCTCCCAGGTGTCTTTTATACAGGTAACGAGCCGAGGTTAGGAGCACACTCTTGAAGGGAGTGCTCCTAATCTCAGCTTGTTACCTGTATAAAAGACACCTGTCCACAGAAGCAATCAATCAATCAGATTCCAAACTCTCCACCATGGCCAAGACCAAAGAGCTCTCCAAGGATGTCGGACAAGATTGTAGACCTACACAAGGCTGGAATGGGCTACAAGACCATTGCCAAGCAGTTTGGTGAGAAGGTGACAACAGTTGGTGCGATTATTCGCAAATGGAAGAAACACAAAAGAACTGTCAATCTCCCTTGGCCTGGGGCTCCATGCAAGATCTCACCTCGTGGAGTTGCAATGATCATGAGAACGGTGAGGAATCAGCCCAGAACTACACGGGAGGATCTTGTCAATGATCTCAAGGCAGCTGGGACCATAGTCACCAAGAAAACAATTGAGATTAGGAGCACTCCCTTTAAGAGTGTGCTCCTAATCTCAGCTCGTTACCTGTATCAAAGACATCTGGGAGCCAGAAATCTTTCTGATTGAGAGGGGGTCAAATACTTATTTCCCTCATTAAAATGCAAATCAATTTAATAACATTTTTGACATGCGTTTTTCTGGATTTTTTTGTTGTTATTCTGTCTCTCACTGTTCAAATAAACCTACCATTAAAAATATAGACTCATCATTTCTTTGTCAGTGGGCAAACGTACAAAATCAGCAGGGGATCGAATACTTTTTTCCCTCATTGTATGTGAGGAGTCTGTGGGTCGCAACAGCACGTACGGCTGGAAGTAGGACATTCCAGACTAAGAGGGTTCATAATGGCCTTGTCAACGAGACTGAACCAGCCAGCACAACTCACTGCCAATAACACATCACGTAATTCACCCTTAAGCAATTGTTCAATCAATTAATTGAATCACTACAATTAAAATCAAAGAATATCCCAGAACAAACACTTCGCACTCTCCTCCGTCAGCCACCTGCATCCACAATAGAAACGCATCAGTCCAGCAGTGGATAAAACCTGGTGTGGGAGGTATGGGGGGGGCGGCTTACACTTGCGGTGGACAGCAGGGGGGTGACTGCATGCAGTAGCCATCGCAGATCAAGCGGTAGAACTTGTCATCGACTGCCATGCGCCAGGGTAAGGGGCCTCTCCTACACCCACACACATCACACACCGAGCGGCACACACGTCACACCAAGGAGCACGCACATCACACCAAGGAGCACGCACATCACACACCGAGCAGGTTGCACAGGGCTCCTTTATCAAGACAAACGTGGAGCAGATTACAACTACAACTCTACGCCTGTCACAATGCCCCCCTCTCCCCCCCCCCCCCAGTTTATGGGGGGGCGCGGGCCTCACTCCCCGCTTCGCGTCAGCCCCCCCTAATAAATGGTCCGGTTGCATTGTGAATGCACCACTCGAATGACGTGCAGTCCCGTGGCGCACTGTAACGGGCTCGTGATTTACTCACTAAAATTCAACGTAAAAAAATAAAAACGATCCCAAGACATTTAAAATAAAGTATGGCCATCGTGTGTCAGCATCACAGGCGAAAATTGGCATGTAAAAATAAACTTCACTGCGACTCACTCAATTGGGATTGCTCGCAGCAAACAGCACTTGACCTGCTTACAGGTTAGGTGCTGAATAACCGTGTGTCACACAGAGAACAGTTGCCACTGAGGGTGCCCTTTTCAAATGCTTGAGATGTGATTATCGCGTGTAAATGTGCACACTAAAATAACGAAAAAATTCTAAGCGAACTATTATCGTTTCAGGTGGCAGGGTGGTGCAGCGGTGATCTTTGACCCTCGCAACAAGAAGGGCCTTGGTTAATTATCCGACTGGCACTTTGCGGAGTTTTCTATGTTCTCCCCTTTGTTCTCTATGGGTTATCCAGTTTGCTCACATAGCTAGAAAACACACAATCACAATGTAACTGGGTATTGGCCAAGCATCCCAATGCTAAAGTTACCTGGAAATTACTTTATTGGGATGACACTCGGCAGCAGAGCCGGATGATGGCATTGCTGGGGCCCTATGCCATTGTTAAGCTTAAGAGGCCCCTTCTATGAATGCCTGTATATTTTTGGCAGCAGAATGAAAATAACTGCTTTGGAGAGTCTTTTTTTCTCACCGATCTTAATTTTTTTAAACAATTATGTTAAAACTCGAAACATCGTGTCCATTTCTTGTTTCGTATTTAGAGACCCCCCCCTCTCTTAATGCGAGGCCCTAAGCTGTAAGTGTAGCCGGTGTGAGCTCGCCTGTGATGAATCACACGTATAATTGTGCACTCTTATTTTCTATGGGTGGCCAGGAGAATTTATTATTATTTAAGTGAATGCAATGGTGATCAGGGGATTGGATCCAGAGCCCCACGTACACAGTAGAGTACAAGGGAACGCCCACAATACAGATTTGAGCTGACCTCCGGATTGAGAAATTGACTGGCGGTGTTGTGACGTACAGGGTGTTTCTGATCGCTATTGCGACCGTCCTGTCCCGACGGGAGGAGAGAGGACAGGGTGGACCGGCTGCATGAGCTTACTCTCCGGCACTGCACAGCACAACATCGCCTCCCTACTGCAAAAATACTCGGCAGGACCCTCCTGAAAATAAAAGTCTTCGGAATCAGTGAGGCCTGTCCTTGGGAGGACAGGCGTAGTCTTGGTCGTCACAAGCGAACATTTGTTTCTCCACATTAATTTGTATCCCCGGGTTACCATCAGGGCTGGGCGCTGCAAGCTTAGCTTCTGAGATCTGATGAGACTGGTAGCCGTTTTGTAAAAGGTAATTTCGGCATCTGGAGCCCAAGCATGCAACAACTCTATGCAACTTCTTGGTTCTTTTGGTAAAGTCACATAGAATGGAAATAAAATAATAAAAATAAAACATAATAAAAAATTAAATTCTCACGACGTTTCGGCCACAACACAAGTAGCCTTCTTCAGGTGAAGGAACAGAACTCTAGGACGACAGCACTTCAATGACTGCTGCTAAGATTCGCAGTGTCGTTTAAACTAGGTGTGAGAGGTAAAGCGCCTTGACAAAGGAGTTTACATATCAAACAGGATAATTTAGCATTGAAATAGCTGTGTTAAAGTGTTGGATCAGCAGGGTGTTAAAGTCAGAAATTAGCATGTAACTGGGAGATTAGCATGATGTTAATGTGAGCGATTAGCATGCGACTGGTCACGGAAATAGCTATGTTAAGTCAAAGTTTCCATCTCAACAGAGGCATTTAGTATATGGACGCTAAAGGACTGCAACTACCCAACTATTATACAATTAACCGATGTGAAAAAAAACTAAGTATAAACAACATCAATATAATAAATGTACTCAATATGTTCTTCAATACGTTGAGCTATAAACATAAAGTAACTGAGTATACACTACACTATATAATGAATACCATATAGTAAACGAATTAATAAAACTAAAATATAAACTACATCAATGTTATCAATAAACTCTATATACTCTCCAATCAGCTGAGCTACTAACAATAAGTCATTATACATTACAATGCCCTATGGCGAAAAAATGGGTGGCGGTTTTTTCCTTCTTTCCAACGTTAGCACCACGGAGAGCGACGAGCCTCGTTCAGACGGACGAGTCCATCCATGCTCGGAACGGAGGAGGGGGGAGAAACAGCCACGATGTGCTGCTCTGTCCTGTGTTGCGTTACAACCATGCCATAAACTAGACTACTATACATTGTAACGTTATACCTTCCAATATAAACTACATTGTATAATATCGTATACGCAGCCCAATGTAAGCTCTAACATTATGCATTATATTGATATGTCTTCAACTAAACTTTTTCCTACATTACACTACTATACACCGTAATATACACTACCATAGACAAACCCACCCTTGAATTACACAATGCGTTACTTTACACTACCCTATACTTTAGACTGTAAAATGTTAGACTTGTAATATTACACTATGTATTATTCTACCAACCCTACTGTATACCACACTGCTGTATATTCACAATACAATTACGATACTATATATTGCCTTATGAATTATGTTAAACATTACAATGTTATACTATTTATTATATAACATGCTATAAACCATACCATTGACCGTCGTGTGAAGAGGCAGTGCCAGCGAATGGACTGCAGTCTGAATGTCACCATAAAATACAATCAATTAAAAACTGAAATTGTTTATAACGTCTTTCCAATGAAATTTTGATTTAAAGCTTTCGTGACTGCAGTAATTCATATGCTTAGTTCTTTCGGTAAAGTCACGTTGAAGGGAAACAACAAAATAATAAAATATATAAAACAATAAAAATTCTCACGACGTTTCGACCATAACACAAACCAATTCCTCGACCACATCAATTCCATACACCCAGCCATCAGATTCACCATGGAGGTCGAAAAAGATGGCAAGCTACCCTTTTTGGATGTCCTAATTAAAAGGAGACCTGATGGTTCAATGAGCCACTCTGTTGACAGGAAAGCTACGCATACGAATGCTTACTTAAAACCGGATTCCCACCACCATTCATGCCAGAAGAACTCCCTCATCAAGACTCTATACCATAGAGCCCAATGCATTTCCGACCAGGAACACATTGCCAGTGAACTTAAGCACGTACACCAAGCTCTCAAGGCTAATGGTTACTCCGACTACACAATTCGCAAAGCCATCACTCCAGCCATGAAGAAGGATCCTCTTGAGGTGCCATTCAAAACCATCACCTTACCCTACATTGCGGGGGTCACAAAAAAGATCTCCAAAATCCTGAATAAACACAAGATCCAGGTCCGATTCAACACAGTACATAAAATCCGTGATCTGGTTCCGTCTGTAAAAGATGTGGTTCCAGACATACAGTACCCGGGCGTCTACAAACTAAGTTGCCTCTGTGGTAGCAGTTACATTGGAGAAACCAAACGACATATCTGGGACCGCATCCGTGAACATAAAGCAGACTTGAAACACGGTAGGACGAGCACCTCAGCCGTGGCAGATCACTTATAATTCAGTGGGCTCACATGACATTGACTTCTCCAAGACGGACGTTCTCTGCAAGCCATCCGGCTACCATGAGAGATTCGTTCATGAGGCCATCCACATATACAAACACAGAAACAATTTCAACCGAGAAGATGGATTCTGGCTTAGTAACCATTGGAAAGACGTTATAAACCATTTTGGTACTTAATTGATTGTATTTTATGGTGACTTTCAGATCGCAGTCCATTCGCTGCCACTGCCTCTTAATACCTTTCACACGACGGTCAATGGTATGGTTTATAGCAGGGGTGTCCAAACTTTTTTTCCCGAGGGCCACATACAGAAAAATATACGAAGGATTGGGCCACTCACTAGACGTGAGGTATATTGCCTCACTTCTCATGCACTAATATTGTCAAAATCAATCAAATGCAGGTAAATTACGTTTGATTATTGAACATGTTTGAAGAAAAAAAGCCTCCATCATAGCTCTTAATTAGTAGATATTAATTTTATTTTTAACAAAAAGGTTGGCAGGTAATTCTCTCAGTGACAGCCTCAGATTGGTTCTTAGGGTGCTGATCCCCCTTCATTGTCCATATGAAGGGAGAGACAAGAAGACAAATAGGGGATGTGGATATTTCAACCTTATTACACAAATAAATTATTGGGCTTGTTAACACATCAACTAACGTTTGTTAAAACAATTGTCATCAACTTTAATTGACTGAATTTATGAAGTAATTGGGCTTATTAACAAATGAAAACGGTGTGTATATTTTTAACTCACCTGTAATGGGAATAATGTTACGCTCAGTGGGAGCAGTGATGCTGCACTTTGGTCTGAAGGATAGCTGGCAGGTCAGGAGTAAGTTTGGTGGTTGAGATGCGAAGGACGTCACGGAGATGGCTGTCGGTCGTTCTGGTTCTCAGCCTGCTTTTGTTCAGCGTTAACAGAGAGAATGTCTGCTCACTTATGTATGTTGAGCCGAACAGACTCATCATTCGTTTTGCATGGCGTCTCGTCGGAGGAAACTTGGCCTTTTCCAAACTCCGGTAGAAGTCAGGTAGGGAGAGAAGCTGATGCTGATTCTTCAGAGAATCATCACACTGAATTTCGATCAGTTCTAATTGCAGACTCTCCTCCACTTCTTTTGCATCCATTGAAAACGGAGCCGCAAACAGTGTGATTTCCTTCTCAATGACAGAAAAATCTTGGAAGCGCTGACTGAATTCTGTCATGAGAGATGTGATCACAGACACATTCTCCCATTTTTGCAGAGAGCTTGGCATTTGGAAATGCGCATTGATTTCGGTCAGCGTGGGGAAGTGCGCTACATTGAAGTTGCGCAGTTGTGACTCGAAGAGACGGAGCTTCGCACGGAATGCTTTCATGTGCACATACAGCTGTGGTACCAGCTGCTCTTTGCCTTGTAGTCTCGTGAGATCAACTAAAAAAGCCAGGCCTGCCAACCATAAAGGGTCACTGATCTCATGGAGAGGTCTGCCCTTTTCTTTCAAAAACTTGTCGATATTTGATCTCAGGGAATAAAACCACTGCAGCACGGAGCCGCGACTGAGCCAGCGCACTTGGGAATGGTAGAGTAGGTCCCCGTATTCAGCATCGACATCAGAGAGGAACGCTTGCAATTCTCTGTGGTAAAGCCCTCGGGCCATAATTTTTTGACATTTTTCACAACTGTGTTCATCACATCGCCAAGCTGGATTATCTTGGCACAGAGGGCTTCTTGGTAGATGATACAGTGCATTTTAACAGTCTCACCTCCGCTCTCCTGCACCTTGGCACTCACCATAGAATCCATTCCTTTGCGCTCGCCTGTCATTGCTGGAGCCCCATCCATTGTAATTCCACACAGCTTGTCCCATTTAAGTCCAGCCTGGTTAATTGAATCTGACACAGCTTCAAAACATATCCTTCCCAGTTGTTGTCCCCTTTAGACTCCGAAGATCAAGCAGTTCCTCCGTAATGCAAAAATTCTCATCAACTCCCCGCAAAAAAATTAACAGCCGTGCAGTGTCCGTGGCATCTGTGCTCTCATCACATGCAATCGAGTAAAAATCGAAAGCACAAGCTTTATCTGACACTTGCTGTTTTAAGTTAGCCGACAAGTCTTCAATTCGCCGCACAACCTTATTTCTGGACATACTAACATCGTTAAAATCCTGCATTTTCTCCAGGCACATTCCCACGACTTTAGTGAGGCACTGTTTGATGAAGTCACCGTCTGAGAAAGGTTTCCCGTGTAGGGCAATGAGTTGAGCTACTTCATTGCTGGCTATTGTTGCATTTTCTTGAGCTTTGTTAGCATGGAAAAAAAACCCTGCTGCTGCGTTAGCAGGCTAGCTTGCCATTTGCTTTACCTTCTCTCTCCGCTCGGCGCCAGTGTAGGACGTGAAGGTCTGATGTTTCGTTTCATAATGCCGTCGTACATTGTACTCTTTCATCACGGCAACACTCTCATTACAAATCAAACAAACACACTTCCCCTTGGTTTCTATGAAAAAACATTCATTTTTCCACCGAGTCTGAAATTTTCTGCACTCGCTTGCAATCTTGCGTCTCTTCGGTTCCGGCATTTCTGGTGACCCTGAGCAAATGTTTTCTTCGATTGCTTGCTTTGTGGAGACGCTGCCTTGTTCAAGACAATAGCGCCATCTAGTGTTTAAATTAAGAAATGCAATACAGTGGGCCATAGTCCATTATATTTTTAAACTTTGATACGGGCCAATTAAAAATGGATGGCGGGCCGCAGTTGGCCCGCGGGCCGTAGTTTGGACACCCCTGGTTTATAGCATGTTATATAATAATACATAGTATAACATTGTAATGTTTAACATAATTCATAAGGCAATATATAGTATTTAAATTTTATAGTGAATATACAGCTGTGTGGTATACAGTAGGGTTGGTAGAATAATACATAGTGTAATATTACAAGTCTAATATTTTACAGTCTAAAGTATAGGGTAGTCTAAAGTAACGCATTGTGTAATTCAAGGGTGGGTTTGTCTATGGTAGTGTATATTACGGTGTATAGTTGTGTAATGTAGGAAAAAAGTTTATTTGGAGACATATCAATATAATGCATAATGTTAGAGCTTACATTGGGCTGTGTATACGATATTATACAATGTAGTTTAGATTGGAAGGTTTAACATTACAATGTATAGTAGTCTAGTTTATGGCATGGTTGTAATGCAACACAGGACAGAGCAGCACATCGTGGCTGTTTCTCCCCCCTCCTCCGTTCCGAGCATGGATGGACTCGTCCGTCTGTACGAGGCTCGTCGCTCTCCGTGGTGCTAACGTTGGAAAGAAGGAAAAAAACGCCACCCATTTTTTTCGCCATATGGCATTGTAATGTATAACGACTTATTGTTAATAGCTCAGCTGATGGAGAGTATATAGAGTTTATTGATAACATTGATGTAGTTTGTATTTTAGTTTTTAGTAGTTTACTATATGGTATTCATTAGATAGTGTAGTGTATTCCCAGTTACTTTATGTTTATAGCTCAATTTATTGAAGAATATATTGAGTACATTTATTATATTGATGAAGTTTCTACTTAGTTTTTTTTCACATCGGTTTATTGTATGATAGTTGGGTAGTTGCAGTCCTTTAGCGTCCATATACTAAATGCCTCTGTTGAGATGGAAACTTTGACTTTAACATAGCTATTTCCGTGACCAGTCACATGCTAATCCCTCACATTAACATCATGCTAATCTCCCAGTTACATGCTAATTTCTGACTTTAACACCCTGCTGATCCAACACTTTAACGCAGCTATTTAAATGCTAAATTATCCTGTTTGATATGTAAACTCCTTTGTCAAGGCACTTTACCTCTCCCACCTAGTTTAAACGACACTGCGAATCTTAGCAGCAGTCATTGAAGTGCTGTCGTCCCGACAGTTCTGTTCCTTCACCTGAAGAAGGCTACTTATGTTGTGGCCGAAACGTCGTGAAAATTTTATTTTTTATTACGTTTTTTTTTCCATTCTACGTTACTTTACCGAAAGAACCAAGAAGATGAATCCCTGCAGTCACGAAAGCTTTAAATCTGAACTTTACGCAATTAAAAATCATAGTGTAAGATAAGACTACAATCGTTGTCTGCTGTGAGGATCTTCTGTACTCAGGGCCCCGAATGTTTGTGGCAAGTGAAAGTTTGTCTCAGCAAAATATAAGATTTCTCACAGTAGCATACCGTATGACCACACGTCGCTCTGCACCTTGTAGAGCCCATGGAACATGCTTTCTGAAGACATCCACTTTACAGGCAGAGGCACCTAATGGACATGACCGCATGGCCACAAGCACAACAACAATACGTTCAGTAAATTCAGTTCAGGCCGATGCATCGCGATTCGTCATACGTTTTTTGCGTCAGGCCCTATTCATCTGGCCAAATTAGCGTCATCTAGCCCTCCACTACCCTGAAGCGTTAAATGTGTAGTGACATCACGGGATGGCACTGTGTAGTGCCGGGCCTAGAGAGGCACGGCGTGCGGTGTATTGACATCGCGGATACCACTCGGGTGTGGGTGTAGTACCGGCCCTAGAGGGGCTCGGTCAGCGCTGATTGATCCCGCTGGATGGCATCACGCTTGGCGTGCAGTGCCAACCCAACAGGATAGGGTGTGGGAGTGCCGACCGTAGGAAACGGGTTACTAAATGCCATGGCACTCTGGTTGACCCGAGAGGACACGTGACCGGTTAAGTCTACAAAGGGGCCCCAAGTGGGGGCTAGGGGTGGTCACGTGGTCGGGGTCCAGATCCTGCTGCTCGATGATTCTAGAAGGTGGTCGTGGTCAAGGGCGGAGCCAGCCACGCCACAGAGAATATAAGCTGGATCCCCCAGAGGGACCGGCGTTGTTGTTCATCCTGAAGAAACCTTTGTCTACGTCTACGTTCTACCGAGTCTCCAACACATGGACTGGGACCCGAGCTGTGGTCCCGTTCTGTCGTAGCTAGTCATGTTGTAATTAGTGTAGTTAGCCTGGTGGTCACCACCACAGGTTGTTATTCTGGGCCAGTTACCCCGTGTACCACATGGGGGGGGGAGGAGGAAGGGGATTTGTGAAATTGCCCCATATTTTGAACTGTCGGCAGAGCAGGGAGATTGAATCCAATTGCCGACCTCTGGATTGCAATTCCAGGGTGGGAGAGCCATTGAACCACCGTGTGTGGCAGCACCCCCACTCTTTTGTTCTTAGGGGCTGTGCAAAATAAAATAAAAACATTGAGTACAATTAAAGTTATGGGCCTTCTATCCCGATGATGGTGATGACATTGGCGATACTGATAATGATGCTGATGATGCTAAGTAAGGTGAAGGACTCACATTGCCCTTCACCATGTAGTTGGGGTCAGTCTGGACGTCCCGTGTCAGCCCAAAGTCGCAAATCTTTGCGATGTGTCCATGCGTTACCAGCAATTTCCTCGCAGCCAGGTCGCGGTGGATGCACTAAAAAAAAGAAAAAAATTCCCTGTGTGGCCTTCAACAAACTTGGGGCAACTTCTGTGAAGGTCGGCCACGGTACACGACGGGGTGGGTGCCCAGCAACACGCCCGGCCGCCTTTGTCTCCCCAGTGTAGATGTTTACACACCGCACCAGGTACTCATTTGAGACTGAGTCCACCTGGGGAGGCCCAAGACCGGTTCAGATAATTGTCACTGATGTTGGCCGTGAGCGGGAATCGAACTCTGGCCGTTGGGTTCGTAGCACAGTGAACTAACCACTGAGCGACCACTCGCTACCCAGACAGCCATATTAAGGGCAACAAAGACGTGCACCACAGACACAGTCACATACAAAGACACAGTTAAACACGCACAGTCACAGAGACACAGTTAAACATACTCTTTGGTTCTTTCGGTAAAGTAACATAGGTATAAAATAAAACAAATCACGACGTTTCGGGCGCTAAACCCTGTTTGTTTGGTATGCTTCTCTCTCTCTCTGTGTCCCCTGTTGTATCTGTGTTAGTTCCCCCCTACTTGTGTGTCTGTATATACATCTGGGGTTATGTGTTTCCTCTCGTAAATTTAGCTCTTCTGTACCTAATGATGGCTGCTTGTGTTGCAACCGAAACGTCGTACGCTATTATGTTATTTTATTATTTCTTATTTATACGTGACTTTACCGAAAAAACAAAGAGTAATTCCTGCAGTCACAAAAGCTTCGAATCAAGTCTGAACCACCTCTACGGGGAGGTATGAGGTTTGTGTCTTTGTGTTGTCTCTGCTTGTGTATCTGCCTTTGTGTCTTGGCTTGGATTTGTGTCTCTGTGCTGTCTCTGCCTGTGTGTGGGCCTTGGTGTTTCCGAGTGTGTGCTGCTGCACCCCCTTTGCTCCATGCATACCTCATGCTAAATTGTCCCATTGTCTCTCAGCCTTACCTTCTCTGCCTATTTAAGGCGACTTCACTGTGTGCGTGTCTGTGCTGGTTCACTCTACTTGGATGTCTATATGTGTGTGCGCGGTCTGTATTTTAAATTTCATACTTAACTTGCAATTTAGCAATCTTTGAAATAGCGTAATCAACCAGACTATGCGTTAATTGTGTTTTGACCGACCGTCTGTGTTGCTTTATATGGTTTCCAAATGTTGCTAAACCCTGTTTGTTTGGTATGCTTCTCTCTCTGTGTCCCCTGTTGTATCTGTGTTAGTTCCCTCCTACTTGTGTGTATGTATATACATCTGGGTTTATGTTTCCTCTCTCTCGCAAATTTAGCTCTTCTGTACCTGATGATGGCTGCTTGTGTTGCAACCGAAACGTCGTACGCTATTATGTTATTTTATTATTTCTTATTTATACGTGACTTTACCGAAAAAAAAACAAAAAGTAATTCCTGCAGTCACGAAAGCTTTGAATCAAGTCTGTAAATCGTCCGGTAAATCGTGTCGCCAATTATAATGTCTGCGTTTATCTGCGCGTGTCTGTGTACCCCCAGTGGAGGAATACGTGCACAGCTTGCTGGACAACCCTGAGTTGATTGACCGTCTGGCACTGGCCTCGGAGCAGGTGAGACTCCGTATGCGTGCATCAGCTCTGCCCCCCCCCCTCATATTTATGGTGCGGGCCTGTACCCTTGTCCGACCCCTCACTTCCGCGTTGCATCCAGCTGCCTCACTGAAGAAAGGGACACTTGCCTTGCGCTGAGTACGACGTTTCGCTGGTTGTAATCGCCAGGGAAACGATATACTCGATTTGTAAGTGTTGTGGGTTTACTCTCCAATACACTGGCGTGCTGCAGTAGTAACTAATTGACACGTTTTGTTTTACGTAGCAAACCTTACTAATTGGCTGTACCGGGTTAACTACACACATTTACGCGCTCTTACCCAAAAAACCTTTATTATGGATAATATTGGTCGCGAAAGAATACGTGTTAAACAGCTCCCTTTTAGAACGTCTCATCCTCACCAGCAATGGTCAATCAATCAAATAAATCCTAGATTTATAACGTGGAATATTTAGCAAAAAGCAGAGACGGAAGGGTGAAACTCTAGAGGTAGCTCTATGATATCCGCTTTTGTGGAACGTTCTCTAACACAGATGGCCGTACTGCTCTAAGATAAATCAGACTGGATCCTTCGTCTCGTTACGTGATGGCGGTTGCAAAATTGTTGTTGACGCGTGCATGTGCCGTGCGTGTGCTGTGTACGTGTGCAGGATGTGGTGGAGTCCCGGGTAATCTTCCCCGAACATCTCCCGCTGTCCCAGCTGCAGCAAGGTGTGCGCTCCGGCCGGTTTGTCCAGGGAACCTTCCTTGCGAGTCGTGAGAATTACCTGGAGGGGACTCTGAGGGTGCGAGGGGACGGTGACAGTGATAAAGAGGTACACGTTTCACAAGCCTGCGTCTGGAAGGAACAATGCTGTCCGATCGTATCTGTGTGAGTTTTAAAAACACATTTATAATTAAGCAGTGGCATAGCGTTCTTGGCATGAGCAGTAGCTCTTAACCTTTACTGCAAGGCTGCAGTAAAGGTTAAGAGCTACTGGGCTAAAATATTTGTATTTTGAACGTCTTTTGCACCCTACGTAGGTGTCGTAGCCTGGCTCCTGCCCCCCCGGCCTGTGGGTCCTGGTGCAGTTGCACTGCCTGCACACTCGATAGCTACGCCACCACAACTACAGTATATACGTTAATTGTGACTACTTTAATAATAGGGTTTTTCCCTTTTTTCTGGCAACAAAACTGAAACCTTTTACTAGGAATCATGTGTGCATTAACCACAATACTTGTGGTCAAAATGCAAACAAAAAACACACTATGATAATATATGCATTGTTCTTGAGACTGATTGGTCCACACCAGGGACGGCTTTCTTTTGAGCCTCGACCCAATTGGTGTAGACCAGAGGACGCCAAAAGGCGTACGCATATATTGCAAATATTATCAGTGTGTTTTTGTTTGCATTTTGACCACAAGTATTGTGGTTAATGCACACATGATTCCTTGTAAAAGGTTTCAGTTTTGTTGCCAGAAAAAAGGGGAAAATCCTATTATATTTTGGTACTGGCAAAGGAGGTCTAATGATGGTTGTGACTACTTTGTTAACAAAATGAATGGTCTATTTCCACCTCCAAAATGTAACGTTAAATAACAATTAGGTACATTGGCCCTTTGTTGGAAAAAAAACCCAGTCCAGAAATTGCCCTGCTTGAACATATGTTACTGAAAAACATTGGTTTCAGAAGATTCATGGGCTCATAGTCCTACATTTTAAATTGTTTATTCGTTGTATTAAAACTCTTGTACAGTAAAACCTTGGATTGCGAGCATAATTCGTTCCGGAAACGTGTTGTAATCCAAAGCACTCGTATATCAAAGCACTCGTATATCAAAGCACTCGTATATCAGTTGTGATCACGTGACGCTCGGCAGTACAAAGCTGCTCGTATTGCAAGACCCTCGCTCGTTTATCAAATTAATATTTATAAAAAAATTTGCTCGTCTTGTAAAACACTCGCAGACCAAGTTACTCGCAATCCAAGGTTTTACTGTATATGCTGCTCTCTAACAGCACTTGGCCCAGCGGTCTGTTAAGGCTATACGGGGGATCTTTTTTGTCTCCGTGCAGGTGTTGATCCAGGGGCTGCAGCATTTAAACCGCGCGATGCACGACGACATCGTGTGCGTGGAGATGTTCCCCGAGGAGCGCTGGGTTGCCCCCTCCTCGCTGGTCCTGCACGATGAGGGCGTCGCAGGGGACGTTGCAGAAGAGAATGAGGAGGATGTGGTGAGTGGAGCGTCAACACTGCCGAACCAAAATCAAACCCAGACACCTGCAGTGTGCGTGTCTCTCTCCCCGTGGTCGCATGGATTTTTCTCCAGGTCCTCCGGCTTTTCCCTCCACAGTTACAATCTGACAGGCACTTCGAGTATTTGGCTGCTATCAATTTCAAACGTGATAAGATACTTCATTGAACGATCATTTGTGGCCAGGTCACTTAAAAAGAGCTATATAGCTCTCAGGGGCCTTACCTGGTAAAGTTATTTAGTTTATAGTTTTTAAATAGTTTTAATATAGTTTAAACAAAGAATAACAACAAAGACTCAACCACTTCAAGAGAGACCTTAAACATAATGAACACCGTGTGACCAGACAACAATCCACATTAGAAATGCTGTTAGCTTGATTTTGCGTTTATTAAATGACTTTACATTACATTACTTCAAAATCAAGTCAGGAGTGCTAATAATTTTGTACTATTTTTGTATGTACGTAGGGGTTATTTGACCATACTTTGGTGCGGGTTGGTGAAGGGGGGGGGGGCATAGATCAGGAGCATAGAAGGACAGGACAACAGTTCATTTTGCTGTACTGCGCTCTGCTGCCAGCCATTTTGGCGCAGAGCCTATACCACCTGTTATGCATATCCAGGCTCAACACGGCGTCGCTTCCACGGTCTGAGCTGGGTCACAGGGTGGCCTCTATATTGAAAACTAATTTCTTTAGAACTGCTTTTTGTATTTAGATTGTTGTCCTTTCCGCGCACCTCCGATTAGCATGGTTGGCTGTGTACGGTGCGAAATAAGTTCTACATGCATACATACCACAGTGACAAAATGCAAAACATAATAAAGTACAGCAATGAAGTTAATTGAAATTGCCACGAAAACAACCGTGGTTTATGAAAATTCGACAATATTGCACAAACATAAACAAGTGTTAGATATTAAATCGCATGTAGTGCAAGTTGGCTTGGACAGATTATTTATAGACTGATCATTGCACAGTTATACTTATAAAAACGTTATGTAAACATTAAACACATATAGGGTGACTGATGTGCTAAGCAGGTAAGAGAAAATGTCAATCAGTGAAATCATAAAGAATCGAGAGATTAAGCATCAAATTGGGAATTAGATGGGAGGGTAACCTTTGTTGTAGATAATATTGGTCGCAAAAGCCTACGCGTTTTTTTTTAAACGTGTGGTATCTGACGGGTGTGTTCCGGTTGATTCTATCAATCGCCAGAACTGTTTTAACTTATCAATATTTACGGAGGACTCCTCACTGTGATCTTTTGTCATTTTAACAAAGCGTCAGTCTCATTATTGACATTGATGAGACACAGCATGAAATCACATCCGCAGGTTAAGCGCTATTGTTTTGGATTGCTCCTTCCCCTTCAAGCCAAATTGTATTGTGTTACGCAGTGAGCTGGTAAAAAAATATAGTTATTTCATTATTTCAGTGTGTGAGAGAGACGCTACTGTGGTGAGTGCTCATTTGAGTTTGCGTTGTCATCTCCCGGTGCTATCCCAGCTGCTGCTGCTGTCGTCGCTCTTGCTTAGATTACGCAACACGATGTTTGTCCTTTGTTTTGGTCTCCAGCTGAAAGCCGAAAGTGGGAAGATGCGTCGGCCCACTGGCAAAGTGGTCGGCATCATCAAGCGGAACTCGAGGCCGCTGTGCGGCATGCTCATGCCCAGCCCAATCAAGGAGGTGGGCTGATCTGCATGTGTGTGTGTACGTGTGGGGAGCGGTGATGTAGCGGTTAGCGCGCTGCGCTACGAATCCTGGGACCCGAGTTGGATTATATTTATCGCTCATAACCAATAAACAGCGGCAAATGTCTGAACCTGTCTTGGGCCCTTCCCTAGGTCGACTCGGCCATAAATGAGTATCTGATGTGGCATGTAAACATCAGCGCTGTGGAGACAAAGGCGGTCGGGCATGGTGCTGGCCGTACCCACCCCGTCGTTTGCCGTACCAGCTTGAATAGGTGTGTGCTGACGGCACTCGCCCAAACAGTTTGTTGAATGCCTTACTGGGGGCTCTTTGTGCGTGTTGCAGGCCACCCGCCACCTGTTCACGCCCGCGGACCGCCGCATGCCACGAGTGCGGGTGGAGACAAGACAAGCAGCGTCCCTGCAGGCCCACCGCATCGTGGTGGCCATCGATGGCTGGCTGCGACACTCCCGCTACCCGAACGTACGACTGCACCGTGATGCCCCGCACGCCGTGACACCTCACCCGTCCGTCCCGTGGTCGGCATCGTCGGGCTCATCCTTCTGTCACTTGACGCGCGGCCACGCGGCTCTGTATGCAGTATAGCCGTCGAACCCAAAACACGAACGGTGACACGGTGAATTGGAAGTCAGGGTGGATGAGCTGGCACCACTGTGATTTATTTGTTTGAAAGCATGGCAAACTCACCTGTGATTCAACCTAGGTTATTAAGGTGTTGTAAGTTGATAGTCTCAGCCCAGTCACCAATAACTGCACCAAAAACGATATTAAATTTGGTCGTGCAGTTCGATTGTTTAATTTCCATCTCTGAGAAAACTACTGCGTTTGACTGCCATGTGATGAACATTACTTTGATTGGCAGAGTGGTTGGAAAAGCACTGCCCCCCTACAATTTGGACTGCATTTCACTTCAATGGATCTTAGACGTAGCTCTGTTATGTCTGCTCCTGTGGGTCGTCCTTGACCATGGAGGGTTTGTATAGATTGCTTGTCTTGTGTGATACCATTAACACAATGAGAAACAAAATTGGTGAAAAGTTAAATATATTGTTCAGATGTATTCTTTGGGTTGTATCTTTGTTTAAACAGATGCCGGTTAATATTCTACATAATGTACGTTAGGTACAAGGTTGGCATTGTGGTTGTGCTTTTCATACCTATTTGCCACTGTACAACCGAGCGGCACCATGGCTGGCACGGTTTAGTAGGCTGCAGGTTGTTTATCCACTGCAAAAGCAGATCCATGCCATGGACGGTCAATGCTTTGAACAAGTCTAGGCACATGCAGATGACGCTGTGGTGCCACGTCCCCGTGGTGTACCGACTGCCGTCACACAATTAACGTGTCGCTAGCCCCGCGCCCTGGCCCTGCTCGGCCCTCGGATAGATTTGGATGCCTTGTGGGGCCAGCATATCACGGTTTGGTTCTGGTTCGACACGGCAAAAAGCCAGTGGGTGACCACAGACACCTCAAGAGCTCTGCGCTGTTTGGGTTCCAATGTACCAGTGGAAAAGGGATACCGGTGACGATTGGCCACGTATGTGCATATGCATGTTGAACTTCTTCCGTACCATACGTAGACAACCGTGCTAATTGTCGGTGTGCTTGTGCAGGGCCATTTTGTGCGCTCTCTGGGCGAATGTGGGGATAAGGAGACGGAGACAGAGGTGCTGCTGCTGGAGCACGACGTGCCACACCAGCCCTTCAGCCAGGCCGTACTTGCATGCCTGCCCCCTCCCACGTTCAGCATCACAGCAGAGGTACGCATGAGACGTGTGACGATATGTCAATTCATCGATTGAGTTCAATTCTTACGCCTGCGGTGTGTTGGTGTGCTTGGTCGTGCATGTGAGAATCCTTTACTTCAATGTTCTTTATTACAAGGCCCACGGGCCACTGGTGGCCCCTGGGTGGCCTTTGGTGTGGCGCATGACGTGTGGCCCCCGACGTATAGGCCCCCGACAATAGACAAATGCGAAAACAGCCCCCATCATCATCATCGTGCTGTCAAACCTCAATAGTTTCAAGATGTTTGGCCTGCGTAGAATACCTTCTAGAGGGCCTCTCTGGAGCTCTCCCTCCAGTCGAGGTCCTTCCGCTGCACTGTCATGAACGAGAAGCCACGGGGCTCTACGCCTTTACCGCAGACCGTATATAGAAAAGCCGTCGACCTGAAAGAAAGTCGATGGCTCGGACACATCATCGTAAGAAGAGAGGAAATTCACATCGGAGGAAGGAAGGCGACGGACTTATGGAAGCACCAGGGCGGAGACCCGAGAGGCAGGCCTCGAGAGATGCGGATCAAAGTGGTGAGCCAGGATGTGGAGGACTCTGCAGTAGCCGTGGAGATGGTCCAGTACAGAAATGAATGGAGCAAGGGGACTACAGACTTTTTTCCTATAACGCTGTACTTGCGTTCCTGAAGAACACCGAATTGTGGAAAAATCGCATAATAAATAAGATAGGGTAAAGCACAGTCCGCGATAACACGTGAGATGCGTACGCAGGCTTAACAAAGACTTCGGGTACGTGAGTAGCATCTAGAAGCATCCAGAAGCATCCCACCTTGTGTGATGCTACACCGAGGCAACCGTACAACCGCTTATTCTGCCTCGCACAACGCAGTTCTGTTCACTCGATCGCCTTTTATCCAATTCGCATCCATGTTATGAAAAAAATGTGTTCCCTAATGCATTCATCGCATTATATCTAATTCACGATATGAAAACACGCGGAGTTAGAGGAGAATGGACTGTACTTTCAAAATATTCAGTCGCCTATTGAGAAGCTAGAACGCCATTAGAATGAAGTTGGTTTACCCATGTATGGCTCACCCTGTGTTTTGTTTGTTGTAAGGCAGCGTTTTGTTGAACCTGGTGCTGTGTGTGTCCCGTACAAGGACCAGGCTGGCAGGGAGGACCTCCGTGTGTTGTCCATCTGCAGTGTGGATCCTCCAGGCTGCACAGACATCGACGATGCCCAACACTGCAAACCGCTCGACAATGGGAACGCCGAGGTATTCATTTGGTGGTGGTAATCGTGGTCACGGTCGGGGTAATTCGTGCCTATTCCTTTCATGGTTTTGTCAATGCTAGCGGAGGTGACAAGGGGAGTTTAATGACACAATGATAAGTGCACTGCACATTCATCCTGTCAAGCTGGTTTAGTTCCAGTCATGGCTAACACCGGTACAGAGTGATATCTAAAAAAACTGCCCAAGTTCTCCCCTTCACCACCTGCATTGACCATCGTAATAAAGCAAGGTCAAATGACAATCGCGACCCATTACGGCATGGAGAAGCCCTCATCCTGCAGTGGATTGACAAAGGGGTGGACAATATTCCTGTTTTTAAGTTTCCAAACATTGTTGCCTTAGTGCCCGTATTCTTGGTCTCTGCTCGGCTCAGGACTGACTTCAACATGGCTCGGTTCTGGCTTGATCTGCTCCGTTGCCTCCAAAGAAGCATGAGTGGCTCAGCTGTGCCTTGGCTCACGCTCAGCTCACAGAAATTCTGAGCGTGGCTGGGAGCATGCAGGGATATACGAGGAGGCACAAGGGACACAGAGGCTCAGGGCTGGAACCATGCTTAGAGGCAGCTCGGGTTTTAAGCATTGCTTTGATGTGGCTTATTGAGAATTAGAATCAGAATATTTATACTGGAGGAATCCGATGAGCTATAAAGCTATTTTTCACATGTCCAGTAGAGGCGGGTAAGAACGTTACAACAACAAACAGTACAAAAACATAATAGTAGTGCAAAGTACAAGAAAGACAAACAAATAACCCAAACACAAACAAATACAACGAAACCATTCCCATCCTACCAGGCAAAGCCCACTGAGGTATTGATTTATTTTTGATTAGTGACCTGGCCACAAATGAATAGCTGAACAAAGTGGCCCATCATTTGGACATTTATAGCAGCCAAAATAATAGAAATAATCTCAATGCATGTTGCGCGAGAGCCAAGCCTGAGCCAAGCCATGGCTAAGACCCCACTGGCCTAAGTGTCCACGTCACTGGCCGAATGCCTGGTTCACAATGAATGCACCAGGTGGTAATGGGTGTGCATTTCATTTCACATTATTGTGCTTTGGTTGGAGTGGCTATGGTGGAGGTTATGCATGCATGTGTAGTGAGCAACTTCCGACAGACGTCTAGTAGAAGGCGTCTTATTTATTAAAAGCACACAGGGCGATACACTTCGTAACGCGGCTACACCTAGGCTGTACAAACACGCAGCCCATCTCCGTCCTGCGTAGCTACGCTGGTTGGTTGACGAGCGTAGCGGCGGAGACAGAGCTGCTCTTGCAGAAGAACCAGCCACGTGGTCGAAGACGAAGAGATGACGGTAGCGACGCAACCAGGACCCAGACCCCACGCTAACAGCCCCGAAGTTCTGATTCGGTGCTCTTTATATCTGCCTGGAGTGGCCAAGCTCCACCTCTGACCACGCCCCCATTCTAGAACCTTCTAGGCCCTTCGGGATGGTTCCCGGAGCTTCTCGACTGACTCCGCCGTTGACCTTTACCCCAGATACGCCCCTTCATAATAAGGCATTATGTAATGCAGCTATAACCTTAATTACCCGTACAGGCCGGCATTACACATCCATGCATGTGAGGGTGGTGACGGTGTATTAATGTGTGTTCTAGGTTGGGGTACACATCGCCGATGTGAGCTACTTTATCCGGCCGGGGAATGCCTTGGATGAGGAGGCATCTCTGCGTGGTACCACAGTTTACCTGTGTGAGAAGGTGAGATGTGGATTTCTTCTTGCCACAATATCAAGTGTTTTACAACCCGCCGATTTCATCCTTTCATTCTTAACTTTACGACATGATGTAAAATATTATGATGTAATGATCATCGCGGTACCAGTTTCCCCACAACTGTAATTGTAGTTGACATTTTCACCACATTTTTTTGTGTGCTTTTCAGTACTTCCCGTATGAATAACAACAATGCTAAATATCTCTCATGATGTTTTAAACGAGGTGATTTTTGTGGATTTCTTATCATATGATGTACCGTCACATCATGAGCGACAGGCTATCGGCGCAGTGTAACACTCGTGCCTTGCAGCAAGGAGACGCTGGGTTTGATTACTCAACTCTTGTGCCTTTTTGCTTGATGTTTTGTTTGTTCTCCCCCCTGTTAGTGAATGGGTTTCCTCTGGATTAATCAGATTTCCTCTAAATAAAACCCATACAATCTTAACTGGCATTCGCGAAAACATCCCCTTGCTGAGCAGTTACATGCAGGTGATTTAATCATGTGTGGGTTTGCTTGCAAAACACTCGTTGAGTTGGTGCATATGTATTTGCCAGATTGTGTTTATTGATAGAGAAGTGGTTGCGTTTATGTGTTTGTGCACCTGCAGAGGATTGATATGGTGCCAGAGTTATTGAGCTCAAACCTGTGTTCCTTGAGATCCAACGTCGACCGGTGAGATGCACCAACAACTGTGAACTCGCGAGTGCGCACATTGCAACCCATACTCAGCAGCTAACGTGCGTTGTTGCCAGGTGCACATGTAATCCCATGATGCGTGGTACTGCAAAGCTTTTGCAGTCGAACAATGGTTGCTACGTATATATACCAGTTGAGTAATTTGAAACAACCCAAACCGGTATTTGGCCAAACATCCCGCTGCTGAAAGAATGACTCGACTACCAAAAACTTGGCAAGACCCTCCTGAAAAAGAGTCTCGAGACTTTGCGAGGCTTTCCTGAGTGAACACCCTGCACCACTCCAATGTCGACGACTCCGCCACTCGACGGTGAATGGCGACGGTGCATGTGCTGTGCGCGTGCAGGCTGGCGTTCTCGTGCATATGGGAGATGACTCCAAAGGCTGAGATCGTGAGCACACGTTTTACCAAGAGCATCATCAATTCCAAGGTGATTCCCTCCCCCCCCCCACAGACGTTCAGTTTTTGTAAAACTCTCGTTTGCTTTCACGTTTATTGTATCAGTGCCTTGCTATGTTAGTGCAGTTGAGGTTTCCGGATGGCTGAGAGGTCAGAGCGTTGAGCTTGCACCTCTGGGTTCACAAGTGGAGCGAGATGAACCGGGTTCACAAGTGGTAGTATGTATGTTGAACTTCTTTTGCACCGTACGTAGCCAACTGTGCTAATCGGAGGTGCGAGGTAGGACATGAAAGTAGTGAGTTGATGGTCTCTGTCCAGTCAACAATCACTGCACAAAACATAGAACATGCCAATTCGTCACGAGTACAGCACACCGGTGTGTTGTACCAGTGACGAATTGGCCACG
The DNA here is from genome assembly GCF_048934315.1 of Petromyzon marinus. Taxonomy (NCBI): domain Eukaryota; kingdom Metazoa; phylum Chordata; class Hyperoartia; order Petromyzontiformes; family Petromyzontidae; genus Petromyzon; species Petromyzon marinus. The sequence continues at coordinate 1,752,271 of NW_027423677.1, read as the reverse complement.
TTCTGTTTATGTGACAACCCTTACTAGTCGGCTGTGTCGGGTGGTGGCGGGTTTAACGACACATTTATGTATTTACACAATCTAACCCAAAAAACCTGTATTATGGATGATATTGGTCACGAAAGCCTACGTGTTAAACTCACTGCACAAAAGACCACCAAATTACATTGCACTAAATTTGGTTAAATTCCAGCTTTGAGAATTCAAAAAATATAAATTTTACTGTCTTTGGGTGAGCGTAACCCTCAGTGGTCATCGGGCGCCACGTAGACATCTGTTGAGTTCTGGCTTGGGCTTGGATCAGGCGTGGGCATTGTGTAATTGTGAGGACCCCATGGTTCACCCGTGGTGTGTTCATCGTATCCCCGCCGGCGTCTCTGACGTACACAGAGGCTCAGCTAATGATGGACGACGCCGGGCGGAAGGACCCGGTCACCAGCAGCTTGCGTGGCCTCAACTCCCTGGCCAAGATCCTCAAGCAGAGGCGCATTCAAAACGGGTAACTCATTGTCAAGATCTTCATCCCCTCCACCGCCTCTGGAGCGCTGAGCAGTATTAATGGGTGCACCACATTTAGTCGATCGGCAGGTCGCCTGTGGCGCGGTAAAGTGTGGTTACTCCCGTGTCTTCTAAGACATCTGGCCAGCGTGGAAGAGTAGGCTAAAATACATTGAGAGGGACTGTAAAAGGGTGTATCTCTAGAGGGGCCCCCTCTTATGGGAGCCCCCTTCCAGCAGTGGCTTCAGAATCAGAATCAGAAAGGGTTTTATTCGCCATGTAAGTTCACACCGACACGGAATTTACTTTGGCAGGATGGTGCATACATTCAACATATAGGAATCTAAAATCTTAAATAAGTTTTAAACAAGTCTTACTATAATAAGGGTTAAAAGTCTAACACTAAGGGGCTGAAGTATATAAAATTAAATAAATATCGAATATAAAATAGCTTTAAGATATAATTTAAAAATACAAATAGGGAAACATAGTTAATATCAGCAACGTGTCGTTATGTAGATCAAATGTTAAAAACAGTGTTAGCCCTTGGCCTTGTTTAACAGGCCAGCAGCAGATGGGAAGAAACTGTTTTTATGGCGTGAGGTTTTGGTCCTGATGGACCGAAGCCTTCTGCCGGAGGGGAGTAGCTGAAACAGAGAGTGTCCAGGGTGGGAGAAATCGGCCATAATCTTCCTCGCTCGCCTCATAGACCTTGTCGTGTGCAGGTCCTCGAGGGTCGGTAGATTGCAGGCAATTACCTTCTCAGCAGTGTGGATGATACGCTGCAGTCTGCTCTTGTCCTTGGCAGTGGCAGCAGCGTACCAGACGGTTATGGAGGAGGTGAGGATGGATTCAATGATCGCTGTATAGAATTGCACCATCATTGTCTTTGGCAGGTTGAATTTCTTCAGCTGCCGTAGAAAGTACATCCTCTGTTGAGCTTTCTTGGTGAGGGAGCTGATGTTCAATTCCCACTTGAGGTCCCGGGAGAGAATAGTTCCCAGGAAGCGGAAGGACTCTACAATTTTGACTGGGGAGTCTAACAGGGTGATGAGGGTGAGTGGTGCTGTATTCTTCCTGAAGTCCACAACCATCTCAACTGTTTTGATTTAAAGCTTTCGTGACTGCAGTAATTCATATTCTTAGTTTTTTCGGTAAAGTCACGTTGAAGAGAAACAACAAAATAACAAAATATATATAAAACAATAAAAAATTCTCACGACGTTTCGACCATAACTCAAACGGTCATCATCAGGTGTGTCGGTTTGCATAAATTTATTTTGAAAACGGCATGTTTATTTATTTATATATATAAAAAAATAACGTTTGCGTCACGCGCAACTATGGCAGTTTGCCAGGACTAGTCCATCTATTTTTTGAAAAGAGGAGGGGGGAGACGAAATTTGTTTTTATGTATGCTGTCTGAAAGGCACTGTAAGCGTGAACAATCAATCAAGAACTGAAATGATTTATCAAATCTTTCCAATGATTGCTAAGATAGAATCCATCTTCTCGGTTGAAATTGTCTCTGTGTTTGTATATGTGGATAGCCTCATGAACGAATCTCTCATGGAAGCCAGATGGCTTACAAAGAACCTCCGTCTTGGAAAAGTCAATGGCATGTGAGCCTACTGAATTAGAACAATGATCTGCTACGGCCGAGGTGTTGGTCCTACCGTGTTTAAGGTCTGCTTTATGTTCACGAATGCGGTCCGAGATATGGCGTTTGGTTTCTCCAATGTAACTACTACCACAGAGGCAACTTAGTTTGTAGACACCAGGGTATTGTATGTCCGGAATCACATCTTTTACAGACGGAACCAGATCACGGATTTTATGTAATAAACACAAGATCCAGGTCCGTTTCAACACATTACATAAAATCCGTGATCTGGTTCCGTCTGTAAAAGATGTGATTCCGGACATACAATACCCTGGTGTCTACAAACTAAGTTGCCTCTGTGGTAGTAGTTACATTGGAGAAACCAAACGCCATATCTCGGACCGCATTCGTGAACATAAAGCAGACCTTAAACACGGTAGGACCAACACCTCGGCCGTAGCAGATCATTGTTCTAATTCAGTAGGCTCACATGCCATTGACTTTTCCAAGACGGAGGTTCTTTGTAAGCCATCTGGCTTCCATGAGAGATTCGTTCATGAGGCTATCCACATATACAAACACAGAGACAATTTCAACCGAGAAGATGGATTCTATCTTAGCAATCATTGGAAAGATTTGATAAATCATTTCAGTTCTTGATTGATTGTTCACGCTTACAGTGCCTTTCAGACAGCATACATAAAAACAAATTTCGTCTCCCCCCTCCTCTTTTCAAAAAAAAATAGATGGACTAGTCCTGGCAAACTGCCATAGTTGCGCGTGACGCAAACGTTATTTTTTTTATATATATAAATAAATAAACATGCCGTTTTCAAAATACATTTATGCAAACCGACACACCTGATGATGACCGTTTGAGTTATGGTCGAAACGTCGTGAGAATTTTTTATTGTTTTATATATATTTTGTTATTTTGTTGTTTCTCTTCAACGTGACTTTACCGAAAAAACTAAGAATATAATATAAGCACACGTTAGGATTGCAAAGTATTGGAAAGGTAAACAAATAACTTAAACAAATACACAAATACAACTAAACTATTTTTATCTTTTTAAAAAATCTTACCTGACCACAAATGATAGCTGAACAAAGTGGCTTATCACGTGGGAAATTTATTATCAGCAAAATAATCTAAGATAAAGATTCTTGACCCTTGTGATTGATGTGTTGTGGTGGCGGAAACTGGTGCGTGTACACAGGGAGACCAACTCGATGGTGGAGGAGTTCATGTTGCTCGCCAACATCTCCGTGGCAGAGCGCATCGTAGACGAATTCCCCGAGTGTGCGCTGCTTCGACGCCACCCGGCGCCTCCGCCTTCCAACTACGACATCTTGGTGAAGGCGGCGAAATCAAAGGTAGAGTTAGAACCCCTTTTAACGACCACCCTTGTTAACTAATCGCTTAACAACGGACCTCCATAGAGCTCAATGTGTAGGCTTAACCGACCATTTCCTTGTTAACGACGGGCTGTTGTAGGTACAGTAAATATGAATTAATGCCACGTAGAAGGGAAACAATAAAATAATAAGAATATAAAAAATTAAATTCTCACGACGTTTCGACTGCAACACAAGCAATCATCATCAGGTGTGAAAACCACAACAAGAAAATTTGAAAAAAGTGGCAGTTATTTTTAATGTTAGCACCACGGAGAGAGATTTGACAGTTTGTTCAGATGGACGAGTCCATCTATGTTCGGAAAAGAGGAGGGGGGAGACGAAAAATAATGGATGCGGTCTGAAAGCCACCTTGAGCGTGATCAATCAATTAAGACCCGAAATGGTTTATCAAATCTCTCTCCGTGGTGCTAACGTTAAAATAACCGCCACTTTTTTCAAATTTTCTTGTTGTGGTTTTCACACGTGATGATGATTGCTTGTGTTGCAGTCGAAACGTCGTGAGAATTTTATTGTTTTATATTTTTATTATTTTATTGTTTCCCTTCTACGTGAATTTACTGAAAGAACCAAGAATATGAATTCCTGCAGTCACGAAAGCTTTAAATCAAAATGAATTCATGCATTTATTAACAGTGTTTATTTTAATATGATGTGTTTATAATGTTAGTATCTTTATGTATTCATATCCATTGTTTAAATATTATAAAGTACGTGTTTTGGGTGAACAAGGGAAACTTTCGATGCTCGTGTTCGTGGAACCAATTACCGTCTTTAAGAGGGGTTCTATCGTCTCTAGATTGCTGTTAACCTTCCTTCAATATCATCCTCCTCGCAAGGAATTCAGAGGTCGCCGGGTGGCTCAAATTTTTGTTTGAGGTCTTTTGGTTTAACCGGGTGAGAACTCAAGAGACCATAATAGTCTCATTTGCAAGGGTCACCTGGGTCACCCTATGACCCAGAGATTACAGCTGGGACCCTGGCTTCAAAATCCAGCAGCCGCATTGAACACACTGTGTTATCAAGTGTAGGGAGTTGAAGGACTCGGCTCGTTTCCCAGCTACTCCACAGAAATAAGCAACAAAAAACCATCACGATAAATGTAGTACTGTATTTAATTTTAGATAAATTCCAGCACTGAAATGTTGAAATATCAGGTCGACTTATTGTGATGAACATTGTGCTCAAAATGGGTGGGAATGTGCTACCCCCTACTGTGAAGCAGAGGTGCCTTGAAACGATGTCAGTATTGGCCTGAGCGAGCAATTGCAGGGCTGCACCTTTTACCTTTATCTTGAGATGTAGCCGTATAGGTTCCACTCGCCCTTAGAGGCAGAACAACTCAAAAGGTGTGACGAACCACAGACAACGCTGGAAGGCAGCCAGGCACTGTGCCAGATGTAGATTAATCCACTTGCTGTACTGCCTTCTCCTGGCAAGCCAGGTTATGGAAACCTGAATACCCACAGGAAGTGCGCTGAATAACGTTTTCTTTCCAATACACCACAACCCTTGCTGCTTCCCCAGCACTGAACTACAAGCCACGTGCGGGATAGTCACCTCACAAACGCCGGTGTGCCCGATTTTTTTGCGCAGAACATCGAGATCCAGGTGGACTCGGCTAAGGCGTTGGCCGAGTCCCTGGACCGGGCGGCGGTGCCGGGAGCGCCACCATACCTCAACACTCTGCTGCGCATCCTGGCCACGCGCTGCATGATGCAGGCCATCTACTTCTGCTCCGGCATGGAGCCCGACACCCACCACTACGGGCTCGCCACCGCCATCTACACCCACTTCACGTCGCCCATTCGACGGTGACGTGCTCTGGCGTCAGGCACACGCGTGAAATCGACCTTCGCGATTATTGAGGGGACTATGTTGTTGTCTTGGTGTGGTCTGGGACTGTGCTGCCTTTCCCAAGTTTAGGAATTTATTCATTAATTGATGTAGTTATGCAATGTTAATTTGTCATTATGGCACACCTCCGATTAGCACGATTGGCTACGTACTTGTATATCTTTTTTCTATTATTTACTTTTAGTGATTTGTTTACCTTTCCTATTCTTAGCACTCCTATCATCTACCTACTGGACATCTGTCAAAAAGAGCTTTTATCGCGAATCGGATTTCTCCAGGATAAAGATTCAGATTTTGACTTATTTTTCTAAAAGGTCCTTTAAACGGGAAGTTTGGCCAATTCCTTAAATGGTTGTTTGGCTTGTGTTGGAGAAAAACTAGAAGATTCGGAGAACACCGACGCCTACAAGGAGGGTGACAGTGTTCCACGTGCAGAATCAAGAATCCATTGCCGTGTTGCAGCGGCGGCCAAAAGTGAATTGCAATTCTGCCATGGATTGCTAACGATTTTGTTGTGGATCTTAAATAAGAACACAGATATGAGCAGGCAGCAATTTGCGTTACATCTGATGACAAATAAAAAAAATCCTCAACAAAGAATTAAATTCATACATTAATAAAGCTAATTTCCACAAGCAGATGGTGCTAGAACGTGGTATGTCCAGAGTACAGTATTCTATCACAGCGTTAAATCCATCTGAGTCATTGTTTGAGTAGCTTTCTGGTGGATCGTGAAACCCGCTGAGATCCACCAGAATGAATCGCGGTGCTTGGTGGATTAATACCGCTGCTCCGTTGGCATCTCGTGGCCATACCGCAGCCTGTATCTACTGTAAATTTAATCTTCATATTAAATAGAGGCTACAACAAATGTGAATATTGTTGTTGTTGTCTCCCTGTACCGTTACAGATACTCGGATGTGATTGTGCACCGGCTGCTGGCCGTGTGCGTGGGCGCCGACCCCACGTACCCGGCGCTCACCGACAAGCAGAAGCAGCAGCAGCTCTGCAACAACCTCAACTACCGCCACAAGATGGCGCAGTACGCCCAACGCTCGTCTGTAGCTTTCCACACGCAGGTGGGAGGCGGAAGTGTGGGCCACGTGGAGCTTGCACGGCGTGTGCTTAGGCACCTGATAATGCGTCCATTCGTCTCTTGAAAACCATTTTTAAGGCCACGAAAGCAGGCATCGTATTGTGCGTGTAGTAAGAATCAATTGTTTTCTATTCACACGCTTACGTGTGGTGGTGCCGTGGCTGTACTGGTTGGCTACACTTGACATTGCTTTTCAGCATTCTTCTGTGTTTGCTGAAAAACCTAGTCACTTGGCACATTTGCCCATGATGTGACAACTTTATTTGATTGGCTCTGTCAGGTGATGGAGGATTATAGTTAATACAATTGACATTGTACCTTCACGATTGAACTCAAAATAATCCCCATGACATGATGCCAATAGCACAACTGGAATAAATTAGCGGGGGGATGCGGAAAATTACCTTAAATTTTGTTAACTAATTATGGGCTTGGTAAGTGATGCGCGTGTGTCTGCTCTTGGCCACGTAGCGGTGATTAACGGCTGTTGTTGTTGTGGTCTCAATTGTTCTTCAAGAGCAAGGGAGTGGTGAGCGAAGAGGGCTTCGTGCTGTTTGTGCGCAAGAACGCCGTGGTGGTGCTCATTCCCAAGTACGGCTTGGAGGGGACGGTTTTCTTTGACTCCAAAGATCTCAAGCTCAACGTTACCTTCGACGAGGAGGTAGGGCATGTGTTCACTTAACCGGGAGGCATTGGCATTTCCCGAACGGCTGAATTCTGCATTTAAACCCAGGACTGGCTTAATGCACTGGGACCCAAGCCCCCTGACCATCTCTCTACGATTAGGTTTCTATCAGACACACAGACACTTGGTTTAAGGTGGAAGAACGCAGTGAGATACGAAGCTCCGTTTTTTTTTGCCATTTGGCAGTGTGGACTATTACAGAGGAAGTTACACCGGTGGATACATTAGAGCCGGATGGCTCACAGGGCTATACCAAAATAAACTGAAACTGAATTAAATGATGTAAATGCGTTTCAAATGTAAAACGGTCACAATTAAATATGCTTTGGAAATAACTGCCATGACTGAGCCCGTATTGTCACGGAGAGGACATCACATTAAAAATACAGTAAAATCCCTCAGGTCCAGAAGAATTAGAGAGAAAATCTAATGCTTTCTGTAAACAATGAGAAACTCGAAGGGCAGAAAAGTACTTGTAGAATAAAAACAAATGAGGGAAATAGTAGTTGATGCAAAAAGTGATCTCTAGATGGCAAAAAGCACATTTGTGACCATTGGATCCAGTCCTTTCCAGCATGCCTTGCATGCCGCATTACATTGTCACTCTGCGTGGATAAGTGGATAATGCACACAGCCTAATTTGGACCAGAAGCTCAAAAGGGTCAACATTTGCAGCCATATTTTAGGTATGTTCTTAACTGCAATTGTACACTCCATATAACCTAAAGGGGGTTGCATCTACTCCTTAATGATGGCCAAATAAGGCTTTAAAATTCCTTGGCTGGCCCGCACATCACGATCCCTCAGTTGGTTTGGTCATTGCAGCCATCGGCTTCTCATGCCTGGTTTTCAGCTCGCGGTGAGGTGGCCCAAGCGGTATTGCATTCGCTGTGTGTTGTGGAGGTTTGCGTTTCAAACTCGGTGGCCTCTCCGGTTAATACTGTGGTGTGTATTAAGCGTAAAATATTTATAGGCTATCCGCTTTAACAGTGGACGTTAAAAGATCCTGTAACATTATTCGTGTGCCAGCATCATGGTCCAAGGTTGGCAAATTACATGCAAATTACTTATTTGGGGAGCACATATCAATCGTTCGCCTCCTTTTACAAAGACGTAGCAGTGACCTTGAATGCAAACGTTTTGAGAATCAGTGAGGCTTTTCTGAGTGACCCAGTAATAGTTGGAATAATAACGTTGGGTTTACGTCAATCCGTGCTTGTGTGCAGGGCACTTGGTAGAGAGCAGTCAGCGGTAGTGTAGCGGTTAGCGCTCTGCGCTACGATCCCAGCGACATGGGTTCGATTCCTTCGCACAGTCAACACCAGTGATGATTATCTGAACCAGTCCTGGGCCTCCCCTAGGTTGACTCGGAACTCAATTGAACGCCTGGTGCAGTGTGTAAACATCGCCACTGGGGAGACAAAGGCGGCCGGGCATGGCGCCGGCGACCCACCCCCTTGTGTGCCGTGCCAGCCTTCATCTGTGCTCCTCGCCAACAGCACTTGCCCCAACAGTCTGTTAAGGCTACATTGGAGATATGTCTTTGGGTTTTGTGTAGGGCCCCACGCTGTGCGTGGAGGGTATCGCGCTGAACATGTTCGACCGCGTGTGCGTGTGCGTGCGCGTGTCGCTGGATTCGTCCAACCTGCAGCACCAGCGGATCCGCATGCACCTCGTCCGCCCGGAGGTACTCACCGTGCGGCGCGACGCGAAACCTCGGAATACCACCGATTTGTATTGTGACCATGCTGCTGTTGCTGCTTGCTGCGCCAGCAGTAGTGCACAGAAAACAAACGCTCGCCGCATCGGAACGTCAGCGGGCCGAAAATTAATGACACAAGCCACAGCATAGCGCTTGTTGCCATGCAACCCAAACTGTGAAACCGTATCGGAAACCCATAGAGACACAGAGATACATAGGAGATACAGAGCGACCCATTATGATTCCTAGAGATTCATAGAGACTCCAGCAGATACATAGCAGTGCATTAAAAACAAGCTACTGTACGATTGTGGCCATGCAACCCAAACTATGGACCACATTTTACACCACTGTAGTCTGCGCTCCTTCAATGGAGGGGGTGGCAAGATGACACAAACTCTCTCCTGAGGCTCTCCCGTAGCTATCAGACCCATACATTGCCATTTAGCCCCTGAACGTAATATGGAAAAAATATATGTATAGCTAGCATTTTGAGCTGCAGTCTGTTGTCCTATACCTCCTGTAACTGGCAAATTGGATATAACGCGATGATGAATGTATGAAGGAACGCATTTTTTGTATAACGCGGATCCAAACTGGATATAACTCGGTTGAATGAATGGAACTACGTCGCGCGAGTAGGAATAAGCGGTTGTAACGGCTGCCTCGGCGTAGCATCACACAAGGCGGGATGCTGCTGGATGCTGCTAGATGCTACCCAAGTTCCTTAGTCTTTGTTCAGCCTGTGTTACGCATCTCACGCGTTATTGCGGACTGCGCTTTACCCCATATAATATATTATTTATTATAACACGATTTTTCCAAAACGCGGTGTTCTTGAGGTACGCAACTACCGTATTACAGAACAGACTGTATATCCAAAGACTATGGGACACTATCCCTACCTATATCAGTTGTGACTGTCCGTGTGTTTAAATCCAGCTTGAAAACGTCGTTATTAATTGGCTTTTCCTGGATTCTGATTGGTTATTACTGTGAGGGGAATCATTATGATTAGCTTTTATTGCATTTTGCATGCTGTGTAAAGTGTCAGTATCACTGTCATTATTGTTATTATCGGCTTTTACTTTATTTCTATTGGCTTATATCTATACTTGAGTAGTTTTTTAATGTCCAGTGCTTTTTTGAGATATTTCGATATGCAAGGTGTTGTATAAAATAGATTTTTATTATGGCCCTAGTTCATTGCACAAGAAGGGCCATTATCTGAAACGTGACCTATTTAAATGATCGTTAGGGGCAGTTGTTGATGAATGCGAGTTCTCAAGATACCAAGCTAAGTCAGGGTGTGGGAGCCTTGGTAGATATCAGATTTCTTAACAAAACTCCATGAGTCTGTTCTGCATGGGTTTCCTCCGGGTTCTCTGGTTTCCTCCCATATCTAAAAATAAGCATGCGTTGAAACTGGTATTAAGGTAGTTTACGTATCGCCATGGGCGGCAGGGTGGCACATTGGTAAACCCTTGCATCTTGCAGCAAGAAAACTGGGTTTGATTCCCAACTAGAGTGTGTTACTGTGTGGAGTTGTCATCTTCTCTCCCCCTGTTCCTCAAAAGTCTTCAGACTTGGCGAAGTTTTTCAGTGTTATTAAGTGTAATAATAACGTATCACTTGTGTTGGAAATACTCACATGTGTGTGTGTGAGAGCATTGGTGTAGTGGTTAGCACGCTGTGCTATGAACCCGGCAACCCAATTCCCACTCACCGCCAACACCAATGAGGATTATCTGAACTGCTGTTTTGCCTACCCAAGGTCAACTCTTTCTTAAATGAGTACCTGGTGCAGTGTGTAAATATCAGCACTGGGGAGAGGTGTTGGCCACTTACCCCCTCGTGGGCCATGCCGCCTAACAGCAGCACAGTCTGTTAAAGGCTTATTTGGGTGACTATCTTTGTTGTACGTTTGTGCCATTTGTGTGTCCGCTGTCACAGATTCCAGGCTATAACCCTACGGAGTCCACCCCATGGGGCTCGCCTTCTCCCCGGCCTAAGAAACCCAGACAGCACTAGTGTATCGTGGATGCGGTGTCAACAAGATGCCGGAGGAGGTGCATGAGTGGGCACACACTCTGGGTTTTACATCTGCAGAGTTAATTAAGTGTACATTGTGCTCACAAGCAGAGGTGAACAATTGAAAAAAAAGCAGTGGCGGTTATGAGAAATGCTACCCTGAAGTAACAGACGGTTTGCACTCTGAACTTGCAATCCAGAGGTCACCGGTTCTTCGTTCTCGTGTCGCAGCGGTTCAAATGGTAGCGCAATTTTTTTTTTTAGAATTTTTACCTTACCAACCAGTACAATCAGCCAATTAAGGTGTATACGCGTCAAGATGTATGAAAGGTTTAGGATATCTTATGCCCCACTTCTTTGCCAGCCAAGACACTGACCCACTTGTGATGAAGGTGATTTCACAAAAATATTGGTTACTGAATTGGTGGTGTTTATTGACTAACGCAGCAGTGTCCAACCCACAAAGCACTGTGATCCATTCTGGTATATCTCAACATGTTCCGTGATCTACCAGCAATATATGACCAACAGTTACCCGGATGGATTTCACCGACTAATAGAACACTGTAGACATGCCAAGTGCTAGTGCGATCTATTGGTTTAAAATATATATTATTAATCCATTACTTCTTAGTCGAGGATTTTGTTTTGCCATCTGCTATAACAAGAATTGCTTTATATTAGAGGTGTTTAATCCTATTTGTCCCGAGATCCACAATAAAAAATCTTTTGCGATCATCCACCCATGGATCGCGATTCACATATCGGCTACCACTGATCTAACAGTTGAAAACCAGTTTAACACGTAGGCTTTCGCGACCAATATCCATAACACGGGTTTTTTGGGTTAGATCGCGTAATAAATATTTGAATGTGTCGGTAAACCCGCCACCACCCGACACAGCCAATTCGAAAGGTTTGTCACATTAACAGAACGTGCCAATTCGTTACTAGTAACATCACACCGGTGTCTTGGAGAGCAAAGCCACAACATTTACAATCTGAGTACAATGTTTCACCAGTAATTACAACCAGCTTCATCAGGCGACAGCCAGATTCGTGGAGAATCCTCGTCCCTTAATGCGCATGCATAATGTTTGTTGATTAACATATAAATAACCCAATCGGAAATGGATACCCATAGTCATATGCATTCATTGATTCCCCTCCCAATTCGCGAAAGAAGTGCTCACAAGTGATGGCTGTCGCCTGATGAAGCTAGTTAGTGCTGGCGAAATGTTGTACTTAGATTGTAAATGGTGTGGCTTTGCTCTCCAACACACTGGTGGACTGTACTAGTAACGAATTGACATGTTCTGTTTACGCGACAAACCTTACTAATTGACTGTCGGGTGGTGGTGGGTTTAACAACACATTTATATATTTAAACGATCTAACCCATAAAACGTGTATTATAGTTGAAAACCTACAATTGTGCCAAGTTTGGCCTGTCGGAGTGGGCCATTAGGGTGGCCACTCGGAGGGCAAAGCTCTGGGGAATCCGAGCAAGAGCTTCGAAGTATGATTGTGCACGGTGACACCCGCAGGGGTCTCGTGATGGATGGCAAATGGAAGATATTTTTTTATCGCGAGAGGATTCCCTGCAAGGGATGTTAGGTTACTTATTCTTGTGAGGATGCCATTTACTGTATGAAGGGGCAGCGGTCAGCTGCATAGAACAGAGTATAAAATTCCCCGAGCTGTTGCTGTTTAAATCGTCGGTTTAATGAAGAATTTCACCTCAGGTATTTTTTACACAGCTACCCCACCCCTCATCGGACTCTGTGCAATCACACAAGGAATGTTTTTGGAAAAAATGTCGGTGTCAGAAAATTGTAAGGTTTACTCGTTTACAAATGCGCATTTCGTTACAGCTTCTCTTGTCCTTTAGACGTGCAAAGATAATTTCTGACAAAATATTGACACGTTTTCAAATTGTTTCGTAAATGGTTATAACTTTGCTCACGTATATACAGTACTTGGGCAATAATTCTGAGCTCCTGGAGTAGTGGTAAAGATTTAAGGGAGTTGATGTCTTTGCGACTTTGTGTAAATGTGTTTTACATTTTTTAGCTGAATCGTATATTCACAAGCATGTACACATGAGTTATACGCGTTTATATACAAAATTAAACCGATTTCTTTTCCATGCATCTTCTGTTATTTTGGTTACTTTAAGTTACGTTTTCCACTGCTGGATGAACATCTCGCCACGTGATGTTGGATGTCAGGTTTAGTTTGACCATACTTCACCATGCTGGTCACTGTTGGATGATAATAATGTCCACTTGCAATGCACCACCGCGCAGTATTCACTCGCCTTCGAATCGAGTCCTGCACCGCCGTTTCACATGCAAATTTGATTCTCAATCCCTGGGCCAACTTGCTCCTGATTAGCATGCGATTTGCCACATTTCGATCTCGGAGGTGATTAAATGCGCCGGCTTCCAGGCTTGTTGAGCCGCTCGGAGCCCAATTAACGAAAATTGTTGCCAAAGCAAAAGCGTGAGCTCTAATGTTTGTCCGTGTTCTTTTCAAACCACCAGTCGAACGCCGGCCTCTGCCCACTCCGACCGTGCGCAGGCCCTGGCCGTCGGGGAGGCCCTCATGGTGCCTCACGGCAAACGTGGGGCCCGGGTGGGCGCGTCGACGGTTGATCGCGTACAGGCGGTGCAACTCCCACAAATGAAACATCACACCTTGCTGATCTCGTGTCCAGGAGCATAAACGATCATCACGCAAACTCCGGTCATCCTCGCAGCAGCAGCTCTTGGCCATCGAACAAAGACGATCACCGCTTCCTTCCGATATTAGAAGCCACGAGCTATGAACGACTCGGAGGTTCGAGCAACCACAGCCGAGTGGGAAGGCAGCAGCAGCCCAGGCGGTGAGCCAGCTCCAAAATCCCCCAAGCACTGAAGTTCTCGATTTAGTACATTGAAAAACACGACGGTAAGTGAAACAACGTAAATCGAAACCAATTTTGCCATTCACTTGAGGGGCCGTCCATGAATGACGTCACGCAATTTTTGACCTCTCGTCACTCGGCGTCACAAAAAGTCAGACCCCCCCCTCAAATATGACGTCACACAGGTCTGCCCCCCCCCCCCCAAAACCATATTTCCATCTTGAAAATAAAACATGCTTCAACTATTGTCATTGTAGTGCGTGGCGCTGCACTGATGTTGTAGGAGTGTTATAACAATTAGTGTTATAACAATTCTATACTTAAAGTTGCGCATTTTGATGTGACGTCACATTTATCAAACCCCTCCCCCTCGTCACACATCGTCACAAATGTCTGACCCCCCCCCCCCCCAAGGTGCATGACCGCGTTACCGTGTTCATTCTGTGAAGGGATGAGGAAAAGGAAGAGGGAAAAGCATCCAGCGTCGCCGCACGCAGGCAAGGTGTTTATCACACAGTGGTCAAAATATAAAAATACATATATAGTGGGTTCCACGGAGACTGGAGACGTCTTTAGAGGCAACGCAGTTTATTGGTAACTATGAACAGAACTCCCCTTAACTCCCACTATCTAGGGAGGTACAGCCTCCGGGCTAGCGTGCCCTCGCACTGATCAAACCTGGCTCTCAGCCCTCTGGCTATCTGTGCCCTAGGGGAGGCTAACTGACCCGACCCAGCCAAGGTACGGGTCCTGACCACTGGTCCGAGCTCGGCGCGGCCCTTACAAGGACGTTGGGCTCGAGGTCCCAGGGTCCTAGCTAGGGAGGCTACTCTGACCCGACCCAGCCAAGGTGCGGGTCCTGACCACTGGTCCGCGCTCGGCCCCGACCCTTATAAGGATGTCGGGTCCCAGGGTCCTAGCTAGGCTGGTCTTCTGTTCTTCCTCTTCGGAACACTGCCCCGAGCTGTCCCAGAGGTGCCCCTTTAATACACCTCTCGGGGGCCGACGGTATAGGATGTGCATTTATTACGCTACATCTATGCGAGAGAGGTTGTGGACAAGAGTCTGCTCTGCGGGAAGCAAGCATTGCCATACGAATGAGATGAGCTCGCGTTCGATGCGGGCAGTCTTGAGGACGACCGTCGACAGGCACGCGTGGAGGCACGCCGTGGTCACAGCGCAGCGCCGACTCGTGTAGGTGGTGATGGCTCAGTTGTAGAGAGGAATGCCGGAGCTTTGAGCAGATGTAGCCGAATGTAGGATAGAGCATCTTGAGGAGCGTTGCCCTCGACCCCCTCCGGGAGGCCGTATGGTTTACTTGGCACTCCCGTCCCTTAGAGTCCAGTCTGATGTAAGCCTCCTCAGGTTCCAGCAGCCTGGCTTCGTAGGTCTTCATTGCACCACTCTGCTCGTCTAGCATAGTCTGAAGGGTCATATGTGGCTGCCTCCTGAATCTTCACCCTCCTGCAAACCTTACTCGACATCTCGTTGAGGACCCGAAGAAGGGCAGTATTCTCTTTGTTTTTTTTTTTACAAAAGGGCTTGTAAGAGCTCTCGTTCCTCCCACCGGGATCTCTGGTGTCAACTTGAACGGGGGGGGGGGGGGGGGGGGAGACAAAGCTATGGCTTTTTTCCCAGGGGATCTGTCTTCCATGGAGCACAAAGATACAGGCGGAAGGTCCCTTTGGCCTAGCCATGAGGTCAGGCTCGAGTTGCTTACTGAGGACCCTACACCTAAGGAAGCTGTGGATCGCCCTAGGAAGCTCCAAAGTAGAAAACCAGCTTTCCAAGGCCCCCTATAAAGTGCCTGAGGCCAGGTAGAAAAATAAGAAAACTATCAAACAGGAAAGCGAGTGGTTATGTTGGGTCGAAAAAGGTAATGTTCTAATGTAGGGGTTGGAGCGGTCATTGCTGCTTACTCGGCCATGACGTCACTGCAGCTCGTTTGATTTACACTTTTAAAATACAAAAATCACGACGTGTACTGAACATATTATTCCGAATCGGTTTTACCACCACTACCACCATGACACAGTGGCAAGGCTGGCACATCGCAGTGCAGCTGCTAGGCTGAATCATATGAATAAATATAATAAAATCTATAAATATCTTTTATGTACCCAGGAGAGCCACATTGAGTCTCGAGACTCATTATTAGCTCCGTGCTGCATTAAGATGTTTGGACAATTTCAAGCATCAGGGTTCGGCACGTAGGAGGAAACCGGAGAAACGCACAGATGTTGTGAAGCTGGCTTGGTGGTAGAAGTCAGTCCAGAACATTTGGCCCCACACCTATCACTGTAACGAATCAGTGTTCTACGGTGGCATTCTAAGCGAGGACTGATTGTATTAAAATCTACTTTGATCTACTAATCGTAATGTATCAATAATGTTAACGTGTAACATGCCCCACGGTTTTTCTTAATCTGGAAGGAGAGAACAACGGATGATCTGTGTGCTGATGATGTTGGTGATGATCTCGTAATGGCTGTTCACTTCGAGGAGTGGGAGAGTCTGATGGTGAACCTGGATCGTGCCAATAAGAGGTAGGGCCTTACCATTCGCCCTACCAAATAAATCAAAGCAGTACCTGCCTTGATATTTTGTATGTCTTCAAGGACTCCACCCCCTCAACTCCGCATGATAGGTAGTTGTGGAAAGAGTGGAGGTATTCCCATATCTGGCAGTTGTTCATGACCAGCTCCAATTTCAGAGCGAAGGTCTTACTCTGAATTAGTTCAATGGCATATCCTTTTTTCAGCTGCATAGCGCTGTATAAAAGTTACATGGCCTATCACTTCATAAAAAGCTCTGGTTCTTTTCTGCCAAACTTGTCCTCTCCCTCCCAGCTATAACCTCCCGAAAGCAACATGTGACCTTTGTTTTGGCGTGACAAACACCAGTGAAAGCAAAACACCGAAAGTGTAATGACTACACGTAATGCAAGAATCTCAGTTGTATTTCTCAACGGGTATTGAATATGAAGTCCCAGGAGGGGGTGTCGATGCATCTCCCAACAGCATCCCTGGTGGTGCTGGGGAATGTTGGTGGGAAAAGCCATTAGGCTGATGTATTTAAACATCGTATTCTGATTTATGTGGAGACACAAAAAGCGAGTTATGCTTCTACAGTATTTGCTTGTGCAAAGCATGGACAATCATTGCCACAGAGAAAGAATCAGCTCGGTGGCTAGGAGATGTTAACTACCTCACCTGGTATGGAGGAGGCCGAGGGTTTGATCCCGACTCTGATGCCTTTATAAGGAATACCTTGGATATCGAGGTGGTTACATTTTTGGAAAGTGCAGCAAAAGCCAAAAGCGTGATATTCAATACTTAAGCTTGACCTAAATAATGAGCTTACATACACGGCAACCAAAAATAGACACATCACAATAGAAATGTGCTGTACTGAATGCCAAATTTACTACTATAATGAGCCAAGAATGTCTGTGTCCCGCGCGTGACGTCACTCCACGTCGAGCAGGCCCCCTCATTAATACTCATGAATAGACTAATCTCTCACAATACAAAGGCCACTGCCACAGCCATTGACATGCTAATCTTACAATACAAAGGCCACTGCCCCAGCCTCTGTGGTTGGACCATCTCTAGCTCCACCCACCTACCTTGATGCACTCATCTCAGGCCTATATAAGACCTTGTCTCAGCAACTTTCGGGTGACGTCACTCCACATGGGGGGGGGCGAGGTGCCTCCTCCCCCCTCCTCAGCGTCAACTTAGAAACTCACTACAAAGGCAGAACCCTCACGTCACGCGATCTCCCTAACGCTATTGAGACATCGAAGTAAAAAGGACGTCATGATGAACAAGGGATTATAACCTTTAAATGAAATAGGTCTGTCACCGCAGCCTTACAAATTGCACACAAATGGCTGCAATGAATATCATTTCGCGGTCTGATTTACTGCAATAGATTTACTGCAATACACCCATGCTTGCACGGGCAAAAGGCTTGTAAACAAATAATCCCCTCGCCTGCTCCCCACCACAATATCACACAATGATATAGTACTTCCTTGTACAGTATACCCGCTAAAGACCAAAACTAATCCCCATGATAGGTAAATTGATATACATAGAGCTTGCCGGCGATAGGTCTAAACCACGAACTATGAACTCGTGATATTCAAGGGTCTCCCGTATTTGGAGTGTGCATGTTCTCCCCATGGTCACGTATCCTTTTCTCCAGGTCCTCCGGTTTTTTTCTCCACATCTAAAAACATGCGTTAAGATAATTACTGCTATAAATATTCACATAAGCCACTACGTTGAGCAATCATATGTGGCCAGGCTGCTTCTGGAAAAGAGCTATATATCTCGGTGGGCCTTACCTGGTCAAATAAAAAATAGGTCGCTTACAGGAGCTGAATGGATTGCCACATCACAGGGACGCAAGGAATCGCAGCATGGAGATGGCTTCATCCAGCAGTGGATTGATCCTGGTTTATGTTTTGCAAATAGTAAACGTAAGCGTGCACTTCCAAATGAAGGTGTTTAAAGTATCTGTTTATCTTCTTTGGTTCTTTCGGTAAAGTCACGTAGAATGAGAATAAAATAATAAAATAAAAATAAGACAATAAAATTCTCACGACGTTTCGGCCGCAACACAAGCGGCCTTCTTCAGGTGAAAGAACATAACTGTCGGGACGACAGTGCTTCAATGAGTGCTGCTGAGATTCGTGGCGTCTTTTAAGCTCGGTGATAGGTGTGAATGACCTAGAAAGCAGGAGAATTTAGCATTGAAATAGCTAGGGATTAGCTTGTGACAAAAAATAGCTGTGTTAAAGTCAAAGTTTACATATCAACAGAGGCATTTAGTATATGGACGCTAAAGGGCCTCCAACTACCCAACTATCATACAGTAAACCAATGTGGGAAAAAACTAAGTCTATATTACATCAGTATAATAATTGTACTTGATATATTCTTCAATAAGCTGAGCTATTAATCACAAAGCAACTGGGTATACACTACACTATATAAACAGGTCCCTGCAGGGTGGGCTGGTTAGAACATTGGAATTTTGTCTATTGCAGGTTGGTACACTCAGTTTACAACTTCGTTCCTTCCAGTATTAATACCATATAGTAAAACCAATGAAAACCAAAATATAAACTACCTCAATGTTTTGATTTAAAGCTTTCATGACTGCAGTAATTCATATTCTTAGTTTTTTCGGTAAAGTCACGTTGAAGGGAAGCAACAAAATAATAATATATATATAAAACAAAAAATTCTCACGACGTTTCGACCATAACTCAAACGGTCGTCTTCAGGTGTGTTGGTTTGCATAAATTTATTTTTAAACGGCGCATTTATTTATTTATAAAAACGTTAGCGCCATGCGCAACGATTTGGCAGTTTATTTAGGACTAGTCCATCTATATTCTGAAAAGAGGAGGGGGGAGACGAAATTTTTTATAATGTATGCTGTCTGAAAGCCACTGTAAGCGTGAACAATCAATTAAGACCTGAAATGGTTTATCAAATCTTTCCAATGATTGCTAAGATAGAATCCATCTTCTCGGTTGAAATTGTCTCTGTGCTTGTATATGTGGATAGCCTCATGAACGAATCTCTCATGGAAGCCAGATGGCTTACAAAGAACCTCTGTCTTGGAAAAGTCAATGGCATGTGAGCCTACTGAATTAGAACAATGATCTGCCACGGCCGAGGTGTTGGTCCTACCGTGTTTAAGGTCTGCTTTGTGTTCACGAATGCGGTCCGAGACATGGCGTTTGGTTTCTCCAATGTAACTACT
Organism: Petromyzon marinus; assembly: GCF_048934315.1. Taxonomy (NCBI): domain Eukaryota; kingdom Metazoa; phylum Chordata; class Hyperoartia; order Petromyzontiformes; family Petromyzontidae; genus Petromyzon; species Petromyzon marinus. The sequence continues at coordinate 1,732,688 of NW_027423677.1, read as the reverse complement.
ACCACAGAGGCAACTTAGTTTGTAGACACCAGGGTATTGTATGTCCGGAATCACATCTTTTACAGACGGAACCAGATCACGGATTTTATGTAATGTGTTGAAACGGACCTGGATCTTGTGTTTATTCAAGATTTTGGAGATTTTTTTGTGATCCCCGCAATGTAGGGTAAAGTGATGGTTTTGAAAGGCTCCTCAAGAGGGTTCTTCTTCATGGTTTGAGTGATAGCTTTGCGGATTGTATAGTCGGAGTAACCATTAGCCCTAAGAGCTTGGTGTACGTGCTTGAGTTCACTGCTTATGTGTTCCTGGTCGGATATGCATTTATAAATAAATAAATGCGCCGTTTAAAAATAAATTTATGCAAACCAACACACCTGAAGACGACCGTTTGAGTTATGGTCGAAACGTCGTGAGAATTTTTTAGTGTTTTATATATATTTTATTATTTTGTTGTTTCCCTTCAACGTGACTTTACCGAAAAAACTAAGAATACCTCAATGTTATCAATAAACTCTATATACTCTCCAATCAGCTGAGCCACCAACAATAAGTCGTTATATATCACAATGCCATATTGCAAAAAATGGCGGTTTTTCTTCCCATCAACGACCAGCACCACGGACAACGAACGAGCTTCGTTCAGACGGACGACTCAATCCATGCTCGGGAACGGAAGAGGGAGAGAGACAGCCATAATGCGTTGTTATACTCCATGTTATAAACCATACCATTAACCGTGGTGTGAGAGGTATTAAGAGGCAATATCAGCGAAAGAGCTGCGGTCTGACGGTAACCGTAAAATACAATTAATTAAGAACCATTGTAAAGATGTTTTAAACCATTTCGGAACTTCATTATATTTATTGGCTGGTTGGGGAGGCTATATTAAGTTTGCGAGGTCTGAAACTCCAGGCCAAACATAAACTTCCGTTATCTCCGAAAAAGTAAGATGGATTGATGACCAAGCTGTGGAGGTCTGCCTAAATTCATGAGATGTCCATTGTTTCACAAGAGATAGCATGACTCGGATAAGAAATACACTATTAATTCTTATACACTGGTCCATGCATACAATTAGTATATTAGTGGACTACGTTAGAGAAGGAGAAGATCAAGGGAGTAGAGGAGAAGAGGAGGGCCGGGGTGCCCGGAGCCCAGAGAGTGCCCAGAGGGGCCAGAGAGCCAGGGGCAACCCTCATGTTTATGTTGGCTGGATAGCATGTGCTCCCGTGCATGTGAGGTTGCTCTCAACAGAAGTCGTTCCTTGCACGAGAATGGCTGAAACGCTGAGTAACCACTCAGAGGTATAGTGGTTAAGCAGTGGAGACGATATAGTGGAAAAACAGTGGAGATTTCTGAAATATAGAAGACTTAAAGTGTGTTGCTAAAAAAATCTTGGAGGAAAGAGAGGATACATGTGTGCCTCTTGGAGAAGGAAAGGCATTGCTCAACACTGTGCTGCAAGGTCACGTGCCATGAATCACATGAGTTTAGAAAAAACGTGACTGTAAACCAACAAGCTTGTGAATAATTATCATGGTGAAGACACCTCTATACGTTGGATACTGAAGGAAAACCATCGTGCTACGCATCGTCAAAGCACAACAACACCTGACATTTGAGAAGTACAATTTCATCGTTCTACACATCGTCAATACCCTACAACACCTGGAAAGTCACCAGCTGCATCAAGCATCTGACTGTTGTATTGTTCGAAAGACACTGTGTGTAACGACTTTACATCCACCGGCACAGCGGATTTCTAAACGCCTGCCATGTCACCTTCTCAACACTAGCGTCAGAGACCGTCTGATACAGACTGAAAGCTGATTTCCTTTGTTGCACTGTTTGTCTTTTCATGAATGTCATATTGTGCACTGGGTTATGCCTTATTAACCTAAATTCTGAATTTAGCTATTCATGTATTTCTATTACAGTATCACATATTCTTTGGACCAAGTGTCAATTGCCTATTTGATGACTGGTACTCTGATTATTTTTTACAAATAAGGAACTTGTTTTATTTAAAATGTGTCTGTGTGTGTGGTTGAACGGTGTAACAAATCCATGCGTTACATGTGTAGTGTTGCAGCGCCGACCTGGGCAAGGCCTATGATACAATCAGTAGGCCAGGGCTCTGGATTGTTATTCGTGTTTTCAGAGTCCCTTACCATCTGCTCACAATGAGTAAGGACCTTCACGATGGTGGGCAGGCCCGGATAAAGTTGCGTGCCCGGGAGTCAGATCAATTGCCTGTTTACAGTGGGGTGTGACAGGGATCTACAGTGAGGGAAAAAAGTATTTGATCCCCTGCTGATTTGTACGTTTGCCCACTGACAAATACATCATCAGTCTATAATTTTAATATTAGGTTTATTTGAACAGTGAGAGACAGAATAACAACAACAAAATCCAGTAAAACGCATGTCAAAGATGTTATAAATTGATTTGCATTTTAATGAGGGAAGTGAGTATTCGACCCCCTCTCAATCAGAAATATTTCTGGCTATCAGATGTATTTTATACAGGTAATGAGCTGAGATTAGGAGCACACTCTTAAAGGGAGTGCTCCTAATCTCAGCTTGTTACCTGTATAAAAAACACCTGTCCACAGAAGCAATCAATCAATCAGATTCCAAACTCTCCACCATGGCCAAGACCAAAGAGCTCTCCAAGGATGTCAGGGACAAGATTGTAGACCTACACAAGGCTGGAATGGGCTACAAGACCATTGCCAAGCAGCTTGGTGCGAAGGTGACAACAGTTGGTGTGATTATTCGCAAATGGAAGAAACACAAAAGAACTGTAAATCTCCCTCGGCCTGGGGCTCCATGCAAGATCTCACCTCGTGGAGTTGCAATGATCATGAGAACGGTGAGGAATCAGCCCAGAACTACACGGGAGGACCTTGTCAATGATCTCAAGGCAGCTGGGACCATAGTCACCAATAAAACAATTGGCAACACACTACGCCGTGAAGGACTGAAATCCTGCAGCGCCCGCAAGGCCCCCCTGCTCAAGAAAACTCATATACATGCCCGTCTGAAGTTTGCCAATGAACATCTGAATGATTCACAGGACAACTGGGTGAAAGTGTTGTGGTCAGATGAGACCAAAATGGAGCTCTTTGGCTTCAACTCAACTCACCGTGTTTGGAGGAGGAGGAATGCTGCCTATGACCCTAAGAACACCATCGCCACCGTCAAACATGGAGGTGGAAACATTATGCTTTGGGGGTGTTTTTATGCCAAGGGGACAGGACAACTTCACCGCATCAAAGGGACGATGGACGGGGCCATGTATAGTCAAATCTTGGGTGATAACCTCCTTCCCTCAGCCAGGGCATTGAAAATGGGTCATGGATGGGTATTCCAGCATGACAATGACCCAAAACACACGGCCAAGGCAACAAAGTAGTGGCTCAAGAAGAAGCACATTAAGGTCCTGGAGTGCCCTAGCCAGTCTCCAGACCTTAATCCCATAGAAAATCCGTGGAGGGAGCTGAAGTTTCGAGTTGCCAAACGTCAGCCTCGAAACCTTAATGACTTGGAGATGATCTGCAAAGAGCAGTGGGACAAAATCCCTCCTGAGATGTGTACAAACCTGGTGGTCCAACTACAAGAAACGTCGAACCTCTGTGATTGCCAACAAGGCTTTTGCCACCAAGTACTAAGTCATGTTTTGCACACGGGTCAAATGCTTATTTCCCTGATTAAAATGCAAATCAATTTATAACATTTTTTACATGCGTTTTTCTGGATTTTGTTGTTATTCTGTCTCTCACTGTTCAAATAAACCTACCATTAAAATTATAGACTGATCATTTCTTCGTCAGTGGGCAAACGTACTAAATCAGCAGGGGATCAAATACTTTTTCCCCTCAATGTATGTGAGGAGTTTGTGTGTCGCAACATCACGTACGGCTGGAAGTAGGACATTCCAGACTAAGAGGGTTAATGATGGCAATGTCAACGATACTGAACCAGCCAGCACAACTCACTGCCAATAACACATATCACATAATTCACCCTTAAGCAATTGTTCAATCAATTAATTGAATCACTACAATTAAAACCAAAGAATCTCCCAGAACAAACACTTCGCACTCTCCTCCGTCAGCCACCTGCATCGACAATAGAAACGCATCAGTCCAGCAGTGGATAAAACCTGGCGTCGGAGGTATGGGGGGGGGCGGCGGCTTACACTTGCGGTGGACAGCAGGGGGGTGGCTGGATGCAGTAGCCATCGCAGATCAAGCGGTAGAACTTGTCATCGACTGCCATGCGCCAGGGTAATGGGCCTCTCCTACACCCACACACATCACACTGAGCGGCACACACGTCACACCGAGGAGCACGCACGTCACACACCGAGGAGCACGCACATCACACACCGAGCAGGTTGCACAGGTCTCCTTTATCAAGACAAACGTGGAGCAGATTACAACTACAACTCTTCTATGCCTGTCACAATGCCCCCCTCTCCCCCCCCCCCAGTTTATGGGGGGCCGCGGGCCTCACTCCACCCCTTCGCGTCAGCCCCCCCTAATAAATGGTCCGGTTGCATTGTGAATGCACCACTCGAATGACGTGCAGTCCCGTGGCGCACTGTAACGGGCTCGTGATTTACTCACTAAAATTCAATGTAAAAAAATAAAAACGATCCCAAGACATTATTTAAAATAAAGTATGGCCATCGTGTGTCAGCATCACAGGCGAAAATTGGCATGTAAAAAAAAACTTCACTCCGAATCACTCAATTGGGATTGCTCGCAGCAAAGAGCACTTGACCTGCTTGCAGGTTAGGTGCTGAATAACCGTGTGTCACACAGAGAACAGTTGCCACTGAGGGTGCCCTTTTAAAATGCTTGAGATGAGATGTGATTATCGCGTGTAAATGTGCACACTAAAATAAAAAAAATCATAATTATAAGCGAACTATTATCGTTTCAGGTGGCAGGGTGTTGCAGCGGTGATCTTTGACCCTCGCAACAAGAAGGGCCTTGGTTAATCATCCGACTGGCACTTTGCGGATGTATGGGTTATCCACTTTGCTCACGTAGCTAGAAAACACACAATCACAATGTAACTGGGTATTGGCCAAGCATCCCAATGCTAAAGTTACCTGGAAATTACTTCATTGGGATGACACTCGGCAGCAGAGCCGGATGATGACATTGCTGGGGCCCTATGCCATTGTCAAGCTTAAGAGCCCCCTTCTATGAATGCCTGTATATTTTTGTCAACAGAATGAAAATAACTGCTTTGGAGAGTCTTTTTTTCTCACCGATCTTAATTTTTTAAAACAATTATGTTAAAACTCGAAACCTCGTGTCCATTTCTTGTTTCGTATTTAGAGCCCCCCCCCCCCCCTCTCTTAATGCGAGGCCCTTAGCTGTAAGTGTAGCCGGTGTGAGCTCGCCTGTGATGAATAACACGTATAATTGCGCACTCTTATTTTCTATGGGTGGCCAGGAGAATGTATTATTATTTAAGTGAATGCAATGGTGATCAGAGGATTGGACCCAGAGCCCCACGTACACAGTAGAATACAAGGGAACGCCCACAGTACAGATTTGAGCTGACCTCCGGATTGAGAAATTGAACTGTGCTGTGACGTGGAGGGTGTTTCTGAACGCTATTGTGACCGACCCGTCCCGACGGGAGGAGAGAGGACAGGGTGGACCGGCTGCATGAGCTTACTCTCCGGCACTGCACAGCACAACATCGCCTCCCTACTGCAAAAAAACTCGGCAGGACCCTCCTGAAAATAAAAGTCTTCGGAATCAGTGAGGCCTGTCCTTGGGAGGACAGGCGTAGTCTTGGTCGTCACAAGCGAACATTTGTTTCTCCATATTAATTTGTATCTCCGGGTTACCATCAGGGCTGGGCGCTGCAAGCTTAGCTTCTGAGATCTGATGAGACTGGTAGCCGTTTTTTAAAAGGTAATTTCGGCACGTGGAGCCCAAGCATGCAACAACTTTATGCAACTTCTTGGTTCTTTCGGTAAAGTCACGTAGAATGGAAATAAAACAATAAAAAATAAAACATAAAAAAATTCTCACGACGTTTCGGCCACAACACAAGTAGCCTTCTTCAGGTGAAGGAACAGAACTGTCGGGACGACAGCGCTTCAATAACTGCTGCTAAGATTCGCAGCGTCTTTTAGGCTAGGTGTGAGAGGTAAAGCGCCTTGACAAAGGAGTTTACATATCAAACAGGAGAATTTAGCATTGAAATAGCTGTGTTAAAGTGTTGGATCAGCAGGGTGTTAAATTCAGAAATTAGCATGTAACTGGGAGATTAGCATGATGTTAATGTGAGGGTTTAGCATGTGACTGGTCACGGAAATAGCTATGTTAAAGTCAAAGTTTACATCTCAACAGAGGCATTTTGTATATGGACGCTAAAGGACTGCAACTACCCAACTATCATACAATAAACCGATGTGGAAAAAAACTAAGTATAAACTACATCAATATAATAAATGTACTCAATATATTTTTCAAAAAGTTGAGCTATAAACATAAAGTAACTAGGTATACACTACACTATATAATGAATACCATATAGTAAACGAATTAATACAACTAAAATATAACTACATCAATGTTATCAATAAACTCTATATACTCTCCCATCAGCTGAGCTACAAACAATAAGTCATTATACATTACAATGCCCTATGGTGAAAAAATGGGTGGCGGTTTTTTCCTTCTTTCAAACGTTAGCACCAAGGAGAGCGACGAGCCTCGTTCAGACGGACGAGTCCATCCATGCTCGGAACGGAGGAGGGGGGAGAAACAGCCACGATGCGCTGCTCTGTCCTGTGTTGCGTTACAACCATGCCATAAACTAGACTACTATACATTGTAATGTTATACCTTCCAATCTAAACTACATTGTATAATATCGTATACACAGCCCAATGTAAGCTCGAACATTATGCATGATATTGATATGTCTCCAACTAAAATTTTCCAACATTACACGACTATTCACCATAATATACACTACCATAGACAAACCCACCCTTGAATTATACAATGCGTTACTTTACACTACCCTATACTTTAGACTGTAAAATGTTAGACTTGTAATATTACACTATGTATTATTCTACCAACCCTACTGTATACCACACTGCTGTATATTCACTATACAATTACGATACTATATATTGCCTTATGAATTATGTTAAACATTACAATGTTATACTATTTATTATTATATAACATGCTATAAACCATACCATTGACCGTCGTGTGAAAGCTATTAAGAGGCCGTGCCAGCGAATGGACTGCGGTCTGAAAGTCACCATAAAATACAATCAATTAAGAACCGAAATGGTTTATAACATCTTTCCAATGGTTACTAAGCCAGAATCCATCTTCTCGGTTGAAATTGTCTCTGTGTTTGTATATGTGGATGGCCTCATGAACGAATCTCTCATGGTAGCTGGATGGCTTGCAGAGAACGTCTGTCTTGGAGAAGTCAATGTCATGTGAGCCCACTGAATTATAACAGTGATCTGCCATGGCTGAGGTGTTCGTCCTACCATGTTTCAAGTCTGCTTTATGTTCATGGATGCGGTCCGAGATATGTCGTTTGTTTTCTCCAATGTAACTGCTACCACAGAGGCAACTTAGTTTGTAGACGCCCGGGTACTGTATGTCTGGAACCACATCTTTTACAGACGGAACCAGATCACGGATTTTATGTACTGTGTTGAATCGGACCTGGATCTAGTGTTTATTCAGGATTTTGGAGATCTTTTTTGTGACCCCCGCAATGTAGGGTAAGGTGATGGTTTTGAATGGCTCCTCAAGAGGATTCTTCTTCATTGCTGGAGTGATGGCTTTGCGGATTGTGTAGTCGGAGTAACCATTAGCCTTGAGAGCTTGGTGTACGTGCTTGAGTTCACTGGCAATGTGTTCCTGGTCGGAAATGCATTGGGCACTATGGTATAGAGTCTTGATGAGGGAGTTCTTCTGGGATGGATGGTGGTGGGAATCCGGCTTTAAGTAAGCATCCGTATGGGTAGCTTTCCTGTAGACAGAGTGGCTCATTGAACCATCAGGTCTCCTTTTAATAAGGACATACACAAAGGGTAGCTTGCCATCTTTTTCGACTTCCATGGTAAATCTGATGGCTGGGTGTATGGAATTGATGTGGTCGAGGAATTGGTCTAGAGCAGGCCGGCCATGTGGCCAGATGATAAAAGTGTCATCCACGTATCTCTTCCATAACGTCGGGCGTAGAGTGGCAGTCTGGATGGCATCAGTTTCAAATTTCTCCATGAAAACGTTGGCCCCCGTGGTGCCTCACCACAAACGTGGGGCCCGGTCAGCCGCGTCGACTGTCGTGATCGCGTACAGGTGGTGAAACTGCCACACATGAACCATGATACCTTGCTGATCTCGTGTCAAGGAGAATAAACCAGCAGCCCGTCGCTAGCAATGGGAATGATCGGTAAGGGAACACATTGGGCTCTACAGAGGCACTCCACTATTATACACCACTACTATACAGTAAACATTGGGCTCTATGGAGGCCTGTCGTTAAGGGATTACTCGTTAACATGGGGTGGTCGTTAAGAGGGGTTCTATTGTATATAACAAGTTTAAATATTTAATAAGTTAATAGAGAGTACTCAACTGAGATGGCGGAGGAGTTTGCTAAACTCACAATACAAAGACCACTGTCCCAGCCTCTGTGGTTGGACCATCTCTAGCTCCACCAACCTACCTTGATGCACCTATCTCAGGCCTATATAAGACCTTGTCTCAGCAACTTTCTCTCTCACCTGACCTGAAGACGATTGCTTGTGTTGCGATCGAAACGTCGTGATATTTTTATTATTTTTTATCTACGTGGCTTTACCAAAGGACCCATAGAATATAATCATAAACAGGTTACGTCCTCTACATGGACCCCCCCCCCCCCCTCATTATTAATCATGAACAGGTGACGTCCTCCAAATGGACACCCCCCTCCATTGATAATAATTAGCGGGTGACATCACTCCACATGGGGGGGGGGGGGGGCGAGGTGCCTCCTCTCCCCTCCTAAGCGTCAACTTATAAACTCACTACAAAGGCAGAACCCTCACGTAACGCGATCTCCATAACGCTATTGAGACATCTAAGTAAAAACAACGTCATGATGAACAAGGGATTATAACCTTTAAATGAAATAGGTCTGTCACCGCGGGCTTACAAATTGCACACAAATGGATGCAATGAATATCACTTCGCGGTCTGCTTTGCGCTTGCAAGTTTCAGATTTACTGCAATACACCCATGCTTGGACGGGCAAAAGGCTAGTAAACAAATAATCCCCTCGCCTGCTCCCCACCACGATATCACACGATGATATAGTACTTCCTTGTACAGTATACCCAATAAAGACCAAATCTAATCCCCATGATAGGTAAATTGATATACATAGAGCTGCCGGCGATAGGTCTAAACCACGAACTATGAACTCGTGATATTCAAGGGTCTCCCGTATTTGGAGTTTGCATGTTCTCCCCATGGTCACGTTGGGATAATGACTGCTATGAATTTTCACATAAGCCACCTCGTTGAGCAATCATATGTGGCCAGGCTGCTTCTGGAAAAGAGCTATGTATCTCAGTGGGCCTTACCTGGTCAAATAAAAATAGGTTGCTTACAGGAGTTGAATGGATTGCCACATCACAGGGATGTGAGGAATCGCAGCATGGAGAGGGCTTTATCCAGCAGTGGATTGAGTGTTCTTGTTGAAACGTGTGTATTTAATATTTCTCTGATGTTCTTTTAGTCTCGTGCTGATCATTTGTCCTGTTTGCCCAACATAACATTTGCCACAAGTGCAGTTAATCCTGTACAAACCTTCTGTTGATAGCTTAGGTAATACATATTTTATACCAGAAGTCGAGTTCAAGAAACATAAGTACGTTTTTATTTCAACTGAAATGTATATATACATATATAAATATACATGTCCATACAACCACGTCTCAATGTCTATGTCTGGGAGAACACGCTAGTTTCTCCCTCTGCGGAGTCTCCACCACTTTTCTTTCTTCTTGTTTCCCAGCTCCTGGTCTTGGTGCTCCTTCCCTCTGTCTCCTCCTCGTTCATTCTCCTCTTCATCTTTCTCCAGCTGCCGTGTGCAGCACATGAAGCTCCAAATTGCCCAACGCCAGAAACTGTTCTTTCTCTCTCCCTTAGAAGATGGGATGTGCTTAATCTCTTTCTTCTCTTCCTGAACACTCTCTGCCCTCCAAGGTTGCTCACATCTTCCTTCCTCATTCACCACTTCCTGCTTTGTATCGTCTTCAATCGTGTCGACCTCCTTCAGCTCTACCTCATTTGCCTCTAACTCAATAGCTCCTACTTCTTTTGCGTCTACCTCTATTGCCTCTACATCATTCGCCTCTACCAAAATCGCCTCACTCTCCTCCACCTCAATATCCCCTACCTTCACTTCTACCTCAATCACCTCTACGTCATTCGCCTCTAACTCATTCGGCTCTACCTCCATAACCACCTCCTGCTTGGCCTCTCCCTCAATCTCCTCTACCTCTTTTGCCACTTCCTGGATGGCATCTACTTCATATGCCTCAACCTCATTTGCCCCTTCCTGCTTTATTTCCTCCACCACGTTCTCAACTTTTGTTGCCATTTCCTGTTTGGCCTTTAGCTCATTCTTGTCTACCTCATTGATCAAGACCTGCATGGCCTTTTCTTCGATCGTGTCGACCTGAATTGCCTCGACCTGTTTCACCAATTCCTGCTTTGTATGTCTCGCAATCCCTTCTACGACATTGGCCACAACCTCTTTCACCACTTCCTGCTTGGCCACTGCATCTACCTCAATCACCGCTACCTCTACCTCACTCGCCACTTCCTTCTTGGGCTCTACATCATTCCCCTCTCCCTCAATCTCGTTTTCCTTCATCTCTTCTACATCGCAAAATTTCATCTCAGTCCTTCGTAGCTTCCTATTCCTACGTTTCCTCTGAACACCATCCTCTCCTTCTTTCTTTGTCTCCACAACATCATCAACTTTCTTAGCCACTTCCTGTTTGGCTATTCCCTCATTCCCATCTACCTCACTTGCCTCTACCTCTTTCCCTAAGTCCTCCTTGGCATCTCTCTCAATCCCTTCTACGACATTGGCCACTACCTCTTTCACAAATTCCTGTGTGGCCACTGCATCTACCTCAATCACCGCTACCTCTACCTCATTTGCCTCTACCTCACTCGCCACTTCCTTCTTGGGTTCTCCATCATTCCCCTCTCCCTCAATCTCGTTTTCCTTCATCTCTTCTACTTCCCGCACTTTCATCTCAGTCCTTCGTAGCTTCCTATTCCTACGTTTCCTCTGAACACCATCCTCTCCCTCTTTCTTTGTCTCCACAACATTATCAACTTTCTTAGCCACTTCCTGTTTGGCTATTCCCTCATTCCCATCTACCTCACTTGCCTCTACCTCTTTCCCTAAGTCCTCCTTGGCATCTCTCTCAATCCCTTCTATGACATTGGCCACTACCTCTTTCACAAATTCCTGTGTGGCTACTGCATCTACCTCAATCACCGCTACCTCTACCTCATTTGCCTCTACCTCACTCGCCACTTCCTTCCTGAGCTCTACATCATTCCGCTCTCTCTCAATCTCGTTTACCTTCATCTCTTCTACTTCCCGCACTTTCATATCAGTCCTTCGTAGCTTCCTATTCCTACGTTTCCTCTGAAGACCATCCTCTCCCTCTTTCTTTGTCTCCACAACATTATCAACTTTCTTAGCCACTTCCTGTTTGGCCATTCCCTCATTCCGATCGACCTCATTTGGCTCTACCTCTTCTGCTAATACCTGTTTTGCATCTCTCTCAATCCCCTCTATGACATTGGCTGATATATCTTTCACCACTTCCTGCTTGGCCACTGCTTCTACCTCAATCACCGCTACCTCTGCCTCATTCGCTAATTCCCGCTTGCCATCTCCTTCTAACACCTCTACCTTATTCAACTCTACCTCATTCATCACATCCTCCAAAGCCACTGCCTCAATCATCTCTACCTCAATCGTCCCAACCTCCACCACTTCCTGCATGGGCTCTCCCTCACTCCCCTCTCTCTCAGCCACCTCTTCTTTCACTGTCTCCAGAACTTTCTTCTTGTTCTTGTGTTTATTCCTATTCCTACGTTTCCTCTGAACACCATCCTCTCCCTCTTTCTTTGTCTCCACAACATTATCAACTTTCTTAGCCACTTCCTGTTTGGCCATTCCCTTATTCCCATTTACCTCACTTGACTCTACCTCTTTCACTAAGTTCTCCTTGGCATCTCTCTCAATCACTTCTACGACATTGGCCACTACCTCTTTCACAAATTCCTGTGTAGCCACTGCATCTACCTCAATCACCGCTACCTCTACCTCACTCGCCACTTCCTTCTTGGGCTCTCCATCATTCCCCTCTCTGTCAATCTCGTTTTCCTTCATCTCTTCTACTTCCTGCACTTTCATCTCAGTCCTTCGTAGCTTCCTATTCCTACGTTTCCTCTGAACACCATCCTCTCCCTCTTTCTTTGTCTCCACAGCATTATCAACTTTCTTAGCCACTTCCTGTTTGGCTATTCCCTCATTCCCATCTACCTCATTTGCTTCTACCTCTTTCCCTAAGTCCTCCTTGGCATCTCTCTCAATCCCTTCTATGACATTGGCCACTACCTCTTTCACAAATTCCTGTGTGGCTACTGCATCTACCTCAATCACCGCTACCTCTACCTCATTCGCCTCTACCTCACTCGCCACTTCCTTCTTGAGCTCTACATCATTCCGCTCTCTCTCAATCTCGTTTACCTTCATCTCTCCTACTTCCCGAACTTTCATCTCAATCCTTCGTAGCTTCCTATTCCTATGTTTCCTCTGAACACAATCCTCTCCCTCTTTCTTTGTTTCCAAAACATTCTCAACTTTCTCCGCCACTTCCTGTTTGGCCATTCCCTCATTCCCATCGACCTCATTTGGCTCTACCTCTTCTGCTAATACCTGTTTTGCATCTCTCTCAATCCCCTCTATGACATTGGCCGCTATATCTTTCACCACTTCCTGCTTGGCCACTGCTTCTACCTCAATCACCGCTACCTCTGCCTCATTCGCTAATTCCCGCTTGCCATCTCCTTCTAACACCTCTACCTTATTCAACTCTACCTCATTCATCACATCCTCCAAAGCCACTGCCTCAATCATCTCTACCTCAATCGTCCCAACCTCCACCACTTCCTGCATGGGCTCTCCCTCACTCCCCTCTCTCTCAGCCACCTCTTCTTTCACTGTCTCCAGAACTTTCTTCTTGTTCTTGTGTTTATTCCTATTCCTACGTTTCCTCTGAACACCATCCTCTCCCTCTTTCTTTGTCTCCACAACATTATCAACTTTCTTAGCCACTTCCTGTTTGGCTATTCCCTCATTCCCATTTACCTCACTTTCCTCTACCTCTTTCCCTAAGTTCTCCTTGGCATCTCTCTCAATCCTTTCTACGACATTGGCCACTACCTCTTTCACAAATTCCTGTGTGGCCACTGCATCTACCTCAATCACCACTACCTCTACCTCACTCGCCACTTCCTTCTTGGGCTCTCCATCATTCCCCTCTCCCTCAATCTCGTTTTCCTTCATCTCTTCTACTTCCCGCACTTTCATATCAGTCCTTCGTAGCTTCCTATTCCTACGTTTCCTCTGAAGACCATCCTCTCCCTCTTTCTTTGTCTCCACAACATTATCAACTTTCTTAGCCACTTCCTGTTTGGCCATTCCCTCATTCCGATCGACCGCATTTGGCTCTACCTCTTCTGCTAATACCTGTTTTGCATCTCTCTCAATCCCCTCTATGACATTGGCCGCTATATATTTCACCACTTCCTGCTTGGCCACTGCTTCTACCTCAATCACCGCTACCTCTGCCTCCTTCGCTAATTCCCACTTGCCATCTCCTTCTAACACCTCTACCTTATTCAACTCTACCTCATTCATCACATCCTCCAAAGCCACTGCCTCAATCATCTCTACCTCAATCGTCCCAACCTCCACCACTTCCTGCATGGGCTCTCCCTCACTCCCCTCCCTCTCAGCCACCTCTTCTTTCACTGTCTCCTCCAGAACTTTCTTCTTGTTCTTATGTTTCTTCCTACTCCCACGTTTTTTCTTCATACCATTTCTCTCCCCCACTTTCTCCATCTCTTCGATCTCGTTCTCAACCTTGTTGCTATTCTGCATTGTCTGCTTCACATCCTCATTATTGGTGCTGACTTCTGCCTGCTGCTGCTCTTCTGCCTTTTGCTGCTGCTGCTGCTGGTGGTGGATGATGAAGCTCTTCAGCTCGGTGCTGTTCTGGAATTGCAGCAGCTCCCGCTGATATTTGGCCTGCTGCTGTGCACAATGATCCAGCAGGATCATCTCAAGCTCCAGAATCTGGCGCTTAGCTTCTAGTCTTGTGTCAACGAGGAACCTCTTTCGCTGCCCCTTCGAGCGACGGTCTGGGGAGTCACATGGGGAGGAGAGAGCAGCACCACAATTGATTCGTTAATGGGTATTTGAGTATTTCCTGTATGATAATAGGTTTTTCCCGTTTTTACTGGCAACAAAACAGGTGTTAAGATGTTAAAACACCAAACTGAAACCTTTTACAAGGAATCATGTCTGCATTAACCATGATGCTTGTGGTCAGAATGCAAACAAAAAACATACTCTGATAATATATGCATTGTCCTTGAAACTGATTGGTCCACACCAGGGACAGCTTTCTTTTGAGCCTCGTCTCAAACGGTGTTAGACCAGAGAACGCCAAAAGGCGTATTTCCTGTATGTTATTTTGGTAAAGAAACTTGGCACCATTGACAGGAATCTAACTTAACTTGAGACCGATGTAACAATGATAACACTGTAGGGAGGTCTGGAGGTTGACTCATGTGCCGGAGACACCTCCTCCTCCAAATAACTTCATTAGGATTATGGGCTGGTTGGGGAGGCCATATTAAGTTTGCGAGGTCTGGAAACTCCAGGCCAAACATAGAAACACTTCCGTTATCTCAGAAAAAGTAAGATGGATTTATGGGCAAGCTGTGGAGGTCTGGCTAAATTTAAAAGATGTCCATTGTTTCACAAGAGAGAACATGAATTGGATAAGAAATACACTATTAATTCTTATACACTGGTCCATTCATACAATTAGTATATTAGTGGGCTACGTTAGAAAAGATAAAGGGAGGAGAAGAGGAGGGTGCCCAAAGGGGCCAGAGAGCCAGGGGCAACCCTAATGTTTATGTTGGCTGGATAGCATGTGCTCCCGTGCATGTGAGGTTGCTCTCAACAGAAGTCATTCCTTGCACGAGAATGGCTGAAATGCTGAGTAACCACTCAGAGGTATAGTGGTTAAGCAGTGGAGACGGTATAGTGGTAAAACAGTGGAGATTTTAAAAGCAAAGTTCAAGATTTGCATTTGTCACTTTATATTGAGCCGATACATATGGCAAGTGAAATTAAGAAGACTTAAAGTGAGTTTTACAGAAAGAGAGGATACATTTGTGTCTCTTGGAGAAGGAAAGGCATTGCTCAAAACTGTGCTGCAAGGTCACGTGCCATGAATCACATGAGTTTAAAAAAAACGTGACTGTAAACCAACAAGCCTGTGAATAATTATCATGGTGAAGACACCTCTATACGTTGGATACTGAAGGAAATCCATCGTGCTACACATCGTCAAAGCCCGACAACACCTGACATTCGAGAAAGAAGTACAATTGCATCGTTCTACACATCGTCAATACCCCACCACATCTGGAAAGTCACCAGCTGCATCAAGCACCTGACTGTTGTATTGTTCGAAAGACACTGTGTGTAACGACTTTACATCTGCCGGCACTGCGGGTTTCTAAACGCCTGCCATGTCACCTTCTCAACACTAGCGTCTGAGACCGTCTGATACAGACTGAAAGCTTATTTCCTTTGTTGCACTGTTTGTCTTTTCATGAATGTCATATTGTGCACTGGGTTATGCCTTATTAACCTAAATTCTGAATTTAGCTATTCATGTATTTCTATTACAGTATCACATATTCTTTGGACCAAGTGTCAATTGCCTATTTGATGACTGGTACTCTGATTCTTTTTTTTACAAATCAGGGACTTGTTTTAATTAAAATGTGTCTGTGTGTGTGGTTGAACGGTGTAACAAATCCATGCGTTACATGTGTAGTGTTGCAGCGCCGACCTGGTCAAGGCCTATGATACAATCAGTAAGCCAGGGCTCTGGATTGTTACTCGTATTTCCGGAGTCCCTAACCCTCTGCTCACAATCATTAAGGACCTTCACGATGGTGGGCAGGCCCGGATAAAGTTGCGTGCCCAGGAGTCAGAGCAATTTCCTGTTTACAGTGGGGTGCGACAGGGATCTACTCTGGCTGACACATTATTTAGCATCATCTTCGACCACATAGTTCGAGAAGTTTTTTTTTTATGGCTGTACCGGTGGATTTTTTAATATTTGCTACAGATACAATGGGAGGCTGATTGATGCCTGGGTGAGGTCAAGGGATGGCTCCCTACTGGTCAACCATGTTATGTACACTGATCATTTGGAAGTTGATGCTCACACTGAAAAATAGTTGGAGGTTCTGCTGCTAAGCCTGGAGCGTGTGACAAAGAGGTGGTGCCTTACCATCAGCCCCACCAAAACTAAGCACCCGCCTGAGTATTTTGTGTAATTTAATACTCCGCCCCCTCAACTACTCTTGAGTGATGGGGTAATTGTAGAGAGAAGTTTACGTACCTGGATAGTGTGCTTATGCAAAAATTCTGGTTTGGCAGCAGAGGTCTCACTCCGAATCGGTCAAGTGGCATATTTTCATCAGCTTCGTAACACTTTGGGGTATCTACCTGGTCTGTCACTCGACACAAAACGCTGGGTCTTCTTGGCCAATGATAGAATAAATGAAAAATCTGAACCAGCTTTACACTTTCAGACTGGCCTGCCTACGATCCACCCTGGGTTTAACTAGGCTGGAATGTGTGAACAGCTCACAGTGAGCTCCACTGGTGGGCAGGGCTGCATTGCCTGGGTCATGTAGCCTGCTTGCTCAGCCACCGCATCCCCAAGCAGCCTCTGTTTTTCCAGATAGAGGGGGCTAAATGGGCGTGGCACGGCCTGGAGAAGAGATGGACTGATGCAGTACAGGAGGATACGGAACTAAGTGGACTTGCCAAAGACTGGTACCACTGGTGTCAAGATCTGCCTCTATGGAGGAAGCTCGTGAAGGATGCTTATGGGAAGTTGGTGGCAGTTGCCCTCAAGCAAAAAAGGAGGGTGAGAGGAGCGACGCTCACAACAACAGACGGTGCACTGGATGACTAAAACGCAGCAAGTTGGCACAGTAGGATGCAAAGGTGGTGCGTCTGCCAGTCATCTCAGTCAGTCAACCCATCGCACTGGGGTCTGTCCCCTGATCTCCTGTCGGCAAGCCTTCGACACTTCAAGTGGCCTCGGAGTGCACCAGGCCTGGCACAAGCGCCATGGTGACGTCTCCGTCACTTAGTGGCGAATGAGGGCTGTTGTTGTTATCTGAGTCGGTTAGGGGCCTCCCCTAGGTCCACTCAGCCTCAAATAAGTATCTGATACGGTGTGTAAACATCGCCACTTGGGAGACAAAGACGGACAAGTGTGGTGCTGGCAACCCACCCCTCGTGTGCGGTGCCGGCCGTCATAGGTGCTCACTAACAGCACTTGCTCCTACAGTGTTTCAAGGCTATACACAAGATTTCTGTCTTTGTTTGTGTCTATGTGCAGTGTCTGTATGAGTGGTTGGGAGCAGTTGTGTCTGTGGGGATCGACCTGAGTTCGATTCCCATTCACAACCATCAGTGACTAATAAATAAAACCGGTCGTGTGCGTCCCCTACATCTACTCAAACTTAAAATAGTACCTCGTGCAACGTATAAACATCAAATGTGGGGAGACAAAGGCATCCGGATGCGGTGCTGACCACCCACCCCATCATAGGTGCTAACTCGCTAACAGCACTTGACTCAATAGTCTGTTAAGGCTATACGGGGATCTGTCTTTGTATACAGGTGCATGTGTCTGTGTGTATGTCTGTGTGTGGAATTACAGTACTCACTTCCCGTCGGCTTGCTCATCTCTCCACCCTGCAACAAAATCACAGCAGCGCACGTGAGACTCTAATCATATCACAGCTTACAACCACCATCATCATTACCGTCCTCATCATTAAACATTTCGAACAGACACACATTCACATATAGATGTTCTCTCAGATTAATGTTATCCTGATACAGCGCGCGTGTGGATGTACTCACGGAAGACATCGCCTTGAAGGCAGAACGAGAAGTCACGGATGGTCACGTTTTGTCAATAGATTTCGTTAACTGTGTTAATGAAGTGTTCAACCTCACGGATGTTTGTCAATGAGGTTTACCAAGTAATTTAACCGCGTTATCGATGTTCACTGACGACGTTGTCGAAGTGTGCTCCCGAATGCGATCTTTAAGCACACAGAGCGCGCGTCCACCTCCGTCTGTAACGATCGACCGTTGCTAGGGAAGTGACGTCACTTGTTAAGGTAACGAACCCCGGAAACCACGTGGTCCACTGTATCCTCCAGGCCTGATTAGTTACACGACTGTCAAATTTTTACTTTAAACTTTCGTAACTTGCAGGAATTCATATTTTTGGTTCTTTCGGTAAAGTCACGTAGATAGAAAATAACATTTTAAGTGAAGGCAAAAAACCCACGAGGTTTCGGTGGCAACACAAGCGGTCTTCATCACGTGTTGCGATCGAAACGTCGTGAGTTTTTTGCTTTTAATTTAATTTATTTTTATTTTATTGTTATTTTCTATCTACGTGACTTTACCTGAAAGAACCAAGAATATAGTAACGATTGTACCCTGGTCGCCACGGATGAAGAGGCCGAGCGGGCTCGGTTCAACTGTTGCCAGGTACCTCCACCACTCAGCTCGCAGCACACACACACACAGTGTCCACTATGTAAAAATCAGGCTAAACTAAACCTTTCTAGAAGTTAATAAAATAATGCTATAAAAACAATGCAACAGTGATCATAAGACATGTGATTGAAAGTTAACAATAGCGACATATATAACATATATTACTAAACCTAGCATCCTTCGCTAGCTGCTTGAGTCAATCCATAATAGCAGGAGTAACAATTATGTATGTTGATTAACTGCGAATAACCCAATCAATAACAGATATCCATTGTAATTTACATCAATACATTACCCCCCCTCCCCCCCCGTCTTCGTATCGGATCTGCTTACAAGCGACGACGTCACATTTATCCCCCGTCTACGTCTATTAAAGACCGAAACAGGGGAAGGATTTCACCACAACTCTGGCTGTCACCTGACGAGGCGGGTTGTTGTTGTAGTTACAGGCGAAACGTCACGGTACTTGAATTGTAAATGTTTTGGGTTTACTCTCCAACACACCGATGTGCTGAAATAGTCACTAATTGGCATGTTTTGTTTACGTGACAAACTTGACTAAGATTTACGCGATCTAACCCAAACAAACAAAAACACCCTCTAATCAGTAAATATTTGTATTAATTCCACGAATGGACCTTGGCCTGGGACTGTGCGGATTGAGAAGTTATGGATGCAGCTTCTGTTTGTGCTGCCATCAGAATGACCAACAAATAAATAAATAATACACACGGATTGGTGACTACAGTACTAGACCCCCAGTGCTTTTATATTTAAAAGTGTATGTGCTTTGTGGTTGCTTTATTGCGCATGTTGTTCATACTGTGTAACACTTGTTTGAACGCAGGTGATGGGGTTGTCCATGTTGGGTGTCATTACAGCCAAAAACAAGCAGCAGTACGAAGACCAGGACGCCGTGGCCGACCATGAGGACGGAAATTGGCCTCGCCCGGTCACAACGTACGACAGCAGTACAGGTTTCCCTCCACACATGCACACACCTACGAGTTTCCCACTACAGAGACGAAGATCCCCCATATAGCCTTAACAGACTGTTGTGGCAAGTGCTGTTCGCAAGCACCAATGAAGGTCGGCATGGTATACCAGGGGGTAGGTGGCCAACACCAAACCCGGCCACCTTTGTCTCCCAAGTGGTGACGTATTACACACACCGCTCCAGGTATTCATTTGAGGTTGAATCGACCCAGGACCAGTTCAGATAAATAATCGTTATTGGTGTTGGCCATGAGCGGGACTCCAACTCGCATGTTTGCGGGGTTCGGAGCGTAGCGTACTATCCACTGCGTCACTGCTACCCTCACATAACGCACACAGAAACAACACACAGGGACCCACACGCACGGACACACAGGGGCCTGCTCAACATTGAAATGTGCAGCCCTTGTGTGGCGGCCTGCGTTGAATTTTGGCGTTCATCTCGTCACCCATACAAAAGGTCTCGACACAATCAATGGCAGTCCCCCTTGCCCTGCCTGGCACGCACATCGGGCCAGTCACCCCACGCACAGCGCACACAACGTGCGCGTCGCGTATGCCAAATCAAGAGTCGTCCCCGAGTGTCCGGCAAATTGGACCGACTATCCCTGGCCCCGCGCTTCGGGGGAGGCCCCACGTGTAGACATCAGTGTCACATGTAATGCTTCCGGTTTAGTTTGAAGGCATCGGGGGGGCCCCACGCACCCCCTATGGACGGCCCTGGTCAAAGCACACGGCAGCGCGGAGCACGCGCGTCACGCGCACGGGCCACGTGCGTCACGGGTACGTGACATCTACAAGGCAAGCACCTGCATCTCGTGGTCATCACTTGTAAGGCATGCCCTTTGTGCATGGGACGTGCGTAGTGTGTGCAACACGTGGCACATGTATGTCACACATGCGCATCGCAACGTGATGTCATGTGTACGTGGACATTTGAATCGCATGTAGCTGTCTGGTGGGCAGGACGGATCTACGCGTGGGCAAGTAAGGGGGTGGCTGAGTAAGACTGATACGGAGACATGTCAAGCCACACACTCACCACACACTCACCGGCACACTCACACACACCACATTCACCGCACACTCACTTACCGGCACACTGACTGCACATTCACACACTCACTGGACCCTCACTGCACACTCACCACGCACTCACCGGCACACTTACTGCACATTCACACACACTCACCGCACACTCACTTACCAACACTCTGACTGCACACTCACATACACCGCACTCACACCGCATTCACACACACTCACACACACTCACACCGCACTCATTCACTCACACACACTCACACACGCACTCACACAAATTTACACACACTCACCGCACACTCACACACAATCACACTCACCGGCACACTCGTGTGCAAGCACACTAGTGAGCTTCCACAAAATGTGCTGCACATTAGTGAGGCCACACACCAGCAGGTTTAGACATCAGTGAGCTT
The DNA here is from genome assembly GCF_048934315.1 of Petromyzon marinus. Lineage (NCBI taxonomy): Eukaryota > Metazoa > Chordata > Hyperoartia > Petromyzontiformes > Petromyzontidae > Petromyzon > Petromyzon marinus. The sequence continues at coordinate 1,711,219 of NW_027423677.1, read as the reverse complement.
ACACACTAGTGTGCACACACACAGTCGTAAGCTTACAGATTAGATAGCGTACACACCAGCTCACCGGTGAGGTGAGCTACACACTGGTGAGTTAACACACCCACCTGTTTACGTGCGCAAAGCTCTTAACCCTAAACCTAACATATCCCAAATGTCATGGCTAAAGTTATTTTACACACGCACGTGCATACACACGCACGTGCATACACGCATGCGCTTATGAAGGCACGCATGCACACATACGTGCACACAATCACACATGCACGCACATGTTTAAACATATACAATTCCATGGCGTTGGACTTGAGACTCCCAGAAGTGGAATCAGGACTCCTGAGTGTGCGATATAGCTCAGTGGGCCTTTCTTGGTAAAATTGAAATAATTAGTTTAGTTTCAGGATGTAGGGTTCTGAAGATATTTCATCTTTCAGTCCTTTCTGACCGTTTGAGTGTGGGTGAGTGAGTGACAACTACTTATGCATTTTTTTTTATTACAAATACAAGCATTTCCAGCTATTGACATGAAATGTATTAACTCTGGAAGATGATGGTGATACAGGTGGTGGGTAGCGGTAGTGTAGCGTTTAGCACGCTGCACTACGAACCCGGCGACCCGAGTTAAATTCTCGCTCATGCCCAACGCTGGTAACGACTCTCTGAACCGGTCATGGACCTTCCCTAGGTCGACTCAGCCTCAAATGAGTACCTGGTGTGGTGTAAACATCACTACTGGGGAGACAAAGGCGGCCGGGCGTGGTGTTGGCCACCCACCCCTCGTGTGCCATGCTGACCTTCACAGGTACTCGCTAACAGCACTTGCCCCAACAGTCTATTCGGGCTATACAGGGAGTCTTTGCTTTGGTGGTGATGATACAGATGGTGATTTATTATACAGATGGTTAGGATGATGATAATGATACATTTGGTGATGATGGTGGTGATGATGGGACTGTAAGAGTCGTCCTTGAAGATATTTACTGTGTAATATTAAGACACACTAATATAAAATGTAATCATTAAAGCACAATATATAACATTTGTAATTTCTGTTGAAAGCATGTGCTTATAATTGTGACGTGTATTTGTACGTGGTTGTGCATGAATGCACGTGTTTTTTATTTTCTGTATTAGGTGCTTGACGACAGCACTTGGCCCAACAGTCTATATTGGTTGTACAGGAAATCTTTGTGTTTTGATTCATGAATGTTCCATTCACGAAATTTAGTGAAAACGAAATTGACAAATTAAGGATACTTTTCGACTTACGAAATAGGATTTCAGCGGAAACAATATATCACATGGCACGCACCATGAGATCATCAAGCAAAACGCTGTCATCCATCCACGACAGTGTCACGGTATCCCCATAGTGCAAAAGTAACGCCTCGTCACCTCTCCAGTCATTCCAACATGCAGATCTTTTGGTGAGTTCCTTGAAGATGTTAATTATTTTTGTTTTAAATTGATTATTATTCAACCGTTGTAATATTTGTTCTTTATTATTTTTTGCATTGTGAAATGTTGGTGTTTATTTTGGGTTTATAGTAGAAATGACTGTCTGAAACACATCGCAAGTTTTTCGTATTCAATTAATGGGAAAAGCCATTCCGATTTACGATATTTTGTTTTACGTGCGTTTTTCGAAGAACGCATCCCTTTCGTAAGTAGAGGCATACATGTACAGGAATCCATTGCCAACCGCTAATTTACCAACCACGAGATTTTAGTAAACACGGATTGACTACTGGATACCTGTTTACTAACCACGAGCATCTCGCTTTGAGTATTCGCGAGTCGCGCCGAGTCGTGAAATCAAAACAACACGATGTACCTTATGGGGGGGGGGGGGGGGTTCTTGTATTTGTTCTTGTATTTGTACGAGCTGTTGTTTGTTTATGTTACTGATGTTTATGGGGAGCGTTAGTGCAGCGGGTTAGCGAGCTGTACTATGAATCCATTAATCCTGGTATAATTCCTGCTCATGGCCAACACCAGTGGCAATTATCTGAACCATTCCTGGACCTACCCTTGGCCTCAAATGAGTACTTGGTGCATTGTGAAAACATCAGCACTGGCAGAGACAAACCCCATATGCTGTGCTGGCCTGCATAAGTGCTCATAACGGCACTTACCCAACAGTCTGTTACATGGGGGGATCTTAGTCTTGGCGTGTAAGTGAGAGTTTGTGGACTTTGCATGTTCTTCCCCTGTTGTGCACGCGTTTTCTCAGGGTTCTCAGCTTTCAAAAAAGAACAACCAATACTAACAGTGAGATTTTACTTGCAAATTACTTAAACAGGGATTACACACAGTGGCAACATCGCCCCCTTCTGTGAAAGCTGGACAGGACCCTCCTGCAAAAGAGTGAGACTTCCCTGAATAAACAAGTGTAGCACGGTAATCTTTGAAATAATAAAATAACTATTCACCCCTAGAGTGGACAGGGTAACGAGGGCGATCCTAGCAAGTGAGGGAGGTGTACTCGGACGGAACGGACGACGGCTCCCAGCCGACCTCTTCGCCTTTGTAGATCTTGTCATCGTTGGAGGCCGGTCTCAGCTCTGCGAGGATCGCCTCAAACGTGGGGCGCTCTAACGGCGCGTGGCTCCAGCAGTGGTGCATCACCTTGCGGCTGTGGGGTGAGGGGAAGGTGCGGTAAGGGTGCGAGGAAGGCGAATCGTGCACAAGCTCGGACTGCGCTTTCACCTCTTCCAGTGCGCGTTCGTTCTTTAGAATGGTTGAATGAGTGCCGATGATGTTAATGACGTCACGGAGGGGGATGAAGGGGGTCAGGTGGCGAGGGGGGTGAGGGGGGGTGTGAGTAGGTAGAGGGTCATGAAGGCATAAAATATGTACAGTATGGATTCACACAGCGGCGTCTAAATGCCACTGCATCTCCATACGTAGTGCAGAAACACTGGTCATGTTTATCTTGTAGAGAGAGAAGAAGTATGTGGGTCTCTACAGTGAGGGAAAAAAGTATTTGATCCCCTGCTGATTTTGGACGTTTGCCCACTGACAAAGAAATGATCAGTCTATGATTTTAGTGGTAGGTTTATTTGAACAGTGAGAGACAGAATAACAACAAAAAAATCCAGAAAAACGCATGTCAAAAATGTTGTAAATTTATTTGCATTTAATGAGGGAAATAAGTATTTGACCCCTCTGCACTTGGTGGCAAAACCCTTGTTGGCAATCACAGAGGTCAGACGTTTCTTGTAGTTGGCCACCAGGTTTGCACACATCTCAGGAGGGATTTTGTCCCACTCCTCTTTGCAGATCTTCTCCAAGTCATTAAGGTTTCGAGGCTGACGTTTGGCAACTCGAACCTTCAGCTCCCTCCACAGATTTTCTATGGGATTAAGGTCTGGAGACTGGCTAGGCCACTCCAGGACCTTAATGTGCTTCTGCTTGAGCCACTCCTTTGTTGCCTTGGCCGTGTGTTTTTGGTTATTGTCATGCTGGAATACCCATCCACGACCCATTTGCAATGCCCTGGCTGAGGGAAGGAGGTTCTCACCCAAGATTTGACGGTACATGGCCCCGTCCATCGTCCCTTTGATGCGGTGAAGTTGTCCTGTCCCCTTAGCAGAAAAACACCCCCAAAGCATAATGTTTCCACCTCCATGCTTGACGGTGGGGATGGTGTTTTTGGGGTCATAGGCAGCATTCCTCCTCCTCCAAACACGGCGAGTTGAATTGATGCCAAAGAGCTCCATTTTGGTCTCATCTGACCACAACACTTTCACCCAGTTGTCCTCTGAATCATTCAGATGTTCATTGGCAGGGAAAAAAGTATTTGATCCCCTGCTGATTTTGTACGTTTGCCCACTGACAAAGAAATGATCAGTCTATATTTTTAATGGTAGGTTTATTTGAACAGTGAGAGACAGAATAACAACAACAAAATACCGAAAAATGCATGTCAAAAATGTTATAAATTGATTTGCATTTTAATGAGGGAAATAAGTATTTGACCCCCTCTCAATCAGAAAGATTTCTGGCTCCCAGGTGTCTTTTATACAGGTAACGAGCCGAGGTTAGGAGCACACTCTTAAAGGGAGTGCTCCTAATCTCAGCTTGTTACCTGTATAAAAGACACCTGTCCACAGAAGCAATCAATCAGATTCCAAACTCTCCACCATGGCCAAGACCAAAGAGCTCTCCAAGGATGTCAGGGACAAGATTGTAGACCTACACAAGGCTGGAATGGGCTACAAGACCATTGCCAAGCAGCTTGGTGAGAAGGTGACAACAGTTAGTGCGATTATTCGCGAATGGAAGAAACACAAACGAACTGTTAATCTCCCTTGGCATGGGGCTCCATGCAAGATCTCACCTCGTGGAGTTGCAATGATCATGAGAACGGTGAGGAATCAGCCCAGAACTACACGGGAGGATCTTGTTAATGATCTCAAGGCAGCTGGGACCATAGTCACCAAGAAAACAATTGGAATACACTACGCCGTGAAGGACTGAAAGGTTCCCCTGCTCAAGAAAGCACATATACATGCCGGTCTGAAGTTTGCCAATAAACATCTGAATGGTTCAGAGGACAACTGGGTGAAAGTGTTGTGGTCAGATGAGACCAAAATGGAGCTCTTTGGCATCAACTCAACTCGCCGTGTTTGGAGGAGGAGGAATGCTGCCTATGACCCCAAGAACACCATCCCCACCGTCAAGCATGGAGGTGGAAACATTATGCTTTGGGGGTGTTTTTCTGCTAAGGGGACAGGACAACTTCACCGCATCAAAGGGACGATGGACGGGGCCATGTACCGTCAAATCTTGGGTGAGAACCTCCTTCCCTTAGCCAGGGCATTGAAAATGGGTCGTGGATGGGTATTCCAGCATGACAATAACCAAAAACACACGGCCAAGGCAACAAACGAGTGGCTCAAGAAGAAGCACATTAAGGTCCTGGAGTAGCCTAGCCAGTCTCCAGACCTTAATCCCATAAAAAATCTGTGGAGGGAGCTGAAGGTTCGAGTTGCCAAACGTCAGCCTCGAAACCTTAATGACTGGAGAAGATCTGCAAAGAGGAGTGGGACAAAATCCCTCCTGAGATGTGTGCAAACCTGGTGGCCAACTACAAGAAACATCTGACCTCTGTGATTGCCAACAAGGGTTTTGCCACCAAGTGCAGAGGGGTCAAATACTTATTTCCCTCATTATAATGCAAATCAATTCATAACATTTTTGACATGCATTTTTCTGGATTTTTTTGTTGTTATTCTGTTTCTCACTGTTCAAATAAACATACCATTAAAATTATAGACTGATCATTTCTTTGTCAGTGGGCAAACGTCCAAAATCAGCAGGGGATCGAATACTTTTTTTCCCTCATTGTATGTGAGGAGTCTGTGGGTCGCAACAGCACGTACGGCTGGAAGTAGGACATTCCAGACTAAGAGGGTTCATAATGGCCGTGTCAACGAGACTGAACCAGCCAGCACAACTCACTGCCAATAACACATCACGTAATTCACCCTTAAGCAATTGTTCAATCAATTAATTGAATCACTACAATTAAAATCAAAGAATATCCCAGAACAAACACTTCGCACTCTCCTCCGTCAGCCACCTGCATCCACAATAGAAACGCATCAGTCCAGCAGTGGATAAAACCTGGTGTGGGAGGTATGGGGGGGCGGCTTACACTTGCGGTGGACAGCAGGGGGGTGGCTGCATGCAGTAGCCATCGCAGATCAAGCGGTAGAACTTGTCATCGACTGCCATGGGCCAGGGTAAGGGGCCTCTCCTACACCCACACACATCACACACCGAGCGGTACACACGTCACACCAAGGAGCACGCACATCACACCAAGGAGCACGCACATCACACACCGAGCAGCACGCACGTCACACACCGATGAGCACGCACGTCACACACCGAGCAGGTTGCACAGGGCTCCTTTATCAAGACAAACGTGGAGCAGATTACACCTACTACAATACGCCTGTCACAATGCCCCCCTCTCCCCCCCACCCCCCCAGTTTATGGGGGGGCGCAGGCCTCACTCCCCCCTTCCCGTCAGCCCCCCCTAATAAATGGTCCGGTTGCATTGTGAATGCACCACTCGAATGACGTGCAGTCCCGTGGCGCACTGTAACGGGCTCGTGATTTACTCAATAAAATTCAACGTAAAAAAATTAAAACGAGCCCAAGACATTTAAAATAAAGTATGGCCATCGTGTGTCAGCATCACAGGCGACAATTGTCATGTAAAAAAAAAACTTCACTGCGAATCACTCAATTGGGATTGCTCGCAGCAAACAGCACTTGACCTCCTTACAGGTTAGGTGCTGAATAACCGTGTGTCACACAGAGAACAGTTGCCACTGAGGGTGCCCTTTTCAAATGCTTGAGATGAGATGTGATTATCGCGTGTAAATGTGCACACTAAAATAACCAAAAAATTATAAGCGAACTATTATCGTTTCAGGTGACAGGGTGGTGCACCGGTGATCTTTGACCCTCGCAACAAGAAGGGCCTTGGTTAATTAATTATCCAGTTTGCTCACATAGCTAGAAAACACACAATCACAATGTAACTGGGTATTGGCCAAGCATCCCAATGCTAACGTTACCTGCAAATTACTTCATTGGGATGACACTCGGCAGCAGAGCCGGATGATGGCATTGCTGGCGCGCTATGCCATTGGCAAGCTTAAGAGGCCCCTTCTATGAATGCCTGTATATTTTTGTCAGCAGAATGAAAATAACTGCTTTGGAGAGTCTTTTTTTCTCACCGATCTTTATTTATTAAGCAATTATGTTAAAACTCGAAACCTCATGTCCATTTCTTGTTTTGTATTTAGAGATCCCCCCCCTCTCTTAATGCGAGGCCCTAAGCTGGAAGCGTGGCCGGTGTGAGCTCGCCTGTGATGAATCACACGTATAATTGTGCACTCTAATTTTCTATGGGTGGCCAGGAGAATTTATTATTATTTAAGTGAATGCAATGGTGATCAGGGGATTGGATCCAGAGCCCCTCGTACACAGTAGAGTACAAGGGAACGCCCACAATACAGATTTGAGCTGACCTGCGGATTGAGAAATTGAACTGTTTTGTGACGTGGAGGGTGTTTCTGAATGCTATTGTGACCGACCCGTCCCGACGGGAGGAGAGGGGACAGGGTGGACGGGCTGCATGAGCTTACTCTCCGGCACTGCACAGCACAACATCGCCTCCCTACTGCAAAAATACTCGGCAGGACCCTCCTGAAAATGAAAGTCTTCGGAATCAGTGAGGCCTGTCCTTGGGAGGACAGGCGTAGTCTTGGTCGTCACAAGCGAACATTTGTTTCTCCACATTAATTTGTATCCCCGGGTTACCATCAGGGCTGGGCGCTGCAAGCTTAGCTTCTGAGATCTGATGAGACTGGCCGTTTTTTAAAAGGTAATTTCGGCATCTGGAGCCCAAGCATGCAACAACTTTATGCAACTTCTTGGTTATTTTGGTAAAGTCACGTAGAATGGAAATAAAATAATAAAACATAATAAAAAATAAAATTCTCACGACAATTCTGCCAAAACACAAGTAACCTTCAGGTGAAGGAACAGAACTGTCGGGACGACAGCGCTTCAATAACTGCTGCTAAGATTCGCAGCGTCTTTTAAGCTAGGTGGGAGAGGTAAAGTGCCTTGACAAAGGAGTTTACATATCAAACAGGAGAATTTAGCATTGAAATCGCTGTGTTAAAGTGTTGGATCAGCAGGGTGTTAAAGTCAGAAATTAGCATGTAACTGGGAGATTAGCATGATGTTAATGTGAGGGATTAGCATGCGACTGGTCACGGAAATAGCTATGTTAAAGTTTCCATCTCAACAGAGGCATTTAGTATATGGACGCTAAAGGACTGCAACTACCCAACTATTATACAATTAACCGATGTGAAAAAAAACTAAGTATAAACTACATCAATATAATAAATGTACTCAATATGTTCTTCAATATGTTGAGCTATAAACATAAAGTAACTGTGTATACACTACACTATATAATGAATACCATATAGTAAACGAATTAATAAAGCTAAAATATAAACTACATCAATGTTATTAATAAACTCTATATACTCTCCAATCAGCTGAGCTACTAACAATAACTCATTATACATTACAATGCCATATGGCGAAAAAATCGGTGGCGGTTTTTTCCTTCTTTCCAACGTTAGCACCACGGAGAGCGACGAGCCTCGTTCAGACGGACGAGTCCATCCATGCTCGGAACGGAGGAGGGGGGAGAAACAGCCACGATGTGCTGCTCTGTCCTGTGTTGCGTTACCACCATGCCATAAACTAGACTACTATACATTGTAACGTTATACCTTCCAATCTAAACTGCATTGTATAATATCGTATACACAGCCCAATGTAAGATCGAACATTATGCAGTATATTTATATGTCTTCAACTAAACTTTTTCATACATTACACGACTATACACCGTAATATACACTACCATAGACAAACCCACCCTTGAATTACACAATGCGTTACTTTACACTACCCTATACTTTAGACTGTAAAATGTTAGACTTGTAATATTACACTATGTATTATTCTACCAACCCTACTGTATACCACACTGCTGTATATTCACAATACAATTACGATACAATATATTGCCTTATGAATTATGTTAAACATTACAATGTTATACTATTTATTATTATAACATGCTATAAACCATACCATTGACCGTCGTGTGAAGAGGCAGTGCCAGCGAATGGACTGCAGTCTGAATGTCACCATAAAATACAATCAATTAAGAACTGAAATTGTTTATAACGTCTTTCCAATGAAATTTTCTTTTAAAGCTTTCGTGACTGCAGTAATTCATATTCTTAGTTCTTTCGGTAAAGTCACGTTGAAGGGAAACAACAAAATAATAAAATATATATAAAACAATAAAAATTCTCACGACGTTTCGACCATAACACAAACCAATTCCTCGACCACATCAATTCCATACACCCAGCCATCAGATTCACCATGGAGGTCGAAAAAGATGGCAAGCTACCCTTTTTGGATGTCCTAATTAAAAGGAGACCTGATGGTTCAATGAGCCACTCTGTCGACAGGAAAGCTACGCATACGAATGCTTACTTAAAACCGGATTCCCACCACCATCCATGCCAGAAGAACTCCCTCATCAAGACTTTATACCATAGTGCCCAATGCATTTCCGACCAGGAACACATTGCCAGTGAACTTAAGCACGTACACCAAGCTCTCAAGGCTAATGGTTACTCCGACTACACAATCCGCAAAGCCATCACTCCAGCCATGAAGAAGGATCCTCTTGAGGAGCCATTCAAAACCATCACCTTACCCTACATTGCGGGGGTCACAAAAAAGATCTCCAAAATCCTGAATAAACACAAGATCCAAGTCCGATTCAACACAGTACATAAAATCCGTGATCTGGTTTCGTCTGTAAAAGATGTGGCTCCAGACATACAGTACCCAGGCGTCTACAAACTAAGTTGCCTCTGTGGTAGCAGTTACATTGGAGAAACCAAACGACATATCTGGGACCACATCCGTGAACATAAAGCAGACTTGAAACACGGTAGGACGAGCACCTCAGCCGTGGCAGATCACTGTTATAATTCAGTGGGCTCACATGACATTGACTTCTCCAAGACGGACATTCTCTGCAAGCCATCCGGCTACCATGAGAGATTCGTTCATGAGGCCATCCACATATACAAACACAGAAACAATTTCAACCGAGAAGATGGATTCTGGCTTAGTAACCATTGGAAAGACGTTATAAACCATTTTGGTACTTAATTGATTGTATTTTATGGTGACTTTCAGATCGCAGTCCATTCGCTGCCACTGCCTCTTAATACCTTTCACACGACAGTCAATGGTATGGTTTATAGCAGGGGTGTCCAAACTTTTTTTCCCGAGGGCCACATACAGAAAAATATACGAAGGATTGGGCCACTCATTAGACGTGAGGTATACTGCCTCACTTCTCATGCACTAATATTGTCAAAATCAATCAAATGCAGGTAAATTACGTTTGATTATTGAACATGTTTGAAGAAAAAAAGCCTCCATCATAGCTCTTCATTAGTAGATTTAAATTTTATTTTTTACAAAAAGGTTGGCAGGTAATTCTCTCAGTGACAGCCTCAGATTGGTTCATAGGGTGCTGATCCCCCTTCATTGTCCACATGAAGGGAGAGCCAAGAAGACAAATAGGGGATGTGGATATTTCAAGCTTATTACACAAATACATTATTGGGCTTGTTAACACATCAACTAACGTTTGTTAAAAAAATTGTCATCAACTTTAATTGACTGAATTTATGAAGTAATTGGGCTTATTAACAAATGAAAACGGTGTGTATATTTTTAACTCACCTGTAATGGGAATAATGTTACGCTCAGTGGGAGCAGTGATGCTGTGCTTTGGTCTGAAGGATAGCTGGCAGGTCAGGAGTAAGTTTGGTGGTTGAGATGCGAAGGACGTCACGGAGATGGCTGTCGGTCGTTCTGGTTCTCAGCCTGCTTTTGTTCAGCGTTAACAGAGAGAATGTCTGCTCACATATGTATGTTGAGCCGAACAGACTCATAATTCGTTTTGCATGGCGTCTCGTCAGAGGAAACTTGGCCTTTTCCAACCTCCGGTAGAAGTCAGGTAGGGAGAGAAGCTGATGCTGATTCTTCAGAGAATCATCACACTGAATTTCGATCAGTTCTAATTGCAGACTCTCCTCCACTTCTTTTGCATCCATTGAAAACGGAGCCGCAAACAGTGTGATTTCCTTCTCAATGACAGAAAAATCTTGGAAGCGCTGACTGAATTCTGTCATGAGAGATGTGATCACAGACACATATTCTCCCATTTTTGCAGAGAGCTTGGCATTTGGAAATGCGCATTGATTTCGGTCAGCGTGGGGAAGTGCGCTACATTGAAGTTGCGCAGTTGTGACTCGAAGAGACGGAGCTTCGCACGGAATGCTTTCATGTGCACATACAGCTGTGGTACCAGCTGCTCTTTGCCTTGTAGTCTCTTGTTCGGGGTGTTGAGATGATCAGTGAGATCAACTAAAAAAGCCAGGCCTGCCAACCATAAAGGGTCACTGATCTCATGGAGAGGTCTGCCCTTTTCTTTCAAAAACTTGTCGATATATGATCTCAGGGAATAAAACCACTGCAGCACGGAGCCGCGACTGAGCCAGCGCACTTGAGAATGGTAGAGTAGGTCCCCGTATTCAGCATCGACATCAGAGAGGAACGCTTGCAATTCTCTGTGGTAAAGCCCTCGGGCCATAATTTTTTTTGACATTTTTCACAACTGTGTTCATCACATCGCCAAGCTGGATTATCTTGGCACAGAGGGCTTCTTGGTAGATGATACAGTGCATTTTAACAGTCTCACCTCCGCTCTCCTGCACCTTGGCACTCACCATAGAAGCCATTCCTTTGCGCTCGCCTGTCATTGCTGGAGCCCCATCCGTTGTAATTCCACACAGCTTGTCCCATTTAAATCCAGCCTGGTTAATTGAATCTGACACAGCTTCAAACATGTCCTTCCCAGTTGTTGTCCCCTTTAGACTCCGAAGATCAAGCACTTCCTCCGTAATGCAAAAATTCTCATTAACTCCCCACAAAAAAATTAACAGCCGTGCAGTGTCCGTGGCATCTGTGCTCTCATCACATGCAATCGAGTAAAAATCGAAAGCACAAGCTTTATCTGACACTTGCTGTTTTAAGTTAGCCGACAAGTCTTCAATTCGCCGCACAACCTTATTTCTGGACATACTAACATCGTTAAAATCCTGCATTTTCTCCAGGCACATTCCCACGACTTTAGTGAGGCACTGTTTGATGAAGTCACCGTCTGAGAAAGGTTTCCCGTGTAGGGCAATGAGTTGAGCTACTTCATTGCTGGCTATTGTTGCATTTTCTTGAGCTTTGTTAGCACGGGAAAAAAAAACCCTGCTGCTGCGTTAGCAGGCTAGCTTGCCATTTGCTTTACCTTCTTTCTCCGCTCGGCGCCAGTGTAGGACGTGAAGGTCTGATGTTTCGTTTCATAATGCCGTCGTACATTGTACTCTTTCATCACGGCAACACTCTCATTACAAATCAAACAAACACACTTCCCCTTGGTTTCAATGAAAAAAAAATCATTTTTCCACCGAGTCTGAAATTTTCTGCACTCGCTTGCAATCTTGCGTCTCTTCGGTTCCAGCATTTCTGGTGACCATGAGCAAATGTTTTCTTCGATTGCTTGCTTTGTGGAGACGCTGCCTTGTTCAAGACAATAGCGCCATCTAGTGCTTAAATTAAGAAATGCGATACAGTGGGCCATAGTCCATTATTTTTTTAAACTTTGATACGGGCCAATTAAAAATGGATGGCGGGCCGCAGTTGGCCCGCGGGCCGTAGTTTGGACACCCCTGGTTTATAGCATGTTATATAATAATAAATAGTATAACATTGTAATGTTTAACATAATTCATAAGGCAATATATAGTATTGTAATTTTATAGTGAATATATGTGTGGTATACAGTAGGGTTGGTAGAATAATACATAGTGTAATATTACAAGTCTAATATTTTACAGTCTAAAGTATAGGGTAGTCTAAAGTAACTCATTGTATAATTCAAGGGTGGGTTTGTCTATGGTAGTGTATATTACGGTGTATAGTTGTGTAATGTAGGAAAAAGTTTATTTGGAGACATATCAATATAATGCATAATGTTAGAGCTTACATTGGGCTGTGTATACGATATTATACAATGTAGTTTAGATTGGAAGCTATAACGTTACAATGTATAGTAGTCTAGTTTATGGCATGGTTGTAATGCAACACAGGACAGAGCAGCACATCGTGGCTGTTTCTCCCCCCTCCTCCGTTCCGAGCATGGATGGACTCGTCAGTCTGAACGAGGCTCGTCGCTCTCCGTGGTGCTAACGTTGGAAAGAAGGAAAAAACCGCCACCCATTTTTTTCGCCATATGGCATTGTAATGTATAACGACTTATTGTTAGTAGCTCAGCTGATGGAGAGTATATAGAGTTTATTGATAACATTGATGTAGTTTGTATTTTAGTTTTTTTATTAGTTTACTATATGGTATTCATTAGATAGTGTAGTGTATACCCAGTTACTTTATGTTTATAGCTCAATTTATTGAAGAATATATTGAGTACATTTATTATATTGATGAAGTTTCTACTTAGTTTTTTTTTCACATCTGTTTATTGTATGATAGTTGGGTAGTTGCAGTCCTTTAGCGTCCATATATTAAATGCCTCTGTTGAGATGGAAACTTTGACTTTAACATAGCTATTTCCGTGACCAGTCACATGCTAATCCCTCACATTAACATCATCCTAATCTCCCAGTTACATGCTAATTTCTGACTTTAACACCCTGCTGATCCAACACTTTAACGCAGCTATTTCAATGCTAAATTATCCTGTTTGATATGTAAACTCCTTTGTCAAGGCGCTTTACCTCTCCCACCTAGTTTAAACGACACTGCGAATCTTAGCAGCAGTCATTGAAGTGCTGTCGTCCCGACAGTTCTGTTCCTTCACCTGAAGAAGGCTACTTGTGTTGTGGCCGAAACGTCGTGAAAATTTAATTTTTTATTACGTTTTATTCTTTTTTATTTTATTTCCATTCTACGTTACTTTACCGAAAGAACCAAGAAGATGAATCCCTGCAGTCACGAAAGCTTTAAATCTGAACTTTACGCAATTAAAAATCATAGTGTAAGATAAGACTACAATCGTTGTCTGCTGTGAGGATCTTCTGTACTCAGGGCCCCGAATGTTTGTGGCAAGTGAAAGTTTGTCTCAGCAAAATATAAGATTTCTCACAGTAGCATACTGTATGACCACATGTCGCTCTGCACCTTGTAGAGCCCATGGAACATGCTTTCTGAAGACATACACTTTACAGGCAGAGGCACCTAATGGACATGACCGCATGGCCACAAGCACAACAACAATACGTTCAGTAAATTCAGTTCAGGGCGATGCTTCGCGATTCGTCATACGTTTTTTGCGTGAGGCCACATATTCATCTGGCCAAATTAGCGTCATCTAGCCCTCCACTACCCTGAAGGGTTAAATGTGTAGTGACATCACGGGATGTCACTGTGTAGTGCCGGCCCTAGAGAGGCACGGCGTGCGGTGTATTGACATCGCGGATACCACTATGGTGTGGGTGTAGTACTGGCCCTAGAGGGGCTTGGTCAGCGCTGATTGATCAGCTGGATGGCATCACGCTTGGCGTGCAGTGCCAGCCCGACAGGATAGGGTGTGGGAATGCCGGCCGTATGAAAGGGGTTACAAAGGCCATGGCACTCTGGTTGACCCGAGAGGACACGTGACCGGTTAAGTCTACAAAGGGGCCCCAAGTGGGGGCTAGGGGTGGTCACGTGGTCGGGGTCCAGATCCTGCTGCTCGAGGATTCTAGAAGGTGGTCGTGGCCAAGGGCGGAGCCAGCCACGCCACAGAGAATATAAGCCGGATCCCCCAGAGGGACCGGCGTTGTTGTTCATCTTGAAGAAACCTTTGTCTGCGTCTACGTTCTACCGAGTCTCCAACACGTGGACCTGGACCCGAGCTGTGGTCCCGGTCTGTCGTAGCTAGTCATGTTGTAATTAGTGTAGTTAGCCTGGTGGTCACCACCACAGGTTATTCTGGGCCAGAGTTACCCCGTGTACCACATGGTGGGGGGGGAGGAGGAAGGCGATTTGTGAAATTGCCCCATATTTTAAACTATCGGCAGAGCAGAGAGATTGAATCCAATTACCGACCTCTAGATTGCAAGTCTAGGGTGGGGGGGCCATTGCACCACCATGTGTGGCAGCACCCCCCACTCTTTTTTTTCTTAGGGCCTGTGCAAAATAAAATAAAAACATTGAGTACAATTAAAGTGATGGGCCTTCTATCCCGATGATGGTGATGACATTGGCGATACTGATAATGATGCTGATGATGCTAAGTAAGGTTAGGACTCACATTGCCCTTCAGGTATTTGGGGTCAGTGTGGACGTCCCGTTCCAGCCCAAAGTCGCAAATTTTGGTGATGTGTCGATGCGTTACCAGCAATTTCCTCGCAGCCAGGTCCCCTGTTGTATCTATGTTCCCCCCTACTTGGGTGTCTGTATATACATCTGGGGTTATGTGTTTCCTCTCTCTCGTAAATTTAGCTCTTCTGTACCTGATGATGGCTGCTTGTGTTGCAACCGAAACGTCGTACGCTATTTAGTTTTTTTATTATTTCTTATTTATACGTGACTTTACCGAAAAAAACTAAGAGTAATTCCTGCAGTCACGAAAGCTTCGAATCAAGTCTGAACTACCTCTACGGGGAGGTATGAGGTTTGTGTCTTTGTGTTGTCTCTGCTTGTGTATCTGTCTTTGTTTCTTGGCTTGGATTTGTGTCTCTGTGCTGTCTCTGCCTGTGTGTGGGCCTTGGTGTTTTCGAGTGTGTGCTGCTGCACCCCCTTTGCTCCATGCATACCTCATGCTAAATTGTCCCATTGTCTCTCAGCCTTACCTTCTCTGCCTATTTAAGGCGACTTCACTGTGTGCGTGTCTGTGCTGGTTCGCTCTACTTGGATGTCTATGTGTGTGTGCGCGGTCTGTATTTTAAATTTCATACTTAACTTGCAATTTAGCAATCTTTGAAATAGCGTAATCAACCAGACTATGCGTTAATTGTGTTTTGACCGACCGTCTGTGTTGCTTTATATGGTTTCCAAATGTTGCTAAACCCTGTTTGTTTGGTATGCTTCTCTCTCTGTGTCCCCTGTTGTATCTGTGTTAGTTCCACCCTACTTGTGTCTGTATATACATCTGGGGTTATGTTTCCTCTCTCTCGTAAATTTAGTTCTTCTGTACCTGATGATGGCTGCTTGTGTTGCAACCGAAACGTCGTACGCTATTATGTTATTTTATTATTTCTTATTTTTACGTGACTTTACCGAAAAAAACAAAGAGTAATTCCTGCAGTCACGAAAGCTTTGAATCAAGTCTGTAGTGCCTCTTGTTAAACAGTGCTTCAGTTAAACAGGAATATTAATAAATCTAGCAGCCATGACTTGAAAAGTAACAAATTTACATTTTGGGTGGCACTCTAAATCGTCCGGTAAATCGTGTCGCCAATTATAATGTCTGCGTTTATCTGCGCGTGTCTGTGTACCCCCAGTGGAGGAATACGTGCGCCGCTTGCTGGACAACCCTGAGTTGATTGACCGTCTGGCACTGGCCACGGAGCAGGTGAGACTCCGTATGCGTGCATCAGCTCTGCCCCCCCTCATATTTTTGGTGCGGGCCTGTACCCTTGTCCGACCCCTCACTTCCGCGTTGCATCCAGCTGCCTCACTGAAGAAAGGGACACTTGCCTTGCGCTGAGTACGACGTTTCGCTGGTTGTAATCGCCAGGGAAACGATATACTCGATTTGTAAGTGTTGTGGGTTTACTCTCCAATACACTGGCGTGCTGCAGTAGTAACTAATTGACACGTTTTGTTTTACGTAGCAAACCTTACTAATTGGCTGTACCGGGTTAACTACACACATTTACGCGCTCTTACCCAAAAAACCTTTATTATGGATAATATTGGTCGCGAAAGAATACGTGTTAAACAGCTCCCTTTTAGAACGTCTCATCCTCACCAGCAATGGTCAATCAATCAAATAAATCCTAGATTTATAACGTGGCATATTTAGCAAAAAGCAGAGACGGAAGGGTGAAACTCTAGAGGTAGCTCTATGATATCCGCTTTTGTGGAACGTTCTCTAACACGGATGGCCGTACTGCTCTGAGATAAATCAGACTGGATCCTTCGTCTCGTTACGTGATGGCGGTTGCAAAATTGTTGTTGACGCGTGCATGTGCCGTGCGTGTGCTGTGTACGTGTGCAGGATGTGGTGGAGTCCCGGGTAATCTTCCCCGAACATCTCCCGCTGTCCCAGCTGCAGCAAGGTGTGCGCTCCGGCCGGTTTGTCCAGGGAACCTTCCTTGCGAGTCGTGAGAATTACCTGGAGGGGACTCTAAGGGTGCGAGGGGACGGTGACAGTGATAAAGAGGTACACGTTTCACAAGCCTGCGTCTGGAAGGAACAATGCTGTTCGATCGTATCTGTGTGAGTTTTAAAAACAAATTTATAATGAAGCAGTGGCATAGCCTTCTTGGCATGAGCAGTAGCTCTTAACCTTTACTGCAAGGCTGCAGTAAAGGTTAAGAGCTACTGGGCTAAAATATTTGTATTTTGAACGTCTTTTGCACCCTACGTAGGTGTCGTAGCCTGGCTCCTGCCCCCCCGGCCTGTGGGTCCTGGTGCAGTTGCACTGCCTGCACACTCGATAGCTACGCCACCACAACCACAGTATATACGTTAATTGTGACTACTTTAATAATAGGGTTTTTCCCTTTTTTTCTGGCAACAAAACTGAAACCTTTTACAAGGAATCATGTGTGCATTAACCACAATACTTGTGGTCAAAATGCAAACAAAAAACACTCTATGATAATATATACATTGTCCTTGAGACTGATTGGTCCACACCAGGGACGGCTTTCTTTTGAGCCTCGACCCAATTGGTGCGAGACCAGAGGACGCCAAAAGGCGTACGCATATATTGCAAATATTATCAGTGTGTTTTTGTTTGCATTTTCACCACAAGTATTGTGGTTAATGCACACATGATTCCTCGTAAAAGGCTTCAGTTTTGTTGCCAGAAAAAAGGGGAAAATCCTATTATATTTTGGTACTGGCAAAGGAGGTCTAATGATGGTTGTGACTACTTTGTTAACAAAATGAATGGTTCTAGATTTAAAGCTTTCGTGACTGCTAGGATCCATACTATTTGGTTCTATTGGGTAAAGTCACGTAGGTGAAAATAAAATAACAAAAAATCACGACGTTTCGGCCACAACACAAGCGGCCTTCATCAGGTGAAGGGACGAGCCTGTCTGGAGAACAGCGCTGGAGTGGAAGAAGCCACGCTTAGATCACGACATTTAAGCTGTGTGAGAAGAAGAAAAAGACCACGCGCTTTGACAAAGGAATTAGCATATAATTTAGCATTGAAATGGCTCATTGAAATAGCTAAGTTAAAGTATACACATCTGCAGAGGTGCCCATTGACAAAGGAATTAGCATTGAATTTAGCATTGAAATAGCTGAGTGATTAGCTAGTAACTGGTCACAGAAATAGCTATGTTAAAGTTAGAGTATATACATTCACCGAGGCACCTAGTACTCATCAAACAGGAGAATTTAGCGAAACACAACCACGCTCAGACATCGGACCTGTGTGCGAGCCTACAAGGTGTTCTGACAAAGAGATTAGCATAAAAATTAGCATTTGATTGGCGGATTTTAGGAAAGAGGTGGTGTACGTGCCGGTGGACTTGCAGTTTGGCGCGGGGGGGGGGGGAAGGGGGGAGGGGGATGTTCTGTTTGAGAGGAGACCTGATGGCTCATTGGGGCATTCTGTCTACAGGAAACCCACCCACACAGATTCCTACTTGAAACCTGATTCCCACCACCACCCAGCCCAAAATAATTCTCTCATCAAAACTTTATTCCATAGGGCTCATTGCATTTCGGACCAACACCACCTGACCAATGCATTAAAACATGTACACCTGGCCCTCAAAAGGAATGGTTACTCTGACCGTACCATCCGCCAAGCTGTCTCTCCCTCCATACAGAAACAACCACTTGATACTCCGGTCAAACCATCACACTTCCATATATCGCAGGCGTTACTAAAAAGATTTCCAAAATTCTAAACAAACACAAGATCCAGGTCCGGTTCAATACAGTACACAAAATTCGTGATCTTAATTAATTGTATTTTTACGATGACTTTTTTCGATTTAAAGCTTTCGTGACTGCAATGATTCATCTTCTTTGGTTCTTTCGGTAAAGTCACGTAGAATGATAATAAAATAATAAATTGATAAAATAAAATAACACAATAATATTCTCGAGACTGTCCTGTCTGGTAGGACAGTCTCGCCCCCTTCACCTGATGAAGGCCGCTTGTGTTGTGGCCGAAACGTCGTGAGAATATTATTGTGTTATTTTATTTTATCAATTTATTATTTTATTATCATTCTACGTGACTTTACCGAAAGAACCAAAGAAGATTTTACGATGACCTTCAGACCGCAGCTCTTTCGCCAGCATTGCCTCTTAATACCTCTCACACCACGGTTAATGGTATGGTTTTACAACATGGAGTATACTA
Organism: Petromyzon marinus; assembly: GCF_048934315.1. Classification (NCBI taxonomy): domain Eukaryota; kingdom Metazoa; phylum Chordata; class Hyperoartia; order Petromyzontiformes; family Petromyzontidae; genus Petromyzon; species Petromyzon marinus. The sequence goes on along the minus strand of NW_027423677.1, from coordinate 1,691,958 downwards.
GGGCCTCGCAGCTGTCTCTCTCCCCCTCCTCTGTTCCGACCATGGACGAACTCGTCCGTCTGAACTGGGCCCGTAGCTATCCGTGGTGCTAAAGTTGAGGGTAAGAATCCACCCATTTTTTCGCCATATAGCATTGTGATATATAACGACTTATTGTTGGTAGCTTAGCTGATTGGAGAATATAGAGTTTATTGATAACATTAAGGTAATTTATATTTTAGTTTTTATTGGTTCACTATATAGTACTGTGAATAGCTCAGATGTGTAGGCCTTGACTTCAACATAGTCATTTCTGTGACCAGTCACTAGCCAATCACTCAGTTATTTCAATGCTAAATTCGCCTAGTTATTTCAATGCTAAATTCTCCTGTTTGATTTGTACTAAGTGCCTCGGTGAATGTGTATGGTCTGACTTTAACGTAGCTATTTCTGTGAGCAGTTACAAGCTAATCACTCAGCTATTTCAATGCTAAATTCTATGCTAATTCCATTGTCAAGGGGTGCCTCTGCGGATGTGTATGCTTTAACTTAGCTATTGCAATGCTAAATTCTATGCTAATTCCATTGTCAAGGGGTGCCTCTGCGGATGTGTATGCTTTAACTTTTAACATAACTATTTCTGTGACCAGTCACAAGCTAATCATCCAGCCATTTCAATGCTAAACTATATGCTAATTCCTTTGTCAAGGCGCTTTGTTCCTCTCACACAGCTTAAAGGCCGTGATCTGAACGTGGCTCTTTCACTCCAGCGCTGTCCTACCAGACAGTCTCGTCCCTTCACCTGATGAAGGCCGCTTGTGTTGTGGCCGAAACGTCGTGAGAATATTATTGTGTTATTTTATCAATTTATTATTTTATTCTCATTCTACGTGACTTTACCGAAAGAACCAAAGAAGCTGATCCCATCCGTGAAGGATGTCATTCCTGATTTACAGTACCCCGGGGTTTACAAATTGAGTTGTACCTGCGGTGATTGCTACATCGGTGAGACAAGGCGACATGTCTCTGACCGAATTCGCGAGCACAAAGCAGATTTGAAACACGGCAAAACGAATTCTTCTGCCGTGGCTGATCACTGTTACAACGCTGTGGGGGATCACGATATATTTTTTTCCGATACCAAGGTTCTTTGCAAACCCACGGGCTTTTATCAGAGATTTGTTCATGAAGCAATTCAGATCTACAAACACAGACACAATTTCAACCGAGAGGATGGTTTCAAAATTAAGCAACCATTGGAAAGATGTTCTAAATCGAACTAAACATTAAACTAATTTCAATGGTACAGTATATTTTTCGAGTAGTGGTACCTCAAACTTTCGCAGCTCTTATAAATTCCCATTTTCACACCATCAATAGGTAAAATCCCCCTCCCCCCTTTCCCCCCCCCCGCGCCAAACTGCAAGTCCACCGGCACGTACACCACCTCTTTCCTAAAATCCGCCAATCAAATGCTAATTTTTATGCTAATCTCTTTGTCAGAACACCTTGTAGGCTCGCACACAGGTCCGATGTCTGAGCGTGGTTGTGTTTCGCTAAATTCTCCTGTTTGATGAGTACTAGGTGCCTCGGTGAATGTATATACTCTAACTTTAACATAGCTATTTCTGTGACCAGTTACTAGCTAATCACTCAGCTATTTCAATGCTAAATTCGATGCTAATTCCTTTGTCAACGGGCACCTCTGCAGATGTGTATACTTTAACTTAGCTATTTGAATGAGCCATTTCAATGCTAAATTATATGCTAATTCCTTTGTCAAAGCGCGTGGTCTTTTTCTTCTTGTCACACAGCTTAAATGTCGTGATCTAAGCGTGGCTTCTTCCACTCCAGCGCTGTTCTACAGACAGGCTCGTCCCTTCACCTGATGAAGGCCGCTTGTGTTGTGGCCGAAACGTCGTGATTTTTTGTTATTTTATTTTCACCTACGTGACTTTACCCAATAGAACCAAAGAGTATAAAATGAATGGTCTATTTCCACCTCCAAAATGTAACGTTAAATAACAATTAGGTACATTGGCCCTTTGTTGGAAAAAAAACCCAGTCCAGAAATTGCCCTGCTTGAACATATGTTACTGAAAAACATTGGTTTCAGAAGCTTCATGGGCTAATAGTCCTACATTTTAAATTGTTTATTCGTGGTATTAAAACTCTCGTACAGTAAAACCTTGGATTGCGAGCATAATTCGTTCTGGAAACGTGTTTGTAACCAAAGCACTCGTATATCAAAGCACTCGTATATCAGTTGTGATCACGTGACGCTCGGCAGTACAAAGCTGCTCGTATTGCAAGACCCTCGCTCGTTTATCAAATTAATATTTATTATAAATTTTGCTCGTCTTGTAAAACACTCGCAGACCAAGTTATTCGCAATCCAAGGTTTTACTGTATATGCTGCTCTCTAACAGCACTTGGCCCAGCGGTCTGTTAAGGCTATACGGGGGATCTTTTTTGTCTCCGTGCAGGTGTTGATCCAGGGGCTGCAGCATTTAAACCGCGCGATGCACGACGACATCGTGTGCGTGGAGATGTTCCCCGAGGAGCGCTGGGTTTCCCCCTCCTCGCTGGTCCTGCACGATGAGGGCGTCGCAGGGGACGTTGCAGAAGAGAATGAGGAGGATGTGCTGAGTGGAGCGTCAACACTGCTGAACCAAAATCAAACCCAGACACCTGCAGTATGCATGTCTCTCTCCCCGTGGTCGCATGGATTTTTCTCCAGGTCCTCCGACTTTTCCCTGCACAGTTACAATCTGACATGCACTTAGAGTATTTGGCTGCTATCAATTTCAAATGTGATAAGATACTTCATTGAACGATCATTTGTGGCCAGGTCACTTAAAAAGAGCTATATAGCTCTCAGGGTCCTTACCTGGTAAAGTTATTTAGTTTATAGTTTTTAAATAGTTTTAATATAGTTTAAACAAAGAATAACAACAAAGACTCAACCACTTCAAGAGAGACCTTAAACATAATGAACACCGTGTGACCAGACAACAATCCACATTAGAGATGCTGTTAGCTTGATTTTGCGTTTATTAAATGACTTTACATTACATTACTTCAAAATCAAGTCAGGAGTGCTAATCATTTCGTACTATTTTTGTATGTACGTAGGGGTTATTTGACCATACTTCGGTGCGGGTTGGTGAAGGGGGGGGGCATAGATCAGGAGCATAGAAGGACAGGACAACAGTTCATTTTGCTGTACTGCGCTCTGCTGCCAGCCATTTTGGCGCAGAGCCTATACCACCTGTTATGCATATCCAGGCTCAACACGGCGTCGCTTCCACGGTCTGAGCTGGGTCACAGGGTGGCCTCTATATTGAAAACTAATTTCTTTAGTACTGCTTTTTGTATTTAGATTGTAGTCCTTGCCACGCACCTCTTTTTAGCATGGTTGGCTGTGTACGGTGCGAAATAAGTTTTACATGCATACATACCACAGTGACAAAATGCAAAACATAATAAAGTACAGCAAGAAGTTAATTGAAATTGGCACAAAAACAACCGTGGTTTATGAAAAGTCGACAATATTTCACAAACATAAATAAGTGTTAGATATTAAATCGCATGTAGTGCAAGTTGGCTTGGGCAGATTATTTATAGACTGATCATTGCACAGTTATACTTATAAAAACGTTACGTAAACATTAAACACATAGGGTGACTGATGTGCTAAGCAGGTAAGAGAAAATGTCAATCAGTGAAATTATAAAGAATCGAGAGATTAAGCACCAAATTGTGAATTAGATGGGAGGGTAACCTTTGTTGTAGATAATATTGGTCGCAAAAGCCTACGTGTTTTTTTTTAAACGTGTGGTATCTGATGGGCGTGTTCCGGTTGATTCTATCAATCGCCAGAACTGTTTTAACTCATAAATATTTACGGAGGACTCCTCACGGTGATCTTTTGTCATTTTAACAAAGCGTCAGTCTCATTATTGACATTGATGAGACACAGCATGAAACCACATCCGCAGGTTAAGCGCTATTGTTTTGGATTGCTCCTTCCCCTTCAAGCCAAATTGTATTGTGTTATGCAGTGAGTTGGTTAAACAATAGTTATTTCATTATTCCAGTGTGTGAGAGAGACGCTACTGTGGTGAGTGCTCATTTGAGTTTGCGTTGTCATCTCCCGGTGCTATCCCAGCTGCTGCTGCTGTCGTCGCTCTTGCTTAGATTACGCAACACGATGTTTGTCCTTTGTTTTGGTCTCCAGCTTAAAGCTGAAAGTGGGAAGATGCGTCGGCCCACTGGCAAAGTGGTCGGCATCATCAAGCGGAACTCGAGGCCGCTGTGCGGCATGCTCATGCCCAGCCCAATCAAGGAGGTGGGCTGATCTGCATGTGTGTGTGTACGTGTGGGGAGCGGTGATGTAGCGGTTAGCGCGCTGCGCTACGAATCCTGGGACCCGAGTTGGATTATATTTATCGCTCATAACCAATAAACAGCGGCAAATGTCTGAACCTGTCTTGGGCCCTTCCCTAGGTCGACTCGGCCATAAATGAGTATCTGATGTGGCATGTAAACATCAGCGCTGTGGAGACAAAGGCGGTCGGGCATGGTGCTGGCCGTACCCACCCCGTCGTTTGCCGTACCAGCTTGAATAGGTGTGTGCTGACGGCACTCGCCCAAACAGTTTGTTGAATGCCTTACTGGGGGCTCTTTGTGCGTGTTGCAGGCCACCCGCCACCTGTTCACGCCCGCGGACCGCCGCATGCCACGAGTGCGGGTGGAGACAAGACAAGCAGCGTCCCTGCAGGCCCACCGCATCGTGGTGGCCATCGATGGCTGGCTGCGACACTCCCGCTACCCGAACGTACGACTGCACCGTGACGCCCCGGACGCCGTGACACCTCACCCGTCCGTCCCGTGGTCGGCATCGTCGGGCTCATCCTTCTGTCACTTGACGCGCGGCCACGCGGCTCTGTATGCAATACAGCCGTCGAACCCAAAACACGAACGGTGACACGGTGAATTGGAAGTCAGGGTGGATGAGATGGCACCACTGTGATTTTTTTGTTTGAAAGCATGGCAAACTCACCTGTGATTCAACCTAGGTTATTAAGGTGTTGTAAGTTGATAGTCTCAGCCCAGTCACCAATAACTGCACCAAAAACGATATTAAATTTGGTCGTGCACTTCGATTGTTTAATTTCCATCTCTGAGAAAACGACTGCGTTTGACTGCCATGTGATGAACATTACTTTGATTGGCAGAGTGGTTGGAAAAGCACTGCCCCCCTACAATTTGGACTGCATTTCACTTCAATGGATCTTAGAAGTAGCTCTGTTATGTCTGCTCCTGTGGGTCGTCCTTGACCACGAAGGGTGGTATAGATTGCTTGTCTTGTGTGATACCATTAACACAATGAGAAAAAAAATTGGTGAAAAGCTAAATATATTGTTAAGATATATTATTTGGGTTGTATCTTTGTTTAAACAGATGCCGGTTAATATTCTACATCATGAACGTTAGGTACAAGGTTGGGATTGTGGTTGTGCTTTTCATACCTATTTGCCACTGCACAACCGAGCGGCACCATGGCTGGCACGGTTTAGTAGGCTGCAGGTTGTTTATCCACTGCAAAAGCGGATCCATGCCATGGACGGTCAATGCTTTGAACAAGGCTAGGCACGTGCAGATGACGCTGTGGTGCCACGTCCCCGTGGTGTACCGACTGCCGTCACACAATTAACGTGTCGCTAACCCCGCCCCTGGCCCTGCTCGGCCCCCGGATAGATTTGGATGCCTTGTGGGGGCAGCATATCACGGTTTGGTTCTGGTTCGACACGGCAAAAAGCCAGTGGGTGACCACAGACACCTCGAGAGCTCTGCGCTGTCTGGGTTCCAATGTACCAGTGGAAATGGGATACCGGTGACGATTGGCCACGTATGTGCATATGCATGTTGAACTTCTTCCGTACCATACGTAGACAACCGTGCTAATCGTCGGTGTGCTTATGCAGGGCCATTTTGTGTGCTCTCTGGGCGAATGTGGGGATAAGGAGACGGAGACAGAGGTACTGCTGCTGGAGCACGACGTGCCACACCAGCCCTTCAGCCAGGCCGTACTTGCATGCCTGCCCCCTCCCACGTTCAGCATCACAGCAGAGGTACGCATGAGACGTGTGACGATATGTCAATTCCTCGATTGAGTTCAATTCTTACGCCTGCAGTGTGTTGGTGTGCTTGGTCGTGCATGTGAGAATCCTTTACTTCAATGTTCTTTATTACAAGGCCCACGGGCCACTGGTGGCCCCTGGGTGGCCTTTGGTGTGGCCCACGACGTGTGGCCCCCGACGTATAGGCCCCCGACAATAGACAAATGCGAAAACACCCCCCATCATCATCGTGCTGTCAAACCTCAATAGTTTCAAGATGTTTGGCCTGCGTAGAATACCTTCTAGAGGGCCTCTCTGGAGCTCTCCCTCCAGTCGAGGTCCTTCCGCTGCACTGGCATGAACGAGAAGCCACGGGGCTCTACACCTTTACCGCAGACCGTATATAGAAAAGCCGTCGACCTGAAAGAAAGTCGATGGCTCGGACACATCATCGTAAGAAGAGAGGAAATTCACATCGGAGGAAGGAAGGCAACGGACTTATGGAAGCACCAGGGCGGAGACCCAAGAGGCAGGCCTCGAGAGATGCGGATCAAAGTGGTGAGCCAGGATGTGGAGGACTCTGCAGTGGCCGTGGAGATGGTCCAGTACAGAAATGAATGGAGCAAGGGGACTACAGACTTTTCTCCTATAACGCTGTACTTGCGTTCCTGAAGAACACCGAATTGTGGAAAAATCGCATAATTAATAATATAGGGTAAAGGACAGTCCGCAAATACGTGAGATGCGTACGCAGGCTTAACAAAGACTTTGGGTACGTGAGTAGCATCTAGAAGCATCCAGCATCATCCCGCTGTGTGATGCTACACCGAGGCAACCGTACAACCGCTTATTCTGCCTCGCACAACGCAGTTCTGTTCACTCGATCGCCTTTTATCCAATTCACATCCATGTTATGAAAAAAATGTGTTCCCTAATGCATTCATCGCATTATATCTAATTCACGATATGAAAACACGCAGAGTCATAGGAGAACGGACTGTACTTTCAAAATATTCAGTCACCTATTGAGAAGATAGAACGCCATTAGAATGAAGTTGGTTTACCCATGTATGGCTCACCCTGTGTTTTGGTTGTTGGAAGGCAGCGTTTTGTTGAACCTGGTGCTGTGTGTGTCCCGTACAAGGACCAGGCTGGCAGGGAGGACCTCCGTGCATTGTCCATCTGCAGCGTGGATCCTCCAGGCTGCACAGACATCGACGATGCCCTACACTGCAAACCGCTCGACAATGGGAACACCGAGGTATTCATTTGGTGGTGGTAATCGTGGTCACGGTCGCGGTAATTCGTGCCTATTCCTTTCATGGTTTTGTCAATGCTAGCGGAGATGACAAGGGGAGTTTAGTGGCACAATGATAAGTGCACTGCACATTCATCCTGTCAAGCTGGTTTAGATTCCCAGTCATGGCTAACACCGGTACAGAGTGATATCTAAAAAAACTGCCCAAGTTCTCCCCTTCACCAGCTGCATTGACCATCGTAATAAAGCAAGGTCAAATGACAATCGCGACCTATTATGGCATGGAGAAGCCCTCATCCTGCAGTGGATTGACAAAGGGGTGGACAATATTCCTGTTTTTAAGTTTCCAAACATTGTTGCCTTAGTGCCCGTATTCTTGGTCTCTGCTCAGCTCAGGACTGACTTCAACATGGCTCGGTTCTGGCTTGATCTGCTCCGTTGCCTCCAAAGAAGCATGAGTGGCTCAGCTGTGCCTTGGCTCACGCTCAGCTCACGGAAATTCTGAGCGTGGCTGGGAGCATGCAGAGATATACGAGGAGGCACAAGGGACACAGAGGCTCAGGGCTGGAACCATGCTTAGAGGCAGCTCTGGTTTTAAGCGTTGCTTTGATGTGGCTTATTGAGAATTAGAATATTTATACTGGAGGAATCCGATGAGCTATAAAGCTATTTTTCACATGTCCAGTAGAGGCGGGTAAGAACGTTACAACAACAAACAGTACAAAAACATAATAGTAGTGCAAAGTACAAGAAAGATAAACAAATAACCCAAACACAAACAAATACAACGAAACCATCCCCATCCTACCAGGCAAAGCCCACTGAGGTATTGATTTATTTTTGATTAGTGAACTAGCCACAAATGAATAGCTCAACAAAGTGGCCCATCATTTGGACATTTATAGCAGCCAAAATAATAGAAATAATCTCAATGCATGTTGCGTGAGAGCCAAGCCTGAGCCAAGCCATGGCTAAGACCCCACTGGCCTAAGTGTCCACGTCACTGGCCGAATGCCTGGTTCACAATGAATGCACCAGGTAGTAATGGATGTGCATTTCATTTCATATTATTGTGCTTTGGTTGGAGTGGCTATGGTGGAGGTTATGCATGCATGTGGAGTGAGCGACTTCCGACAGACGTCTAGTAGAAGGCTTCTTATTTATTAAAAGCACACAGGGCGATACACTTTGTAATGCGGCTACACCTAGGCTGTACAAGCACGCAGCCCATCTCCATCCTGCGTAGCTACGCTGGCTGGTTGACGAGCGTAGCGGCGGAGACAGAGCTGCTCTTGCAGAAGAACCAGCCACGTGGTCGAAGACGAAGAGATGACGACGGTAGCGACGCAACCAGGACCCAGACCCCACGCTAACAGCCCCGAAGCTCTGATTCGGTGCTCTTTATATCTGCCTGGAGTGGCCAAGCTCCACCTCTGGCCACGCCCCCTTTCTAGAACCTTCTAGGCCCTTCGGGATGGTTCCCGGAGCTTCTCGACTGACTCCGCCGTTGACCTTTACCCCAGATACGCCCCTTCATAATAAGGCGTTATGTAATGCAGCTATAACCTTAATTACCCTTACAGGCCGGCAGGTATCACCCTGTCATTACACATCCATGCATGTCAGGGTGGTGACGGTGTATTAATGTGTGTTCTAGGTTGGGGTACACATCGCCGATGTGAGCTACTTTATCCGGCCGGGGAATGCCTTGGATGAGGAGGCATCTCTGCGTGGTACCACAGTTTACCTGTGTGAGAAGGTAAGATGTGGATTTCTTCTTGCCACAATATCAAGTGTTTTACGACCCGCCGATTTCATCCTTTCATTCTTAACTTTACGACATGATGTAAAATATTATGATGTAACGATCATCGCGGTACCAGTTTCCCCACAACTGTAATTGTATTTGACATTTTCACCACATTTTTTTGCGTGCTTTTCAGTACTTCCCGTGTGAATAACGATAACTTAAAAATGAATTAGAATTAAAAAATGTGCAACAACAATGCTGAATATCTCTCATGATGTTTTAAACGAGGTGATTTTTGCGGATTTCTTATCATATGATGTACCGTGACATCATGAGCGGCAGGCTATCGGCGCAGTGGTAACACTCGTGCCTTGCAGCAAGGAGACGCTGGGTTTGATTACTCAACTCTTGTGCCTTTTTGCTTGCAGTTTTGTTTGTCCTCCCCCCTGTTAGTGAATGGGTTTCCTCTGGATTCATCAGATTTCCTCTAAATAAAACCCATACAATCTTAAGTGGCATTCGCGAAAACATCCCTTTGCTGAACACTTACCTGCAGGTGACTTAATCATGTGTGGGTTTGCTTGCAAAACACTCGTTGAGTTGGTGCATATGTATTTGCCAGATTGTGTTTATTGACAGAGAAGTGGTTGCGTTTATGTGTTTGTGCGCCTGCAGAGGATTGATATGGTGCCAGAGTTATTGAGCTCAAACCTGTGTTCCTTGAGATCCAACGTCGACCGGTGAGATGCACCAACAACTGTGAACTCGCAAGTGCGCACATTGCAACCCATACTCAGCAGCTAACGTGCGTTGTTGCCAGGTGCACATGTAATCCCATGATGCGTGGCACTGTTAAAGTGTAATTGTACAGATCCACACAAGCATGTGTACATACATAAGCAGCCAAACCAGGATGGCACAATGGTAACACGTGTCTCACAGCAAGAATGGCCTAGGATTGATGCCCGACTTGGTTGCCTTTCCATGTAGATTTTGTATGTTCTCCCCCTATTTAGCATGGGTTGACTCCAGGTTATCAGGTTTCCTCTCATCGCTAACATAAACGTGTTATTACTACTATGATCCTTAACCAAGGAAAGCCTCACTGAATCTCATAACTTCGGGAGGGTACTGCAAAGCTTTTGCAGTCGAACAATGGTTGCTACGTATATATTCCAGTTGAGTCATTTGTAACAACCCAAACCGGTATTTGGCCAAACATCCCGCTGCTGAAAGAATGACTCGACTACCAAAAACTTGGCAAGACCCTCCTGAAAAAGAGTCTCGAGACTTTGCGAGGCTTTCCTGAGTGAACACCCTGCACCAGTCCAATGTCGACGACTCCGCCACTCGACGGTGAATGGCCACGATGCATGTGCTGTGCGCGTGCAGGCTGGCGTTCTCGTGCATATGGGAGATGACTCCAAAGGCTGAGATCGTGAGTACACGTTTTACCAAGAGCATCATCAATTCCAAGGTGAGTTCCCCCCCCCCCACAGACGTTCAGTTTTTGTAAAACTCTCGTTTGCTTTCACGTGTATTGTATCGGTGCCTTGCTATGTTAGTGCAGTTGAGGTTTCCGGATGGCTGAGAGGTCAGAGCGTTGAGCTTGCACCTCTGGGTTCACAAGTGTAGCGAGATGAACCGGGTTCACAAGTGGTAGTATGTATGTTGAACTTCTTTTGCACCATACGTAGCCAACTGTGCTAATCGGAGGTGCGAGGTAGGACATGAAAGTAGTGAGTTGATGGTCTCTGTCCAGTCAACAATCACTGCACAAAACACAGAACATGCCAATTCGTCACGAGTACAGCACACCGGTGTATTGTACCAGTGACGAATTGGCCACGTTCTGTTTATGTTACAACCCTTACTAGTTGGCTGTGTCGGGTGGTGGCGGGTTTAACGACACATTTACGTATTTACACAATCTAACCCAAAAAACCTGTATTATGGATGATATTGGTCACGAAAGCCTATGTGTTAAACTCACTGCACAAAAGACCACCAAATTACATAAAACTAAATTTGGTTAAATTCCAGCTTTGAGAATTAAAAAAATATAAATTTTGCTGTCTTTGGGTGAGCGTAACCCTCAGTGGTCATCGGGCGCCACGTAGACATCTGTTGAGTTCTGGCTTGGGCTTGGATCAGGCGTGGGCATTGTGTAATTGCGAGGACCCCATGGTTCACCCGTGGTGTGTTCATCGTATCCCCGCAGGCGTCTTTGACGTACGCAGAGGCTCAGCTAATGATGGACGACGCCGGGCGGAAGGACCCGGTCACCAGCAGCTTGCGTGGCCTCAACTCCCTGGCCAAGATCCTCAAGCAGAGGCGCATTCAAAACGGGTAACTCATTGTCAAGATCCTCATCCCCTCCACCGCCACTGGAGCGATGAGCAGTATTAATGGGTGCACCACATTTAGTCGATCGGCAGGTCGCCTGTGGCGCGGTAAAGTGTGGTTACTCCCGTGTCTTCTAAGACATCCGGCCAGCGTGGAAGAGTAGGCTAAAATACATTGAAAGGGACTGTAGAAGGGTGTATCTCTAGAGGGGCCGCCTCTTATGGGAGCACCCTTCTTCCAGCAGTGGCTTGAGCAAGCAATTGCAAGGCTGCACCTGTTGCTTTTTTGACCCCATGATGCATGAGGCTTGGGTGAATACCATGCACAAACAAGTGTTACAGGATTCATACTCAGGTTTTTTTTCGGTAAAGTCACGTAGGTAAAACTATAAAATAAAATAACAAGTAAATTAAATCACGACGTTTCGGGCGCAACACAAGCGTCCTTCTTCAGGTGGGACAACCACAGCCAGAAACAATTGCTGAAGTGGGCAAAAAAGGGCTGTTGTAACAAGAGGCTATATAGGTAAGAGAGTGGGGGGGAGCAAGGGGGGAGAGATAGAGAGGGGGGGTGTGGGGTAGGGGAAGTGGGGTGCTGCTAGAGGGATTAAAGGGGCGAGCACGGCAAAATGCCGGGGGGGGGTGGAAAGTGAGCGGGGCTGGGAGTGGGAGGCTGAAGAAGCTGGAGATGCGGAAATGAAGGCAATAATAAAGAAGTTAAGGTTTTACCTAGTTAATAACATCCTTCTAGATTGGAGTGTTACAGGCTGCTGCGGGGCTACATTGTGGGCAAGAGGACAATGCAGTGACATAAATAGTTTTACTCTACTTAATGCTCCCATGTCTGTGCTCCCCCACCTTTGCCAACGCGTACTGACCACCACGGTTAAGTACGGTAAAACCACCCCACGACCCGCATGGCATGGGGTGGCCCTCATCCAGCAGTGGATTGACTTAACGAGCTGTGCATGTTCAACTCAAATATCTGAGTTTGTGAAGTGTCTTATATTAAGATTCTGTGTTGTTTTGGCTGGACATGATAATCGCTCATGTCCCTTCTTCACCCGTAGGGCATTGACTCTGGCATCCCCTGAGGTCCGATTCCACATGGACAGCGAAACCCACGACCCGATCGACCTGCAGACCAAGGAACTCAAGTGAGTCTCGTCAACAAGACACCTCCCATGACTGCAATCCGACTGTTGTGCAGATCTCTCTATCAGAATCAAAATATATATTTCTACTGGAAGAATCCGATGAGCTATAAAGCTCTTTTTTCACAGATGTCCAGTTGGGGCAGGTCACAACGTTACAACAACAAACAATACAAGCACACGTTAGGATTGCAAAGTATTGGAAAGGTAAACAAATAACTTAAACAAATATACAAATACAACTAAACTATTTTTATCTTACCAAGTAAAACCCTGACCACAAATGATAGCTGAACAAAGTGGCTTATCACGTGGGATATTTATTATCAGCAAAATAATCTAAGATAAAGATTCTTGACCCTTGTGGTTGATGTGTTGTGGTGGCGGAAACTGGTGCGTGTACACAGGGAGACCAACTCGATGGTGGAGGAGTTCATGTTGCTCGCCAACATCTCCGTGGCGGAGCGCATCGTAGACGAATTCCCCGAGTGTGCGCTGCTCCCACGCCATCCAGCGCCTCCGCCTTCCAACTACGACATCTTGGTGAAGGCGGCGAAATCAAAGGTAGAGTTAGAACCCCTTTTAACGACTACCCTTGTTAACTAATCGCTTAACAACGGGCCTCCAATGTGTAGGCTTAACCGACCATTTCTTTGTTAACGACGGGCTGTTGTAGGTACAGTAAATATGAATTAATGCCACATAGCAAGGAAAAAATAAAATAATAAAAATATAAAACAATAAAATTCTCACGACGTTTCGACTGCAACACAAGCAATCATCATCAGGTGTGAAAACCACAACAAGAAAATTTGAAAAAAGTGGCAGTTATTTTTAACGTTAGCACCACGGAGAGAGATTTGACAGTTTGTTCAGATGGACGAGTCCATCTATGTTCGGAAAAGAGGAGGGGGGAGACGAAAAATAATGGATGCGGTCTGAAAGCCACCTTAAGCGTGATCAATCAATTAAGACCCGAAATGGTTTATGAAATCTCTCTCCGTGGTGCTAACGTTAAAATAACCGCCACTTTTTTCAAATTTTCTTGTTGTGGTTTTCACACCTGATGATGATTACTTGTGTTGCAGTCGAAACGTCGTGAGAATTTTATTGTTTTATACTTTTTATTATTTTATTGTTTCCCTTCTACGTGAATTTACCGAAAGAACCAAGAATATGAATCCCTGCAGTCGCGAAAACTTTAAATCAAAATGAATGAATGCATTTATTAACAGTGTTTATTTTAATATGATGTGGTTATAATGTTAGTATCTTTATGTATTAATATCCATTGTTTAAATATTATAAAGTACGTTTTTTGGGTGAACAAGGGAAACTTTCGATGCTATCGGAACGAATTAAGCTTTTAACACGTATTTCCTATACTCGCTTAATGACCAAATCCTTTAATGCTCTTTAAGAGGGATTCTACTGTCTCTAGATTGCTGTTAACCTTCCATCAATATCATCCTCCTCGCAAGGAATTCAGAGGTCGCCGGGTGGTGACGTGCTCTGGCGTCAGGCACACGCGTGAAATCGACCTTCGCGATTATTGAGGAGACTATGTTGTTGTCTTGGTGTGGTCTGGGATTGTGCTGCCTTTCCCAAGTTTAAGAATGTATTTAATAATTGATGTACTTATGCAATGTTAACTTGTCATTATGGCACACCTCCGATTAGCACGATTGGCTACGTACGGTGCGAATGAAGTTCAACATACAACTTGTATATCTTTTTTCTATTATTTACTTTTAGTGATTTGTTTACCTTTCCTATTCTTAGCACTCCTATCATCTACCTACTGGACATCTGTCAAAAAGAGCTTTTATCGCGAATCGGATTTCTCCAGGATAAAGATTCAGATTTTGACTTATTTTTCTAAAAGGTCCTATAAACGGGAAGTTTGGCCAATTCCTTAAATGGTTATTTGGCTTGTGTTGGAGAAAAACTAGAGGATCCGGAGAACACCAACGCCTACAAGGAGGGTGACAGTGTTCGACGTGCAGAATCAAGAATCCATTGCCGTGTTGCAGCGGCGGCCAAAAGTGAATTGCAATTCTGCCATGGATCGCTAACGATTTTGTTGTGGATCTTAAATAAGAACACAGATATGAGCAGGCAGCAATTTGCGTTACATCTGATGACAAATAAAAAATCCTCAACAAAGAATTAAATTCATACATTAACAAAGATAATTTCCACCAGCAGATGGTGCTAGAACGTGGTATGTCCAGAGTACAGTATTCTATCACAGCGTTAAATCCATCTGAGTCATTGTTTGCGTAGCTTTCTGGTGGATCGTGAAACCCGCTGAGATCCACCAGAATGAATCGCGGTGCTTGGTGGATTAATACCGCTGCTCCGTTGGCATCTCGTGGCCATACCGCAGCCTGTATCTACTGTAAATGTAATCATCATATTAAATAGAGGCTACAACAAATGTGAATATTGTTGTTGTTGTCTCCCTGTACCGTTACAGATACTCGGATGTGATTGTGCACCGGCTGCTGGCCGTGTGCGTGGGCGCCGACCCCACGTACCCGGCGCTCACCGACAAGCAGAATCAGCAGCAGCTCTGCAACAACCTCAACTACCGCCACAAGATGGCGCAGTACGCCCAACGCTCGTATGTAGCTTTCCACACGCAGGTGGGAGGCGGAAGTGTGGGCCACGTGGAGCTTGCACGGCGTGTGCTTAGGCACCTGATAATGAGTCCATTCGTCTCTTGAAAACCATTTTTAAGGTCACGAAAGCAGGCATCGTATTGTGCGTGTAGTAAGAATCAATTGTTTTCTATTCACACGCTTACGTGTGGTGGTGCCGTGGCTGTACTGGTTGGCTACACTTGACATTGCTTTTCAGCATTCTTCTGTGTTTGCTGAAAAACCTCGTCACTTGGCACATTTGCCCATGATGTGACAACTTTATTTGATTGGCTCTGTCAGGTGATGGAGGATTATAGTCAATACAATTGACATTGTACCTTCACGATTGAACTCAAAATAATCCCCATGACATGATGCCAATAGCACAACTGGAATAAATTAGCGGGGGGATGCGGAAAATTACCTTAAATTTTGTTAAGTAATTATGGGCTTGGTAAGTGATGCGCGTGTGTCTGCTCTTGGCCACGTAGCGGTGATTAACGGCTGTTGTTGTTGTGGTCTCAGTTGTTCTTCAAGAGCAAGGGAGTGGTGAGCGAAGAGGGCTTCGTGCTGTTTGCGCACAAAAACGCCGTGGTGGTGCTCATTCCCAAGTACGGCTTGGAGGGGACGGTTTTCTTTGACTCCAAAGATCTCAAGCTCAACGTTACCTTCGGCGAGGAGGTAGGGCATGTGTTCACTTAACCGGGAGGCATTGGCATTTCCCGAACGGCTGAATTCTGCATTTAAACCCAGGACTGGCTTAATGCACTGGGACCCAAGCCCCCTGACCATCTCTCTACGATTAGGTTTCTATCAGACACACAGACACTTGGTTTAAGGTGGAAGAACGCAGTGAGATACGAAGCTCCGTTTTTTTGCCATTTGGCAGTGTGGACTATTACAGAGGAAGTTACACCGGTGGATACATTAGAGCCGGATGGCTCACAGGGCTATACCAAAATAAACTGAAACTGAATTAAATGATGTAAATGCGTTTCAAATATAAAACGGTCACAATTAAATTTGCTTTGGAAATAACTGCCATGACGGAGCCCGTATTGTCACGGAGAGGACATCACATTAAAAATACAGTAAAATCCCTCAGATCCGGAAGAATTATAGAGAAAATATAATGCCTTCTGTAAACAATGAGAAACTCGAAGGGCAGAAAAGTACTTGTAGAATAAAAACAAATGAGGGAAATAGTAGTTGATGCAAAAAGTGATCTCTAGATGGCAAAAAGCACATTTGTGATCAGTGGATCCGGTCCTTTACAGCATGCCTTGTATGCCGCATTACATTGTCACTCTGCGTGGATAATGCACACAGCCTAATTTGGACCAGAAGCTCAAAAGGGTCAACATTTGCAGCCATATTTTAGGTATGTTCTTAACTGCAATTGTACACTCCATATAACCTAAGGGGGGTTGCATCTACTCCTTAATGATGGCCAAATAAGGCTTTAAAATTCCTTGGCTGGCCCGCACATCACGATCCCTCGGTTGGTTTGGTCATTGCAGCCATCGGCTTCTCATGCCTGGTTTTCAGCTCGCGGTGAGGTGGCCCAAGGGGTATTGCATTCGCTGTGTGTTGTGGAGGTTTGCGTTTCAAACTCGGTGGCCACTCCGGTTAATACTGTGGTGTGTATTAAGCGTAAAATATTTACAGGCTATCCGCTTTAACAGTGGACGTTAAAAGATCCTGTAACGTTATTCGTGTGCCAGCATCATGGTCCAAGGTTGGCAAATTACATGCAAATTACTTATTTGGGGAGCACATATTAATCGTTCGCCTCCTTTTACAAAAACGTAGCAGTGACCTTGAATGCAAACGTTTTGAGAATCAGTGAGGCTTTTCTGAGTGACCCTTGTAATTGTATGAATAATAACGTTGGGTTCACGTCAATCCGTACTTGTATGCAGGGCACTTGGCAGAGAGCAGTCAGCGGTAGTGTAGCGGTTAGCGTTCTGTGCTACAATCCTGGCGACTTGGGTTCGATTCCTTCGCACGGTCAACACCAGTGATGATTATCTGAACCGGTCCTGGGCCTCCCCTAGGTTGACTCGGAACTCAATTGAATGCCTGGTGCGGTGTGTAAACATCGCCACTGGGGAGACAAAGGCGGCCGGGCATGGCGCTGGCAAACCACCCCCTTGTGTGCCGTGCCGGCCTTCATCTGTGCTCCTCGCTAACAGCACTTGCCCCAACAGTCTGTTAAGGCTACATTAGAGATGTCTTTGTGTTTTGTGTAGGGCCTCACACTGTGCGTGGAGGGCATCGCGCTGAACATGTTCGACCGCGTGCGCGTGTCGCTGGATTCGTCCAACCTGCAGCACCAGCGGATCCGCATGCACCTCGTCCGCCCGGAGGTACTCACCGTGCGGCGCGACGCGCAACCTCGGAATACCACCGATTTGTATTGTGACCATGCTGCTGTTGCTGCTTGCTGCGCCAGCAGTAGTGCACAAAAAACAAACGCTCGCCGCATCGGAACGTCAGCGGGCCGAAAATTAATGGCACAAGCCACAGCATAGCGCTTGTTGCCATGCAACCCAAACTGTGGGACCGTATAGTAAACCCATAGAGACACAGAGATACATAGGAGATACAGAGAGACCCATTATGATTCCTAGAGATTCATAGAGACTCATACAGATACATAGCAGTGCATTAAAAACAAGCTCCTGTACGATTGTGGCCATGCAACCCAAACTATGGACCACATTTTACACCACTGTAGTCTGCGCTCCTTCAATGGAGGGGGTGGCAAGATGACACAAACTCTCTCCTGAGGCTCTCCCGTGGCTATCAGACCCATCCATTGGCATTTAGCCCCTGAACTTAATACCCTTATAACACAGGAATAAAATATAAACTCCGGTCTTGGATGGAAAAAATATATGTATAGCTAGCATTTTGAGCTGCAGTCTGTTGTCCTATACCTCCTGTAACTGGCAAATTGGATATAACGCGATGATGAATGTATGAGGGAACGCATTTTTTTGTATAACGCGGATCTGAACTGGATTTAACTCGGTTGAATGAATGGAACTACGTCGCGCGATTAGGAATAAGCGGTTGTGTAACGGCTGCCTCGGCGTAGCATCACACAAGGCGGGATGCTGCTGGATGCTTCTAGATGCTACCCACGTTCCTTAGTCTTTGTTCAGCCTGTGTTACGCATCTCACGCGTTATTGCGGAATGCGCTTTACCCCATATAATATATATTATTTATTATAACACGATTTTTCCAAAACGCGGTGTTCTTGAGGTACGCAACTACCGTATTATAGAACAGACTGTATATCCAAAGACTATGGGACACTATCCCTACCTATTTCAGTTGTGACTGTCCGTGTGTTTAAATCCAGCTTGAAAACATCGTTATTAATTGGCTTTTCCTGGATTCTGATTGGTTATTACTGTGAGAGGAATCATTATGATTAGCTTTTATTGCATTTTGCATGCTGTGTAAAGTGTCAGTATCACTGTCGTTATTGTTATTATCGGCTTTTACTTTATTTCTATTGGCTTGTATCTATACTTGAGTAGTTTTTTAATGTCCAGTGCTTTTTTGAGATATTTCGATATGCAAGGTGCTGTATAAAATAGATTTTTATTATGGCCCTAGTTCATTGCACAAGAAGGGCCATTATCTGAAACGTGACCTATTTAAATGATGAATGCGAGTTCTCAAGATACCAAGCTAAGTCAGGGTGTGGGAGCCTTGGTAGATATCAGATTTCTTAACAAAACTCCATGAGTCTGTTCTGCATGGGTTTCCTCCGGGTTCTCTGGTTTCCTCCCATATCTAAAAATAAGCATGCGTTGAAACTGGTATTAAGGTAGTTTACGTATCGCCATGGGCGGCAGGGTGGCACATTGGTAAACCCTTGTGTCTTGCAGCAAGAAAACTGGGTTTGATTCCCAACTAGAGTGTGTTACTGTGTGGAGTTGTCATCTTCTCTCCCCGTGTTCCTCAAAAGTCTTCAGACTTGGCGAAGTTTTTCAGTGTTAATAAGTGTAATGATAACGTATCACATTTGTTGGAAATACTCGCATATGTGTGTGTGAGAGCATTGGTGTAGTGGTTAGCACGCTGCGCTATGAACCCGGCAACCCAATTCCCACTCACCGCCAACACCAATGAGGATTATCTGAACTGCTGTTTTGCCTACCCAAGGTCAACTCTTTCTTAAATGAGTACCTGGTGCAGTGTGTAAACATCAGCACTGTGGAGAGGTGTTGGCCACTTACCCCCTCGTGGGCCATGCCGCCTAACAGCAGCACAGTCTGTTAAAGGCTTATTTGGGTGACTATCTTTGTTGTACGTTTGTGCCATTTGTGTGTCCGCTGTCACAGATTCCAGGCTACAACCCTGCGGAGTCCACCCCATGGGGCTCGCCTTCTCCCCGGCCTAAGAAACCCAGACAGCACTAGTGTATCGTGGATGCGGTGTCAACAAGATGTCGGAGGAGGTGCATGAGTGGGCACACACTCTGGGTTTTACATCTGCAGAGTTAATTAAGTGTACATTGTGCTCGCAAGCAGAGGTGAACAATTGAAAAAAAAAAGCAGTGGCGGTTATGAGAAATGTTTCCCTGAAGTAACAGACGGTTTGCACTCTGAACTTGCAATCCAGAGTTCACCGGTTCTTCGTTCTCCTGGCGCAGCGGTTCAAATGGTAGCGCATTTTTTTTTGAATTTTTACCTTGCCAACCAGTACAATCAGCCAATTAAGGTGTATACGCGTCAAGATGTATGAAAGGTTTAGGATATCTTATGCCCCACTTCTTTGCCAGCCAAGACACTGACCCCCTTGTGATGAAGGTGATTTCACAAAAATATTGGTTACTGAATCGGTGGTGTGTATTGACTAACGCAGCAGTGTCCAACCCACAAAGCACTGTGATCCATTCTGGTATATCTCAACATGTTCCGTGATCTACCAGCAATATATGACCAACAGTTACCCGGATGGATTTAACCGACTAATAGAACACTGTAGACATGCCAAGTGCTAGTGCGATCTATTGGTTTAAAATATATATTATTAATCCATTAATTCTTAGTCGGGGATTTTGTTTTGCCATCTGCTATAACAAGAATTGCTTTATATTAGAGGTGTTTATTCCTATTTGTCCTGAGATCCACAATCAAAATCTTTTGCGATCATCCACCCATGGATCGCGATTCACATATCGGCTACCACTGATCTAACAGTTGAAAACCAGTTTAACACGTAGGCTTTCGCGACCAATATCCATAACACGGGTTTTTTGGGTTAGATCGCGTAATAAATATTTAAATGTGTCGGTAAACCCGCCACCACCCGACACAGCCAATTGCGAAGGTTTGTCACATTAACAGAACGTGCCAATTCGTTACTAGTAACATCACACCGGTGTCTTGGGGAGCAAAGCCACAACATTTACAATCTGAGTACAATGTTTCACCAGTAATTACAACCAGCGTCATCAGGCGACAGCCAGATTCGTGGAGAATCCTCGTCCCTTAATGTGCATGCATAATGTGTGTTGATTAACATATAAATAACCCAATCGGAAATGGATACCCATAGTCATATGCATTCATTGATTCCCCTCCCAATTCGCGAAAGAAGTGCTCACAAGTGATGGCTGTCGCCTGATGAAGCTAGTTAGTGCTGGCGAAATGTTGTACTTAGATTGTAAATGGTGTGGCTTTGCTCTCCAACACACTGGTGGACTGTACTAGTAACGAATTGACATGTTCTGTTTACGCGACAAACCTTACTAATTGACTGTCGGGTGGTGGTGGGTTTAACAACACATTTATATATTTAAACGATCTAACCCATAAAACGTGTATTATAGTTGAAAACCTACAATTGTGCCAGGTTTGGCCTGTCGGAGTGGGCCATTAGGGTGGCCACTCAGAGGGCAAAGCTCTGGGAAATCCGAGCAAGAGCTTCGAAGTATGATTGTGCACGGTGACACCCGCAGGGGTCTCGTGATGGATGGCAAATGGAAGATTTTTTTATCGCGAGAGGATTCCCTGCAAGGGATGTTAGGTTACTTATTCTTGTGAGGATGTTATTTACTGTATGAAGGGGCAGCGGTCAGCTGCATAGAACAGAGTATAAAATTACCCGAGGTGTTGCTGTTTAAATCGTCGGTTTAACGGAGAATTTCACCTCAGGTTTTTTTTACACAGCTGCCCCACCCCTCATCGGACTCTGTGCAATCACACAAGGAATGTTTTTGGAAAAAATGTCGGTGTCAGAAAATTTTAAGGTTTAATCGTTTACAAATGCGCATTTCGTTACAGCTTCTCTTGTCCTTTAGACGTGCAAAGATAATTTCTGACAAAATATTGACACGTTTTCAAATTGTTTCGTAAATGGTTATAACTTTGCTCACGTATATACAGTACTTGGGCAATAATTCTAAGCTCCTGGAGTAGTGGTAAAGATTTAAGCGAGTTGATGTCTTTGCAACTTTGTGTAAATGTGTTTAACATTTTTTAGCTGAATCGTATATTTACAAGCATGTACACATGAGTTATATGCGTTTATATACAAAATTAGATCGATTTATTTTCCATGCATCTGTTA
Organism: Petromyzon marinus; assembly: GCF_048934315.1. Lineage (NCBI taxonomy): Eukaryota > Metazoa > Chordata > Hyperoartia > Petromyzontiformes > Petromyzontidae > Petromyzon > Petromyzon marinus. The sequence goes on along the minus strand of NW_027423677.1, from coordinate 1,670,106 downwards.
TTTTGGTTACTTTAAGTTACGTTTTCCACTGCTGGATGAACATCTCGCCACGTGATGTTGGATGTCAGGTTTAGTTTGACCATACTTGACCATGCTGGTCACTGTTGGATGATAATAATGTCCACTTGCAATGCACCACTGCGCAGTATTCACTCGCCTTCGAATCGAGTCCTGCACCGCCGTTTCACATGCAAATTTGATTCTCAATCCCTGGGCCAACTTGCTCCTGATTAGCATGCGATTTGCCACATTTCGATCTCGGAGGTGATTAAATGCGCCGGCTTCCAGGCTTGTTGAGCCGCTCGGAGCCCAATTAACGAAAATTGTTGCCAAAGCAAAAGCGTGAGCTCGAATGTTTGTCCGTGTTCTTTTCAAACCACCAGTCGAACGCCGGCCTCTGCCCACTCCGACCATGCGGAGGCCCTGGCCGTCGGGGAGGCCCTCATGGTGCCTCACGGCAAACGTGGGGCCCGGGTGGGCGCGTCGACGGTTGATCGCGTACAGGCGGTGCAACTCCCACAAATGAAACATCACACCTTGCTGATCTCGTGTCCAGGAGCATAAACGATCATCACGCAAACTCCGGTCATCCTCGCAGCAGCAGCTCTTGGCCATCGAACAAAGACGATCACCGCTTCCTTCCGATATTAGAAGCCACGAGCTATGAACGACTCGGAGGTTCGAGCAACCACAGCCGAGTGGGAAGGCAGCAGCAGCCCAGGCGGTGAGCCAGCTCCAAAATCCCCCAAGCACTGAAGTTCTCGATTTAGTACATTGAAAAACACGACGGTAAGTGAAACAACGTAAATCGAAACCAATTTTGCCATTCACTTGACGGGCCGTCCATAAATGACGTCACGCAATTTTTGACCTCTCGTCACTCGGCGTCACAAAAAGTCAGACCCCCCCCTCAAACATGACGTCATAAAGCTCTGCCCCCCCCCCCAAAACCATATTTCCATCTTGAAAATAAAACATGCTTCAACTATTGTCATTGTAGTGCGTGGCGCTGCACTGATGTTGTAGAGGGAAAAGCATCCAGTGTCGCCGCACGCAGGCAACGTGTTTTTCACACAGTGGTCAAAATATAAAAATACATATATATGTAGTGGGTTCCACATAGACTGAAGACGTCTTTAGAGGCTACACGGTTTATTTGTAACTATGAACAGAACTCCCCTTAACTCCCATTATCTAGAGAGGTACAGACTCCAGGCTAGCGTGCGCTCGCACTGATCAAACCTGGCTCTCAGCCCTCTGGCTATCTGTGCCCTAGGGGAGGATAACTGACCCGACCCAGCCAAGGTGCGGATCCTGACCACTGGTCCGCGCTCGGCCCCGACCCTTATAAGGATGTCGGGTCCCAGGGTCCTAGCTAGGATGGTCTTCTGTTCTTCGTCTTCGGAGCACTGCCCCGAGCTGTCCCGGAGGTGCCCCTTTAATACACCTCTCGGGGGCTCTCCGCCCCCGGTACCGCCCCCTCTCTAGAACCTTCCAGGGGGCTCTGGAAGAACCCCCCAACTCCTCACCTGGGGCCTGGCTCTCTCTGTCCTTCCCCAGCTCTGGGTGGCACCCTCTATGGGCTTGTGCCCGCAACTGCAGGTAAGTATACCGACGGTATAGGATGTGCATTTATTACGCTACATCTATGTGAGAGAGGTTGTGGACAGGAGTCTGCTCTGCGGGAAGCAAGCATTGCCATACGAATGAGATGAGCTCGCGTTCGATGCGGGCAGTCTTGAGGACGACCGTCGACAGGCACGCGTGGAGGCACGCCGTGGTCACAGCGCAGCGCCGACTCGTGTAGGTGGTGATGGCCCAGTTGTAGAGAGGAATGCCGGAGCTTCGAGCAGATGTAGCCGAATGTAGGAGAGAGCATCTTGAGGAGCGTTGCCCTCGACCCCCTCCGGGAGGCCGTATGGTTTACTTGGCACTCCCGTCCCTTAGAGTCCAGTCTGATGTAAGCCTCCTCAGGTTCCAGCAGCCTGGCTTCGTAGGTCTTCATTGCACCGCTCTGCTCGTCTAGCATAGTCTGAAGGGTCATATGTGGCTGCCTCCTGAATCTTCACCCTCCTGCAAACCTTACTCGACATCTCGTTGAGGACCCGAAGAAGGGCAGTATTCTCTTTGTTTTTTTTTTTTTACAAAAGGGCTTGTAAGAGCTCTCGTTCCTCCCACCGGGATCTCTGGTGTCAACTTGAACGTGGGGGGGGGGGGGGGGAGACAAAGCTATGGCTTTTATCCCAGGGGATCTGTCTTCCATGGAGCACAAAGATACAGGCGGAAGGTCCCCTTGGCCTAGCCATGAGGTCAGGCTCAAGTTGCTTACTGAGGACTCTAGCACCTAAGGAGGCTGTGGATCGCCCTAGGAAGCTCCAAAGTAGAAAACCAGCTTTCCAAGGCCCCCTATAAAGTGCCTGAGGCCAGGTAGAAAAATAAGAAAACTATCAAACAGGAAAGCGAGTGGTTATGTTGGGTCGAAAAAGGTAATGTTCTAATGTAGGGGTGGGAGCGGTCATTGCTGCTTACTCGGCCATGACGTCACTGCAACTCGTTTGATTAACACTTTTAAAATAAAAAATGACGACGCATACTGAACATATTATTCCGAATCGGTTTTACCACCACTACTACCATGACACAGTGGCAAGGCTGACACATCGCAGTGCAGCTGCTCGGCTGAATCATATGAATAAATATAATCAAATCTAGAAATATCCTTTATGTACCCAGGTGAGCCACATTGAGTCTCGAGACTCATTATTAGCTCCGTGCTGCATTAAGATGTTTGGACAATTTCAAGCATCAGGGTTCGGCACGTAGGAGGAAACCGGAGAAACGCGCAGATGTTGTGAAGCTGGCTTGGTGGTAGAAGTCAGTCCAGAACATTTGGCCCCACACCTATCACTGTAACGAATCAGTGTTCTACGGGGGCATTCTAAGCGAGGACTGATTGTATTAAAATCTACTTTGATCTGCTAATCGTAATGTATCAATAATGTTAACGTGTAACATGCCCCACGGTTTTTCTTAATCTGGAAGGAGAGAACAACGGATGATCTGTGTGCTGATGATGTTGGTGATGATCTCGTAATGGCTGTTCACTTCGAGGAGTGGGAGAGTCTGATGGTGAACCTGGATCGTGCCAATAAGAGGTAGGGCCTTACCATTTGCCCTACCAAATAAATCAAAGCAGTACCTACCTTGATATTTTGTATGTCTTCAAGTACTCCACCCCCTCAACTCCGCATGATAGGTAGTTGTGGAAAGAGTGGAGGTATTCCCATATCTGGGCAGTTGTTTATGACCAGCTCCGATTTCAGAGCGGAGGTCTTACTCTGAATTAGTTCAGTGGCAGATCCTTTTTTTCAGCTGCTTAGCGCTGTATAAAAGTTACATGGCCTATCACTTCATACAAAGCTCTGGTTCTTTTCTGCCAAACTTGTCCTCTCCCTCCCAGCTATAACCTCCCGAAAGCAACATGTGACCTTTGTTTTGGCGTGACAAACACCAGTGAAAGCAAAACACCGAAAGTGTAATGACTACACGTAATGCAAGAATCTCAGTTGTATTTCTCAACGGGTATTGAATATGAAGTCCCAGGAGTGGTGAAGGTGCATCAGCCTGCAGACGCACAGGTGGCAGCGGTGGATTGGCCTGCAGACGTTGGGGTGGTGGTGGATTGGCATGCAGACGCTGGGGTGGTGGCGGTAGATCGGCCTGCAGACGCAGGGGTGTCGGTGGTGGATCGGCCTGCAGATGTAGGGGTAGCGGCGGTGGATCTTCCAGCAGTAGCCGACCAGTGAAGTTCTCGAATACATTTACGCAATTTGCCGAACCTGGTGGCTTTGGCACAGGCGGTGGTGGTGGTGGATATCCCAGCAAAAGCTGGGGAGGCAGTGGTGCATCTGCCAGCATGAGCTGGGTTGGGATGACAGCGTTGGATCTCCCGGCAGCAGCCGGGGTGGTGGTGGCGGTGTTGGAGATGCCAGCAGCAGCCGGGGTGGCAGCGCTGAATCTGCCAACATCAAGCGCCATAGCGGTGGGGGTGAATAATATGCTAGAAGCAGTCGGGGTGGGGGTGTCGATGCATCTCCCAACAGCATCCCTGGTGGTGGTGGCGGAACTGCATGTGGCTGCCAGGATGGCGTTGGAGGCAGTAGTGGTGTTGGTGGAGACCGTGGCCGTGGCTTTCTCCAGCTCCTTGAGCTATCGACGCATCATTTCCAACTGCAGATGGCGCTCCACATTCTCCCATTTGTATACTTGAGTGCAGGGAAACATTCGACAGTTTGATCAACATTAGCCCCTACACGAGCCTTCTAATCATCGCAACTCTTCAAACTATATCGCTTATATAATGTACATCATTTCAGTCACAGCAAAAATTAGATATAACACATCGGGGCTGTGAAAATTACGGCTTCGTATTACCAATATCTTGCCTGTCCAGAGAAGCCCATGAACTAACATTGTACATACAAACTCATAGACTCAGAGGCGCATAGACTGAGTCACAAATAGCAGTGGATAGGGCCCGGAACGGTGTGGTGGTAGTGAAAATATGAACCCAACTGCGTCCTTTTCAATGGAACCAGGGACCCAAGTGTCATCATAGGCTTTCCCTCGCAATCGAGGATTGCCTTCCAGAGAAAATTTGGATTTTCTGTGGGTCCAAAGATGGCTGAAGAGACCAATCTGGGATCGACAGATTCTGCCGCAACTCTGGCACATGTGTCCAGAAATAGTGGTGGGTGGAACTGCATTAGTAAGTCGGGCTGCAGGCTGTTGTTTCCGCCATTCCCACTTTTTCTGTTTCTGCTGTTAAGTTTTAAAATGTTTGGCTTCTTGAAATAGACTCTGCCTCCATCTGAGGTGATCCTGAGAAAGATACTCCCTTGAGTTAGTGTCGATGGAGCACTTCTTCATGTTGGACTTGAGGACATCCTTGAAGCACTTTCTCTGACGAACTACATTCTCCCACTTTTGGTTAATCAAGTTTGACAGTTTTTCATTGAGGCATTGGCGGAAGAGGTCTTGCTTAATGGAGTCCTATAAAGCTTCAATGTTAATCTTCTGTAGACATCTCTTCCGATGAAGCCGTCACTTGAGAGCCACTTTTATGAGCATGGTTGAGCAGATGAGTCGATGATCAGTCCAGCCACCAGCAGCTACTAGAATTGCCTGGATGATGCAGACATCTTTGGGATCCTGGGCATGGACAATGACGTAATCGATCAAGTGGCGGTGCTTATATCACAGATGATGCTATGATGTTTTGTATTTGTTTTTCTGGCGTAACAGGGTGTTGATGATTACTCCATTTTCCGTGCATTTAGTCAAGGGAAGGATGCCGTTGGAATTGACTTTACCCACTCCATCTTTCCCGATGGTTCCATTACAGAGGTTTATGTTTCTTCCAACTCTGGCATGCATATCACCGAGCAGAATAAGTTTGTCTCCCACAGGAACAGTAGAAAGGACCTGATCAAGGTTGATGTAACATTCATAATCGGAGTGAAGAATCAGGGCATATACGCTGATGACAGTAGAATATTGGCTCCCCACCAGTGTGAGACATAGAGTCATGAGGCGCTCACTCATCAAGTTCATTCTTGATGGAGAAACCAACTCTGTGCAGCCGCCGCTGTTCTTCCTGTCTGCCTTTACAGAAGAGGGTACAGCCAGCTCCTTGTTCCTTGAGCTGCCCCTCCTCTTCTCGTCGAGCATCATTGAGGGCAGCTACGTCAGTGTTGTGTCGTCTGAGTTTCTGGACCACGATTAAGGTGCAGCATTCTGGGCGTTCACTTTTAGTGTTGTCCATAAGGGTCCTGACATTCCAGTTCCCAAAGGTAATTATCTGACTTTAAGTTTTGTTTCCACCACAGTAATGGGGATCCTTCTGAACGTGGTTATCCAGTCGGGAAGGAGTGAGACAGACTATGTTTAGGGCCACTTTCCTAGCTCCTTCCCCACGTGGGGTGAGCAGAGTGGATCATTTGAAAGGACTTCTTAGTCGCAGGTACAGCTGCAGAAACACACTCTTGCTTCTGCTGAGTGTTAGACGACCTTCTTGTAGCTGCCACTAGAAGCTTCCAGACTTCACAATCATGCTCCCGTCGTCACTAGCTGGTCACCAAAAACATTGTATTGAATGGGCCAGAAGATGTTGTTCCTTTAATGAAACACGCCTGTGCATGATTTATTTTATTGTGGAGAAGCTAATAATTGTTTTTTTTACCCTGTTATCTGGCAACAAAACTGACACCTTTTTTTTACAAGGAGTCATGTTTGCATTGACCACAATACCTGCGGTCGGAATGCAAACAATAAACATAACTCTGATAATGTATGCACTGTCCTTGAAATTGATTGGTCCACACCCGAGACAGCTTTCCTTAGAGCCTAGTCTCACATGGTGTTGGACCAGATGACGCCAAAAAGCTGTTGTACAGTAGCTTCCACAGTTCTTGAGAGAATGGGACCATGAATCCAATGGCAAGGAGACCAGTACGATTGGCGATGTCGTTCTGCTGCAGTCTTGGTCCGCCTTCACAGCTGTTGAGATGTTAACATCTTCCTCCTCCTGCTCTGCCGTTGAGGACTTGTTAACCCATGGCTGGTGGCAGACATGCTTATTATAATGGCGGCCTATACTCGCCATGCGGCAGCATCGTTAAAGGGTATATGTCGCTTTTCAAGAGGAAAACCATTGGCATTTTCAGTCCTAACCACACCCTGGTGGTGCTGTCACTGCTTGGTCCACAACTGCTTATCTGCCAGGGTTGCCGCTACTTATTTTGCAGCTAACGTTCACAGAAGGTCGTTCCACTATCCACCACCTGTGGACGCGCAGGGTCCCTGATATACAATACCCTGGCGTCTACAAACTAAGCCGTGTCTGTGGCAGTAGTTACATTGGGGAAACTAACCGACATGTCTCTGACTGTGTTCATGAGCATAAGGAAGATTTGAAACACGGTAGGACCAACACGGTAGCCTTGGCTGATCATTGTTTTAATGCGGTTGGCTCACACGCCAATTGATTTCTCTAAGACGAAGTTACTTTGTAAGCCCACTGACTATCAAAAAAATTCGTTCATGAAGCCATCCACATATATAGACACAGTCACAATTTCAACCGAAAGGATGGGTACAAACTCAGCAATCATTGGAAGAACGTCATCAACCAGTTTAAGTCATAACTGGTGTTGTTCTCATCCTGCCACCTTCCGATGTTAGTTTTTATTATCCCCGTAGGTTCGGCTCTCCGATCTTACATTAACAGGTGAAACAAATTTCACACCAACATAGCCCCTTCCGCGTGCTGACCTCGACGTGGCGGCAGCTCTGCGATCTTACATTAACATGCCAATCTCTCACATTAACATAGCCACCTCCGCGCCCTCGTCATGGAGGCCGCTCTCCGATCTTACATTAATGTGCTAATTTCTCACATTAACATCACTAACCACGTCGTTTATGACCCTTGGGCTACACCCATTTTCAACCTTTAAAACAGTCTGCCTCAGCAGCTTTCCCCCTCTTTCTTCTTCTTGATGACGATCACTTGTGTTGTGATTAAAACGTCAGAGTTTTTTGTTTATTTTATTTTTATTAATTTGAACCTATCTACGTGACTTTACCGAAAGACCCAAATAATATGAATTCCTGCAGTCACGAAAGCTTTAAGTCAAGATTTATAGTAATGACTCTTCCTCAGATCTAATTAGATTAAATCATTACCAGATGTATTTGCACCATTCCTACAATGCAAGGCTCTCACGAAGGTGATATGTTTTACAGATGGGTAGAGTGTGCCATGGTTTCACATTAAGGGCAATGCTGCTCTGTGGTTTTAACCAATTGGATAATTGGAAAGTATTATTTAAAGTCTGGTAAATTTGGACTGTGGCACTGACGCAAATGGGCGGCTCTTTTTTGAATAACAACCACCATTAGTTTAACAAGCCTAACTGATGAAACCCAAATGGGAGCCGGTATAATTATATTGCTTAAAACAAATGCTGCTGGGGAATGTTGGTGGGAAAAGCCATTAGGCTGATGTATTTAAACATCGTATTCTGATTTATGTGGAGACACAAAAAGCGAGTTATGCTTCTACAGTATTTGCTTGTGCAAAGCATGGACAATCATTGCCACAGAGACTGAATCAGCTCGGTGGCTAGGAGATGTTAACTACCTCACCTGGTATGGAGGAGGCCGAGGGTTTGATCCCGACCCTGATGCCTTTATAAGGAGTACCTTGGATATCGAGGTGGTTACATTTTTGGAAAGTGTAGCAAAAGCCAAAAGCGTGATATTCAATACTTAAGCTTGACCTAAATAATGAGCTTACATACACGCAACCAAAAATAGACACATCACAATGGAAATGTGCTGTACTGAATGCCAAATTTACTACTATAATGAGCCAATAATGTCTGTGTCCCGCACGTGACGTCACTCCACGTCGAGCAGGCCCCCTCATTAATACTCATGAATAGACTAATCTCTCACAATACAAAGGCCACTGCCACAGCCATTGACATGCTAATCTTACAATACAAAGGCCACTGCCCCAGCCTCTGTGGTTGGACCATCTCTAGCTCCACCCACCTACCTTGATGCACTCATCTCAGGCCTATATAAGACCTTGTCTCAGCAACTTTCGGGTGACGTCACTCCACATGGGGGGGGCGAGGTGCCTCCTCCCCCCTCCTCAGCGTCAACTTAGAAACTCACTACAAAGGCAGAACCCTCACGTCACGCGATCTCCCTAACGCTATTGAGACATCAAAGTAAAAGGACGTCATGATGAACAAGGGATTATAACCTTTAAATGAAATAGGTCTGTCACCGCGGCCTTACAAATTGCACACAAATGGATGCAATGAATATCATTTCGCGGTCTGATTTACTGCAATAGATTTACTGCAATACACCCATCCTTGGACGGGCAAAAGGCTAGTAAACAAATAATCCCCTCGCCTGCTCCCCACCACAATATCACACAATGATATAGTACTTCCTTGTACAGTATACCCGCTAAAGACCAAAACTAATCCCCATGATAGGTAAATTGATATACATAGAGCTTGCCGGCGATAGGTCTAAACCACGAACTATGAACTCGTGATATTCAAGGGTCTCCCGTATTTGGAGTGTGCATGTTCTCCCCATGGTCACGTATCCTTTTCTCCAGGTCCTCCGGTTTTTTTCTCCACATGTAAAAACATGCGTTAAGATAATTACTGCTATAAATATTCACATAAGCCACTACGTTGAGCAATCATATGTGGCCAGGCTGCTTCTGGAAAAGAGCTATATATCTCGGTGGGCCTTACCTGGTCAAATAAAAATAGGTCGCTTACAGGAGCTGAATGGATTGCCACATCACAGGGACGCAAGGAATCGCAGCATGGAGAGGGCTTCATCCAGCAGTGGATTGATCCTGGTTTATGTTTTGCAAATAGTAAACGTAAGCGTGCACTTCCAAATGAAGGTGTTTAAAGTATCTGTTTATCTTCTTTGGTTCTTTCGGTAAAGTCACGTAGAATGAGAATAAAATAATAAAATAAAAATAAGACAATAAAATTCTCACGACGTTTCGGCCGCAACACAAGCGGCCTTCTTCAGGTGAAAGAACATAACTGTCGGGACGACAGTGCTTCAATGAGTGCTGCTGAGATTCGTGGCGTCTTTTAAGCTCGGTGATAGGTGTGAATGACCTAGAAAGCAGGAGAATTTAGCATTGAAATAGCTAGGGATTAGCTTGTGACAAAAAATTGCTGTGTTAAAGTCAAAGTTTACATATCAACAGAGGCATTTAGTATATGGACGCTAAAGGGCCTCCAACTACCCAACTATCATACAGTAAACCAATGTGGGAAAAAAACTAAGTCTATATTACATCAGTATAATAATTGTACTTGATATATTCTTCAATAAGCTGAGCTATTAATCACAAAGCAACTGGGTATACACTACACTATATAAACAGGTCCCTGCAGGGTGGGCTGGTAGGAACATTGGAATTTTGTCTATTGCAGGTTGGTACACTCAGTTTACAACTTCGTTCCTTCCAGTATTAATACCATATAGTAAAAGCAATGAAAACCAAAATATAAACTACCTCAATGTTTTGATTTAAAGCTTTCGTGACTGCAGTAATTCATATTCTTAGTTTTTTCGGTAAAGTCACGTTGAAGGGAAACAACAAAATAATAATATATATATAAAACAAAAAATTCTCACGACGTTTCGACCATAACTCAAACGGTCGTCTTCAGGTGTGTTGGTTTGCATAAATTTATTTTTAAACGGCGCATTTATTTATTTATAAAAACGTTAGCGCCACGCGCAACGATTTGGCAGTTTATTTAGGACTAGTCCATCTATATTCTGAAAAGAGGAGGGGGGAGACGAAATTTTTTATAATGTATGCTGTCTGAAAGCCACTGTAAGCGTGAACAATCAATTAAGACCTGAAATGGTTTATCAAATCTTTCCAATGATTGCTGAGATAGAATCCATCTTCTCGGTTGAAATTGTCTCTGTGCTTGTATATGTGGATAGCCTCATGAACGAATCTCTCATGGAAGCCAGATGGCTTACAAAGAACCTCTGTCTTGGAAAAGTCAATGGCATGTGAGCCTACTGAATTAGAACAATGATCTGCCACGGCCGAGGTGTTGGTCCTACCGTGTTTAAGGTCTGCTTTGTGTTCACGAATGCGGTCCGAGACATGGCGTTTGGTTTCTCCAATGTAACTACTACCACAGAGGCAACTTAGTTTGTAGACACCAGGGTATTGTATGTCCGGAATCACATCTTTTACAGACGGAACCAGATCACGGATTTTATGTAATGTGTTGAAACGGACCTGGATCTTGTGTTTATTCAAGATTTTGGAGATTTTTTTGTGATCCCCGCAATGTAGGGTAAAGTGATGGTTTTGAAAGGCTCCTCAAGAGGGTTCTTCTTCATGGTTTGAGTGATAGCTTTGCGGATTGTATAGTCGGAGTAACCATTAGCCCTAAGAGCTTGGTGTACGTGCTTGAGTTCACTGCTTATGTGTTCCTGGTCGGATATGCATTTATAAATAAATAAATGCGCCGTTTAAAAATAAATTTATGCAAACCAACACACCTGAAGACGACCGTTTGAGTTATGGTCGAAACGTCGTGAGAATATTTTAGTGTTTTATATATATTTTATTATTTTGTTGTTTCCCTTCAACGTGACTTTACCGAAAAAACTAAGAATACCTCAATGTTATCAATAAACTCTATATACTCTCCAATCAGCTGAGCCACCAACAATAAGTCGTTATATATCACAATGCCATATTGCAAAAAATGGCGGTTTTTCTTCCCATCAACGACCAGCACCACGGACAACGAACGAGCTTCGTTCAGACGGACGACTCAATCCATGCTCGGGAACGGAAGAGGGAGAGAGACAGCCATAATGCGTTGTTATACTCCATGTTATAAACCATACCATTAACCGTGGTGTGAGAGGTATTAAGAGGCAATATCAGCGAAAGAGCTGCGGTCTGACGGTAACCGTAAAATACAATTAATTAAGAACCATTGTAAAGATGTTTTAAACCATTTCGGAACTTCATTAGATTTATTGGCTGGTTGGGGAGGCTATATTAAGTTTGCGAGGTCTGAAACTCCAGGCCAAACATAAACTTCCGTTATCTCCGAAAAAGTAAGATGGATTGATGACCAAGCTGTGGAGGTCTGCCTAAATTCATGAGATGTCCATTGTTTCACAAGAGATAGCATGACTCGGATAAGAAATATACTATTAATTCTTATACACTGGTCCATACATACAATTAGTATATTAGTGGACTACGTTAGAGAAGGAGAAGATCAAGGGAGTAGAGGAGAAGAGGAGGGCCGGGGTGCCCGGAGCCCAGAGAGTGCCCAGAGGGGCCAGAGAGCCAGGGGCAACCCTCATGTTTATGTTGGCTGGATAGCATGTGCTCCCGTGCATGTGAGGTTGCTCTCAACAGAAGTCGTTCCTTGCACGAGAATGGCTGAAACGCTGAGTAACCACTCAGAGGTATAGTGGTTAAGCAGTGGAGACGATATAGTGGAAAAACAGTGGAGATTTCTGAAATATAGAAGACTTAAAGTGTGTTGCTAAAAAAATCTTGGAGGAAAGAGAGGATACATGTGTGCCTCTTGGAGAAGGAAAGGCATTGCTCAAAACTGTGCTGCAAGGTCACGTGCCATGAATCACATGAGTTTAGAAAACACGTGACTGTAAACCAACAAGCTTGTGAATAATTATCATGGTGAAGACACCTCTATACGTTGGATACTGAAGGAAAACCATCGTGCTACGCATCGTCAAAGCACAACAACACCTGACATTTGAGAAGTACAATTTCATCGTTCTACACATCGTCAATACCCTACAACACCTGGAAAGTCACCAGCTGCATCAAGCATCTGACTGTTGTATTGTTCGAAAGACACTGTGTGTAACGACTTTACATCCACCGGCACAGCGGATTTCTAAACGCCTGCCATGTCACCTTCTCAACACTAGCGTCAGAGACCGTCTGATACAGACTGAAAGCTGATTTCCTTTGTTGCACTGTTTGTCTTTTCATGAATGTCATATTGTGCACTGGGTTATGCCTTATTAACCTAAATTCTGAATTTAGCTATTCATGTATTTCTATTACAGTATCACATATTCTTTGGACCAAGTGTCAATTGCCTATTTGATGACTGGTACTCTGATTATGTTTTACAAATAAGGAACTTGTTTTATTTAAAATGTGTATGTGTGTGTGGTTGAACAGTGTAACAAATCCATGCGTTACATGTGTAGTGTTGCAGCGCCGACCTGGGCAAGGCCTATGATACAATCAGTAGGCCAGGGCTCTGGATTGTTATTCGTGTTTTCAGAGTCCCTTACCATCTGCTCACAATGAGTAAGGACCTTCACGATGGTGGGCAGGCCCGGATAAAGTTGCGTGCCCGGGAGTCAGATCAATTGCCTGTTTACAGTGGGGTGTGACAGGGATCTACAGTGAGGGAAAAAAAGTATTTGATCCCCTGCTGATTTGTACGTTTGCCCACTGACAAATACATCATCAGTCTATAATTTTAATATTAGGTTTATTTGAACAGTGAGAGACAGAATAACAACAACAAAATCCAGTAAAACGCATGTCAAAGATGTTATAAATTGATTTGCATTTTAATGAGGGAAGTGAGTATTCGACCCCCTCTCAATCAGAAATATTTCTGGCTATCAGATGTATTTCATACAGGTAATGAGCTGAGATTAGGAGCACACTCTTAAAGGGAGTGCTCCTAATCTCAGCTTGTTACCTGTATAAAAAACACCTGTCCACAGAAGCAATCAATCAATCAGATTCCAAACTCTCTACCATGGCCAAGACCAAAGAGCTCTCCAAGGATGTCAGGGACAAGATTGTAGACCTACACAAGGCTGGAATGGGCTACAAGACCATTGCCAAGCAGCTTGGTGCGAAGGTGACAACAGTTGGTGTGATTATTCGCAAATGGAAGAAACACAAAAGAACTGTAAATCTCCCTCGGCCTGGGGCTCCATGCAAGATCTCACCTCGTGGAGTTGCAATGATCATGAGAACGGTGAGGAATCAGCCCAGAACTACACGGGAGGACCTTGTCAATGATCTCAAGGCAGCTGGGACCATAGTCACCAAGAAAACAATTGGCAACACACTACGCCGTGAAGGACTGAAATCCTGCAGCGCCCGCAAGGCCCCCCTGCTCAAGAAAACTCATATACATGCCCGTCTGAAGTTTGCCAATGAACATCTGAATGATTCAGAGGACAACTGGCTGAAAGTGTTGTGGTCAGATGAGACCAAAATGGAGCTCTTTGGCATTAACTCAACTCACCGTGTTTGGAGGAGGAGGAATGCTGCCTATGACCCTAAGAACACCATCGCCACCGTCAAACATGGAGGTGGAAACATTATGCTTTGGGGGTGTTTTTTATGCCAAGGGGACAGGACAACTTCACCGCATCAAAGGGACGATGGACGGGGCCATGTATAGTCAAATCATGGGTGATAACCTCCTTCCCTCAGCCAGGGCATTGAAAATGGGTCATGGATGGGTATTCCAGCATGACAATGACCCAAAACACACGGCCAAGGCAACAAAGTAGTGGCTCAAGAAGAAGCACATTAAGGTCCTGGAGTGCCCTAGCCAGTCTCCAGACCTTAATCCCATAGAAAATCTGTGGAGGGAGCTGAAGTTTCGAGTTGCCAAACGTCAGCCTCGAAACCTTAATGACTTGGAGATGATCTGCAAAGAGCAGTGGGACAAAATCCCTCCTGAGATGTGTACAAACCTGGTGGTCCAACTACAAGAAACGTCGAACCTCTGTGATTGCCAACAAGGCTTTTGCCACCAAGTACTAAGTCATGTTTTGCACACGGGTCAAATGCTTATTTCCCTGATTAAAATGCAAATCAATTTATAACATTTTTTACATGCGTTTTTCTGGATTTTGTTGTTATTCTGTCTCTCACTGTTCAAATAAACCTACCATTAAAATTATAGACTGATCATTTCTTCGTCAGTGGGCAAACGTACTAAATCAGCAGGGGATCAAATACTTTTTCCCCTCAATGTATGTGAGGAGTCTGTGGGTCGCAACATCACGTACGGCTGGAAGTAGGACATTCCAGACTAAGAGGGTTAATGATGGCAATGTCAACGATACTGAACCAGCCAGCACAACTCACTGCCAATAACACATATCACATAATTCACCCTTAAGCAATTGTTCAATCAATTAATTGAATCACTACAATTAAAACCAAAGAATCTCCCAGAACAAACACTTCGCACTCTCCTCCGTCAGCCACCTGCATCGACAATAGAAACGCATCAGTCCAGCAGTGGATAAAACCTGGCGTCGGAGGTATGGGGGGGGCGGCGGCTTACACTTGCGGTGGACAGCAGGGGGGTGGCTGGATGCAGTAGCCATCGCAGATCAAGCGGTAGAACTTGTCATCGACTGCCATGCGCCAGGGTAATGGGCCTCTCCTACACCCACACACATCACACTGAGCGGCACACACGTCACACCGAGGAGCACGCACGTCACACACCGAGGAGCACGCACATCACACACCGAGCAGGTTGCACAGGTCTCCTTTATCAAGACAAACGTGGAGCAGATTACAACTACAACTCTTCTACGCCTGTCACAATGCCCCCCTCTCCCCCCCCCCAGTTTATGGGGGGCCGCGGGCCTCACTCCACCCCTTCGCGTCAGCCCCCCCTAATAAATGGTCCGGTTGCATTGTGAATGCACCACTCGAATGACGTGCAGTCCCGTGGCGCACTGTAACGGGCTTGTGATTTACTCACTAAAATTCAATGTAAAAAAATAAAAACGATCCCAAGACATTATTTAAAATAAAGTATGGCCATCGTGTGTCAGCATCACAGGCGAAAATTGGCATGTAAAAAAAAACTTCACTCCGAATCACTCAACTGGGATTGAAATAAAAAAAATCATAATTATAAGCGAACTATTATCGTTTCAGGTGGCAGGGTGTTGCAGCGGTGATCTTTGACCCTCGCAACAAGAAGGGCCTTGGTTAATCATCCGACTGGCACTTTGCGGATGTATGGGTTATCCACTTTGCTCACGTAGCTAGAAAACACACAATCACAATGTAACTGGGTATTGGCCAAGCATCCCAATGCTAAAGTTACCTGCAAATTACTTCACTGGGATGACACTCGGCAGCAGAGCCGGATGATGGCTTGCTGGGGCCCTATGCCATTGTCAAGCTTAAGAGGCCCCTTCTATGAATGCCTGTATATTTTTGTCAGCAGAATGAAAATAACTGCTTTGGAGAGTCTTTTTTTCTCACCGATCTTAATTTTTTTAAACAATTATGTTAAAACTCGAAACCTCGTGTCTATTTCTTGTTTCGTATTTAGAGCCCCCCCCCCCTCTCTTAATGCGAGGCCCTAAGCTGTAACAGTAGCCGGTGTGAGCTCGCCTGTGATGAATAACACGTATAATTGCGCACTCTTATTTTCTATGGGTGGCCAGGAGAATGTATTATTATTTAAGTGAATGCAATGGTGATCAGGGGATTGGACCCAGAGCCCCACGTACACAGTAGAATACAACGGAACGCCCACAGTACAGATTTGAGCTGACCTCCGGATTGAGAAATTGAACTGTGTTGTGACGTGGAGGGTGTTTCTAAACGCTATTGTGACCGACCCGTCCCGACGGGA
Organism: Petromyzon marinus; assembly: GCF_048934315.1. Lineage (NCBI taxonomy): Eukaryota > Metazoa > Chordata > Hyperoartia > Petromyzontiformes > Petromyzontidae > Petromyzon > Petromyzon marinus. The sequence goes on along the minus strand of NW_027423677.1, from coordinate 1,653,808 downwards.
GGAGAGAGGACAGGGTGGACCGGCTGCATGAGCTTACTCTCCGGCACTGCACAGCACAACATCGCCTCCCTACTGCAAAAAAACTCGGCAGGACCCTCCTGAAAATAAAAGTCTTCGGAATCAGTGAGGCCTGTCCTTGGGAGGACAGGCGTAGTCTTGGTCGTCACAAGCGAACATTTGTTTCTCCATATTAATTTGTATCTCCGGGTTACCATCAGGGCTGGGCGCTGCAAGCTTAGCTTCTGAGATCTGATGAGACTGGTAGCCGTTTTTTAAAAGGTAATTTCGGCACGTGGAGCCCAAGCATGCAACAACTTTATGCAACTTCTTGGTTCTTTCGGTAAAGTCACGTAGAATGGAAATAAAATAATAAAAAATAAAACATAAAAAAATTCTCACGACGTTTCGGCCACAACACAAGTAGCCTTCTTCAGGTGAAGGAACAGAACTATCGGGACGACAGCGCTTCAATAACTGCTGCTAAGATTCGCAGCGTCTTTTAGGCTAGGTGTGAGAGGTAAAGCGCCTTGACAAAGGAGTTTACATATCAAACAGGAGAATTTAGCATTGAAATAGCTGTGTTAAAGTGTTGGATCAGCAGGGTGTTAAATTCAGAAATTAGCATGTAACTGGGAGATTAGCATGATGTTAATGTGAGGGTTTAGCATGTGACTGGTGACGGAAATAGCTATGTTAAAGTCAAAGTTTACATCTCAACAGAGGCATTTTGTATATGGACGCTAAAGGACTGCAACTACCCAACTATCATACAATAAACCGATGTGGAAAAAAAACTAAGTATAAACTACATCAATGTCATCAATAAACTCTATATACTCTCCAATCAGCAGAGCGCTTCATTGAACGCTGCTAAGATTCGCAGCGCCTTTTAGGCTAGGTGTGAGAGGTAAAGCGCCTTGACAAAGGAGTTTACATATCAAACAGGATAATTTAGCATTGAAATAGCTGTGTTAAAGTGTTGGATCAGCAGGGTGTTAAAGTCAGAAATTAGCATGTAACTGGGAGATTAGCATGATGTTAATGTGAGAGATTAGCATGCGACTGGTCACGGAAATAGCTATATTAAAGTCAAAGTTTACATATCAAGCGAGGCATTTAGTATATGGACGCTAAAGGACTGCAACTACCCAACTATCATACAATAAACCGATGTGAAAAAAAACTAAGTATAAACTACATCAATATAATAAATGTACTCAATATATTTTTCAAAAAGTTGAGCTATAAACATAAAGTAACTAGGTATACACTACACTATATAATGAATACCATATAGTAAACGAATTAATACAACTAAAATATAACTACATCAATGTTATCAATAAACTCTATATACTCTCCCATCAGCTGAGCTACTAACAATAAGTCATTATACATTACAATGCCCTATGGCGAAAAAATGGGTGGCAGTTTTTTCCTTCTTTCAAACGTTAGCGCCATGGAGAGCGACGAGCCTCGTTCAGACGGACGAGTCCATCCATGCTCGGAACGGAGGAGGGGGGAGAAACAGCCACGATGCGCTGCTCTGTCCTGTGTTGCGTTACAACCATGCCATAAACTAGACTACTATACATTGTAATGTTATACCTTCCAATCTAAACTACATTGTATAATATCGTATACACAGCCCAATGTAAGCTCGAACATTATGCATGATATTGATATGTCTCCAACTAAAATTTTCCAACATTACACGACTATTCACCATAATATACACTACCATAGACAAACCCACCCTTGAATTATACAATGTGTTACTTTACACTACCCTATACTTTAGACTGTAAAATGTTAGACTTGTAATATTACACTATGTATTATTCTACCAACCCTACTGTATACCACACTGCTGTATATTCACTATACAATTACGATACTATATATTGCCTTATGAATTATGTTAAACATTACAATGTTATACTATTTATTATTATATAACATGCTATAAACCATACCATTGACCGTCGTGTGAAAGCTATTAAGAGGCAGTGCCAGCGAATGGACTGCGGTCTGAAAGTCACCATAAAATACAATCAATTAAGAACCGAAATGGTTTATAACATCTTTCCAATGGTTACTAAGCCAGAATCCATCTTCTCGGTTGAAATTGTCTCTGTGTTTGTATATGTGGATGGCCTCATGAACGAATCTCTCATGGTAGCCGGATGGCTTGCAGAGAACGTCCGTCTTGGAGAAGTCAATGTCATGTGAGCCCACTGAATTATAACAGTGATCTGCCATGGCTGAGGTGTTCGTCCTACCATGTTTCAAGTCTGCTTTATGTTCACGGATGCGGTCCGAGATATGTCGTTTGTTTTCTCCAATGTAACTGCTACCACAGAGGCAACTTAGTTTGTAGACGCCCGGGTACTGTATGTCTGGAACCACATCTTTTACAGACGGAACCAGATCACGCATTTTATGTAGTGTTGAATCGGACCTGGATCTAGTGTTTATTCAGGATTTTGGAGATCTTTTTTGTGACCCCCGCAATGTAGGGTAAGGTGATGGTTTTGAATGGCTCCTCAAGAGGATTCTTCTTCATTGCTGGAGTGATGGCTTTGCGGATTGTGTAGTCGGAGTAACCATTAGCCTTGAGAGCTTGGTGTACGTGCTTGAGTTCACTGGCAATGTGTTCCTGGTCGGAAATGCATTGGGCACTATGGTATAGAGTCTTGATGAGGGAGTTTTTCTGGGATGGATGGTGGTGGGAATCCGGTTTTAAGTAAGCATCCGTATGGGTAGCTTTCCTGTAGACAGAGTGGCTCATTGAACCATCAGGTCTCCTTTTAATAAGGACATACACAAAGGGTAGCTTGCCATCTTTTTCGACTTCCATGGTAAATCTGATGGCTGGGTGTATGGAATTGATGTGGTCGAGGAATTGGTCTAGAGCAGGCCGGCCATGTGGCCAGATGATAAAAGTGTCATCCACGTACCTCTTCCATAACGTCGGGCGTAGAGTGGCAGTCTGGATGGCATCAGTTTCAAATTTCTCCATGAAAACGTTGGCCCCCGTGGTGCCTCACCACAAACGTGGGGCCCGGTCAGGCGCGTCGACTGTCGTGATCGCGTACAGGTGGTGAAACTGCCACACATGAACCATGATACCTTGCTGATCTCGTGTCAAGGAGAATAAACCAGCAGCCCGTCGCTAGCAATGGGAATGATCGGTAAGGGAACACATTGGGCTCTACAGAGGCACTCCACTATTATACACCACTACTATACAGTAAACATTGGGCTCTATGGAGGCCTGTCGTTAAGGGATTACTCGTTAACATGGGGTGGTCGTTAAGAGGGGTTCTATTGTATAGAACAAGTTTAAATATTTAATAAGTTAATAGAGAGTACTCAACTGAGATGGCGGAGGAGTTTGCTAAACTCACAATACAAAGACCACTGTCCCAGCCTCTGTGGTTGGACCATCTCTAGCTCCACCAACCTACCTTGATGCACCTATCTCAGGCCTATATAAGACCTTGTCTCAGCAACTTTCTCTCTCACCTGACCTGAAGACGATTGCTTGTGTTGCGATCAAAACGTCGTGATATTTTTGTTATTTTTTATCTACGTGGCTTTACCAAAGGACCCATAGAATATAATCATAAACAGGTTACGTCCTCTACATGGACCCCCCCCCCCCCTCATTATTAATCATGAACAGGTGACGTCCTCCAAATGGACACCCCCCTCCATTGATAATAATTAGCGGGTGACATCACTCCACATGGGGGGGGGGGGGGGGGCGAGGTGCCTCCTCTCCCCTCCTAAGCGTCAACTTATAAACTCACTACAAAGGCAGAACCCTCACGTAACGCGATCTCCATAACGCTATTGAGACATCTAAGTAAAAACAACGTCATGATGAACAAGGGATTATAACCTTTAAATGAAATAGGTCTGTCACCGCGGGCTTACAAATTGCAAACAAATGGATGCAATGAATATCACTTCGCGGTCTGCTTTGCGCTTGCAAGTTTCAGATTTACTGCAATACACCCATGCTTGGACGGGCAAAAGGCTAGTAAACAAATAATCCCCTCGCCTGCTCCCCACCACGATATCACACGATGATATAGTACTTCCTTGTACAGTATACCCAATAAAGACCAAATCTAATCCCCATGATAGGTAAATTGATATACATAGAGCTTGCCGGCGATAGGTCTAAACCACAAACTATGAACTCGTGATATTCAAGGGTCTCCCGTATTTGGAGTTTGCATGTTCTCCCCATGGTCACGTTGGGATAATGACTGCTATGAATTTTCACATAAGCCACCTCGTTGAGCAATCATATGTGGCCAGGCTGCTTCTGGAAAAGAGCTATGTATCTCAGTGGGCCTTACCTGGTCAAATAAAAATAGGTTGCTTACAGGAGTTGAATGGATTGCCACATCACAGGGATGTGAGGAATCGCAGCATGGAGAGGGCTTTATCCAGCAGTGGATTGAGTGTTCTTGTTGAAACGTGTGTATTTAATATTTCTCTGATGTTCTTTTAGTCTCGTGCTGATCATTTGTCCTGTTTGCCCAACATAACATTTGCCACAAGTGCAGTTAATCCTGTACAAACCTTCTGTTGATAGCTTAGGTAATACATATTTTATACCAGAAGTCGAGTTCAAGAAACATAAGTACGTTTTTATTTCAACTGAAATGTATATATACATATATAAATATACATGTCCATACAACCACGTCTCAATGTCTATGTCTGGGAGAACACGCTAGTTTCTCCCTCTGTGGAGTCTCCACCACTTTTCTTTCTTCTTGTTTCCCAGCTCCTCGTCTTGGTGCTCCTTCCCTCTGTCTCCTCCTCGTTCGTTCTCCTCTTCATCTTTCTCCAGCTGCCGTGTGCAGCACATGAAGCTCCAAATTGCCCAACGCCAGAAACTGTTCTTTCTCTCTCTCTTAGAAGATGGGATGTGCTTAATCTCTTTCTTCTCTTCCTGAACACTCTCTGCCCTCCAAGGTTGCTCACATCTTCCTTCCTCATTCACCACTTCCTGCTTTGTATCGTCTTCAATCGTGTTGACCTCCTTCAGCTCTACCTCATTTGCCTCTAACTCAATAGCTCCTACTTCTTTTGCGTCTACCTCTATTGCCTCTACATCATTCGCCTCTAACAAAATTGCCTCACTCTCCTCCACCTCAATATCCCCTACCTTCACTTCTACCTCAATCACCTCTACGTCATTCGCCTCTAACTCATTCGGCTCTACCTCCATAACCACCTCCTGCTTGGCCTCTCCCTCAATCTCCTCTACCTCTTTTGCCACTTCCTGGATGGCATCTACTTCATATGCCTCAACCTCATTTGCCCCTTCCTGCTTTATTTCCTCCACCACGTTCTCAACTTTTGTTGCCATTTCCTGTTTGGCCTTTAGCTCATTCTTGTCTACCTCATTGATCAAGACCTGCATGGCCTTTTCTTCGATCGTGTCGACCTGAATTGCCTCGACCTGTTTCACCAATTCCTGCTTTGTATGTCTCGCAATCCCTTCTACGACATTGGCCACAACCTCTTTCACCACTTCCTGCTTGGCCACTGCATCTACCTCAATCACCGCTACCTCTACCTCACTCGCCACTTCCTTCTTGGGCTCTACATCATTCCCCTCTCCCTCAATCTCGTTTTCCTTCATCTCTTCTACTTCGCGAAATTTCATCTCAGTCCTTCGTAGCTTCCTATTCCTACGTTTCCTCTGAACACCATCCTCTCCCTCTTTCTTTGTCTCCACAACATTATCAACTTTCTTAGCCACTTCCTGTTTGGCCATTCCCTCATTCCGATCGACCTCATTTGGCTCTACCTCTTCTGCTAATACCTGTTTTGCATCTCTCTCAATCCCCTCTATGACATTGGCTGATATATCTTTCACCACTTCCTGCTTGGCCACTGCTTCTACCTCAATCACCGCTACCTCTGCCTCATTCGCTAATTCCCGCTTGCCATCTCCTTCTAACACCTCTACCTTATTCAACTCTACCTCATTCATCACATCCTCCAAAGCCACTGCCTCAATCATCTCTACCTCAATCGTCCCAACCTCCACCACTTCCTGCATGGGCTCTCCCTCACTCCCCTCTCTCTCAGCCACCTCTTCTTTCACTGTCTCCAGAACTTTCTTCTTGTTCTTGTGTTTATTCCTATTCCTACGTTTCCTCTGAACACCATCCTCTCCCTCTTTCTTTGTCTCCACAACATTATCAACTTTCTTAGCCACTTCCTGTTTGGCTATTCCCTCATTCCCATCTACCTCACTTGCCTCTACCTCTTTCCCTAAGTCCTCCTTGGCATCTCTCTCAATCCCTTCTGTGACATTGGCCACTACCTCTTTCACAAATTCCTGTGTGGCTACTGCATCTACCTCAATCACCGCTACCTCTACCTCATTTGCCTCTACCTCACTGGCCACTTCCTTCTTGAGCTCTACATCATTCCGCTCTCTCTCAATCTCGTTTACCTTCATCTCTCCTACTTCCCGAACTTTCATCTCAATCCTTCGTAGCTTCCTATTCCTATGTTTCCTCTGAACACAATCCTCTCCCTCTTTCTTTGTTTCCAAAACATTCTCAACTTTCTCCGCCACTTCCTGTTTGGCCATTCCCTCATTCCCATCGACCTCATTTGGCTCTACCTCTTCTGCTAATACCTGTTTTGCATCTCTCTCAATCCCCTCTATGACATTGGCCGCTATATCTTTCACCACTTCCTGCTTGGCCACTGCTTCTACCTCAATCACCGCTACCTCTGCCTCATTCGCTAATTCCCGCTTGCCATCTCCTTCTAACACCTCTACCTTATTCAACTCTACCTCATTCATCACATCCTCCAAAGCCACTGCCTCAATCATCTCTACCTCAATCGTCCCAACCTCCACCACTTGCTGCATGGGCTCTCCCTCACTCCCCTCTCTCTCAGCCACCTCTTCTTTCAATGTCTCCAGAACTTTCTTCTTGTTCTTGTGTTTCTTCCTATTCCTACGTTTCCTCTGAACACCATCCTCTCCCTCTATCTTTGTCTCCACAACATTATCAACTTTCTTAGCCACTTCCTGTTTGGCTATTCCCTCATTCCCATTTACCTCACTTGCCTCTACCTCTTTCCCTAAGTTCTCCTTGGCATCTCTCTCAATCCTTTCTACGACATTGGCCACTACCTCTTTCACAAATTCCTGTGTGGCCACTGCATCTACCTCAATCACCGCTACCTCTACCTCACTCGCCACTTCCTTCTTGGGCTCTCCATCATTCCCCTCTCCCTCAATCTCGTTTTCCTTCATCTCTTCTACTTCCCGCATTTTCATATCAGTCCTTCGTAGCTTCCTATTCCTACGTTTCCTCTGAAGACCATCCTCTCCCTCTTTCTTTGTCTCCACAACATTATCAACTTTCTTAGCCACTTCCTGTTTGGCCATTCCCTCATTCCGATCGACCTCATTTGGCTCTACCTCTTCTGCTAATACCTGTTTTGCATCTCTCTCAATCCCCTCTATGACATTGGCTGATATATCTTTCACCACTTCCTGCTTGGCCACTGCTTCTACCTCAATCACCGCTACCTCTGCCTCATTCGCTAATTCCCGCTTGCCATCTCCTTCTAACACCTCTACCTTATTCAACTCTACCTCATTCATCACATCCTCCAAAGCCACTGCCTCAATCATCTCTACCTCAATCGTCCCAACCTCCACCACTTCCTGCATGGGCTCTCCCTCACTCCCTCTCTCTCAGCCACCTCTTCTTTCACTGTCTCCAGAACTTTCTTCTTGTTCTTGTGTTTATTCCTATTCCTACGTTTCCTCTGAACACCATCCTCTCCCTCTTTCTTTGTCTCCACAACATTATCAACTTTCTTAGCCACTTCCTGTTTGGCTATTCCCTCATTCCCATCTACCTCACTTGCCTCTACCTCTTTCCCTAAGTCCTCCTTGGCATCTCTCTCAATCCCTTCTGTGACATTGGCCACTACCTCTTTCACAAATTCCTGTGTGGCTACTGCATCTACCTCAATCACCGCTACCTCTACCTCATTTGCCTCTACCTCACTGGCCACTTCCTTCTTGAGCTCTACATCATTCCGCTCTCTCTCAATCTCGTTTACCTTCATCTCTCCTACTTCCCGAACTTTCATCTCAATCCTTCGTAGCTTCCTATTCCTATGTTTCCTCTGAACACAATCCTCTCCCTCTTTCTTTGTTTCCAAAACATTCTCAACTTTCTCCGCCACTTCCTGTTTGGCCATTCCCTCATTCCCATCGACCTCATTTGGCTCTACCTCTTCTGCTAATACCTGTTTTGCATCTCTCTCAATCCCCTCTATGACATTGGCCGCTATATCTTTCACCACTTCCTGCTTGGCCACTGCTTCTACCTCAATCACCGCTACCTCTGCCTCATTCGCTAATTCCCGCTTGCCATCTCCTTCTAACACCTCTACCTTATTCAACTCTACCTCATTCATCACATCCTCCAAAGCCACTGCCTCAATCATCTCTACCTCAATCGTCCCAACCTCCACCACTTCCTGCATGGGCTCTCCCTCACTCCCCTCTCTCTCAGCCACCTCTTCTTTCAATGTCTCCAGAACTTTCTTCTTGTTCTTGTGTTTCTTCCTATTCCTACGTTTCCTCTGAACACCATCCTCTCCCTCTATCTTTGTCTCCACAACATTATCAACTTTCTTAGCCACTTCCTGTTTGGCTATTCCCTCATTCCCATTTACCTCACTTGCCTCTACCTCTTTCCCTAAGTTCTCCTTGGCATCTCTCTCAATCCTTTCTACGACATTGGCCACTACCTCTTTCACAAATTCCTGTGTGGCCACTGCATCTACCTCAATCACCGCTACCTCTACCTCACTCGCCACTTCCTTCTTGGGCTCTCCATCATTCCCCTCTCCCTCAATCTCGTTTTCCTTCATCTCTTCTACTTCCCGCATTTTCATATCAGTCCTTCGTAGCTTCCTATTCCTACGTTTCCTCTGAAGACCATCCTCTCCCTCTTTCTTTGTCTCCACAACATTATCAACTTTCTTAGCCACTTCCTGTTTGGCCATTCCCTCATTCCGATCGACCTCATTTGGCTCTACCTCTTCTGCTAATACCTGTTTTGCATCTCTCTCAATCCCCTCTATGACATTGGCTGATATATCTTTCACCACTTCCTGCTTGGCCACTGCTTCTACCTCAATCACCGCTACCTCTGCCTCATTCGCTAATTCCCGCTTGCCATCTCCTTCTAACACCTCTACCTTATTCAACTCTACCTCATTCATCACATCCTCCAAAGCCACTGCCTCAATCATCTCTACCTCAATCGTCCCAACCTCCACCACTTCCTGCATGGGCTCTCCCTCACTCCCCTCTCTCTCAGCCACCTCTTCTTTCACTGTCTCCAGAACTTTCTTCTTGTTCTTGTGTTTCTTCCTATTCCTACGTTTCCTCTGAACACCATTCTCTCCCTCTTTCTTTGTCTCCACAACATTATCAACTTTCTTAGCCACTTCCTGTTTGGCTATTCCCTTATTCCCATTTACCTCACTTGACTCTACCTCTTTCCCTAAGTTCTCCTTGGCATCTCTCTCAATCACTTCTACGACATTGGCCACTACCTCTTTCACAAATTCCTGTGTAGCCACTGCATCTACCTCAATCACCGCTACCTCTACCTCACTCGCCACTTCCTTCTTGGGCTCTCCATCATTCCCCTCTCCGTCAATCTCGTTTTCCTTCATCTCTTCTACTTCCCGCACTTTCGTCTCAGTCCTTCGTAGCTTCCTATTCCTACGTTTCCTCTGAACACCATCCTCTCCCTCTTTCTTTGTCTCCACAACATTATCAACTTTCTTAGCCACTTCCTGTTTGGCTATTCCCTCATTCCCATCTACCTCATTTGCTTCTACCTCTTTCCCTAAGTCCTCCTTGGCATCTCTCTCAATCCCTTCTATGACATTGGCCACTACCTCTTTCACAAATTCCTGTGTGGCTACTGCATCTACCTCAATCACCGCTACCTCTACCTCATTCGCCTCTACCTCACTCGCCACTTCCTTCTTGAGCTCTACATCATTCCGCTCTCTCTCAATCTCGTTTACCTTCATCTCTCCTACTTCCCGAACTTTCATCTCAATCCTTCGTAGCTTCCTATTCCTATGTTTCCTCTGAACACAATCCTCTCCCTCTTTCTTTGTTTCCAAAACATTCTCAACTTTCTCCGCCACTTCCTGTTTGGCCATTCCCTCATTCCCATCGACCTCATTTGGCTCTACCTCTTCTGCTAATACCTGTTTTGCATCTCTCTCAATCCCCTCTATGACATTGGCCGCTATATCTTTCACCACTTCCTGCTTGGCCACTGCTTCTACCTCATTCACCGCTACCTCTGCCTCATTCGCTAATTCCCGCTTGCCATCTCCTTCTAACACCTCTACCTTATTCAACTCTACCTCATTCATCACATCCTCCAAAGCCACTGCCTCAATCATCTCTACCTCAATCGTCCCAACCTCCACCACTTCCTGCATGGGCTCTCCCTCACTCCCCTCTCTCTCAGCCACCTCTTCTTTCACTGTCTCCAGAACTTTCTTCTTGTTCTTGTGTTTCTTCCTATTCCTACGTTTCCTCTGAACACCATCCTCTCCCTCTTTCTTTGTCTCCACAACATTATCAACTTTCTTAGCCACTTCCTGTTTGGCTATTCCCTCATTCCCATTTACCTCACTTTCCTCTACCTCTTTCCCTAAGTTCTCCTTGGCATCTCTCTCAATCCTTTCTACGACATTGGCCACTACCTCTTTCACAAATTCCTGTGTGGCCACTGCATCTACCTCAATCACCACTACCTCTACCTCACTCGCCACTTCCTTCTTGGGCACTCCATCATTCCCCTCTCCCTCAATCTCGTTTTCCTTCATCTCTTCTACTTCCCGCACCTTCATATCAGTCCTTCGTAGCTTCCTATTCCTACGTTTCCTCTGAAGACCATCCTCTCCCTCTTTCTTTGTCTCCACAACATTATCAACTTTCTTAGCCACTTCCTGTTTGGCCATTCCCTCATTCCGATCGACCGCATTTGGCTCTACCTCTTCTGCTAATACCTGTTTTGCATCTCTCTCAATCCCCTCTATGACATTGGCCGCTATATATTTCACCACTTCCTGCTTGGCCACTGCTTCTACCTCAATCACCGCTACCTCTGCCTCCTTCGCTAATTCCCGCTTGCCATCTCCTTCTAACACCTCTACCTTATTCAACTCTACCTCATTCATCACATCCTCCAAAGCCACTGCCTCAATCATCTCTACCTCAATCGTCCCAACCTCCACCACTTCCTGCATGGGCTCTCCCTCACTCCCCTCTCTCTCAGCCACCTCTTCTTTCACTGTCTCCTCCAGAACTTTCTTCTTGTTCTTATGTTTCTTCCTACTCCCACGTTTTTTCTTCATACCATTTCTCTCCCCCACTTTCTCCATCTCTTCGATCTCGTTCTCAACCTTGTTGCTATTCTGCATTGTCTGCTTCACATCCTCATTATTGGTGCTGACTTCTGCCTGCTGCTGCTCTTCTGCCTTTTGCTGCTGCTGCTGCTGGTGGTGGATGATGAAGCTCTTCAGCTCAGTGCTGTTCTGGAATTGCAGCAGCTCCCGCTGATATTTGGCCTGCTGCTGTGCACAATGATCCAGCAGGATCATCTCAAGCTCCAGAATCTGGCGCTTAGCTTCTAGTCTTGTGTCAACGAGGAACCTCTTTCGCTGCCCCTTCGAGCGACGGTCTGGGGAGTCACATGGGGAGGAGAGAGCAGCACCACAATTGATTCGTTAATGGGTATTTGAGTATTTCCTGTACGATAATAGGTTTTTCCCGTTTTTACTGGCAACAAAACAGGTGTTAAGATGTTAAAACACCAAACTGAAACCTTTTACAAGGAATCATGTCTGCATTAACCATGATGCTTGTGGTCAGAATGCAAACAAAAAACATACTCTGATAATATATGGATTGTCCTTGAAACTGATTGGTCCACACCAGGGACAGCTTTCTTTTGAGCCTCGTCTCAAACGGTGTCAGACCAGAGGACGCCAAAAGGCGTATTTCCTGTATGTTATTTTGGTAAAGAAACTTGGCACCATTGACAGGAATCTAATTTAACTTGAGACCGATGTAACAATGATAACACTGTAGGGAGGTCTGGAGGTTGACTCATGTGCCGGAGACACCTCCTCCTCCAAATAACTTCATTAGGATTATGGGCTGGTTGGGGAGGCCATATTAAGTTTGCGAGGTCTGGAAATTCCAGGCCAAACATAGAAAAACTTCCGTTATCTCAGAAAAAGTAAGATGGATTTATGGGCAAGCTGTGGAGGTCTGGCTAAATTTAAAAGATGTCCATTGTTTCACAAGAGAGAACATGAATTGGATAAGAAATACACTATTAATTCTTATACACTGGTCCATTCATACAATTAGTATATTAGTGGGCTACGTTAGAAAATATAAAGGGAGGACAAGAGGAGGGTGCCCAAAGGGGCCAGAGAGCCAGGGGCAACCCTAATGTTTATGTTGGCTGGATAGCATGTGCTCCCGTGCATGTGAGGTTGCTCTCAACAGAAGTCATTCCTTGCACGAGAATGGCTGAAACGCTGAGTAACCACTCAGAGGTATAGTGGTTAAGCAGTGGAGACGGTATAGTGGTAAAACAGTGGAGATTTTAAAAGCAAAGTTTAAGATTTGCATTTGTCACTTTATATTGAGCCGATACATATGGCAAGTGAAATTAAGAAGACTTAAAGTGAGTTTTACAGAAAGAGAGGATACATGTGTGTCTCTTGGAGAAGGAAAGGCATTGCTCAAAACTGTGCTGCAAGGTCACGTGCCATGAATCACATGAGTTTAGAAAAAACGTGACTGTAAACCAACAAGCCTGTGAATAATTATCATGGTGAAGACACCTCTATACGTTGGATACTGAAGGAAATCCATCGTGCTACACATCGTCAAAGCCCGACAACACCTGACATTCGAGAAAGAAGTACAATTGCATCGTTCTACACATCGTCAATACCCCACCACATCTGGAAAGTCACCAGCTGCATCAAGCACCTGACTGTTGTATTGTTCGAAAGACACTGTGTGTAACGACTTTACATCTGCCGGCACTGCGGGTTTCTAAACGCCTGCCATGTCACCTTCTCAACACTAGCGTCTGAGACCGTCTGATACAGACTGAAAGCTTATTTCCTTTGTTGCACTGTTTGTCTTTTCATGAATGTCATATTGTGCACTGGGTTATGCCTTATTAACCTAAATTCTGAATTTAGCTATTCATGTATTTCTATTACAGTATCACATATTCTTTGGACCAAGTGTCAATTGCCTATTTGATGACTGGTACTCTGATTCTTTTTTTTACAAATCAGGGACTTGTTTTAATTAAAATGTGTCTGTGTGTGTGGTTGAACGGTGTAACAAATCCATGCGTTACATGTGTAGTGTTGCAGCGCCGACCTGGTCAAGGCCTATGATACAATCAGTAGGCCAGGGCTCTGGATTGTTACTCGTATTTCCGGAGTCCCTAACCCTCTGCTCACAATCATTAAGGACCTTCACGATGGTGGGCAGGCCCGGATAAAGTTGCGTGCCCAGGAGTCAGAGCAATTTCCTGTTTACAGTGGGGTGCGACAGGGATCTACTCTGGCTGACACATTATTTAGCATCATCTTCGACCACATAGTTCGAGAAGTTTTTTTTTATGGCTGTACCGGTGGATTTTTTAATATTTGCTACAGATACAATGGGAGGCTGATTGATGTCTGGGTGAGGTCAAGGGATGGCTCCCTACTGGTCAACCATGTTATGTACACTGATCATTTGGAAGTTGATGCTCACACTGAAAAATAGTTGGAGGTTCTGCTGCTAAGCCTGGAGCGTGTGACAAAGAGGTGGTGCCTTACCATCAGCCCCACCAAAACTAAGCACCCGCCTGAGTATTTTGTGTAATTTAATACTCCGCCCCCTCAACTACTCTTGAGTGATGGGGTAATTGTAGAGAGAAGTTTACGTACCTGGATAGTGTGCTTATGCAAAAATTCTGGTTTGGCAGCAGATGTCTCACTCCGAATCGGTCAAGTGGCATATTTTCATCAGCTTCGTAACACTTTGGGGTATCTACCTGGTCTGTCACTCGACACAAAACGCTGGGTCTTCTTGGCCAATGATAGAATAAATGAAAAATCTGAACCAGCTTTACACTTTCAGACTGGCCTGCCTACGATCCACCCTGGGTTTAACTAGGCTGGAATGTGTGAACAGCTCACAGTGAGCTCCACTGGTGGGCAGGGCTGCATTGCCTGGGTCATGTAGCCTGCTTGCTCAGCCACCGCATCCCCAAGCAGCCTCTGTTTTTCCAGATAGAGGGGGCTAAATGGGCGTGGCACGGCCTGGAGAAGAGATGGACTGATGCAGTACAGGAGGATACGGAACTAAGTGGACTTGCCAAAGACTGGTACCACTGGTGTCAAGATCTGCCTCTATGGAGGAAGCTCGTGAAGGATGCTTATGGGAAGTTGGTGGCAGTTGCCCTCAAGCAAAAAAGGAGGGTGAGAGGAGCGACGCTCACAACAACAGACGGTGCACTGGATGACTAAAACGCAGCAAGTTGGCACAGTAGGATGCAAAGGTGGTGCGTCTGCCAGTCATCTCAGTCAGTCAACCCATCGCACTGGGGTCTGTCCCCTGATCTCCTGTCGGCCAGCCTTCGACACTTCAAGTGGCCTCGGAGTGCACCAGGCCTGGCACAAGCGCCATGGTGACGTCTCCGTCACTTAGTGGCGAATGAGGGCTGTTGTTATCTGAGTCGGTTAGGGGCCTCCCCTAGGTCCACTCAGCCTCAAATAAGTATCTGATACGGTGTGTAAACATCGCCACTTGGGAGACAAAGACGGACAAGTGTGGTGCTGGCAACCCACCCCTCGTGTGCGGTGCCGGCCGTCATAGGTGCTCACTAACAGCACTTGCTCCTACAGTGTTTCAAGGCTATACACAAGATTTCTGTCTTTGTTTGTGTCTATGTGCAGTGTCTGTATGAGTGGTTGGGAGCAGTTGTGTCTGTGGGGATCGACCTGAGTTCGATTCCCATTCACAACCATCAGTGACTAATAAATAAAACCGGTCGTGTGCGTCCCCTACATCTACTCAAACTTAAAATAGTACCTCGTGCAACGTATAAACATCAAATGTGGGGAGACAAAGGCATCCGGATGCGGTGCTGACCACCCACCCCATCATAGGTGCTAACTCGCTAACAGCACTTGACTCAATAGTCTGTTAAGGCTATACGGGGATCTGTCTTTGTATACAGGTGCATGTGTCTGTGTGTATGTCTGTGTGTGGAATTACAGTACTCACTTCCCGTCGGCTTGCTCATCTCTCCACCCTGCAACAAAATCACAGCAGCGCACGTGAGACTCTAATCATATCACAGCTTACAACCACCACCACCATCATCATTACCGTCCTCATCATTAAACATTTCGAACAGACACACATTCACATATAGATGTTCTCTCAGATTAATGTTATCCTGATACAGCGCGCGTGTGGATGTACTCACGGAAGACATCGCCTTGAAGGCAGAACGAGAAGTCACGGATGGTCACGTTTTGTCAATAGATTTCGTTAACTGTGTTAATGAAGTGTTCAACCTCACGGATGTTTGTCAATGAGGTTTACCAAGTAATTTAACCGCGTTATCGATGTTCACTGACGACGTTGTCGAAGTGTGCTCCCGAATGCGATTTTTAAGCACACAGAGCGCGCGTCCACCTCCGTCTGTAATGATCGACCGTTGCTAGGGAAGTGACGTCACTTGTTAAGGTAGCAAACCCCGGAAACCACGTGGTCCACTGTATCCTCCAGGCCTGATTAGTTACACGACTGTCAAATTTTTACTTTAAACTTTCGTAACTTGCAGGAATTCATAATTTTTGGTTCTTTCGGTAAAGTCACGTAGATAGAAAATAACATTTTAAGTGAAGGCAAAAAACCCACGAGG
Source organism: Petromyzon marinus (assembly GCF_048934315.1). Lineage (NCBI taxonomy): Eukaryota > Metazoa > Chordata > Hyperoartia > Petromyzontiformes > Petromyzontidae > Petromyzon > Petromyzon marinus. The sequence continues at coordinate 1,637,729 of NW_027423677.1, read as the reverse complement.
TTTCGGTGGCAACACAAGCGGTCTTCATCACGTGTTGCGATCGAAACGTCGTGGGTTTTTTGCTTTTATTTTAATTTATCTTTATTTTATTGTTATTATTTTCTATCTACGTGACTTTACCTGAAAGAACCAAGAATATAGTAACGATTGTACCCTGGTCGCCACGGATGAAGAGGCCGAGCGGGCTCGGTTCGACTGTTGCCAGGTACCTCCACCACTCAGCTCGCAGCACACACACACAGTGTCCACTATGTAAAAATCAGGTTAAACTAAACCTTTCTAGAAGTTACTAAAATAATGCTATAAAAACAATGCAACAGTGATCATAAGAAATGTGATTGAAAGTTAACAATAGCGACATATATAACATATTACTAAACCTAGCATCCTTCGCTAGCTGCTTGAGTCAATCCATTATAGCAGGAGTAACAATTATGTATGTTGATTAACTGCGAATAACCCAATCAATAACAGATATCCATTGTAATTTACATCAATACATTACCCCCCCCCCGTCTTCGTATCGGATCTGCTTACAAGCGACGACGTCACATTTATCCCCCGTCTACGTCTATTAAAGACCGAAACAGGGGAAGGATTTCACCACAACTCTGGCTGTCACCTGACGAGGCGGGTTGTTGTTGTAGTTACAGGCGAAACGTCACGGTACTTGAATTGTAAATGTTTTGGGTTTACTCTCCAACACACCGATGTGCTGAATTAGTCACTAATTGGCATGTTTTGTTTACGTGACAAACTTGACTAAGATTTACGCGAGCTAACCCAAACAAACAAAAACACCCTCTAATAAGTAAATATTTGTATTAATTCAATGAATGGACCTTGGCCTGGGACTGTGGGGATTGAGAAGTTATGGATGCAGCTTCTGTTTGTGCTGCCATCAGAATGACCAACAAATAAATAAATAATACACACGGATTGGTGACTACAGTACTAGACCCCCAGTGCTTTTATATTTAAAAGTGTATGTGCTTTGTGGTTGCTTTATTGCGCGTGTGTACGTACTGTGTAACACTTGTTTGAACGCAGGTGATGGGGTTGTCCATGTTGGGTGTCATTACAGCCAAAAACAAGCAGCAGTACGAAGACCAGGACGCCGTGGCCGACCATGAGGACGGAAATTGGCCTCGCCCGGTCACAACGTACGACAGCAGTACAGGTTTCCCTCCACACATGCACACACCTACGAGTTTCCCACTACAGAGACGAAGATCCCCCATATAGCCTTAACAGACTGTTGTGGCAAGTGCTGTTCGCAAGCACCAATGAAGGTCGGCATGGTATACCAGGGGGTAGGTGGCCAACACCACACCCGGCCGCCTTTGTCTCCCAAGTTGTGACGTATTACACACACCGCTCCAGGTATTCATTTGAGGTTGAATCGACCCAGGACCAGTTCAGATAAATTATCGTTATTGGTGTTGGCCATGAGCGGGACTCCAACTCGGATGTTTGCGGGGTTCGGAGCGTAGCGTACTATCCACTGCGTCACTGCTACCCTCACATAACGCACACAGAAACAACACACACACACACAGGGACCCACACGCACGGACACACAGGGGCCTGCTCAACATTGAAATGTGCAGCCCTTGTGTGGCGGCCTGCGTTGAATTTGGGCGTTCATCTCGTCACCCATACAAAAGGTCTCGACACAATCAATGGCAGTCCCCCTTGCCCTGCCTGGCACGCACATCGGGCCAGTCACCCCACGCACAGCGTACACAACGTGCGCGTCGCATATGCCAAATCAAGAGTCATCTTGAAAGATTTCTGGCTCCCAGGTGTCTTTTATACAGGTAACGAGCCGAGGTTAGGAGCACACTCTTTAAAGGAGTGCTCCTAGTTTGAAGGCATCGGGGGGGGCCCCACGCACCCCCTATGGACGGCCCTGGTCAAAGCACACGGCAGCGCGGAGCACGCGCGTCACGCGCACGGGCCACGTGCGTCACGGGTACGTGACATCTACAAGGCAAGCACCTGCATCGCGTGGTCATCACTTGTAAGGCATGCCCTTTGTGCATGGGACGTGCGTAGTGTGTGCAACACGTGGCACATGTATGTCACACATGCGCATCGCAATGTGATGTCATGTGTACGTGGACATTTGAATTGCATGTAGCTGTCTGGTGGGCAGGACGGATCTACGCGTGGGCAAGTAAGGGGGTGGCTGAGTAAGACTGATACGGAGACACGTCAAGCCACACACTCACCACACACTCACCGGTACACTCACACACACCACATTCACCGCACACTCACTTACCGGCACACTCGCACACTGGCACTCACTGCACACTCACACACCGCACACTCACCACGCTCTCACTTACCGGCACACTGACTGCACATTCACACACACTCACCGCACACTCACTTACCAACACTCTGACTGCACATTCACACACACCGCACTCACACCGCATTCACACACACTCACACCGCACTCATTCACTCACACACACTCACACAAATTTACACACACTCACCGCACACTCGCACACAATCACACTCACCGGTACACTCGTGTGCAAGCACACTAGTGAGCTTCCACGAAATGTGCTGCACATTAGTGAGGCCACACACCAGCAGGTTTACACATCAGTGAGCTTACACACTAGTGTGCACACACACAGTCGTAAGCTTACAGATTAGATAGCGTACACACCAGCTCACCGGTGAGGTGAGCTACACACTGGTGAGTTAACACACCCACCTGTTTACGTGCGCAAAGCTCTTAACCCTAAACCTAACATATCCCAAATGTCATGGCTAAAGTTATTTTACACACGCACGTGCATACACACGCACGTGCATACATGCATGCGCATATGAAGGCACTCATGCACACATACGTGCACACAAACACATGTGCACGCACATGTTTAAACATATACAATTCCATGGCGTTGGACTTGAGACTCCCAGAAGTGGAATCAGGACTCCTGAGTGTGCGATATAGCTCAGTGGGCCTTACTTGGTAAAATTGAAATAATTAATTTAGTTTCAGGATGTAGGGTTCTGAAGATATTTCATCTTTCAGTCCTTTCTGACCGTTTGAGTGTGGGTGAGTGAGTGACAACTACTTATGCATTTTGTTATTACAAATACAAGCATTTCCAGCTATTGACATGAAATGTATTAACTCTGGAAGATGATGGTGATACAGGTGGTGGGTAGCGGTAGTGTAGTGTTTAGCACGCTGCGCTACGAACCCGGCGACCCGAGTTAAATTCTCGCTCATGCCCAACGCAGGTAACGACTCTCTGAACCGGTCATGGGCCTCCCCTAGGTCGACTCAGCCTCAAATGAGTACTTGGTGTGGTGTAAACATCACTACTGGGGAGACAAAGGCGGCTGGGCGTGGTGTTGGCCACCCACCCCTCGTGTGCCATGCTGGCCTTCACAGGTACTCGCTAACAGCACTTGCACCAACAGTCTATTCGGGCTATACGTGGAGTCTTTGCTTTGTGGTGATGATACAGATGGTGATTGATTATACAGATGGTTAGGATGATGATAATGATACATTTGGTGATGATGGTGGTGATGATGGTAATATTAAGACACACTAATATAAAATGTAATCATTAAAGCACAATATATAACATTTGTAATTTCTGTTGAAATCATGTGCTTATAATGGTCACGTGTATTTGTACGTGGTTGTGCATGAATGCACGTGTTTTTTATTTTCTGTATTAGGTGCTTGACGACAGCACTTGGCCCAACAGTCTATATTGGTTGTACAGGAAATCTTTGTGTTTTGATTTACGAATGTTCCATTCACGAAATTTAGTGAAAACGAAATTGACAAATTAAGGATACTTTTCGACTTACGAAATAGAATTTCAGCGGAAACAATATATCACATGGCACGCGCCATGAGATCATCAAGCAAGAAGCTGTCATCCATCCACGACAGTGTCACGGTATCCCCATAGTGCAAAAGTAACGCCTCGTCACCTCTCCAGTCACTCCAACATGCAGATCTTTTGGTGAGTTCCTTGAAGATGTTAATTATTTTTGTTTTAAATTGATTATTATTCAACCTCTTGTAATATTTGTTCCTTATTTTTTGCATTGTGAAATATTGGTGTTTATTTTGGGTTTATAGTAGAAATGACTGTCTGAAACACATCGCAAGTTTTTCGTATTCAATTAAGGGGAAAAGCCATTCCGATTTACGATATTTTGTTTTACGTGCGTTTTTCGAAGAAGGCATCCCTTTCGTAAGTAGAGGCATACATGTACAGGAATCCATTGCCAACCGCTAATTTACCAACCACGAGATTTTAGTAAACACGGATTGACTACTGGACACCTGTTTACTAACCACGAGCATCTCGCTTTGAGTATTCGCGAGTCGCGCCGAGTCGTGAAATCAAAACAACACGATGTACCTTATGGGGGGGGGGGGGTTCTTGTATTTGTTCTTGTATTTGTACGAGCTGTTGTTTGTTTATGTTACCGATCTTTACGGGCAGCATTAGTGCAGCGGGTTAGCGAGCTGCACTTTGAAGCCATAAATCCTGGTTTAATTCCTGCTCGTGGCCAACACCAGTGGCAATTATCTGAACCATTCCTGGACCTACCCTCGGCCTCAAATGAGTACTTGGTGCATTGTGAAAACATCAGCACTGGCAGAGACAAACCCCATATGCTGTGCTGGCCTGCATAAGTGCTCATAACGGCACTTACCCCAACAGTCTGTTACATGGGGGGGATCTTAGTCTTTGCGTGTAAGTGAGAGTTTGTGGACTTTGCATGTTCTTCCCCTGTTGTGCACGCGTTTTCTCAAGATTCTCAGCTTTCAAAAAAGAACAACCAATTCTAACAGTGAGATTTTACTTGCAAATAACTTAAACAGGGATTACACACCGTGGCAACATCGCCCCCTTCTGTGAAAGCTGGACAGGACCCTCCTGAAAAAGAGTGAGACTTCCCTGAATAAACAAATGTAGCACGGTAATCTTTGAAATAATAAAAAAAACTTCACCCCTAGAGTGGACAAGGTAGCGAGGGTGATTCTAGCAAGCGAGGCAGCTGTACTCGGACGGAACGGACGACGGCTCCCAGCCGACCTCTTCGCCTTTGTCGATCTTGTCATCGTTGGAGGCCGGTCTCAGCTCTGCGAGGATCGCCTCAAACGTGGGGCGCTCTAACGGCGCGTGGCTCCAGCAGTGGTGCATCACCTTGCGGCTGTGGGGCGAGGAGAGGGTGCGGTGAGGGTGCGAGGAAGGCGAATCGTGCACAAGCTCGGACTGCGCTTTCACCCCTTCCAGTGCGCGTTCGTTCTCACAATGGTTGAATGAGTGCCGATGATGTTAATGACGTCACGGAGGGGGATGAAGGGGGTCAGGTGGCGAGGGGGGTGAGTAGGTAGAGGGTCATGAAGGCATACAATATCTACAGTATGGATTCACACAGCGGCGTCTAAATGCCACTGCATCTCCATACGTAGTGCAGAAACACTGGTCATGTTTATCTTGTAGAGAGAGAAGAAGTCTGTGGGTCTCCACAGTGAAAGAAAAAAGTATTTGATCCCCTGCTGATTTTGTACGTTTGCCCACTGACAAAGAAATAATCAGTCTATAATTTTAGTGGTAGGTTGATTTGAACAGTGAGAGAAAGAATAACAACAAAAAAATCCAGAAAAACGCATGTCAAAAATGTTGTAAATTTATTTGCATTTTAATGAGGGAAATAAGTATTTGACCCCTCTGCAAAACATGACTTAGTACTTGGTGGCAAAACCCTTGTTGGCAATCACAGAGGTCAAACGTTTCTTGTAGTTGGCCACCAGGTTTGCACACATCTCAGGAGGGATTTTGTCCCACTCCTCTTTGCAGATCTTCTCCAAGTCATTAAGGTTTCGAGGCTGACGTTTGGCAACTCGAACCTTCAGCTCCCTCCACAGATTTTCTATGGGATTAAGGTCTGGAGACTGGCTAGGCCACTCCAGGACCTTAATGTGCTTCTTCTTGAGCCACTCCTTTGTTGCCTTGGCCGTGTGTTTTTGGTTATTGTCATGCTGGAATACCCATCCACGACCCATTTTCAATGCCCTGGCTGAGGGAAGGAGGTTCTCACCCAAGATTTGACGGTACATGGCCCCGTCCATCGTCCCTTTGATGCGGTGAAGTTGTCCTGTCCCCTTAGCAGAAAAACACCCCCAAAGCATAATGTTTCCACCTCCATGCTTGACGGTGGGGATGGTGTTCTTGGGGTCATAGGCATTATTCCTCCTCCTCCAAACACGGCGAGTTGTGTTGATGCCAAAGAGCTCCATTTTGGTCTCATCTGACCACAACACTTTCACCCAGTTGTCCTCTGAATCATTCAGATGTTCATTGGCAGGGAAAAAAGTATTTGATCCCCTGCTGATTTTGTACGTTTGCCCACTGACAAAGAAATGATCAGTCTATATTTTTAATGGTAGGTTTATTTGAACAGTGAGAGACAGAATAACAACAAAAAAATACCGAAACATGCATGTCAAAAATGTTATAAATTGATTTGCATTTTATTGAGGGAAATAAGTATTTGACCCCCTCTCAATCAGAAAGATTTCTGGCTCCCAGGTGTCTTTTATACAGGTAACGAGCCGAGGTTAGGAGCACACTCTTTAAAGGAGTGCTCCTAATCTCAGCTTGTTACCTGTATAAAAGACACCTGTCCACAGAAGCAATCAATCAGATTCCAAACTCTCCACCATGGCCAAGACCAAAGAGCTCTCCAAGGATGTCAGGGACAAGATTGTAGACCTACACAAGGCTGGAATGGGCTACAAGACCATTGCCAAGCAGCTTGGTGAGAAGGTGACAACAGTTAGTGCGATTATTCGCAAATGGAAGAAACACAAAATAACTGTCAATCTCCCTTGGCCTGGGGCTCCATGCAAGATCTCACCTCGTGGAGTTGCAATGATCATGAGAACGGTGAGGAATCAGCCCAGAACTACACGGGAGGATCTTGTCAATGATCTCAAGGCAGCTGGGACCATAGTCACCAAGAAAACAATTGGTAACACACTACGCCGTGAAGGACTGAAATCCTGCAGCGCCCGCAAGGTTCCCCTGCTCAAGAAAGCACATATACATGCCGGTCTGAAGTTTGCCAATAAACATCTGAATGGTTCAGAGGACAACTGGGTGAAAGTGTTGTGGTCAGATGCAAATCAATTTATAACATTTTTGACATGCATTTTTCGGTATTTTTGTTGTTGTTATTCTGTCTCTCACTGTTCAAATAAACCTACCATTAAAAATATAGACTGATAATTTCTTTGTCAGTGGGCAAACGTACAAAATCAGCAGGGGATCAAATACTTTTTTTCCCTGCCAATGAACATCTGAATGATTCAGAGGACAACTGGGTGAAAGTGTTGTGGTCAGATGAGACCAAAATGGAGCTCTTTGGCATCAACTCAACTCGCCGTGTTTGGAGGAGGAGGAATGCTGCCTATGACCCCAAGAACACCATCCCCACCGTCAAACATGGAGGTGGAAATATGCTTTTGGGGTGTTTTCGTGCTAAGGGGACAGGACAACTTCACCCCATCAAAGGGACGATGGACGGGGCCATGTACCATCAAATCTTGGGTGTGAACCTCCTTCCCTCAGCCAGGGCATTGAAAATGGATCGTGGATGGGTATTCCAGCATGACAATGACCCAAAACACACGGCCAAGGCAACAAAGGAGTGGCTCAAGAAGAAGCACATTAAGGACCTGGAGTAGCCTAGCCAGTCTCCAGACCTTAATCCTATAGAAAATCTGTGGAGGGAGCTGAAGGTTCGAGTTGCCAAACGTCAGCCTCGAAACCTTAATGACTTGGAGAAGATCTGCAAAGAGGAATGGGACAAAATCCCTCCTGAGATGTGTGCAAACCTGGTGGCCAACTACAAGAAACGTCTGACCTCTGTGATTGCCAACAAGGGTTTTGCCACCAAGGGTTTTGCCACCAAGTGCAGAGGGGTCAAATACTTATTTCCCTCATTATAATGCAAATCAATTCATAACATTTTTGACATGCATTTTTCTGGATTTTTTTGTTGTTATTCTGTCTCTCACTGTTCAAATAAACCTACCATTACAAATATAGACTGATCATTTTTTTGTCAGTGTGCAAACGAACAAAATCAGCAGGGGATCAAATACTTTTTTCCCTCACTGTATATGTGCTTTCTTGAGCAGGGGGACCTTGCGTGCGCTGCAGGATTTCAGTCCTTCACGGCGTAGTGTGTTACCAATTGTTTTCTTGGTGACTATGGTCCCAGCTGCCTTGAGATCATTGACAAGATCCTCCCGTGTAGTTCTGGGCTGATTCCTCACCGTTCTCATGATCATTGCAACTCCACGAGGTGAGATCTTGCATGGAGCCCCAGGCCGAGGGAGATTGACAGTTCTTTTGTGTTTCTTCCATGATGCGCACCAACTGTTGTCACCTTCTCTCCAAGCTGCTTGGCAATGGTCTTGTAGCCCATTCCAGCCTTGTGTAGCTCTACAATCTTGTCCCTGACATCCTTGGAGAGCTCTTTGGTCTTGGCCATGGTGAAGAGTTTGGAATCTGATTGATTGCTTCTATGGACAGGTGTCTTTTATACAGGTAGCAAGCTGAGATTAGGAGCACTCACTTTAAGAGTGTGCTCCTAATCTCAGCTCGTTACCTGTACAAAAGACACCTGGGAGCCAGAATTCTTTCTGATTGAGAGGGGGTCAAATACTTATTTCCCTCATTAAAATGCAAATCAATTTATAACATTTTTGACATGCGTTTTTCTGGATTTTGTTGTTGTTATTCTGTCTCTCACTGTTCAAATAAACCTACCATTAAAATCATAGACTGATCATTTCTTTGTCAGTGGGCAAACGTACAAAATCAGCAGGGGATCGAATACTTCAGGGGATCGAATACTTTTTCCCTCATTGTATGTGAGGAGTCTGTGGGTCGCAACAGCACGTACGGCTGGAAGTAGGACATTCCAGACTAAGAGGGTTCATAATGGCCATGTCAACGAGACTGAACCAGCCAGCACAACTCACTGCCAATAACACATCACGTGATTCACCCTTAAGCAATTGTTCAATCAATTAATTGAATCACTACAATTAAAATCAAAGAATATCCCATAACAAACGCACTCTCCTCGTCAGCTACCTGCATCCACAATAGAAACGCATCAGTCCAGCAGTGGATAAAACCTGGTGTGGGAGGTATGGGGGGGCGGCTTACACTTGCGGTGGACAGCAGGGGGGTGGCTGCATGCAGTAGCCATCGCAGATCAAGCGATAGAACTTGTCATCGACTGCCATGCGCCAGGGTAATGGGCCTCTCCTACACCCACACACATCACACATCCAGCGGCACACACGTCACACCGAGGAGCACGCACGTCTCACACCGAGCAGGTTGCACAGGGCTCCTTTATCAAGACAAACGTGGAGCAGATTACACCTACTACAATACGCCTGTCACAATGCCCCCCTCTCCCCCCCCCCCCCCAGTTTATGTGGGGGCGCGGGCCTCACTCCCCCCTTCGCGTCAGCCCCCCCTAATAAATGGTCCGGTTGCATTGTGAATGCACCACTCGAATGACGTGCAGTCCCGTGGCGCACTGTAACGGGCTCGTGATTTACTCACTAAAATTTAATGTAAAAAAAACGATCCCAAGACATTATTTAAAATAAAGTATGGCCATCGTGTGTCAGCATCACAGGCGAAAATTGGCATGTAAAAAAAAACTTCACTGCGACTCACTCAATTGGGATTGCTCGCAGCAAACAGCACTTGACCTGCTTACAGGTTAGGTGCTGAATAACCGTGTGTCACACATAGAACAGTTGCCACTGAGGGTGCCCTTTTCAAATGCTTGAGATGAGATGTGATTATCGCGTGTAAATGTACACACTAAAATAACGAAAAAATTATAAGCGAACTATTATCGTTTCAGGTGGCAGGGTGGTGCAGCGGTGATCTTTGACCCTCGCAACAAGAAGGGCCTTGGTTAATTTTCCGACTGGCACTTTGCGGAGTTTTCTACGTTCTCACCTTTGTTCTGTATGGGTTATCCAGTTTGCTCACATAGCTAGAAAACACACAATCACAATGTAACTGGGTATTGGCCAAGCATCCCAATGCTAAAGTTACCTGCAAATTACTTCATTGGGATGACACTCGGCAGCAGAGCCGGATGATGGCATTGCTGGGGCCCTATGCCATTGTCAAGCTTAAGAGGCCCCTTCTATGAATGCCTGTATATTTTTGTCAGCAGAATGAAAATAACTGCTTTGGAGAGTCTTTTTTTCTCACCGATCTTTATTTATTAAACAATTATGTTAAAACTCTAAACCTCGTGTCCATTTCTTGTTTCGTATTTAGAGACCCCCCCTCTCTTAATGCGAGGCCCTAAGCTGTAAGTGTAGCCGGTGTGAGCTCGCCTGTGATGAATCACACGTATAATTGTGCACTCTTATTTTCTATGGGTGGCCAGGAGAATTTATTATTATTTAAGTGAATGCAATGGTGATCAGGGGATTGGATCCAGAGCCCCACGTAGACAGTAGAGTACAAGCGAACGCCCACAGTACAGATTTGAGCTGACCTCCGGATTGAGAAATTGAACTGTTTTGTGACGTGGAGGGTGTTTCTGAACGCTATTGTGACCGACCCGTCCCGATGGAAGGAGAGAGGACAGGGTGGACCGGCTGCATGAGCTTACTCTCCGGCACTGCACAGCACAACATCGCCTCCCTACTGCAATAATACTCGGCAGGACCCTCCTGAAAATAAAAGTCTTCGGAATCAGTGAGGCCTGTCCTTGGGAGGACAGGCGTAGTCTTGGTCGTCACAAGCGAACATTTGTTTCTCCACATTAATTTGTATCCCCGGGTTACCATCAGGGCTGGGCGCTGCAAGCTTAGCTTCTGAGATCTGATGAGACTGGTAGCCGTTTTTTAAAAGGTAATTTCGGCATCTGGAGCCCAAGCATGCAACAACTCTATGCAACTTCTTGGTTCTTTTGGTAAAGTCACGTAGAATGGAAATAAAATAAAAATAAAACATAATAAAAAATTTAATTCTCAAGACGTTTCGGCCACAACACAAGTAGCCTTCTTCAGGTGAAGGAACAGAACTGTAGGACGACAGCGCTTCAATAACTGCTGCTAAGATTCGAAGCGTCTTTTAAGCTAGGTGGGAGAGGTAAAGCGCCTTGACAAAGGAGTTTACATATCAAACAGGATAATTTAGCATTGAAATAGCTGTGTTAAAGTGTTGGATCAGCAGGGTGTTAAAGTCAGAAATTAGCATGTAACTGGGAGATTAGCATGATGTTAATGTGAGGGATTAGCATGCAACTGGTCACGGAAATAGCTATGTTAAAGTCAAAGTTTACATATCAGCAGAGGCATTTAGTATATGGACGCTAAAGGACTGCAACTACCCAACTATTATACAATAAAACCGATGTGAACAAAAACTAAGTATAAACAACATCAATATAATAAATGTACTCAATATGTTCTTCAATAAGTTGAGCTATAAACATAAAGTAACTAGGTATACATTACACTATATAATGAATACCATATAGTAAACGAATTAATACAACTAAAATATAAACTACATCAATGTTATCAATAAACTCTATATACTCTCCAATCAGCTGAGCTACTAACAATAAGTCATTATACATTACAATGCCATGTGGCGAAAAAAAGGGTGGCGGTTTTTTCCTTCTTTCCAACGTTAGCAGCACGGAGAGCGACGAGCCTCGTTCAGACGGACGAGTCCATCCATCCTCGGAACGGAGGAGGGGGGAGAAACTGCCACGATGCGCTGCTCTGTCCTGTGTTGCGTTACAACCATGCCATAAACTAGACTACTATACATTGTAACGTTATACCTTCCAATCTAAACTACATTGTATAATATCGTATACACAGCCCAATGTAAGCTCGAACATTATGCAGTATATTGATATGTCTCCAACTAAACTTTTTCCTACATTACACAACTATACACCGTAATATACACTACCATCACCAAACCCACCCTTGAGTTATACAATGCGTTACTTTACACTACCCTATGCTTTAGACTGTAAAATGTTAGACTTGTAATATTACACTATGTATTATTCTACCAACCCTACTGTATACCACACTGCTGTATATTCACTATACAATTACGATACTATATATTGCCTTATGAATTATGTTAAACATTACAATGTTATACTATTTTGTATTATTATTATATAACATGCTATAAACCATACCATTGATCGTCGTGTGAAGAGGCAGTGCCAGCGAATGGACTGCGGTCTGAAAGTCACCATAAAATACAAGCCGGATGGCTTGCAGAGAACCTCCGTCTTGGAGAAGTCAATGTCATGTGAGCCCACTGAATTATAACAGTGATCTGCCACGGCTAAGGTGTTCGTCCTACAGTGTTTCAAGTCTGCTTTATGTTCACGGATGCGGTCTGAGATATGTCGTTTGTTTTCTCCAATGTAACTGCTACCACAGAGGCAACTTAGTTTGTAGACGCCTGGGTACTGTATGTCTGGAACCACATCTTTTACAGACGGAACCAGATCAGGGATTTTATGTACTGTGTTGAATCGGACCTGGATCTTGTGTTTATTCAGGATTTTGGAGATCTTATTTGTGACCCCTGCAATGTAGGCTAAGGTGATGGTTTTGAATGGCTCCTCAAGAGGATCCTTCTTCATGGCTGGAGTGATGGCTTTGCGGATTGTGTAGTCGGAGTAACCATTAGCCTTGAGAGCTTGGTGTACATGCTTGAGTTCACTGGCAATCTGTTCCTGGTCGAAAATGCATTGGGCTCTATGGTATAGAGTCTTGATGAGGGAGTTCTTCTGGGATGGATGGTGGTGGTAATCCGGTTTTAAGTAAGCATCCGTATGGGTAGCTTTACTGTAGACAGAGTGGCTCATTGAACCATCAGGTCTCCTTTTTATTAGGACATAAAAAAGAGTAGCTTGCCATCTTTTTCGACTTCCATGGTAAATCTGATGGCTGGGTATATGGAATTGATGTGGTCGAGGAATTGGTCTAGAGCAGGCCGGCCATGTGGCCAGATGACAAAAGTGTCATCCACGTACCTCTTCCATAACGTCGGGCGTCGAGTGGCAGTCTGGATGGCGTCAGTTTCAAATTTCTCCATGAAAACGTTGGCTACAACCGGAGATAGGGGGGAGCCCATTGGGGTGCCCTCAGTTTGTTCGTAGAAAGTTCCATTCCAGGTGAAGTATGTGTTGGTTAAGCAGTGTCTCACCAGGGGGGGTACATCAGTATGCAGTCCTTGATGAACCAAGTCTTCAGTGATTGCGATGGTGTCAGGTATCGGAACTTTGGTGAATAAGGAAACCACATGAATACTGACAAGCAAGTCGTCTGGAGACAGGGAAATGCCCTTGACCACACGTCGCTCTGCACCTTGTAGAGCCCATGGAACATGCTTTCTGGAGACATGACCGCATGGCCACAAGCACAACAACAATACGTTCAGTAAATTCAGTTCAGGGCGATGCTTCGCAATTCGTCATACGTTTTTTTGCGGGAGGCCACATTCATTTGGCCAAATTAGCGTCATCTAGCCCTCCACTACCCTGAAGGGTTAAATGTGTAATGATATCATGGGATGTCACTGGGTAGTGCCAAGTGTAGTACCGGCCCTAGAAGGACTCGGTCAGTGCTGATTGATCAGCTGGATGGCATCACGCTTGGCGTGCAGTGCCAGCCCGACAGGATAGGGTGTGGGAATGCCGGCCGTAGGAAAGGGGTTACTAAAGGCCATGGCACTCTGGTTGACCCGAGAGGACACGTGACCGGCTAATCCTACAAAGGGGCCCCAAGTGGGGGCTAGGGGTGGTCACGTGGTTGGGGTCCAGATCCTGCTGCTCGAGGATTCTAGAAGGTGGTTGTGGCCAAGGGCGGAGCCGGCCACGCCACAGAGAATATAAGCCGGGTCCCCCAGAGGGACCGGCGTTGTTGTTCATCTTGAATAAACCTTTGTCTACGTCTACGTTCTACCAAGTCTCCAACACGTGGACCTGGACCCGAGCTGTGGTCCCGGTCTGTCATAGCTAGTCATGTTGTAATTAGTGTAGTTAGCCTGGTGGTCACCACCACAGGTTATTCTGGGCCAGAGTTACCCCGTGTACCACATGGTGGGGGGGGGGGGGAAGGCGATTTGTGAAATTGCCCCATATTTTAAACTGTCGGCAGAGCAGAGAGATTGAATCCAATAACCGACCTCTGGATTGCAAGTCCAGGGTGGGAGAGCCATTGCACCACCGTGTGTGGCAGCACCCCCACTCTTTTTTTCTTAGGGGCTGTGCAAAATAAAATAAAAACATTGAGTACAATTAAAGTGATGGGCCTTCTATCCCGATGATGGTGATGACATTGGCGATACTGATAATGATGCTGATGATGCTAAGTAAGGTGAAGGACTCACATTGCCCTTCACCACGTAGTTGGGGTCAGTCTGGACGTCCCGTGCCAGCCCAAAGTCGCAAATCTTGGCGATGTGTCCATGCGTTACCAGCAATTTCCTCGCAGCCAGGTCGAGGTGGATGCACTAAAAAAAAGAAAAAAATTCTCTGTGTGGCCTTCACCAAACTTGGGGCAACTTCTGTGAAGGTCGGCCACGGTACACGACGGGGTGGGTGTCCAGCACCACGCTCGGCCGCCTTTGTCTCCCCAGTGTAGATGTTTACACACCGCACCAGGTACTCATTTGAGACTGAGTTCACCTGGGGAGGCCCAAGACCGGTTCAGATAATTGTCACTGGTGTTGGCCGTGAGCGGGAATCGAACTCTGGCCGTTGGGTTCGTAGCACAGTGAACTAACCACTGAGCGACCACTCGCCACCCAGACAGACATATTAAGGGCAACAAAGACGTGCACCACAGACACAGTCACATACAAAGACACAGTTGAACACGCACAGTCACAGAGACACAGTTAAACATACTCTTTGGTTCTTTCGGTTAAGTAACATAGGTATAAAATAAAACAAATCACGACGTTTCGGGTGCTAAACCCTGTTTGTTTGGTATGCTTCTCTCTCTGTGTCCCCTGTTGTATATGTGTTAGTCCCCCCCTACTTGTGTGTCTGTATATACATCTGGGGTTATGTGTTTCCTCTCTCTCGTAAATTTAGCTCTTCTGTACCTGATGATGGCTGCTTGTGTTGCAACCGAAACGTCGTACGCTATTATGTTATTTTATTATTTCTTATTTATACGTGACTTTACCGAAAAAAACCAAAGAGTAATTCCTGCAGTCACGAAAGCTTTGAATCAAGTCTGTAGTGCCTCTTGTTAAACAGTGCTTCAGTTAAACAGGAAAATTAATAAATCCAGCAGGCATGACTTGAAAAGTAACAAATTTACATTTTGGGTAGCACTCTAAATCGTCTGGTAAATCGTTTCGCCAATTATAATTTCTGCGTTTATCTGCGCGTGTCTGTGTACCCCCAGTGGAGGAATACGTGCGCAGCTTGCTGGACAACCCTGAGTTGATTGACCGTCTGGCACTGGCCTCGGAGCAGGTGAGACTCCGTATGCGTGCATCAGATCTGCCCCCCCTTCATATTTATGGTGCGGGCCTGTACCCTTGTCCGACCCCTCACTTCCGTGTTGCATCCAGCTGCCTCACTGAAGAAAGGGACACTTGCCTTGCGCTGAGTACGACGTTTCGCTGGTTGTAATCGCCAGGGAACGATATACTCGATTTGTAAGTGTTGTGGGTTTACTCTCCAATACACTGGCGTGCTGCAGTAGTAACTAATTGACACGTTTTGTTTTACGTAACAAACCTTATTAATTGGCTGTACCGGGTTAACTACACACATTTACGCGCTGTTACCCAAAAAAACATTATTATGGATAATATTGGTCGCAAAAGAATACGTGTTAAACAGCTCCCTTTTAGAACGTCTCATCCTCACCAGCAATGGTCAATCAATCAAATAAATCGGTTTAACACGTAGGCTTTCGCGACCAATATTATTCATAATAAAGGTTTTTGGGTTAGATCGCGTTATTTATAAATGTCTCGTAACCCTCCACCACCTGACACGGCCAATCAGCAAAAAAAGTGTCACGTTGACAAAAGACAAATAATTCACTACTTTAGCCCACCGGTGTGTTGAAGAGTGAATCCACAACATTTACAGTTTGAGTACTCAATTGGATTCACTCTTCAACACACCGGTGGGCTAAAGTAGTGAATTATTTGTCTTTTGTCAACGTGACACTTTTTTGCTGATTGGCCGTGTCGGGTGGTGGAGGGTTACGACACATTTATAAATAACGCGATCTAACCCAAAAACCTTTATTATGAATCAAATAAATCCTAGATTTATAACGTGGCATATTTAGCAAAAAGCAGAGACGGAAAGGTGAAACTCTAGAGGTAGCTCTATGATATCCGCTTTTGTGGAACGTTCTCTAACACGGATGGCCGTACTGCTCTGAGATAAATCAGACTGGATCCTTCGTCTCGTTACGTGATGGCGGTTGCAAAATTGTTGTTGACGCGTGCATGTGCCGTGCGTGTGCTGTGTACGTGTGCAGGATGTGGTGGAGTCCCGGGTAATCTTCCCCGAACATCTCCCGCTGTCCCAGCTGCAGCAAGGTGTGCGCTCCGGCCGGTTTGTCCAGGGAACCTTCCTTGTGAGTCGTGAGAATTACCTGGAGGGGACTCTGAGGGTGCGAGGGGACGGTGACAGTGATAAAGAGGTACACGTTTCACAAGCCTGCGTCTGGAAGGAACAATGCTGTTCGATCGTATCTGTGTGAGTTTTAAAAACAAATTTATAATGAAGCAGTGGCATAGCGTTCTTGGCATGAGCAGTAGCTCTTAACCTTTACTGCAAGGCTGCAGTAAAGGTTAAGAGCTGGGCTAAAATATTTGTATTTTGAACGTCTTTTGCACCCTACGTAGGTGTCGTAGCCTGGCTCCTGCCCCCCCGGCCTGTGGGTCCTGGTGCAGTTGCACTGCCTGCACACTCGATAGCTACGCCACCACAACCACAGTATATACGTTAATTGTGACTACTTTAACAATAAGGTTTTTCCCTTTTTTCTGGCAACAAAACTGAAACCTTTTACAAGGAATCATGTGTGCATTAACCACAATACTTGTGGTCAAAATGCAAACAAAAAACACATTATGATAATATATGCATTGCCCTTGAGACTGATTGGTCCACACCAGGGACGGCTTTCTTTTGAGCCTCGACCCAATTTGTGCGAGACCAGAGGACGCCAAAAGGCGTACGCATATATTGCAAATATTATCAGTGTGTTTTTCTTTGCATTTTCACCAGAAGTATTGTGGTTAATGCACACATGATTCCTTGTAAAAGGTTTCAGTTTTGTTGCCAGAAAAAAGGGGAAAAACCCTATTATATTTTGGTACTGGCAAAGGAGGTCTAATGATGGTTGTGACTACTTTGTTAACAAAATGAATGGTCTATTTCCACCTCCAAAATGTAACGTTAAATAACAATTAGGTACATTGGCCCTTTGTTGGAAAAAAAAACCCAGTCCAGAAATTGCCCTGCTTGAACATATGTTACTGAAAAAATTGGTTTCAGAAGATTCATGGGCTCATAGTCCTACATTTTTAATTGTTTATTCGTGGTATTAAAACTCTTGTACAGTAAAACCTTGGATTGCGAGCATAATTCGTTCCGGAAACGTGTTTGTAATCCAAAGCACTCGTATATCAAAGCACTCGTATATCAGTTGTGATCACGTGATGCTCGGCAGTACAAAGCTGCTCGTATTGCAAGACCCTCGCTCGTTTATCAAATTAATATTCATTAAAAATGTTGCTCGTCTTGTAAAACACTCGCAGACCAAGTTGCTCGCAATCCAAGGTTTTACTGTATATGCTGCTCTCTAACTGCACTTGGCCCAGCGGTCTGTTAAGGCTATAGGGGGGATCTTTTTTGTCTCCATGCAGGTGTTGATCCAGGGGCTGCAGCATTTAAACCGCGCGATGCACGACGACATCGTGTGCGTGGAGATGTTCCCCGAGGAGCGCTGGGTTGCCCCCTCCTCGCTGGTCCTGCACGATGAGGGCGTCGCAGGGGACGTTGCAGAAGAGAATGAGGAGGATGTGGTGAGTGGAGCGTCAACACTGCCGAACCAAAATCAAACCCAGACACCTGCAGTGTGCGTGTCTCTCTCCCCGTGGTCGCATGGATTTTTCTCCAGGTCCTCCGGCTTTTCCCTCCACAGTTACAATCTGACATGCACTTAGAGTATTTGGCTGCTATAAATTTCAAATGTGATAAGATACTTCATTGAACGATCATTTGTGGCCAGGTCACTTAAAAAGAGCTATATAGCTCTCAGGGTCCTTACCTGGTAAAGTTGTTTAGTTTATAGTTTTTAAATAGTTTTAATATAGTTTAAACAAAGAATAACAACAAAGACTCAACCACTTCAAGAGAGACCTTAAACATAATGAACACCGTGTGACCAGACAACAATCCACATTAGAGATGTTGTTAGCTTGATTTTGCGTTTATTAAATGACTTTACATTACATTACTTCAAAATCAAGTCAGGAGTGCTAATCATTTCGTACTATTTTTGTATGTACGTAGGGGTTATTTGACCATACTTCGGTGCGGGTTGGTGAAGGGGGGGGGGCATAGATCAAGAGCATAGAAGGACAGGACAACAGTTCATTTTGCTGTACTGCGCTCTGCTGCCTGCCATTTTGGCACAGAGCCTATACCACCTGTTATGCATATCCAGGCTCAACACGGCATCGTTTCCACGGTCTGAGCTCCTTTTTAATGTTTATTTTAATTAACTTAATTAGAACTCAAGAGATCAGGACACGTATCATTTGCGAGAGTGACCTGGGTCACAGGGTGGCCTCTATATTGAAAACTAATTTCTTTAGAACTGCTTTTTGTATTTAGATTGTTGTCCTTGCCACGTACCTCTTTTTAGCATGGTTGGCTGTGTACGGTGTGAAATAAGTTCTACATGCATACATACCACAGTGACAAAATGCAAAACATAATAAAGTACAGCAATGAAGTTAATTGAAATTGGTACAAAAACAACCGTGGTTTATGAAAAGTCGACAATATTTCACAAACATAAACAAGTGTTAGATATTGAATCGCATGTAGTGCAAGTTGGCTTGGGCAGATTATTTATAGACTGATCATTGCACAGTTATACTTATAAAAACGTTACGTAAACATTAAACACATATAGGGTGACTGATGTGCTAAGCAGGTAAGAGAAAATGTCAATCACAATTGCAAGTGAAATCATAAAGAATCAAAGAGATTAAGCATCAAATTGTGAATTAAATGGGAGGGTAACCTTTGTTGTAGATAATATTGGTCGCAAAAGCCTACGCGTTTTTTTTTAAACGTGTGGTATCTGATGGGCGTGTTCCGGTTGATTCTATCAATCGCCAGAACTGTTTTAACTTATCAATATTTACGGAGGACTCCTCACTGTGATCTTTTGTCATTTTAACAAAGCGTCAGTCTCATTATTGATGAGACACAGCATGAAACCACATCCGCAGGTTAAGCGCTATTGTTTTGGATTGCTCCTTCCCCTTCAAGCCAAATTGTATTGTGTTATGCAGTGAGCTGGTGAAAAAATAGTTATTTCATTATTTCAGTGTGTGAGAGAGACGCTACTGTGGTGAGTGCTCATTTGAGTTTGCGTTGTCATCTCCCGGTGCTATCCCAGCTGCTGCTGTTGCTGTCGTCGCTCTTGCTTAGATTACGCAACACGATGTTTGTCCTTTGTTTTGGTCTCCAGCTGAAAGCCGAAAGTGGGAAGATGCGTCGGCCCACTGGCAAAGTGGTCGGCATCATCAAGCGGAACTCGAGGCTGCTGTGCGGCATGCTCATACCCAGCCCAATCAAGGAGGTGGGCTGATCTGCATGTGTGTGTGTACGTGTGGGGAGCGGTGATGTAGCGGTTAGCGCGCTGCGCTACGAATCCTGGGACCCGAGTTGGATTATTTTTATCGCTCATAACCAATAAACAGCGGCAAATGTCTGAACCTGTCTTGGGCCCTTCCCTAGGTCGACTCGGCCATAAATTAGTATCTGATGTGGCATGTAAACATCAGCGCTGTGGAGACAAATGCGGTCGGGCATGGTGCTGGCCGTACCCACCCCGTCGTTTGCCGTACCAGCTTGAATAGGTGTGTGCTGACGGCACTCGCCCAAACAGTTTGTTGAATGCCTTACTGGGGGCTCTTTGTGCGTGTTGCAGGCCACCCGCCACCTGTTCACGCCCGCGGACCGCCACATGCCACGAGTGCGGGTGGAGACAAGACAAGCAGCGTCCCTGCAGGCCCACCGCATCGTGGTGGCCATCGATGGCTGGCTGCGACACTCCCGCTACCCGAACGTACGACTGCACCGTGACGCCCCGCACGCCGTGACACCTCACCCGTCCGTCCCGTGGTCGGCATCGTCGGGCTCATCCTTCTGTCACTTGACGCGCGGCCACGCGGCTCTGTATGCAATACAGCGGTCGAACCCAAAACACGAACGGTGACACGGTGAATTGGAAGTCAGGGTGGATGAGCTGGCACCACTGTGATTTTTTTGTTTGAAAGCATGGCAAACTCACCTGTGATTCAACCTAGGTTATTAAGGTGTTGTAAGTTGATAGTCTCAGCCCAGTCACCAATAACTGCACCAAAAACGATATTAAATTTGGTCGTGCACTTCGATTGTTTAATTTCCATCTCTGAGAAAACTACTGCGTTTGACTGCCATGTGATGAACATTACTTTGATTGGCAGAGTGGTTGGAAAAGCACTGCCCCCCTACAATTTGGACTGCATTTCACTTCAATGGATCTTAGAAGTAGCTCTGTTATGTCTGCTCCTGTGGGTCGTCCTTGACCACGGAGGGTTTGTATAGATTCCTCGTCTTGTGTGATACCATTAACACAATGAGAAACAAAATTGGTGAAAAGTTAAATATATTGTTAAGATGTATTCTTTGGGTTGTATCTTTGTTTAAACAGATGCCGGTTAATATTCTACATAATGTACGTTAGGTACAAGGTTGGCATTGTGGTTGTGCTTTTCATACCTATTTGCCACTGCACAACCGAGCGGCACCATGGCTGGCACGGTTTAGTAGGCTGCAGGTTGTTTATCCACTGCAAAAGCAGATCCATGCCATGGACGGTCAATGCTTTGAACAAGTTCATGGCACATGCAGATGACGCTGTGGTGCCACGTCCCCGTGGTGTACCGACTGCCGTCACACAATTAACATGTCGCTAGCCCCGCCCCTGGCCCTGCTCGGCCCCCGGATAGATTTGGATGCCTTGTGGGGCCAGCATATCACGGTTTGGTTCTGGTTCGACACGGCAAAAAGCCAGTGGGTGACCACAGACACCTCGAGAGCTCTGCGCTGTCTGGGTTCCAATGTACCAGTGGAAATGGGATACCGGTGACGATTGGCCACGTATGTGCATATGCATGTTGAACTTCTTCCGTACCATACGTAGACAACCGTGCTAATCGTCGGTGTGCTTATGCAGGGCCATTTTGTGAGCTCTCTGGGCGAATGTGGGGATAAGGAGACGGAGACAGAGGTGCTGCTGCTGGAGCACGACGTGCCACACCAGCCCTTCAGCCAGGCCGTACTTGCATGCCTGCCCCCTCCCACGTTCAGCATCACAGCAGAGGTACGCATGAGACGTGTGACGATATGTCAATTCCTCGATTGAGTTCAATTCTTACGCCTGCAGTGTGTTGGTGTGCTTGGTCGTGCATGTGAGAATCCTTTACTTCAATGTTCTTTATTACAAGGCCCACGGGCCACTGGTGGCCCCTGGGTGGCCTTTGGTGTGGCCCACGACGTGTGGCCCCCGACGTATAGGCCCCCGACAATAGACAAATGCGAAAACACCCCCCATCATCATCGTGCTGTCAAACTTCAATAGTTTCAAGATGTTTGGCCTGCGTAGAATACCTTCTAGAGGGCCTCTCTGGAGCTCTCCCTCCAGTCGAGGTCCTTCCGCTGCACTGGCATGAACGAGAAGCCACGGGGCTCTACACCTTTACCGCAGACCGTATATAGAAAAGCCGTCGACCTGAAAGAAAGTCGATGGCTCGGACACATCATCGTAAGAAGAGAGGAAATTCACATCGGAGGAAGGAAGGCAACGGACTTATGGAAGCACCAGGGCGGAGACCCAAGAGGCAGGCCTCGAGAGATGCGGATCAAAGTGGTGAGCCAGGATGTGGAGGACTCTGCAGTGGCCGTGGAGATGGTCCAGTACAGAAATGAATGGAGCAAGGGGACTACAGACTTTTCTCCTATAACGCTGTACTTGCGTTCCTGAAGAACACCGAATTGTGGAAAAATCGCATAATTAATAATATAGGGTAAAGGACAGTCCGCAAATACGTGAGATGCGTACGCAGGCTTAACAAAGACTTTGGGTACGTGAGTAGCATCTAGAAGCATCCAGCATCATCCCGCTGTGTGATGCTACACCGAGGCAACCGTACAACCGCTTATTCTGCCTCGCACAACGCAGTTCTGTTCACTCGATCGCCTTTTATCCAATTCACATCCATGTTATGAAAAAAATGTGTTCCCTAATGCATTCATCGCATTATATCTAATTCACGATATGAAAACACGCAGAGTCATAGGAGAACGGACTGTACTTTCAAAATATTCAGTCGCCTATTGAGAAGATAGAACGCCATTAGAATGAAGTTGGTTTACCCATGTATGGCTCACCCTGTGTTTTGGTTGTTGGAAGGCAGCGTTTTGTTGAACCTGGTGCTGTGTGTGTCCCGTACAAGGACCAGGCTGGCAGGGAGGACCTCCGTGCATTGTCCATCTGCAGCGTGGATCCTCCAGGCTGCACAGACATCGACGATGCCCTACACTGCAAACCGCTCGACAATGGGAACACCGAGGTATTCATTTGGTGGTGGTAATCGTGGTCACGGTCGCGGTAATTCGTGCCTATTCCTTTCATGGTTTTGTCAATGCTAGCGGAGATGACAAGGGGAGTTTAGTGGCACAATGATAAGTGCACTGCACATTCATCCTGTCAAGCTGGTTTAGATTCCCAGTCATGGCTAACACCGGTACAGAGTGATATCTAAAAAAACTACCCAAGTTCTCCCCTTCACCAGCTGCATTGACCATCGTAATAAAGCAAGGTCAAATGACAATCGCGACCTATTATGGCATGGAGAAGCCCTCATCCTACAGTGGATTGACAAAGGGGTGGACAATATTCCTGTTTTTAAGTTTCCAAACATTGTTGCCTTAGTGCCCGTATTCTTGGTCTCTGCTCAGCTCAGGACTGACTTCAACATGGCTCGGTTCTGGCTTGATCTGCTCCGTTGCCTCCAAAGAAGCATGAGTGGCTCAGCTGTGCCTTGGCTCACGCTCAGCTCACGGAAATTCTGAGCGTGGCTGGGAGCATGCAGAGATATACGAGGAGGCACAAGGGACACAGAGGCTCAGGGCTGGAACCATGCTTAGAGGCAGCTCTGGTTTTAAGCGTTGCTTTGATGTGGCTTATTGAGAATTAGAATATTTATACTGGAGGAATCCGATGAGCTATAAAGCTATTTTTCACATGTCCAGTAGAGGCGGGTAAGAACGTTACAACAACAAACAGTACAAAAACATAATAGTAGTGCAAAGTACAAGAAAGATAAACAAATAACCCAAACACAAACAAATACAACGAAACCATCCCCATCCTACCAGGCAAAGCCCACTGAGGTATTGATTTATTTTTGATTAGTGAACTAGCCACAAATGAATAGCTCAACAAAGTGGCCCATCATTTGGACATTTATAGCAGCCAAAATAATAGAAATAATCTCAATGCATGTTGCGCGAGAGCCAAGCCTGAGCCAAGCCATGGCTAAGACCCCACTGGCCTAAGTGTCCACGTCACTGGCCGAATGCCTGGTTCACAATGAATGCACCAGGTAGTAATGGATGTGCATTTCATTTAATATTATTGTGCTTTGGTTGGAGTGGCTATGGTGGAGGTTATGCATGCATGTGGAGTGAGCGACTTCCGACAGACGTCTAGTAGAAGGCTTCTTATTTATTAAAAGCACACAGGGCGATACACTTTGTAATGCGGCTACACCTAGGCTGTACAAGCACGCAGCCCATCTCCATCCTGCGTAGCTACGCTGGCTGGTTGACGAGCGTAGCGGCGGAGACAGAGCTGCTCTTGCAGAAGAACCAGCCACGTGGTCGAAGACGAAGAGATGACGACGGTAGCGACGCAACCAGGACCCAGACCCCACGCTAACAGCCCCGAAGCTCTGATTCGGTGCTCTTTATATCTGCCTGGAGTGGCCAAGCTCCACCTCTGGCCACGCCCCCTTTCTAGAACCTTCTAGGCCCTTCGGGATGGTTCCCGGAGCTTCTCGACTGACTCCGCCGTTGACCTTTACCCCAGATACGCCCCTTCATAATAAGGCGTTATGTAATGCAGCTATAACCTTAATTACCCTTACAGGCCGGCAGGTATCACCCTGTCATTACACATCCATGCATGTGAGGGTGGTGACGGTGTATTAATGTGTGTTCTAGGTTGGGGTACACATCGCCGATGTGAGCTACTTTATCCGGCCGGGGAATGCCTTGGATGAGGAGGCATCTCTGCGTGGTACCACAGTTTACCTGTGTGAGAAGGTAAGATGTGGATTTCTTCTTGCCACAATATCAAGTGTTTTACGACCCGCCGATTTCATCCTTTCATTCTTAACTTTACGACATGATGTAAAATATTATGATGTAACGATCATCGCGGTACCAGTTTCCCCACAACTGTAATTGTATTTGACATTTTCACCACATTTTTTTGCGTGCTTTTCAGTACTTCCCGTGTGAATAACGATAACTTAAAAATGAATTAGAATTAAAAAATGTGCAACAACAATGCTGAATATCTCTCATGATGTTTTAAACGAGGTGATTTTTGCGGATTTCTTATCATATGATGTACCGTGACATCATGAGCGGCAGGCTATCGGCGCAGTGGTAACACTCGTGCCTTGCAGCAAGGAGACGCTGGGTTTGATTACTCAACTCTTGTGCCTTTTTGCTTGCAGTTTTGTTTGTCCTCCCCCCTGTTAGTGAATGGGTTTCCTCTGGATTCATCAGATTTCCTCTAAATAAAACCCATACAATCTTAAGTGGCATTCGCGAAAACATCCCTTTGCTGAACACTTACCTGCAGGTGACTTAATCATGTGTGGGTTTGCTTGCAAAACACTCGTTGAGTTGGTGCATATGTATTTGCCAGATTGTGTTTATTGACAGAGAAGTGGTTGCGTTTATGTGTTTGTGCGCCTGCAGAGGATTGATATGGTGCCAGAGTTATTGAGCTCAAACCTGTGTTCCTTGAGATCCAACGTCGACCGGTGAGATGCACCAACAACTGTGAACTCGCAAGTGCGCACATTGCAACCCATACTCAGCAGCTAACGTGCGTTAGCTGCTGAGGATTGATGCCCGACTTGGTTGCCTTTCCATGTAGATTTTGTATGTTCTCCCCCTATTTAGCATGGGTTGACTCCAGGTTATCAGGTTTCCTCTCATCGCTAACATAAACGTGTTATTACTACTATGATCCTTAACCAAGGAAAGCCTCACTGAATCTCATAACTTCGGGAGGGTACTGCAAAGCTTTTGCAGTCGAACAATGGTTGCTACGTATATATTCCAGTTGAGTCATTTGTAACAACCCAAACCGGTATTTGGCCAAACATCCCGCTGCTGAAAGAATGACTCGACTACCAAAAACTTGGCAAGACCCTCCTGAAAAAGAGTCTCGAGACTTTGCGAGGCTTTCCTGAGTGAACACCCTGCACCAGTCCAATGTCGACGACTCCGCCACTCGACGGTGAATGGCCACGATGCATGTGCTGTGCGCGTGCAGGCTGGCGTTCTCGTGCATATGGGAGATGACTCCAAAGGCTGAGATCGTGAGTACACGTTTTACCAAGAGCATCATCAATTCCAAGGTGAGTTCCCCCCCCCCCCCACAGACGTTCAGTTTTTGTAAAACTCTCGTTTGCTTTCACGTGTATTGTATCGGTGCCTTGCTATGTTAGTGCAGTTGAGGTTTCCGGATGGCTGAGAGGTCAGAGCGTTGAGCTTGCACCTCTGGGTTCACAAGTGTAGCGAGATGAACCGGGTTCACAAGTGGTAGTATGTATGTTGAACTTCTTTTGCACCATACGTAGCCAACTGTGCTAATCGGAGGTGCGAGGTAGGACATGAAAGTAGTGAGTTGATGGTCTCTGTCCAGTCAACAATCACTGCACAAAACACAGAACATGCCAATTCGTCACGAGTACAGCACACCGGTGTGTTGTACCAGTGACGAATTGGCCACGTTCTGTTTATGTTACAACCCTTACTAGTTGGCTGTGTCGGGTGGTGGCGGGTTTAACGACACATTTACGTATTTACACAATCTAACCCAAAAAACCTGTATTATGGATGATATTGGTCACGAAAGCCTATGTGTTAAACTCACTGCACAAAAGACCACCAAATTACATTGCACTAAATTTGGTTAAATTCCAGCTTTGAGAATTAAAAAAATATAAATTTTGCTGTCTTTGGGTGAGCGTAACCCTCAGTGGTCATCGGGCGCCACGTAGACATCTGTTGAGTTCTGGCTTGGGCTTGGATCAGGCGTGGGCATTGTGTAATTGCGAGGACCCCATGGTTCACCCGTAGTGTGTTCATCGTATCCCCGCAGGCGTCTTTGACGTACGCAGAGGCTCAGCTAATGATGAACGACGCCGGGCGGAAGGACCCGGTCACCAGCCGCTTGCGTGGCCTCAACTCCCTGGCCAAGATCCTCAAGCAGAGGCGCATTCAAAACGGGTAACTCATTGTCAAGATCCTCATCCCCTCCACCGCCACTGGAGCGATGAGCAGTATTAATGGGTGCACCACATTTAGTCGATCGGCAGGTCGCCTGTGGCGCGGTAAAGTGTGGTTACTCCCGTGTCTTCTAAGACATCCGGCCAGCGTGGAAGAGTAGGCTAAAATACATTGAAAGGGACTGTAGAAGGGTGTATCTCTAGAGGGGCCGCCTCTTATGGGAGCACCCTTCTTCCAGCAGTGGCTTGAGCAAGCAATTGCAAGGCTGCACCTGTTGCTTTTTTGACCCCATGATGCATGAGGCTTGGGTGAATACCATGCACAAACAAGTGTTACAGGATTCATACTCAGGTTTTTTTTCGGTAAAGTCACGTAGGTAAAACTATAAAATAAAATAACAAGTAAATTAAATCACGACGTTTCGGGCGCAACACAAGCGTCCTTCTTCAGGTGGGACAACCACAGCCAGAAACAATTGCTGAAGTGGGCAAAAAAGGGCTGTTGTAACAAGAGGCTATATAGGTAAGAGAGTGGGGGGGAGCAAGGGGGGAGAGATAGAGAGGGGGGGTGTGGGGTAGGGGAAGTGGGGTGCTGCTAGAGGGATTAAAGGGGCGAGCACGGCAAAATGCCGGGGGGGGGTGGAAAGTGAGCGGGGCTGGGAGTGGGAGGCTGAAGAAGCTGGAGATGCGGAAATGAAGGCAATAATAAAGAAGTTAAGGTTTTACCTAGTTAATAACATCCTTCTAGATTGGAGTGTTACAGGCTGCTGCGGGGCTACATTGTGGGCAAGAGGACAATGCAGTGACATAAATTGTTTTACTCTACTTAATGCTCCCATGTCTGTGCTCCCCCACCTTTGCCAACGCGTACTGACCACCACGGTTAAGTACGGTAAAACCACCCCACGACCCGCATGGCATGGGGTGGCCCTCATCCAGCAGTGGATTGACTTAGCGAGCTGTGCATGTTCAACTCAAATATCTGAGTTTGTGAAGTGTCTTATATTAAGATTCTGTGTTGTTTTGGCTGGACATGATAATCGCTCATGTCCCTTCTTCACCCGTAGGGCATTGACTCTGGCATCCCCTGAGGTCCGATTCCACATGGACAGCGAAACCCACGACCCGATCGACCTGCAGACCAAGGAACTCAAGTGAGTCTCGTCAACAAGACACCTCCCATGACTGCAATCCGACTGTTGTGCAGATCTCTCTATCAGAATCAAAATATATATTTCTACTGGAAGAATCCGATGAGCTATAAAGCTCTTTTTTCACAGATGTCCAGTTGGGGCAGGTCACAACGTTACAACAACAGACAATACAAGCACACGTTAGGATTGCAAAGTATTGGAAAGGTAAACAAATAACTTAAACAAATATACAAATACAACTAAACTATTTTTATCTTACCAAGTAAAACCCTGACCACAAATGATAGCTGAACAAAGTGGCTTATCACGTGGGATATTTATTATCAGCAAAATAATCTAAGATAAAGATTCTTGACCCTTGTGGTTGATGTGTTGTGGTGGCGGAAACTGGTGCGTGTACACAGGGAGACCAACTCGATGGTGGAGGAGTTCATGTTGCTCGCCAACATCTCCGTGGCGGAGCGCATCGTAGACGAATTCCCCGAGTGTGCGCTTCTCCGACGCCATCCAGCGCCTCCGCCTTCCAACTACGACATCTTGGTGAAGGCGGCGAAATCAAAGGTAGAGTTAGAACCCCTTTTAACGACTACCCTTGTTAACTAATCGCTTAACAACGGGCCTCCAATGTGTAGGCTTAACCGACCATTTCTCTGTTAACGACGGGCTGTTGTAGGTACAGTAAATATGAATTAATGCCACATAGCAAGGAAAAAATAAAATAATAAAAATATAAAACAATAAAATTCTCACGACGTTTCGACTGCAACACAAGCAATCATCATCAGGTGTGAAAACCACAACAATAAAATTTGAAAAAAGTGGCAGTTATTTTTAACGTTAGCACCACGGAGAGAGATTTGACAGTTTGTTCAGATGGACGAGTCCATCTATGTTCGGAAAAGAGGAGGGGGGAGACGAAAAATAATGGATGCGGTCTGAAAGCCACCTTAAGCGTGATCAATCAATTAAGACCCGAAATGGTTTATGAAATCTCTCTCCGTGGTGCTAACGTTAAAATAACCGCCACTTTTTTCAAATTTTCTTGTTGTGGTTTTCACACCTGATGATGATTACTTGTGTTGCAGTCGAAACGTCGTGAGAATTTTATTGTTTTATACTTTTTATTATTTTATTGTTTCCCTTCTACGTGAATTTACCGAAAGAACCAAGAATATGAATCCCTGCAGTCACGAAAACTTTAAATCAAAATGAATGAATGCATTTATTAACAGTGTTTATTTTAATATGATGTGGTTATAATGTTAGTATCTTTATGTATTAATATCCATTGTTTAAATATTATAAAGTACGTTTTTTGGGTGAACAAGGGAAACTTTCGATGCTATCGGAACGAATTAATCTTTTAACACGTATTTCCTATACTCGCTTAATGACCAAATCCTTTAATGCTCTTTAAGAGGGATTCTACTGTCTCTAGATTGCTGTTAACCTTCCATCAATATCATCCTCCTCGCAAGGAATTCAGAGGTCGCCGGGTGGCTCAAATTTTTGTTTGAGGTCTTTTGGTTTAACCGGGTGATAACTCAAGAGACCATAATAGTCTCATTTGCAAGGGTCACCTGGGTCACCCTATGACCCAGAGATTACAGCTGGGACCCTGGCTTCAAAATCCAGCAGCCGCATTGAACATACTGTGTTATCAAGTGTAGGGAGTTGAAGGACTCAGCTCGTTTCCCAGCTACTCCACAGAAATAAGCAACAAAAAACCATCACGATAAATGTAGTACTGTATTTAATTTTAGATAAATTCCAGCACTGAAATGTTGAAATATCAGGTCGACTTATTGTGATGAACATTATGCTCAAAATGGGTGGGAATGTGCTACCCCCTACTGTGAAGCAGAGGTGTCTTGAAACGATGTCAGTATTGGCCTGAGCGAGCAATTGCAGGGCTGCACTTTTTACCTTTATCTTGAGATGTAGCCGTATAGTTTCCACTCGCCCTTAGAGGCAGAACAACTCAAAAGGTGTGACGAACCACAGACAACGCTGGAAGGCAGCCAGGCACTGTGCCAGATGTAGATTAATCCACTTGCTGTACTGCCTTCTCCTGGCAAGCCAGGTTATGGAAACCTGAATGCCCACAGGAAGTGCGCTGAATAACGTTTTCTTTCCAATACACCACAACCCTTGCTGCTTCCCCAGCACTGAACTACAAGCCACGTGCGGGATAGTCACCTCACAAACGCCGGTGTGCCCGATTTTTTTGCGCAGAACATCGAGATCCAGGTGGACTCGGCTAAGGCGTTGGCCGAGTCCCTGGACCGGGCGGCGGTGCCGGGAGCGCCACCATACCTCAACACTCTGCTGCGCATCCTGGCCACACGCTGCATGATGCAGGCCATCTACTTCTGCTCCGGCATGGAGCCCGACACCCACCACTACGGGCTCGCCACCGCCATCTACACCCACTTCACGTCGCCCATTCGACGGTGACGTGCTCTGGCGTCAGGCACACGCGTGAAATCGACCTTCGCGATTATTGAGGAGACTATGTTGTTGTCTTGGTGTGGTCTGGGATTGTGCTGCCTTTCCCAAGTTTAAGAATGTATTTAATAATTGATGTACTTATGCAATGTTAACTTGTCATTATGGCACACCTCCGATTAGCACGATTGGCTACGTACGGTGCGAATGAAGTTCAACATACAACTTGTATATCTTTTTTCTATTATTTACTTTTAGTGATTTGTTTACCTTTCCTATTCTTAGCACTCCTATCATCTACCTACTGGACATCTGTCAAAAAGAGCTTTTATCGCGAATCGGATTTCTCCAGGATAAAGATTCAGATTTTGACTTATTTTTCTAAAAGGTCCTATAAACGGGAAGTTTGGCCAATTCCTTAAATGGTTATTTGGCTTGTGTTGGAGAAAAACTAGAGGATCCGGAGAACACCAACGCCTACAAGGAGGGTGACAGTGTTCCACGTGCAGAATCAAGAATCCATTGCCGTGTTGCAGCGGCGGCCAAAAGTGAATTGCAATTCTGCCATGGATCGCTAACGATTTTGTTGTGGATCTTAAATAAGAACACAGATATGAGCAGGCAGCAATTTGCGTTACATCTGATGACAAATAAAAAATCCTCAACAAAGAATTAAATTCATACATTAACAAAGATAATTTCCACCAGCAGATGGTGCTAGAACGTGGTATGTCCAGAGTACAGTATTCTATCACAGCGTTAAATCCATCTGAGTCATTGTTTGCGTAGCTTTCTAGTGGATCGTGAAACCCGCTGAGATCCACCAGAATGAATCGCGGTGCTTGGTGGATTAATACCGCTGCTCCGTTGGCATCTCGTGGCCATACCGCAGCCTGTATCTACTGTAAATGTAATCATCATATTAAATAGAGGCTACAACAAATGTGAATATTGTTGTTGTTGTCTCCCTGTACCGTTACAGATACTCGGATGTGATTGTGCACCGGCTGCTGGCCGTGTGCGTGGGCGCCGACCCCACGTACCCGGCGCTCACCGACAAGCAGAAGCAGCAGCAGCTCTGCAACAACCTCAACTACCGCCACAAGATGGCGCAGTACGCCCAACGCTCGTCTGTAGCTTTCCACACGCAGGTGGGAGGCGGAAGTGTGGGCCACGTGGAGCTTGCACGGCGTGTGCTTAGGCACCTGATAATGAGTCCATTCGTCTCTTGAAAACCATTTTTAAGGTCACGAAAGCAGGCATCGTATTGTGCGTGTAGTAAGAATCAATTGTTTTCTATTCACACGCTTACGTGTGGTGGTGCCGTGGCTGTACTGGTTGGCTACACTTGACATTGCTTTTCAGCATTCTTCTGTGTTTGCTGAAAAACCTCGTCACTTGGCACATTTGCCCATGATGTGACAACTTTATTTGATTGGCTCTGTCAGGTGATGGAGGATTATAGTCAATACAATTGACATTGTACCTTCACGATTGAACTCAAAATAATCCCCATGACATGATGCCAATAGCACAACTGGAATAAATTAGCGGGGGGATGCGGAAAATTACCTTAAATTTTGTTAAGTAATTATGGGCTTGGTAAGTGATGCGCGTGTGTCTGCTCTTGGCCACGTAGCGGTGATTAACGGCTGTTGTTGTTGTGGTCTCAGTTGTTCTTCAAGAGCAAGGGAGTGGTGAGCGAAGAGGGCTTCGTGCTGTTTGTGCGCAAGAACGCCGTGGTGGTGCTCATTCCCAAGTACGGCTTGGAGGGGACGGTTTTCTTTGACTCCAAAGATCTCAAGCTCAACGTTACCTTCGACGAGGAGGTAGGGCATGTGTTCACTTAACCGGGAGGCATTGGCATTTCCCGAACGGCTGAATTCTGCATTTAAACCCAGGACTGGCTTAATGCACTGGGACCCAAGCCCCCTGACCATCTCTCTACGATTAGGTTTCTATCAGACACACAGACACTTGGTTTAAGGTGGAAGAACGCAGTGAGATACGAAGCTCCGTTTTTTTTGCCATTTGGCAGTGTGGACTATTACAGAGGAAGTTACACCGGTGGATACATTAGAGCCGGATGGCTCACAGGGCTATACCAAAATAAACTGAAACTGAATTAAATGATGTAAATGCGTTTCAAATATAAAACGGTCACAATTAAATTTGCTTTGGAAATAACTGCCATGACGGAGCCCGTATTGTCACGGAGAGGACATCACATTAAAAATGCAGTAAAATCCCTCAGATCCGGAAGAATTATAGAGAAAATCTAATGCTTTCTGTAAACAATGAGAAACTCGAAGGGCAGAAAAGTACTTGTAGAATAAAAACAAATGAGGGAAATAGTAGTTGATGCAAAAAGTGATCTCTAGATGGCAAAAAGCACATTTGTGATCAGTGGATCCGGTCCTTTCCAGCATGCCTTGTATGCCGCATTACATTGTCACTCTGCGTGGATAATGCACACAGCCTAATTTGGACCAGAAGCTCAAAAGGGTCAACATTTGCAGCCATATTTTAGGTATGTTCTTAACTGCAATTGTACACTCCATATAACCTAAGGGGGGTTGCATCTACTCCTTAATGATGGCCAAATAAGGCTTTAAAATTCCTTGGCTGGCCCGCACATCACGATCCCTCGGTTGGTTTGGTCATTGCAGCCATCGGCTTCTCATGCCTGGTTTTCAGCTCGCGGTGAGGTGGCCCAAGCGGTATTGCATTCGCTGTGTGTTGTGGAGGTTTGCGTTTCAAACACGGTGGCCACTCCGGTTAATACTGTGGTGTGTATTAAGCGTAAAATATTTACAGGCTATCCGCTTTAACAGTGGACGTTAAAAGATCCTGTAACGTTATTCGTGTGCCAGCATCATGGTCCAAGGTTGGCAAATTACATGCAAATTACTTATTTGGGGAGCACATATTAATCGTTCGCCTCCTTTTACAAAAACGTAGCAGTGACCTTGAATGCAAACGTTTTGAGAATCAGTGAGGCTTTTCTGAGTGACCCTTGTAATTGTATGAATAATAACGTTGGGTTCACGTCAATCCGTACTTGTATGCAGGGCACTTGGCAGAGAGCAGTCAGCGGTAGTGTAGCGGTTAGCGTTCTGTGCTACAATCCTGGCGACTTGGGTTCGATTCCTTCGCACGGTCAACACCAGTGATGATTATCTGAACCGGTCCTGGGCCTCCCCTAGGTTGACTCGGAACTCAATTGAATGCCTGGTGCGGTGTGTAAACATCGCCACTGGGGAGACAAAGGCGGCCGGGCATGGCGCTGGCAAACCACCCCCTTGTGTGCCGTGCCGGCCTTCATCTGTGCTCCTCGCTAACAGCACTTGCCCCAACAGTCTGTTAAGGCTACATTAGAGATGTCTTTGTGTTTTGTGTAGGGCCTCACACTGTGCGTGGAGGGCATCGCGCTGAACATGTTCGACCGCGTGCGCGTGTCGCTGGATTCGTCCAACCTGCAGCACCAGCGGATCCGCATGCACCTCGTCCGCCCGGAGGTACTCACCGTGCGGCGCGACGCGCAACCTCGGAATACCACCGATTTATATTGTGACCATGCTGCTGTTGCTGCTTGCTGCGCCAGCAGTAGTGCACAAAAAACAAACGCTCGCCGCATCGGAACGTCAGCGGGCCGAAAATTAATGACACAAGCCACAGCATAGCGCTTGTTGCCATGCAACCCAAACTGTGGGACCGTATAGTAAACCCATAGAGACACAGAGATACATAGGAGATACAGAGAGACCCATTATGATTCCTAGAGATTCATAGAGACTCATACAGATACATAGCAGTGCATTAAAAACAAGCTCCTGTACGATTGTGGCCATGCAACCCAAACTATGGACCACATTTTACACCACTGTAGTCTGCGCTCCTTCAATGGAGGGGGTGGCAAGATGACACAAACTCTCTCCTGAGGCTCTCCCGTGGCTATCAGACCCATCCATTGGCATTTAGCCCCTGAACTTAATACCCTTATAACACAGGAATAAAATATAAACTCCGGTCTTGGATGGAAAAAATATATGTATAGCTAGCATTTTGAGCTGCAGTCTGTTGTCCTATACCTCCTGTAACTGGCAAATTGGATATAACGCGATGATGAACGTATGAGGGAACGCATTTTTTTGTATAACGCGGATCTGAACTGGATTTAACTCGGTTGAATGAATGGAACTACGTCGCGCGATTAGGAATAAGCGGTTGTGTAACGGCTGCCTCGGCGTAGCATCACACAAGGCGGGATGCTGCTGGATGCTTCTAGATGCTACCCACGTTCCTTAGTCTTTGTTCAGCCTGTGTTACGCATCTCACGCGTTATTGCGGAATGCGCTTTACCCCATATAATATATATTATTTATTATAACACGATTTTTCCAAAACGCGGTGTTCTTGAGGTACGCAACTACCGGATTATAGAACAGACTGTATATCCATAGCCTATGGATACTATCCCTACCTATATCAGTTGTGACTGTCCGTGTGTTTAAATCCAGCTTGAAAACGTCGTTATTAATTGGCTTTTCCTGGATTCTGATTGGTTATTACTGTGAGGGGAATCATTATGATTAGCTTTTATTACATTTTGCATGCTGTGTAAAGTGTCAGTATCACTGTCATTATTGTTATTATCGGCTTTTACTTTATTTCTATTGGCTTGTATCTATACTTGAGTAGTTTTTTTAATGTCCAGTGCTTTTTTGAGATATTTCGATATCCAAGGTGCTGTATAAATTAGATTTTTATTATGGCCCTAGTTCATTGCACAAGAAGGGCCATTATCTGAAGCGTGACCTATTTAAATGATCGTTTGGGGCTGTTGTTGATGAATGCGAGTTCTCAAAATACCAAGCTAAGTCAGGGTGTGGGAGCCTTGGTAGATATCAGATGTCTTAACAAAACTCCATGAGTCTGTTCTGCATGGGTTTCCTCCGGGTTCTCTGGTTTCCTCCCATATCTAAAAAGAATCATGCGTTGAAACTGGTATTAAGGTAGTTTACGTATCGCCATGGGCGGCAGGGTGGCACATTGGTAAACCCTTGCGTCTTGCAGCAAGAAAACTGGGTTTGATTCCCAACTAGAGTGTTACTGTGTGGAGTTGTCATCTTCTCTCCCCCTGTTCCTCAAAAGTCTTCAGACTTGACGAAGTTTTTCAGTGTTAATAAGTGTAATAATAACGTATCACTTGTGTTGGAAATACTCGCATGTGTGTGTGTGAGAGCATTGGTGTAGTGGTTAGCACGCTGCGCTATGAACCCGGCAACCCAATTCCCACTCACCGCCAACACCAGTGAGGATTATCTGAACTGCTGTTTTGCCTACCCAAGGTCAACTCTTTCTTAAATGAGTACCTGGTGCAGTGTGTAAACATCAGCACTGGGGAGAGGTGTTGGCCACTTACCCCCTCGTGGGCCATGCCGCCTAACAGCAGCACAGTCTGTTAAAGGCTTATTTGGGTGACTATCTTCGTTGTACGTTTGTGCCATTTGTGTGTCCGCTGTCACAGATTCCAGGCTACAACCCTGCGGAGTCCACCCCATGGGGCTCGCCTTCTCCCCGGCCTAAGAAACCCAGACAGCACTAGTGTATCGTGGATGCGGTGTCAACAAGATGTCGGAGGAGGTGCATGAGTGGGCACACACTCTGGGTTTTACATCTGCAGAGTTAATTAAGTGTACATTGTTCTCGCAAGCAGAGGTGAACAATTGAAAAAAAAGCAGTGGCGGTTATGAGAAATGTTACCCTGAAGTAACAGACTCTGAACTTGCAATCCAGAGGTCACCGGTTCTTCGTTCTCCTGTCGCAGCGGTTCAAATGGTAGTACAATCAGCCAATGAAGGTGTATACGCGTCAAGATGTATGAAAGGTTTAGGATATCTTATGCCCCACTTCTTTGCCAGCCAAGACACTGACCCCCTTGTGATGAAGGTGATTTCACAAAAATATTGGTTACTGAATCGGTGGTGTTTATTGACTAACGCAGCAGTGTCCAACCCACAAAGCACTGTGATCCATTCTGGTATATCTCAACATGTTCCGTGATCTACCAGCAATATATGACCAACAGTTACCCGGATGGATTTAACCGACTAATAGAACACTGTAGACATGCCAAGTGCTAGTGCGATCTATTGGTTTAAGATATATATTATTAATCCATTAATTCTTAGTCGGGGATTTTGTTTTGCCATCTGCTATAACAAGAATTGCTTTATATTAGAGGTGTTAATTCCTATTTGTCCAGAGATCCACAATCAAATCTTTTGCGATCATCCACCCATGGATCGCGATTCACATATCGGCTACCACTGATCTAACAGTTGAAAACCAGTTTAACACGTAGGCTTTCGCGACCAATATCCATAACACAGGTTTTTTGGGTTAGATCGCGTAATAAATATTTAAATGTGTCGGTAAACCCACCACCACCCGACACAGCCAATTCGAAAGGTTTGTCACATTAACAGAACGTGCCAATTCGTTACTAGTAACATCACACCAGTGTCTTGGAGAGCAAAGCCCCAACATTTACAATCTGAGTACAATGTTTCACCAGTAATTACAACCAGCTTCATCAGGCGACAGCCAGATTCGTGGAGAATCCTCGTTCCTTAATGCGCATGCATAATGTGTGTTGATTAACATATAAATAACCCAATCGGCAATGGATACCCGTAGTCATATGCATTCATTGATTCCCCTCCCAATTCGCGAAAGAAGTGCTCACAAGTGATGGCTGTCGCTTGATGAAGCTAGTTAGTGCTGGGGAAATGTTGTACTTAGATTGTAAATGGTGTGGCTTTGCTCTCCAACACACTGGTGGACTGTACTAGTAACGAATTGACATGTTCTGTTTATGTGACAAACCTTACTAATTGGCTGTCGGGTGGTGGTGGGTTCAACAACACATTTATATATTTAAACGATCTAACCCATAAAACGTGTATTATAGTTGAAAACCTACAATTGTGCCAAGTTTGGCCTGTCGGAGTGGGCCATTAGGGTGGCCACTCGGAGGGCAAAGCTCTGGGGAATCCGAGCAAGAGCTTCGAAGTATGATTGTGCACGGTGACACCCGCAGGGGTCTCGTGATGGATGGCAAATGGAAGATATTTTTTTATCGCGAGAGGATTCCCTGCAAGGGATGTTAGGTTACTTATTCTTGTGAGGATGCCATTTACTGTATGAAGGGGCAGCGGTCAGCTGCATAGAACAGAGTATAAAATTCCCCGAGCTGTTGCTGTTTAAATCGTCGGTTTAATGAAGAATTTCACCTCAAGTATTTTTTACACAGCTACACCACCCCTCATCGGACTCTGTGCAATCACACAAGGAATGTTTTTGGAAAAAATGTCGGTGTCAGAAAATTTTAAGGTTTAATCGTTTACAAATGCGCATTTCGTTACAGCTTCTCTTGTCCTTTAGACGTGCAAAGATAATTTCTGACAAAATATTGACACGTTTTCAAATTGTTTCGTAAATGGTTATAACTTTGCTCACGTATATACAGTACTTGGGCAATAATTCTGAGCTCCTGGAGTAGTGGTAAAGATTTAAGGGAG
Source organism: Petromyzon marinus (assembly GCF_048934315.1). Classification (NCBI taxonomy): domain Eukaryota; kingdom Metazoa; phylum Chordata; class Hyperoartia; order Petromyzontiformes; family Petromyzontidae; genus Petromyzon; species Petromyzon marinus. The sequence goes on along the minus strand of NW_027423677.1, from coordinate 1,599,557 downwards.
TTGATGTCTTTGCGACTTTGTGTAAATGTGTTTTACATTTTTTAGCTGAATCGTATATTCACAAGCATGTACACATGAGTTATACGCGTTTATATACAAAATTAAACCGATTTCTTTTCCATGCATCTGTTATTTTGGTTACTTTAAGTTACGTTTTCCACTGCTGGATGAACATCTCGCCACGTGATGTTGGATGTCAGGTTTAGTTTGACCATACTTCACCATGCTGGTCACTGTTGGATGATAATAATGTCCACTTGCAATGCACCACCGCGCAGTATTCACTCGCCTTCGAATCGAGTCCTGCACCGCCGTTTCACATGCAAATTTGATTCTCAATCCCTGGGCCAACTTGCTCCTGATTAGCATGCGATTTGCCACATTTCGGAGGTGATTAAATGCGCCGGCTTCCAGGCTTGTTGAGCCGCTCGGAGCCCAATTAACGAAAATTGTTGCCAAAGCAAAAGCGTGAGCTCGAATGTTTGTCCGTGTTCTTTTCAAACCACCAGTCGAACGCCGGCCTCTGCCCACTCCGACCGTGCGCAGGCCCTGGCCGTCGGGGAGGCCCTCATGGTGCCTCACGGCAAACGTGGGGCCCGGGTGGGCGCGTCGACGGTTGATCGCGTACAGGCGGTGCAACTCCCACAAATGAAACATCACACCTTGCTGATCTCGTGTCCAGGAGCATAAACGATCATCACGCAAACTCCGGTCATCCTCGCAGCAGCAGCTCTTGGCCATCGAACAAAGACGATCACCGCTTCCTTCCGATATTAGAAGCCACGAGCTATGAACGACTCGGAGGTTCGAGCAACCACAGCCGAGTGGGAAGGCAGCAGCAGCCCAGGCGGTGAGCCAGCTCCAAAATCCCCCAAGCACTGAAGTTCTCGATTTAGTACATTGAAAAACACGACGGTAAGTGAAACAACGTAAATCGAAACCAATTTTGCCATTCACTTGAGGGGCCGTCCATAAATGACGTCACGCAATTTTTGACCTCTCGTCACTCGGCGTCACAAAAAGTCAGACCCCCCCCCCTCAAATATGACGTCACAAAGCTCTGCCCCCCCCCAAAACCATATTTCCATTTTGAAAATAAAACATGCTTCAACTATTGTCATTGTAGTGCGTGGCGCTGTACTAATGTTCTAGGAGTGTTATAACAATTAGTGTTATAACAATTCTATACTTAAAGTTTCGCATTTTGATGTGACGTCACATTTCTCAAACCCCCCCCTCCCCCTCGTCACAAATGTCTGAACCCCCCCCCCCCCCCCCCCCGAGGTGCATGACCGCGTTACCGTGTTCATTCTGTGGTGAAGGGATGAGGAAAAGGAAGAGGGAAAAGCATCCAGTGTCGCCGCACGCAGGCAACGTGTTTATTACACAGTGGTCAAAATATAAAAATGCATATATATGTAGTGGGTTCCACGGACACTGGAGACGTCTTTAGAGGCAACACGGTTTATTTGTAACTTTGAACAGAACTCCCCTTAACTCCCACTATCTAGGGAGGTACAGCCTCCGGGCTAGCGTGCCCTCGCACTGATCAAACCTGGCTCTCAGCCCTCTGGCTATCTATGCCCTAGGGGAGGCTAACTGACCCGACCCAGCCAAGGTACGGGTCCTGACCACTGGTCCGAGCTCGGCCCAGCCCTTACAAGGACATCGGACTCGAGGTCCCAGGGTCCTAGCTAGGGAGGCTACTCTGACCCGACCCAGCCAAGGTGCGGGTCCTGACCACTGGTCCCCGCTCGGCCCCGACCCTTATAAGGATGTCGGGTCCCAGTGTCCTAGCTAGGCTGGTCTTCTGTTCTTCGTCTTCGGAGCACTGCCCCGAGCTGTCCCAGAGGTGCCCCTTTAATACACCTCTTGGGGGCTCTCCGCCCCCGGTACCGCCCCCTCTCTAGAACCTTCCAGGGGGCTCTGGAAGAACCCCCCAACCCCTCACCTGGGGCCTGGCTGAGGGTGGCACCCCCTATGGGCTTGTGCCCGCAAATGCAGGTAAGTATACCGACGGTATAGGATGTGCATTTATGACGCTACATATATGCGAGAGAGTTTGTGGACAAGAGTCTGCTCTGCGGGAAGCAAGCATTGCCATACGAATGAGATGAGCTCGCGTTTGATGCGGGCAGTCTTGAGGACGACTGTCGACAGGCACGCGTGGAGGCACGCCGTGGTCACAGCGCAGCGCCGACTCGTGTAGGTGGTGATGGCCCAGTTGTAGAGAGGAATGCCGGAACTTGGAGCAGATGTAGCCGAATGTAGGATAGAGCATCTTGAGGAGCGTTGCCCTCGACCCCCTCCGGGAGGCCGTATGGTTTACTTGGCACTCCCGTCCCTTAGAGTCCAGTCTGATGTAGGCCTCCTCAGGTTCCAGCAGCCTGGCTTCGTAGGTCTTCATTGCACCGCTCTGCTCGTCTAGCATAGTCTGAAGGGTCATATGTGGCTGCCTCCTGAAACTTCACCGTCCTGCAAACCTTACTCGACATCTCGTTGAGGACCCGAAGAAGGGCAGTATTCTCTTTGTTTTGTTTTTTACAAAAGGGCTTGTAAGAGCTCTCGTTCCTCCCACCGCGATCTCTGGTGTCAACTTGAACGGGGGGGGGAGGGGAGACAAAGCTATGGCTTTTTTCCCAGGGGATCTGTCTTCCATGGAGCACAAAGATTCAGGCGGAAGGTCCCGTTGGCCTAGCCATGAGGTCAGGCTCGAGTTGCTTACTGAGGACCCTACACTTAAGGAGGCTGTGGATCGTCCTAGGAAGCTCCAAAGTAGAAAACCAGCTTTCCAAGGCCCCCTATAAAGTGCCTGAGTCCAGGTAGAAAAATAGGAAAACTATCAAACAGGAAAGCGAGTGGTTATGTTGGGTCGAAAAAGGTAATGTTCTAATAATGTAGGGGTTGGAGCGGTCATTGCTGCTTACTCGGCCATGACGTCACTGCAACTCGTTTGATTAACACTTTTAAAATAAAAAATCACGACGCGTACTGAACATATTATTCCGAATCGGTTTTACCACCACTACTACCATGACACAGTGGCAAGGCTGGCACATCGCAGTGCAGCTGCTACGCTGAATCATATGAATAAATATAATCAAATCTAGAAATATCCTTTCTGTACCCAGGAGAGCCACATTGAGTCTCGAGACTCATTATTAGCTCCGTGCTGCATTGAGATGTTTGGACAATTTCGAGCATCAGGGTTCGGCACGTAGGAGGAAACCGGAGAAACGCGCAAATGTTGTGAAGCTGGCTTGGTGGTAGAAGTCAGTCCAGAACATTTGGCCCCACACCTATCACTGTAACGAATCAGTGTTCTACGGGGGCATTCTAAGCGAGGACTGATTGTATTAAAATCTACTTTGATCTACGAATCGTAATGTATCAATAATGTTAACGTGTAACATGCCCCACGGTTTTTCTTAATCTGGAAGGAGAGAACAACGGATGATCTGTATGCTGATGATGTTGGTGATGATCTCGTAATGGCTGTTCACTTCGAGGAGTGGGAGAGTCTGATGGTGAACCTGGATCGTGCCAATAAGAGGTAGGGCCTTACCATTTGCCCTACCAAATAAATCAAAGCAGTACCTGCCTTGATATTTTGTATGTCTTCAAGGACTCCACCCCCTCAACTCCGCATGATAGGTAGTTGTGGAAAGAGTGGAGGTATTCCCATATCTGGGCAGTTGTTTATGACCAGCTCCGATTTCAGAGCGGAGGTCTTACTCTGAATTAGTTCAGTGGCATATCCTTTTTTTCAGCTGTTTAGCGCCGTATAAAAGTTACATGGCCTATCACTTCATACAAAGCTCTGGTTCTTTTCTGCCAAACTTGTCCTCTCCCTCCCAGCTATAACCTCCCGAAAGCAACATGTGACCTTTGTTTTGGCGTGACAAACACCAGTGAAAGCAAAACACCGAAAGTGTAATGACTACACATAATGCAAGAATCTCAGTTATATTTCTCAACGGGTATTGAATATGAAGTCCCATGAGTGGTGAAGGTGCATCAGCCTGCAGACCCACAGGTGGCAGCGGTGGATTGGCTTGCAGACGTTGGGGTGGTGGTGGATTGGCCTGCAGACGTTGGGGTGGTGGTGGATTGGCATGCAGACGTTGGGGTGGCGGCGGTAGATCGGCCTGCAGACGCAGGGGTGTCGGTGGTGGATCGGCCTGCAGATGTAGGGGTAGCGGCGGTGGATCTTCCAGCAGTAGCCGACCAGTGAAGTTCTCGAATAAATTTACGCAATTTGCCGAACCTGGTGGCTTTGGCACAGGCGGTGGTGGTGGTGGATCTCCCAGCAAAAGCTGGGGAGGCAGTGGTGCATCTGCCAGCATGAGCTGGGTTGGGATGACAGCGTTGGATCTCCCGGCAGCAGCCGGGGTGGTGGTGGCGGTGTTGGAGATGCCAGCAGCAGCTGGGGTGGCAGCGCTGAATCTGCCAACATCAAGCGCCATGGCGGTGGGGGTGAATAATATGCCAGAAGCAGTCGGGGTGGGGGTGGCGATGCATCTCCCAACAGCATCACTGATGGTGGCGGCGGAACTGCATGTGGCTGCCAGGATGGCGTTGGAGGCAGTGGTGGTGTTGGTGGAGACCGTGGCCTTGGCTTTCTCCAGCTCCTTGAGCTATCGACGCATCATTTCCAACTGCAGATGGCGCTCCACATTCTCCCGTTTGTATACTTGAGTGCAGGGAAATCATCGACAGTTTGGTCAACATTAGCCCCTACACGAGCCTTCTAATCATCGCAACTCTTCAAACTATATCGCTTATATAATGTACATAATTTCAGTCACAACAAAAATTACATATAACACATCGGGGCTGTGAAAATTACGGCTTCGTATTGTCATGCGAACGGTGAGGAATCAGCCCAGAACTACACGGGAGGATCTTGTCAATGATCTCAAGGCAGCTGGGACCATAGTCTCCAAGAAAACAATTGGCAACACACTACGCCGTGAAGGACTGAAATCCTGCAGCGCCTGCAAGGTCCCCCTGCTCAAGAAAGGTCATATACATGCCCGCGTGAAGTTTGCCAATGAACATCTGAATGATTCAGAGGACAACTGAGTGAAAGTGTTGTGGTCAGATGAGACCAAAATGGAGCTCTTTGACATCAACTCAACTCACCGTGTTTGGAGGAGGAGGAATGCTGCCTATGACCCCAAGAACAGCATCCCCACCGTCAAACATGGAGGTGGAAACATTATGCTTTGGGGGTGTTTTTCTGCCAAGGGGACAGGACAACTTCACCGCATCAAAAGGACGATGGACGGGGCCATGTACCATCAAATCTTGGGTGAGAACCTCCTTCCCTCAGCCAGGGCATTGAAAATGGGTCGTGGATGGTTATTCCAGCATGACAAAACACACGGCCAAGGCAACAAGGGAGTGGCTCAAGAAGAAGCACATTAAGGTCCTGGAGTGGCCTAGCCAGTCTCCAGACCTTAATCCCATAGAAAATCTGTGGAGGGAGCTGAAGGTTCGAGTTGCCAAACGTCAGCCTCGAAACCTTAATGACTTGGAGAAGATCTGCAAAGAAGAGTGGGACAAAATCCCTCCTGAGATGTGTGCAAACCTGGTGGTCCAACTACAAAAAACGTCTGACCTCTGTGATTGCCAACAAGGCTTTTGCCACCAAGTACTAAGTCATGTTTTTGCAGAGGGGTCAAATACTTATTTCCCTGATTAAAATGCAACTCAATTTATAACATTTTTAACATGCGTTTTTCTGGATTTTTTTGTTATTCTGTCTCTCACTGTTCAAATAAACCTACCATTCAAATTATAGACTGATCATTTCTTCGTCAGTGGGCAAACGTACAAAATCAGCAGGGGATCAAATACTTTTTTCCCTCACTGTATGTGAGGAGTCTGTGGGTCGCAACATCACGTACGGCTGGAAGTAGGACATTCCAGACTAAGAGGGTTCATGATGGCAATGTCAACGACACTGAACCAGCCATCACAACTCACTGCCAATAACACATATCACATAATTCACTCTTAAGCAATTGTTCAATCAATTAATTTAATCACTACAATTAAAACCAAAGAATCTCCCAGAACAAACACTTCGCACTCTCCTCCGTCAGCCACCTGCATCGACAATAAAAACGCATCAGTCCAGCAGTGGATAAAACCTGGCGTGGGAGGTATGGGGGGGCGGCTTACACTTGCGGTGGACAGCAGGGGGGTGTCTGGATGCAGTAGCCATCGCAGATCAAGCGGTAATACTTGTCATCGACTGCCATGCGCCAGGGTAATGGGCCTCTCCTACACCCACACACATCACACATCCAGCGGCACGCACGTCACACCGAGGAGCACGCACGTCACACACCGAGCAGGTTGCACAGGTCTCCTTTATCAAGACAAACGTGGAGCAGATTACAACTACAACTCTTCTACGCCTGTCACAATGCCCCCCTTTCCCCCCCTCCCCAGTTTATGGGGTGGCGCGGGCCTCACTCCCCCCTTCGCGTCAGCCCCTACTAATAAATGGTCCGGTTGCATTGTGAATGCACCACTCGAATGACGTGCAGTCCCGTGGCGCACTGTAACGGGCTCGTGATTTACTCACTAAAATTCAATGTAAAAAAATAAAAACGATCCCAAGACATTATGTAAAATAAAGGATGGCCATCGTTTGTCAGCATCACAGGCGAAAATTGGCATGTAAAAAAACTTCAATGGGAATCACTCAATTGGGATTGCTCGCAGCAAACAGCACTTGACCTGCTTGCAGGTTAGGTGCTGAATAACCGTGTGTCACACAGAGAACAGTTGCCACTGAGGGTGCCCTGTTCAAATGCTTGAGATGATATGTGATTATCGGGTGTAACTGTGCACACTTAAAAAATTATAAGCGAACTATTATCGTTTCAGGTGGCAGGGTGGTGCAGCGGTGATCTTTGACCCTCGCAACAAGAAGGGCCTTGGTTAATTATCCGACTGGCACTTTGCGGAGTTTTCTACGTTCTCCCCTTTGTTCTGTATGGGTTATCCAGTTTGCTCACGTAGCTAGAAAACACACTATCACAATGTAACTGGGTATTGGCCAAGCATCCCAATGCTAAAGTTACCTGCAAATTACTTCACTGGGATGACACTCGGCAGCAGAGCCGGATGATGGCTTGCTGGGGCCCTATGCCATTGTCAAGCTTAAGAGGCCCCTTCTATGAATGCCTGTATATTTTTGTAAGCAGAATGAAAATCACTGCTTTGGAGAGTCTTTTTTTCTCACCGATCTTAATTTTTTTAAACAATTATGTTAAAACTTGAAACCTTGAGTCCATTTCTTGTTTCGTATTTAGAGCCCCCCCCTCTCTTAATGCGAGGCCCTAAGCTGTAAGTGTAGCCGGTGTGAGCTCGCCTGTGATGAATCACACGTATAATTGTGCACTCTTATTTTCTATGGGTGGCCAGGAGAATTTATTATTATTCAAGTGAATGCAATGGTGATCAGGGGATTGGACCCAGAGCCCCACCTACACAGTAGAGTACAAGGGAACGCCCACAGTACAGATTTGAGCTGACCTCCAGATTGAGAAATTGAACTGTGTTATGACTTGGAGGGTGTTTCTGAACGCGATTGTTACCGACCCGTCCCGAAGGGAGGAGAGGGGACAGGGTGGACCGGCTGCATGAGCTTACTCTTTGGCACTGCACAGCACAACATCGCCTGCCTACTGCAAAAAACTCGGCAGGACCTTCCTGAAAATAAAAGTCTTCGGAATCAGTGAGGCCTGTCCTTCGGAGGACAGGCGTAGTCTTGGTCGTCACAAGCGAACATTTGTTTCTCCACATTAATTTGTATCCCCGGGTTACCATCAGGGCTGGGCGCTGCAAGCTTAGCTTCTGAGATCTGATGAGACTCGTAGCCGTTTTTTAAAAGGTAATTTCGGCATCTGGAGCCCAAGCATGCAACAACTTTATGCAACTTCTTGGTTCTTTCGGTAAAGTCACGTAGAATGGAAATAAAATAATAAAAGTAAAACATAATAAAAAATAAAATTCTCACGACGTTTCGGCCACAACACAAGTAGCCTTCTTCAGGTGAAGGAACAGAACTGTCGGGACGACAGCGCTTCAATAACTGCTGCTAAAATTCGCAGGGTCTTTTAAGTTAGGTGGGAGAGGTAAAGCGCCTTGACAAAGGAGTTTACATATCAAACAGGATAATTTAGCATTGAAATAGCTGTGTTAAAGTGTTGGATCAGCAGGGTGTTAAAGTCAGAAATTAGCATGTAACTGGGAGATTAGCATGATGTTAATGTGAGGGATTAGCATGCGACTGGTCACGGAAATAGCTATGTTAAAGTCAAAGTTTACATATCAACAGAGGCATTTAGTATATGGACGCTAAAGGACTGCAACAACCTAACTATTATACAATGAAACCGATGTGAAAAAAAACTAAGTATAAACTACATAAATATAATAAATGTACTCAATATATTCTTCAATAAGTTGAGCTATAAACATAAAGTAACTGGGTATACACTACACTATATAATGAATACCATATAGTAAACGAATTAACAAAACTAAAATATAAACTACATCAATGTTATCAATAAACTCCATATACTCTCCAATCAGCTGAGCTACTAACAATAAGTCATTATACATTACAATGCCCTATGGCGAAAAAATGGGTGGCGGTTTTTTCCTTCTTTCCAACGTTAGCACCACAGAGAGCGACGAGCCTCGTTCAGACGGACGAGTCCATCCATGCTCGGAACGGAGGAGGGGGGAGAAACAGCCACGATGCGCTGCTCTGTCCTGTGTTGCGTTACAACCATGCCATAAACTAGACTACTATACATTGTAATGTTATACCTTCCAATCTAAACTACATTGTATTATATCGTATACACAGCCCAATGTAAGCTCTAACATTATGCAGTATATTGATATGTCTCCAACTAAAATTTTCCAACATTACACGACTATTCACCATAATATACACTACCATAGACAAACCCACCCTTGAATTATAAAATGCGTTACTTTACACTACCTGTAGACTGTAAAATGTTAGACTTGTAATATTACACTATGTATTATTCTACCAACCCTACTGTATACCACACTGCTGTATATTCACTATACAATTACGATACTATATATTGCCTTATGAATTATGTTAAACATTACAATGTTATACTATTTATTATTATATAACATGCTATAAACCATACCATTGACCGTCGTGTGAAAGGTATTAAGAGGCAGTGCCAGTGAATGGACTGCGGTCTGAAAGTCACCATAAAATACAATCAATTAAGAACCGAAATGGTTTATAACATCTTTCCAATGGTTACTAAGCCAGAATCCATCTTCTCGGTTGAAATTGTCTCTGTGTTTGTATATGTGGATGGCCTCATGAACGAATCTCTCATGGTAGACGGATGGCTTGCAGAGAACGTCCGTCTTAGAGAAGTCAATGTCATGTGAGCCCACTGAATTATAACAGTGATCTGCCACGGCTGAGGTGTTCGTCCTACCATGTTTCAAGTCTGCTTTATGTTCACGGATGCGGTCCGAGATATGTCGTTTGTTTTCTCCAATGTAACTGCTACCACAGAGGCAACTTAGTTTGTAGACGCCCGGGTACTGTATGTCTGGAACCACATCTTTTACAGACGGAACCAGATCACGGATTTTATGTACTGTGTTGAATCGGACCTGGATCTAGTGTTTATTCAGGATTTTGGAGATCTTTTTTGTGACCCCCGCAATGTAGGGTAAGGTGATGGTTTTGAATGGCTCCTCAAGAGGATTCTTCTTCATGGCTGGAGTGATGGCTTTGCGGATTGTGTAGTCGGAGTAACCATTAGCCTTGAGAGCTTGGTGTACGTGCTTGAGTTCACTGGCAATGTGTTCCTGGTCGGAAACGCATTGGGCACAATGGTATAGAGTCTTGATGAGGGAGTTCTTCTGGGATGGATGGTGGTGGGAATCCGGTTTTAAGTAAGCATCCGTATGGGTAGCTTTCCTGTAGACAGAGTGGCTCATTGAACCATCAGGTCTCCTTTTAATAAGGACATACACAAAGGGTAGCTTGCCATCTTTTTCGACTTCCATGGTAAATCTGATGGCTGGGTGTATGGAATTGATGTGGTCGAGGAATTGGTCTAGAGCAGGCCGGCCATGTGGCCAGATGATAAAAGTGTCATCCACGTACCTCTTCCATAACGTCGGGCGTAGAGTGGCAGTCTGGATGGCATCAGTTTCAAATTTCTCCATGAAAACGTTGGCCCCTGTGGTGCCTCACCACAAACGTGGGGCCCGGTCAGCCGCGTCGACTGTCGTGATCGCGTACAGGTGGTGAAACTGCCACACATGAACCATGATACCTTGCTGATCTCGTGTCAAGGAAAATAAACCAGCAGCCCGTCGTTAGCAATGGGAATGATCGGTAAGGGAACACATTGGTCTCTACAGAGGCACTCCACTATTATACACCACTACTATACAGTAAACATTGGGCTCTATGGAGGCCTATCGTTAAGGGATTACCCGTGAACATGGGGTGGTCGTTAAGAGGGGTTCTATTGTATATAACAAGTTTAAATATTTAATAAGTTAATAGAGAGTACTCAACTGAGATGGCAGAGGAGTTTGCTAAACTCACAATACAAAGGCCACTGTTCCAGCCTCTGTGGTTGGACCATCTCTAGCTCCACCCACCTACCTTGATGCACCTATCTCAGGCCTATATAAGACCTTGTCTCAGCAACTTTCTCTCTCACCTGACCTGAAGACGATTGCTTGTGTTGCGATCGAAACGTCGTGATATTTTTATTATTTTTTATCTACGTGGCTTTACCAAAGGACCCATAGAATATAATCATAAACAGGTTACGTCCTCTACATGGACCCCCCCCCCCCCCCATTATTAATCATGAGCAGGTGACGTCCTCCAAATGGACACCCCCCTTCATTGATAATAATTAGCGGGTGACATCACTCCACATGGGGGGGGGGGGGGGGGGGGGGGCGAGGTGCCTCCTCTCCCCTCCTAAGCGTCAACTTATCAACTCACTACAAAGGCAGAACCCTCACGTAACGCGATCTCCATAACGCTATTGAGACATCTAAGTAAAAAGAACGTCATGATGAACAAGGGATTATAACCTTTAAAGGAAATAGGTCTGTCACCGCGGCCTTACAAATTGCACACAAATGGATGCAATGAATATCACTTTGCGGTCTGCTTTGCGCTTGCAAGTTTCAGATTTACTGCAATACACCCATGCTTGGACGGGCAAAAGGCTAGTAAACAAATAATCCCCTCGCCCGCTCCCCACCACGATATCACACAATGATATAGTACTTCCTTGTACAGTATACCCAATAAAGACCAAATCTAATCCCCATGATAGGTAAATTGATATACATAGAGCTTGCCGGCGATAGGTCTAAACCACGAACTATGAACTCGTGATATTCAAGGGTCTCCCGTATTTGGAGTTTGCATGTTCTCCCCATGGTCACGTTGAGATAATGACTATGAATTTTCACATAAGCCACCTCGTTGAGCAATCATATGTGGCCAGGCTGCTTCTGGAAAAGAGCTATATATCTCAGTGGGCCTTACCTGGTCAAATAAAAATAGGTTGCTTACAGGAGTTGAATGGATTGCCACATCACAGGGATGTGAGGAATCGCAGCATGGAGAGGGCTTCATCCAGCAGTGGATTGAGTGTTCTTGTTGAAACGTGTGTATTTAATATTTCTCTGATGTTCTTTTAGTCTCGTGCTGATCATTCGTCCTGTTTGCCCAACATAACATTTGCCACAAGTGCAGTTAATCCTGTACAAACCTTCTGTTGATAGCTTAGGTAATACATATTTTATACCAGAAGTCGAGTTCAAGAAACATAAGTACGTTTTTATTTCAACTGAAATGTATATATACATATATAAATATACATGTCCATACAACCACGTCTCAATGTCTATGTCTGGGAGAACATGCTAGTTTCTCCCTCTGTGGAGTCTCCACCACTTCTCTTTCTTCTTGTTTCCCAGCTCCTCGTCTTGGTGCTCCTTCCCTCTGTCTCCTCCTCGTTCATTCTCCTCTTCATCTTTCTCCAGCTGCCGTGTGCAGCACATGAAGCTCCAAATTGCCCAACGCCAGAAACTGTTCTTTCTCTCTCCCTTAGTAGATGGGATGTGCTTAATCTCTTTCTTCTCTTCCTGAACACTCTCTGCCCTCCAAGATTGCTCACATCTTCCTTCCTCATTCACCACTTCCTGCTTTGTATCGTCTTCAATCGTGTCGACCTCCTTCAGCTCTACCTCATTTGCCTCTAACTCAATAGCTCCTACTTCTTTTGCGTCTACCTCTATTGCCTCTACATCATTCGCCTCTACCAAAATCACCTCACTCTCCTCCACCTCAAAATCCCCTACCTCCACTTCTACCTCAATCACCTCTATGTCATTCGCCTCTAACTCATTCGGCTCTACCTCCATAACCACCTCCTGCTTGGCCTCTCCCTCAATCTCCTCTACCTCTTTTGCCACTTCCAGGATGGCATCTACTTCATATGCCTCGACCTCATTTGCCCCTTCCTGCTTTATTTCCTCCACCACGTTCTCAACTTTTTTTGCCATTTCCTGTTTGGCCTTTAGCTCATTCGTGTCTACCTCATTGATCAAGACCTGCATGGCCTTTTCTTCGATCGTGTCGACCTGAATTGCCTCGACCTGTTTCACCAACTCCCGCTTTGTATCTCTCTCAATCCCTTCTACGACATTGGCAACCTCTTTCACCACTTCCTGCTTGGCCACTGCATCTACCTCAATCACCGCTACCTCTACCTCACTCGCCACTTCCTTCTTGGGCTCTACATCATTCCCCTCTCCCTCAATCTCGTTTTCCTTCATCTCTTCTACTTCCCGAAATTTCATCTCAGTCCTTCGTAGCTTCCTATTCCTACGTTTCCTCTGAACACCATCCTCTCCTTCTTTCTTTGTCTCCACAACATTATCAACTTTCTTAGCCACTTCCTGTTTGGCTATTCCCTCATTCCCATCTACCTCACTTGCCTCTACCTCTTTCCCTAAGTCCTCCTTGGCATCTCTCTCAATCCCTTCTACGACAATGGCCACTACCTCTTTCACAAATTCCTGTGTGGCCACTGCATCTACCTCAATCACCGCTACCTGTACCTCATTTGCCTCTACCTCACTCGCCACTTCCTTCTTGGGTTCTCCATCATTCCCCTCTCTCTCAATCTCGTTTTCCTTCATCTCTTCTACTTCCCGAACTTTCATCTCAATCCTTCGTAGCTTCCTATTCCTACGTTTCCTCTGAACACAATCCTCTCCCTCTTTCTTTGTCTCCACAATATTCTCAACTTTCTCCGCCACTTCCTGTTTGGCCATTCCCTCATTCCGATCGACCTCATTTGGCTCTACCTCTTCTGCTAATACCTGTTTTGCATCTCTCTCAATCCCCTCTATGACATTGGCTGCTATATCTTTCACCACTTCCAGCTTGGCCACTGCTTCTACCTCAATCACCGCTACCTCTGCCTCATTCGCTAATTCCCGCTTGTCATCTCCTTCTAATACCTCTACCTTATTCAACTCTACCTCATTCATCACATCCTCCAAAGCCACTGCCTCAATCATCTCTACCTCAATCGTCCCAACCTCCACCACTTCCTGCATGGGCTCTCCGTCACTCCTCTCTCTCTCAGCCACCTCTTCTTTCACTGTCTCCAGGACTTTCTTCTTGTTCTTGTGTTTCTTCCTATTCCTATGTTTCCTCTGAACACCATCCTCTCCCTCTTTCTTTGTCTCCACAACATTATCAACTTTCTTAGCCACTTCCTGTTTGGCTATTCCCTCATTCCCATCTACCTCACTTGCCTCTACCTCTTTCCCTAAGTCCTCCTTGGCATCTCTCTCAATCCCTTCTATGACATTGGCCACTACCTCTTTCACAAATTCCTGTGTGGCCACTGCATCTACCTCAATCACCGCTACCTCTACCTCATTTGCCTCTACCTCACTCACCACTTCCTTCTTGGGTTCTCCATCATTCCCCTCTCCCTCAATCTCGTTTTCCTTCATCTCTTCTACTTCCCGAACTTTCATCTCAATCCTTCGTAGCTTCCTATTCCTACGTTTCCTCTGAACACAATCCTCTCCCTCTTTCTTTGTCTCCACAATATTCTCAACTTTCTCCGCCACTTCCTGTTTGGCCATTCCCTCATTCTGATCGACCTCATTTGGCTCTCCCTCTTCTGCTAATACCTGTTTTGCATCTCTCTCAATCCCCTCTATGACATTGGCTGCTATATCTTTCACCACTTCCTGCTTGGCCACTGCTTCTACCTCAATCATCACTACCTCTGCCTCATTCGCTAATTCCCGCTTGTCATCTCCTTCTAATACCTCTACCTTATTCAACTCTACCTCATTCATCACATCCTCCAAAGCCACTGCCTCAATCATCTCTACCTCAATCGTCCCAACCTCCACCACTTCCTGCATGGGCTCTCCCTCACTCCCCTCTCTCTCAGCCACCTCTTCTTTCACTGTCTCCAGGACTTTCTTCATGTTCTTGTGTTTATTCCTATTCCTACGTTTCCTCTGAACACCATCCTCTCCCTCTTTCTTTGTCTCCACAACATTATCAACTTTCTTAGCCACTTCCTGTTTGGCTATTCCCTCATTCCCATCTACCTCACTTGCCTCTACCTCTTTCCCTAAGTCCTCCTTGGCATCTCTCTCAATCCCTTCTATGACATTGGCCACTACCTCTTTCACAAATTCCTGTGTGGCCACTGCATCTACCTCAATCACCGCTACCTCTACCTCATTTGCCTCTACCTCACTCGCCACTTCCTTCTTGGGTTCTCCATCATTCCCCTCTCCCTCAATCTCGTTTTCCTTCATCTCTTCTACTTCCCGAACTTTCATCTCAATCCTTCGTAGCTTCCTATTCCTACGTTTCCTCTGAACACAATCCTCGCCCTCTTTCTTTGTCTCCACAATATTCTCAACTTTCTCCGCCACTTCCTGTTTGGCCATTCCCTCATTCTGATCGACCTCATTTGGCTCTCCCTCTTCTGCTAATACCTGTTTTGCATCTCTCTCAATCCCCTCTATGACATTGGCTGCTATATCTTTCACCACTTCCTGCTTGGCCACTGCTTCTACCTCAATCATCACTACCTCTGCCTCATTCGCTAATTCCCGCTTGTCATCTCCTTCTAATACCTCTACCTTATTCAACTCTACCTCATTCATCACATCCTCCAAAGCCACTGCCTCAATCATCTCTACCTCAATCGTCCCAACCTCCACCACTTCCTGCATGGGCTCTCCCTCACTCCCCTCTCTCTCAGCCACCTCTTCTTTCACTGTCTCCAGAACTTTCTTCTTGTTCTTGTGTTTATTCCTATTCCTACGTTTCCTCTGAACACCATCCTCTCCCTCTTTCTTTGTCTCCACAACATTATCAACTTTCTTAGCCACTTCCTGTTTGGCTATTCCCTCATTCCCATTTACCTCACTTGCCTCTACCTCTTTCCCTAAGTTCTCCTTGGCATCTCTCTCAATCACTTCTACGACATTGGACACTACCTCTTTCACAAATTCCTGTGTGGCCACTGCATCTACCTCAATCACCGCTACCTCTACCTCACTCGCCACTTCCTTCTTGGGCTCTCCATCATTCCCCTCTCCCTCAATCTCGTTTTCCTTCATCTCTTCTACTTCCCGCACTTTCATCTCAGTCCTTCGTAGCTTCCTATTTCTACGTTTCCTCTGAACACCATCCTCTCCCTCTTTCTTTGTCTCCACAACATTATCAACTTTCTTAGCCACTTCCTGTTTGGCTATTCCCTCATTCCCATCTACCTCACTTGCCTCTACCTCTTTCCCTAAGTCCTCCTTGGCATCTCTCTCAATCCCTTCTATGACATTGGCCACTACCTCTTTCACAAATTCCTGTGTGGCCACTGCATCTACCTCAATCACCGCTACCTCTACCTCATTTGCCTCTACCTCACTCGCCACTTCCTTCTTGGGTTCTCCATCATTCCCCTCTCTCTCAATCTCGTTTTCCTTCATCTCTTCTACTTCCCGAACTTTCATCTCAATCCTTCGTAGCTTCCTATTCCTACGTTTCCTCTGAACACAATCCTCTCCCTCTTTCTTTGTCTCCACAATATTCTCAACTTTCTCCGCCACTTCCTGTTTGGCCATTCCCTCATTCCGATCGACCTCATTTGGCTCTACCTCTTCTGCTAATACCTGTTTTGCATCTCTCTCAATCCCCTCTATGACATTGTCTGCTATATCTTTTACCACTTCCTGCTTGGCCACTGCTTCTACCTCAATCCCCGCTACCTCTGCCTCATTCGCTAATTCCCGCTTGCCATCTCCTTCTAATACCTCTACCTTATTCAACTCTACCTCATTCATCACATCCTCCAAAGCCACTGCCTCAATCATCTCTACCTCAATCGTCTCAACCTCCACCACTTCCTGCATGGGCTCTCCCTCACTCCCCTCTCTCTCAGCCACCTCTTCTTTCACTGTCTCCAGAACTTTCATCTTGTTCTTGTGTTTCTTCCTATTCCTACGTTTCCTCTGAACACCATCCTCTACCTCTTTCTTTGTCTCCACAACATTATCAACTTTCTTAGCCACTTCCTGTTTGGCTATTCCCTCATTCCCATTTACCTCACTTGCCTCTACCTCTTTCCCTAAGTTCTCCTTGGCATCTCTCTCAATCCCTTCTACGACATTGGCCACTACCTCTTTCACAAATTCCTGTGTGGCCACTGTATCTACCTCAATCACCGCTACCTCTACCTCACTCGCCACTTCCTTCTTGGGCTCTCCATCATTCCCCTCTCCCTCAATCTCGTTTACCTTCATCTCTTCTACGTCCCGAACTTTCATCTCAGTCCTTCGTAGCTTCCCATTCCTATGTTTCCTCTTAACACAATCCTGTCCCTCTTTCTTTGTCTCCACAACATTCTCAACTTTCTCCGCCACTTCCTGTTTGACCATTCCCTCATTCCCATCGACCTCAATTGGCTCTACCTCTTCTGCTAATACCTGTTTTGCATCTCTCTCAATCCCCTCTATGACATTGGCCACTATATCTTTCACCACTTCCTGCTTGGCCACTGCATCTACCTCAATCACCGCTACTTCTGCCTCATTCGCTAATTCCCGCTTGCCATCTCCTTCTAACACCTCTACCTTATTCAACTCTACCTCATTCATCACATCCTCCAAAGCCACTGCCTCAATCATCTCTACCTCAATCGTCCCAACCTCCACCACTTCCTGCATGGGCTTTCCCTCACTCCCCTCTCTCTTAGCCACCTCTTCTTTCACTGTCTCCTCCAGAACTTTCTTCTTGTTCTTATGTTTCTTCCTATTCCCACGTTTTCTCTTCATACCATTTCTCTCCCCCACTTTCTCCATCTCTTCAATCTCGTTCTCAACCTTGTTGCTATTCTGACATGTCTGCTTCACATCCTCATTATTGGTGCTGACTCCTGCCTGCTGCTGCTCTTCTGCCTTTTGCTGCTGCTGCTGCTGCTGGTGGTGGATGATAAAGCTCTTCAGCTCGGTGCTGTTCTGGAATTGCAGCAGCTCCCGCTGATATTTGGCCTGCTGCTGTGCACAATGATCCAGCAGGATCATCTCAAGCTCCAGAATCTGGCGCTTAGCTTCTAGTCTTGTGTCAACGAGGAACCTCTTTCGCTGCCCCTTCGAGCGACGGTCTGGGGAGTCACATGGGGAGGAGAGAGCAGCACCACAATTGATTCGTTAATGAGTATTTGAGTATTTCCTGTATGATAATAGGTTTTTCCCGTTTTTACTGGCAACAAAACAGGTGTTAAGATATATTCTTAGTTTTTTTCGGTAAAGTCACGTTGAAGAGAAACAACAAAATAACAAAATATATATAAAACAATAAAAAATTCTCACGACGTTTCGACCATAACTCAACGTCGTGAGAATTTTTTTATTGTTTTATATATATATTTTGTTATTTTGTTGTTTCTCTTCAACGTGACTTTACCGAAAAAAACTAAGAATATGAATTACTGCAGTCACGAAAGCTTTAAATCAAAAGGTGTTAAGATGTTAAAACACCAAACTGAAACCTTTTACAAGGAATAATGTCTGCATTAACCATGATGCTTGTGGTCAGAATGCAAACAAAAAACATACTCTGATAATATATGCATTGTCCTTGAAACTGATTGGTCCACACCAGGGACAGCTTTCTTTTGAGCCTCGTCTCAAACGGTGTTAGACCAGAGGACGCCAAAAGGCGTATTTCCTGTATGTTATTTTGGTAAAGAAACTTGGCACCATTGACAGGAATCTAACTTAACTTGAGACCGATGTAACAATGATAACACTGTAGGGAGGTCTGGAGGTTGACTCATGTGCCGGAGACACCTCCTCCTCCAAATAACTTCATTAGGATTATGGGCTGGTTGGGGAGGCCATATTAAGTTTGCGAGGTCTGGAAACTCCAGGCCAAACATAGAAAAACTTCTGTTATCTCAGAAAAAGTAAGATGGATTTATGGGCAAGCTGTGGAGGTCTGGCTAAATTTAAAAGATGTCCATTGTTTCACAAGAGAGAACATGAATTGGATAAGAAATACACTATTAATTCTTATACACTGGTCCATTCATACAATTAGTATATTAGTGGGCTACGTTAGAAAAGATAAAGGGAGGAGAAGAGGAGGGTGAACAAAGGGGCCAGAGAGCCAGGGGCAACCCTAATGTTTATGTTGGCTGGATAGCATGTGCTCCCGTGCATGTGAGGTTGCTCTCAACAGAAGTCATTCCTTGCACGAGAATGGCTGAAACGCTGAGTAACCACTCAGAGGTATAGTGGTTAAGCAGTGGAGACGGTATAGTGGTAAAACAGTGGAGATTTTAAAAGCAAAGTTTAAGATTTGCATTTGTCACTTTATATTGAGCCGATACATATGGCAAGTGAAATTAAGAAGACTTAAAGTGAGTTTTACAGAAAGAGAGGATACATGTGTGTCTCTTGGAGAAGGAAAGGCATTGCTCAAAACTGTGCTGCAAGGTCACGTGCCATGAATCACATGAGTTTAGAAAAAACGTGACTGTAAACCAACAAGCCTGTGAATAATTATCATGGTGAAGACACCTCTATACGTTGGATACTGAAGGAAATCCATCGTGCTACACATCGTCAAAGCCCGACAACACCTGACATTCGAGAAAGAAGTACAATTGCATCGTTCTACACATCGTCAATACCCCACCACATCTGGAAAGTCACCAGCTGCATCAAGCACCTGACTTGTATTGTTCGAAAGACACTGTGTGTAACGACTTTACATCCGCCGGCACTGCGGGTTTCTAAACGCCTGCCATGTCACCTTCTCAACACTAGCGTCTGAGACCGTCTGATACAGACTGAAAGCTTATTTCCTTTGTTGCACTGTTTGTCTTTTCATGAATGTCATATTGTGCACTGGGTTATGCCTTATTAACCTAAATTCTGAATTTAGCTATTCATGTATTTCTATTACAGTATCACATATTCTTTGGACCAAGTGTCAATTGCCTATTTGATGACTGGTACTCTGATTCTTTTTTTACAAATCAGGGACTTGTTTTAATTAAAATGTGTCTGTGTGTGTGGTTGAACGGTGTAACAAATCCATGCGTTACATGTGTAGTGTTGCAGCGCCGACCTGGTCAAGGCCTACGATACAATCAGTAGGCCAGGGCTCTGGATTGTTACTCGTATTTCCGGAGTCCCTAACCCTCTGCTCACAATCATTAAGTACCTTCACGATGGTGGGCAGGCCCGGATAAAGTTGCGTGCCCAGGAGTCAGAGCAATTTCCTGTTTACAGTGGGGTGCGACAGGGATCTACTCTGGCTGACACATTATTTAGCATCATCTTCGACCACATAGTTCGAGAAGTTTTTTTATGGCTGTACCGGTGGATTTTTTAATATTTGCTACAGATACAATGGGAGGCTGATTGATGCCTGGGTGAGGTCAAGGGATGGCTCCCTACTGGTCAACCATGTTATGTACACTGATCATTTGGAAGTTGATGCTCACACTGAAAAATAGTTGGAGGTTCTGCTGCTAAGCCTGGAGCGTGTGACAAAGAGGTGGTGCCTTACCATCAGCCCCACCAAAACTAAGCACCCGCCTGAGTATTTTGTGTAATTTAATACTCCGCCCCCTCAACTACTCTTGAGTGATGGGGTAATTGTAGAGAGAAGTTTACGTACCTGGATAGTGTGCTTATGCAAAAATTCTGGTTTGGCAGCAGAGGTCTCACTCCGAATCGGTCAAGTGGCATATTTTCATCAGCTTCGTAACACTTTGGGGTATCTACCTGGTCTGTCACTCGACACAAAACGCTGGGTCTTCTTGGCCAATGATAGAATAAATGAAAAATCTGAACCAGCTTTACACTTTCAGACTGGCCTGCCTACGATCCACCCTGGGTTTAACTAGGCTGGAATGTGTGAACAGCTCACAGTGAGCTCCACTGGTGGGCAGGGCTGCATTGCCTGGGTCATGTAGCCTGCTTGCTCAGCCACCGCATCCCCAAGCAGCCTCTGTTTTTCCAGATAGAGGGGGCTAAATGGGCGTGGCACGGCCTGGAGAAGAGATGGACTGATGCAGTACAGGAGGATACGGAACTAAGTGGACTTGCCAAAGACTGGTACCACTGGTGTCAAGATCTGCCTCTATGGAGGAAGCTCGTGAAGGATGCTTATGGGAAGTTGGTGGCAGTTGCCCTCAAGCAAAAAAGGAGGGTGAGAGGAGCGACGCTCACAACAACAGACGGTGCACTGGATGACTAAAACGCAGCAAGTTGGCACAGTAGGATGCAAAGGTGGTGCGTCTGCCAGTCATCTCAGTCAGTCAACCCATCGCACTGGGGTCTGTCCCCTGATCTCCTGTCGGCAAGCCTTCGACACTTCAAGTGGCCTCGGAGTGCACCAGGCCTGGCACAAGCGCCATGGTGACGTCTCCGTCACTTAGTGGCGAATGAGGGCTGTTGTTGTTATCTGAGTCGGTTAGGGGCCTCCCCTAGGTCCACTCAGCCTCAAATAAGTATCTGATACGGTGTGTAAACATCGCCACTTGGGAGACAAAGACGGACAAGTGTGGTGCTGGCAACCCACCCCTCGTGTGCGGTGCCGGCCGTCATAGGTGCTCACTAACAGCACTTGCTCCTACAGTGTTTCAAGGCTATACACAAGATTTCTGTCTTTGTTTGTGTCTATGTGCAGTGTCTGTATGAGTGGTTGGGAGCAGTTGTGTCTGTGGGGATCGACCTGAGTTCGATTCCCATTCACAACCATCAGTGACTAATAAATAAAACTGGTCGTGTGCGTCCCCTACATCTACTCAAACTTAAAATAGTACCTCGTGCAACGTATAAACATCAAATGTGGGGAGACAAAGGCATCCGGATGCGGTGCTGACCACCCACCCCATCATAGGTGCTAACTCGCTAACAGCACTTGACTCAATAGTCTGTTAAGGCTATACGGGGATCTGTCTTTGTATACAGGTGCATGTGTCTGTGTGTATGTCTGTGTGTGGAATTACAGTACTCACTTCCCGTCGGCTTGCTCATCTCTCCACCCTGCAACAAAATCACAGCAGCACACGTGAGACTCTAATCATATCACAGCTTACAACCACCACCACCATCATCATTACCGTCCTCATCATTAAACATTTCGAACAGACACACATTCACATATAGATGTTCTCTCAGATTAATGTTATCCTGATACAGCGCGCGTGTGGATGTACTCACGGAAGATATCGCCTTGAAGGCAGAACGAGAAGTCACGGATGGTCACGTTTTGTCAATAGATTTCGTTAACTGTGTTAATGAAGTGTTCAACCTCACGGATGTTTGTCAATGAGGTTTACCAAGTAATTTAACCGCGTTATCGATGTTCACTGACGACGTTGTCGAAGTGTGCTCCCGAATGCGATCTTTAAGCACACAGAGCGCGCGTCCACCTCCGTCTGTAACGATCGACCGTTGCTAAGGAAGTGACGTCACTTGTTAAGGTAGCAAACCCCGGAAACCACGTGGTCCACTGTATCCTCCAGGCCTGATTAGTTACACGACTGTCAAATTTTTACTTTAAACTTTCGTAACTTGCAGGAATTCATAATTTTTGGTTCTTTCGGTAAAGTCACGTAGATAGAAAATAACATTTTAAGTGAAGGCAAAAAACCCACGAGGTTTCGGTGGCAACACAAGCGGTCTTCATCACGTGTTGCGATCGAAACGTCGTGGGTTTTTTCTTTTATTTTAATTTATTTTTATTGTTATTATTTTCTATCTACGTGACTTTACCTGAAAGAACCAAGAATATAGTAACGATTGTACCCTGGTCGCCACGGATGAAGAGGCCGAGCGGGCTCGGTTCAACTGTTGCCAGGTACCTCCACCACTCAGCTCGCAGCACACACACACACAGTGTCCACTATGTAAAAATCAGGCTAAACTAAACCTTTCTAGAAGTTACTAAAATAATGCTATAAAACAATGCAACAGTGATCATAAGAAATGTGATTGAAAGTTAACAATAGCGACATATATAACATTACTAAACCTAGCATCCTTCGCTAGCTGCTTGAGTCAATCCATAATAGCAGGAGTAACAATTATGTATGTTGATTAACTGCGAATAACCCAATCAATAACAGATATCCATTGTAATTTACATCAATACATTACCCCCCCCCGTCTTCGTATCGGATCTGCTTACAAGCGACGACGTCACATTTATCCCCCGTCTACGTCTATTAAAGACCGAAACAGGGGAAGGATTTCACCACAACTCTGGCTGTCACCTGACGAGGCGGGTTGTTGTTGTAGTTACAGGCGAAACGTCACGGTACTTGAATTGTAAATGTTTTGGGTTTACTCTCCAACACACCGATGTGCTGAAACAGTCACTAATTGGCATGTTTTGTTTACGTGACAAACTTGACTAAGATTTACGCGAGCTAACCCAAACAAACAAAAACACCCTCTAATAAGTAAATATTTGTATTAATTCCATGAATGGACCTTGGCCTGGGACTGTGGGGATTGAGAAGTTATGGATGCAGCTTCTGTTTGTGCTGCCATCAGAATGACCAACAAATAAATAAATAATACACACGGATTGGTGACTACAGTACTAGACCCCCAGTGCTTTTATATTTAAAAGTGTATGTGCTTTGTGGTTGCTTTATTGCGCGTGTGTACGTACTGTGTAACACTTGTTTGAACGCAGGTGATGGGGTTGTCCATGTTGGGTGTCATTACAGCCAAAAACAAGCAGCAGTACGAAGACCAGGACGCCGTGGCCGACCATGAGGACGGAAATTGGCCTCGCCCGGTCACAACGTACGACAGCAGTACAGGTTTCCCTCCACACATGCACACACCTACGAGTTTCCCACTACAGAGACGAAGGTCCCCCATATACCCTTAACAGACTGTTGTGGCAAGTGCTGTTCGCAAGCACCAATGAAGGTCGGCATGGTATATCAGGGGGTAGGTGGCCAACACCACACCCGGCCGCCTTTGTCTCCCAAGTGGTGACGTATACACACACCGCTCCAGGTATTTATTTGAGGTTGAGTCGACCCAGGACCGGTTCAGATAAATAATCGTCACTGGCGTTGGCCATGAGCGGGACTCCAACTCGCATGTTTGCGGGGTTTGGAGCGTAGCATACTATCCACTGCGCCACTGCTACCTTCACATAACGCACACAGAAACAACACACAGGGACCCACACGCACGGACACACAGGGACCTGCTCAACATTGAAATGTGCAGCCCTTGTGTGGCGGCCTGCGTTGAATTTGGGCGTTCATCTCGTCACCCATACAAAAGGTCTCGACACAATCAATGGCAGTCCCCCTTGCCCTGCCTGGCACGCACATCGGGCCAGTCACCCCACGCACAGCACACACAACGTGCGCGTCGCGTATGCCAAATCAAGAGTCGTCCCCGAGTGTCCGGCAAATTGGACCGACTATCCCGGGCCCCGCGCTTCGGGGGAGGCCCCACGTGTAGACATCAGTGTCACATGTAATGCTTCCGGTTTAGTTTGAAGGCATCGGGGGGGGGCCCCACGCACCCCCTATGGACGGCCCTGGTCAAAGCACACGGCAGCGCGGAGCACGCGCGTCATGCGCACGGGCCACGTGCGTCACGGGTACGTGACATCTACAAGGCAAGCACCTGCATCGCGTGGTCATCACTTGTAAGGCATGCCCTTTGTGCATGGGACGTGCGTAGTGTGTGCAACACGTGGCACATGTATGTCACACATGCGCATCGCAATGTGATGTCATGTGTACGTGGACATTTGAATCGCATGTAGCTGTCTGGTGGGCAGGACGGATCTACGCGTGGGCAAGTAAGGGGGTGGCTGAGTAAGACTGATACGGAGACACGTCAAGCCACACACTCACCACACACTCACCGGTACACTCACACACACCACATTCACCGCACACTCACTTACCGGCACACTCGCACACTGGCACTCACTGCACACTCACACACCGCACACTCACCACGCACTCACTTACCGGCACACTGACTGCACATTCACACTCACACACCGCACACTCACCACGCACTCACCGGCACACTGACTGCAGATTCACACACACTCAGCGCTCTCACCACGCACTCACTTACCGGCACACTGACTGCACATTCACACACACTCACCGCACACTCACTTACCAACACTCTGACTGCACATTCACACACACCGCACTCACACCGCATTCACATACACTCACACACACTCACACCGCACTCATTCACTCACACACACTCACTCACACACACTCACACAAATTTACACACACTCACCACACACTCACACACACTCACACTCACCGGCACACTCGTGTGCAAGCACACTAGTGAGCTTCCACAAGATGTGCTGCACATTAGTGAGGCCACACACCAGCAGGTTTACACATCAGTGAGCTTACACACTAGTGTGCACACACACAGTCGTAAGCTTACAGATTAGATAGCGTACACACCAGCTCACCGGTGAGGTGAGCTACACACTGGTGAGTTAACACACCCACCTGTTCACGTGCGCAAAGCTCTTAACCCTAAACCTAACATATCCCAAATGCCATGGCTAAAGTTATTTTACACACGCACGTCCATACACGCATGCGCATATGAAGGCACGCATGCACACATACGTGCACACAAACACACATGCACGCACATGTTTAAACATATACAATTCCATGGCGTTGGACTTGAGACTCCCAGAAGTGGAATCAGGACTCCTGAGTGTGCGATATAGCTCAGTGGGCCTTACTTGGTAAAATTTAAATAATTAATTTAGTTTCAGGATGTAGGGTTCTGAAGATATTTCATCTTTCAGTCCTTTCTGACCGTTTGAGTGTGGGTGAGTGAGTGACAACTACTTATGCATTTTTTGTTATTACAAATACAAGCATTTCCAGCTATTGACATGAAATGTATTAACTCTGGAAGATGATGGTGATACAGGTGGTGGGTAGCGGTAGTGTAGCGTTTAGCACGCTGCGCTACGAACCCGGCGACCCGAGTTAAATTCTCGCTCATGCGCAACGCAGGTAACGACTCTCTGAACCGGTCATGGGCCTCCCCTAGGTCGACTCAGCCTCAAATGAGTACTTGGTGTGGTGTAAACATCACTACTGGGGAGACAAAGGCGGCCGGGCGTGGTGTTGGCCACCCACCCCTCGTGGGCCATGCTGGCCTTCACAGGTACTTGCTTACAGCACTTGCCCCAATAGTCTATTCGGGCTATACGGGGAGTCTTTGCTTTGGTGGTGATAATACAGATGGTGATTGATTATACAGATGGTTAGGATGATGATATAGATACATTTGGTGATGATGGTGGTGATGATGGGACTGTAAGAGTGGTCCTTGAAGATATTTACTGTGTAATATTAAGACACACTAATATAAATGTAATCATTAAAGCACAATATATAACACTTGTAATTTCTGTTGAAAGCATGTGCTTTTAATGGTCACGTGTATTTGTACGTGGTTGTGCATGAATGCACGTGTTTTTATTTTCTGTATTAGGTGCTTGACGACAGCCCTTGGCCCAACAGTCTATATTGGTTGTACAGGAAATCTTTGTGTTTTGATTTACGAATGTTCCATTCACGAAATGTAGTGAAAACGAAATTGACAAATTAAGGATACTTTTCGACTTACAAAATAGAATTTCAGCGGAAACAATATATCACATGGCACGCGCCATGAGATCATCAAGCAAGAAGCTGTCATCCATTCACGACAGTGTCACGGTATCCCCATAGTGCAAAAGTAACGCCTCGTCACCTC
Organism: Petromyzon marinus; assembly: GCF_048934315.1. Taxonomy (NCBI): domain Eukaryota; kingdom Metazoa; phylum Chordata; class Hyperoartia; order Petromyzontiformes; family Petromyzontidae; genus Petromyzon; species Petromyzon marinus. The sequence continues at coordinate 1,573,100 of NW_027423677.1, read as the reverse complement.
TCCAGTCATTCCAACATGCAGATCTTTTGGTGAGTTCCTTGAAGATGTTAATTATTTTTGTTTTAAATTGATTATTATTCAACCGTTGTAATATTTGTTCTCTATTATTTTTTGTATTGTGAAATATTGGTGATTATTTTGGGTTTGTAGTAGAAATGACTGTCTGAAACACATCGCAAGTTTTTCGTATTCAATTAATGGGAAAAGCCATTCCGATTTGCGATATTTTGTTTTACGGGCGTTTTTAGAAGAACGCATCCCTTTCATAAGTAGAGGCATACATGTACAGGAATCCATTGCCAACCGCTAATTTACCAACCACGAAATTTTAGTAAACACGGATTGACTACTGGACACCTGTTTACTAACCACGAGCATCTCGCTTTGAGTATTCGCGAGTCGCGCCGAGTAGTGAAATCAAAACAACACGATGTACCTTATGGGGGGGGGGGGGTTCTTGTATTTGTTCTTGTATTTGTACGAGCTGTTGTTTATGTTACCGATGTTTACGGGGAGCGTTAGTGCAGCGGGTTAGCGAGCTGTACTATGGAGCCATAAATCCTGGTATAATTTCTGCTCATGGCCAACACCAGTGGCAATTATCTGAACCATTCCTGGACCTACCCTCGGCCTCAAATGAGTACTTGGTGCATTGTGAAAACATCAGCACTGGCAGAGACAAACCCCATATGCTGTGCTGGCCTGCATAAGTGCTCATAACGGCACTTACCCAACAGTCTGTTACATGGGGGGATCTTAGTCTTGGCGTGTAAGTGAGAGTTTATGGACTTTGCATGTTCTTCCCCTGTTGTGCACGCGTTTTCTCAGGGTTCTCAGCTTTCAAAAAAGAACAACCAATTCTAACTGTAAGATATTACCTGCAAATTACTTAAACAAGGATTACACACCGTGGCAACATCGCCCCCTTCTGTGAAAGCTGGACAGGACCCTCCTGCAAAAGAGTGAGACTTCTCTGAATAAACAAATGTAGCACGGCAATCTTTGAGATAATAAAAAAAAACTATTCACCCCTAGAGTGGACAAGGTAGCGAGGGCGATCCTAGCAAGCGAGGGAGCTGTACTCAGACGGAACGGACGACGGCTCCCAGCCGACCTCTTCGCCTTTGTCGATCTTGTCATCATTGGAGGCCGGTCTCAGCTCTGCGAGGATCGCCTCAAACTTGGGGCTCTAACGGCGCGTGGCTCCAGCAGCGGTGCATCACCTTGCGGCTGTGGGGCGAGGGGAGGGTGCAGTGAGGGTGCGAGGAAGGCGAATCGCGCACAAGCTCGGACTGCGCTTTCACCTCTTCCAGTGTGCGTTCGTTCTCAGAATGGTTGAATGAGTGCCGATGATGTTAATGACGTCACAGAGGGGGATGAAGGGGGTCAGGTGGCGAGGGGGGTGAGGGGGGGGTGAGTAGGTAGAGGGTCATGAAGGCATAAAATATCTACAGAATGGATTCACACAGCGGCGTCTAAATGCCACTGCATCTCCATACGTAGTGCAGAAACACTGATCATGTTTATCTTGTAGAGAGAGAAGCAGTCTGTGGGTCTCTACAGTGAGGGAAAAAAGTATTTCATCCCCTGCTGATTTTGTACGTTTGCCCACTGACAAAGAAATGATCAGTCTATCATTTTAATTGTAGGTTTATTTGAACAGTCAGAGACAGAATAACAACAAAAAATCCAGAAAAACGCATGTCAAAAATGTTATGAATTTATTTGCATTTTAATGAGGGAAATAAGTATTTGACCCCTCTGCAAAACATGACTTAGTACTTGGTGGCTAAACCCTTGTTGGAAATCACAGAGGTCAGACGTTTCTTGTAGTTGGCCACCAGGTTTGCACACATCTCAGGAGGGATTTTGTCCCACTCCTCTTTGCAGATCTTCTCCAAGTCATTAAGGTTTCGAGGCTGACGTTTGGCAACGCGAACCTTCAGCTCCCTCCACAGATTTTCTATGGGATTAAGGTCTGGAGACTGGCTAGGCCACTCCAGGACCTTAATGTGTTTCTTCTTGAGCCACTCCTTTGTTGCCTTGGCCGTGTGTTTTTGGTTATTGTCATGCTGGAATACCCATCCACGACCCATTTTCAATGCCCTGGCTGAGGGAAGGAGGTTCTCACCCAAGATTTGATGGTACATGGCCCCGTCCATCGTCCCTTTGATGCGGTGAAGTTGTCCTGTCCCCTTAGCAGAAAAACACCCCCAAAGCATAATGTTTCCACCTCCATGCTTGATGGTGGGGATTGTGTTCTTGGGGTCATAGGCAGCATTCCTCCTCCTCCAAACACGGCGAGTTGAGTTGATGCCAAAGAGCTCCATTTTGGTCTCATCTGACCACAACACTTTCACCCAGTTGTCCTCTGAATCATTCAGATGTTCATTGGCAGGGAAAAAAGTATTTGATCCCCTGCTGATTTTGTACGTTTGCCCACTGACAAAGAAATGATGAGTCTATATTTTTAATGGTAGTTTTATTTGAACAGTGAGAGACAGAATAACAACAAAAAAATCCAGAAAAATGCATGTCAAAAATGTTATAAATTAATTTGCATTTTAATGAGGGAAATAAGTATTTGACCCCCTCTCAATCAGAAAGATTTCTGGCTCCCAGGTGTCTTTTATACAGGTAACGAGCCGAGGTTAGGAGCACACTCTTAAAGGGAGTGCTCCTAATCTCAGCTTGTTACCTGTATAAAAGACACCTGTCCACAGAAGCAATCAATCAATCAGATTCCAAACTCTCCACCATGGCCAAGACCAAAGAGCTCTTCAAGGATGTCGGACAAGATTGTAGACCTACACAAGGCTGGAATGGGCTACAAGACCATTGCCAAGCAGCTTGGTGAGAGGTGAGAAGAGTTAAAGCGATTATTCGCAAATGGAAGAAACACAAAAGAACGGTCAATCTCCCTTGGTCTGGGGCTCCATGCAAGATCTCACCTCGTGGAGTTGCAATGATCATGAGAACGGTGAGGTCGTGGATGGGTATTCCAGCATGACAATGACCCATAACACACGGCCAAGGCAACAAAGGAGGGGCTCAAGAAGAAGCACATTAAGGTCCTGGAGTAGCCTAGCCAGTCTCCAGACCTTAATCCCATGGAAAATCTGTGGAGGGAGCGGAAGGTTCGAGTTTCCAAACGTCAGCCTCGAAACCTTAATGACTTGGAGAAGATCTGCAAAGAGGAGTGGGACAAAATCCCTCCTGAGATGTGTGCAAACCTGGTGGCCAACTACAAGAAACGTCTGACCTCTGTGATTGCCAACAAGGGTTTTGCCACCAAGTGCAGAGGGGTCAAATACTTATTTCCCTCATTATAATGCAAATCAATTCATAACATTTTTGACATGCATTTTTCTGGATTTTGTTGTTATTCTGTCTATCACTGTTCAAATAAACCTACCATTAAAAATATAGACTGATCATTTCTTTGTCAGTGGGCAAACGTACAAAATCAGCAGGGGATCAAATACTTTTTTTTCCTCAATGTATATGTGCTTTCTTGAGCAGGGGGACCTTGCGTGCGCTGCAGGATTTCAGTCCTTAACGGCGTAGTGTGTTACCAATTGTTTTCTTGGTGACTATGGTCCCAGCTGCCTTGAGATCATTGACAAGATCCTCCCGTGTAGTTCTGGGCTGATTCTTCACCGTTCTCATGATCATTGCAATTCCACGAGGTGAGATCTTGCATGGAGCCCCAGGCCGAGGGAGATTGACAGTTCTTTTGTGTTTCTTCCATGATGCGCACCAACTGTTGTCACCTTCTCACCAAGCTGCTTGGCAATGGTCGTGTAGCCCATTCCAGCCTTGTGTAGGTCTATAATCTTGTCCCTGACATCCTTGGAGAGCTCTTTGGTCTTGGCCATGGTGGAGAGTTTGGAATCTGATTTATTGATTGCGTCTGTGGACAGGTGTCTTTTATACAGGTAGCAAGCTGAGATTAGGAGCACTCCCTTTAAGAGTGTGCTCCTAATCTCAGCTCGTTACCTGTATAAAAGACACCTGGGAGCCGCTTTCTGATTGAGAGGGGGTCAAATACTTATTTCCCTCATTAAAATGCAAATCAATTTATAACATTTTTGACATGCGTTTTTCCGGATTTTTTTGTTGTTTTTCTGTCTCTCACTGTTCAAATAAACCTACCATTAAAATTATAGACTGATAATTTCTTTGTCAGTGGGCAAACGTACAAAATCAGCAGGGGAACGAATACTTTTTTCCCTCATTGTATGTGAGGAGTCTGTGGGTCGCAACAGCACGTACGTCTGGAAGTAGGACATTCCAGACTAAGAGGGTTCATAATGGCCGTGCAACGAGACTGAACCAGCCAGCACAACTCACTGCTAATAACACATCACATAATTCACCCTTAAGCAATTGTTCAATCAATTAATTAAATCACTACAATTAAAATCAAAGAATATCCCAGAACAAACACTTCGCACTCTCCTCCGTCAGCCACCTACATCGACAATAGAAACGCATCAGTCCAGCAGTGGATAAAACCTGGTGTGGGAGGTATGGGGGGCGGCTTACACTTGTGGTGGACAGCAGGGGGGTGGCTGCATGCAGTAGCCATCGCAGATCAAGCGGTAGAACTTGTCATCGACTGCCATGCACCAGGGTAAGGGGCCTCTCCTACACCCACACATATCACACACCGAGCGGTACACACGTCACACCGAGGAGCACGCACGTCACACACCGAGCAGGTTGCACAGGTCTCCTTTATCAAGACAAACGTGGAGCAGATTACAACTACAACTCTTTTACGCCTGTCACAATGCCCCCCTCTCCCCCCCCCCCCAGTTTATGGGGGGGCGCGGGCCTCACTCCCCCCTTCGCGTCAGCCCCCCCTAATAAATGGTCCGGTTGCATTGTGAATGCACCACTCGAATGACGTGCAGTCCCGTGGCGCACTGTAACGGGCTCGTGATTTACTCAATAAAATTCAACGTAAAAAAATAAAAACGATCCCAAGACATTATTTAAAATAATGTATGGCCATCGTGTGTCAGCATCACAGGCGAAAATTGGCATGTAAAAAAAAACTTCACTGCGAATCACTCAATTGGGATTGCTCGCAGCAAACAGCACTTGACCTGCTTACAGGTTAGGTGCTGAATAACCGTGTGTCACACAGAGAACAGTTGCCACTGAGGCTGCCCTTTTCAAATGCTTGAGATGAGATGTGATTATCGCGTGTAAATGTACACACTAAAATAACCAAAAAATTATAAGCGAACTATTATCGTTTCAGGTGGCAGGGTGGTGCAGCGGTGATCTTTGACCCTCGCAACAAGAAGGGCCTTGGTTAATGATCCGACTGGCACTTTGCGGAGTTTTCTACGTTCTCACCTTTGTTCTGTATGGGTTATCCAGTTTGCTCACATAGCTAGAAAACACACAATCACAATGTAACTGGGTATTGGCCAAGCATCCCAATGCTAAAGTTACCTGCAAATTACTTCATTGGGATGACACTCGGCAGCAGAGCCGGATGATGGCATTGCTGGGGCCCTATGCCATTGTCAAGTTTAAGAGGCCCCTTCTATGAATGCCTGTATATTTTTGTCAGCAGAATGAAAATAACTGCTTTGGAGAGTCTTTTTTTCTCACCGATCTTTATTTATTAAGCAATTATGTTAAAACTCGAAACCTCGTGTCCATTTCTTGTTTCGTATTTAGAGATCCCCCCCCTCTCTTAATGCGAGGCCCCAAGCTGCAAGTGTGGCCGGTCTGAGCTCGCCTGTGATGAATCACACGTATAATTGTGCACTCTAATTTTCTATGGGTGGCCAGGAGAATTTATTATTATTTAAGTGAATGCAATGGTGATCAGGGGATTGGATCCAGAGCCCCACGTACACAGTAGAGTACAAGGGAACGCCCACAATACAGATTTGAGCTGACCTGCGGATTGAGAAATTGAACTGTTTTGTGACGTGGAGGGTGTTTCTGACCGCTATTATGACCGACCCGTCCCGACGGGAGGAGAGAGGACAGGGTGGACCGGCTGCATGAGCTTACTCTCCGGCACTGCACAGCACAACATCGCCTCCCTACTGCAAAAATACTCGGCAGGACCCTCCTGAAAATGAAAGTCTTCGGAATCAGTGAGGCCTGTCCTTGGGAGGACAGGCGTAGTCTTGGTCGTCACAAGCGAACATTTGTTTCTCCACATGAATTTGTATCCCCGGGGTACCATCAGGGCTGGGCGCTGCAAGCTTAGCTTCTGAGATCTGATGAGACTGGCCGTTTTTTAAAAGGTAATTTCGGCATCTGGAGCCCAAGCATGCAACAACTTTATGCAACTTCTTGGTTATTTTGATAAAGTCACGTAGAATGGAAATAAAATAATAAAAATAAAACAATAAAAAATAAAATTCTCACGACGTTTCTGCCAAAACACAAGTAGCCTTCTTCAGGTGAAGGAACAGAACTGTCGGGACAACAGCGCTTCAATAACTGCTGCTAAGATTCCCAGCGTCTTTTAAGCTAGGTGGGAGAGGTAAAGCGCCTTGACAAAGGAGTTTACATATCAAACAGGAGAATTTAGCATTGAAATAGCGGTGTTAAAGTGTTGGATCATCAGGGTGTTAAAGTCAGAAATAAGCATGTAACTGGGAGATTAGCATGATGTTAATGTGAGGGATTAGCATGTGACTGGTCACGTAAATAGCTATGTTAAAGTCAAAGTTTACATCTCAACACAGGCGTTTAGTATATGGACGCTAAAGGACTGCAACTACCCAACTATCATACAATAAACCGATGTGAAAAAACAAGTATAAACAACATCAATATAATAAATGTACTCAATATGTTCTTCAATACGTTGAGCTATAAACATAAAGTAACTGAGTATACACTACACTATATAATGAATACCATATAGTAAACGAATTAATAAAACTAAAATATAAACTACATCAATGTTATTAATAAACTCTATATACTCTCCAATCAGCTGAGCTACTAACAATAAGTCATTATACATTACAATGCCATATGGCGAAAAAAAGGGTGGCGGTTTTTTCCTTCTTTCCAACGTTAGCACCACGGAGAGCGACGAGCCTCGTTCAGACGGACGAGTCCATCCATGCTCGGAACGGAGGAGGGGGGAGAAACAGCCACGATGTGCTGCTCTGTCCTGTGTTGCGTTACAACCATGCCATAAACTAGACTACTATACATTGTAACGTTATACCTTCCAATCTAAACTACATTGTATAATATCGTATACACAGCCCAATGTAAGCTCGAACATTATGCAGTATATTTATATGTCTTCAACTAAACTTTTTCCTACATTACACGACTATACACCGTAATATACACTACCATAGACAAACCCACCCTTGAATTATAAAATGCGTTACTTTACACTACCCTATACTTTAGACTGTAAAATGTTAGACTTGTAATATTACACTATGTATTATTCTACCAACCCTACTGTATACCACACTGCTGTATATTCACAATACAATTACGATACTATATATTGCCTTATGAATTATGTTAAACATTACAATGTTATACTATTTATTATTATGTAACATGCTATAAACCATACCATTGACCGTCGTGTGAAGAGGCAGTGCCAGCGAATGGACTGCAGTCTGAATGTCACCATAAAATACAATCAATTAAGAACTGAAATTGTTTATAACGTCTTTCCAATGAAATTTTGATTTAAAGCTTTCGTGACTGCAGTAATTAATATGCTTAGTTCTTTCGGTAAAGTCACGTTGAAGGGAAACAACAAAATAATAAAATACATATAAAACAAAAATTCTCACGACGTTTCGACCATAACACAAACCAATTCCTCAACCACATCAATTCCATACACCCAGCCATCAGATTCACCATGGAGGTCGAAAAAGATGGCAAGCTACCCTTTTTGGATGTCCTAATTAAAAGGAGACCTGATGGTTCAATGAGCCACTCTGTCCACAGGAAAGCTACGCATACGAATGCTTACTTAAAACTGGATTCCCACCACCATCCATGTCAGAAGAACTCCCTCATCAAGACTCTATAGCATAGAGCCCAATGCATTTCCGACCAGGAACACATTGCCAGTGAACTTAAGCACGTACACCAAGCTCTCAAGGCTAATGGTTACTCCGACTACACAATCCGCAAAGCCATCACTCCAGCCATGAAGAAGGATCCTCTTGAGGAGCCATTCAAAACCATCACCTTACCCTACATTGCGGGGGTCACAAAAAAGATCTCCAAAATCCTGAATAAATACAAGATCCAGGTCCGATTCAACACAGTACATAAAATCCGTGATCTGGTTCCGTCTGTAAAAGATGTGGTTCCAGACATACAGTACCCGGGCGTCTACAAACTAAGTTGCCTCTGTGGTAGCAGTTACATTGGAGAAACCAAACGACATATCTGGGACCGCATCCGTGAATATAACGCAGACTTGAAACACGGTAGGACGAGCACCTCAGCCGTGGCAGATCACTGTTATAATTCAGTGGGCTCACATGACATTGACTTCTCCAAGACGGACATTCTCTGCAAGCCATCCGGCTACCATGAGAGATTCGTTCATGAGGTCATCCACATATACAAACACAGAAACAATTTCAACCGAGAAGATGGATTCTGGCTTAGTAACCATTGGAAAGATGTTATAAACCATTTTGGTACTTAATTGATTGTATTTTATGGTGACTTTCAGATCGCAGCCCATTCGCTGCCACTGCCTCTTAATACCTTTCACACGACGGTCAATGGTATGGTTTATAGCAGGGGTGGCCAAACTTTTGTTTCCCGAGGGCCACATACAGAAAAATATACGAAGGATTGGGCCACTCACTAGACGTGAGGTATACTGCCTCACTTCTCATGCACTAATATTGTCAAAATCAATCAAATGCAGGTAAATTACGTTTGATTATTGAACATGTTTGAAGAAAAAAAGCCTCCATCATAGCTCTTCATTAGTAGATTTTAATTTTATTTTTTACAAAAAGGTTGGCAGGTAATTCTCTCAGTGACAGCCTCAGATTGGTTCTTAGGGTGCTGATCCCCCTTCATTGTCCATATGAAGGGAGAGACAAGAATACAAATAGGGGATGTGGATATTTCAAGCTTATTACACAAATAAATTATTGGGCTTGTTAACACATCAGCTAACGTTTGTTAAAAAAATTGTCATCAACTTTAATTGACTGAATTTATGAAGTAATTGGGCTTATTAACAAATGAAAACGGTGTGTATATTTTTAACTCACCTGTAATGGGAATAATGTTACGCTCAGTGGGAGCAGTGATGCTGCGCTTTGGTCTGAAGGATAGCTGGCAGGTCAGGAGTAAGTTTGGTGGTTGAGATGCGAAGGACGTCACGGAGATGGCTGTCGGTCGTTCTGGTTCTCAGCCTGCTTTTGTTCAGCGTTAACAGAGAGAATGTCTGCTCACATATGTATGTTGAGCCGAACAGACTCATCATTCGTTTTGCATGGCGTCTCGTCAGAGGAAACTTGGCCTTTTCCAAACTCCGGTAGAAGTCAGGTAGGGAGAGAAGCTGATGCTGATTCTTCAGAGAATCATCACACTGAATTTCGATCAGTTCTAATTGCAGACTCTCCTCCACTTCTTTTGCATCCATTGAAAACGGAGCCACAAACAGTGTGATTTCCTTCTCAATGACAGAAAAATCTTGGAAGCGCTGACTGAATTCTGTCATGAGAGATGTGATCACAGACACATATTCTCCCATTTTTGCAGAGAGCTTGGCATTTGGAAATGCGCATTGATTTCGGTCAGCGTGGGGAAGTGCGCTACATTGAAGTTGCGCAGTTGTGACTCGAAGAGACGGAGCTTCGCACGGAATGCTTTCATGTGCACATACAGCTGTGGTACCAGCTGCTCTTTGCCTTGTAGTCTCTTGTTCGGGGTGTTGAGATGATCAGTGAGATCAACTAAAAAAGCCAGGCCTGCCAACCATAAAGGGTCACTGATCTCATGGAGAGGTCTGCCCTTTTCTTTCAAAAACTTGTCGATATTTGATCTCAGGGAATAAAACCACTGCAGCACGGAGCCGCGACTGAGCCAGCGCACTTGAGAATGGTAGAGTAGGTCCCCGTATTCAGCATCGACATCAGAGAGGAACGCTTGCAATTCTCTGTGGTAAAGCCCTCGGGCCATATATTTTTTTGACATTTTTCACAACTGTGTTCATCACATCGCCAAGCTGGATTATCTTGGCACAGAGGGCTTCTTGGTAGATCATACAGTGCATTTTAACAGTCTCACCTCCGCTCTCCTGCACCTTGGCACTCACCATAGAAGCCATTCCTTTGCGCTCGCCTGTCATTGCTGGAGCCCCATCCGTTGTAATTCCACACAGCTTGTCCCATTTAAGTCCAGCCTGGTTAATTGAATCTGACACAGCTTCAAACATGTCCTTCCCAGTTGTTGTCCCCTTTAGACTCTGAAGATCAAGCAGTTCCTCCATAATGCAAAAATTCTCATCAACTCCCCGCAAAAAAATTAACAGCCGTGCAGTGTCCGTGGCATCTGTGCTCTCATCACATGCAATCGAGTAAAAATCGAAAGCACAAGCTTTATCTGACACTTGCTGTTTTAAGTTAGCCGACAAGTCTTCAATTCGCCGCACAACCTTATTTCTGGACAACACTAACATCGTTAAAATCCTGCAATTTCTCCAGGCACATTCCCACGACTTTAGTGAGGCACTGTTTGATGAAGTCACCGTCTGAGAAAGGTTTCCCGTGTAGGGCAATGAGTTGAGTTACTTCATTGCTGGCTATTGTTGCATTTTCTTGAGCTTTGTTAGCACGGAAAAAAAAACCCTGCTGCTGCGTTAGCAGGCTAGCTTGCCATTTGCTTTACCTTCTCTTTCCGCTCGGCGCCCGTGTAGGACGTGAAGGTCTGATGTTTCGTTTCATAATGCCGTCGTACATTGTACTCTTTCATCACGGCAACACTCTCATTACAAATCAAACAAACACACTTCCCCTTGGTTTCTATGAAAAAAAAAATCATTTTTCCACCGAGTCTGAAATTTTCTGCACTCGCTTGCAATCTTGCGTCTCTTCGGTTCCGGCATTTCTGGTGACCCTGAGCAAATGTTTTCTTCGATTGCTTGCTTTGTGGAGACGCTGCCTTGTTCAAGACAATAGCGCCATCTAGTGCTTAAATTAAGAAATGCAATACAGTGGGCCATAGTCCATTATATTTTTAAACTTTGATACGGGCCAATTAAAAATGGATGGCGGGCCGCAGTTGGCCCGCGGGCCGTAGTTTGGACACCCCTGGTTTATAGCATGTTATATAATAATAAATAGTATAACATTGTAATGTTTAACATAATTCATAAGGCAATATATAGTATTGTAATTTTATAGTGAATATACAGCTGTGTGGTATACAGTAGGGTTGGTAGAATAATACATAGTGTAATATTACAAGTCTAATATTTTACAGTCTAAAGTATAGGATAGTCTAAAGTAACGCATTGTATAATTCAAGGGTGGGTTTGTCTATGGTAGTGTATATTACGGTGTATAGTTGTGTAATGTAGGGAAAAGTTTAGTTGGAGACATATCAATATAATGCATAATGTTAGAGCTTACATTGGGCTGTGTATACGATATTATACAATGTAGTTTAGATTGGAAGGTATAACATTACAATGTATAGTAGTCTAGTTTATGGCATGGTTGTAACGCAACACAGGACAGAGCAGCGCATCGTGGCAGTTTCTCCCCCCTCCTCCGTCCCGAGCATGGATGGACTCGTCCGTCTGAACGAGGCTCGTCGCTCTCCGTGGTGCTAACGTTGGAAAGAAGGAAAAAACCGCCACCCATTTTTTTCGCCATATGGCATTGTAATGTATAACAACTTATTGTTAGTAGCTCAGCTGATGGAGAGTATATAGAGTTTATTGATGACATTGATGTAGTTTGTATTTTAGTTTTTTTATTAGTTTACTATATGGTATTCATTAGATAGTGTAGTGTATACCCAGTTACTTTATGTTTATAGCTCAATTTATTGAAGAATATATTGAGTACATTTATTATATTGATGAAGTTTCTACTTAGTTTTTTTTCACATCGGTTTATTGTATGATAGTTGGGTAGTTGCAGTCCTTTAGCGTCCATATACTAAATGCCTCTGTTGAGATGGAAACTTTGACTTTAACATAGCTATTTTCGTGACCAGTCACATGCTAATCCCTCACATTAACATCATGCTAATCTCCCAGTTACATGCTAATTTCTGACTTTAACACCCTGCTGATCCAACACTTTAACGCAGCTATTTCAATGCTAAATTATCCTGTTTGATATGTAAACTCCTTTGTCAAGGCGCTTTACCTCTCCCACCTAGTTTAAACGACACTGCGAATCTTAGCAGCAGTCATTGAAGTGCTGTCGTCCCGACAGTTCTGTTCCTTCACCTGAAGAAGGCTACTTGTGTTGTGGCCGAAACATCGTGAAATTTTTTTTATTACGTTTTTTTTATTATTTTATATCCATTCTACGTTACTTTACCGAAAGAACCAAGAAGATGAATCCCTGCAGTCACGAAAGCTTTAAATCTGAACTTTACGCAATTAAAAATCATAGTGTAAGATAAGACTACAATCGTTGTCTGCTGTGAGGATCTTCTGTACTCAGGGCCCCGAATGTTTGTGGCAAGTGAAATTTTGTCTCAGCAAAATATAAGATTTCTCACAGTAGCATACCGTATGACCACACGTCGCTCTGCACCTTGTAGAGCCCATGGAACATGCTTTCTGAAGACATCCACTTTACAGGCAGAGGCACCTAATGGACATGACCGCATGGCCACAAGCACAACAACAATACGTTCAGTAAATTCAGTTCAGGCCGATGCATCGCGATTCGTCATACGTTTTTTGCGTCAGGCCACATTCATCTGGCCAAATTAGCGTCATCTAGCCCTCCACTACCCTGAAGGGTTAAATGTGTAGTGACATCACGGGATGTCACTGTGTAGTGCCGGCCCTATTGACATCGCGGATACCACTCTGGTGTGGGTGTAGTACCGGCCCTAGAGGGGCTCGGTCAGCGCTGATTGATCCCGCTGGATGGCATCACGCTTGGCGTGCAGTGCCAACCCAACAGGATAGGGTGTGGGAGTGCCGGCCGTAGGAAACGGGTTACTAAATGCTATGGCACTCTGGTTGACCCGAGAGGACACGTGACCGGTTAAGTCTACAAAGGGGCCCCAAGTGGGGTCTAGGGGTGGTCACGTGGTCGGGGTCTAGATCCTGCTGCTCGATGATTCTTGAAGGTGGTCGTGGCCAAGGGCGGAGCCAGCCACGCCACAGAGAATATAAGCTGGGTCCCCCAGAGGGACCGGCGTTGTTGTTCATCCTGAAGAACCTTTGTCTACGTCTACGTTCTACCGAGTCTCCAACACATGGACTGGGACCCGAGCTGTGGTCCCGTTCTGTCGTAGCTAGTCATGTTGTAATTAGTGTAGTTAGCCTGGTGGTCACCACCACAGGTTCTTATTCTGGGCCAGTTACCCCGTGTACCACATGGGGTGGGGAGGAGGAAGGGGATTTGTGAAATTGCCCCATATTTTGAACTGTCGGCAGAGCAGGGAGATTGAATCCAATTGCCGACCTCTGGATTGCAAGTCCAGGGTGGGAGAGCCATTGCACCACCGTGTGTGGCAGCACCCCCGCTCTTTTTTTCTTAGGGGCTGTGCAAAATAAAATAAAAACATTGAGTACAATGAAAGTGATGGGCCTTCCATTCCGATGATGGTGATGACATTGGCGATACTGATAATGATGCTGATGATGCTAAGTAAGGTGAAGGACTCACTTTGCCCTTCACCACGTAGTTGGGGTCAGTCTGGACGTTCCGTGCCAGCCCAAAGTCGCAAATCTTGGCGATGTGTCCATGCGTTACCAGCAAATTCCTCGCAGCCAGGTCGCGGTGGATGCACTAAAAAAAAGAAAAAAATTCCCTGTGTGGCCTTCAACAAACTTGGGGCAACTTCTGTGAAGGTCGGCCACGGTACACGACGGGGTGGGTGCCCAGCACCACGCCCGGCCGCCTTTGTCTCCCCAGTGTAGATGTTTATACACCGCACCAGGTACTCATTTGAGACTGAGTCCATCTGGGGAGGCCCATGACCGGTTCAGATAATTGTCACTGGTGTTGGCCGTGAGCGGGAATCGAACTCTGGCCATTGGGTTCGTAGTGCAGTGAACTAACCACTGAGCGACCACTCGCCACCCAGACAGACATATTAAGGGCAACAAAGACGTGCACCACAGACACAGTCACATACAAAGACACAGTTAAACACGCACAGTCACAGAGATACAGTTAAACATACTCTTTGGTTCTTTCGGTAAAGTAACATAGGTATAAAATAAAACAAATCACGACGTTTCGGGCGCAACACAAGTGTCCCTCATCAGGTGGGAAAGCATGATCTGCTGCTGAGGCAGACTGTTTTAAAAGGTTTGAAATAGGTGTAGCCTAAGGGTCATAAAGAAGTGGGCGGGGCTAGTGATGTTAATGTGAGAAATTAGCATGTAAATGTAAGATCGGAGAGCGGCCTCCTCGACGAGGGCTTCAAATCAAGACAGTTAAACATGCGCAGTCACACATGGTCAAATTGAAACACAGAGGTGAATTTCCGGAGGTTCTTAAAGATGGTCATGGCCCTGTAGGGATAGAGAGAGACAGGCACGGAGATACATACAGAGAGACACAGAGACAGGTTAAAATCATCACGTATTTTCATCATTATGTTCCACCACTCTTTTAACCGAGGAGAGAGGCTCACTGCTGATTCACTCCTCTCGCGACTCACGTTCTTGTGAGCGAGGAAGGCCATACCGCTCGCGACCTGCTCCGAGAAGCTCGGGAGGTTGTCCACCCCGGATGGAGTAGAGTCGCTCACGATCGCTTCTCTCTCCGATGACGACGCGTCCCAGCCTGCGGCGCACAAGGAAGCCCGGACGATTCAGAAATGCCCTAACTATAGAGTATCTATAGTAGATCATCGATTATTCGGCGGCTACGGGGGGGAAGGGGACGCCAAATTTTTTAACAACGCCGGATATTCACTACATAATAATTTTAAAAAGCTAATTTTTTGCACATTCTTGCATAGCATTGTTTTTAAATGTTGTGAATGTTTTGTTGTCTTTTAAATTAGTTTACTATATGAAATTGGTGTGAATAAACATACAAATACACAGAAATAAATATCCTACTGTAAAATGTAACCTATTTACTGTACCGTACTTACCAATCCAATCTCGAAGACTCTGAATGGAGTGATGTATATACGTGCAGTATTGTCATTTTTTAAAGTTGTATTTAGTGTATAATGTACCGTCCGTAATATTTAACACTGAAATGAAGTCGGTGGCCGCTCTGGTTAATAACGCGGTCTACTTCGCAGTAGACACAGTTAGAGCGAACACGTACATGATTAGAAAAAGAGAGTCGGCCAAGTGTTGTGTGGTGTAATTACCCAAATTTGAGAAATTTACTCGCAAATTATTCCATCGGGGAAGCTGCCTAATAACATCACAAACCCACTTGGCAGGGTAAAGCCCGCTTGCAAGGCTGTGGCTGCACAGGGGCAGCTGCCCCCAGTCCATGGAAACTGGTACTGATGTAGTTTACGAATCGCCATGGGCGGCATGGTGGCACATTGGTAAGTAACCCTTGCGCCTTGCAGCAAGAAAGCTGGGTTTGATTCCCGACTCGGGCGCGTTTCGGCGTGGAGTTGTCATCTTCTCTCCCCCTGTTCGTCAGAGTGTGTAAGTGCAATGAAGTGTTTGAGTGAGTGTGTGAGCGAGTGAGTTAACGTGAATTGTGAGTGTGTGAAGATTGTATGTTCTCCCCCTCTTCTGGGTCTCCTCCGTGTTCTCGAGTTTCCTCCCATAGTAAAAAAAATACCCAATACAACGAGTCTGGCATTGGGCAAAACATCCCAATACTGAAAAATCACCTGCAAATTACTCAATTGGGACTACACAGTGACAGCAAAAACTTTGCAGGACCCTCATGAAGAAGTCTTGAGTTTTTGCACAGTAAACAAATGTAATAATAAATCTTGACTTAAAGCTTTTGTAACTGCAGGAAGACATTCTTTGGGTCTTTCGGTAACGTCACGTAAATAGGTTCAAATGAAATAACCAAAAATAACAAAAAACTACGACGTTTCGATCACAACACAAGCTTTTGTCATCAGGAAGAAAAAAAGAGAGGGGGACAGCTGCTGAGGCAGACAGTCTGCCTTATCTCAACCGGTGTTGTCCCTATCCTAGGTAAACTCTGTCTTAAATGAGTACCTGGTGCAGTGTGTAGACATGAGCACTGGGGAGACAGAGGTGGCTGCATGCGCGTAGTGCTGGCCACCCACCTCCTCGTGGGCCACGCCGCCTAACAGCAGCACAGTCTGTTAAGGCTTATTTGGGTGATCTTCATCTTTGTTGTACGCTTGTGCCATCTTGTGTGTCCGCTGTCACAGATTCCAGGCTACAACCCTCCGGAGTCCACCCCATGGGGCTCCCCTTCTCCCCGGCCCAAAAAACCCAGACAGTACTCGTGCATCATGCATGCGGTGTCAGCAAGAGGTAAGAGGTGCATGAGTGGGCACACACTCTGGGTTTTACATCTGCAGAGTTAGTTAAGTGTACAGTGTGCTCGCAAGCAGAGGTGAACAATAAAAAAAAATCAGTGGCGGTTATGAGAAACGCTACCCTGAAGTAACGGGCGGTTTGCACTCTGAACTTGCAATCCAGAAGTTACTGGTTCGTTTTCCCATCGCAGCGTTTGAAACAGTGGCGCAATTTTCTTAAATTTACAATTTTTACCTTGCCAACCAGTACAAACAGCCAGGTGAGGTGTATAAGCGTCACTATATATGAATAGTTTAGGACATCTTATGCTCACAAACTCACCCGTTCACGCACTCAACCACCAACTCAATCTCACTCAAATCACCAACTCACTCTCACTCAAACCACCAACTCACTCAACCATCAACTCACTCAACCCACCATCTCACTCAAACCACCAACTCACTCAACCATCAACTCACTCAACCCACCATCTCACTCAAACCACCAACTCACTCAAACCACCACCATCTCACGCAAACCACCAACTCACTCAAACCACTATCTCAAACCACCATCTCAAACCACCAACTCACTCAAACCACCATCTCACTCAAACCACCATCTCACTCAAACCACCATCTCACTGAAACCACCAACTCACTCAAACCACCAACTCACTCAAACCACCAACTCACTCAAACCACCATCTCACTCAAACCACCACCATCTCACACAAACCACCAACTCACTCAAACCACCATCTCACTCAAACCACCATCTCACTCTAAAAGGTTGAAGGTTAAGGTGCAGGCAGCCCTGAAAATATATTGGCTCGTGCCACTGCAAGCTCCCTTCTGGAGGATATGTTGTTGAGCCAGACGTTTGGAAGAGGTGGGAGTAACCCACATGTTACCCCACCACACACGAACTGCCGATGGACTACCCATTGACAGTGCTGAGTGGACAACGGCAGGGCCAGCGAGGGGGGATTTAAGAAACGGTTCAATCACCTGCCGCGCTTGGAGGATGAACCGGCGGCATTTGGGTTGCCAAGCCCAGTGTGATAACCGTCACATTATGGCAGCATCATAATCTGAATATTTTTCCTGGATCAATCCGATGAGCTATAAAGCTCTTTTTCACAGGTGTCCAGCACCACTTCATCATTTGGATGAGGGGTTCCTGAATCAGGTGAGAGACAGATTTGTCCTCCTCTACCAGGTGAGGTCAGGCAATTTTACTTCTCACTTCACCTTCCTCACCTCAACTGGTAAGGTAGGAAAATCATTGCTCCTGAACTAGGTGAGAGCCCAATCAGGTGTGACCCGTGGTGCATAAGGGGACCACACCAATGATAAAAAAAAATACTAAACTATTTTTTATTTTCTTGGTTCTTTCGGTAAAGTCTCGTAGAAGATAAATAATAAAAATATAAAACAATACAATTCTCACGACGTTTCGACTGCAACACAAGCAATCATCATTCCTTCTACGTGACTTTACCGAAAGAACCAAGAATATGAATGCCTGCAGTCACGAAAGCTTTAAATCAAAATGTATTTTTTATTTATTTACCAAGGTCACATCTATAACAGCAGCCACTATACCTGACCAGTGTTACTCATTTCTACTGTTACCTATTATTATGATTAGTGTGTGGACCCACCACAAAATTTCATACTTAACTTGCAGTTCATCAATCTTTGTAATAGCGTAATCAACCAGACTATGCGTTAATTGTGTTTTGACCGACCGTCTGTGTTGCTTTATATGGTTTCCAAATTTTGCTAAATACTGTTTGTTTGGTATGCTTCTCTCTCTGTGTCCCCTGTTGTATCTGTGTTAGTTTCCCCCTACTTGTGTGTCTGTATATACATATGGGGTTATGTGTTTCCTCTCTCTCGTAAATTTAGCTCTTCTGTACCTGATGATGGCTGCTTGTGTTGCAACCGAAACGTCGTACGCTATTATGTTATTTTATTATTTCTTATTTATACGTGACTTTACCGAAAAAAAACAAAGAGTAATTCCTGCAGTCACGAAAGCTTTGAATCAAGTCTGTAGTGCCTCTTGTTAAACAGTGCTTCAGTTAAACAGGAAAATTAATAAATCCAGCAGGCATGACTTGAAAAGTAACACATTTACATTTTGGGTGGCACTCTAAATCGTCCGGTAAATCGTGTCGCCAATTATAATTTCTGCGTTTATCTGCGCGTGTCTGTGTACCCCCAGTGGAGGAATACGTGCGCAGCTTGCTGGACAACCCTGAGTTGATTGACCGTCTGGCACTGGCCTCGGAGCAGGTGAGACTCCGTATGCGTGCATCAGCTCTGCCCCCCCCTCATATTTATGGTGCGGGCCTGTACCCTTGTCCGACCCCTCACTTCCGCGTTGCATCCAGCTGCCTCACTGAAGAAAGGGACACTTGCCTTGCGCTGAGTACGACGTTTCGCTGGTTGTAATCGCCAGGGAAACGATATACTCGATTTGTAAGTGTTGTGGGTTTACTCTCCAATACACTGGCGTGCTGCAGTAGTAACTAATTGACACGTTTTGTTTTACGTAACAAACCTTACTAATTGTCGGTGCCGGGTTAACTACGCACATTTACGCGCTCTTACCCAAAAAACCTTTATTATGGATAATATTGGTCGCAAAAGAACACGTGTTAAACAGCTCCCGTTTAGAACGTCTCATCCTCACCATCAATGGTCAATCAATCAAATAAATCCTAGATTTATAACGTGGCATATTTACCAAAAAGCAGAGACGGAAGGGTGAAACTCTAGAGGTAGCTCTATGATATCCGCTTTTGTGGAACGTTCTCTAACACGAATGGCCGTACTGCTCTGAGATAAATCAGACTGGATCCTTCGTCTCGTTACGTGATGGCGGTTGCAAAATTGTTGTTGACGCGTGCATGTGCCGTGCGTGTGCTGTGTACGTGTGCAGGATGTGGTGGAGTCCCGGGTAATCTTCCCCGAACATCTCCCGCTGTCCCAGCTGCAGCAAGGTGTGCGCTCCGGCCGGTTTGTCCAGGGAACCTTCCTTGCGAGTCGTGAGAATTACCTGGAGGGGACTCTGAGGGTGCGAGGGGACGGTGACAGTGATAAAGAGGTACACGTTTCACAAGCCTGCGTCTGGAAGGAACAATGCTGTCCGATCGTATCTGTGTGAGTTTTAAAAACAAATTTATAATTAAGCAGTGGCATAGCGTTCTTGGCATGAGCAGTAGCTCTTAACCTTTACTGCAAGGCTGCAGTAAAGGTTAAGAGCTACTGGGCTAAAATATTTGTATTTTGAACGTCTTTTGCACCCTACGTAGGTGTCGTAGCCTGGCTCCTGCCCCCCCGGCCTGTGGGTCCTGGTGCAGTTGCACTGCCTGCACACTCGATAGCTACGCCACCACAACTACAGTATATACGTTAATTGTGACTACTTTAATAATAGGGTTTTTCCCTTTTTTTTCTGGCAACAAAACTGAAACCTTTTACAAGGAATCATGTGTGCATTAACCACAATACTTGTGGTCAAAATGCAAACAAAAAACACACTATGATAATATATGCATTGTCCTTGAGACTGATTGGTTCACACCAGGGACGGCTTTCTTTTGAGCCTCGACCCAATTGGTGCGAGACCAGAGGACGCCAAAAGGCGTACGCATATATTGCAAATATCAGTGTGTTTTTGTTTGCATTTTGACCACAAGTATTGTGGCTAATGCACACCTGATTCCTTGTAAGAGGTTTCAGTTTTGTTGCCAGAAAAAAGGGGAAAAACCCTATTATATTTTGGTACTGGCAAAGGAGGTCTAATGATGGTTGTGACTACTTTGTTAACAAAATGAATGGTCTATTTCCACCTCCAAAATGTAACGTTAAATAACAATTAGGTACATTGGCCCTTTGTTGGAAAAAAAAACCCAGTCTAGAAATTGCCCTACTTGAACATATGTTACTGAAAAACATTGGTTTCAGAAGATTCATGGGCTCATAGTCCTACATTTTCAATTGTTTATTCGTGGTATTAAAACTCTTGTACAGTAAAACCTTGGATTGCGAGCATAATTCGTTCCGGAAACGTGTTTGTAATCCAAAGCACTCGTATATCAAAGCACTCGTATATCAGTTGTGATCACGTGACGCTCGGCAGTACAAAGCTGCTCGTATTGCAAGACCCTCGCTCGTTTATCAAATTAATATTTATTAAAAAATTTGCTTGTCTTGTAAAACACTCGCAGACCAAGTTACTCGCAATCCAAGGTTTTACTGTATATGCTGCTCTCTAACAGCACTTGGCCCAGCGGTCTGTTAAGACTATACGGGGGATCTTTTTTGTCTGCGTGCAGGTGTTGATCCAGGGGCTGCAGCATTTAAACCGCGCGATGCACGACGACATCGTGTGCGTGGAGATGTTCCCCGAGGAGCGCTGGGTTGCCCCCTCCTCGCTGGTCCTGCACGATGAGGGCGTCGCAGGGGACGTTGCAGAAGAGAATGAAGAGGATGTGGTGAGTGGAGCGTCAACACTGCCGAACCAAAATCAAACCCAGACACCTGCAGTGTGCGTCTCTCTCTCCCCGTGGTCGCATGGATTTTTCTCCAGGTCCTCCGGCTTTTCCCTCCACAGTTACAATCTGACATGCACTTAGAGTATGTGGCTGCTATCAATTTCAAATGTGATAAGATACTTCACTGAACGATCATTTGTGGCCAGGTCACTTAAAAAGAGCTATAGAGCTCTCAGGGTCCTTACCTGGTAAAGTTATTTAGTTTATAGTTTTTAAATAGTTTTAATATAAATTTTGATTTAAAGCTTTCGTGACTGCAGTAATTCATATTCTTAGTTTTTTTTTCGGTAAAGTCACGTTGAAGGGAAACAACAAAATAATAAAATATATAAAACAATAAAAAAATTCTCACGACATTTCGACCATAACTCAAACGGTCGTCTTCAGGTGTGTTGGTTTGCATAAATTTATTTTTAAACGGCGCATTTATTTATTTATAAAAACGTTAGCGCCACGCGCAACGATTTGGCAGTTTATTTAGGACTAGTCCATCTATATTCTGAAAAGAGGAGGGGGGAGACGAAATTTTTTATAATGTATGCTGTCTGAACGCCACTGTAAGCGTGAACAATCAATTAAGACCTGAAATGGTTTATCAAATCTTTCCAATGATTGCTAAGATAGAATCCATCTTCTCGGTTGAAATTGTCTCTGTGCTTGTATATGTGGATAGCCTCATGAACGAATCTCTCATGGAAGCCAGATGGCTTACAAAGAACCTCTGTCTTGGAAAAGTCAATGGCATGTGAGCCTACTGAATTAGAACAATGATCTGCCACGGCCGAGGTGTTGGTCCTACCATGTTTAAGGTCTGCTTTGTGTTCACGAATGCGGTCCGAGACATGGCGTTTGGTTTCTCCAATGTAACTACTACCACAGAGGCAACTTAGTTTGTAGACACCAGGGTATTGTATGTCCGGAATCACATCTTTTACAGACGGAACCAGATCACGGATTTTATGTAATGTGTTGAAACGGACCTGGATCTTGTGTTTATTCAGGATTTTGGAGATCTTTTTTGTGACCCCCGCAATGTAGGGTAAAGTGATGGTTTTGAAAGGCTCCTCAAGAGGGTTCTTCTTCATGGTTTGAGTGATAGCTTTGCGGATTGTATAGTCGGAGTAACCATTAGCCCTAAGAGCTTGGTGTACGTGCTTGAGTTCACTGCTTATGTGTTCCTGGTCGGATATGCATTGGGCTCTATGATACAGAGTCTTGATGAGAGAATTCTTCTGTGATGGATGGTGGTGGGAATCCGGTTTCAGATAAGCATCCGTATGGGTAGCTTTCCTGTAGACAGAGTGGCTCATTGAACCATCAGGTCTCTTTTTAATTAGGACATCCAAAAAAGGTATCTTGCCATCTATTTCGACTTCCATGGTAAATCTGATGGCTGGGTGTATGGAATTGATGTGGTCGAAGAATTGGTCTAGAGCAAGCCGGCCATGTGGCCAGATGACAAAAGTGTCATCCACGTACCTCTTCCATAAGGTTGGGCGCAGAGTGGCAGTCTGGATGGCGTCAGTCTCAAATTTCTCCATGAAAATGTTAGCTATAACTGGAGAAAGGGGGGGGCCCATTGGGGTGCCCTCAGTTTGTTTGTAGAAAGTTCCATTCCAAGTGAAGTATGTATTGGTTAAACAGTGTCTCACCAGGGGGGGTACCTCAGTGTTTAGTCCTTGATGAACCAAGTCTTCAATGATTGCAATGGTGTCAGGTACAGGAACCTTGGTGAATAAGGAAACTACATCAAAACTGATAAGCAGGTCGTCTGGGGACAGGGAAATACCCTTGATTGTCGATACCAGGTGAGTCGAATTTTGTACCACAGAGGTGGTCTTTCCAGTGAAAGGACGCAGGATTTCAGACAAAAAACGAGCTAGTTTGTAGGTGGGGGAGCCGATAGTAGAGACTATGGGACGAAGGGGTGTATCTACTTTATGTATTTTGGTAAGCCGTATAATCTTGGTGGCCTGGCAGCAGAAGGTTTCAACGAAAACTGTTTAGATTGATCAATTAATGCGGTTGAATCAGAAATTATTTTGTTGGTTTGTGTGACGAGGCTGTTGGTGGGATCTCTTTTTATTTTTGTATAACTACCATCGTCGAGTAATTCTTTAATTTTGTTGTTGTATTCTATTTTATCCATGATGACAGTAGCATTGCCTTTGTCAGCTGAGAGGACTACAATATCATTCCTCTTTTTTAATTTATATAATTCAAAACGCTCATCTTTGCTGAGGTTGCTAGCTGGCATCTTAGCGTTTTTGAGGGTTGCAGCGATTTCAGATCTTGCTACGTCTGCAGCGATGTGACCCAGGCACCTGAGAGCAACGTCTACTTGGGCAATTATATCATTAACTGGTATGTGTTTAGGTGTGACTGCAAAGTTTAGACCTTTAGCTAAAACGGATTTCAGACTATCGGAAATAGAACTGTTACTGCGATTAATTACGACTTTGTTAACGTCTAACTATAAATGCACCGTTTAAAAATAAATTTATGCAAACCAACACACCTGAAGACGACCGTTTGAGTTATGTTCGAAACGTCGTGAGAATTTTTTATTGTTTTATATATATTTTATTATTTTGTTGTTTCCCTTCAACGTGACTTTACCGGAAAAAAAAAACTAAGATTATAGTTTTAATATAGTTTAAACAAAGAATAACAACAAAAACTCAACCACTTCAAGAGAGACCTTAAACATAATGAACACCGTGTGACCAGACAACAATCCACATTAGAGATGCTGTTAGCTTGATTTTGCGTTTATTAAATAACTTTACATTACATTACTTCAAAATCAAGTCAGGAGTGCTAATCATTTCATACTATTTTTGTATGTACGTAGGGGTTATTTGACCATACTTCGATGCGGGTTGGTGAACGGGGGGGGGGGGGGGGGCATAGATCAGGA
Organism: Petromyzon marinus; assembly: GCF_048934315.1. Classification (NCBI taxonomy): domain Eukaryota; kingdom Metazoa; phylum Chordata; class Hyperoartia; order Petromyzontiformes; family Petromyzontidae; genus Petromyzon; species Petromyzon marinus. The sequence goes on along the minus strand of NW_027423677.1, from coordinate 1,548,968 downwards.
GCATAGAAGGACAGGACAACAGTTCATTTTGCTGTACTGCGCTCTGCTGCCTGCCATTTTGGCGCAGAGCCTATACCACCTGTTATGCATATCCAGGCTCAACACGGTGGCGCTTCCACGGTCTGAGCTCCTTTTTAATGTTTATTTTAATTAACTTAATTAGAACTCAAGAGATCAGGACACGTATCATTTGCGAGAGTGACCTGGGTCACAGGGTGGCCTCTATATTGAAAACTAATTTCTTTAGAACTGCTTTTTGTATTTAGATTGTTGTCCTTTCCGCGCACCTCCGATTAGCATGGTTGGCTGTGTACGGTGCGAAATAAGTTCTACATGCATACATACCACAGTGACAAAATGCAAAACATAATAAAGTACAGCAATGAAGTTAATTGAAATTGGCACGAAAACAACTGTGGTTTATGAAAAGTCGACAATATTGCACAAACATAAACAAGTGTTAGATATTAAATCGCATGTAGTGCAAGTTGGCTTGGGCAGATTATTTATAGGCTGATCATTGCACAGTTATACGTATTAAAACGTTACGTAAACATTAAACACATATAGGGTGACTGATGTGCTAAGCAGGTAAGAGAAAATGTCAATCAGTGAAATCATAAAGAATCGAGAGATTAAGCATCAAATTGTGAATTAGATGGGAGGGTAACCTTTGTTGTAGATAATATTGGTCGCAAAAGCTTACGCGTTTTTTTTAAAACGTGTGGTATCTGATGGGCGTGTTCCGGTTGATTCTATCAATCGCCAGAACTGTTTTAACTTATAAATATTTACGGAGGACTCCTCACTGTGATCTTTTGTCATTTTAACAAAGCGTCAGTCTCATTATTGACATTGATGAGACACAGCATGAAACCACATCCGCAGGTTAAGCGCTATTGTTTTGGATTGCTCCTTCCCCTTCAAGCCAAATTGTATTGTGTTATGCAGTGAGTTGGTTAAAAAAATAGTTATTTCATTATTTCAGTGTGTGAGAGAGACGCTACTGTGGTGAGTGCTCATTTGAGTTTGCGTTGTCATCTCCCGGTGCTATCCCAGCTGCTGCTGCTGTCGTCGCTCTTGCTTAGATTACGCAACACGATGTTTGTCCTTTGTTTTGGTCTCCAGCTGAAAGCCGAAAGTGGGAAGATGCGTCGGCCCACTGGCAAAGTGGTCGGCATCATCAAGCGGAACTCGAGGCCGCTGTGCGGCATGCTCATGCCCAGCCCAATCAAGGAGGTGGGCTGATCTGCATGTGTGTGTGTACGTGTGGGGAGCGGTAATGTAGCGGTTAGCGCGCTGCGCTACGAATCCTGGGACCCGAGTTGGATTATATTTATCGCTCATAACCAATAAACAGCGCCAAATGTCTGAACCTGTCTTGGGCCCTTCCCTAGGTCGACTCGGCCATAAATGAGTCTCTGATGTGGCATGTAAACATCAGCGCTGTGGAGACAAAGGCGGTCGGGCATGGTGCTGGCCGTACCCACCCCGTCGTTTGCCGTACCAGCTTGAATAGGTGTGTGCTGACGGCACTTGCCCAAACAGTTTGTTGAATGCCTTACTGGGGGCTCTTTGTGCGTGTTGCAGGCCACCCGCCACCTGTTCACGCCCGCGGACCGCCGCATGCCACGAGTGCGGGTGGAGACAAGACAAGCAGCGTCCCTGCAGGCCCACCGCATCGTGGTGGCCATCGATGGCTGGCTGTGACACTCCCGCTACCCGAACGTACGACTGCACCGTGACGCCCCGCACGCCGTGACACCTCACCCGTCTGTCCCGTGGTCGGCATCGTCGGGCTCATCCTTCTGTCACTTGACGCGCGGCCACGCGGCTCTGTATGCAATACAGCCGTCGAACCCAAAACACGAACGGTGACACGGTGAATTGGAAGTCAGGGTGGATGAAGTGGCACCACTGTGATATTTTTTTGTTTGAAAGCATGGCAAACTCACCTGTGATTCAACCTAGGTTATTAAGGTGTTGTAAGTTGATAGTCTCAGCCCAGTCACCAATAACTGTACCAAAAACGATATTAAATTTGGTCGTGCACTTCGATTGTTTGATTTCCATCTCTGAGAAAACTACTGCGTTTGACTGCCATGTGATTAACATTACTTTGATTGGCAGAGTGGTTGGAAAAGCACTGCCCCCCTACAATTTGGACTGCATTTCACTTCAATGGATCTTAGAAGTAGCTCTGTTATGTCTGCTCCTGTGGGTCGTCCTTGACCACGAAGGGTTTGTATAGATTGCTTGTCTTGTGCGATACCATTAACACAATGAGAAACAAAATTGGTGAAAAGTTAAATATATTGTTAAGATGTATTCTTTGGGTTGTATCTTTGTTTAAACAGATGTCGGTTAATATTCTACATAATGTACGTTAGGTACAAGGTTGGCATTGTGGTTGTGCTTTTCATACCTATTTGCCACTGCACAACCGAGCGACACCATGGCTGGCACGGTTTAGTAGGCTGCAGGTTGTTTATCCACTGCAAAAGCGGATCCATGCCATGGACGGTCAATGCTTTGAACAAGGCTAGGCACGTGCAGATGACGCTGTGGTGCCACGTCCCCGCGGTGTACTGACTGCCGTCACACAATTAACGTGTCGCTAGCCCCGCCCCTGGCCCTGCTCGGCCCCCGGATATATTTGGATGCCTTGTGGGGCCAGCATACTACGGTTTGGTTCTGGTTCGACACGGCAAAAAGCCAGTGGGTGACCACAGACACTTCGAGAGATCTGCACTGTCTGGGTTCCAATGTACCAGTGGAAAAGGGATACCGGTGACGATTGGCCACGTATGTGCATATGCATGTTGAACTTCTTCCGTACCATACGTAGACAACCGTGCTAATCGTCGGTGTGCTTGTGCAGGGCCATTTTGTGCGCTCTCTGGGCGAATGTGGGGATAAGGAGACGGAGACAGAGGTGCTGCTGCTGGAGCACGACGTGCCACACCAGCCCTTTAGCCAGGCCGTACTTGCATGCCTGCCCCCTCCCACGTTCAGCATCACAGCAGAGGTACGCATGAGACGTGTGACGATATGTCAATTCATCGATTGAGTTCAATTCTTACGCCTGCGGTGTGTTGGTGTGTTCGGTCGTGCATGTGAGAATCCTTTACTTCAATGTTCTTTATTACAAGGCCCACGGGCCACTGGTGGCCCCTGGGTGGCCTTTGGTGTGGCCCATGACGTGTGGCCCCCGACGTATAGGCCCCCGACAATAGACAAATGCGAAAACACCCCCCATCATCATCATCGTGCTGTCAAACCGCAATAGTTTCAAGATGTTTGGCCTGCGTAGAATACCTTCTAGAGGGCCTCTCTGGAGCTCTCCCTCCAGTCGAGGTCCTTCCGCTGCACTGGCATGAACGAGAAGCCACGGGGCTCTACACCTTTACCGCAGACCGTATATAGAAAAGCCGTCGACCTGAAAGAAAGTCGATGGCTCGGACACATCATCGTAAGAAGAGAGGAAATTCACATCGGAGGAATGAAGGCGATGGACTTATGGAAGCACCAGGGCGGAGACCCGAGAGGCAGGCCTCGAGAGATGCGGATCAAAGTGGTGAGCCAGTATATGGAGGACTTTGCAGTAGCCGTGGAGATGGTCCAGTACATAAATGAATGGAGCAAGGGGACTACAGACTTTTTTCCTATAACGCTGTACTTGCGTTCCTGAAGAACACCGAATTGTGGAAAAATCGCATAATAAATAATATAGGGTAAAGCACAGTCCGCGATAACACGTGAGATGCGTACGCAGGCTTAACAAAGACTTCGGGTACGTGAGTAGCATCTAGAAGCATCCAGAAACATCCCGCCTTGTGTGATGCTACACCGAGGCAACCGTACAACCGCTTATTCTGCCTCGCACAACGCAGTTCTGTTCACTCGATCGCCTTTTATCCAATTCGCATCCATGTTATGAAAAAATGTGTTCCCTAATGCATTCATCGTATTATATCTAATTCACGATATGAAAACACGCAGAGTTATAGGAGAACGGACTGTACTTTCAGAATATTCAGTCGCCTATTGAGAAGATAGAACGCCATTAGAATGAAGTTGGTTTACCCATGTATGGCTCACCCTGTGTTTTGTTTGTTGTAAGGCAGCGTTTTGTTGAACCTGGTGCTGTGTGTGTCCCGTACAAGGACCAGGCTGGCAGGGAGGACCTTCGTGCGTTGTCCATCTGCAGTGTGGATCCTCCAGGCTGCACAGACATCGACGATGCCCTACACTGCAAACCGCTCGACAATGGGAACACCGAGGTATTCATTTGGTGGTGGTAATCGTGGTCACGGTCGCGGTAATTCGTGCCTATTCCTTTCATGGTTTTGTCAATGCTAGCGGAGGTTACAAGGGGAGTTTAAGTGGCACAATGATAAGTGCACTGCACATTCATCCTGTCAAGCTGGTTTAGTTCCAGTCATGGCTAACACCGGTACAGAGTGATATCTAAAAAAAACTGCCCAAGTTCTCCCCTTCACCACCTGCATTGACCATCGTAACAAAGCAAGGTCAAATGACAATCGCAACCCATTACGGCATGGAGAAGCCCTCATCCTGCAGTGGATTGACAAAGGGGTGGACAATATTCCTGTTATTAAGTTTCCAAACATTGTTGCCTTAGTGCCCGTATTCTTGGTCTCTGCTCGGCTCAGGACTGACTTCAACATGGCTTGGTTCTGGCTTGATCTGCTCCGTTGCCTCCAAAGAAGTATGAGTGGCTCAGCTGTGCCTTGGCTCAGGCTCAGCTCACGGAAATTCTGAGCGTGGCTGGGAGCATGCAGAGATATACGTGGAGGCACAAGGGACACGGAGGCTCAGGGCTGGAACCATGCTTAGAGGCAGCTTGGGTTTTAAGCGTTGCTTTGATGTGGCTTATTGAGAATTAGAATCAGAATATTTATACTGGAGGAATCCAATGAGCTATAAAGCTATTTTTCACATGTCCAGTAGAGGCGGGTAAGAACGTTACAACAGCAAACAGTACAAAAACATAATAGTAGTGCAAAGTACAAGAAAGATCAACAAATAACCCAAACACAAACAAATACAACTAAACCATCCCCATCTTACCAGGAAAAGCCCACTGAGGTATTGATTTATTTTTGATTAGTGACCTGGCCACAACTGAATAGCTCAACAAAGTGGCCCATCATTTGGACATTTATAGCAGCCAAAATAATAGAAATAATCTCAATGCATGTTGCGCGAGAGCCAAGCCTGAGCCAAGCCATGGCTAAGACCCCACTGGCCTAAGTGTCCACGTCACTGGCCGAATGCCTGGTTCACAATGAATGCACCAGGTAGTAATGGGTGTGCATTTCATTTCACATTATTGTGCTTTGGTTGGAGTGGCTATGGTGGAGGTTATGCATGCATGTGGAGTGAGCGACTTCCGCCAGACGTCTAGTAGAAGGCGTCTTATTTATTAAAAGCACACAGGGCGATACACTTCGTAACGCGGCTACACCTAGGCTGTACAAACACGCAGCCCATTTGCGTCCTGCGTAGCTACGCTGGCTGGTTGACGAGCGTAGCGGCGGAGACAGAGCTGCTCTTGCAGAAGAACCAGCCACGTGGTCGGAGACGAAGAGATGACGACCGTAGCGACGCAACCAGGACCCAGACCCCACGCTAACAGCCCCGAAGTTCTGATTCGGTGCTCTTTATATCTGCCTGGAGTGGCCAAGCTCCACCTCTGGCCACGCCCCCTTTCTAGAACCTTCTAGGCCCTTCGGGATGGTTCCCGGAGCTTCTCGACTGACTCCGCCGTTGACCTTTACCCCAGATACGCCCCTTCATAATAAGGCATTATGTAATACAGCTATAACCTTAATTACCCTTACAGGCCGGCAGGTATCACCCTGTCATTACACATCCATGCATGTGAGGGTGGTGACGGTGTGTTAATGTTTGTTCTAGGTTGGGGTACACATCGCCGATGTGAGCTATTTTATCCGGCCGGGGAATGCCTTGGATGAGGAGGCATCTCTGCGTGGTACCACAGTTTACCTGTGTGAGAAGGTGAGATGTGGTTCTTCTTGCCACAATATCAAGTGTTTTACGACCCGCCGATTTCATCCTTTCATTCTTAACTTTACGACATGATGTAAAATATTACGATGTAACGATCATCGCGGTACCAGTTTCCCCACAACTTTGTAATTGTATTTGACATTTTCACCACATTTTTTTGCGTGCTTTTCAGTACTTCCCGTATGAATAACGATAACTTAAAAATGAATTAGAATTTAAAAAATGTGCAACAACAATGCTAAATATCTCTCATGATGTTTTAAACGAGGTGATTTTTGTGGATTTCTTATAATATGATGTACCGTGACATCATGAGCGGCAGGTTATCGGCGCAGTGGTAACACTCGTGCCTTGCAGCAAGGAGACGCTGGGTTTGATTACTCAACTCTTGTGCCTTTTTGCTTGCAGCTTTGTTTGTTCTCCCCCCTGTTAGTGAATGGGTTTCCTCTGGATTCATCAGATTTCCTCTAAATAAAACCCATACAATCTTAACTGGCATTCGCGAAAACATCCCCTTGCTGAACAGTTACCTGCAGGTGACTTAATCATGTGTGGGTTTGCTTGCAAAACACTCGTTGAGTTGGTGCATATGTATTTGCCAGATTGTGTTTATTGACAGAGAAGTTGTTGCGTTTATGTGTTTGTGCGCCTGCAGAGGATTGATATGGTGCCAGAGTTATTGAGCTCAAACCTGTGTTCCTTGAGATCCAACGTCGACCGGTGAGATGCACCAACAACTGTGAACTCGCGAGTGTGCACATTGCAACCCATACTCAGCAGCTAACGTGCGTTGTTGCCAGGTGCACATGTAATCCCATGATGCGTGGCACTGTTTAAGTGTCATTGTACAGATCCACACAAGCATGTGTACATACATAAGCAGCCAAACCAGGATGGCACAATGGTAACACATGTCTCACAGCAAGAATGGCCTAAGATTGATGCCCGACTTGGTTGCCTTTCCATGTAGATTTTGTATGTTCTCCCCCTATTTAGCATGGGTTGACTCCAGGTTATCAGGTTTCCTCTCATCGCTAACATAAACGTGTTATTACTACTATGATCCTTAACCATGGAAAGCCTCACTGAATCTCATAACTTCGGGAGGGTACTGCAAAGCTTTTGCAGTCGAACAATGGTTGCTACATATATATTCCAGTTGAGTAATTTGTAACAACCCAAACCGGTATTTGGCCAAACATCCCACTGCTGAAAGAATGACTCGACTACCAAAAACTTGGCAAGACCCTCCTGAAAAAGAGTCTCGAGACTTTGCGAGGCTTTCCTGAGTGAACACCCTGCACCACTCCAATGTCGACGACTCTGCCACTCGATGGTGAATGGCGACGGTGCATGTGCTGTGCGCGTGCAGGCTGGCGTTCTCGTGCATATGGGAGATGACTCCAAAGGCTGAGATTGTGAGCACACGTTTTACCAAGAGCATCATCAATTCCAAGGTGATTCCCCCCCCCCCCCCACAGACGTTCAGTTTTTGTAAAACTCTCGTTTGCTTTCACGTGTATTGTATCGGTGCCTTGCTATGTTAGTGCAGTTGAGGTTTCCGGATGGCTGAGAGGTCAGAGCGTTGAGCTTGCACCTCTGAGTTCACAAGTGTAGCGAGATGAAACGGGTTCACAAGTGGTAGTATGTATGTTGAACTTCTTTCGCACCGTACGTAGCCAACTGTGCTAATCGGAGGTGCGAGGTAGGACATGAAAGTAGTGAGTTGATGGTCTCTGTCCAGTCAACAATCACTGCACAAAACACAGGTTTGTTTTTTTAGGTTAGATCGTGTAAATATGTAAATGTGTCATTAAACCCACCCCCACCCGACACAGCCAACTAATAAGGGTTGTCACGTAAACAGAACATGCCAATTCGTCACGAGTACAGCACACCGGTGTGTTGTACCAGTGACGAATTGGCCACGTTCTGTTTATGTGACAACCCTTACTAGTCGGCTGTGTCGGGTGGTGGCGGGTTTAACGACACATTTATGTATTTACACAATCTAACCCAAACAACCTGTATTATCGATGATATTGGTCACGAAAGCCTACGTGTTAAACTCACTGCACGAAAGACCACCAAATTACATTGCACTAAATTTGGTTAAATTCCAGCTTTGAGAATTAAAAAAATATATCAATTTTACTTTCTTTGGGTGAGCGTAACCCTCAGTGGTCATCGGGAGCCACGTAGACATCTGTTGAGTTCTGGCTTGGGCTTGGATCAGGCGTGGGCATTGTGTAATTGCGAGGACCCCATGGTTCACCCGTGGTGTGTTCATCGTATCCCCGCAGGCGTCTCTGACGTACGCAGAGGCTCAGCTAATGATGGACGACGCTGGGCGGAAGGATCCGGTCACCAGCAGCTTGCGTGGCCTCAACTCCCTGGCCAAGATCCTCAAGCAGAGGCGCATTCAAAACGGGTAACTCATTGTCAAGATCCTCATCCCCTCCACCGCCACTGGAGCGATGAGCCGTATTAATGTGTGCACCGCATTTAGTCGATCGGCAGGTCGCCTGTGGCGCGGTAAAGTGTGGTTACTCCCGTGTCTTCTAAGACATCCGGCCAGCGTGGAAGAGTAGGCTAAAATACATTGAGAGGGACTGTAAAAGGGTGTATCCCTAGAGGGGCCGCCTCTTATGGGAGCCCCCTTCTTCCAGCAGTGGCTTGAGCAAGCCATTGCAAGGCTGCACCTGTTGCTTTTTTGACCCCATGATGCATGAGGCTTGGGTGAATATCATGCACAAACAAGTGTTACAGGATTCATACTCTGGTTTTTTTCGGTAAAGTCACGTAGGTAAAACTATAAAATAAAATAACAACTAAATTAAATCACGACGTTTCGGGCGCAACACAAGCGTCCTTCTTCAGGTGGGACAACCACAGCCAGAAACAATTGCTGAAGTGGGCAAAAAAGGGCTGTTGTAACAAGAGGCTATATAGGTAAGAGAGTGGGGGGGAGCAAGGGGGGAGAGATAGAGATGGGGGGTGTGGGGTAGGGGAAGTGGGGTGCTGCTAGAGGGATTAAAGAGGCGAGCACGGCAAAATGCCGGGGGGGGGGGAAGTGAGTGGGGCTGGGAGTGGGAGGCTGAAGAAGCTGGAGATGCGGAAATGAAGGCAACAATAAAGAAGTTAAGGTTTTACCTGGTTAATAACATCCTTCTAGATTGGAGTGTTACAGGCTGCTGCGGGGCTACATTGTGGGCAATAGAGGACAATGCAGTGACATAAATTGTTTTACTCTTCTTAATGCTCCCATGTCTGTGCTCCCCCACCTTTGCCAATGCGTACTGACCACCACGGTTAAGTACGGTAAAACCACCCCACGACCCGTATGACATGGGGCGGCCCTCATCCAGCAGTGGATTGACTTAACGAGCTGTGCATGTTCAACTCAAATATCTGAGTTTGTGAAGTGTCTTATATTAAGATTCTGTGTTGTTTTGGCTGGACATGATAATCGCTCATGTCCCTTCTCCACCCGTAGGGCATTGACTCTGGCATCCCCTGAGGTCCGATTCCACATGGACAGCGAAACCCACGACCCGATCGACCTGCAGACCAAGGAACTCAAGTGAGTCTCGTCAACAAGACACCTCCCATGACTGCGATCCGACTGTTGTGCAGATCTCTCTATCAGAATCAAAATATATATTTCTACTGGAAGAATCCGATGAGCTATAAAGCTCTTTTTTCACAGATGTCCAGTTGGGGCAGGTCACAACGTTACAACAACAAACAATACAAGCACACGTTAGGATTGCAAAGTATTGGAAAGGTAAACAAATAACTTAAACAAATATACAAATAAAACTAAACTATTTTTATCTTACCAAGTAAAACCCTGACCACAAATGATAGCTGAACAAAGTGGCTTATCACGTGGGAAATTTATTATCAGCAAAATAATCTAAGATAAAGAATCTTGACCCTTGTGGTTGATGTGTTGTGGTGGCAGAAACTGGTGCGTGTACACAGGGAGACCAACTCGATGGTGGAGGAGTTCATGTTGCTCGCCAACATCTCCGTGGCGGAGCGCATCGTAGGCGAATTCCCCGAGTGTGCGCTGCTCCGACGCCACCCGGCGCCTCCGCCTTCCAACTACGACATCTTGGTGAAGGCGGCGAAATCAAAGGTAGAGTTAGAACCCCTTTTAACGACCACCCTTGTTAACTAATCGCTTAACAACGGGCCTCCATAGAGCTCAATGTGTAGGCTTAACCGACCATTTCCCTGTTAACGACGGGCTCTTGTAGGTACAGTAAATATGAATTAATGCCACGTAGAAGGAAAACAATAAAATAAATATAAAACAATAAAATTATCACGACGTTTCGACTGCAACACAAGCAATCATCATCAGGTGTGAAAACCACAACAAGAAAATTTGAAAAAAGTGGCAGTTATTTTTAACGTTAGCACCACGGAGAGAGATTTGACAGTTTGTTCAGATGGACGAGTCCATCTATGTTCGGAAAAGAGGAGGGGGGAGACAAAAAATAATGGATGCGTTCTGACAGCCACCTTAAGCGTGATCAATCAATTAAGACCTGAAATGGCTTATCAAATCTCTCTCCGTGGTGCTAACGTTAAAATAACCGCCACTTTTTTCAAATTTTCTTGTTGTGGTTTTCACACCTGATGATGATTGCTTGTGTTGCAGTCGAAACGTCGTGAGAATTTTATTGTTGTATATTTTTATTATTTTATTGTTTCCCTTCTACGTGAATTTACCGAAAGAACCAAGAATATGAATCCCTGCAGTCACGAAAGTTTTAAATCAAAATGAATTCATGCATTTATTAACAGTGTTTATTTTAATATGATGTGTTTATAATGTTAGTATCTTTATGTATTAATATCCATTGTTTAAATATTATAAAGTACGTTTTTTGGGTGAACAAGGGAAACTTTCGATGCTATCGGAACGAATTAAGCTTTTAACACGTATTTCCTATACTCGCTTAATGACCAAATCCTTTAATGCTCGTGTTCGTGGAACCAATTACCGTCTTTAAGAGGGGTTCTACTGTCTCTAGATTGCTGTTAACCTTCCTTCAATATCATCCTCCTCGCAAGGAATTCAGAGGTCGTCGGGTGGCTCAAATTTTTGTTTGAGGTCTTTTGGTTTAACCGGGTGAGAACTCAAGAGAACATAATAGTCTCATTTGCAAGGGTCACCTGGGTCACCCTATGACCCAGAGATTACAGCTGGGACCCTGGCTTCAAAATCCAGCAGCCACATTGAACATACTGTGTTATCAAGTGTAGGGAGTTGAAGGACTCGGCTCGTTTCCCAGCTACTCCACAGAAATAAGCAACAAAAAACCATCACGATAAATGTAGTACTGTATTTAATTTTAGATAAATTCCAGCACTGAAATGTTGAAATATCAGGTCGACTTATTGTGATGAACATTATGCTCAAAATGGGTGGGAATGTGCTACCCCCTACTGTGAAGCAGAGGTGTCTTGAAACGATGTCAGTATTAGCCTGAGCGAGCAATTGCAGGGCTGCACCTTTTACCTTTATCTTGAGATGTAGCCGTATAGTTTCCACTCGCCATTAGAGGCAGAACAACTCAAAAGGTGTGACGAACCACAGACAACGCTGGAAGGCAGCCAGGCACTGTGCCAGATGTAGATTAATCCACTTGCTGTACTGCCTTCTCCTGGCAAGCCAGGTTATGGAAACCTGAATGCCCACAGGAAGTGCGCTGAATAACGTTTTCTTTCCAATACACCACAACCCTTGCTGCTTCCCCAGCACTGAACTACAAGCCACGTGCGGGATAGTCACCTCACAAACGCCGGTGTGCCCGATTTTTTTGCGCAGAACATCGAGATCCAGGTGGACTCGGCTAAGGCGTTGGCCGAGTCCCTGGACCGGGCGGCGGTGCCGGGAGCGCCACCATACCTCAACACTCTGCTGCGCATCCTGGCCACGCGCTGCATGATGCAGGCCATCTACTTCTGCTCCGGCATGGAGCCCGACACCCACCACTACGGGCTCGCCACCGCCATCTACACCCACTTCACGTCGCCCATTCGACGGTGACGTGCTCTGGCGTCAGGCACACGCGTGAAATCGACCTTCGCGATTATTGAGGGGACTATGTTGTTGTCTTGGTGTGGTCTGGGACTGTGCTGCCTTTCCCAAGTTTAGGAATTTATTTATTAATTGATGTACTTATGCAATGTTAACTTGTGATTACGGCACACCTCCAATTAGCACGGTTGGCTACGTACGGTGCGAATTAAGTTTAACATACAACTTGTATATCTTTTTTCTATTATTTACTTTTACTGATTTGTTTACCTTTCCTCTTCTTAGCACTCCTATCATATACCTACTGGACATCTGTCAAAACGAGCTTTTATCGCGAATCGGATTTCTCCAGGATAAAGATTCAGATTTTGAGTTATTTTTCCAAAAGGTCCTATAAACGGGAAGTTTGGCCAATTCCTTAAATGGTTGTTTGGCTTGTGTTGGGGAAAAACTAGAGGATCCGGAGAACACCAACGCCTACAAGGAGGGTGACAGTGTTCCACGTGCAGAATCAAGAATCCATTGCCGTGTTGCAGCGGCGGCCAAAAGTGAAATGCAATTCTGCCATGGATCGCTAACGATTTTGTTGTGGATCTTAAATAAGAACACAGATATGAGCAGGCAGCAATTTGCGCTACATCTGTTGACATAAAAAATCCTCAACAAAGAATTAAATTCATACATTAACAAAGATAATTTCCAATAGCAGATGGTGCTAGAACGTGGTATGGCCAGAGTACAGTATTCTATCACAGCGTTAAATCCATCTGAGTCATTGTTTGCGTAGCTTTCTGGTGGATCGTGAAACCCGCTGAGATCCACCAGAATGAATCGCGGTGCTTGGTGGATTAATACCGCTGCTCCGTTGGCATCTCGTGGCCATACCGCAGCCTGTATCTACTGTAAATTTAATCTTCATATTAAATAGAGGCTGCAACAAATGTGAATATTGTTGTTGTTGTTGTTGTCTCCCTGTACCGTTACAGATACTCGGATGTGATTGTGCACCGGCTGCTGGCCGTGTGCGTGGGCGCCGACCCCACGTACCCGGCGCTCACCGACAAGCAGAAGCAGCAGCAGCTCTGCAACAACCTCAACTACCGCCACAAGATGGCGCAGTACGCCCAACGCTCGTCTGTAGCTTTCCACACGCAGGTGGGAGGCGGACGTGTGGGCCACGTGGAGCTTGCACGGCGTGTGCTTAGGCACCTGATAATGCGTCCATTCGTCTCTTGAAAACCATTTTTAAGGTCACGAAAGCAGGCATCGTATTGTGCGTGTAGTAAGAATCAATTGTTTTCTATTCGCACGCTTACGTGTGGTGGTGCCGTGGCTGTACTGGTTGGCTACACTTGACATTGCTCTTCAGCATTCTTCTGTGTTTACTGAAAAACCTAGTCACTTGGCACATTTACCCATGATGTGACAACTTGATTTGATTGGCTCTGTCAGTTGATGGAGGATTATAGTCAATACAATTGACATTGTACCTTCACGATTGAACTCAAAATAATCCCCATGACATGATGCCAATAGCACAACTGGAATAAATTAGCGGGGGGATGCGGAAAAATACCTTAAATTTTGTTAAATAATTATGGGCTTGGTAAGTGATGCGCGTGTGTCTGCTCTTTGCCACGTAGCGGTGATTAACGGCTGTTGTTGTTGTGGTCTCAGTTGTTCTTCAAGAGCAAGGGAGTGGTGAGCAAAGAGGGCTTCGTGCTGTTTGCGCGCAAAAACGCCGTGGTGGTGCTCATTCCCAAGTACGGCTTGGAGGGGACGGTTTTCTTTGACTCCAAAGATCTCAAGCTCAACGTTACCTTCGACGAGGAGGTAGGGCATGTGTTCACTTAACCGGGAGGCATTGGCATTTCCCGAACGGCTGAATTCTGCATTTAAACCCAGGACTGGCTTAATGCACTGGGACCCAAGCCCCCTGACCATCTCTGCGATTAGGTTTCTATCAGACACACAGACACTTGGTTTGAGGTGGAAGAACGCAGTGAGATACGAAGCTCCGTTTTTTTTGTCATTTGGCAGTGTGGACTATTACAGAGGAAGTTACACCGGTGGATACATTAGAGCCGGATGGCTCACAGGGCTATACCAAAATAAACTGAAACTGAATTAAATTATGTAAATGCGTTTCAAATATAAAACGGTCACAATTAAATATGCTTTGGAAATAACTGCCATGATGGAGCCCGTATTGTCACGGAGAGGACATCACATTAAAAATACAGTAAAATCCCTCAGATCCGGAAGAATTATAAAGAAAATCTAATGCTTTCTGTAAACAATGAGAAACTCGAAGGGCAGAAAAGTACTTGTAGAATAAAAACAAATGAGGGAAATAGTAGTTGATGCAAAAAGTGATCTCTAGATGGCAAAAAGCACATTTGTGACCAGTGGATCCAGTCCTTTCCAGCATGCCTTGTATGCCGCATTACATTGTCACTCTGCGTGGATAATGCACACAGCCTAATTTGGACCAGAAGCTCAAAAGGGCTTCTCATGCCTGGTTTTCAGCTCGCGCTGAGGTGGCCCAAGCGGTATTGCATTCGCTGTGTGTTGTGGAGGTTTGCGTTTCAAACTCGGTGGCCACTCCGGTTAATTCTGTGGTGTGTATTAAGCGTAAAATATTTACAGGCTATCCGCTTTAACAGTGTACGTTAAAAGATCCTGTAACGTTATTCGTGTGCCAGCATCATGGTCCAAGGTTGGCAAATTACATGCAAATTACTTATTTGGGGAGCACATATCAATCGTTCGCCTCCTTTTACAAAGACGTAGCAGTGACCTTGAATGCAAACGTTTTGAGAATCAGTGAGGCTTTTCTGAGTGACCCATGTAATAGTATGAATAATAACGTTGGGTTTACGTCAATCCGTGCTTGTGTGCAGGGCACTTGGCAGAGAGCAGTCAGCGGTAGTGTAGTGGTTAGCGCTCTGCGCTACGATCCCGGCGACTTGGGTTCAATTCCTTCGCACGGTCAACACCAGTGATGATTATCTGAACCGGTCCTGGGCCTCCCCTAGGTTGACTCGGAACTCAATTGAATGCCTGGTGCGGTGTGTAAACATCGCCACTGGGAAGACAAAGGCGGCCGGGCATGGCGCTGGCGACCCACCCCCTTGTGTGCCGTGCCGGCCTTCATCTGTCCTCCTCGCCAACAGCACTTGCCCCAACAGTTTGTTAAGGCTACATTGGAGATATGTCTTTGTGTTTTGTGTAGGGCCCCACGCTCTGCGTGGAGGGCATCGCGCTGAACATGTTCGACCGCGTGTGCGTGCGCGTGTCGCTGGATTCGTCCAACCTGCAGCACCAGCGGATCCGCATGCACCTCGTCCGCCCGGAGGTACTCACCGTGCGGCGCGACGCGCAACCTCGGAATACCACCGATTTGTATTGTGACCATGCTGCTGTTGCTGCTTGCTGCGCCAGCAGTAGTGCACAAAAAACAAACGCTCGCCGCATCGGAACGTCAGCGGGCCGAAAATTAATGACACAAGCCACAGCATAGCGCTTGTTGCCATGCAACCCAAACTGTGGGACCGTATAGTAAACCCATAGAGACACAGAGATACATAGGAGATACAGAGAGACCCATTATGATTCCTAGAGATTCATAGACTCATACAGATACATAGCAGTGCATTAAAAACAAGCTACTGTACGATTGTGGCCATGCAACCCAAACTATGGACCACATTTTACACCACTGTAGTCTGCGCTCCTTCAATGGAGGGGGTGGCAAGATGACACAAACTCTCTCCTGAGGCTCTCCCGTGGCTATCAGACCCATACATTGGCATTTAGCCCCTGAACGTAATACCCTTATAACACAGGAATAAAATATAAACTCCGGTCTTGGATGGAAAAAATATATGTTTAGCTAGCATTTTGAGCTGCAGTCTGTTGTCCTATACCTCCTGTAACTGGCAAATTGGATATAACGCGATGATGAATGTATGAAGGAACGCATTTTTTGTATAACGCGGATCCGAACTGGATTTAACTCGGTTGAATGAATGGAACTACGTCGCGCGAGTAGGAATAAGCGGTCGTAACGGCTGCCTCGGCGTAGCATCACACAAGGCGGGATGCTGCTGGATGCTTCTAGATGCTACCCACGTTCCTTAGTCTTTGTTCAGCCTGTGTTACGCATCTCACGCGTTATTGCGGACTGCGCTTTACCCCATATAATATATATTATTTATTATAACACGATTTTTCCAAAACGTGGTGTTCTTGAGGTATGCAACTACCGTATTATAGAACAGACTGTATATCCAAAGACTATGGGATACTATCCCTACCTATATCAGTTGTGACTGTCCGTGTGTTTAAATCCAGCTTGAAAACGTCGTTATTAATTGGCTTTTCCTGGATTCTGATTGGTTATTACTGTGAGGGGAATCATTATAATTAGCTTTTATTGCATTTTGCATGCTGTGTAAAGTGTCAGTATCACTATCATTGTTATTATGGGCTTTTACTTTATTTGTATTGGCTTGTATCTATACTTGAGTAGTTTTTTAATGTCCAGTGCTTTTTTGAGATGTTTCGATATGCAAGGTGCTGTATAAAATAGATTTTTATTATGGCCCTAGTTCATTGCACAAGAAGGGCCATTATCTGAAACGTGACCTATTTAAATGATCGTTTGGGGCTGTTGTTGATGAATGCGAGTTCTCAAGATACCAAGCTAAGTCAGGGTGTGGGAGCCTTGGTAGATATCAGATTTCTTAACAAAACTCCATGAGTCTGTTCTGCATGGGTTTCCTCCGGGTTCTCTGGTTTCCTCCCATATCTAAAAATAAGCATGCGTTGAAACTGGTATTAAGTTAGTTTACGTATCGCCATGGGCGGCAGGGTGGCACATTGGTAAACCCTTGCGTCTTGCAGCAAGAAAACTGGGTTTGATTCCCAACTAGAGTGTTACTGTGTGGAGTTGTTAAGTTTTTCAGTGTTAATAAGTGTAATAATAACGTATCACTTGTGTTGGAAATACCCGCATGTGTGTGTGTGAGAGCATTGGTGTAGTGGTTAGCACGCTGCGCTATGAACCCGGCAACCCAATTCCCACTCACCGCCAACACCAGTGAGGATTATCTGAACTGCTGTTTTGCCTACCCAAGGTCAACTCTTTCTTAAATGAGTACCTGGTGCAGTGTGTAAACATCAGCACTGGGGAGAGGTGTTGGCCACTTACCCCCTCGTGGGCCATGCCGTCTAACAGCAGCACAGTCTGTTAAAGGCTTATTTGGGTGACTATCTTCGTTGTACGTTTGTGCCATTTGTGTGTCCGCTGTCACAGATTCCAGGCTACAACCCTGCGGAGTCTACCCCATGGGGCTCGCCTTCTCCCCGGCCTAAGAAACCCAGACAGCACTAGTGTATCGTGGATGCGGTGTCAACAAGATGTCGGAGCAGGTGCATGAGTGGGCACGCACTCTGGGTTTTACATCTGCAGAGTTAATTAAGTGTACATTGTGCTCGCAAGCAGAGGTGAACAATTGAAAAAAGCAGTGGCGGTTATGAGAATTGCTACCCTGAAGTAACAGACGGTTTGCACTCTGAACTTGCAATCCAGAGGTCACCGGTTCTTTGTTCTCCTGTCGCAGCGGTTCAAACGGTAGCGCAATTTTTTTTTATTTAGAATTTTTACCTTGCCAACCAGTACAATCAGCCAATTAAGGTGTATACGCATCAAGATGTATGAAAGGTTTAGGATATATTCTTAGCTCTTTCGGTAAAGTCGCGTTGAAGGGAAACAATAAAATAATATATATTTTATTATTATTACGTTGAAGGGAAACAATAACATAATAAAATATATATTTTATTATTATTTTATTGTTTCCCTTCAACGTGACTTTACCGAAAGAACTAAGAATATGAATTACTGCAGTCACGAAAGCTTTAAATCAAAGGTTTAGGATATCTTATGCCCAACTTCTTTGCCAGCCAAGACACTGACCCCCTTGTGATGAAGGTGATTTCACAAAAATATTGGTTACTGAATCGGTGGTGTTTATTGACTAACGCAGCAGCGTCCAACCCACAAAGCACTGTGATCCATTCTGGTATATCTCAACATGTTCCGTGATCTACCAGCAATATATGACCAGCAGTTACCTGGATGGATTTAACCGACTAATAGAACACTGTAGACATGCCAAGTGCTAGTGCAATCTATTGGTTTAAAATATATATTATTAATCCATTAATTCTTAGTCGGGGATTTTGTTTTGCCATCTGCTATAACAAGAAATGCTTTATATTAGAGGTGTTTATTCCTATTTGTCCCGAGATCCACAATCAAAATCTTTTGCGATCATCCACCCATGGATCGCGATTCACATATCGGCTACCACTGATCTAACAGTTGAAAACCAGTTTAACACGTAGGCTTTCGCGACCAATATCCATAACACGGGTTTTTTGGGTTAGATCGCGTAATAAATATTTAAATGTGTCCGTAAACCCGCCACCACCCGACACAGCCAATTCGAAAGGTTTGTCACATTAACAGAACGTGCCAATTCGGTACTAGTAACATCACACCGGTGTCTTGGAGAGCAAAGCCACAACATTTACAATCTGAGTACAATGTTTCACCAGTATTTACAACCAGCTTCATCAGGCGACAGCCAGATTCGTGGAGAATCCTCCTCCCTTAATGCGCATGCATAATGTGTGTTGATTAACATATAAATAACCCAATCGGCAATGGATGCCCATAGTCAATGCATTCATTGATTCCCCTCCCAATTCGTGAAAGAAGTGCTCACAAGTGATGGCTGTCACCTGATGAAGCTAGTTAGTGCTGGCGAAATGTTGTACTTAGATTGTAAATGGTGTGGCTTTGCTCTCCAACACACTGGTGGACTGTACTAGTAACGAATTGACATGTTCTGTTTACGTGACAAACCTTACTAATTGGCTGTCGGGTGGTGGTGGGTTTAACAACACATTTATATATTTAAACGATCTAACCCATAAAATGTGTATTATAGTTGAAAACCTACAATTGTGTCAGGTTTGGCCTGTCGGAGTGGGCCATTAGGGTGGCCACTCGGAGGGCAAAGCTCTGGGGAATCCGAGCAAGAGCTTCGAAGTATGATTGTGCACGGTGATACCCGCAGGGGTCTCGTGATGGATGGCAAATTGAAGATTTTTTATCGCGAGAGGATTCCCTGCAAGGGATGTTAGGTTACTTATTCTTGTGAGGATGCCATTTACTGTATGAAGGGGCAGCGGTCAGCTGCATAGAACATAGTATAAAATTCCCCGAGCTGTTGCTGTTTAAATCGTCGGTTTAACGGAGAATTTCACCTCAGGTTTTTTTACACAGCTGCCCCACCCCTCATCGGACTCTGTGCAATCACACAAGGAATGTTTTTTGGAAAAAATGTCGGTGTCAGAAAATTTTAAGGTTTAATCGTTTACAAATGCGCATTTCGTTACAGCTTCTCTTGTCCTTTAGACGTGCAAGGATAATTTCTGACAAAATATTGACACGTTTTCAAATTGTTTCGTAAATGGTCATAACTTTGCTCACGTATATACAGTACTTGGGCAATAATTCTGAGCTCCTGGAGTACTGGTAAAGATTTAAGCGAGTTGATGTCTTTGCGACTTTGTGTAAATGTGTTTAACATTTTTTAGCTGAATCGTATATTTACAAGCATGTACACATGAGTTATACGCGTTTATATACAAAATTAAACCGATTTATTTTCCATGCATCTTGTTATTTTGGTTACTTTAAGTTACGTTTTCCACTGCTAGATGAACATCTCGCCACGTGATGTTGGATGCCAGCTTTAGTTTGACCATACTTCACCATGCTGGTCACTGTTGGATGATAATAATGTCCACTTGCAATGCACCACCGCGCAGTATTCACTCACCTTCGAATCGAGTCCTGCACCGCCGTTTCACATGCAAATTTGATTCACAATCCCTGGGCCAACTTGCTCCTGATTAGCATGCGATTTGCCACATTTCGATCTCGGAGGTGATTAAATGCGCCGGCTTCCAGGCTTGTTGAGCCGCTCGGAGCCCAATTAACGAAAATTGTTGCCAAAGCAAAAGCGTGAGCTCGAATGTTTGTCCGTGTTCTTTTCAAACCACCAGTCGAACGCCGGCCTCTGCCCACTCCGACCGTGCGGAGGCCCTGGCCGTCGGGGAGGCCCTCATGGTGCCTCACGGCAAACGTGGGGCCCGGGTGGGCGCGTCGACGGTTGATCGCGTACAGGCGGTGCAACTCCCACAAATGAAACATCACACCTTGCTGATCTCGTGTCCAGGAGCATAAACGGTCATCACGCAAACTCCGGTCATCCTCGCAGCAGCAGCTCTTGGCCATCGAACAAAGACGATCACCGCTTCCTTCCGATATTAGAAGCCACAAGCTATGAACGACTCGGAGGTTCGAGCAACCACAGCCGAGTGGGAAGGCAGCAGCAGCCCAGGCGGTGAGCCAGCTCCAAAATCCCCCAAGCACTGAAGGTGAAACAATGTAAATCGAAACCAATTTTGCCATTCACTTGAGGGGCCGTCCATAAATGACGTCACGCAATTTTTGACCTCGTCACTCGGCGTCACAAAAAGTCAGACCCCCCCCCCCTCAGCATCCCTGGTGGTGGCGGCGGAACTGCATGTGGCTGCCAGGATGGCGTTGGAGGCAGTGGTGGTGTTGGTGGAGACCGTGGCCGTGGCTTTCTCCAGCTCCTTGAGCTATCAACGCATCATTTCCAACTGCAGATGGCGCTCCACATTCTCCCGTTTGTATACTTGAGTGCAGGGAAACATTCGACAGTTTGATCAACATTAGCCCCTACACGAGCCTTCTAATCATCGCAACTCTTCAAACTATATCGCTTATATAATGTACATCATTTCAGTCACAACAAAAATTACATAAACACATCGGGGCTGTGAAAATTACGGCTTCGTATTACCAATATCTTGCCTGTCCAGAGAAGCCCATGAACTAACGTTGTACATACAAACTCATAGACTCAGAGGCCCATAGACTGAGTCACAAATAGCAGTGGATAGGGCCCGGAACGGTGTGGTGTTAGTGAAAATATGAACCCAACTGCGTCCTTTTCAATGGAACCAGGGACCCAAGTGTCATCATAGGCTTTCCCTCGCAATCGAGGATTGCCTTCCAGAGAAAATTTGGATTTTCTGTGGGTCCAAAGATGGCTGAAGAGACCAATCTGGGATCGGCAGATTCTGCCGCAACTCTGGCACATGTGTCCAGAAATAGTGGTGGGTGGAACTGCATTAGTCGGGCTGCAGGCTGTTGTTTACGCCATTCCCACTTTTTCTGTTTCTGCTATTAAGTTTTAAAATGTTTGGCTTCTTGAAATAGACTGTCTC
The DNA here is from genome assembly GCF_048934315.1 of Petromyzon marinus. Classification (NCBI taxonomy): domain Eukaryota; kingdom Metazoa; phylum Chordata; class Hyperoartia; order Petromyzontiformes; family Petromyzontidae; genus Petromyzon; species Petromyzon marinus. The sequence goes on along the minus strand of NW_027423677.1, from coordinate 1,527,454 downwards.
CATCTGAGGTGATCCTGGGAAAGATACTCCCTTGAGTTAGTGTCGATGGAGCACTTCTTCATGTTGGACTTGAGGACATCCTTGAAGCACTTTCTCTGACGAACTACATTCTCCCACTTTTGGTTAATCAAGTTTGACAGTTTTTCATTGAGGCATTGGTGGAAGAGGTCTTGCTTAATGGAGTCCTATAAAGCTTCAATGTTAATCTTCTGTAGACATCTCTTCTGATGAAGCCGTCACTTGCGAGCCAGTTTTATGAGCATGGTTGAGCAGATGAGTCAATGATCAGTCCAGCCACCAGCAGCTACTAGAACAGCCTGGATGATGCAGACATCTTTGGGATCCTGTTCATGGACAATGACGTAATCGATCAAGTGGCGGTGCTTAGATCACGGATGATGCTATGATGTTTTGTATTTGTTTTTTCTGGCGTAACAGGGTGTTGATGATGATGACTCCATTCTCCGTGCATTTAGTCAAGGGAAGGATGCCGTTGGAATTGACTTTACCCACTCCTTCTTTCCCGATGGTTCCATTACAGAGGTTTATGTTTCTTCCAACTCTGGCATGCATATCACCGAGCAGAATAAGTTTGTCTCCCACAGGAACAGTAGAAAGGACCTGATCAAGATTGACGTAACATTCATAATCGGAGTGAAGAATCAGGGCATATACGCTGATGACAGTAGAATATTGGCTCCCCACCAGTTTGAGACATAGAGTCATGAGGTGCTCACTCATCAAGTAAATTCTTGATGGAGAAACCAACTCTGTGCAGCCGCCGCTGTTCTTCCTGTCTGCCTTTCCAGAAGAGGGTACAGCCAGCTCCTTGTTCCTTGAGCTGCCCCTTCTCTTCTCGTCGAGTATCATTGAGGGCAGCTACGTCAGTGTTGTGTCGTCTGAGTTTCCGGGCCACGATTAAGGTGCAGCATTCTGGGCGTTCACTTTTAGTCTTGTCCATAAGGGTCCTGACATTCCAGTTCCCAAAGGTAATTATCTGACTTTTAGTTTTGTTTCCACCACAGTAATGGGGATCCTTCTGAACGTGGTTATCCAGTCCAGAAGAAGTGAGACAGACTATGTTTAGGGCCACTTTCCTAACTCCTTCCCCACGTGGGGTGAGCAGAGTGGATCATTTGAAAGGACTTCTTAGTCGCAGGTACAGCTGCAGAAACACACTCTTGTTTCTGCTGAGTGTTAGACGACCTTCTTGTAGCTGCCACTAGAAGCTTCCAGACTTCACAATCAAGCTCCCGTCGTCACTAGCTGGTCACCAAAAATACTGTATTGAATGGGCCAGAAAATGTTGTTCCTTTAATGAAACACGCCTGTGCATGATTTATTTTATTGTGGAGAAGCTAATAATTGTTTTTTTACCCTGTTATCTGGCAACAAAACTGACACCTGTTTTTTACAAGGAGTCATGTTTGCATTGACCACAATACCCGCGGTCGGAATGCAAACAAAAAACATAACTCTGATAATGTATGCACTGTCCTTGAAATTGATTGGTCCACACCCGAGACAGCGTTCCTTAGAGCCTAGTCTCACATGGTGTTGGACCAGATAACGCCAAAAAGCTGTTGTACAGTAGCTTCCACACAGTTCTTGAGAGAATGGGACCATGAATCCAATGGCAAGGAGACCAGTACGATTGGAGATATCGTTCTGCTGCAGTCTTGGTCCGCCTTCACAGCTGTTGAGATGTTAACATCTTCTTCCTCCTGCTCTGCTGTTGAGGACTTGTTAACCCATGGCTGGTGGCAGACATGCTTATTATAATGGCGGCCTATACTCGCCATGTGGAAGCATCGTTAAAGGGTATATGTCGCTTTTCAAGAGGAAAACCATTGGCATTTTCAGTCCTAACCACACCCTGGTGGTGCTGTCACTGCTTGGTCCACAACTGCTTATCCGCCAGGGTTGCCGCTGCTTATTTTGCAGCTAAAGTTCACAGAAGGTCGTTCCACTATCCACCACCTGCGGATACGCTGGGTCCCTGATATACAATACCCTGGCGTCTACAAACTTAGCCGTGTCTGTGGCAGTAGTTACATTGGGGAAACTAACCGACATGTCTCGGACTGTGTTCATGAGCATAAGGAAGATTTGAAACACGGTAGGACCAACACGGTAGCCTTGGCTGATCATTGTTTTAATGCGGTTGGCTCACACGCCAATTGATTTCTCTAAGACGAAGGTACTTTGTAAGCCCACTGGCTATCAAAAAAATTCGTTCATGAAGCCATTCACATATACAGACACAGTCACATTTTCGACCGAGACGATGGGTACAAACTCAGCAATCATTGGAAGAACGTCATCAACCAGTTTAAGTCATAACTGGTGTTGTTCTCAACCTGCCACCTTCCGATGTTAGTTTTTATTTTCCCCGTAGGTTCGGCTCTCCGATCTTACATTAACAGGTGAAACAAATTTCACACCAACATAGCCCCTTCCGCATGCTGACCTAGACGTGGCGGCAGCTCTGCGATCTTACATTAACATGCCAATCTCTCACATTAACCTAACCACCTCCGCGCCCTCGTCATGAAGGCCGCTCTCCGATCTTACATTAATGTGCTAATTTCTCACATTAACATCACTAGCCACGTCGTTTATGACCCTTGGGCTACACCCATTTTCAACCTTTAAAACAGTCTGCCTCAGTAGCTTTCCCCCTCTTTCTTCTTCCTGATGACGATCACTTGTGTTGTGATTAAAACGTCAGAGCTTTTTTGTTTAATTTATTTTTATTAATTTGAACCTATCTACGTGACTTTACCGAAAGACCCAAATAATATGAATTCCTGCAGTCACGAAAGCTTTAAGTCAAGATTTATAGTAATAACTATTCCTCAGATCTAATTAGATGAAATCATTACCAGATGTATTTGCACCATTCCTACAATGCAAGGCTCTCACGAAGGTGATATGTTTTACAGACGGGTAGAGTGTGCCATGGTTTCACATTAAGGGCAATGCTGCTCTGTGGTTTTAACCAATTGGATACTTGGAAAGTATTATTTAAAGTCTGGTAAATTTGGACTGTGGCACTGACGCAAATGGCCGGCTCTTTTTTGAATAACAACCACCATTAGTTTAACAAGCCTAACTGATGAAACCCAAATGGGAGCCGGTATAATTATATTGCTTAAAACAAATGCTGCTGGGGAATGTTGGTGGGAAAAGCCATTAGGCTGATGTATTTAAACATCGTATTCTGATTTATGTGGAGACACAAAAAGCAAGTTATGCTTCTACAGTATTTGCTTGTGCAAAGCATGGACAATCATTGCCACAGAGACTGAATCAGCTCGGTGGCTAGGAGATGTTAACTACCTCACCTGGTATGGAGGAGGCCGAGGGTTTGATCCCGACCCTGATGCCTTTATAAGGAGTACCTTGGATATCGAGGTGGTTACATTTTTGGAAAGTGTAGCAAAAGCCAAAAGCGTGATATTCAATACTTAAGCTTGACCTAAATAATGAGCTTACATACACGCAACCAAAAATAGACACATCACAATGGAAATGTGCTGTACTGAATGCCAAATTTACTACTATAATGAGCCAATAATGTCTGTGTCCCGCACGTGACGTCACTCCACGTCGAGCAGGCCCCCTCATTAATACTCATGAATAGACTAATCTCTCACAATACAAAGGCCACTGCCACAGCCATTGACATGCTAATCTTACAATACAAAGGCCACTGCCCCAGCCTCTGTGGTTGGACCATCTCTAGCTCCACCCACCTACCTTGATGCACTCATCTCAGGCCTATATAAGACCTTGTCTCAGCAACTTTCGGGTGACGTCACTCCACATGGGGGGGGGGGCGAGGTGCCTCCTCCCCCCTCCTCAGCGTCAACTTAGAAACTCACTACAAAGGCAGAACCCTCACGTCACGCGATCTCCCTAACGCTATTGAGACATCAAAGTAAAAAGGACGTCATGATGAACAAGGGATTATAACCTTTAAATGAAATAGGTCTGTCACCGCGGCCTTACAAATTGCACACAAATGGATGCAATGAATATCATTTCGCGGTCTGATTTACTGCAATAGATTTACTGCAATACACCCATCCTTGGACGGGCAAAAGGCTAGTAAACAAATAATCCCCTCGCCTGCTCCCCACCACAATATCACACAATGATATAGTACTTCCTTGTACAGTATACCCGCTAAAGACCAAAACTAATCCCCATGATAGGTAAATTGATATACATAGAGCTTGCCGGCGATAGGTCTAAACCACGAACTATGAACTCGTGATATTCAAGGGTCTCCCGTATTTGGAGTGTGCATGTTCTCCCCATGGTCACATATCCTTTTCTTCAGGTCTTCCGGTTTTTTTCTCCACATCTAAAAACATGCGTTAAGATAATTACTGCTATAAATATTCACATAAGCCACTACGTTGAGCAATCATATGTGGCCAGGCTGCTTCTGGAAAAGAGCTATATATCTCGGTGGGCCTTACCTGGTCAAATAAAAATAGGTCGCTTACAGGCGCTGAATGGATTGCCACATCACAGGGACGCAAGGAATCGCAGCATGGAGAGGGCTTCATCCAGCAGTGGATTGATCCTGGTTTATGTTTTGCAAATAGTAAACGTAAGCGTGCACTTCCAAATGAAGGTGTTTAAAGTATCTGTTTATCTTCTTTGGTTCTTTCGGTAAAGTCACGTAGAATGAGAATAAAATAATAAAATAAAAATAAGACAATAAAATTCTCACGACGTTTCGGCCGCAACACAAGCGGCCTTCTTCAGGTGAAAGAACATAACTGTCGGGACGACAGTGCTTCAATGAGTGCTGCTGAGATTCGTGGCGTCTTTTAAGCTCGGTGATAGGTGTGAATGACCTAGAAAGCAGGAGAATTTAGCATTGAAATAGCTAGGGATTAGCTTGTGACAAAAAATAGCTGTGTTAAAGTCAAAGTTTACATATCAACAGAGGCATTTAGTATATGGATGCTAAAGGGCCTCCAACTACCCAACTATCATACAGTAAACCAATGTGGGAAAAAACTAAGTCTATATTACATCAGTATAATAATTGTACTTGATATATTCTTCAATAAGCTGAGCTATTAATCACAAAGCAACTGGGTATACACTACACTATATAAACAGGTCCCTGCAGGGTGGGCTGGTAGGAACATTGGAATTTTGTCTATTGCAGGTTGGTACACTCAGTTTACAACTTCGTTCCTTCCAGTATTAATACCATATAGTAAAACCAATGAAAACCAAAATATAAACTACCTCAATGTTTTGATTTAAAGCTTTCGTGACTGCAGTAATTCATATTCTTAGTTTTTTCGGTAAAGTCACGTTGAAGGGAAACAACAAAATAATAATACATATATAAAACAAAAAATTCTCACGACGTTTCGACCATAACTCAAACGGTCGTCTTCAGGTGTGTTGGTTTGCATAAATTTATTTTTAAACGGCGCATTTATTTATTTATAAAAACGTTAGCGCCACGCGCAACGATTTGGCAGTTTATTTAGGACTAGTCCATCTATATTCTGAAAAGAGGAGGGGGGAGACAAAATTTTTTATAATGTATGCTGTCTGAAAGCCACTGTAAGCGTGAACAATCAATTAAGACCTGAAATGGTTTATCAAATCTTTCCAATGATTGCTAAGATAGAATCCATCTTCTCGGTTGAAATTGTCTCTGTGCTTGTATATGTGGATAGCCTCATGAACGAATCTCTCATGGAAGCCAGATGGCTTACAAAGAACCTCTGTCTTGGAAAAGTCAATGGCATGTGAGCCTACTGAATTAGAACAATGATCTGCCACGGCTGAGGTGTTGGTCCTACCGTGTTTAAGGTCTGCTTTGTGTTCACGAATGCGGTCCGAGACATGGCGTTTGGTTTCTCCAATGTAACTACTACCCCAGAGGCAACTTAGTTTGTAGACACCAGGGTATTGTATGTCCGGAATCACATCTTTTACAGACCGAACCAGATCACGGATTTTATGTAATGTGTTGAAACGGACCTGGATCTTGTGTTTATTCAAGATTTTGGAGATTTTTTTGTGATCCCCGCAATGTAGGGTAAAGTGATGGTTTTGAAAGGCTCCTCAAGAGGGTTCTTCTTCATGGTTTGAGTGATAGCTTTGCGGATTGTATAGTCGGAGTAACCATTAGCCCTAAGAGCTTGGTGTACGTGCTTGAGTTCACTGCTTATGTGTTCCTGGTCGGATATGCATTTATAAATAAATAAATGCGCCGTTTAAAAATACATTTATGCAAACCAACACACCTGAAGACGACCGTTTGAGTTATGGTCGAAACGTCGTGATAAATTTTTAGTGTTTTATATATATTTTATTATTTTGTTGTTTCCCTTCAACGTGACTTTACCGAAAAAACTAAGAATACCTCAATGTTATCAATAAACTCTATATACTCTCCAATCAGCTGAGCCACCAACAATAAGTCGTTATATATCACAATGCCATATTGCAAAAAATGGCGGTTTTTCTTCCCATCAACGACCAGCACCACGGACAACGAACGAGCTTCGTTCAGACGGACGACTCAATCCATGCTCGGGAACGGAAGAGGGAGAGAGACAGCCATAATGCGTTGTTATGCTCCATGTTATAAACCATACCATTAACCGTGGTGTGAGAGGTATTAAGAGGCAATATCAGCGAAAGAGCTGCGGTCTGACGGTAACCGTAAAATACAATTAATTAAGAACCATTGTAAAGATGTTTTAAACCATTTCGGAACTTCATTAGATTTATTGGCTGGTTGGGGAGGCTATATTAAGTTTGCGAGGTCTGAAACTCCAGGCCAAACATAAACTTCCGTTATCTCCGAAAAAGTAAGATGGATTGATGACCAAGCTGTGGACGTCTGCCTAAATTCATGAGATGTCCATTGTTTCACAAGAGATAGCATGACTCGGATAAGAAATACACTATTAATTCTTATACACTGGTCCATGCATACAATTAGTATATTAGTGGACTACGTTAGAGAAGGAGAAGATCAAGGGAGTAGAGGAGAAGAGGAGGGCCGGGGTGCCCGGAGCCCAGAGAGTGCCCAGAGGGGCCAGAGAGCCAGGGGCAACCCTCATGTTTATGTTGGCTGGATAGCATGTGCTCCCGTGCATGTGAGGTTGCTCTCAACAGAAGTCGTTCCTTGCACGAGAATGGCTGAAACGCTGAGTAACCACTCAGAGGTATAGTGGTTAAGCAGTGGAGACGATATAGTGGAAAAACAGTGGAGATTTCTGAAATATAGAAGACAAAGTGTGTTGCTAAAAAAATCTTGGAGGAAAGAGAGGATACATGTGTGCCTCTTGGAGAAGGAAAGGCATTGCTCAAAACTGTGCTGCAAGGTCACGTGCCATGAATCACATGAGTTTAGAAAAAACGTGACTGTAAACCAACAAGCTTGTGAATAATTATCATGGTGAAGACACCTCTATACGTTGGATACTGAAGGAAAACCATCGTGCTACGCATCGTCAAAGCACAACAACACCTGACATTTGAGAAGTACAATTTCATCGTTCTACACATCGTCAATACCCTACAACACCTGGAAAGTCACCAGCTGCATCAAGCATCTGACTGTTGTATTGTTCGAAAGACACTGTGTGTAACGACTTTACATCCACCGGCACAGCGGATTTCTAAACGCCTGCCATGTCACCTTCTCAACACTAGCGTCAGAGACCGTCTGATACAGACTGAAAGCTGATTTCCTTTGTTGCACTGTTTGTCTTTTCATGAATGTCATATTGTGCACTGGGTTATGCCTTATTAACCTAAATTCTGAATTTAGCTATTCATGTATTTCTATTACAGTATCACATATTCTTTGGACCAAGTGTCAATTGCCTATTTGATGACTGGTACTCTGATTATTTTTTACAAATAAGGAACTTGTTTTATTTAAAATGTGTATGTGTGTGTGGTTGAACAGTGTAACAAATCCATGCGTTACATGTGTAGTGTTGCAGCGCCGACCTGGGCAAGGCCTATGATACAATCAGTAGGCCAGGGCTCTGGATTGTTATTCGTGTTTTCAGAGTCCCTTACCATCTGCTCACAATGAGTAAGGACCTTCACGATGGTGGGCAGGCCCGGATAAAGTTGCGTGCCCGGGAGTCAGATCAATTGCCTGTTTACAGTGGGGTGTGACAGGGATCTACAGTGAGGGAAAAAAGTATTTGATCCCCTGCTGATTTGTACGTTTGCCCACTGACAAATACATCATCAGTCTATAATTTTAATATTAGGTTTATTTGAACAGTGAGAGACAGAATAACAACAACAAAATCCAGTAAAACGCATGTCAAAGATGTTATAAATTGATTTGCATTTTAATGAGGGAAGTGAGTATTCGACCCCCTCTCAATCAGAAATATTTCTGGCTATCAGATGTATTTTATACAGGTAATGAGCTGAGATTAGGAGCACACTCTTAAAGGGAGTGCTCCTAATCTCAGCTTGTTACCTGTATAAAAAACACCTGTCCACAGAAGCAATCAATCAATCAGATTCCAAACTCTCCACCATGGCCAAGACCAAAGAGCTCTCCAAGGATGTCAGGGACAAGATTGTAGACCTACACAAGGCTGGAATGGGCTACAAGACCATTGCCAAGCAGCTTGGTGCGAAGGTGACAACAGTTGGTGTGATTATTCGCAAATGGAAGAAACACAAAAGAACTGTCAATCTCCCTCGGCCTGGGGCTCCATGCAAGATCTCACCTCGTGGAGTTGCAATGATCATGAGAACGGTGAGGAATCAGCCCAGAACTACACGGGAGGACCTTGTCAATGATCTCAAGGCAGCTGGGACCATAGTCACCAAGAAAACAATTGGCAACACACTACGCCGTGAAGGACTGAAATCCTGCAGCGCCCGCAAGGCCCCCCTGCTCAAGAAAACTCATATACATGCCCGTCTGAAGTTTGCCAATGAACATCTGAATGATTCAGAGGACAACTGGGTGAAAGTGTTGTGGTCAGATGAGACCAAAATGGAGCTCTTTGGCATCAACTCAACTCACCGTGTTTGGAGGAGGAGGAATGCTGCCTATGACCCTAAGAACACCATCGCCACCGTCAAACATGGAGGTGGAAACATTATGCTTTGGGGGTGTTTTTATGCCAAGGGGACAGGACAACTTCACCGCATCAAAGGGACGATGGACGGGGCCATGTATAGTCAAATCTTGGGTGATAACCTCCTTCCCTCAGCCAGGGCATTGAAAATGGGTCATGGATGGGTATTCCAGCATGACAATGACCCAAAACACACGGCCAAGGCAACAAAGTAGTGGCTCAAGAAGAAGCACATTAAGGTCCTGGAGTGCCCTAGCCAGTCTCCAGACCTTAATCCCATAGAAAATCTGTGGAGGGAGCTGAAGTTTCGAGTTGCCAAACGTCAGCCTCGAAACCTTAATGACTTGGAGATGATCTGCAAAGAGCAGTGGGACAAAATCCCTCCTGAGATGTGTACAAACCTGGTGGTCCAACTACAAGAAACGTCGAACCTCTGTGATTGCCAACAAGGCTTTTGCCACCAAGTACTAAGTCATGTTTTGCACACGGGTCAAATGCTTATTTCCCTGATTAAAATGCAAATCAATTTATAACATTTTTTACATGCGTTTTTCTGGATTTTGTTATTCTGTCTCTCACTGTTCAAATAAACCTACCATTAAAATTATAGACTGATCATTTCTTCGTCAGTGGGCAAACGTACTAAATCAGCAGGGGATCAAATACTTTTTCCCCTCAATGTATGTGAGGAGTCTGTGGGTCGCAACATCACGTACGGCTGGACGTAGGACATTCCAGACTAAGAGGGTTAATGATGGCAATGTCAACGATACTGAACCAGCCAGCACAACTCACTGCCAATAACACATATCACATAATTCACCCTTAAGCAATTGTTCAATCAATTAATTGAATCACTACAATTAAAACCAAAGAATCTCCCAGAACAAACACTTTGCACTCTCCTCCGTCAGCCACCTGCATCGACAATAGAAACGCATCAGTCCAGCAGTGGATAAAACCTGGCGTCGGAGGTATGGGGGGGGGCGGCGGCTTACACTTGCGGTGGACAGCAGGGGGGTGGCTGGATGCAGTAGCCATCGCAGATCAAGCGGTAGAACTTGTCATCGACTGCCATGCGCCAGGGTAATGGGCCTCTCCTACACCCACACACATCACACTGAGCGGCACACACGTCACACCGAGGAGCACGCACGTCACACACCGAGGAGCATGCACATCACACACCGAGCAGGTTGCACAGGTCTCCTTTATCAAGACAAACGTGGAGCAGATTACAACTACAACTCTTCTACGCCTGTCACAATGCCCCCCTCTCCCCCCACCCCAGTTTATGGGGGGCCGCGGGCCTCACTCCACCCCTTCGCGTCAGCCCCACCTAATAAATGGTCCGGTTGCATTGTGAATGCACCACTCGAATGACGTGCAGTCCCGTGGCGCACTGTAACGGGCTCGTGATTTACTCACTAAAATTCAATGTAAAAAAATAAAAACGATCCCAAGACATTATTTAAAATAAAGTATGGCCATCGTGTGTCAGCATCACAGGCGAAAATTGGCATGTAAAAAAAAACTTCACTCCGAATCACTCAATTGGGATTGCTCGCAGCAAAGAGCACTTGACCTGCTTGCAGGTTAGGTGCTGAATAACCGTGTGTCACACAGAGAACAGTTGCCACTGAGGGTGCCCTTTTAAAATGCTTGAGATGTGATTATCGCGTGTAAATGTGCACACTAAAATAAAAAAAATCATAATTATAAGCGAACTATTATCGTTTCAGGTGGCAGGGTGTTGCAGCGGTGATCTTTGACCCTCGCAACAAGAAGGGCCTTGGTTAATCATCCGACTGGCACTTTGCGGATGTATGGGTTATCCACTTTGCTCACGTAGCTAGAAAACACACAATCACAATGTAACTGGGTATTGGCCAAGCATCCCAATGCTAGTTACCTGCAAATTACTTCACTGGGATGACACTCGGCAGCAGAGCCGGATGATGACATTGCTGGGGCCCTATGCCATTGTCAAGCTTAAGAGGCCCCTTCTATGAATGCCTGTATATTTTTGTCAGCAGAATGAAAATAACTGCTTTGGAGAGTCTTTTTTTCTCACCGATCTTAATTTTTTTAAACAATTATGTTAAAACTCGAAACCTCGTGTCCATTTCTTGTTTCGTATTTAGAGCCCCCCCCCTCTCTTAATGCGAGGCCCTAAGCTGTAAGTGTAGCCGGTGTGAGCTCGCCTGTGATGAATAACACGTATAATTGCGCACTCTTATTTTATATTGGTGGCCAGGAGAATGTATTATTATTTAAGTGAATGCAATGGTGATCAGGGGATTGGACCCAGAGCCCCACGTACACAGTAGAATACAAGGGAACGCCCACAGTACAGATTTGAGCTGACCTCCGGATTGAGAAATTGAACTGTGTTGTGACGTGGAGGGTGTTTCTGAACGCTATTGTGACCGACCCGTCCCGACGGGAGGAGAGAGGACAGGGTGGACCGGCTGCATGAGCTTACTCTCCGGCACTGCACAGCACAACATCGCCTCCCTACTGCAAAAAAACTCGGCAGGACCCTCCTGAAAATAAAAGTCTTCGGAATCAGTGAGGCCTGTCCTTGGGAGGACAGGCGTAGTCTTGGTCGTCACAAGCGAACATTTGTTTCTCCATATTAATTTGTATCTCCGGGTTACCATCAGGGCTGGGCGCTGCAAGCTTAGCTTCTGAGATCTGATGAGACTGGTAGCCGTTTTTTAAAAGGTAATTTCGGCACGTGGAGCCCAAGCATGCAACAACTTTATGCAACTTCTTGGTTCTTTCGGTAAAGTCACGTAGAATGGAAATAAAATAATAAAAAATAAAACATAAAAAAATTCTCACGACGTTTCGGCCACAACACAAGTAGCCTTCTTCAGGTGAAGGAACAGAACTGTCGGGACGACAGCGCTTCAATAACTGCTGCTAAGATTCGCAGCGTCTTTTAGGCTAGGTGTGAGAGGTAAAGCGCCTTGACAAAGGAGTTTACATATCAAACAGGATAATTTAGCATTGAAATAGCTGTGTTAAAGTGTTGGATCAGCAGGGTGTTAAAGTCAGAAATTAGCATGTAACTGGGAGATTAGCATGATGTTAATGTGAGAGATTAGCATGCGACTGGTCACGGAAATAGCTATATTAAAGTCAAAGTTTACATATCAAGCGAGGCATTTAGTATATGGACGCTAAAGGACTGCAACTACCCAACTATCATACAATAAACCGATGTGAAAAAAACTAAGTATAAACTACATCAATATAATAAATGTACTCAATATATTTTTCAAAAAGTTGAGCTATAAACATAAAGTAACTAGGTATACACTACACTATATAATGAATACCATATAGTAAACGAATTAATACAACTAAAATATAACTACATCAATGTTATCAATAAACTCTATATACTCTCCCATCAGCTGAGCTACTAACAATAAGTCATTATACATTACAATGCCCTATGGCGAAAAAATGGGTGGCGGTTTTTTCCTTCTTTCAAACGTTAGCACCATGGAGAGCGACGAGCCTCGTTCAGACGGACGAGTCCATCCATGCTCGGAACGGAGGAGGGGGGAGAAACAGCCACGATGTGCTGCTCTGTCCTGTGTTGCGTTACAACCATGCCATAAACTAGACTACTATACATTGTAATGTTATACCTTCCAATCTAAACTACATTGTATAATATCGTATACACAGCCCAATGTAAGCTCGAACATTATGCATGATATTGATATGTCTCCAACTAAAATTTTCCAACATTACACGACTATTCACCATAATGTACACTACCATAGACAAACCCACCCTTGAATTATACAATGCGTTACTTTACACTACCCTATACTTTAGACTGTAAAATGTTAGACTTGTAATATTACACTATGTATTATTCTACCAACCCTACTGTATACCACACTGCTGTATATTCACTATACAATTACGATACTATATATTGCCTTATGAATTATGTTAAACATTACAATGTTATATTATTTATTATTATATAACATGCTATAAACCATACCATTGACCGTCGTGTGAAAGCTATTAAGAGGCAGTGCCAGCGAATGGACTGCGGTCTGAAAGTCACCATAAAATACAATCAATTAAGAACCGAAATGGTTTATAACATCTTTCCAATGGTTACTAAGCCAGAATCCATCTTCTCGGTTGAAATTGTCTCTGTGTTTGTATATGTGGATGGCCTCATGAACGAATCTCTCATGGTAGCCGGATGGCTTGCAGAGAACGTCCGTCTTGGAGAAGTCAATGTCATGTGAGCCCACTGAATTATAACAGTGATCTGCCATGGCTGAGGTGTTCGTCCTACCATGTTTCAAGTCTGCTTTATGTTCACGGATGCGGTCCGAGATATGTCGTTTGTTTTCTCCAATGTAACTGCTACCACAGAGGCAACTTAGTTTGTAGACGCCCGGGTACTGTATGTCTGGAACCACATCTTTTACAGACGGAACCAGATCACGGATTTTATGTACTGTGTTGAATCGGACCTGGATCTAGTGTTTATTCAGGATTTTGGAGATATTTTTTGTGACCCCCGCAATGTAGGGTAAGGTGATGGTTTTGAATGGCTCCTCAAGAGGATTCTTCTTCATTGCTGGAGTGATGGCTTTGCGGATTGTGTAGTCGGAGTAACCATTAGCCTTGAGAGCTTGGTGTACGTGCTTGAGTTCACTGGCAATGTGTTCCTGGTCGGAAATGCATTGGGCACTATGGTATAGAGTCTTGATGAGGGAGTTCTTCTGGGATGAATGGTGGTGGGAATCCGGTTTAAAGTAAGCATCCGTATGGGTAGCTTTCCTGTAGACAGAGTGGCTCATTGAACCATCAGGTCTCCTTTTAATAAGGACATACACAAAGGGTAGCTTGCCATCTTTTTCGACTTCCATGGTAAATCTGATGGCTGGGTGTATGGAATTGATGTGGTCGAGGAATTGGTCTAGAGCAGGCCGTCCATGTGGCCAGATGATAAAAGTGTCATCCACGTACCTCTTCCATAACGTCGGGCGTAGAGTGGCAGTCTGGATGGCATCAGTTTCAAATTTCTCCATGAAAACGTTGGCCCCCGTGGTGCCTCACCACAAACGTGGGGCCCGGTCAGCCGCGTCGACTGTCGTGATCGCGTACAGGTGGTGAAACTGCCACACATGAACCATGATACCTTGCTGATCTCGTGTCAAGGAGAATAAACCAGCAGCCCGTCGCTAACAATGGGAATGATCGGTAAGGGAACACATTGGGCTCTACAGAGGCACTCCACTATTATACACCACTACTATACAGTAAACATTGGGCTCTATGGAGGCCTGTCGTTAAGGGATTACTCGTTAACATGGGGTGGTCGTTAAGAGGGGTTCTATTGTATATAACAAGTTTAAATATTTAATAAGTTAATAGAGAGTACTCAACTGAGATGGCGGAGGAGTTTGCTAAACTCACAATACAAAGACCACTGTCCCAGCCTCTGTGGTTGGACCATCTCTAGCTCCACCAACCTACCTTGATGCACCTATCTCAGGCCTATATAAGACCTTGTCTCAGCAACTTTCTCTCTCACCTGACCTGAAGACGATTGCTTGTGTTGCGATCGAAACGTCGTGATATTTTTATTATTTTTTATCTACGTGGCTTTACCAAAGGACCCATAGAATATAATCATAAACAGGTTACGTCCTCTACATGGACCCCCCCCCCCCCTCATTATTAATCATTAACAGGTGACGTCCTCCAAATGGACACCCCCCTCCATTGATAATAATTAGCGGGTGACATCACTCCACATGGGGGGGGGGCGAGGTGCCTCCTCTCCCCTCCTAAGCGTCAACTTATAAATCACTACAAAGGCAGAACCCTCACGTAACGCGATCTCCATAACGCTATTGAGACATCTAAGTAAAAACGTCATGATGAACAAGGGATTATAACCTTTAAATGAAATAGGTCTGTCACCGCGGGCTTACAAATTGCACACAAATGGATGCAATGAATATCACTTCGCGGTCTGCTTTGCGCTTGCAAGTTTCAGATTTACTGCAATACACCCATGCTTGGACGGGCAAAAGGCTAGTAAACAAATAATCCCCTCGCCTGCTCCCCACCACGATATCACACGATGATATAGTACTTCCTTGTACAGTATACCCAATAAAGACCAAATCTAATCCCCATGATAGGTAAATTGATATACATAGAGCTTGCCGGCGATAGGTCTAAACCACGAACTATGAACTCGTGATATTCAAGGGTCTCCCGTATTTGGAGTTTGCATGTTCTCCCCATGGTCACGTTGGGATAATGACTGCTATGAATTTTCACATAAGCCACCTCGTTGAGCAATCATATGTGGCCAGGCTGCTTCTGGAAAAGAGCTATGTATCTCAGTGGGCCTTACCTGGTCAAATAAAAATAGGTTGCTTACAGGAGTTGAATGGATTGCCACATCACAGGGATGTGAGGAATCGCAGCATGGAGAGGGCTTTATCCAGCAGTGGATTGAGTGTTCTTGTTGAAACGTGTGTATTTAATATTTCTCTGATGTTCTTTTAGTCTCGTGCTGATCATTTGTCCTGTTTGCCCAACATAACATTTGCCACAAGTGCAGTTAATCCTGTACAAACCTTCTGTTGATAGCTTAGGTAATACATATTTTATACCAGAAGTCGAGTTCAAGAAACATAAGTACGTTTTTATTTCAACTGAAATGTATATATACATATATAAATATACATGTCCATACAACCACGTCTCAATGTCTATGTCTGGGAGAACACGCTAGTTTCTCCCTCTGTGGAGTCTCCACCACTTTTCTTTCTTCTTGTTTCCCAGCTCCTCGTCTTGGTGCTCCTTCCCTCTGTCTCCTCCTCGTTCATTCTCCTCTTCATCTTTCTCCAGCTGCCGTGTGCAGCACATGAAGCTCCAAATTGCCCAACGCCAGAAACTGTTCTTTCTCTCTCCCTTAGAAGATGGGATGTGCTTAATCTCTTTCTTCTCTTCCTGAACACTCTCTGCCCTCCAAGGTTGCTCACATCTTCCTTCCTCATTCACCACTTCCTGCTTTGTATCGTCTTCAATCGTGTCGACCTCCTTCAGCTCTACCTCATTTGCCTCTAACTCAATAGCTCCTACTTCTTTTGCGTCTACCTCTATTGCCTCTACATCATTCGCCTCTACCAAAATCGCCTCACTCTCCTCCACCTCAATATCCCCTACCTTCACTTCTACCTCAATCACCTCTACGTCATTCGCCTCTAACTCATTCGGCTCTACCTCCATAACCACCTCCTGCTTGGCCTCTCCCTCAATCTCCTCTACCTCTTTTGCCACTTCCTGGATGGCATCTACTTCATATGCCTCAACCTCATTTGCCCCTTCCTGCTTTATTTCCTCCACCACGTTCTCAACTTTTGTTGCCATTTCCTGTTTGGCCTTTAGCTCATTCTTGTCTACCTCATTGATCAAGACCTGCATGGCCTTTTCTTCGATCGTGTCGACCTGAATTGCCTCGACCTGTTTCACCAATTCCTGCTTTGTATGTCTCGCAATCCCTTCTACGACATTGGCCACAACCTCTTTCACCACTTCCTGCTTGGCCACTGCATCTACCTCAATCACCGCTACCTCTACCTCACTCGCCACTTCCTTCTTGGGCTCTACATCATTCCCCTCTCCCTCAATCTCGTTTTCCTTCATCTCTTCTACTTCGCGAAATTTCATCTCAGTCCTTCGTAGCTTCCTATTCCTACGTTTCCTCTGAACACCATCCTCTCCTTCTTTCTTTGTCTCCACAACATCATCAACTTTCTTAGCCACTTCCTGTTTGGCTATTCCCTCATTCCCATCTACCTCACTTGCCTCTACCTCTTTCCCTAAGTCCTCCTTGGCATCTCTCTCAATCCCTTCTACGACATTGGCCACTACCTCTTTCACAAATTCCTGTGTGGCCACTGCATCTACCTCAATCACCGCTACCTCTACCTCATTTGCCTCTACCTCACTCGCCACTTCCTTCTTGGGTTCTCCATCATTCCCCTCTCTCTCAATCTCGTTTTCCTTCATCTCTTCTACTTCCCGAACTTTCATCTCAATCCTTCGTAGCTTCCTATTCCTACGTTTCCTCTGAACACAATCCTCTCCCTCTTTCTTTGTCTCCACAATATTCTCAACTTTCTCCGCCACTTCCTGTTTGGCCATTCCCTCATTCCGATCGACCTCATTTGGCTCTACCTCTTCTGCTAATACCTGTTTTGCATCTCTCTCAATCCCCTCTATGACATTGGCTGCTATATCTTTCACCACTTCCTGCTTGGCCACTGCTTCTACCTCAATCACCGCTACCTCTGCCTCATTCGCTAATTCCTGCTTGTCATCTCCTTCTAATACCTCTACCTTATTCAACTCTACCTCATTCATCACATCCTCCAAAGCCACTGCCTCAATCATCTCTACCTCAATCGTCCCAACCTCCACCACTTCCTGCATGGGCTCTCCCTCACTCCCCTCTCTCTCAGCCACCTCTTCTTTCACTGTCTCCAGAACTTTCTTCTTGTTCTTGTGTTTATTCCTATTCCTACGTTTCCTCTGAACATCATCCTCTCCCTCTTTCTTTGTCTCCACAACATTATCAACTTTCTTAGCCACTTCCTGTTTGGCTATTCCCTTATTCCCATTTACCTCACTTGACTCTACCTCTTTCCCTAAGTTCTCCTTGGCATCTCTCTCAATCACTTCTACGACATTGGCCACTACCTCTTTCACAAATTCCTGTGTAGCCACTGCATCTACCTCAATCACCGCTACCTCTACCTCACTCGTCACTTCCTTCTTGGGCTCTCCATCATTCCCCTCTCCCTCAATCTCGTTTTCCTTCATCTCTTCTACTTCCCGCACTTTCATCTCAGTCCTTCGTAGCTTCCTATTCCTACGTTTCCTCTGAACATCATCCTCTCCCTCTTTCTTTGTCTCCACAACATTATCAACTTTCTTAGCCACTTCCTGTTTGGCTATTCCCTCATTCCCATCTACCTCACTTGCCTCTACCTCTTTCCCTAAGTCCTCCTTAGCATCTCTCTCAATCCCTTCTATGACATTGGCCACTACCTCTTTCACAAATTCCTGTGTGGCTACTGCATCTACCTCAATCACCGCTACTTCTACCTCATTTGCCTCTACCTCACTCGCCACTTCCTTCTTGAGCTCTACATCATTCCGCTCTCTCTCAATCTCGTTTACCTTCATCTCTCCTACTTCCCGAACTTTCATCTCAATCCTTCGTAGCTTCCTATTCCTATGTTTCCTCTGAACACAATCCTCTCCCTCTTTCTTTGTTTCCAAAACATTCTCAACTTTCTCCGCCACTTCCTGTTTGGCCATTCCCTCATTCCCATCGACCTCATTTGGCTCTACCTCTTCTGCTAATACCTGTTTTGCATCTCTCTCAATCCCCTCTATGACATTGGCCGCTATATCTTTCACCACTTCCTGCTTGGCCACTGCTTCTACCTCAATCACCGCTACCTCTGCCTCATTCGCTAATTCCCGCTTGCCATCTCCTTCTAACACCTCTACCTTATTCAACTCTACCTCATTCATCACATCCCCCAAAGCCACTGCCTCAATCATCTCTACCTCAATCGTCCCAACCTCCACCACTTCCTGCATGGGCTCTCCCTCACTCCCCTCTCTCTCAGCCACCTCTTCTTTCAATGTCTCCAGAACTTTCTTCTTGTTCTTGTGTTTCTTCCTATTCCTACGTTTCCTCTGAACACCATCCTCTCCCTCTATCTTTGTCTCCACAACATTATCAACTTTCTTAGCCACTTCCTGTTTGGCTATTCCCTCATTCCCATTCACCTCACTTGCCTCTACCTCTTTCCCTAAGTTCTCCTTGGCATCTCTCTCAATTCTTTCTACGACATTGGCCACTACCTCTTTCACAAATTCCTGTGTGGCCACTGCATCTACCTCAATCACCGCTACCTCTACCTCACTCGCCACTTCCTTCTTGGGCTCTCCATCATTCCCCTCTCCCTCAATCTCGTTTTCCTTCATCTCTTCTACTTCCCGCACTTTCATATCAGTCCTTCGTAGCTTCCTATTCCTACGTTTCCTCTGAAGACCATCCTCTCCCTCTTTCTTTGTCTCCACAACATTATCAACTTTCTTAGCCACTTCCTGTTTGGCCATTCCCTCATTCCGATCGACCTCATTTGGCTCTACCTCTTCTGCTAATACCTGTTTTGCATCTCTCTCAATCCCCTCTATGACATTGGCTGATATATCTTTCACCACTTCCTGCTTGGCCACTGCTTCTACCTCAATCACCGCTACCTCTGCCTCATTAGCTAATTCCCGCTTGCCATCTCCTTCTAACACCTCTACCTTATTCAACTCTACCTCATTCATCACATCCTCCAAAGCCACTGCCTCAATCATCTCTACCTCAATCGTCCCAACCTCCACCACTTCCTGCATGGGCTCTCCCTCACTCCCCTCTCTCTCAGCCACCTCTTCTTTCACTGTCTCCCGAACTTTCTTCTTGTTCTTGTGTTTATTCCTATTCCAACGTTTCCTCTGAACACCATCCTCTCCCTCTTTCTTTGTCTCCACAACATTATCAACTTTCTTAGCCACTTCCTGTTTGGCTATTCCCTTATTCCCATTTACCTCACTTGACTCTACCTCTTTCCCTAAGTTCTCCTTGGCATCTCTCTCAATCACTTCTACGACATTGGCCACTACCTCTTTCACAAATTCCTGTGTAGCCACTGCATCTACCTCAATCACCGCTACCTCTACCTCACTCGCCACTTCCTTCTTGGGCTCTCCATCATTCCCATCTCCCTCAATCTCGTTTTCCTTCATCTCTTCTACTTCCCGCACTTTCGTCTCAGTCCTTCGTAGCTTCCTATTCCTACGTTTCCTCTGAACACCATCCTCTCCCTCTTTCTTTGTCTCCACAACATTATCAACTTTCTTAGCCACTTCCTGTTTGGCTATTCCCTCATTCCCATCTACCTCATTTGCTTCTACCTCTTTCCCTAAGTCCTCCTTGGCATCTCTCTCAATCCCTTCTATGACATTGGCCACTACCTCTTTCACAAATTCCTGTGTGGCTACTGCATCTACCTCAATCACCGCTACCTCTACCTCATTTGCCTCTACCTCACTCGCCACTTCCTTCTTGAGCTCTACATCATTCCGCTCTCTCTCAATCTCGTTTACCTTCATCTCTCCTACTTCCCGAACTTTCATCTCAATCCTTCGTAGCTTCCTATTCCTATGTTTCCTCTGAACACAATCCTCTCCCTCTTTCTCTGTTTCCAAAACATTCTCAACTTTCTCCGCCACTTCCTGTTTGGCCATTCCCTCATTCCCATCGACCTCATTTGGCTCTACCTCTTCTGCTAATACCTGTTTTGCATCTCTCTCAATCCCCTCTATGACATTGGCCGCTATATCTTTCACCACTTCCTGCTTGGCCACTGCTTCTACCTCATTCACCGCTACCTCTGCCTCATTCGCTAATTCCCGCTTGCCATCTCCTTCTAACACCTCTACCTTATTCAACTCTACCTCATTCATCACATCCTCCAAAGCCACTGCCTCAATCATCTCTACCTCAATCGTCCCAACCTCCACCACTTCCTGCATGGGCTCTCCCTCACTCCCCTCTCTCTCAGCCACCTCTTCTTTCACTGTCTCCAGAACTTTCTTCTTGTTCTTGTGTTTCTTCCTATTCCTACGTTTCCTCTGAACACCATCCTCTCCCTCTATCTTTGTCTCCACAACATTATCAACTTTCTTAGCCACTTCCTGTTTGGCTATTCCCTCATTCCCATTTACCTCACTTTCCTCTACCTCTTTCCCTAAGTTCTCCTTGGCATCTCGCTCAATCCTTTCTACGACATTGGCCACTACCTCTTTCACAAATTCCTGTGTGGCCACTGCATCTACCTCAATCACCACTACCTCTACCTCACTCGCCACTTCCTTCTTGGGCTCTCCATCATTCCCCTCTCCCTCAATCTCGTTTTCCTTCATCTCTTCTACTTCCCGCACTTTCATATCAGTCCTTCGTAGCTTCCTATTCCTACGTTTCCTCTGAAGACCATCCTCTCCCTCTTTCTTTGTCTCCACAACATTATCAACTTTCTTAGCCACTTCCTGTTTGGCCATTCCCTCATTCCGATCGACCTCATTTGGCTCTACCTCTTCTGCTAATACCTGTTTTGCATCTCTCTCAATCCCCTCTATGACATTGGCCGCTATATATTTCACCACTTCCTGCTTGGCCACTGCTTCTACCTCAATCACCGCTACCTCTGCCTCATTCGCTAATTCCCGCTTGCCATCTCCTTCTAACACCTCTACCTTATTCAACTCTACCTCATTCATCACATCCTCCAAAGCCACTGCCTCAATCATCTCTACCTCAATCGTCCCAACCTCCACCACTTCCTGCATGGGCTCTCCCTCACTCCCCTCTCTCTCAGCCACCTCTTCTTTCACTGTCTCCAGAACTTTCTTCTTGTTCTCGTGTTTATTCCTATTCCTACGTTTCCTCTGAACACCATCCTCTCCCTCTTTTGTTGTCTCCACAACATTATCAACTTTCTTAGCCACTTCCTGTTTGGCTATTCCCTTATTCCCATTTACCTCACTTGACTCTACCTCTTTCCCTAAGTTCTCCTTGGCATCTCTCTCAATCACTTCTACGACATTGGCCACTACCTCTTTCACAAATTCCTGTGTAGCCACTGCATCTACCTCAATCACCGCTACCTCTACCTCACTCGCCACTTCCTTCTTGGGCTCTCCATCATTCCCCTCTCCGTCAATCTCGTTTTCCTTCATCTCTTCTACTTCCCGCACTTTCGTCTCAGTCCTTCGTAGCTTCCTATTCCTACGTTTCCTCTGAAAACCATCCTCTCCCTCTTTCTTTGTCTCCACAACATTATCAACTTTCTTAGCCACTTCCTGTTTGGCTATTCCCTCATTCCCATCTACCTCATTTGCTTCTACCTCTTTCCCTAAGTCCTCCTTGGCATCTCTCTCAATCCCTTCTATGACATTGGCCACTACCTCTTTCACAAATTCCTGTGTGGCTACTGCATCTACCTCAATCACCGCTACCTCTACCTCATTCGCCTCTACCTCACTCGCCACTTCCTTCTTGAGCTCTACATCATTCCGCTCTCTCTCAATCTCGTTTACCTTCATCTCTCCTACTTCCCGAACTTTCATCTCAATCCTTCGTAGCTTCCTATTCCTATGTTTCCTCTGAACACAATCCTCTCCCTCTTTCTCTGTTTCCAAAACATTCTCAACTTTCTCCGCCACTTCCTGTTTGGCCATTCCCTCATTCCCATCGACCTCATTTGGCTCTACCTCTTCTGCTAATACCTGTTTTGCATCTCTCTCAATCCCCTCTATGACATTGGCCGCTATATCTTTCACCACTTCCTGCTTGGCCACTGCTTCTACCTCATTCACCGCTACCTCTGCCTCATTCGCTAATTCCCGCTTGCCATCTCCTTCTAATACCTCTACCTTATTCAACTCTACCTCATTCATCACATCCTCCAAAGCCACTGCCTCAATCATCTCTACCTCAATCGTCCCAACCTCCACCACTTCCTGCATGGGCTCTCCCTCACTCCCCTCTCTCTCAGCCACCTCTTCTTTCACTGTCTCCTCCAGAACTTTCTTCTTGTTCTTATGTTTCTTCCTACTCCCACGTTTTTTCTTCATACCATTTCTCTCCCCCACTTTCTCCATCTCTTCGATCTCGTTCTCAACCTTGTTGCTATTCTGCATTGTCTGCTTCACATCCTCATTATTGGTGCTGACTTCTGCCTGCTGCTGCTCTTCTGCCTTTTGCTGCTGCTGCTGCTGCTGGTGGTGGATGATGAAGCTCTTCAGCTCGGTGCTGTTCTGGAATTGCAGCAGCTCCCGCTGATAT
Organism: Petromyzon marinus; assembly: GCF_048934315.1. NCBI lineage: Eukaryota > Metazoa > Chordata > Hyperoartia > Petromyzontiformes > Petromyzontidae > Petromyzon > Petromyzon marinus. The sequence goes on along the minus strand of NW_027423677.1, from coordinate 1,504,345 downwards.
TTGGCCTGCTGCTGTGCACAATGATCCAGCAGGATCATCTCAAGCTCCAGAATCTGGCGCTTAGCTTCTAGTCTTGTGTCAACGAGGAACGTCTTTCGCTGCCCCTTCGAGCGACGGTCTGGGGAGTCACATGGGGAGGAGAGAGCAGCACCACAATTGATTCGTTAATGGGTATTTGAGTATTTCCTGTATGATAATAGGTTTTTCCCGTTTTTACTGGCAACAAAACAGGTGTTAAGATGTTAAAACACCAAACTGAAACCTTTTACAAGGAATCATGTCTGCATTAACCATGATGCTTGTGGTCAGAATGCAAACAAAAAACATACTCTGATAATATATGCATTGTCCTTGAAACTGATTGGTCCACACCAGGGACAGCTTTCTTTTGAGCCTCGTCTCAAACGGTGTTAGACCAGAGGACGCCAAAAGACGTATTTCCTGTATGTTATTTTGGTAAAGAAACTTGGCACCATTGACAGGAATCTAACTTAACTTGAGACCGATGTAACAATGATAACACTGTAGGGAGGTCTGGAGGTTGACTCATGTGCCGGAGACACCTCCTCCTCCAAATAACTTCATTAGGATTATGGGCTGGTTGGGGAGGCCATATTAAGTTTGCGAGGTCTGGAAACTCCAGGCCAAACATAGAAAAACTTCCGTTATCTCAGAAAAAGTAAGATGGATTTATGGGCAAGCTGTGGAGGTCTGGCTAAATTTAAAAGATGTCCATTGTTTCACAAGAGAGAACATGAATTGGATAAGAAATACACTATTAATTCTTATACACTGGTCCATTCATACAATTAGTATATTAGTGGGCTACGTTAGAAAAGATAAAGGGAGGAGAAGAGGAGGGTGCCCAAAGGGGCCAGAGAGCCAGGGGCAACCCTAATGTTTATGTTGGCTGGATAGCATGTGCTCCCGTGCATGTGAGGTTGCTCTCAACAGAAGTCATTCCTTGCACGAGAATGGCTGAAACGCTGAGTAACCACTCAGAGGTATAGTGGTTAAGCAGTGCAGACGGTATAGTGGTAAAACAGTGGAGATTTTAAAAGCAAAGTTTAAGATTTGCATTTGTCACTTTATATTGAGCCGATACATATGGCAAGTGAAATTAAGAAGACTTAAAGTGAGTTTTACAGAAAGAGAGGATACATGTGTGTCTCTTGGAGAAGGAAAGGCATTGCTCAAAACTGTGCTGCAAGGTCACGTGCCATGAATCACATGAGTTTAGAAAAAACGTGACTGTAAACCAACAAGCCTGTGAATAATTATCATGGTGAAGACACTTCTATACGTTGGATACTGAAGGAAATCCATCGTGCTACACATCGTCAAAGCCCGACAACACCTGACATTCGAGAAAGAAGTACAATTGCATCGTTCTACACATCGTCAATACCCCACCACATCTGGAAAGTCACCAGCTGCATCAAGCACCTGACTGTTGTATTGTTCGAAAGACACTGTGTGTAACGACTTTACATCTGCCGGCACTGCGGGTTTCTAAACGCCTGCCATGTCACCTTCTCAACACTAGCGTCTGAGACCGTCTGATACAGACTGAAAGCTTATTTCCTTTGTTGCACTGTGTGTCTTTTCATGAATGTCATATTGTGCACTGGGTTATGCCTTATTAACCTAAATTCTGAATTTAGCTATTCATGTATTTCTATTACAGTATCACATATTCTTTGGACCAAGTGTCAATTGCCTATTTCATGACTGGTACTCTGATTCTTTTTTTTACAAATCAGGGACTTGTTTTAATTAAAATGTGTCTGTGTGTGTGGTTGAACGGTGTAACAAATCCATGCGTTACATGTGTAGTGTTGCAGCGCCGACCTGGTCAAGGCCTATGATACAATCAGTAGGCCAGGGCTCTGGATTGTTACTCGTATTTCCGGAGTCCCTAACCCTCTGCTCACAATCATTAAGGACCTTCACGATGGTGGGCAGGCCCGGATAAAGTTGCGTGCCCAGGAGTCAGAGCAATTTCCTGTTTACAGTGGGGTGCGACAGGGATCTACTCTGGCTGACACATTATTTAGCATCATCTTCGACCACATAGTTCGAGAAGTTTTTTTTTATGGCTGTACCGGTGGATTTTTTAATATTTGCTACAGATACAATGGGAGGCTGATTGATGCCTGGGTGAGGTCAAGGGATGGCTCCCTACTGGTCAACCATGTTATGTACACTGATCATTTGGAAGTTGATGCTCACACTGAAAAATAGTTGGAGGTTCTGCTGCTAAGCCTGGAGCGTGTGACAAAGAAGTGGTGCCTTACCATCAGCCCCACCAAAACTAAGCACCCGCCTGAGTATTTTGTGTAATTTAATACTCCGCCCCCTCAACTACTCTTGAGTGATGGGGTAATTGTAGAGAGAAGTTTACGTACCTGGATAGTGTGCTTATGCAAAAATTCTGGTTTGGCAGCAGAGGTCTCACTCCGAATCGGTCAAGTGGCATATTTTCATCAGCTTCGTAACACTTTGGGGTATCTACCTGGTCTGTCACTCAACACAAAACGCTGGGTCTTCTTGGCCAATGATAGAATAAATGAAAAATCTGAACCAGCTTTACACTTTCAGACTGGCCTGCCTACGATCCACCCTGGGTTTAACTAGGCTGGAATGTGTGAACAGCTCACAGTGAGCTCCACTGGTGGGCAGGGCTGCATTGCCTGGGTCATGTAGCCTGCTTGCTCAGCCACCGCATCCCCAAGCAGCCTTTGTTTTTCCAGATAGAGGGGGCTAAATGGGCGTGGCACGGCCTGGAGAAGAGATGGACTGATGCAGTACAGGAGGATACGGAACTAAGTGGACTTGCCAAAGACTGGTACCACTGGTGTCAAGATCTGCCTCTATGGAGGAAGCTCGTGAAGGATGCTTATGGGAAGTTGGTGGCAGTTGCCCTCAAGCAAAAAAGGAGGGTGAGAGGAGCGACGCTCACAACAACAGACGGTGCACTGGATGACTAAAACGCAGCAAGTTGGCACAGTAGGATGCAAAGGTGGTGCGTCTGCCAGTCATCTCAGTCAGTCAACCCATCGCACTGGGGTCTGTCCCCTGATCTCCTGTCGGCAAGCCTTCGACACTTCAAGTGGCCTCGGAGTGCACCAGGCCTGGCACAAGCGCCATGGTGACGTCTCCGTCACTTAGTGGCGAATGAGGGCTGTTGTTGTTATCTGAGTCGGTTAGGGGCCTCCCCTAGGTCCACTCAGCCTCAAATAAGTATCTGATACGGTGTGTAAACATCGCCACTTGGGAGACAAAGACGGACAAGTGTGGTGCTGGCAACCCACCCCTCGTGTGCGGTGCCGGCCGTCATAGGTGCTCACTAACAGCACTTGCTCCTACAGTGTTTCAAGGCTATACACAAGATTTCTGTCTTTGTTTGTGTCTATGTGCAGTGTCTGTATGAGTGGTTGGGAGCAGTTGTGTCTGTGGGGATCGACCTGAGTTCGATTCCCATTCACAACCATCAGTGACTAATAAATAAAACCGGTCGTGTGCGTCCCCTACATCTACTCAAACTTAAAATAGTACCTCGTGCAACGTATAAACGTCAAATGTGGGGAGACAAAGGCATCCGGATGCGGTGCTGACCACCCACCCCATCATAGGTGCTAACTCGCTAACAGCACTTGACTCAATAGTCTGTTAAGACTATACGGGGATCTGTCTTTGTATACAGGTGCATGTGTCTGTGTGTATGTCTGTGTGTGGAATTACAGTACTCACTTCCCGTCGGCTTGCTCATCTCTCCACCCTGCAACAAAATGACAGCAGCGCACGTGAGACTCTAATCATATCACAGCTTACAACCACCACCACCATCATCATTACCGTCCTCATCATTAAACATTTCGAACAGACACACATTCACATATAGATGTTCTCTCAGATTAATGTTATCCTGATACAGCGCGCGTGTGGATGTACTCACGGAAGACATCGCCTTGAAGGCGTCACGTTTTGTCAATAGATTTCGTTAACTGTGTTAATGAAGTGTTCAACCTCACGGATGTTTGTCAATGAGGTTTACCAAGTAATTTAACCGCGTTATCGATGTTCACTGACAACGTTGTTGAAGTGTGCTCCCGAATGCGATCTTTAAGCACACAGAGCGCGCGTCCACCTCCGTCTGTAACGATCGACCGTTGCTAGGGAAGTGACGTCACTTGTTAAGGTAACGAACCCCGGAAACCACGTGGTCCACTGTATCCTCCAGGCCTGATTAGTTACACGACTGTCAAATTTTTACTTTAAACTTTCGTAACTTGCAGGAATTCATATTTTTGGTTCTTTCGGTAAAGTCACGTAGATAGAAAATAACATTTTAAGTGAAGGCAAAAAACCCACGAGGTTTCGGTGGCAACACAAGCGGTCTTCATCACGTGTTGCGATCGAAACGTCGTGGGTTTTTTTCTTTTCTTTTAATTTATTTTTATTGTTATTATTTTCTATCTACGTGACTTTACCTGAAAGAACCAAGAATATAGTAACGATTGTACCCTGGTCGCCACGGATGAAGAGGCCGAGCGGGCTCGGTTCGACTGTTGCCAGGTACCTCCACCACTCAGCTCGCAGCACACACACAGTGTCCACTATGTAAAAATCAGGCTAAACTAAACCTTTCTAGAAGTTACTAAAATAATGCTATAAAAACAATGCAACAGTGATCATAAGAAATGTGATTGAAAGTTAACAATAGCGACATATATAACATATATTACTAAACCTAGCATCCTTCGCTAGCTGTTTGAGTCAATCCATAATAGCAGGAGTAACAATTATGTATGTTGATTAACTGCGAATAACCCAATCAATAACAGATATCCATTGTAATTTACATCAATACATTACCCCCCCCCCCCCGTCTTCGTATCGGATCTGCTTACAAGCGACGACGTCACATTTATCCCCCGTCTACGTCTATTAAAGAACGAAACAGGGGAAGGATTTCACCACAACTCTGGCTGCTGTCACCTGACGAGGCGGGTTGTTGTTGTAGTTACAGGCGAAACGTCACGGTACTTGAATTGTACATGTTGTGGGTTTACTCTCCAACACACCGATGTGCTGAATTAGTCACTAATTGGCATGTTTTGTTTACGTGACAAACTTGACTAAGATTTACGCGATCTAACCCAAACAAACAAAAACACCCTCTAATAAGTAAATATTTTTATTAATTCCATGAATGGACCTTGGCCTGGGACTGTGCGGATTGAGAAGTTATGGATGCAGCTTCTGTTTGTGCTGCCATCAGAATGACCAACAAATAAATAAATAATACACACGGATTGGTGACTACAGTACTAGACCCCCAGTGCTTTTATATTTAAAAGTCCATGTGCTTTGTGGTTGCTTTATTGCGCATGTTGTTCATACTGTGTAACACTTGTTTGAACGCAGGTGATGGGGTTGTCCATGTTGGGTGTCATTACAGCCAAAAACAAGCAGCAGTACGAAGACCAGGACGCCGTGGCCGACCATGAGGACGGAAATTTGCCTCGCCCGGTCACAACGTACGACAGCAGTACAGGTTTCCCTCCACACATGCACACACCTACGAGTTTCCCACTACAGAGACGAAGATCCCCCATATAGCCTTAACAGACTGTTGTGGCAAGTGCTGTTCGCAAGCACCAATGAAGGTCGGCATGGTATACCAGGGGGTAGGTGGCCAACACCAAACCCGGCCGCCTTTGTCTCCCAAGTGGTGACGTATTACACACACCGCTCCAGGTATTCATTTGAGGTTGAATCGACCCAGGACCAGTTCAGATAAATAATCGTTATTGGTGTTGGCCATGAGCGGGACTCCAACTCGCATGTTTGCGGGGTTCGGAGCGTAGCGTACTATCCACTGCGTCACTGCTACCCTCACATAACGCACACAGAAACAACACACAGGGACCCACACGCACGGACACACAGGGGCCTGCTCAACATTGAAATGTGCAGCCCTTGTGTGGCGGCCTGCGTTGAATTTTGGCGTTCATCTCGTCACCCATACAAAAGGTCTCGACACAATCAATGGCAGTCCCCCTTGCCCTGCCTGGCACGCACATCGGGCCAGTCACCCCACGCACAGCACACACAACGTGCGCGTCGCGTATGCCAAATCAAGAGTCGTCCCCGAGTGTCCGGCAAATTGGACCGACTATCCCGGGCCCCGCGCTTCGGGGGAGGCCCCACGTGTAGACATCAGTGTCACATGTAATGCTTCCGGTTTAGTTTGAAGGCATCGGGGGGGGGGGCCCACGCACCCCCTATGGACGGCCCTGGTCAAAGCACACGGCAGCGCGGAGCACGCGCGTCACGCGCACGGGCCACGTGCGTCACGGGTACGTGACATCTACAAGGCAAGCACCTGCATCGCGTGGTCATCACTTGTAAGGCATGCCCTTTGTGCATGGGACGTGCGTAGTGTGTGCAACACGTGGCACATGTATGTCACACATGCGCATCGCAATGTGATGTCATGTGTACGTGGACATTTGAATCGCATGTAGCTGTCTGGTGGGCAGGACGGATCTACGCGTGGGCAAGTAAGGGGGTGGCTGAGTAAGACTGATACGGAGACACGTCAAGCCACACACTCACCACACACTCACCGGTACACTCACACACACCACATTCACCGCACACTCACTTACCGGCACACTCGCACACTGGCACTCACTGCACACTCACACACCGCACACTCACCACGCACTCGCTTACCGGCACACTGACTGCACATTCACACACACTCACCGCTCTCACCACGCACTCACTTACCGGCACACTGACTGCACATTCACACTCACACACCGCACACTCACCACGCACTCACCGGCACACTGACTGCACATTCACACACACTCAGCGCTCTCACCACGCACTCACTTACCGGCACACTGACTGCACATTCACACACACTCACCGCACACTCACTTACCAACACTCTGACTGCACATTCACACACACCGCACTCACACCGCATTCACACACACTCACACACACTCACACCGCACTCATTCACTCACACACACTCACTCACACACACTCACACAAATTTACACACACTCACCACACACTCACACACACTCACACTCACCGGCACACTCGTGTGCAAGCACACTAGTGAGCTTCCACAAGATGTGCTGCACATTAGTGAGGCCACACACCAGCAGGTTTACACATCAGTGAGCTTACACACTAGTGTGCACACACACAGTCGTAAGCTTACAGATTAGATAGCGTACACACCAGCTCACCGGTGAGGTGAGCTACACACTGGTGAGTTAACACACCCACCTGTTCACGTGCGCAAAGCTCTTAACCCTAAACCTAACATATCCCAAATGCCATGGCTAAAGTTATTTTACACACGCACGTCCATACACGCATGCGCATATGAAGGCACGCATGCACACATACGTGCACACAAACACACATGCACGCACATGTTTAAACATATACAATTCCATGGCGTTGGACTTGAGACTCCCAGAAGTGGAATCAGGACTCCTGAGTGTGCGATATAGCTCAGTGGGCCTTACTTGGTAAAATTTAAATAATTAATTTAGTTTCAGGATGTAGGGTTCTGAAGATATTTCATCTTTCAGTCCTTTCTGACCGTTTGAGTGTGGGTGAGTGAGTGACAACTACTTATGCATTTTTTGTTATTACAAATACAAGCATTTACAGCTATTGACATGAAATGTATTAACTCTGGAAGATGATGGTGATACAGGTGGTGGGTAGCGGTAGTGTAGCGTTTAGCACGCTGCGCTACGAACCCGGCGACCCGAGTTAAATTCTCGCTCATGCGCAACGCAGGTAACGACTCTCTGAACCGGTCATGGGCCTCCCCTAGGTCGACTCAGCCTCAAATGAGTACTTGGTGTGGTGTAAACATCACTACTGGGGAGACAAAGGCGGCCGGGCGTGGTGTTGGCCACCCACCTCTCGTGGGCCATGCTGGCCTTCACAGGTACTTGCTTACAGCACTTGCCCCAATAGTCTATTCGGGCTATACGGGGAGTCTTTGCTTTGGTGGTGATAATACAGATGGTGATTGATTATACAGATGGTTAGGATGATAATGGTACATTTGGTGATGATGGTGGTGATGATGGGACTGTAAGAGTGGTCCTTGAAGATATTTACTGTGTAATATTAAGACACACTAATATAAATGTAATCATTAAAGCACAATATATAACACTTGTAATTTCTGTTGAAAGCATGTGCTTTTAATGATCACGTGTATTTGTACGTGGTTGTGCATGAATGCACGTGTTTTTATTTTCTGTATTAGGTGCTTGACGACAGCCCTTGGCCCAACAGTCTATATTGGTTGTACAGGAAATCTTTGTGTTTTGATTTACGAATGTTCCATTCACGAAATGTAGTGAAAACGAAATTGACAAATTAAGGATACTTTTCGACTTACAAAATAGAATTTCAGCGGAAACAATATATCACATGGCACGCGCCATGAGATCATCAAGCAAGAAGCTGTCATCCATTCACGACAGTGTCACGGTATCCCCATAGTGCAAAAGTAACGCCTCGTCACCTCTCCAGTCATTCCAACATGCAGATCTTTTGGTGAGTTCCTTGAAGATATTAATTATTTTTGTTTTAAATTGATTATTATTCAACCGTTGTAATATTTGTTCTCTATTATTTTTTGCATTGTGAAATATTGGTGTTTATTTTGGGTTTATAGTAGAAATGACTGTCTGAAACACATCGCAAGTTTTTCGTATTCAATTAATGGGAAAAGCCCTTCCGATTTGCGATATTTTGTTTTACGGGCGTTTTTAGAAGAACGCATCCCTTTCGTAAGTAGAGGCATACATGTACAGGAATCCATTGCCAACCGCTAATTTACCAACCACGAAATTTTAGTAAACACGGATTGACTACTGGACACCTGTTTACTAACCACGAGCATCTCGCTTTGAGTATTCGCGAGTCACGCCGAGTAGTGAAATCAAAACAACACGATGTACCTTATGGGGGGGGGGGGGTTCTTGTATTTGTTCTTGTATTTGTACGAGCTGTTGTTTGTTTATGTTACCGATGTTTACGGGGAGCGTTAGTGCAGCGGGTTAGCGAGCTGTACTATAAAGCCATAAATCCTGGTATAATTTCTGCTCATGGCCAACACCAGTGGCAATTATCTGAACCATTCCTGGACCTACCCTCGGCCTCAAATGAGTACTTGGTGCATTGTGAAAACATCAGCACTGGCAGAGACAAACCCCATATGCTGTGCTGGCCTGCATAAGTGCTCATAACGGCACTTACCCAACAGTCTGTTACATGGGGGGATCTTAGTCTTGGCGTGTAAGTGAGAGTTTGTGGACTTTGCATGTTCTTCCCCTGTTGTGCACGCGTTTTCTCAGGGTTCTCAGCTTTCAAAAAAGAACAACCAATTCTAACTGTAAGATATTACCTGCAAATTACTTAAACAAGGATTACACACCGTGGCAACATCGCCCCCTTCTGTGAAAGCTGGACAGGACCCTCCTGCAAAAGAGTGAGACTTCCCTGAATAAACAAATGTAGCACGGTAATCTTTGAAATAATAAAATAAACTATTCACCCCTAGAGTGGACAAGGTAGCGAGGGCGATCCTAGCAAGTGAGGGAACTGTACTCGGACTCAGCTCTGCGAGGATCGCCTCAAACGTGGGGCGCTCTAACGGCGCGTGGCTCCAGCAGTGGTGCATCACCTTGCGGCTGTGGGGCGAGGGGAGGGTGCGGTGAGGGTGCGAGGAAGGCAAATCGTGCACAAGCTCGGACTGCGCTTTCACCTCTTCCAGTGCGCGTTCGTTCTCAGAATGGTTGAATGAGTGCCGATGATGTTAATGACGTCACGGAGGGGGATGAAGGGGGTCAGGTGGCGAGGGGGGTGAGGGGGGGGTGAGTAGGGAGAGGGTCATGAAGGCATAAAATTCCTACAGTATGGATTCACACAGCGGCGTCTAAATGCCACCGCATCTCCATACGTAGCGCAGAAACACTGGTCATGTTTATCTCGTAGAGAGAGAAGCAGTCTGTGGGTCTCTATGTGAGGAGTCTGTGGGTCGCAACAGCACGTACAGCTGGAAGTAGGACATTCCAGACTAAGAGGGTTCATAATGGCCGTGTCAACGACACTGAACCAGCCAGCACAACTCACTGCCAATAACACATATCACATAATTCACCCTTAAGCAATTGTTCAATCAATTAATTGAATCACTACAATTAAAACCAAAGAATCTCCCAGAACAAACACTTCGCACTCTCCTCCGTCAGCCACCTGCATTGACAATAGAAACGCATCAGTCCAGCAGTGGATAAAACCTGGTGTGGGAGGTATGGGGGGCGGCTTACACTTGCGGTGGACAGCCGGGTGGTGGCTGCATGCAGTAGTCATCGCAGATCAAGCGGTAGAACTTGTCATCGACTGCCATGCACCAGGGTAAGGGGCCTTTCCTACACCCACACACATCACACACCGAGCGGCACACACGTCACACCGAGGAGCACGCACGTCACACACCGAGCAGATTGCACAGGTCTCCTTTATCAAGACAAACGTGGAGCAGATTACAACTACAACTCTATGCCTGTCACAATGCCCCCCTCTCCCCCCCCCCCCCCCAGTTCATGGGGTGGCGCGGGCCTCACTCCCCCCTTCGCGTCAGCCCCCCCTAATAAATGGTCCGGTTGCATTGTGAATGCACCACTCGAATGACGTGCAGTCCCGTGGCGCACTGTAACAGGCTCGTGATTTACTCAATACAATTCAACGTAAAAAAGTAAAAACGATCCCAAAACATAATTTAAAATAATGTATGGCCATCGTGTGTCAGCATCACACGCGAAAATTGGCATGTAAAAAAAAACTTCACTGCGAATCACTCAATTGGGATTGCTCGCAGCAAACAGCACTTGACCTGCTTGCAGGTTAGGTGCTGAATAACCGTGTGTCACACAGAGAACAGTTGCCACTGAGGGTGCCCTTTTCAAATGCTTGAGATGAGATGTGATTATCGCGTGTAAATGTGCACACTAAAATAAAAAAAATTATAAGCGAACTATTATCGTTTCAGGTGTCAGGGTGGTGCAGCGGTGATCTTTGACCCTCGCAACAAGAAGGGCCTTGGTTAATTATCCGACTGGCACTTTGCGGAGTTTTCTACATTCTCCCTTTTGTTCTGTATGGGTTATCCAGTTTGCTGACATAGCTTGAAAACACACAATCACAATGTAACTGGGTATTGGCCAAGCATCCCAATGCTAAAGTTACCTGCAAATTACTTCATTGGGATGACACTCGGCAGCAGAGCCAGATGATGGCATTGCTGGGGCCCTATGCCATTGTTAAGCTTAAGAGGCCTCTTCTATGAATGCCTGTATATTTTTGTCAGCAGAATGAAAATAACTGCTTTGGAGAGTCTTTTTTCTTACCGATCTTCATTTTTTAAACAATTATATTAAAACTCGAAACCTCGTGTCCAATTCTTCTTTCGTATTTAGAGCCCCCCCCCCTCTTAATGCGAGGCCCTAAGCTGTAAGTGTAGCCGGTGTGAGCTCGCCTGTGATGAATCACACGTATAATTGTGCACTCTTATTTTCTATGGGTAGCCAGGATAATTGTTTATTTAAGTGAATGCAATGGTGATCAGGGGATTGGACCCAGAGCCCCACGTACACAGTTGAGTACAAGGGATCGCCCACAATACAGATTTGGGCTGACCTCCGGATTGAGAAATTGAATTGTGTTGTGATGTGGAGGGTGTTTCTGATCGCTATTGCGACTGTCCTGTCCCGACGGGAGGAGAGAGGACAGGGTGGACCGGCTACATGCGCTTACTCTCCGGCACTGCACAGGACAACATCGCCTCCCTACTGCAAAAAACTCGGCAGGACCCTCCTGAAAAAAAAAGTCTTCGGAATCAGTGAGGCCTGTCCTTGGGAGAACAGGCGTAGTCTTGGTCGTCACAAGCGAACATTTGTTTCTCCACATTAATTTGTATCCCCGGGTTGCCATCAGGGCTGGGCGCTGCAAGCTTAGCTTCTGAGATCTGATGAGACTGGTAGCCGTTTATTAAAAGGTAATTTCGGCATCTGGAGCCCAAGCACACAACAACTTTATGCAATTAAAAATAATAGTGTAACCTAAGACTATAATTGTTGTCTGCTGTGAGTATGTTCTGTACTCAGGGCCCCGAATGTTTGTGGCAAGTGAAAGTTTGTCTCAGCAAAATGTAAGATTTCTCACAGCACGCCGTATGACCACACGTCACTCTGCACCATGTAGAGCCCATGGAACATGCTTTCTGGAGACATCCACTTTACAGGCAGAGGCACCTAACGGACATGACCGCATGGCCACAAGCACAACAACAATACGTTCAGTAAATTCAGTTCAGGGCGATGCTTCGCGATTCGTCATACGTTTTTTGCGTGAGGCCACATTCATCTGGCGAAATTAGCCCTCCACTACCCTGAAGAGTTAAATGTGTAGTGCCGGGCCTAGAGAGGCACGGTGTGCGGTGTATTGACATCGCGGATACCACTATGGTGTGGGTGTAGTACCGGCGCTAGAGGGGCTCGGTCAGCGCTGATTGATCCCGCTGGATGGCATCACGCTTGGCGTGCAGTGCCAGCCCGACAGGATAGGGTGTGGGAATGCCGGCCGTAGGAAAGGGGTTTCTAAAGGCCATGGCACTCTGGTTGACCCGAGAGGACACGTGACCGGTTAAGTCTACAAATGGGCCCCAAGTGGGGGCTAGGGGTGGTCACGTGGTCAGGGTCCAGATCCTGCTGCTCGAGGATTCTAGAAGGTGGTCGTGGCCAAGGGCGGAGCCAGCCACGCCACAGAGAATATAAGCTGGGCCCCCAGAGGGACTGGCGTTGTTGTTCATCCTGAAGAACCTTTGTCTACGTCTACGTTCTACCGAGTCTCCAACACGTGGACCTGGACCCGAGCTGTGGTCCCGGTCTGTCGTAGCTAGTCATGTTGTAATTAGTGTAGTTAGCCTGGTGGTCACCACCACAGGTTATTCTGGGCCAGAGTTACCCCGTGTACCACATGGTGGGGGGGGGGGGGGAGGGGGGGGTGGAGGATGGCGATTTGTGAAATTGCCCCATATTTTGAACTGTCGGCAGAGCAGAGAGATTGAATCCAATTACCGACCTCTGGATTGCAAGTCCAGGGTGGGGGAGCCATTGTACCACCGTGTGTGGCAGCACCCCTCACTCTTTTTTCTTAGGGGCTGTGCAAAATAAAAGAAAAACATTGAGTACAATTAAAGTGATGGGCCATCTATCCCGATGATGGTGATGACATTGGCGATACTGATAATGATGCTGATGATGCTAAGTAAGGTTACGGACTCACATTGCCCTTCACCACGTAGTTGGGGTCAGTCTGGACGTTCCGTGCCAGCCCAAAGTCGCAAATCTTGGCGATGTGTCCATGCGTTACCAGCAAATTCCTTGCAGCCAGGTCGCGGTGGATGCACTACAAAAAAGAAAAAAATTCCCTGTGTGGCCTTCAACAAACTTGGGGCAACTTCTGTGAAGGTCGGCCACGGTACACGATGGGGTGGGTGCCCAGCACCACGCTCGGCCGCCTTTGTCTCCCCAGTGTAGATGTTTACACACCGCACCAGGTACTCATTTGAGACTGAGTCCACCTGGGGAGGCCCAAGACCGGTTCAGATAATTGTCACTGGTGTTGGCCGTGAGCGGGAATCGAACTCTGGCCGTTGGGTTCGTAGCGCAGTGAACTAACTACTGAGCGACCACTCGCCACCCAGACAGACATATTAAGGGCAACAAAGACGTGCACCACAGACACAGTCACATACAAAGACACAGTTAAACACGCACAGTCACAGAGACACAGTTAAACATACTCTTTGGTTCTTTTGGTAAAGTAACATAGGTATAAAATAAAACAAATCACGACGTTTCGGGCGCTAAACCCTGTTTGTTTGGTATGCTTCTCTCTCTGTCCCCTGTTGTATCTGTGTTAGTTCCCCCCTACTTGTGTGTATGTATATACATCTGGGGTTATGTGTTTCCTCTCTCTCGTAAATTTAGCTCTTCTGTACCTGATCATGGCTGCTTGTGTTGCAACCGAAACGTCGTACGCTATTATGTTATTTTATTATTTCTTATTTATACGTGACTTTACAGAAAAAAAACAAAGAGTAATTCCTGCAGTCACGAAAGCTTTGAATCAAGTCTGTAGTGCCTCTTGTTAAACAGTGCTTCAGTTAAACAGGAACATTAATAAATCCAGCAGGCATGACTTGAAAAGTAACACATTTACATTTTGGGTGGCACTCTAAATCGTCCGGTAAATCGTGTCGCCAATTATAATTTCTGCGTTTATCTGCGCGTGTCTGTGTACCCCCAGTGGAGGAATACATGCGCAGCTTGCTGGACAACCCTGAGTTGATTGACCGTCCGGCACTGGCCTCGGAGCAGGTGAGACTCCGTATGCGTGCATCAGCTCTGCCCCCCCTTCATATTTATGGTGCGGGCCTGTACCCTTGTCCGACCCCTCACTTCCGCGTTGCATCCAGCTGCCTCACTTAAGAAAGGGACACTTGCCTTGCGCTGAGTACGACGTTTCACTGGTTGTAATCGCCAGGGAAAAGATATACTCGATTTGTAAGTGTTGTGGGTTTACTCTCCAATACACTGGCGTGCTGCAGTAGTAACTAATTGACGCGTTTTGTTTTACGTAGCAAACCTTACTAATTGGCTGTACCGGGTTAACTACACACATTTACGCGCTCTTACCCAAAAAACCTTTATTATGGATAATATTGGTCGCGAAAGAATACGTGTTAAACAGCTCCCTTTTAGAACGTCTCATCCTCACCAGCAATGGTCAATCAATCAAATAAATCCTAGATTTATAACGTGGCATATTTAGCAAAAAGCAGAGACGGAAGGGTGAAACTCTAGAGGTAGCTCTATGATATCCGCTTTTGTGGAACGTTCTCTAACACAGATGGCTGTACTGCTCTGAGATAAATCAGACTGGATCCTTCGTCTCGTTACGTGATGGCGGTTGCAAAATTGTTGTTGACACGTGCATGTGCCGTGCGTGTGCTGTGTACGTGTGCAGGATGTGGTGGAGTCCCGGGTAATCTTCCCCGAACATCTCCCGCTGTCCCAGCTGCAGCAAGGTGTGCGCTCCGGCCGGTTTGTCCAGGGAACCTTCCTTGCGAGTCGTGAGAATTACCTGGAGGGGACTCTGAGTGTGCGAGGGGACGGTGACAGTGATAAAGAGGTACACGTTTCACAAGCCTGCGTCTGGAAGGAACAATGCTGTTCGATCGTATCTGTGTGAGTTTTCAAAACAAATTTATAATGAAGCAGTGGCATAGCGTTCTTGGCATGAGCAGTAGCTCTTAACCTTTACTGCAAGGCTGCAGTAAAGGTTAAGAGCTACTGGGCTAAAATATTTGTATTTTGAACGTCTTTTGCACCCTACGTAGGTGTTGTAGCCTGGCTCCTGCCCCCGCGGCCTGTGGGTCCTGGTGCAGTTACACTGCCTGCACACTCGATAGCTACGCCACCACAACCACAGTATATACGTTAATTGTGACTACTTTAATAATAGGGTTTTTCCCTTTTTTTCTGGCAACAAAACTGAAACCTTTTACAAGGAATCATGTGTGCATTAACCACAATACTTGTGGTCAAAATGCAAACAAAAAACACACTATGATAATATATGCATTGTCCTTGAGACTGATTGGTCCACACCAGGGACGGCTTTCTTTTGAGCCTCGACCCAATTGGTGCGAGACCAGAGGACGCCAAAAGGCGTACGCATATATTGCAAATATTATCAGTGTGTTTTTGTTTGCATTTTGACCACAAGTATTGTGGTTAATGCACACATGATTCCTTGTAAAAGGTTTCAGTTTTGTTGCCAGAAAAAAGGGGAAAAACCCTATTATATTTTGGTACTGGCAAAGGAGGTCTAATGATGGTTGTGACTACTTTGTTAACAAAATGAATGGTCTATTTCCACCTCCAAAATGTAACGTTAAATAACAATTAGGTACATTGGCCCTTTGTTGGAAAAAAAACCCAGTCCAGAAATTGCCCTGCTTGAACATATGTTACTGAAAAACATTGGGTTCAGAAGATTCATGGGCTAATAGTCCTACATTTTAAATTGTTTATTCGTGGTATTAAAACTCTTGTACAGTAAAACCTTGGATTGCGAGCATAATTCGTTCTGGAAACGTGTTTGTAATCCAAAGCACTCGTATATCAAAGGACTCGTATATCAGTTGTGATCACGTGACGCTCGGCAGTACAAAGCTGCTCGTATTGCAAGACCCTCGCTCGTTTATCAAATTAATATTTATTAAAAATTTTGCTCGTCTTGTAAAACACTCGCAGACCAAGTTACTCGCAATCCAAGGTTTTACTGTATATGCTGCTCTCTAACAGCACTTTGCCCAGCGGTCTGTTAAGGCTATACGGGGGATCTTTTTTGTCTTTGTGCAGGTGTTGATCCAGGGGCTTCAGCATTTAAACCGCGCGATGCACGACGACATCGTGTGCGTGGAGATGTTCCCCGAGGAGCGCTGGGTTGCCCCCTCCTCGCTGGTCCTGCACGATGAGGGCGTCGCAGGGGACGTTGCAGAAGAGAATGAGGAGGATGTGGTGAGTGGAGCGTCAACACTGCCGAACCAAAATCAAACCCAGACACCTGCAGTGTGCGTGTCTCTCTCCCCGTGGTCGCATGGATTTTTCTCCAGGTCCTCCGGCTTTTCCCTCCACAGTTACAATCTGACATGCACTTAGAGTATTTGGCTGCTATCAATTTCAAATGTGATAAGATACTTCATTGAACGATCATTTGTGGCCAGGTCACTTAAAAAGAGCTATATAGCTCTCAGGGTCCTTACCTGGTAAAGTTAAAATAGTTTATAGTTTTTAAATAGTTTTAATATAGTTTAAACAAAGAATAACAACAAAGACTCAACCACTTCAAGAGAGACCTTAAACATAATGAACACCGTGTGACCAGACAACAATCCGCATTAGAGATGCTGTTAGCTTGATTTTGCGTTTATTAAATGACTTTACATTACATTACTTCAAAATCAAGTCAGGAGTGCTAATCATTTCGTACTATTTTTGTATGTACGTAGGGGTTATTTGACCATACTTCGGTGCGGGTTGGTGAAGGGGGGGCATAGATCAGCATAGAAGAACAGGACAACAGTTCATTTTGCTGTACTGCGCTCTGCTGCCAGCCATTTTGGCGCAGAGCCTATACCACCTGTTATGCATATCCAGGCTCAACACGGCGTCGCTTCCACGGTCTGAGCTCCTTTTTAGTGTTTATTTTAATTAACTTAATTAGAACTCAAGAGATCAGGACACGTATCATTTGCGAGAGTGACCTGGGTCACAGGGTGGCCTCTATATTGAAAACTAATTTCTTTAGAACTGCTTTTTGTATTTAGATTGTTGTCCTTTCCGCGCACCTCCGATTAGCATGGTTGACTGTGTACGGTGCGAAATAAGTTCTACATGCATACATACCACAGTGACAAAATGCAAATCATAATAAAGTACAGCAATCAAGTTAATTTAAATTGGCACGAAAACAACCGTGGTTTATGAAAAGTCGACAATATTGCACAAACATAAACAAGTGTTAGATATTAAATCGCATGTAGTGCAAGTTGGCTTGGGCAGATTATTTATAGACTGATCATTGCACAGTTATACTTATAAAAACGTTACGTAAACATTAAACACATATAGGGTGACTGATGTGCTAAGCAGGTAAGAGAAAATGTCAATCAGTGAAATCGTAAAGAATCGAAAGATTAAGCATCAAATTGTGAATTAGATGGGAGGGTAACCTTTGTTGTAGATAATATTGGTCGCAAAAGCTTACTCATTTTTTTTTACGTGTGGTATCTGATGGGCGTGTTCCGGTTGATTCTATCAATTGCCAGAACTGTTTTAACTTATCAATATTTACGGAGGACTCCTCACTGTGATTTTTGTCATTTTAACAAAGCGTCAGTCTCATTATTGACATTGATGAGACACAGCATGAAACCACATCCGCAGGTTAAGTGCTATTGTTTTGGATTGCTCCTTCCCCTTCAAGCCAAATTGTATTGTGTTATGTAGTGAGTTGGTTTAAAAATAGTTATTTCATTATTTCAGTGTGTCAGAGAGAAGCTACTGTGGTGAGTGCTCATTTGAGTTTGCGGTGTCATCTCCCGGTGCTATCCCAGCTGCTGCTGCTGCTGTCGTCGCTCTTGTTTAGATTACGCAACACGATGTTTGTCCTTTGTTTTGGTCTCCAGCTGAAAGCCGAAAGTGGGAAGATGCGTCGGCCCACTGGCAAAGTGGTCGGCATCATCAAGCGGAACTCGAGGCCGCTGTGCGGCATGCTCATGCCCAGCCCAATCAAGGAGGTGGGCTGATCTGCATGTGTGTGTGTACGTGTGGGGAGCGGTGATGTAGCGGTTAGCGCACTGCACTACGAATCCTGGGACCCGAGTTGGATTATATTTATCGCTCATAACCAATAAACAGCGGCAAATGTCTGAACCTGTCTTGGGCCCTTCCCTAGGTCGACTCGGCCATAAATGAGTCTCTGATGTGGCATGTAAACATCAGCGCTGTGGAGACAAAGGCCCACCCCGTCGTTTGCCGTACCAGCTTGAATAGGTGTGTGCTGACGGCACTCGCCCAAGCAGTTTGTTGAATGCCTTACTGGGGGCTCTTTGTGCGTGTTGCAGGCCACCCGCCACCTGTTCACGCCCGCGGACCGCCGCATGCCACGAGTGCGGGTGGAGACAAGACAAGCAGTGTCCCTGCAGGCCCACCGCATCGTGGTGGCCATCGATGGCTGGCTGCGACACTCCCGCTACCCGAACGTACGACTGCACCGTGACGCCCCGCACGCCGTGACACCTCACCCGTGGTCGGCATCGTCGGGCTCATCCTTCTGTCACTTGACGCGCGGCCACGCATATGCAATACAGCCGTCGAACCCAAAACACGAACGGTGACACGGTGAATTGGAAGTCAGTGTGGATGAGCTGGCACCACTGTGATTTTTTTGTTTGAAAGCATGGCAAACTCACCTGTGATTCAACCTAGGTTATTAAGGTGTTGTAAGTTGATAGTCTTAGCCCAGTCACCAATAACTGCACCAAAAACGATATTAAATTTGGTCGTGCACTTCGATTGTTTAATTTCCATTTCTGAGAAAACTACTGCTTTTGACTGCCATGTGATGAACATTACTTTGATTGGCAGAGTGGTTGGAAAAGCACTGCCCCCCTACAATTTGGACCGCATTTCACTTCATTGGATCTTAGAAGTAGCTCTGTTATGTCTGCTCCTGTGGGTCGTCCTTGACCACGAAGGGTTTGTATAGATTGCTTGTCTTGTGTGATACCATTAACACAATGAGAAACAAAATTGGTGAAAAGTTAAATATATTGTTAAGATGTATTATTTGGGTTGTATCTTTGTTTAAACAGATGCCGGTTAATATTCTACATAATGTACGTTAGGTACCAGGTTGGCATTGTGGTTGTGCTTTTCATACCTATTTGCCATTGCACAACCGAGCGGCACCATGGCTGGCACGGTTTTGTAGGCTGCAGGTTGTTTATCCACTGCAAAAGCAGATCCATGCCATGGACGGTCAATGCTTTGAACAATTCTAGGCACATGCAAATGACGCTGTGGTGCCAGGTCCCCTTTTTGTACCGACTGCCGTCACACAATTAACGTGTCGCTAGCCCCGCCCCTGGCCCTGCTCGGCTTCCGGATAGATTTGGATGCCTTGTGGGGCCAGCATATCACGGTTTGGTTCTGGTTCGACACGGCAAAAAGCCAGTGGGTGACCACAGACACCTCGAGAGCTCTGCGCTGTCTGGGTTCCAATGTACCAGTGGAAAAGGGATACCTGTGACGATTGGCCACGTATGTGCATATGCATGTTGAACTTCTTCCGTACCATACGTAGACAACCGTGCTAATCGTCGGTGTGCTTGTGCAGGGCCATTTTGTGCGCTCTCTGGGCGAATGTGGGGATAAGGAGACGGAGACAGAGGTGCTGCTGCTGGAGCACGACGTGCCACACCAGCCCTTCAGCCAGGCCGTACTTGCATGCCTGCCCCCTCCCACGTTCAGCATCACAGCAGAGGTACGCATGAGACGTGTGACGATATGTCAATTCATCGATTGAGTTCAATTCTTACGCCTGCGGTGTGTTGGTGTGCTTGGTCGTGCATGTGAGAATCCTTTACTTCAATGTTCTTTATTACAAGGCCCACGGGCCACTGGTGGCCCCTGGGTGGCCTTTGGTGTGGCCCATGACGTGTGGCCCCCGACGTATAGGCCCCCGACAATAGACAAATGCGAAAACACCCCCCATCATCATCATCGTGCTGTCAAACCTCAACAGTTTCAAGATGTTTGGCCTGCGTAGAATACCTTCTAGAGGACCTCTCTGGAGCTCTCCCTCCAGTCGAGGTCCTTCCGCTGCACTGTCATGAACGAGAAGCCACGGGGCTCTACACCTTTACCGCAGACCGTATATAGAAAAGCCGTCGACCTGAAAGAAAGTTGATGGCTCGGACACATCATCGTAAAAAGAGAGGAAATTCACATCGGAGGAAGGAAGGCGACGGACTTATGGAAGCACCAGGGCGGAGACCCGAGAGGCAGGCCTCGAGAGATGCGGATCAAAGTGGTGAGCCAGGATATGGAGGACTTTGCAGCAGCCGTGGAGATGGTCCAGTACATAAATGAATGGAGCAAGGGGACTACAGACTTTTTTCCTATAACGCTGTACTTGCGTTCCTGAAGAACACCGAATTGTGGAAAAATCGCATAATAAATAATATAGGGTAAAGCACAGTCCGCGATAACACGTGAGATGCGTACGCAGGCTTAACAAAGACTTCGGGTACGTGAGTAGCATCTAGAAGCATCCAGAAACATCCCGCCTTGTGTGATGCTACACCGAGGCAACCGTACAACCGCTTATTCTGCCTCGCACAACGCAGTTCTGCTCACTCGATCGCCTTTTATCCAATTCGCATCCATGTTATGAAAAAATGTGTTCCCTAATGCATTCATCGCATTATATCTAATTCACGATATGAAAACACGCAGAGTTATAGGAGAACGGACTGTACTTTCAGAATATTCAGTCGCCTATTGAGAAGATAGAACGCCATTAGAATGAAGTTGGTTTACCCATGTATGGCTCACCCTGTGTTTTGTTTGTTGTAAGGCAGCGTTTTGTTGAACCTGGTGCTGTGTGTGTCCCGTACAAGGACCAGGCTGGCAGGGAGGACCTTCGTGCGTTGTCCATCTGCAGTGTGGATCCTCCAGGCTGCACAGACATCGACGATGCCCTACACTGCAAACCGCTCGACAATGGGAACACCGAGGTATTCATTTGGTGGTGGTAATCGTGGTCACGGTCGCGGTAATTCGTGCCTATTCCTTTCATGGTGTTGTCAATGCTAGCGGAGGTTACAAGGGGAGTTTAAGTGGCACAATGATAAGTGCACTGCACATTCATCCTGTCAAGCTGGTTTAGTTCCAGTCATGGCTAACACCGGTACAGAGTGATATCTAAAAAAAACTGCCCAAGTTCTCCCCTTCACCACCTGCATTGACCATCGTAACAAAGCAAGGTCAAATGACAATCGCAACCCATTACGGCATGGAGAAGCCCTCATCCTGCAGTGGATTGACAAAGGGGTGGACAATATTCCTGTTATTAAGTTTCCAAACATTGTTGCCTTAGTGCCCGTATTCTTGGTCTCTGCTCGGCTCAGGACTGACTTCAACATGGCTTGGTTCTGGCTTGATCTGCTTCGTTGCCTCCAAAGAAGTATGAGTGGCTCAGCTGTGCCTTGGCTCAGGCTCAGCTCACGGAAATTCTGAGCGTGGCTGGGAGCATACAGAGATATACGTGGAGGCACAAGGGACACGGAGGCTCAGGGCTGGAACCATGCTTAGAGGCAGCTTGGGGTTTAAGCGTTGCTTTGATGTGGCTTATTGAGAATTAGAATCAGAATATTTATACTGGAGGAATCCAATGAGCTATAAAGCTATTTTTCACATGTCCAGTAGAGGCGGGTAAGAACGTTACAACAGCAAACAGTACAAAAACATAATAGTAGTGCAAAGTACAAGAAAGATCAACAAATAACCCAAACACAAACAAATACAACTAAACCATCCCCATCTTACCAGGAAAAGCCCACTGAGGTATTGATTTATTTTTGATTAGTGACCTGGCCACAACTGAATAGCTCAACAAAGTGGGCCATCATTTGGACATTTATAGCAGCCAAAATAATAGAAATAATCTCAATGCATGTTGCGCGAGAGCCAAGCCTGAGCCAAGCCATGGCTAAGACCCCACTGGCCTAAGTGTCCACGTCACTGGCCGAATGCCTGGTTCACAATGAATGCACCAGGTAGTAATGGGTGTGCATTTCATTTCACATTATTGTGCTTTGGTTGGAGTGGCTATGGTGGAGGTTATGCATGCATGTGGAGTGAGCGACTTCCGCCAGACGTCTAGTAGAAGGCGTCTTATTTATTAAAAGCACACAGGGCGATACACTTCGTAACGCGGCTACACCTAGGCTGTACAAACACGCAGCCCATTTGCGTCCTGCGTAGCTACGCTGGCTGGTTGACGAGCGTAGCGGCGGAGACAGAGCTGCTCTTGCAGAAGAACCAGCCACGTGGTCGGAGACGAAGAGATGACGACCGTAGCGACGCAACCAGGACCCAGACCCCACGCTAACAGCCCCGAAGTTCTGATTCGGTGCTCTTTATATCTGCCTGGAGTGGCCAAGCTCCACCTCTGGCCACGCCCCCTTTCTAGAACCTTCTAGGCCCTTCGGGATGGTTCCCGGAGCTTCTCGACTGACTCCGCCGTTGACCTTTACCCCAGATACGCCCCTTCATAATAAGGCATTATGTAATGCAGCTATAACCTTAATTACCCTTACAGGCCGGCAGGTATCACCCTGTCATTACACATCCATGCATGTGAGGGTGGTGACGGTGTGTTAATGTGTGTTCTAGGTTGGGGTACACATCGCCGATGTGAGCTATTTTATCCGGCCGGGGAATGCCTTGGATGAGGAGGCATCTCTGCGTGGTACCACAGTTTACCTGTGTGAGAAGGTGAGATGTGGATTTCTTCTTGCCACAATATCAAGTGTTTTACGACCCGCCGATTTCATCCTTTCATTCTTAACTTTACGACATGATGTAAAATATTACGATGTAACGATCATCGCAGTACCAGTTTCCCCACAACTTTGTAATTGTATTTGACATTTTCACCACATTTTTTTGCGTGCTTTTCAGTACTTCCCGTATGAATCACGATAACTTAAAAATGAATTAGAATTTAAAAAATGTGCAACAACAATGCTAAATATCTCTCATGATGTTTTAAACGAGGTGATTTTTGTGGATTTCTTATAATATGATGTACCGTGACATCATGAGCGGCAGGCTATCGGCGCAGTGGTAACACTCGTGCCTTGCAGCAAGGAGACGCTGGGTTTGATTACTCAACTCTTGTGCCTTTTTTGCTTGCAGCTTTGTTTGTTCTCCCCCCTGTTAGTGAATGGGTTTCCTCTGGATTCATCAGATTTCCTCTAAATAAAACCCATACAATCTTAACTGGCATTCGCGAAAACATCCCCTTGCTGAACAGTTACCTGCAGGTGACTTAATCATGTGTGGGTTTGCTTGCAAAACACTCGTTGAGTTGGTGCATATGTATTTGCCAGATTGTGTTTATTGACAGAGAAGTTGTTGCGTTTATGTGTTTGTGTGCCTGCAGAGGATTGATATGGTGCCAGAGTTATTGAGCTCAAACCTGTGTTCCTTGAGATCCAACGTCGACCGGTGAGATGCACCAACAACTGTGAACTCGCGAGTGTGCACATTGCAACCCATACTCAGCAGCTAACGTGCGTTGTTGCCAGGTGCACATGTAATCCCATGATGCGTGGCACTGTTTAAGTGTCATTGTACAGATCCACACAAGCATGTGTACATACATAAGCAGCCAAACCAGGATGGCACAATGGTAACACATGTCTCACAGCAAGAATGGCCTAAGATTGATGCCCGACTTGGTTGCCTTTCCATGTAGATTTTGTATGTTCTCCCCCTATTTAGCATGGGTTGACTCCAGGTTATCAGGTTTCCTCTCATCGCTAACATAAACGTGTTATTACTACTATGATCCTTAACCATGGAAAGCCTCACTGAATCTCATAACTTCGGGAGGGTACTGCAAAGCTTTTGCAGTCGAACAATGGTTGCTACATATATATTCCAGTTGAGTAATTTGTAACAACCCAAACCGGTATTTGGCCAAACATCCCGCTGCTGAAAGAATGACTCGACTACCAAAAACTTGGCAAGACCCTCCTGAAAAAGAGTCTCGAGACTTTGCGAGGCTTTCCTGAGTGAACACCCTGCACCACTCCAATGTCGACAACTCTGCCACTCGACGGTGAATGGCGACGGTGCATGTGCTGTGCGCGTGCAGGCTGGCGTTCTCGTGCATATGGGAGATGACTCCAAAGGCTGAGATTGTGAGCACACGTTTTACCAAGAGCATCATCAATTCCAAGGTGATTCCCCCCCCCCCCCCCCACAGACGTTCAGTTTTTGTAAAACTCTCGTTTGCTTTCACGTGTATTGTATCGGTGCCTTGCTATGTTAGTGCAGTTGAGGTTTCCGGATGGCTGAGAGGTCAGAGCGTTGAGCTTGCACCTCTGAGTTCACAAGTGTAGCGAGATGAAACGGGTTCACAAGTGGTAGTATGTATGTTGAACTTCTTTCGCACCGTACGTAGCCAACTGTGCTAATCGGAGGTGCGAGGTAGGACATGAAAGTAGTGAGTTGATGGTCTCTGTCCAGTCAACAATCACTGCACAAAACACAGGTTTGTTTTTTTAGGTTAGATCGTGTAAATATGTAAATGTGTCATTAAACCCACCCCCACCCGACACAGCCATCTAATAAGGGTTGTCACGTAAACAGAACATGCCAAATCGTCACGAGTACAGCACACCGGTGTGTTGTACCAGTGACGAATTGGCCACGTTCTGTTTATGTGACAACCCTTACTAGTCGGCTGTGTCGGGTGGTGGCGGGTTTAACGACACATTTATGTATTTACACAATCTAACCCAAACAACCTGTATTATGGATGATATTGGTCACGAAAGCCTACGTGTTAAACTCACTGCACGAAAGACCACCAAATTACATTGCACTAAATTTGGTTAAATTCCAGCTTTGAGAATTAAAAAAATATATCAATTTTACTTTCTTTGGGTGAGCGTAACCCTCAGTGGTCATCGGGAGCCACGTAGACATCTGTTGAGTTCTGGCTTGGGCTTGGATCAGGCGTGGGCATTGTGTAATTGCGAGGACCCCATGGTTCACCCGTGGTGTGTTCATCGTATCCCCGCAGGCCTCTCTGACGTACACAGAGGCTCAGCTAATGATGGACGACGCTGGGCGGAAGGATCCGGTCACCAGCAGCTTGCGTGGCCTCAACTCCCTGGCCAAGATCCTCAAGCAGAGGCGCATTCAAAACGGGTAACTCATTGTCAAGATCCTCATCCCCTCCACCGCCACTGGAGCGATGAGCCGTATTAATGTGTGCACCGCATTTAGTCGATCGGCAGGTCGCCTGTGGCGCGGTAAAGTGTGGTTACTCCCGTGTCTTCTAAGACATCCGGCCAGCGTGGAAGAGTAGGCTAAAATACATTGAGAGGGACTGTAAAAGGGTGTATCCCTAGAGGGGCCGCCTCTTATGGGAGCCCCCTTCTTCCAGCAGTGGCTTGAGCAAGCAATTGCAAGGCTGCACCTGTTGCTTTTTTGACCCCATGATGCATGAGGCTTGGGTGAATATCATGCACAAACAAGTGTTACAGGATTCATACTCTGGTTTTTTTCGATTAAAGTCACGTAGGTAAAACTATAAAATAAAATAACTAAATTAAATCACGACGTTTCGGGCGCAACACAAGCGTCCTTCTTCAGGTGGGACAACCACAGCCAGAAACAATTGCTGAAGTGGGCAAAAAAGGGCTGTTGTAACAAGAGGCTATATAGGTAAGAGAGTGGGGGGGAGCAAGGGGGGAGAGATAGAGATGGGGGGTGTGGGGTAGGGGAAGTGGGGTGCTGCTAGAGGGATTAAAGGGGCGAGCACGGCAAAATGCCGGGGGGGGGGGGGGGGGGAAGTGAGTGGGGCTGGGAGTGGGAGGCTGAAGAAGCTGGAGATGCGGAAATGAAGGCAATAATAAAGAAGTTAAGGTTTTACCTGGTTAATAACATCCTTCTAGATTGGAGTGTTACAGGCTGCTGCGGGGCTACATTGTGGGCAATAGAGGACAATGCAGTGACATAAATTGTTTTACTCTTCTTAATGCTCCCATGTCTGTGCTCCCCCACCTTTGCCAACGCGTACTGACCACCACGGTTAAGTACGGTAAAACCACCCCACGACCCGTATGACATGGGGCGGCCCTCATCCAGCAGTGGATTGACTTAACGAGCTGTGCATGTTCAACTCAAATATCTGAGTTTGTGAAGTGTCTTATATTAAGATTCTGTGTTGTTTTGGCTGGACATGATAATCGCTCATGTCCCTTCTCCACCCGTAGGGCATTGACTCTGGCATCCCCTGAGGTCCGATTCCACATGGACAGCGAAACCCACGACCCGATCGACCTGCAGACCAAGGAACTCAAGTGAGTCTCGTCAACAAGACACCTCCCATGACTGCGATCCGACTGTTGTGCAAATCTCTCTATCAGAATCAAAATATATATTTCTACTGGAAGAATCCGATGAGCTATAAAGCTCTTTTTTCACAGATGTCCAGTTGGGGCAGGTCACAACGTTACAACAACAAACAATACAAGCACACGTTAGGATTGCAAAGTATTGGAAAGGTAAACAAATAACTTAAACAAATATACAAATAAAACTAAACTATTTTTATCTTACCAAGTAAAACCCTGACCACAAATGATAGCTGAACAAAGTGGCTTATCACGTGGGAAATTTATTATCAGCAAAATAATCTAAGATAAAGAATCTTGACCCTTGTGGTTGATGTGTTGTGGTGGCGGAAACTGGTGCGTGTACACAGGGAGACCAACTCGATGGTGGAGGAGTTCATGTTGCTCGCCAACATCTCCGTGGCGGAGCGCATCGTAGGCGAATTCCCCGAGTGTGCGCTCCTCTGACGCCACCCGGCGCCTCCGCCTTCCAACTACGACATCTTGGTGAAGGCGGCGAAATCAAAGGTAGAGTTAGAACCCCTTTTAACGACCACCCTTGTTAACTAATCGCTTAACAACGGGCCTCCATAGAGCTCAATGTGTAGGCTTAACCGACCATTTCCCTGTTAACGACGGGCTCTTGTAGGTACAGTAAATATGAATTAATGCCACGTAGAAGGAAAACAATAAAATAAATATAAAACAATAAAATTATCACGACGTTTCGACTGCAACACAAGCAATCATCATCAGGTGTGAAAACCACAACAAGAAAATTTGAAAAAAGTGGCAGTTATTTTTAACGTTAGCACCACAGAGAGAGATTTGACAGTTTGTTCAGATGGACGAGTCCATCTATGTTCGGAAAAGAGGAGAGGGGAGACAAAAAATAATGGATGCGTTCTGACAGCCACCTTAAGCGTGATCAATCAATTAAGACCCGAAATGGCTTATCAAATCTCTCTCCGTGGTGCTAACGTTAAAATAACCGCCACTTTTTTCAAATTTTCTTGTTGTGGTTTTCACACCTGATGATGATTGCTTGTGTTGCAGTCGAAACGTCGTGAGAATTTTATTGTTGTATATTTTTATTATTTTATTGTTTCCTTTCTACGTGAATTTACCGAAAGAACCAAGAATATGAATCCCTGCAGTCACGAAAGTTTTAAATCAAAATGAATTCATGCATTTATTAACAGTGTTTATTTTAATATGATGTGTTTATAATGTTAGTATCTTTATGTATTAATATCCATTGTTTAAATATTATGAAGTACGTTTTTTGGGTGAACAAGGGAAACTTTCGATGCTATCGGAACGAATTAAGCTTTTAACACGTATTTCCTATACTCGCTTAATGACCAAATCCTTTAATGCTCGTGTTCGTGGAACCAATTACCGTCTTTAAGAGGGGTTCTACTGTCTCTAGATTGCTGTTAACCTTCCTTCAATATCATCCTCCTCGCAAAGAATTCAGAGGTCGTCGGGTGGCTCAAATTTTTGTTTGAGGTCTTTTGGTTTAACCGGGTGGGAACTCAAGAGACCATAATAGTCTCATTTGCAAGGGTCACCTGGGTCACCCTATGACCCAGAGATTACAGCTGGGACCCTGGCTTCAAAATCCAGCAGCCACATTGAACATACTGTGTTATCAAGTGTAGGGAGTTGAAGGACTCGGCTCGTTTCCCAGCTACTCCACAGAAATAAGCAACAAAAAACCATCACGATAAATGTAGTACTGTATTTAATTTTAGATAAATTCCAGCACTGAAATGTTGAAATATCAGGTCGACTTATTGTGATGAACATTATGCTCAAAATGGGTGGGAATGTGCTACCCCCTACTGTGAAGCAGAGGTGTCTTGAAACGATGTCAGTATTGGCCTGAGCGAGCAATTGCAGGGCTGCACCTTTTACCTTTATCTTGAGATGTAGCCGTATAGTTTCCACTCGCCCTTAGAGGCAGAACAACTCAAAAGGTGTGACGAACCACAGACAACGCTGGAAGGCAGCCAGGCACTGTGCCAGATGTAGATTAATCCACTTGCTGTACTGCCTTCTCCTGGCAAGCCAGGTTATGGAAACCTGAATGCCCACAGGAAGTGCGCTGAATAACGTTTTCTTTCCAATACACCACAACCCTTGCTGCTTCCCCAGCACTGAACTACAAGCCACGTGCGGGATAGTCACCTCACAAACGCCGGTGTGCCCGATTTTTTTGCGCAGAACATCGAGATCCAGGTGGACTCGGCTAAGGCGTTGGCCGAGTCCCTGGACCGGGCGGCGGTGCCGGGAGCGCCACCATACCTCAACACTCTGCTGCGCATCCTGGCCACGCGCTGCATGATGCAGGCCATCTACTTCTGCTCCGGCATGGATCCCGACACCCACCACTACGGGCTCGCCACCGCCATCTACACCCACTTCACGTCGCCCATTCGACGGTGACGTGCTCTGGCGTCAGGCACACGCGTGAAATCGACCTTCGCGATTATTGAGGGGACTATGTTGTTGTCTTGGTGTGGTCTGGGACTGTGCTGCCTTTCCCAAGTTTAGGAATTTATTTATTAATTGATGTACTTATGCAATGTTAACTTGTGATTACGGCACACCTCCAATTAGCACGGTTGGCTACGTACGGTGCGAATTAAGTTTAACATACAACTTGTATATCTTTTTTCTATTATTTACTTTTACTGATTTGTTTATCTTTCCTCTTCTTAGCACTCCTATCATATACCTACTGGACATCTGTCAAAACGAGCTTTTATCGCGAATCGGATTTCTCCAGGATAAAGATTCAGATTTTGAGTTATTTTTCCAAAAGGTCCTATAAACGGGAAGTTTGGACAATTCCTTAAATGGTTGTTTGGCTTGTGTTGGGGAAAAACTAGAGGATCCGGAGAACACCAACGCCTACAAGGAGGGTGACAGTGTTCCACGTGCAGAATCAAGAATCCATTGCCGTGTTGCAGCGCGGCCAAAAGTGAAATGCAATTCTGCCATGGATCGCTAACGATTTTGTTGTGGATCTTAAATAAGAACACAGATATGAGCAGGCAGCAATTTGCGCTACATCTGCTGACAAATAAAAAATCCTCAACAAAGAATTAAATTCATACATTAACAAAGATAATTTCCACCAGCAGATGGTGCTAGAACGTGGTATGGCCAGAGTACAGTATTCTATCACAGCGTTAAATCCATCTGAGTCATTGTTTGCGTAGCTTTCTGGTGGATCGTCAAACCCGCTGAGATCCACCAGAATGAATCGCGGTGCTTGGTGGATTAATACCGCTGCTCCGTTGGCATCTCGTGGCCATACCGCAGCCTGTATCTACTGTAAATTTAATCTTCATATTAAATAGAGGCTACAACAAATGTGAATGTTGTTGTTGTTGTCTCCCTGTACCGTTACAGATACTCGGATGTGATTGTGCACCGGCTGCTGGCCGTGTGCGTGGGCGCCGACCCCACGTACCCGGCGCTCACCGACAAGCAGAAGCAGCAGCAGCTCTGCAACAACCTCAACTACCGCCACAAGATGGCGCAGTACGCCCAACGCTCGTCTGTAGCTTTCCACATGCAGGTGGGAGGCGGAAGTGTGGGCCACGTGGAGCTTGCACGGCGTGTGCTTAGGCACCTGATAATGCGTCCATTCGTCTCTTGAAAACCATTTTTAAGGTCACGAAAGCAGGCATCGTATTGTGCGTGTAGTAAGAATCAATTGTTTTCTATTCGCACGCTTACGTGTGGTGGTGCCGTGGCTGTACTGGTTGGCTACACTTCACATTGCTTTTCAGCATTCTTCTGTGTTTGCTGAAAAACCTGGTTACTTGGCACATTTGCCCATGATGTGACAACTTTATTTGATTGGCTCTGTCAGGTGATGGAGGATTATAGTCAATACAATTGACATTGTACCTTCACGATTGAACTCAAAATAATCCCCATGACATGATGCCAATAGCACAACTGGAATTAATTAGCGGGGGGATGCAGAAAAATACCTTAAATTTTGTTAAATAATTGTGGGCCTGGTAAGTGATGCGCGTGTGTCTGCTCTTGGCAACGTAGCGGTGATTAACGGCTGCTGTTGTTGTGGTCTTAGTTGTTCTTCAAGAGCAAGGGAGTGGTGAGCGAAGAGGGCTTCGTGCTGTTTGTGCGCAAGAACGCCGTGGTGGTGCTCATTCCCAAGTACGGCTTGGAGGGGACGGTTTTCTTTGACTCCAAAGATCTCAAGCTCAACGTTACCTTCGACTAGGAGGTAGGGCATGTGTTCACTTAACCGGGAGGCATTGGCATTTCCCGAACGGCTGAATTCTGCATTTAAACCCAGGACTGGCTTAATGCACTGGGACCCAAGCCCCCTGACCATCTCTCTACGATTAGGTTTCTATCAGACACACAGACACTTGGTTTAAGGTGGAAGAACGCAGTGAGATACGAAGCTCCGTTTTTTTGCCATTTGGCAGTGTGGACTATTACAGAGGAAGTTACACCGGTGGATACATTAGAGCCGGATGGCTCACAGGGCTATACCAAAATAAACTGAAACTGAATTTAATGATGTAAATGCGTTTCAATTATAAAACGGTCACAATTAAATATGCTTTGGAAATAACTGCCATGACGGAGCCCGTATTGTCACGGAGAGGTCATCAGATTAAAAATACAGTAAAATCCCTCAGATCCGGAAGAATTATAGAGAAAATCTAATGCTTTCTGTAAACAATGAGAAACTCAAAGGGCAGAAAAGTACTTGTAGAATAAAAACAAATGAGTGAAATAGTAGTTGATGCAAAAAGTGATCTCTAGATGGCAAAAAGCACATGTGTGACCAGTGGATCCGGTCCTTTCCAGCATGCCTTGCATGCCGCATTACATTGTCACTCTGCGTGGATAATGCACACAGCCTAATTTGGACCAGAAGCTCAAAAGGGCTTCTCATGCCTGGTTTTCAGCTCGCGCTGAGGTGGCCCAAGCGGTATTGCATTCGCTGTGTGTTGTGGAGGTTTGCGTTTCAAACTCGGTGGCCACTCCGGTTAATACTGTGGTGTGTATTAAGCGTAAAATATTTACAGGCTATCCGCTTTAACAGTGTACGTTAAAAGATCCTGTAACGTTATTCGTGTGCCAGCATCATGGTCCAAGGTTGGCAAATTACATGCAAATTACTTATTTGGGGAGCACATATCAATCGTTCGCCTCCTTTTACAAAGACGTAGCAGTGACCTTGAATGCAAATGTTTTGAGAATCAGTGAGGCTTTTCTGAGTGACCCATGTAATAGTATGAATAATAACGTTGGGTTTACGTCAATCCGTGCTTGTGTGCAGGGCACTTGGCAGAGAGCAGTCAGCGGTAGTGTAGTGGTTAGCGCTCTGCGCTACGATCCCAGCGACTTGGGTTCAATTCCTTCGCACGGTCAACACCAGTGATGATTATCTAAACCGGTCCTGGGCCTCCCCTAGGTTGACTCGGAACTCAATTGAATGCCTGGTGCGGTGTGTAAACATCGCCACTGGGAAGACAAAGGCGGCCGGGCATGGCGCTGGCGACCCACCCCCTTGTGTGCCGTGCCGGCCTTCATCTGTCCTCCTCGCCAACAGCACTTGCCCCAACAGTCTGTTAAGGCTACATTGGAGATATGTCTTTGTGTTTTGTGTAGGGCCCCACGCTGTGCGTGGAGGGCATCGCGCTGAACATGTTCGACCGCGTGTGCGTGCACGTGTCGCTGGATTCGTCCAACCTGCAGCACCAGCGGATCCGCATGCACCTCGTCCGCCCGGAGGTACTCACCGTGCGGCGCGACGCGCAACCTCGGAATACCACCGATTTGTATTGTGACCATGCTGCTGTTGCTGCTTGCTGCGCCAGCAGTAGTGCACAAAAAACAAACGCTCTCCGCATCGGAACGTCAGCGGGCCGAAAATTAATGACACAAGCCACAGCATAGCGCTTGTTGCCATGCAACCCAAACTGTGGGACCGTATAGTAAACCCATAGAGACACAGAGATACATAGGAGATACAGAGAGACCCATTATGATTCCTAGAGATTCATAGAGACTCATACAGATACATAGCAGTGCATTAAAAACAAGCTACTGTACGATTGTGGCCATGCAACCCAAACTATGGACCACATTTTACACCACTGTAGTCTGCGCTCCTTCAATGGAGGGGGTGGCAAGATGACACAAACTCTCTCCTGAGGCTCTCCCGTGGCTATCAGACCCATACATTGGCATTTAGCCCCTGAACGTAATACCCTTATAACACAGGAATAAAATATAAACTCCGGTCTTGGATGGAAAAAATATATGTTTAGCTAGCATTTTGAGCTGCAGTCTGTTGTCCTATACCTCCTGTAACTGGCAAATTGGATATAACGCGATGATGAATGTATGAAGGAACGCATTTTTTGTATAACGCGGATCCGAACTGGATTTAACTCGGTTGAATGAATGGAACTACGTCGCGCGAGTAGGAATAAGCGGTCGTAACGGCTGCCTCGGCGTAGCATCACACAAGGCGGGATGCTGCTGGATGCTTCTAGATGCTACCCACGTTACTTAGTCTTTGTTCAGCCTGTGTTACGCATCTCACGCGTTATTGCGGACTGCGCTTTACCCCATATAATATATATATATTATTTATTATAACACGATTTTTCCAAAACGTGGTGTTCTTGAGGTACGCAACTACCGTATTATAGAACAGACTGTATATCCAAAGACTATGGGATACTATCCCTACCTATATCAGTTGTGACTGTCCGTGTGTTTAAATCCAGCTTGAAAACGTCGTTATTAATTGGCTTTTCCTGGATTCTGATTGGTTATTACTGTGAGGGGAATCATTATAATTAGCTTTTATTGCATTTTGCATGCTGTGTAAAGTGTCAGTATCACTATCATTGTTATTATCGGCTTTTACTTTATTTGTATTGGCTTGTATCTATACTTGAGTAGTTTTTTAATGTCCAGTGCTTTTTTGAGATGTTTCGATATGCAAGGTGCTGTATAAAATAGATTTTTATTATGGCCCTAGTTCATTGCACAAGAAGGGCCATTATCTGAAACGTGACCTATTTAAATGATCGTTTGGGGCTGTTGTTGATGAATGCGAGTTCTCAAGATACCAAGCTAAGTCAGGGTGTGGGAGCCTTGGTAGATATCAGATTTCTTAACAAAACTCCATGAGTCTGTTCTGCATGGGTTTCCTCCGGGTTCTCTGGTTTCCTCCCATATCTAAAAATAAGCATGCGTTGAAACTGGTATTAAGGTAGTTTACGTATCGCCATGGGCGGCAGGGTGGCACATTGGTAAACCCTTGCGTCTTGCAGCAAGAAAACTGGGTTTGATTCCCAACTAGAGTGTTACTGTGTGGAGTTGTTAAGTTTTTCAGTGTTAATAAGTGTAATAATAACGTATCACTTGTGTTGGAAATACCCGCATATGTGTGTGTGAGAGCATTGGTGTAGTGGTTAGCACGCTGCGCTATGAACCCGGCAACCCAATTCCCACTCACCGCCAACACCAGTGAGGATTATCTGAACTGCTGTTTTGCCTACCCAAGGTCAACTCTTTCTTAAATGAGTACCTGGTGCAGTGTGTAAACATCAGCACTGGGGAGAGGTGTTGGCCACTTACCCCCTCGTGGGCCATGCCGTCTAACAGCAGCACAGTCTGTTAAAGGCTTATTTGGGTGACTATCTTCGTTGTACGTTTGTGCCATTTGTGTGTCCGCTTCACAGATTCCAGGCTACAACCCTGCGGAGTCTACCCCATGGGGCTCGCCTTCTCCCCGGCCTAAGAAACCCAGACAGCACTAGTGTATCGTGGATGCGGTGTCAACAAGATGTCGGAGCAGGTGCATGAGTGGGCACACACTCTGGGTTTTACATCTGCAGAGTTAATTAAGTGTACATTGTGCTCGCAAGCAGAGGTGAACAATTGAAAAAAGCAGTGGCGGTTATGAGAATTGCTACCCTGAAGTAACAGACGGTTTGCACTCTGAACTTGCAATCCAGAGGTCACCGGTTCTTTGTTCTCCTGTCGCAGCGGTTCAAACGGTAGCGCAATTTTTTTTTATTTAGAATTTTTACCTTGCCAACCAGTACAATCAGCCAATTAAGGTGTATACGCATCAAGATGTATAAAAGGTTTAGGATATATTCTTAGCTCTTTCGGTAAAGTCGCGTTGAAGGGAAACAATAAAATAATATATATATTTTATTATTATTACGTTGAAGGGAAACAATAACATAATAATATATATTTTATTATTATTTTATTGTTTCCCTTCAACGTGACTTTACCGAAAGAACTAAGAATATGAATTACTGCAGTCACGAAAGCTTTAAATCAAAGGTTTAGGATATCTTATGCCCAACTTCTTTGCCAGCCAAGACACTGACCCCCTTGTGATGAAGGTGATTTCACAAAAATATTGGTTACTGAATCGGTGGTGTTTATTGACTAACGCAGCAGCGTCCAACCCACAAAGCACTGTGATCCATTCTGGTATATCTCAACATGTTCCGTGATCTACCAGCAATATATGACCAGTAGTTACCCGGATGGATTTAACCGACTAATAGAACACTGTAGACATGCCAAGTGCTAGTGCAATCTATTGGTTTAAAATATATATTATTAATCCATTAATTCTTAGTCGGGGATTTTGTTTTGCCATCTGCTATAACAAGAAATGCTTTATATTAGAGGTGTTTATTCCTATTTGTCCCGAGATCCACAATCAAAATTCTTTTGCGATCATCCACCCATGGATCGCGATTCACATATCGGCTACCACTGATCTAACAGTTGAAAACCAGTTTAACACGTAGGCTTTCGCGACCAATATCCATAACACGGGTTTTTTGGGTTAGATCGCGTAATAAATATTTAAATGTGTCGGTAAACCCGCCACCACCCGACACAGCCAATTCGAAAGGTTTGTCACATTAACAGAACGTGCCAATTCGTTACTAGTAACATCACACCGGTGTCTTGGAGAGCAAAGCCACAACATTTACAATCTGAGTACAATGTTTCACCAGTATTTACAACCAGCTTCATCAGGCGACAGCCAGATTCGTGGAGAATCCTCGTCCCTTAATGCGCATGCATAATGTGTGTTGATTAACATATAAATAACCCAATCGGCAATGGATACCCATAGTCAATGCATTCATTGATTCCCCTCCCAATTCGCGAAAGAAGTGCTCACAAGTTATGGCTGTCGCCTGATGAAGCTAGTTAGTGCTGGCGAAATGTTGTACTTAGATTGTAAATGGTGTGGCTTTGCTCTCCAACACACTGGTGGACTGTACTAGTAACGAATTGACATGTTCTGTTTACGTGACAAACCTTACTAATTGGCTGTCGGGTGGTGGTGGGTTTAACAACACATATATTTAAACGATCTAACCCATAAAATGTGTATTATAGTTGAAAACCTACAATTGTGCCAGGTTTGGCCTGTCGGAGTGGGCCATTAGGGTGGCCACTCGGAGGGCAAAGCTCTGGGGAATCCGAGCAAGAGCTTCGAAGTATGATTGTGCACGGTGATACCCGCAGGGGTCTCGTGATGGATGGCAAATTGAAGATTTTTTTATCGCGAGAGGATTCCCTGCAAGGGATGTTAGGTTACTTATTCTTGTGAGGATGCCATTTACTGTATGAAGGGGCAGCGGTCAGCTGCATAGAACATAGTATAAAATTCCCCGAGCTGTTGCTGTTTAAATCGTCGGTTTAACGGAGAATTTCACCTCAGTTTTTTTTACACAGCTGCCCCACCCCTCATCGGACTCTGTGCAATCACACAAGGAATGTTTTTTGGAAAAAATGTCGGTGTCAGAAAATTTTAAGGTTTAATCGTTTACAAATGCGCATTTCGTTACAGCTTCTCTTGTCCTTTAGACGTGCAAAGATAATTTCTGACAAAATATTGACACGTTTTCAAATTGTTTCGTAAATGGTCATAACTTTGCTCACGTATATACAGTACTTGGGCAATAATTCTGAGCTCCTGGAGTACTGGTAAAGATTTAAGCGAGTTGATGTCTTTGCGACTTTGTGTAAATGTGTTTAACATTTTTTAGCTGAATCGTATATTTACAAGCATGTGCACATGAGTTATACGCGTTTATATACAAAATGAAACCGATTTATTTTCCATGCATCTTGTTATTTTGGTTACTTTAAGTTACGTTTTCCACTGCTGGATGAACATCTCGCCACGTGATGTTGGATGCCAGCTTTAGTTTGACCATACTTCACCATGCTGGTCACTGTTGGATGATAATAATGTCCACTTGCAATGCACCACCGCGCAGAATTCACTTGCCTTCGAATCGAGTCCTGCACCGCCGTTTCACATGCAAATTTGATTCTCAATCCCTGGGCCAACTTGCTCCTGATTAGCATGCGATTTGCCACATTTCGATCTCGGAGGTGATTAAATGCGCCGGCTTCCAGGCTTGTTGAGCCGCTCGGAGCCCAATTAACGAAAATTGTTGCCAAAGCAAAAGCGTGAGCTCGAATGTTTGTCCGTGTTCTTTTCAAACCACCAGTCGAACGCCGGCCTCTGCCCACTCCGACCGTGCGGAGGCCCTGGCCGTCGGGGAGGCCCTCATGGTGCCTCACGGCAAACGTGGGGCCCGGGTGGGCGCGTCGACGGTTGATCGCGTACAGGCGGTGCAACTCCCACAAATGAAACATCACACCTTGCTGATCTCGTGTCCAGGAGCATAAACGGTCATCACGCAAACTCCGGTCATCCTCGCAGCAGCAGCTCTTGGCCATCGAACAAAGACGATCACCGCTTCCTTCCGATATTAGAAGCCACGAGCTATGAACGACTCGGAGGTTCGAGCAACCACAGCCGAGTGGGAAGGCAGCAGCAGCCCAGGCGGTGAGCCAGCTCCAAAATCCCCCAAGCACTGAAGTTCTCGATTTAGTACATTGAAAAACACGACAGTAAGTGAAACAACGTAAATCGAAACCAATTTTGCCATTCACTTGAGGGGCCGTCCATAAATGACGTCACGCAATTTTTGACCTCGTCACTCGGCGTCACAAAAAGTCAGACCCCCCCCCTCAAATATGGCGTCACAAAGCTCTGCCCCCCCCCCAAAACCATATTTCCATTTTGAAAATAAAACATGCTTCAACTATTGCCATTGTAGTGCGTGGTGCTGCACTGATGTAGGAGTGTTATAACAATTAGTGTTATAACAATTCTATACTTAAAGTTGCGCATTTTGATGTGACGTCACATTTCTCAAACCCCCCCCCTCCCCCACGTCACACATCGTCACAAATGTCTGACCCCTGACCCCCCCCCCGAGGTGCATGACCGCGTTACCGTGTTCATTCTGTGGTGAAGGGATGAGGAAAAGGAAGAGGGAAAAGCATCCAGCGTCGCCGCACGCAGGCAACGTGTATATCACAGTGGTAAAAATATAAAAATACACATATGTAGTGGGTTCCACGGAGACTGGAGACGTCTTTAGAGGCAACACGGTTTATTTGTAACTATGAACAGAACTCCCCTTAACTCCCACTATCTAGGGAGGTACAGCCTCCGGGCTAGCGTGCCCTCGCACTGATCAAACCTGGCTCTCAGCCCTCTGGCTATCTGTGCCCTAGGGGAGACTAACTGACCCGACCCAGCCAAGGTATGGGTCCTGACCACTGGTCCGAGCTTGGCGCGGCCCTTACAAGGACGTCGGGCTCGAGGTCCCAGGGTCCTAGCTAGGGAGGCTACTCTGACCCGACCCAGCCAAGGTGCGGGTCCTGACCACTGGTCCGCGCTCGGCCCCGACCCTTATAAGGATGTCGGGTCCCAGGGTCCTAGCTAGGATGGTCTTCTGTTCTTCGTCTTCGGAGCACTGCCCCGAGCTGTCCCAGAGGTGCCCCTTTAATACACCTCTCGGGGGCTCTCCGCCCCCGGTGCCGCCCCCTCTCTAGAACCTTCCAGGGGGCTCTGGAAGAACCCCCAACCCCTCACCTGGGGCCTGGCTCTCTCTGTCCTTCCCCAGCTCAGGGTGGCACCCCCTATGGGCTTGTGCCCGCAACTGCAGGTAAGTATACCGACGGTATAGGATGTGCATTTATTACGCTACATCTATGCGAGAGAGGTTGTGGACAAGAGTCTGCTCTGCGGGAAGCAAGCATTGCCATACGAATGAGATGAGCTCGCGTTCGATGCGGGCAGTCTTGAGGACGACCGTCGACAGGCACGCGTGGAGGCACGCCGTGGTCACAGCGCAGCGCCGACTAGTGTAGGTGGTGATGGCCCAGTTGTAGAGAGGAATGCCGGAGCTTCGAGCAGATGTAGCCGAATGTAGGATAGAGCATCTTGAGGAACGTTGCCCTCGACCCCCTCCGGTAGGCCGTATGGTTTACTTGGCACTCCCGTCCCTTAGAGTCCAGTCTGATGTAAGCCTCCTCAGGTTCCAGCAGCCTGGCTTCGTAGGTCTTCATTGCACCGCTCTGCTCGTCTAGCATAGTCTGAAGGGTCATATGTGGCTGCCTCCTGAATCTTCACCCTCCTGCAAACCTTACTCGACATCTCGTTGAGGACCCGAAGAAGGGCAGTATTCTCTTTGTTTTTTTTTTTACAAAAGGGCTTGTAAGAGCTCTCGTTCCTCCCACCGGGATCTCTGGTGTCAACTTGAACGGGGTGGGGGGGGGGGGGAGACAAAGCTATGGCTTTTTTCCCAGGGGATCTGTCTTCCATGGAGCACAAAGATACAGGCGGAAGGTCCCCTTGGCCTAGCCATGAGGTCAGGCTCGAGTTGCTTACTGAGGACCCTACACTTAAGGAGGCTGTGGATCGCCCTAGGAAGCTCCAAAGTAAAAAAAACAGCTTTCCAAGGCCCCCTATAAAGTGCCTGAGGCCAGGTAGAAAAATAAGAAAACTATCAAACAGGAAAGCGAGTGGTTATGTTGGGTCGAAAAAGGTAATGTTCTAATGTAGGGGTTGGAGCGGTCATTGCTGCTTACTCGACCATGACGTCACTGCAACTCGTTTGATTAACACTTTTAAAAGAAAAAATCACAACGCGCACTGAACATATTATTCCGAATCGGTTTTACCACCACTACCACCATGACACAGTGGCAAGGCTGGCACATCGCAGTGCAGCTGCTAGGCTGAATCATATGAATAAATATAATCAAATCTAGAAATATCCTGTATGTACCCAGGAGAGCCACATTGAGTCTCGAGACTCATTATTAGCTCCGTGCTGCATTAAGATGTTTGGACAATTTCAAGCATCAGGGTTCGGCACGTAGGAGGAAACCGGAGAAATGCGCAGATGTTGTGAAGCTGGCTTGGTGGTAGAAGTCAGTCCAGAACATTTGGCCCCACACCTATCACTGTAACGAATCAGTGTTCTACGGGGGCATTCTAAGCGAGGACTGATTGTATTAAAATCTACTTTGATCTACGAATCGTAATGTATCAATAATGTTAACGTGTAACATGCCCCATGGTTTTTCTTAATCTGGAAGGAGGGAACAACGGATGATCTGTGTGCTGATGATGTTGGTGATGATCTCGTAATGGCTGTTCACTTCAAGGAGTGGGAGAGTCTGATGGTGAACCTGGATCGTGCCAATAAGAGGTAGGGCCTTACCATTCGCCCTACCAAACAAATCAAAGCAGTACCTGCCTTGATATTTTGTATGTCTTCAAGGACTCCACCCCCTCAACTCCGCATGATAGGTAGTTGTGGAAAGAGTGGAGGTATTCCCATATCTGGGCAGTTGTTTATGACCAGCTCCGATTTCAGAGCGGAGGTCTTACTCTGAATTAGTTCAGTGGCATATCCTTTTTTTCAGCTGCTTAGTGCTGTATAAAAGTTACATGGCCTATCACTTCATACAAAGCTCTGGTTCTTTTCTGCCACACTTGTCCTCTCCCTCCCAGCTATAACCTCCCGAAAGCAACATTTGACCTTTGTTTTGGCGTGACAAACACCAGTGAAAGCAAAACACCGAAAGTGTAATGACTACACGTAATGCAAGAATCTCAGTTGTATTTCTCAACGGGTATTGAATATGAAGTCCCAGGAGTAGTGAAGGTGCATCAACCTGCAGACCCACAGGTGGCAGCGGTGGATTGGCCTGCAGACGTTGGGGTGGTGGTGGATTGGCCTGCAGACCTTGGGGTGGTGGTGGATTGGCCTGCAGACGCTGGGGTGGCGGCGGTAGATCGGCCTGCAGATGTAGGGGTAGCGGCGGTGGATCTTCCAGCAGTAGCCGACCAGTGAAGTTCTCGAATAAATTTACGCAATTTGCCGAACCTGGTGGCTTTGGCACAGGCGGTGGTGGATCTCCCAGCAAAAGCTGGGGAGGCAGTGGTGCATCTGCCAGCATGAGCTGGGTTGGGATGACAACGTTGGATCTCCCGGCAGCAGCCGGGGCGGTGGTGGCGGTGTTGGAGATGCCAGCAGCAGCCGGGGTGGCAGCGCTGAATCTGCCAACATCAAGCGCCATGGCGGTGGGGGTGAATAATATGCCAGAAGCAGTCGGGGTGGGGGTGTCGATGCATCTCCCAACAGCATCCCTGGTGGTGGCGGCGGAACTGCATGTGGCTGCCAGGATGGCGTTGGAGGCAGTGGTGGTGTTGGTGGAGACCGTGGCCGTGGCTTTCTCCAGCTCCTTGAGCTATCAACGCATCATTTCCAACTGCAGATGGCGCTCCACATTCTCCCGTTTGTATACTTGAGTGCAGGGAAACATTCGACAGTTTGATCAACATTAGCCCCTACACGAGCCTTCTAATCATCGCAACTCTTCAAACTATATCGCTTATATAAAGTACATCATTTCAGTCACAACAAAAATTACATAAACACATCGGGGCTGTGAAAATTACGGCTTCGTATTACCAATATCTTGCCTGTCCAGAGAAGCCCATGAACTAACGTTGTACATACAAACTCATAGACTCAGAGGCCCATAGACTGAGTCACAAATAGCAGTGGATAGGGCCCAGAACGGTGTGGTGTTAGTGAAAATATGAACCCAACTGCGTCCTTTTCAATGGAACCAGAGACCCAAGTGTCATCATAGGCTTTCCCACGCAATCGAGGATTGCCTTCCAGAGAAAATTTGGATTTTCTATGGGTCCAAAGATGGCTGAAGAGACCAATCTGGGATCGACAGATTCTGCCGCAACTCTGGCACATGTGTCCAGAAATAGTGGTGGGTGGAACTGCATTAGTCGGGCTGCAGGCTGTTGTTTCCGCCATTCCCACTTTTTCTGTTTCTGCTATTAAGTTTTAAAATGTTTGGCTTCTTGAAATAGACTGTCTCCATCTGAGGTGATCCTGGGAAAGATACTCCCTTGAGTTAGTGTCGATGGAGCACTTCTTCATGTTGGACTTGAGGACATCCTTGAAGCACTTTCTCTGACGAACTACATTCTCCCACTTTTGGTTAATCAAGTTTGACAGTTTTTCATTGAGGCATTGGTGGAAGAGGTCTTGCTTAATGGAGTCCTATAAAGCTTCAATGTTAATCTTCTGTAGAGATCTCTTCTGATGAAGCCGTCACTTGCGAGCCAGTTTTATGAGCATGGTTGAGCAGATGAGTCAATGATCAGTCCAGCCACCAGCAGCTACTAGAACAGCCTGGATTATGCAGACATCTTTGGGATCCTGTTCATGGACAATGACGTAATCGATCAAGTGGCGGTGCTTAGATCACGGATGATGCTATGATGTTTTGTATTTGTTTTTTCTGGCGTAACAGGGTGTTGATGATGATGACTCCATTTTCCGTGCATTTAGTCAAGGGAAGGATGCCGTTGGAATTGACTTTACCCACTCCTTCTTTCCCGATGGTTCCATTACAGAGGTTTATGTTTCTTCCAACTCTGGCATGCATATCACCGAGTAGAATAAGTTTGTCTCCCACAGGAACAGTAGAAAGGACCTGATCAAGGTTGACGTAACATTCATAATTGGAGTGAAGAATCAGGGCATATGTTAAGGTCGCCGGCCCCCGGGACCTCCCCTGCCTGCGACCCTGTCCGCGAAGTCCCGACGCTCCCAGACTCTCCACTAGTGTGGGAGCTGCCGCCGCCGCACTCCTCCCCGGGCGGGGAAAGGTCGTCGCGCTCCTGTTCCCCCCCCTGTGCCGTCCCCCCCCGAGTCCGGGTCTCCTGCCGGTGGGGCATCACCCTCGACCTCCCTGGGACCCGCTAGCGCTTCGCCGGCACCCAAACGCGACGCTCCCCGCCCGCGCAGTCCCACGCACCAATCACACGCGGGTAACCGGGGGGTTAAAGGTCGGAGGGTAAGCGACGTCGTTCGTGCTCACTCCGACGATTGGGGGGATTGGATTAAACGGGTTTAAAGGGCTATGCGATGGGCATGCGTGCGAGATGGGTATCCGCTCGCAACGTGGGAGTCCCCAGCCGACGGTTGGTAGCGCACACACTCCACGCGGCGCCGCTCCACACACGCGGCGACCGCCGCAAACAGCAAGCTCACCCACGCTTCCACTC
The DNA here is from genome assembly GCF_048934315.1 of Petromyzon marinus. Lineage (NCBI taxonomy): Eukaryota > Metazoa > Chordata > Hyperoartia > Petromyzontiformes > Petromyzontidae > Petromyzon > Petromyzon marinus. Next base: position 1,460,903 of record NW_027423677.1, on the reverse strand, counting down.
TCTTTCCACACCCGCGCAAAAACCACACCAGTCTGTTATGTAACGACCACCGCGACAGTAAGCGCACCCACGCTTCCACAAAAACCACACCAGTCCGTTATGTAACCGCCGACGATTTATTCCACCGCTCCGGCGAGCCCTTATTTAACCGAGTCAGTCGGGATCAGCGGAGCAGGACCAATCTATCTCTCGATAGTCGGCACTACACTCTACCTGTCCTCCCCTTTACCCTCTCCTGTTTTGCTCTTAAGCTAAGTCCCAACTCCCTCTCTCTCTCTCTTACTCACGGTTCGTCGTCACTGCCGTCTGGTCCTCGCGGCGCGTCGATACGTCCCACGGACGTTCGCGCGGCTGGACTCGGGAGTTGACGGACCTGGGGTCGACTCGAGTAGCCAGAGAACCTTTTTCCTTCGCCCTGACCCGCTTTATTCTTTCTACATCAAAGGGGCTACCTGGTGCCGACTCGCGGGCCAATCAGCTCGCTGGGATCACCCGCCAATCGGTAGGCCCATCTGTATCCCAGCATCCCCCGGGCCGTTGCTTTCAGCGACGTCCGCATCTAAATTTACCTGCTCAGCGACCCTCCAGCCAGAGAGCGACCCTGCTTTCCCGCCGCTCGTGGCTCTGCCCTCCTACCTGCCTGCTGACCCGTGTGTGTTGTGTGTGCTGTCTACCCGCGGTGGCTCAGCAGCCCCGTCGTGACCATGTAATTACAACCAAAGTCACGGCGCCGCGGTGGGTGTTAGCGTCGGGGGAGACCGTCCAATTCCCTGGCTGCAGGAAACCGTGAGGATTATCCCTTTACGAGGGCTTCTGGGTGAAAACCTGTCGGCCAGGGTGTCTCCCCACGCGCTCTAATGGTGGGGGGGAGTGCGTGCGTGTGTGTTCCGGTGGGGGGGGGGGGGGTGGGGAGGTGGTGGGGTGGAGCAATGTCGGCCTCGCCGCTCGGAGCGGCGAGATCGCAGGTGGGCCACCCGCCGATCGGCTCCGTGGCGGCGGCATCACATAGCCCCCCGAGGTGCCAGTCCCCGTCCCGGGTTGACTGGAGCACCTCGCCTGGGCCGCGCCCACGAGGTAGCGCTGCGGGCTCCGGGGGATCCGCCCGGATCTCGTGGCTGGCCTCGGGGGAGGTGGCTCCGTCCTCGGGGTTTCCTGCAGCGGTCTCCTTCTCCACTCCAGTGGCTCCTCCGATCCCTCGGCACCTGGGGGCTGGGGGACAAACTCCGCGGCAGCGGGGTTTAAGGGGCGGCGTCCCCGCCGTCCTCTGGCGGGGCCGGGACGCCTCGGGGCTGGGGGCACGGCGGGGCCCATGTAGTGCGCGAGGCCCCCGAGCACGGGTGGCGCAGGGGCACCGGGATTTCGCGGTACTCGGGCAGCGAGGTTCTCCCCCGCCGGGGCTGCCCTCCATGGTTTTAAGCGGCGGACGTTAACCACCGTTTCTCGGCCCCTCTCTCCACCCTGGATTAGTACCGTCCAGGGAGAGATCTGCCGTACCACGGTCCAGGGTCCCCGCCAGTAGGTGGTCAGCTTCCCCACCTGTCCGGCCCCGACGCGAGGGGTGTGTAGCCACACCTTGGTACCTGTCAAGAAAAGGGGGGGCTCCACGCGGGGTCGGGTGCTCTGTTCCTGTCACCGATGTGCGGCCTCCCCTTGCGGGTAGGCCCGGTCCCGGACCCCTCGTAGGGTCTCCATCAGATGTTCCACGGGGCGACTCCCTTCCTCCGTTTGGGGTGGAGGAATGCCGAACAGCAAGTCTGCGGGTAGACGAGACTCACGACCAAACATCATTAGGAACGGGGTTTGTCCCGTCGATGTGTGCACCGTGGTGGCGTAGGCGAACAGGGCGTAGGGGAGGTGTTCGTCCCAATCCCGTTGGTTTGCGGCCGCCATACGCTTGAGCTTTCCGGCCAGAGTCTGATTCATACGTTCAACCATACCGTTCGCCTGGGGGTGGTACGCCGTGGTTCGGTCTTTCTGGATCCCGAACTCCCGGCACAGCGCCTGAAACAACTCGGCCTCGAACTCGCTACCCTGGTCGGTAAGGACTCGCTCCGGGATCCCGTGCTTAAGTACATAGTGCTCCACGAACGCCCGGGCTACTACCAGGGCCGTTTTATCGGGGATGGCCACCGCCACGGGGTAGCGGGTGAAGTATTCCACCGCTACGAGGATATAGCGGTTGCCCCGGTGGGATCGTGGGAATGGCCCCTGGAGATCGATGCCGACCAGCTGGTTAGTCCGACTGACGCGGAACGGCCTTAGGGGTACTTGGTATCGTGCCGGTTTCGGCCCGCACTGCTGACAAGCGCGGCAGCCCTGTACCCAGGCGGCCACATCTTGCGTCAATTTGGGCCAGAGATACTGGCGACGCAGAGTCTCCCGAGTGCGCCGTTCCCCGTCATGGCCCCCGAGCGGGTGGTCGTGTACCAGCCGTAGCAGCTGGGGTCGCACCTGGGCGGGAACACAGATGCACTCCGGCTGGCCGGCCTCGGTTAACTCCCGTACCACCCCGTTTTGCACACACAACCGGGCATACAAACCGCTCCAGGGCCCTGGTAGGGTGCTTTTCCCCTCCCGCAGGGCCGCTTCCACCGCCGCCAGATCCGGATCCCGCTGCTGGGTCTGCCTCAGCTGCTCGTCGCTCAGGCCCGGGAAGGCGCAGCCGACGTCCTCCTGGATCCGTCCGATCGGGGCGGGGTGGTCCACGGGGTTCCGAGTCGTGGGCCCTGCGCTCGCCGGGCGGCCGACTGGGTCCGCGCCTCCACCTGTGGGGGTCTCTGTGGCGCATACCGCACTCTCTCTCGCCGGGGGGGGGTTAGGTTCAGCGGGTTCCCGGGGGTCCGTTGCCTGTCGGCAACGTCCCCCCGTGAAGCACGGGCAGGCCTCCTCCGCCCTCGTCTCGGCACACACCGCGGGTCGCCGTGATAATGCGTCCGCGTTTGCATGCGTCCGCCCCGCCCGGTATTCGATCTGCAGGTTGTACTCCTGCAGCTGCGCCAGCCATCGGGCCATCTGCCCCCGCGGTTCCTTGAAGGTGAGGAGGAACTGCAGAGCATAATGGTCCGTGCGCACTCGACATTTCCTGCCGTATAAATACGGCCGAAACTGTTTACACGCGAAGATCACAGCGTACAATTCCTGACGGGTCACACAGTAGTTCAGCTCGGCCCCGCTCAGGGTCCGGCTGGCGTACGCAATCACCCGTTCCACCCCTTCCTGCACCTGCGACAACACCGCACCCAGCCCGCTGCTGCAAGCGTCGGTGTCCAAAATAAAGTCGGTGGTAAAATCGGGGAAAGCCAGTGTGGGGGTGTGTGTGAGGTGGTCTTTGAGGGTGGTGAAGGCCGTCTGGCAGGCCTCCGTCCACTGATAGGGGTTCTTGGGGGAAGTGAGTTGGGTGAGGGGGCGTGCAATCTCGCTGAATCCCTTTACAAATCGACGGTAATAGGTGGCGAGCCCCAAGAATGACCTTATCTCCGACAGGTTTCTTGGCTGTGGCCAATCCACTACGGCGTGTACCTTGTCCGGATCGGTGCGCACCCCCGCCTCGCTGACGCGATGTCCGAGGTACCCCACCTCGCGCTGTGCGATGTAACACTTACGCGGCTTGAGCTTGAGATGAGCCGCTCGCAGTCGCTGGAACACCTCCCGTAACCTGGACCAGTGCTCAGACAGAGATCTACTGAACACGATCACATCATCCAGGTAAATCAGGCATTGCTCCCACTGCAAGCCCCGCATCACCAACTCCATCAGCCGCTGGAACGTCGCGGGCGCGTTGGTGAGCCCGAACGGGAGTACTCGAAACTCGAATAGCCCCATCGGGGTGGTGAATGCGGTTTTTGGCCGATCCTCCTCCGTCATCTCCACCTGCCAGTACCCGGACGCGAGATCGAGGGTGGAAAAATACCGCGCTCCGGCGAGGCTGTCAAAGGTGTCGTCGATGCGCGGTATGGGGAAGGCGTCGCCGAGGGTGACTGCGTTTAGTTTGCGGTAATCGACGCAAAACCGGGTTGACCCGTCCTTTTTTGTTACTAGCACCACCGGGGCAGACCAGGGGCTCGCCGAGGGCTGAATTATGTTATCGCGGAGCATGTCCCTGACCGCCTCTTTGATCTGGGCGCGTTCGGGTGCGCCCACGCGGTACGCGGGGAGTTTTATGGGTCGGGCGGCCCCGGTGTCGATTTGGTGCTTAACGAGATCTGTGCGACCCACGTCTGAATCGTGTTCGCTGAACACGTCGGCGTACTCCCGCAGTAACCCGCGTAGCTGATCGGCCTCTCCCTTGGGTAAATCTGCCCAAGGTACGTGTACCGCGTCAAGAAGGGGGACGACCTCGGCGTGGGGAGTCGGGCCGACTCGCCAGGCCAGGTCTTGTTGGTCCTCGGGGCGACCGGGGTCCTCCGCCCAGAGTGCGAATACCGAGTCGCTGGAGTGGCGCGCGTGTAGGGGGTGCACGGTGGCTACTGTGGTGCGCCGTCGTAGTATTGCTGGGGTGCCGTGGGGGTTAAACACACGCATGAACAATCGGCCCCCATCGGCGTTTACCAACGTGGCTGACCCCACAACCCCGTATCGTTTTGCCAACTCCGGGTGAGGAGTTAGCATTACCTCCCCCGATGGTTGGTGCGCGGGGTCGGTGGAGGGTGTCGCCACAGGTACCAGCATCTCGGCGAGCGGCCCGATGGTGACGGCCGTCGTCAGGGTAGCGGCCACAGGTGTGAAGCGGGGGCGATTCGGCTCCCGTCCCAGGAATGGAATCCGTTCCCCGCTGCCTTCCACGGTGGCGCACCGCTGTCGGGGCTGCACGTTGAGCCCCAGCTTTTCCAGGAGGTCGGTACCTGCGATACACTCGTGGCACAGCACACTCGAGACGTAGAACTCCTGAGTGCACACCTGGTTTCCGAGACGGACCTCGAGGGAGATCCTTCCCAGCAACCCCATCCCGGCTCCGCTCGCTGTGTGCAGCGCGCAATCCGGGGCCGGCAGGCGGCTCACGTCAACCCCGAGCACGCTGCAGTGCGCGGCGCTCACGAGTGAGGCTACGGCCCCCGTGTCCAGTAGGATCCGGGTGCGCTGCCCGTTCACCTGTCCTTCCACCAGTGACGTGGCCCCCGTGATTCCTGCCACCAGCTCCCGTAGCCAGTCGCCCGTCCTCACCGCGTCCTTGGGTGTTGTGGCCGTGACCTGTGTGGGTGTCACTTGCTTACCATTATTATTATCGTCGTTTTGTTTCGGGACCTCGGTGATTGCACCCCTAGGTGGTCCACTCTCTAGGGGGCGTTGGCGTTTAACCCTTCGGTATATCTAGCGCGGGCGATCTGTGGGCAGTCTCTCATGAGATGCCCCTGACGGCCGCACATATAACACGCCCGGGGCGGGGTGGCGGCTCCATAGTGGGCACCCTGCCCGCTCCCTCTCCCCCCCGTGCGCCGCTGCCCAGACTCTGCTTCTAGTCGGGCTACCCTCCCAGCTAGCCCTCCCAACTCGGTCTGAATCGTCTCTACCGTAGTCTGCAGCGTAGTCACATGTGCCCGTACTTGGGTTACGTTGTTGTCCACTTGGGTTACTTTGTTGTCGATCCCCCTGATGCCCGCCTGTATCCCCGCTACCCATCCCGGGGTGGTCTCGCGGGATACCGGAGGCCCCCTTTCCCGACCCCCTACCATCCTGGTGAGCTCCTGTTCCTCCTCTTCCTCCTCGGTGGACAGACTTGCGATGGTGCGCTCCCGTCCCAGTCCTCGGAGCTGTGCGCGTTCGCTAGAAATTCTTTCACATTTGCGCGCGCGCTCGACAAGGGCATCAAAGGAGAGGCGCGTACAGTTCACGTCTGGCTGCCACCACGCCGTGCGCATTAAGTATCGCTGGATTTTCTCTGTGGCCAGCTCCTCAATCGCTTCCGTGGTGTGCCTCGGGCGTGCGATCTTTGTTAGCTCACGCACATCCTCGGCATAATCGCGCAGGTCCTCGCCGGGTTGGCGACGGCGTGCCTCTAAGGCCGCTTTTGCCTCCTCCTCATCGCGCGTACCGAAGCGCAGATCAAGTCGGCGCATCAGCTCCTCTAGCTGTGTCTGCGCGCTTGCGGGTAGGGCTTCCACAAAATCGGCTGCCCGCCCATCCAGATTCATATTAAGTTGACGTAGCGTCTGCGCGTCCGTCCACCCATTAATTTCCTTAGCCCCTAGGACGTTGCGGGCAAATGCTCTCCACGAAGGTGTACCCCGGCCAGTGAATATATGCCTTATTTTCGCGTGGGGTAACGCGGGGGTTCGTACCGCTTCTGACACCATAATGTTAAGGTCGCCGGCCCCCGGGACCTCCCCTGCCTGCGACCCTGTCCGCGAAGTCCCGACGCTCCCAGACTCTCCACTAGTGTGGGAGCTGCCGCCGCCGCACTCCTCCCCGGGCGGGGAAAGGTCGTCGCGCTCCTGTTCCCCCCCCTGTGCCGTCCCCCCCCGAGTCCGGGTCTCCTGCCGGTGGGGCATCACCCTCGACCTCCCTGGGACCCGCTAGCGCTTCGCCGGCACCCAAACGCGACGCTCCCCGCCCGCGCAGTCCCACGCACCAATCACACGCGGGTAACCGGGGGGTTAAAGGTCGGAGGGTAAGCGACGTCGTTCGTGCTCACTCCGACGATTGGGGGGATTGGATTAAACGGGTTTAAAGGGCTATGCGATGGGCATGCGTGCGAGATGGGTATCCGCTCGCAACGTGGGAGTCCCCAGCCGACGGTTGGTAGCGCACACACTCCACGCGGCGCCGCTCCACACACGCGGCGACCGCCGCAAACAGCAAGCTCACCCACGCTTCCACTCTCTTTCCACACCCGCGCAAAAACCACACCAGTCTGTTATGTAACGACCACCGCGACAGTAAGCGCACCCACGCTTCCGCAAAAACCACACCAGTCCGTTATGTAACCGCCGACGATTTATTCCACCGCGCCGGCGAGCCCTTATTTAACCGAGTCAGTCAGGATCAGCGGGGCAGGACCAATCTATCTCTCGATAGTCGGCACTACACTCTACCTGTCCTCCCCTTTACCCTCTCCTGTTTTGCTCTTAAGCTAAGTCCCAACTCCCTCTCTCTCTCTCTTACTCACGGTTCGTCGTCACTGCCGTCTGGTCCTCGCGGCGCATCGATACGTCCCACGGACGTTCGCGCGGCTGGACTCGGGAGTTGACGGACCTGGGGTCGACTCGAGTAGCCAGAGAACCTTTTTCCTTCGCCCTGACCCGCTTTATTCTTTCTACATCAAAGGGGCTACCTGGTGCCGACTCGCGGGCCAATCAGCTCGCTGGGATCACCCGCCAATCGGTAGGCCCATCTGTATCCCAGCATCCCCCGGGCCGTTGCTTTCAGCGACGTCCGCATCTAAATTTACCTGCTCAGGGACCCTCCAGCCAGAGGGCGACCCTGCTTTCCCGCCGCTCGTGGCTCTGCCCTCCTACCTGCCTGCTGACCCGTGTGTGTTGTGTGTGCTGTCTACCCGCGGTGGCTCGGCAGCCCCGTCGTGACCATGTAATTACAACCAAAGTCACGGCGCCGCGGTGGGTGTTAGCGTCGGGGGAGACCGTCCAATTCCCTGGCTGCAGGAAACCGTGAGGATTATCCCTTTACGAGGGCTTCTGGGTGAAAACCTGTCGGCCAGGGTGTCTCCCCACGCGCTCTAATGGTGGGGGGGAGTGCGTGCGTGTGTGTTCCGGTGGGGGTGGGGGTGGGGACGTGGTGGGGTGGAGCAATGTCGGCCTCGCCGCTCGGAGCGGCGAGATCGCAGGTGGGCCACCCGCCGATCGGCTCCGTGGTGGCGGCATCACACATATACGCTGATGACAGTAGAATATTGGCTCCCCACCAGTTTGAGACATAGAGTCATGAGGCGCTCACTCATCAAGTAAATTCTTGATGGAGAAACCAACTCTGTGCAGCCGCCGCTGTTCTTCCTGTCTGCCTTTCCAGAAGAGGGTACAGCCAGCTCCTTGTTCCTTGAGCTGCCCCTTCTCTTCTCGTCGAGTATCATTGAGGGCAGCTACGTCAGTGTTGTGTCGTCTGAGTTTCCCGGCCACGATTAAGGTGCAGCATTCTGGGCGTTCACTTTTAGTCTTGTCCATAAGGGTCCTGACATTCCAGTTCCCAAAGGTAATTATCTGACTTTTAGTTTTGTTTCCACCACAGTAATGGGGATCCTTCTGAACGTGGTTATCCAGTCCGGAAGAAGTGAGACAGACTATGTTTAGGGCCACTTTCCTAGCTCCTTCCCCACGTGGGGTGAGCAGAGTGGATCATTTGAAAGGACTTCTTAGTCGCAGGTACAGCTGCAGAAACACACTCTTGTTTCTGCTGAGTGTTAGACGACCTTCTTGTAGCTGCCACTAGAAGCTTCCAGACTTCACAATCAAGCTCCCGTCGTCACTAGCTGGTCACCAAAAACACTGTATTGAATGGGCCAGAAGATGTTGTTCCTTTAATGAAACACGCCTGTGCATGATTTATTTTATTGTGGAGAAGCTAATAATTGTTTTTTTACCCTGTTATCTGGCAACAAAACTGACACCTGTTTTTTACAAGGAGTCATGTTTGCATTGACCACAATACCCGCGGTCGGAATGCAAACAAAAACATAACTCTGATAATGTATGCACTGTCCTTGAAATTGATTGGTCCACACCCGAGACAGCGTTCCTTAGAGCCTAGTCTCACATGGTGTTGGACCAGATGACGCCAAAAAGCTGTTGTACAGTAGCTTCCACACAGTTCTTGAGAGAATGGGACCATGAATCCAATGGCAAGGAGACCAGTACGATTGGAGATATCGTTCTGCTGCAGTCTTGGTCCGCCTTCACAGCTGTTGAGATGTTAACATCTTCTTCCTCCTGCTCTGCTGTTGAGGACTTGTTAACCCATGGCTGGTGGCAGACATGCTTATTATAATGGCGGCCTATACTCGCCATGTGGAAGCATCGTTAAAGGGTATATGTCGCTTTTCAAGAGGAAAACCATTGGCATTTTCAGTCCTAACCACACCCTGGTGGTGCTGTCACTGCTTGGTCCACAACTGCTTATCCGCCAGGGTTGCCGCTGCTTATTTTGCAGCTAAAGTTCACAGAAGGTCGTTCCACTATCCACCACCTGCGGATACGCTGGGTCCCTGATATACAATACCCTGGCGTCTACAAACTAAGCCGTGTCTGTGGCAGTAGTTACATTGGGGAAACTAACCCACATGTCTCGGACTGTGTTCATGAGCATAAGGAAGATTTGAAACACGGTAGGACCAACACGGTAGCCTTGGCTGATCATTGTTTTAATGCGGTTGGCTCACACGCCAATTGATTTCTCTAAGACGAAGGTACTTTGTAAGCCCACTGGCTATCAAAAAAATTCGTTCATGAAGCCATCCACATATACAGACACAGTCACATTTTCGACCGAGACGATGGGTACAAACTCAGCAATCATTGGAAGAACGTCATCAACCAGTTTAAGTCATAACTGGTGTTGTTCTCATCCTGCCACCTTCCGATGTTAGTTTTTATTTTCCCCGTAGGTTCGGCTCTCCGATCTTACATTAACAGGTGAAACAAATTTCACACCAACATAGCCCCTTCCGCATGCTGACCTAGACGTGGCGGCAGCTCTGCGATCTTACATTAACATGCCAATCTCTCACATTAACCTAACCACCTCCGCGCCCTCGTCATGGAGGCCGCTCTCCGATCTTACATTAATGTGCTAATTTCTCACATTAACATCACTAGCCACGTCGTTTATGACCCTTGGGCTACACCCATTTTCAACCTTTAAAACAGTCTGCCTCAGCAGCTTTCCCCCTCTTTCTTCTTCCTGATGACGATCACTTGTGTTGTGATTAAAACGTCAGAGCTTTTTTGTTTATTTTATTTTTATTAATTTGAACCTATCTACGTGACTTTACCGAAAGACCCAAATAATATGAATTCCTGCAGTCACGAAAGCTTTAAGTCAAGATTTATAGTAATAACTCTTCCTCAGATCTAATTAGATGAAATCATTACCAGATGTATTTGCACCATTCCTACAATGCAAGGCTCTCACGAAGGTGATATGTTTTACAGACGGGTAGAGTGTGCCATGGTTTCACATTAAGGGCAATGCTGCTCTGTGGTTTTAACCAATTGGATAATTGGAAAGTATTATTTAAAGTCTGATAAATTTGGACTGTGGCACTGACGCAAATGGCCGGCTCTTTTTTGAATAACAACCACCATTAGTTTAACAAGCCTAACTGATGAAACCCAAATGGGAGCCGGTATAATTATATTGCTTAAAACAAATGCTGCTGGGGAATGTTGGTGGGAAAAGCCATTAGGCTGATGTATTTAAACATCGTATTCTGATTTATGTGGAGACACAAAAAGCGAGTTATGCTTCTACAGTATTTGCTTGTGCAAAGCATGGACAATCATTGCCACAGAGACTGAATCAGCTCGGTGGCTAGGAGATGTTAACTACCTCACCTGGTATGGAGGAGGCCGAGGGTTTGATCCCGACCCTGATGCCTTTATAAGGAGTACCTTGGATATCGAGGTGGTTACATTTTTGGAAAGTGTAGCAAAAGCCAAAAGCGTGATATTCAATACTTAAGCTTGACCTAAATAATGAGCTTACATACACGCAACCAAAAATAGACACATCACAATGGAAATGTGCTGTACTGAATGCCAAATTTACTACTATAATGAGCCAATAATGTCTGTGTCCCGCACGTGACGTCACTCCACGTCGAGCAGGCCCCCTCATTAATACTCATGAATAGACTAATCTCTCACAATACAAAGGCCACTGCCATAGCCATTGACATGCTAATCTTACAATACAAAGGCCACTGCCCCAGCCTCTGTGGTTGGACCATCTCTAGCTCCACCCACCTACCTTGATGCACTCATCTCAGGCCTATATAAGACCTTGTCTCAGCAACTTTCGGGTGACGTCACTCCACATGGGGGGGGGGGGGGGCGAGGTGCCTCCTCCCCCCTCCTCAGCGTCAACTTAGAAACTCACTACAAAGGCAGAACCCTCATGTCACGCGATCTCCCTAACGCTATTGAGACATCAAAGTAAAAAGGACGTCATGATGAACAAGGGATTATAACCTTTAAATGAAATAGGTCTGTCACCGCGGCCTTACAAATTGCACACAAATGGATGCAATGAATATCATTTCGCGGTCTGATTTACTGCAATAGATTTACTGCAATACACCCATCCTTGGACGGGCAAAAGGCCAGTAAACAAATAATCCCCTCGCCTGCTCCCCACCACAATATCACACAATGATATAGTACTTCCTTGTACAGTATACCCGCTAAAGACCAAAACTAATCCCCATGATAGGTAAATTGATATACATAGAGCTTGCCGGCGATAGGTCTAAACCACGAACTATGAACTCGTGATATTCAAGGGTCTCCCGTATTTGGAGTGTGCATGTTCTCCCCATGGTCACGTATCCTTTTCTCCAGGTCCTCCGGTTTTTTTCTCTACATCTAAAAACATGCGTTAAGATAATTACTGCTATAAATATTCACATAAGCCACTACGTTGAGCAATCATATGTGGCCAGGCTGCTTCTGGAAAAGAGCTATATATCTCGGTGGGCCTTACCTGGTCAAATAAAAATAGGTCGCTTACAGGAGCTGAATGGATTGCCACATCACAGGGACGCAAGGAATCGCAGCATGGAGAGGGCTTCATCCACCAGTGGATTGATCCTGGTTTATGTTTTGCAAATAGTAAACGTAAGCGTGCACTTCCAAATGAAGGTGTTTAAAGTATCTGTTTATCTTCTTTGGTTCTTTCGGTAAAGTCACGTAGAATGAGAATAAAATTATAAAATAAAAATAAGACAATAAAATTCTCACGACGTTTCGGCCGCAACACAAGCGGCCTTCTTCAGGTGAAAGAACATAACTGTCGGGACGACAGTGCTTCAATGAGTGCTGCTGAGATTCGTGGCGTCTTTTAAGCTCGGTGATAGGTGTGAATGACCTAGAAAGCAGGAGAATTTAGCATTGAAATAGCTAGGGATTAGCTTGTGACAAAAAATAGCTGTGTTAAAGTCAAAGTTTACATATCAACAGAGGCATTTAGTATATGGACGCTAAAGGGCCTCCAACTACCCAACTATCATACAGTAAACCAATGTGGGAAAAAACTAAGTCTATATTACATCAGTATAATAATTGTACTTGATATATTCTTCAATAAGCTGAGCTATTAATCACAAAGCAACTGGGTATACACTACACTATATAAACAGGTCCCTGCAGGGTGGGCTGGTAGGAACATTGGAATTTTGTCTATTGCAGGTTGGTACACTCAGTTTACAACTTCGTTCCTTCCAGTATTAATACCATATAGTAAAACCAATGAAAACCAAAATATAAACTACCTCAATGATTTGATTTAAAGCTTTCGTGACTGCAGTAATTCATATTCTTAGTTTTTTCGGTAAAGTCACGTTGAAGGGAAACAACAAAATAATAATATATATAAAACAAAAAATTCTCACGACGTTTCGACCATAACTCAAACGGTCGTCTTCAGGTGTGTTGGTTTGCATAAATTTATTTTTAAACGGCACATTTATTTATTTATAAAACGTTAGCGCCACGCGCAACGATTTGGCAGTTTATTTAGGACTAGTCCATCTATATTCTGAAAAGAGGAGGGGGGAGACGAAATTTTTTATAATGTATGCTGTCTGAAAGCCACTGTAAGCGTGAACAATCAATTAAGACCTGAAATGGTTTATCAAATCTTTCCAATGATTGCTAAGATATAATCCATCTTCTCGGTTGAAATTGTCTCTGTGCTTATATATGTGGATAGCCTCATGAACGAATCTCTCATGGAAGCCAGATGGCTTACAAAGAACCTCTGTCTTGGAAAAGTCAATGGCATGTGAGCCTACTGAATTAGAACAATGATCTGCCACGGCCGAGGTGTTGGTCCTACCGTGTTTAAGGTCTGCTTTGTGTTCACGAATGCGGTCCGAGACATGGCGTTTGGTTTCTCCAATGTAACTACTACCACAGACGCAACTTAGTTTGTAGACACCAGGGTATTGTATGTCCGGAATCACATCTTTTACAGACGGAACCAGATCACGGATTTTATGTAATGTGTTGAAACGGACCTGGATCTTGTGTTTATTCAAGATTTTGGAGATTTTTTTGTGATCCCCGCAATGTAGGGTAAAGTGATGGTTTTGAAAGGCTCCTCAAGAGGGTTCTTCTTCATGGTTTGAGTGATAGCTTTGCGGATTGTATAGTCGGAGTAACCATTAGCCCTAAGAGCTTGGTGTACGTGCTTGAGTTCACTGCTTATGTGTTCCTGGTCGGATATGCATTTATAAATAAATAAATGCGCCGTTTAAAAATAAATTTATGCAAACCAACACACCTGAAGACGACCGTTTGAGTTATGGTCGAAACGTCGTGAGAATTTTTTAGTGTTTTATATATATTTTATTATTTTGTTGTTTCCCTTCAACATGACTTTACCGAAAAAACTAAGAATACCTCAATGTTATCAATAAACTCTATATACTCTCCAATCAGCTGAGCCACCAACAATAAGTCGTTATATATCACAATGCCATATTGCAAAAAATGGCGGTTTTTCTTCCCATCAACGACCAGCACCACGGACAACGAACGAGCTTCGTTCAGACGGACGACTCAATCCATGCTCGGGAACGGAAGAGGGAGAGAGACAGCCATAATGCGTTGTTATACTCCATGTTATAAACCATACCATTAACCGTGGTGTGAGAGGTATTAAGAGGCAATATCAGCGAAAGAGCTGTGGTCTGACGGTAACCGTAAAATACAATTAATTAAGAACCATTGTAAAGATGTTTTAAACCATTTCGGAACTTCATTAGATTTATTGGCTGGTTGGGGAGGCTATATTAAGTTTGCGAGGTCTGAAACTCCAGGCCAAACATAAACTTCCGTTATCTCCGAAAAAGTAAGATGGATTGATGACCAAGCTGTGGAGGTCTGCCTAAATTCATGAGATGTCCATTGTTTCACAAGAGATAGCATGACTCGGATAAGAAATACACTATTAATTCTTATACACTGGTCCATGCATACAATTAGTATATTAGTGGACTACGTTAGAGAAGGAGAAGATCAAGGGAGTAGAGGAGAAGAGGAGGGCCGGGGTGCCCGGAGCCCAGAGAGTGCCCAGAGGGGCCAGAGAGCCAGGGGCAACCCTCATGTTTATGTTGGCTGGATAGCATGTGCTCCCGTGCATGTGAGGTTGCTCTCAACAGAAGTCGTTCCTTGCACGAGAATGGCTGAAACGCTGAGTAACCACTCAGAGGTATAGTGGTTAAGCAGTGGAGACGATATAGTGGAAAAACAGTGGAGATTTCTGAAATATAGAAGACTTAAAGTGTGTTGCTAAAAAAATCTTGGAGGAAAGAGAGGATACATGTGTGCCTCTTGGAGAAGGAAAGGCATTGCTCAAAACTGTGCTGCAAGGTCACGTGCCATGAATCACATGAGTTTAGAAAAAACGTGACTGTAAACCAACAAGCTTGTGAATAATTATCATGGTGAAGACACCTCTATACGTTGGATACTGAAGGAAAACCATCGTGCTACGCATCGTCAAAGCACAACAACACCTGACATTTGAGAAGTACAATTTCATCGTTCTACACATCGTCAATACCCTACAACACCTGGAAAGTCACCAGCTGCATCAAGCATCTGACTGTTGTATTGTTCGAAAGACACTGTGTGTAACGACTTTACATCCACCGGCACAGCGGATTTCTAAACGCCTGCCATGTCACCTTCTCAACACTAGCGTCAGAGACCGTCTGATACAGACTGAAAGCTGATTTCCTTTGTTGCACTGTTTGTCTTTTCATGAATGTCATATTGTGCACTGGGTTATGCCTTATTAACCTAAATTCTGAATTTAGCTATTCATGTATTTCTATTACAGTATCACATATTCTTTGGACCAAGTGTCAATTGCCTATTTGATGACTGGTACTCTGATTATTTTTTACAAATAAGGAACTTGTTTTATTTAAAATGTGTATGTGTGTGTGGTTGAACAGTGTAACAAATCCATGCGTTACATGTGTAGTGTTGCAGCGCCGACCTGGGCAAGGCCTATGATACAATCAGTAGGCCAGGGCTCTGGATTGTTATTCGTGTTTTCAGAGTCCCTTACCATCTGCTCACAATGAGTAAGGACCTTCACGATGGTGGGCAGGCCCGGATAAAGTTGCGTGCCCGGGAGTCAGATCAATTGCCTGTTTACAGTGGGGTGTGACAGGGATCTACAGTGAGGGAAAAAAGTATTTGATCCCCTGCTGATTTGTACGTTTGCCCACTGACAAATACATCATCAGTCTATAATTTTAATATTAGGTTTATTTGAACAGTGAGAGACAGAATAACAACAACAAAATCCAGTAAAACGCATGTCAAAGATGTTATAAATTGATTTGCATTTTAATGAGGGAAGTGAGTATTCGACCCCCTCTCAATCAGAAATATTTCTGGCTATCAGATGTATTTTATACAGGTAATGAGCTGAGATTAGGAGCAAACTCTTAAAGGGAGTGCTCCTAATCTCAGCTTGTTACCTGTATAAAAAAACACCTGTCCACAGAAGCAATCAATCAATCAGATTCCAAACTCTCCACCATGGCCAAGACCAAAGAGCTCTCCAAGGATGTCAGGGACAAGATTGTAGACCTACACAAGGCTGGAATGGGCTACAAGACCATTGCCAAGCAGCTTGGTGCGAAGGTGACAACAGTTGGTGTGATTATTCGCAAATGGAAGAAACACAAAAGAACTGTAAATCTCCCTCGGCCTGGGGCTCCATGCAAGATCTCACCTCGTGGAGTTGCAATGATCATGAGAACGGTGAGGAATCAGCCCAGAACTACACGGGAGGACCTTGTCAATGATCTCAAGGCAGCTGGGACCATAGTCACCAAGAAAACAATTGGCAACACACTACGCCGTGAAGGACTGAAATCCTGCAGCGCCCGCAAGGCCCCCCTGCTCAAGAAAACTCATATACATGCCCGTCTGAAGTTTGCCAATGAACATCTGAATGATTCAGAGGACAACTGGGTGAAAGTGTTGTGGTCAGATGAGACCAAAATGGAGCTCTTTGGCATCAACTCAACTCACCGTGTTTGGAGGAGGAGGAATGCTGCCTATGACCCTAAGAACACCATCGCCACCGTCAAACATGGAGGTGGAAACATTATGCTTTGGGGGTGTTTTTATGCCAAGGGGACAGGACAACTTCACCGCATCAAAGGGACGATGGACGGGGCCATGTATAGTCAAATCTTGGGTGATAACCTCCTTCCCTCAGCCAGGGCATTGAAAATGGGTCATGTATGGGTATTCCAGCATGACAATGACCCAAAACACACGGCCAAGGCAACAAAGTAGTGGCTCAAGAAGAAGCACATTAAGGTCCTGGAGTGCCCTAGCCAGTCTCCAGACCTTAATCCCATAGAAAATCTGTGGAGGGAGCTGAAGTTTCGAGTTGCCAAACGTCAGCCTCGAAACCTTAATGACTTGGAGATGATCTGCAAAGAGCAGTGGGACAAAATCCCTCCTGAGATGTGTACAAACCTGGTGGTCCAACTACAAGAAACGTCGAACCTCTGTGATTGCCAACAAGGCTTTTGCCACCAAGTACTAAGTCATGTTTTGCACACGGGTCAAATGCTTATTTCCCTGATTAAAATGCAAATCAATTTATAACATTTTTTACATGCGTTTTTCTGGATTTTGTTGTTATTCTGTCTCTCACTGTTCAAATAAACCTACCATTAAAATTATAGACTGATCATTTCTTCGTCAGTGGGCAAACGTACTAAATCAGCAGGGGATCAAATACTTTTTCCCCTCAATGTATGTGAGGAGTCTGTCGGTCGCAACATCACGTACGGCTGGAAGTAGGACATTCCAGACTAAGAGGGTTAATGATGGCAATGTCAACGATACTGAACCAGCCAGCACAACTCACTGCCAATAACACATATCACATAATTCACCCTTAAGCAATTGTTCAATCAATTAATTGAATCACTACAATTAAAACCAAAGAATCTCCCAGAACAAACACTTCGCACTCTCCTCCGTCAGCCACCTGCATCGACAATAGAAACGCATCAGTCCAGCAGTGGATAAAACCTGGCGTCGGAGGTATGGGGGGGGCGGCGGCTTACACTTGCGGTGGACAGCAGGGGGGTGGCTGGATGCAGTAGCCATCGCAGATCAAGCGGTAGAACTTGTCATCGACTGCCATGCGCCAGGGTAATGGGCCTCTCCTACACCCACACACATCACACTGAGCGGCACACACGTCACACCGAGGAGCACGCACGTCACACACCGAGGAGCACGCACATCACACACCGAGCAGGTTGCACAGGTCTCCTTTATCAAGACAAACGTGGAGCAGATTACAACTACAACTCTTCTACGCCTGTCACAATGCCCCCCTCTCCCCCCCCCCAGTTTATGGGGGCCCGCGGGCCGCACTCCCCCCTTCGCGTCAGCCCCCCCTAATAAATGGTCCGGTTGCATTGTGAATGCACCACACGAATGACGTGCAGTCCCGTGGCGCACTGTAACGGGCTCGTGATTTACCCACTAAAATTTAATGTAAAAAAATAAAAACGATCCCAAGACATTATTTAAAATAAAGTATGGCCATCGTGTGTCAGCATCACAGGCGAAAATTGGCATGTAAAAAAAAACTTCACTCCGAATCACTCAATTAGGATTGCTCGCAGCAAAGAGCACTTGACCTGCTTGCAGGTTAGGTGCTGAATAACCGTGTGTCACACAGAGAACAGTTGCCACTGAGGGTGCCCTTTTAAAATGCTTGAGATGAGATGTGATTATCGCGTGAAAATGTGCACACTAAAATAAAAAAAAATCATAATTATAAGCGAACTATTATCGTTTCAGGTGGCAGGGTGTTGCAGCGGTGATCTTTGACCCTCGCAACAAGAAGGGCCTTGGTTAATCATCCGACTGGCACTTTGCGGATGTATGGGTTATCCACTTTGCTCACGTAGCTAGAAAACACACAATCACAATGTAACTGGGTATTGGCCAAGCATCCCAATGCTAAAGTTACCTGCAAATTACTTCACTGGGATGACACTCGGCAGCAGAGCCGGATGATGACATTGCTGGGGCCCTATGCCATTGTCAAGCTTAAGAGGCCCCTTCTATGAATGCCTGTATATTTTTGTCAGCAGAATGAAAATAACTGCTTTGGAGAGTCTTTTTTTCTCACCGATCTTAATTTTTTTAAACAATTATGTTAAAACTCGAAACCTCGTGTCCATTTCTTGTTTCGTATTTAGAGCCCCCCCCCCGTCTCTTAATGCGAGGCCCTAAGCTGTAAGTGTAGCCGGTGTGAGCTCGCCTGTGATGAATAACACGTATAATTGCGCACTCTTATTTTCTATGGGTGGCCAGGAGAATGTATTATTATTTAAGTGAATGCAATGGTGATCAGGGGATTGGACCCAGAGCCCCACGTACACAGTAGAATACAAGGGAACGCCCACAGTACAGATTTGAGCTGACCTCCGGATTGAGAAATTGAACTGTGTTGTGACGTGGAGGGTGTTTCTGAACGCTATTGTGACCGACCCGTCCCGACGGGAGGAGAGAGGACAGGGTGGACCGGCTGCATGAGCTTACTCTCCGGCACTGCACAGCACAACATCGCCTCCCTACTGCAAAAAAACTCGGCAGGACCCTCCTGAAAATAAAAGTCTTCGGAATCAGTGAGGCCTGTCCTTAGGAGGACAGGCGTAGTCTTGGTCGTCACAAGCGAACATTTGTTTCTCCATATTAATTTGTATCTCCGGGTTACCATCAGGGCTGGGCGCTGCAAGCTTAGCTTCTGAGATCTGATGAGACTGGTAGCCGTTTTTTAAAAGGTAATATCGGCACGTGGAGCCCAAGCATGCAACAACTTTATGCAACTTCTTGGTTCTTTCGGTAAAGTCACGTAGAATGGAAATAAAATAATAAAAAATAAAACATAAAAAAATTCTCACGACGTTTCGGCCACAACACAAGTAGCCTTCTTCAGGTGAAGGAACAGAACTGTCGGGACGACAGCGCTTCAATAACTGCTGCTAAGATTCGCAGCGTCTTTTAGGATAGGTGTGAGAGGTAAAGCGCCTTGACAAAGGAGTTTACATATCAAACAGGAGAATTTAGCATTGAAATAGCTGTGTTAAAGTGTTGGATCAGCAGGGTGTTAAATTCAGAAATTAGCATGTAACTGGGAGATTAGCATGATGTTAATGTGAGGGTTTAGCATGTGACTGGTCACGGAAATAGCTATGTTAAAGTCAAAGTTTACATCTCAACAGAGGCATTTTGTATATGGACGCTAAAGGACTGCAATTACCCAACTATCATACAATAAACCGATGTGGAAAAAAAACTAAGTATAAACTACATCAATGTCATCAATAAACTCTATATACTCTCCAATCAGCAGAACGCTTCATTGAACGCTGCTAAGATTCGCAGCGCCTTTTAGGCTAGGTGTGAGAGGTAAAGTGCCTTGACAAAGGAGTTTACATATCAAACAGGATAATTTAGCATTGAAATAGCTGTGTTAAAGTGTTGGATCAGCAGGGTGTTAAAGTCAGAAATTAGCATGTAACTGGGAGATTAGCATGATGTTAATGTGAGAGATTAGCATGCGACTGGTCACGGAAATAGCTATATTAAAGTCAAAGTTTACATATCAAGCGAGGCATTTAGTATATGGACGCTAAAGGACTGCAACTACCCAACTATCATACAATAAACCGATGTGAAAAAAAAACTAAGTATAAACTACATCAATATAATAAATGTACTCAATATATTTTTCAAAAAGTTGAGCTATAAACATAAAGTAACTAGGTATACACTACACTATATAATGAATACCATATAGTAAACGAATTAATACAACTAAAATATAACTACATCAATGTTATCAATAAACTCTATATACTCTCCCATCAGCTGAGCTACTAACAATAAGTCATTATACATTACAATGCCCTATGGCGAAAAAATGGGTGGCGGTTTTTTCCTTCTTTCAAACGTTAGCACCATGGAGAGCGACGAGCCTCGTTCAGACGGACGAGTCCATCCATGCTCGGAACGGAGGAGGGGGGAGAAACAGCCACGATGCGCTGCTCTGTCCTGTGTTGCGTTACAACCATGCCATAAACTAGACTACTATACATTGTAATGTTATACCTTCCAATCTAAACTACATTGTATAATATGGTATACACAGCCCAATGTAAGCTCTAACATTATGCATGATATTGATATGTCTCCAACTAAAATTTTCCAACATTACACGACTATTCACCATAATATACACTACCATAGACAAACCCACCCTTGAATTATACAATGCGTTACTTTACACTACCCTATACTTTAGACTGTAAAATGTTAGACTTGTAATATTACACTATGTATTATTCTACCAACCCTACTGTATACCACACTGCTGTATATTCACTATACAATTACGATACTATATATTGCCTTATGAATTATGTTAAACATCACGGACTATTTATTATTATATAACATGCTATAAACCATACCATTGACCGTCGTGTGAAAGCTATTAAGAGGCAGTGCCAGCGAATGGACTGCGGTCTGAAAGTCACCATAAAATACAATCAATTAAGAACCGAAATGGCTTATAACATCTTTCCAATGGTTACTAAGCCAGAATCCATCTTCTCGGTTGAAATTGTCTCTGTGTTTGTATATGTGGATGGCCTCATGAACGAATCTCTCATGGTAGCCGGATGGCTTGCAGAGAACGTCCGTCTTGGAGAAGTCAATGTCATGTGAGCCCACTGAATTATAACAGTGATCTGCCATGGCTGAGGTGTTCGTCCTACCATGTTTCAAGTCTGCTTTATGTTCACGGATGCGGTCCGAGATATGTCGTTTGTTTTCTCCAATGTAACTGCTACCACAGAGGCAACTTAGTTTGTAGACGCCCGGGTACTGTATGTCTGGAACCACATCTTTTACAGACGGAACCAGATCACGGATTTTATGTACTGTGTTGAATCGGACCTGGATCTAGTGTTTATTCAGGATTTTGGAGATCTTTTTTGTGACCCCCGCAATGTAGGGTAAGGTGATGGTTTTGAATGGCTCCTCAAAAGGATTCTTCTTCATTGCTGGAGTGATGGCTTTGCGGATTGTGTAGTCGGAGTAACCATTAGCCTTGAGAGCTTGGTGTACGTGCTTGAGTTCACTGGCAATGTGTTCCTGGTCGGAAATGCATTGGGCACTATGGTATAGAGTCTTGATGAGGGAGTTCTTCTGGGATGGATGGTGGTGGGAATCCGGTTTAAAGTAAGCATCCGTATGGGTAGCTTTCCTGTAGACAGAGTGGCTCATTGAACCATCAGGTCTCCTTTTAATAAGGACATACACAAAGGGTAGCTTGCCATCTTTTTCGACTTCCATGGTAAATCTGATGGCTGGGTGTATGGAATTGATGTGGTCGAGGAATTGGTCTAGAGCAGGCCGGCCATGTGGCCAGATGATAAAAGTGTCATCCACGTACCTCTTCCATAACGTCGGGCGTAGAGTGGCAGTCTGGATGGCATCAGTTTCAAATTTCTCCATGAAAACGTTGGCCCCCGTGGTGCCTCACCACAAACGTGGGGCCCGGTCAGCCGCGTCGACTGTCGTGATCGCGTACAGGTGGTGAAACTGCCACACATGAACCATGATACCTTGCTGATCTCGTGTCAAGGAGAATAAACCAGCAGCCCGTCGCTAGCAATGGGAATGATCGGTAAGGGAACACATTGGGCTCTACAGAGGCACTCCACTATTATACACCACTACTATACAGTAAACATTGGGCTCTATGGAGGCCTGTCGTTAAGGGATTACTCGTTAACATGGGGTGGTCGTTAAGAGGGGTTCTATTGTATATAACAAGTTTAAATATTTAATAAGTTAATAGAGAGTACTCAACTGAGATGGCGGAGGAGTTTGCTAAACTCACAATACAAAGACCACTGTCCCAGCCTCTGTGGTTGGACCATCTCTAGCTCCACCAACCTACCTTGATGCACCTATCTCAGGCCTATATAAGACCTTGTCTCAGCAACTTTCTCTCTCACCTGACCTGAAGACGATTGCTTGTGTTGCGATCGAAACGTCGTGATATTTTTTATTATTTTTTATCTACGTGGCTTTACCAAAGGACCCATAGAATATAATCATAAACAGGTTACGTCCTCTACATGGACCCCCCCCCCCCCCTCATTATTAATCATGAACAGGTGACGTCCTCCAAATGGACACCCCCCTCCATTGATAATAATTAGCGGGTGACATCACTCCACATGGGGGGGGGGGGCGAGGTGCCTCCTCTCCCCTCCTAAGCGTCAACTTATAAACTCACTACAAAGGCAGAACCCTCACGTAACGCGATCTCCATAACGCTATTGAGACATCTAAGTAAAAACAACGTCATGATGAACAAGGGATTATAACCTTTAAATGAAATAGGTCTGTCACCGCAGGCTTACAAATTGCACACAAATGGATGCAATGAATATCACTTCGCGGTCTGCTTTGCGCTTGCAAGTTTCAGATTTACTGCAATACACCCATGTTTGGACGGGCAAAAGGCTAGTAAACAAATAATCCCCTCGCCTGCTCCCCACCACGATATCACACGATGATATAGTACTTCCTTGTACAGTATACCCAATAAAGACCAAATCTAATCCCCATGATAGGTAAATTGATATACATAGAGCTTGCCGGCGATAGGTCTAAACCACGAACTATGAACTCGTGATATTCAAGGGTCTCCCGTATTTGGAGTTTGCATGTTCTCCCCATGGTCACGTTGGGATAATGACTGCGATGAATTTTCACATAAGCCACCTCGTTGAGCAATCATATGTGGCCAGGCTGCTTCTGGAAAAGAGCTATGTATCTCAGTGGGCCTTACCTCGTCAAATAAAAATAGGTTGCTTACAGGAGTTGAATGGATTGCCACATCACAGGGATGTGAGGAATCGCAGCATGGAGAGGGCTTTATCCAGCAGTGGATTGAGTGTTCTTGTTGAAACGTGTGTATTTAATATTTCTCTGATGTTCTTTTAGTCTCGTGCTGATCATTTGTCCTGTTTGCCCAACATAACATTTGCCACAAGTGCAGTTAATCCTGTACAAACCTTCTGTTGATAGCTTAGGTAATACATATTTTATACCAGAAGTCGAGTTCAAGAAACATAAGTACGTTTTTATTTCAACTGAAATGTATATATACATATATAAATATACATGTCCATACAACCACGTCTCAATGTCTATGTCTGGGAGAACACGCTAGTTTCTCCCTCTGTGGAGTCTCCACCACTTTTCTTTCTTCTTGTTTCCCAGCTCCTCGTCTTGGTGCTCCTTCCCTCTGTCTCCTCCTCGTTCATTCTCCTCTTCATCTTTCTCCAGCTGCCGTGTGCAGCACATGAAGCTCCAAATTGCCCAACGCCAGAAACTGTTCTTTCTCTCTCCCTTAGAAGATGGGATGTGCTTAATCTCTTTCTTCTCTTCCTGAACACTCTCTGCCCTCCAAGGTTGCTCACATCTTCCTTCCTCATTCACCACTTCCTGCTTTGTATCGTCTTCAATCGTGTCGACCTCCTTCAGCTCTACCTCATTTGCCTCTAACTCAATAGCTCCTACTTCTTTTGCGTCTACCTCTATTGCCTCTACATCATTCGCCTCTACCAAAATCGCCTCACTCTCCTCCACCTCAATATCCCCTACCTTCACTTCTACCTCAATCACCTCTACGTCATTCGCCTCTAACTCATTCGGCTCTACCTCCATAACCACCTCCTGCTTGGCCTCTCCCTCAATCTCCTCTACCTCTTTTGCCACTTCCTGGATGGCATCTACTTCATATGCCTCAACCTCATTTGCCCCTACCTGCTTTATTTCCTCCACCACGTTCTCAACTTTTGTTGCCATTTCCTGTTTGGCCTTTAGCTCATTCTTGTCTACCTCATTGATCAAGACCTGCATGGCCTTTTCTTCGATCGTGTCGACCTGAATTGCCTCGACCTGTTTCACCAATTCCTGCTTTGTATGTCTCGCAATCCCTTCTACGACATTGGCCACAACCTCTTTCACCACTTCCTGCTTAGCCACTGCATCTACCTCAATCACCGCTACCTCTACCTCACTCGCCACTTCCTTCTTGGGCTCTACATCATTCCCCTCTCCCTCAATCTCGTTTTCCTTCATCTCTTCTACTTCGCGAAATTTCATCTCAGTCCTTCGTAGCTTCCTATTCCTACGTTTCCTCTGAACACCATCCTCTCCTTCTTTCTTTGTCTCCACAACATCATCAACTTTCTTAGCCACTTCCTGTTTGGCTATTCCCTCATTCCCATCTACCTCACTTGCCTCTACCTCTTTCCCTAAGTCCTCCTTGGCATCTCTCTCAATCCCTTCTACGACATTGGCCACTACCTCTTTCACAAATTCCTGTGTGGCCACTGCATCTACCTCAATCACCGCTACCTCTACCTCATTTGCCTCTACCTCACTCGCCACTTCCTTCTTGGGTTCTCCATCATTCCCCTCTCTCTCAATCTCGTTTTCCTTCATCTCTTCTACTTCCCGAACTTTCATCTCAATCCTTCGTAGCTTCCTATTCCTACGTTTCCTCTGAACACAATCCTCTCCCTCTTTCTTTGTCTCCACAATATTCTCAACTTTCTCCGCCACTTCCTGTTTGGCCATTCCCTCATTCCGATCGACCTCATTTGGCTCTACCTCTTCTGCTAATACCTGTTTTGCATCTCTCTCAATCCCCTCTATGACATTGGCTGCTATATCTTTCACCACTTCCTGCTTGGCCACTGCTTCTACCTCAATCACCGCTACCTCTGCCTCATTCGCTAATTCCTGCTTGTCATCTCCTTCTAATACCTCTACCTTATTCAACTCTACCTCATTCATCACATCCTCCAAAGCCACTACCTCAATCATCTCTACCTCAATCGTCCCAACCTCCACCACTTCCTGCATGGGCTCTCCCTCACTCCCCTCTCTCTCAGCCACCTCTTCTTTCACTGTCTCCAGAACTTTCTTCTTGTTCTTGTGTTTATTCCTATTCCTACGTTTCCTCTGAACACCATCCTCTCCCTCTTTCTTTGTCTCCACAACATTATCAACTTTCTTAGCCACTTCCTGTTTGGCTATTCCCTTATTCCCATTTACCTCACTTGACTCTACCTCTTTCCCTAAGTTCTCCTTGGCATCTCTCTCAATCACTTCTACGACACTGGCCACTACCTCTTTCACAAATTCCTGTGTAGCCACTGCATCTACCTCAATCACCGCTACCTCTACCTCACTCGCCACTTCCTTCTTGGGCTCTCCATCATTCCCCTCTCCCTCAATCTCGTTTTCCTTCATCTCTTCTACTTCCCGCACTTTCATCTCAGTCCTTCGTAGCTTCCTATTCCTACGTTTCCTCTGAACACCATCCTCTCCCTCTTTCTTTCTCTCCACAACATTATCAACTTTCTTAGCCACTTCCTGTTTGGCTATTCCCTCATTCCCATCTACCTCACTTGCCTCTACCTCTTTCCCTAAGTCCTCCTTGGCATCTCTCTCAATCCCTTCTATGACATTGGCCACTACCTCTTTCACAAATTCCTGTGTGGCTACTGCATCTACCTCAATCACCGCTACCTCTACCTCATTTGCCTCTACCTCACTCGCCACTTCCTTCTTGAGCTCTACATCATTCCGCTCTCTCTCAATCTCGTTTATCTTCATCTCTCCCACTTCCCGAACTTTCATCTCAATCCTTCGTAGCTTCCTATTCCTATGTTTCCTCTGAACACAATCCTCTCCCTCTTTCTTTGTTTCCAAAACATTCTCAACTTTCTCCGCCACTTCCTGTTTGGCCATTCCCTCATTCCCATCGACCTCATTTGGCTCTACCTCTTCTGCTAATACCTGTTTTGCATCTCTCTCAATCCCCTCTATGACATTGGCCGCTATATCTTTCACCACTTCCTGCTTGGCCACTGCTTCTACCTCAATCACCGCTACCTCTGCCTCATTCGCTAATTCCCGCTTGCCATCTCCTTCTAACACCTCTACCTTATTCAACTCTACCTCATTCATCACATCCTCCAAAGCCACTGCCTCAATCATCTCTACCTCAATCGTCCCAACCTCCACCACTTCCTGCATGGGCTCTCCCTCACTCCCCTCTCTCTCAGCCACCTCTTCTTTCAATGTCTCCAGAACTTTCTTCTTGTTCTTGTGTTTCTTCCTATTCCTACGTTTCCTCTGAACACCATCCTCTCCCTCTATCTTTGTCTCCACAACATTATCAACTTTCTTAGCCACTTCCTGTTTGGCTATTCCCTCATTCCCATTTACCTCACTTGCCTCTACCTCTTTCCCTAAATTATCCTTGGCATCTCTCTCAATCCTTTCTACGACATTGGCCACTACCTCTTTCACAAATTCCTGTGTGGCCACTGCATCTACCTCAATCACCGCTACCTCTACCTCACTCGCCACTTCCTTCTTGGGCTCTCCATCATTCCCCTCTCCCTCAATCTCGTTTTCCTTCATCTCTTCTACTTCCCGCACTTTCATATCAGTCCTTCGTAGCTTCCTATTCCTACGTTTCCTCTGAAGACCATCCTCTCCCTCTTTCTTTGTCTCCACAACATTATCAACTTTCTTAGCCACTTCCTGTTTGGCCATTCCCTCATTCCGATCGACCTCATTTGGCTCTACCTCTTCTGCTAATACCTGTTTTGCATCTCTCTCAATCCCCTCTATGACATTGGCTGATATATCTTTCACCACTTCCTGCTTGGCCACTGCTTCTACCTCAATCACCGCTACCTCTGCCTCATTCGCTAATTCCCGCTTGCCATCTCCTTCTAACACCTCTACCTTATTCAACTCTACCTCATTCATCACATCCTCCAAAGCCACTGCCTCAATCATCTCTACCTCAATCGTCCCAACCTCCACCACTTCCGGCATGGGCTCTCCCTCACTCCCCTCTCTCTCAGCCACCTCTTCTTTCACTGTCTCCAGAACTTTCTTCTTGTTCTTGTGTTTATTCCTATTCCTACGTTTCGTCTGAACACCATCCTCTCCCTGTTTCTTTGTCTCCACAACATTATCAACTTTCTTAGCCACTTCCTGTTTGGCTATTCCCTCATTCCCATCTACCTCATTTGCTTCTACCTCTTTCCCTAAGTCCTCCTTGGCATCTCTCTCAATCCCTTCTATGACATTGGCCACTACCTCTTTCACAAATTCCTGTGTGGCTACTGCATCTACCTCAATCACCGCTACCTCTACCTCATTCGCCTCTACCTCACTCGCCACTTCCTTCTTGAGCTCTACATCATTCCGCTCTCTCTCAATCTCGTTTACCTTCATCTCTCCTACTTCCCGAACTTCCATCTCAATCCTTCGTAGCTTCCTATTCCTATGTTTCCTCTGAACACAATCCTCTCCCTCTTTCTTTGTTTCCAAAACATTCTCAACTTTCTCCGCCACTTCCTGTTTGGCCATTCCCTCATTCCCATCGACCTCATTTGGCTCTACCTCTTCTGCTAATACCTGTTTTGCATCTCTCTCAATCCCCTCTATGACATTGGCCGCTATATCTTTCACCACTTCCTGCTTGGCCACTGCTTCTACCTCATTCACCGCTACCTCTGCCTCATTCGCTAATTCCCGCTTGCCATCTCCTTCTAACACCTCTACCTTATTCAACTCTACCTCATTCATCACATCCTCCAAAGCCACTGCCTCAATCATCTCTACCTCAATCGTCCCAACCTCCACCACTTCCTGCATGGGCTCTCCCTCACTCCCCTCTCTCTCAGCCACCTCTTCTTTCACTGTCTCCAGAACTTTCTTCTTGTTCTTGTGTTTCTTCCTATTCCTACGTTTCCTCTGAACACCATCCTCTCCCTCTTTCTTTCTCTCCACAACATTATCAACTTTCTTAGCCACTTCCTGTTTGGCTATTCCCTCATTCCCATTTACCTCACTTTCCTCTACCTCTTTCCCTAAGTTCTCCTTGGCATCTCTCTCAATCCTTTCTACGACATTGGCCACTACCTCTTTCACAAATTCCTGTGTGGCCACTGCATCTACCTCAATCACCACTACCTCCACCTCACTCGCCACTTCCTTCTTGGGCTCTCCATCATTCCCCTCTCCCTCAATCTCGTTTTCCTTCATCTCTTCTACTTCCCGCACTTTCATATCAGTCCTTCGTAGCTTCCTATTCCTACGTTTCCTCTGAAGACCATCCTCTCCCTCTTTCTTTGTCTCCACAACATTATCAACTTTCTTAGCCACTTCCTGTTTGGCCATTCCCTCATTCCGATCGACTGCATTTGGCTCTACCTCTTCTGCTAATACCTGTTTTGCATCTCTCTCAATCCCCTCTATGACATTGGCCGCTATATATTTCACCACTTCCTGCTTGGCCACTGCTTCTACCTCAATCACCGCTACCTCTGCCTCCTTCGCTAATTCCCGCTTGCCATCTCCTTCTAACACCTCTACCTTATTCAACTCTACCTCATTCATCACATCCTCCAAAGCCACTGCCTCAATCATCTCTACCTCAATCGTCCCAACCTCCACCACTTCCTGCATGGGCTCTCCCTCACTCCCCTCTCTCTCAGCCACCTCTTCTTTCACTGTCTCCTCCAGAACTTTCTTCTTGTTCTTATGTTTCTTCCTACTCCCACGTTTTTTCTTCATACCATTTCTCTCCCCCACTTTCTCCATCTCTTCGATCTCGTTCTCAACCTTGTTGCTATTCTGCATTGTCTGCTTCACATCCTCATTATTGGTGCTGACTTCTGCCTGCTGCTGCTCTTCTGCCTTTTGCTGCTGCTGCTGGTGGTGGATGATGAAGCTCTTCAGCTCGGTGCTGTTCTGGAATTGCAGCAGCTCCCGCTGATATTTGGCCTGCTGCTGTGCACAATGATCCAGCAGGATCATCTCAAGCTCCAGAATCTGGCGCTTAGCTTCTAGTCTTGTGTCAACGAGGAACCTCTTTCGCTGCCCCTTCGAGCGACGGTCTGGGGAGTCACATGGGGAGGAGAGAGCAGCACCACAATTGATTCGTTAATGGGTATTTGAGTATTTCCTGTATGATAATAGGTTTTTCCCGTTTTTACTGGCAACAAAACAGGTGTTAAGATGTTAAAACACCAAACTGAAACCTTTTACAAGGAATCATGTCTGCATTAACCATGATGCTTGTGGTCAGAATGCAAACAAAAAACATACTCTGATAATATATGCATTGTCCTTGAAACTGATTGGTCCACACCAGGGACAGCTTTCTTTTGAGCCTCGTCTCAAACGGTGTTAGACCAGAGGACGCCAAAAGGCGTATTTCCTGTATGTTATTTTGGTAAAGAAACTTGGCACCATTGACAGGAATCTAACTTAACTTGAGACCGATGTAACAATGATAACACTGTAGGGAGGTCTGGAGGTTGACTCATGTGCCGGAGACACCTCCTCCTCCAAATAACTTCATTAGGATTATGGGCTGGTTGGGGAGGCCATATTAAGTTTGCGAGGTCTGGAAACTCCAGGCCAAACATAGAAAAACTTCCGTTATCTCAGAAAAAGTAAGATGGATTTATGGGCAAGCTGTGGAGGTCTGGCTAAGTTTAAAAGATGTCCATTGTTTCACAAGAGAGAACATGAATTGGATAAGAAATACACTATTAATTCTTATACACTGGTCCATTCATACAATTAGTATATTAGTGGGCTACGTTAGAAAAGATAAAGGGAGGAGAAGAGGAGGGTGCCCAAAGGGGCCAGAGAGCCAGGGGCAACCCTAATGTTTATGTTGGCTGGATAGCATGTGCTCCCGTGCATGTGAGGTTGCTCTCAACAGAAGTCATTCCTTGCACGAGAATGGCTGAAACGCTGAGTAACCACTCAGAGGTATAGTGGTTAAGCAGTGGAGACGGTATAGTGGTAAAACAGTGGAGATTTTAAAAGCAAAGTTTAAGATTTGCATTTGTCACTTCATATTGAGCCGATACATATGGCAAGTGAAATTAAGAAGACTTAAAGTGAGTTTTACAGAAAGAGAGGATACATGTGTGTCTCTTGGAGAAGGAAAGGCATTGCTCAAAACTGTGCTGCAAGGTCACGTGCCATGAATCACATGAGTTTAGAAAAAACGTGACTGTAAACCAACAAGCCTGTGAATAATTATCATGGTGAAGACACCTCTATACGTTGGATACTGAAGGAAATCCATCGTGCTACACATCGTCAAAGCCCGACAACACCTGACATTCGAGAAAGAAGTACAATTGCATCGTTCTACACATCGTCAATACCCCACCACATCTGGAAAGTCACCAGCTGCATCAAGCACCTGACTGTTGTATTGTTCGAAAGACACTGTGTGTAACGACTTTACATCTGCCGGCACTGCGGGTTTCTAAACGCCTGCCATGTCACCTTCTCAACACTAGCGTCTGAGACCGTCTGATACAGACTGAAAGCTTATTTCCTTTGTTGCACTGTTTGTCTTTTCATGATTGTCATATTGTGCACTGGGTTATGCCTTATTAACCTAAATTCTGAATTTAGCTATTCATGTATTTCTATTACAGTATCACATATTCTTTGGACCAAGTGTCAATTGCCTATTTGATGACTGGTACTCTGATTCTTTTTTTTACAAATCAGGGACTTGTTTTAATTAAAATGTGTCTGTGTGTGTGGTTGAACGGTGTAACAAATCCATGCGTTACATGTGTAGTGTTGCAGCGCCGACCTGGTCAAGGCCTATGATACAATCAGTAGGCCAGGGCTCTGGATTGTTACTCGTATTTCCGGAGTCCCTAACCCTCTGCTCACAATCATTAAGGACCTTCACGATGATGGGCAGGCCCGGATAAAGTTGCGTGCCCAGGAGTCAGAGCAATTTCCTGTTTACAGTGGGGTGCGACAGGGATCTACTCTGGCTGACACATTATTTAGCATCATCTTCGACCACATAGTTCGAGAAGTTTTTTTTATGGCTGTACCGGTAGATTTTTTAATATTTGCTACAGATACAATGGGAGGCTGATTGATGCCTGGGTGAGGTCAAGGGATGGCTCCCTACTGGTCAACCATGTTATGTACACTGATCATTTGGAAGTTGATGCTCACACTGAAAAATAGTTGGAGGTTCTGCTGCTAAGCCTGGAGCGTGTGACAAAGAGGTGGTGCCTTACCATCAGCCCCACCAAAACTAAGCACCCGCCTGAGAATTTTGTGTAATTTAATACTCCGCCCCCTCAACTACTCTTGAGTGATGGGGTAATTGTAGAGAGAAGTTTACGTACCTGGATAGTGTGCTTATGCAAAAATTCTGGTTTGGCAGCAGAGGTCTCACTCCGAATCGGTCAAGTGGCATATTTTCATCAGCTTCGTAACACTTTGGGGTATCTACCTGGTCTGTCACTCGACACAAAACGCTGGGTCTTCTTGGCCAATGATAGAATAAATGAAAAATCTGAACCAGCTTTACACTTTCAGACTGGCCTGCCTACGATCCACCCTGGGTTTAACTAGGCTGGAATGTGTGAACAGCTCACAGTGAGCTCCACTGGTGGGCAGGGCTGCATTGCCTGGGTCATGTAGCCTGCTTGCTCAGCCACCGCATCCCCAAGCAGCCTCTGTTTTTCCAGATAGAGGGGGCTAAATGGGCGTGGCACGGCCTGGAGAAGAGATGGACTGATGCAGTACAGGAGGATACGGAACTAAGTGGACTTGCCAAAGACTGGTACCACTGGTGTCAAGATCTGCCTCTATGGAGGAAGCTCGTGAAGGATGCTTATGGGAAGTTGGTGGCAGTTGCCCTCAAGCAAAAAAGGAGGGTGAGAGGAGCGACGCTCACAACAACAGACGGTGCACTGGATGACTAAAACGCAGCAAGTTGGCACAGTAGGATGCAAAGGTGGCGCGTCTGCCAGTCATCTCAGTCAGTCAACCCATCGCACTGGGGTCTGTCCCCTGATCTCCTGTCGGCAAGCCTTCGACACTTCAAGTGGCCTCGGAGTGCACCAGGCCTGGCACAAGCGCCATGGTGACGTCTCCGTCACTTAGTGGCGAATGAGGGCTGTTGTTGTTATCTGAGTCGGTTAGGGGCCTCCCCTAGGTCCACTCAGCCTCAAATAAGTATCTGATACGGTGTGTAAACATCGCCACTTGGGAGACAAAGACGGACAAGTGTGGTGCTGGCAACCCACCCCTCGTGTGCGGTGCCGGCCGTCATAGGTGCTCACTAACAGCACTTGCTCCTACAGTGTTTCAAGGCTATACACAAGATTTCTGTCTTTGTTTGTGTCTATGTGCAGTGTCTGTATGAGTGGTTGGGAGCAGTTGTGTCTGTGGGGATCGACCTGAGTTCGATTCCCATTCACAACCATCAGTGACTAATAAATAAAACCGGTCGTGTGCGTCCCCTACATCTACTCAAACTTAAAATAGTACCTCGTGCAACGTATAAACATCAAATGTGGGGAGACAAAGGCATCCGGATGCGGTGCTGACCACCCACCCCATCATAGGTGCTAACTCGCTAACAGCACTTGACTCAATAGTCTGTTAAGGCTATACGGGGATCTGTCTTTGTATACAGGTGCATGTGTCTGTGTGTATGTCTGTGTGTGGAATTACAGTACTCACTTCCCGTCGGCTTGCTCATCTCTCCACCCTGCAACAAAATCACAGCAGCGCACGTGAGACTCTAATCATATCACAGCTTACAACCACCACCACCATCATCATTACCGTCCTCATCATTAAACATTTCGAACAGACACACATTCACATATAGATGTTCTCTCAGATTAATGTTATCCTGATACAGCGCGCGTGTGGATGTACTCACGGAAGACATCGCCTTGAAGGCAGAACGAGAAGTCACGGATGGTCACGTTTTGTCAATAGATTTCGTTAACTGTGTTAATGAAGTGTTCAACCTCACGGATGTTTGTCAATGAGGTTTACCAAGTAATTTAACCGCGTTATCGATGTTCACTGACGACGTTGTCGAAGTGTGCTCGCGAATGCGATCTTTAAGCACACAGAGCGCGCGTCCACCTCCGTCTGTAATGATCGACCGTTGCTAGGGAAGTGACGTCACTTGTTAAGGTAACGAACCCCGGAAACCACGTGGTCCACTGTATCCTCCAGGCCTGATTAGTTACACGACTGTCAAATTTTTACTTTCAACTTTCGTAACTTGCAGGAATTCATATTTTTGGTTCTTTCGGTAAAGTCACGTGGATAGAAAATAACATTTTAAGTGAAGGCAAAAAACCCACGAGGTTTCGGTGGCAACACAAGCGGTCTTCATCACGTGTTGCGATCGAAACGTCGTGGGTTTTTTTCTTTTATTTTAATTTATTTTTATTGTTATTATTTTCTATCTACGTGACTTTACCTGAAAGAACCAAGAATATAGTAAGGATTGTACCCTGGTCGCCACGGATGAAGAGGCCGAGCGGGCTCGGTTCAACTGTTGCCAGGTACCTCCACCACTCAGCTCGCAGCACACACACACACAGTGTCCACTATGTAAAAATCAGGCTAAACTAAACCTTTCTAGAAGTTACTAAAATAATGCTATAAAAACAATGCAACAGTGATCATAAGAAATGTGATTGAAAGTTAACAATAGCGACATATATAACATATTACTAAACCTAGCATCCTTCGCTAGCTGTTTGAGTCAATCCATAATAGCAGGAGTAACAATTATGTATGTTGATTAACTGCGAATAACCCAATCAATAACAGATATCCATTGTAATTTACATCAATACATGTAAATTACAATGGATCGGATCTGCTTACAAGCGACGACGTCACATTTATCCCCCGTCTACGTCTATTAAAGACCGAAACAGGGGAAGGATTTCACCACAACTCTGGCTGTCACCTGACGAGGCGGGTTGTTGTTGTAGTTACAGGCGAAACGTCACGGTACTTGAATTGTAAATGTTGTGGGTTTACTCTCCAACTCACCGATGTGCTGAAATAGTCACTAATTGGCATGTTTTGTTTACGTGACAAACTTGACTAAGATTTACGCGATCTAACCCAAACAAACAAAAACACCCTCTAATAATTAAATATTTGTATTAATTCCACGAATGGACCTTGGCCTGGGACTGTGCGGATTGAGAAGTTATGGATGCAGCTTCTGTTTGTGCTGCCATCAGAATGACCAACAAATAAATAAATAATACGCACGGATTGGTGACTACAGTACTAGACCCCCAGTGCTTTTATATTTAAAAGTGTATGTGCTTTGTGGTTGCTTTATTGCGCATGTTGTTCATACTGTGTAACACTTGTTTGAACGCAGGTGATGGGGTTGTCCATGTTGGGTGTCATTACAGGCAAAAACAAGCAGCAGTACGAAGACCAGGACGCCGTGGCCGACCATGAGGACGGAAATTGGCCTCGCCCGGTCACAACGTACGACAGCAGTACAGGTTTCCCTCCACACATGCACACACCTACGAGTTTCCCACTACAGAGACGAAGATCCCCCATATAGCCTTAACAGACTGTTGTGGCAAGTGCTGTTCGCAAGCACCAATGAAGGTCGGCATGGTATACCAGGGGGTAGGTGGCCAACACCACACCCGGCCGCCTTTGTCTCCCAAGTTGTGACGTATTACACACACCGCTCCAGGTATTCATTTGAGGTTGAATCGACCCAGGACCAGTTCAGATAAATTATCGTTATTGGTGTTGGCCATGAGCGGGACTCCAACTCGGATGTTTGCGGGGTTCGGAGCGTAGCGTACTATCCACTGCGTCACTGCTACCCTCACATAACGCACACAGAAACAACACACACACACAGGGACCCACACGCACGGACACACAGGGGCCTGCTCAACATTGAAATGTGCAGCCCTTGTGTGGCGGCCTGCGTTGAATTTGGGCGTTCATCTCGTCACCCATACAAAAGGTCTCGACACAATCAATGGCAGTCCCCCTTGCCTTGCCTGGCACGCACATCGGGCCAGTCACCCCACGCACAGCGCACACAACGTGCGCGTCGCGTATGCCAAATCAAGAGTCGTCCCCGAGTGTCCGGCAAATTGGACCGACTATCCCGGGCCCCGCGCTTCGGGGGAGGCCCCACGTGTAGACATCAGTGTCACATGTAATGCTTCCGGTTTAGTTTGAAGGCATCGGGAGGGGGCCCACGCACCCCCTATGGACGGCCCTGGTCAAAGCACACGGCAGCGCGGAGCACGCGCGTCACGCGCACGGGCCACGTGCGTCACGGGTACGTGACATCTACAAGGCAAGCACCTGCATCGCGTGGTCATCACTTGTAAGGCATGCCCTTTGTGCATGGGACGTGCGTAGTGTGTGCAACACGTGGCACATGTATGTCACACATGCGCATCGCAATGTGATGTCATGTGTACGTGGACATTTGAATTGCATGTAGCTGTCTGGTGGGCAGGACGGATCTACGCGTGGGCAAGTAAGGGGGTGGCTGAGTAAGACTGATACGGAGACACGTCAAACCACACACTCACCACACACTCACCGGCACACTCACACACACCATATTCACCGCACACTCGCTTACCGGCACACTCGCACACTGGCACTCACTGCACACTCACACACCGCACACTCACCACGCACTCACTTACCGGCACACTGACTGCACA
The DNA here is from genome assembly GCF_048934315.1 of Petromyzon marinus. Classification (NCBI taxonomy): domain Eukaryota; kingdom Metazoa; phylum Chordata; class Hyperoartia; order Petromyzontiformes; family Petromyzontidae; genus Petromyzon; species Petromyzon marinus. The sequence goes on along the minus strand of NW_027423677.1, from coordinate 1,424,998 downwards.
TTCACACACACTCACCGCACACTCACTTACCAACACTCTGACTGCACATTCACACACACCGCACTCACACCGCATTCACACACACTCACACCGCACTCATTCACTCACACACACTCACACAAATTTACGCACACTCACCGCACACTCGCACACAATCACACTCACCGGTACACTCGTGTGCAAGCACACTAGTGAGCTTCCACGAAATGTGCTGCACATTAGTGAGGCCACACACCAGCAGGTTTACACATCAGTGAGCTTACACACTAGTGTGCACACACACAGTCGTAAGCTTACAGATTAGATAGCGTACACACCAGCTCACCGGTGAGGTGAGCTACACACTGGTGAGTTAACACACCCACCTGTTTACGTGCGCAAAGCTCTTAACCCTAAACCTAACATATCCCAAATGTCATGGCTAAAGTTATTTTACACACGCACGTGCATACACACGCACGTGCATGCATGCATGCGCATATGAAGGCACTCATGCACACATACGTGCACACAAACACATGTGCACGCACATGTTTAAACATATACAATTCCATGGCGTTGGACTTGAGACTCCCAGAAGTGGAATCAGGACTCCTGAGTGTGCGATATAGCTCAGTGGGCCTTACTTGGTAAAATTGAAATAATTAATTTAGTTTCAGGATGTAGGGTTCTGAAGATATTTCATCTTTCAGTCCTTTCTGACCGTTTGAGTGTGGGTGAGTGAGTGACAACTACTTATGCATTTTGTTATTACAAATACAAGCATTTCCAGCTATTGACATGAAATGTATTAACTCTGGAAGATGATGGTGATACAGGTGGTGGGTAGCGGTAGTGTAGCGTTTAGCACGCTGCGCTACGAACCCGGCGACCCGAGTTAAATTCTCGCTCATGCCCAACGCAGGTAACGACTCTCTGAACCGGTCATGGGCCTCCCCTAGGTCGACTCAGCCTCAAATGAGTACTTGGTGTGGTGTAAACATCACTACTGGGGAGACAAAGGCGGCTGGGCGTGGTGTTGGCCACCCACCCCTCGTGTGCCATGCTGGCCTTCACAGGTACTCGCTAACAGCACTTGCACCAACAGTCTATTCGGGCTATACGTGGAGTCTTTGCTTTGTGGTGATGATACAGATGGTGATTGATTATACAGATGGTTAGGATGATGATAATGATACATTTGGTGATGATGGTGGTGATGATGGTAATATTAAGACACACTAATATAAAATGTAATCATTAAAGCACAATATATAACATTTGTAATTTCTGTTGAAATCATGTGCTTATAATGGTCACGTGTATTTGTACGTGGTTGTGCATGAATGCACGTGTTTTTTATTTTCTGTATTAGGTGCTTGACGACAGCACTTGGCCCAACAGTCTATATTGGTTGTACAGGAAATCTTTGTGTTTTGATTTACGAATGTTCCATTCACGAAATTTAGTGAAAACGAAATTGACAAATTAAGGATACTTTTCGACTTACGAAATAGAATTTCAGCGGAAACAATATATCACATGGCACGCGCCATGAGATCATCAAGCAAGAAGCTGTCATCCATCCACGACAGTGTCACGGTATCCCCATAGTGCAAAAGTAACGCCTCGTCACCTCTCCAGTCACTCCAACATGCAGATCTTTTGGTGAGTTCCTTGAAGATGTTAATTATTTTTGTTTTAAATTGATTATTATTCAACCTTTTGTAATATTTGTTCCTTATTATTTTTTGCATTGTGAAATATTGGTGTTTATTTTGGGTTTATAGTAGAAATGACTGTCTGAAACACATCGCAAGTTTTTCGTATTCAATTAAGGGGAAAAGCCATTCCGATTTACGATATTTTGTTTTACGTGCGTTTTTCGAAGAAGGCATCCCTTTCGTAAGTAGAGGCATACGTGGACAGGAATCCATTGCCAACCGCTAATTTACCAACCACGAGATTTTAGTAAACACGGATTGACTACTGGACACCTGTTTACTAACCACGAGCATCTCGCTTTGAGTATTCCCGAGTCGCGCCGAGTCGTGAAATCAAAACAACACGATGTACCTTATGGGGGGGGGGGGGGTTTGTATTTGTTCTTGTATTTGTACGAGCTGTTGTTTGTTTATGTTACCGATCTTTACGGGCAGCATTAGTGCAGCGGGTTAGCGAGCTGCACTATGAAGCCATAAATCCTGGTTTAATTCCTGCTCGTGGCCAACACCAGTGGCAATTATCTGAACCATTCCTGGACCTACCCTCGGCCTAAAATGAGTACTTGGTGCATTGTGAAAACATCAGCACTGGCAGAGACAAACCCCATATGCTGTGCTGGCCTGCATAAGTGCTCATAACGGCACTTACCCCAACAGTCTGTTACATGGGGGGGATCTTAGTCTTTGCGTGTAAGTGAGAGTTTGTGGACTTTGCATGTTCTTCCCCTGTTGTGCACGCGTTTTCTCAAGGTTCTCAGCTTTCAAAAAAGAACAACCAATTCTAACAGTGAGATTTTACTTGCAAATAACTTAAACAGGGATTACACACCGTGGCAACATCGCCCCCTTCTGTGAAAGCTGGACAGGACCCTCCTGCAAAAGAGTGAGACTTCCCTGAATAAACAAATGTAGCACGGTAATCTTTGAAATAATAAAAAAAAACTTCACCCCTAGAGTGGACAAGGTAGCGAGGGTGATTCTAGCAAGCGAGGCCGCTGTACTCGGACGGAACGGACGACGGCTCCCAGCCGACCTCTTCGCCTTTGTCGATCTTGTCATCGTTGGAGGCCGGTCTCAGCTCTGCGAGGATCGCCTCAAACGTGGGGCGCTCTAACGGCGCGTAGCTCCAGCAGTGGTGCATCACCTTGCGGCTGTGGGGCGAGGGGAGGGTGCGGTGAGGGTGCGAGGAAGGTGAATTGCGCACAAGCTCGGACTGCGCTTTCACCCCTTCCAGTGCGCGTTCGTTCTCAGAATGGTTGAATGAGTGCCGATGATGTTAATGACGTCACGGAGGGGGATGAAGGGGGTCAGGTGGCGAGGGGGGTGAGTAGGTAGAGGGTCATGAAGGCATACAATATCTACAGTATGGATTCACACAGCGGCGTCTAAATGCCACTGCATCTCCATACGTAGTGCAGAAACACTGGTCATGTTTATCTTGTAGAGAGAGAAGAAGTCTGTGGGTCTCCACAGTGAAAGAAAAAAGTATTTGATCCGCTGCTGATTTTGTACGTTTGCCCACTGACAAAGAAATGATCAGTCTATAATTTTAGTGGTAGGTTGATTTGAACAGTGAGAGAAAGAATAACAACAACAAAATCCAGAAAAACGCATGTCAAAAATGTTGTAAATTTATTTGCATTTTAATGAGGGAAATAAGTATTTGACCCCTCTGCAAAACATGACTTAGTACTTGGTGGCAAAACCCTTGTTGGCAATCACAGAGGTCAAACGTTTCTTGTAGTTGGCCACCAGGTTTGCACACATCTCAGGAGGGATTTTGTCCCACTCCTCTTTGCAGATCTTCTCCAAGTCATTAAGGTTTCGAGGCTGACGTTTGGCAACTCGAACCTTCAGCTCCCTCCACAGATTTTCTATGGGATTAAGGTCTGGAGACTGGCTAGGCCACTCCAGGACCTTAATGTGCTTCTTCTTGAGCCACTCCTTTGTTGCCTTGGCCGTGTGTTTTTGGTTATTGTCATGCTGGAATACCCATCCACGACCCATTTTCAATGCCCTGGCTGAGGGAAGGAGGTTCTCACCCAAGATTTGACGGTACATGGCCCCGTCCATCGTCCCTTTGATGCGGTGAAGTTGTCCTGTCCCCTTAGCAGAAAAACACCCCCAAAGCATAATGTTTCCACCTCCATGCTTGACGGTGGGGATGGTGTTCTTGGGGTCATAGGCATTATTCCTCCTCCTCCAAACACGGCGAGTTGAGTTGATGCCAAAGAGCTCCATTTTGGTCTCATCTGACCACAACACTTTCACCCAGTTGTCCTCTGAATCATTCAGATGTTCATTGGCAGGGAAAAAAGTATTTGATCCCCTGCTGATTTTGTACGTTTGCCCACTGACAAAGAAATGATCAGTCTATATTTTTAATGGTAGGTTTATTTGAACAGTGAGAGACAGAATAACAACAAAAAAATACCGAAAAATGCATGTCAAAAATGTTATAAATTGATTTGCATTTTATTGAGGGAAATAAGTATTTGACCCCCTCTCAATCAGAAAGATTTCTGGCTCCCAGGTGTCTTTTATACAGGTAACGAGCCGAGGTTAGGAGCACACTCTTAAAAGGAGTGCTCCTAATCTCAGCTTGTTACCTGTATAAAAGACACCTGTCCACAGAAGCAATCAATCAGATTCCAAACTCTCCACCATGGCCAAGACCAAAGAGCTCTCCAAGGATGTCAGGGACAAGATTGTAGACCTACACAAGGCTGGAATGGGCTACAAGACCATTTCCAAGCAGCTTGGTGAGAAGGTGACAACAGTTAGTGCGATTATTCGCAAATGGAAGAAACACAAAAGAACTGTCAATCTCCCTTGGCCTGGGGCTCCATGCAAGATCTCACCTCGTGGAGTTGCAATGATCATGAGAACAGTGAGGAATCAGCCCAGAACTACACGGGAGGCTCTTGTCAATGATCTCAAGGCAGCTGGGACCATAGTCACCAAGAAAACAATTGGAATACACTACGCCGTGAAGGACTGAAATCCTGCAGCGCCCGCAAGGTTCCCCTGCTCAAGAAAGCACATATACATGCCGGTCTGAAGTTTGCCAATAAACATCTGAATGGTTCAGAGGACAACTGGGTGAAAGTGTTGTGGTCAGATGCAAATCAATTTATAACATTTTTGACATGCATTTTTCGGTATTTTTGTTGTTGTTATTCTGTCTCTCACTGTTCAAATAAACCTACCATTAAAAATATAGACTGATCATTTCTTTGTCAGTGGGCAAACGTACAAAATCAGCAGGGGATCAAATACTTTTTTTCCCTGCCAATGAACATCTGAATGATTCAGAGGACAACTGGGTGAAAGTGTTGTGGTCAGATGAGACCAAAATGGAGCTCTTTGGCATCAACTCAACTCGCCGTGTTTGGAGGAGGAGGAATGCTGCCTATGACCCCAAGAACACCATCCCCACCGTCAAACATGGAGGTGGAAATATGCTTTTGGGGTGTTTTCCTGCTAAGGGGACAGGACAACTTCACCCCATCAAAGGGACGATGGACGGGGCCATGTACCATCAAATCTTGGGTGTGAACCTCCTTCCCTCAGCCAGGGCATTGAAAATGGATCGTGGATGGGTATTCCAGCATGACAATGACCCAAAACACACGGCCAAGGCAACAAAGGAGTGGCTCAAGAAGAAGCACATTAAGGACCTGGAGTAGCCTAGCCAGTCTCCAGACCTTAATCCTATAGAAAATCTGTGGAGGGAGCTGAAGGTTCGAGTTGCCAAACGTCAGCCTCGAAACCTTAATGACTTGGAGAAGATCTGCAAAGAGGAGTGGGACAAAATCCCTCCTGAGATGTGTGCAAACCTGGTGGCCAACTACAAGAAACGTCTGACCTCTGTGATTGCCAACAAGGGTTTTGCCACCAAGGGTTTTGCCACCAAGTGCAGAGGGGTCAAATACTTATTTCCCTCATTATAATGCAAATCAATTCATAACATTTTTGACATGCATTTTTCTGGATTTTTTTGTTGTTATTCTGTCTCTCACTGTTCAAATAAAACTACCATTAAAAATATAGACTGATCATTTTTTTGTCAGTGGGCAAACGAACAAAATCAGCAGGGGATCAAATACTTTTTTCCCTCACTGTATATGTGCTTTCTTGAGCAGGGGGACCTTGCGTGCGCTGCAGGATTTCAGTCCTTCACGGCGTAGTGTGTTACCAATTGTTTTCTTGGTGACTATGGTCCCAGCTGCCTTGAGATCATTGACAAGATCCTCCCGTGTAGTTCTGGGCTGATTCCTCACCGTTCTCATGATCATTGCAACTCCACGAGGTGAGATCTTGCATGGAGCCCCAGGCCGAGGGAGATTGACAGTTCTTTTGTGTTTCTTCCATGATGCGCACCAACTGTTGTCACCTTCTCTCCAAGCTGCTTGGCAATGGTCTTGTAGCCCATTCCAGCCTTGTGTAGGTCTACAATCTTGTCCCTGACATCCTTGGAGAGCTCTTTGGTCTTGGCCATGGTGAAGAGTTTGGAATCTGATTGATTGCTTCTATGGACAGGTGTCTTTTATACAGGTAGCAAGCTGAGATTAGGAGCACTCACTTTAAGAGTGTGCTCCTAATCTCAGCTCGTTACCTGTACAAAAGACACCTGGGAGCCAGAATTCTTTCTGATTGAGAGGGGGTCAAATACTTATTTCCCTCATTAAAATGCAAATCAATTTATAACATTTTTGACATGCGTTTTTCTGGATTTTTGTTGTTATTCTGTCTCTCACTGTTCAAATAAACCTACCATTAAAATCATAGACTGATCATTTCTTTGTCAGTGGGCAAACATACAAAATCAGCAGGGGATCGAATACTTTTTTCCCTCATTGTATGTGAGGAGTCTGTGGGTCGCAACAGCACGTACGGCTGGAAGTAGGACATTCCAGACTAAGAGGGTTCATAATGGCCATGTCAACGAGACTGAACCAGCCAGCACAACTCACTGCCAATAACACATCACGTAATTCACCCTTAAGCAATTGTTCAATCAATTAATTGAATCACTACAATTAAAATCAAAGAATATCCCATAACAAACACTTCGCACTCTCCTCGTCAGCTACCTGCATCCACAATAGAAACGCATCAGTCCAGCAGTGGATAAAACCTGGTGTGGGAGGTATGGGGGGGCGGCTTACACTTGCGGTGGACAGCAGGGGGGTGGCTGCATGCAGTAGCCATCGCAGATCAAGCGGTAGAACTTGTCATCGACTGCCATGCGCCAGGGTAATGGGCCTCTCCTACACCCACACACATCACACATCCAGCGGCACGCACGTCACACCGAGGAGCACGCACGTCTCACACCGAGCAGGTTGCACAGGGCTCCTTTATCAAGACAAACGTGGAGCAGATTACAACTACAACTCTTCTACGCCTGTCACAATGCCCCCCTCTCCCCCCCCCCCCCCAGTTTATGTGGGGGCGCGGGCCTCACTCCCCCCTTCGCGTCAGCCCCCCCTAATAAATGGTCCGGTTGCATTGTGAATGCACCACTCGAATGACGTGCAGTCCCGTGGCGCACTGTAACGGGCTCGTGATTTACTCACTAAAATTTAATGTAAAAAAAACGATCCCAAGACATTATTTAAAATAAAGTATGGCCATCGTGTGTCAGCATCACAGGCGAAAATTGGCATGTAAAAAAAAACTTCACTGCGACTCACTCAATTGGGATTGCTCGCAGCAAACAGCACTTGAACTGCTTACAGGTTAGGTGCTGAATAACCGTGTGTCACACATAGAACAGTTGCCACTGAGGGTGCCCTTTTCAAATGCTTGAGATGAGATGTGATTATCGCGTGTAAATGTACACACTAAAATAACGAAAAAATTATAAGCGAACTATTATCGTTTCAGGTGGCAGGGTGGTGCAGCGGTGATCTTTGACCCTCACAACAAGAAGGGCCTTGGTTAATTTTCCGACTGGCACTTTGCGGAGTTTTCTACGTTCTCACCTTTGTTCTGTATGGGTTATCCAGTTTGCTCACATAGCTAGAAAACACACAATCACAATGTAACTGGGTATTGGCCAAGCATCCCAATGCTAAAGTTACCTGCAAATTACTTCATTGGGATGACACTCGGCAGCAGAGCCGGATGATGGCATTGCTGGGGCCCTATGCCATTGTCAAGCTTAAGAGGCCCCTTCTATGAATGCCTGTATATTTTTGTCAGCAGAATGAAAATAACTGCTTTGGAGAGTCTTTTTTTCTCACCGATCTTTATTTATTAAACAATTATGTTAAAACTCTAAACCTCGTGTCCATTTCTTGTTTCGTATTTAGAGACCCCCCCCTCTCTTAATGCGAGGCCCTAAGCTGTAAGTGTAGCCGGTGTGAGCTCGCCTGTGATGAATCACACGTATAATTGTGCACTCTTATTTTCTATGGGTGGCCAGGAGAAATTATTATTTAAGTGAATGCAATGGTGATCAGGGGATTGGATCCAGAGCCCCACGTAGACAGTAGAGTACAAGGGAACGCCCACAGTACAGATTTGAGCTGACCTCCGGATTGAGAAATTGAACTGTTTTGTGACGTGGAGGGTGTTTCTGAACGCTATTGTGACCGACCCGTCCCGATGGGAGGAGAGAGGACAGGGTGGACCGGCTGCATGAGCTTACTCTCCGGCACTGCACAGCACAACATCGCCTCCCTACTGCAATAATACTCGGCAGGACCCTCCTGAAAATAAAAGTCTTCGGAATCAGTGAGGCCTGTCCTTGGGAGGACAGGCGTAGTCTTGGTCGTCACAAGCGAACATTTGTTTCTCCACATTAATTTGTATCCCCGGGTTACCATCAGGGCTGGGCGCTGCAAGCTTAGCTTCTGAGATCTGATGAGACTGGTAGCCGTTTTTTAAAAGGTAATTTCGGCACGTGGAGCCCAAGCATGCAACAACTCTATGCAACTTCTTGGTTCTTTTGGTAAAGTCACGTAGAATGGAAATAAAATAAAACATAATAAAAAATTAAATTCTCAAGACGTTTCGGCCACAACACAAGTAGCCTTCTTCAGGTGAAGGAACAGAACTGTAGGACGACAGCGCTTCAATAACTGCTGCTAAGATTCGAAGCGTCTTTTAAGCTAGGTGGGAGAGGTAAAGCGCCTTGACAAAGGAGTTTACATATCAAACAGGATAATTTAGCATTGAAATAGCTATGTTAAAGTGTTGGATCAGCAGGGTGTTAAAGTCAGAAATTAGCATGTAACTGGGAGATTAGCATGATATTAATGTGAGGGATTAGCATGCGACTGGTCACGGAAATACACATCAGCAGAGGCATTTAGTATATGGACGCTAAAGGACTGCAACTACCCAACTATTATACAATAAAACCGATGTGAACAAAAACTAAGTATAAACAACATCAATATAATAAATGTACTCAATATGTTCTTCAATAAGTTGAGCTATAAACATAAAGTAACTAGGTATACATTACACTATATAATGAATACCATATAGTAAACGAATTAATAAAACTAAAATATAAACTACATCAATGTTATCAATAAACTCTATATACTCTCCAATCAGCTGAGCTACTAACAATAAGTCATTATACATTACAATGCCATGTGGCGAAAAAAAGGGTGGCGGTTTTTTCCTTCTTTCCAACGTTAGCACCACGGAGAGCGACGAGCCTCGTTCAGACGGACGAGTCCATCCATGCTCGGAACGGAGGAGGGGGGAGAAACTGCCACGATGCGCTGCTCTGTCCTGTGTTGCGTTACAACCATGCCATAAACTAGACTACTATACATTGTAACGTTATACCTTCCAATCTAAACTACAATTACGATACTATATATTGCCTTATGAATTATGTTAAACATTACAATGTTATACTATTTTGTATTATTATATAACATGCTATAAACCATACCATTGATCGTCGTGTGAAGAGGCAGTGCCAGCGAATGGACTGCGGTCTGAAAGTCACCATAAAATACAAGCCGGATGGCTTGCAGAGAACCTCCGTCTTGGAGAAGTCAATGTCATGTGAGCCCACTGAATTATAACAGTGATCTGCCACGGCTAAGGTGTTCGTCCTACAGTGTTTCAAGTCTGCTTTATGTTCACGGATGCGGTCTGAGATATGTCGTTTGTTTTCTCCAATGTAACTGCTACCACAGAGGCAACTTAGTTTGTAGACGCCTGGGTACTGTATGTCTGGAACCACATCTTTTACAGACGGAACCAGATCACGGATTTTATGTACTGTGTTGAATCGGACCTGGATCTTGTGTTTATTCAGGATTTTGGAGATCTTATTTGTGACCCCCGCAATGTAGGGTAAGGTGATGGTTTTGAATGGCTCCTCAAGAGGATCCTTCTTCATGGCTGGAGTGATGGCTTTGCGGATTGTGTAGTCGGAGTAACCATTAGCCTTGAGAGCTTGGTGTACATGCTTGAGTTCACTGGCAATCTGTTCCTGGTCGAAAATGCATTGGGCTCTATGGTATAGAGTCTTGATGAGGGAGTTCTTCTGGGATGGATGGTGGTGGTAATCCGGTTTTAAGTATGCATCCGTATGGGTAGCTTTACTGTAGACAGAGTGGCTCATTGAACCATCAGGTCTCCTTTTTATTAGGACATAAAAAAGAGTAGCTTGCCATCTTTTTCGACTTCCATGGTAAATCTGATGGCTGGGTATATGGAATTGATGTGGTCGAGGAATTGGTCTAGAGCAGGCCGGCCATGTGGCCAGATGACAAAAGTGTCATCCACGTACCTCTTCCACAACGTCGGGCGTCGAGTGGCAGTCTGGATGGCGTCAGTTTCAAATTTCTCCATGAAAACGTTGGCTACAACCGGAGATAGGGGGGAGCCCATTGGGGTGCCCTCAGTTTGTTCGTAGAAAGTTCTATTCCAGGTGAAGTATGTGTTGGTTAAGCAGTGTCTCACCAGGGGGGGTACATCAGTATGCAGTCCTTGATGAACCAAGTCTTCAGTGATTGCGATGGTGTCAGGTATCGGAACTTTGGTGAATAAGGAAACCACATGAATACTGACAAGCAAGTCGTCTGGAGACAGGGAAATGCCCTTGACCACACGTCACTCTGCACCTTGTAGAGCCCATGGAACATGCTTTCTGGAGACATGACCGCATGGCCACAAGCACAACAACAATACGTTCAGTAAATTCAGTTCAGGGCGATGCTTCGCAATTCGTCATACTTTTTTTGCAGGAGGCCACATTCATTTGGCCAAATTAGCGTCATCTAGCCCTCCACTACCCTGAAGGGTTAAATGTGTAATGATATCATGGGATGTCACTGTGTAGTGCCAAGTGTAGTACCGGCCCTAGAAGGACTCGGTCAGCGCTGATTGATCAGCTGGATGGCATCACGCTTGGCGTGCAGTGCCAGCCCGACAGGATAGGGTGTGGGAATGCCGGCCGTAGGAAAGGGGTTACTAAAGGCCATGGCACTCTGGTTGACCCGAGAGGACACGTGACCGGCTAATCCTACAAAGGGGCCCCAAGTGGGGGCTAGGGGTGGTCACGTGGTCGGGGTCCAGATCCTGCTGCTCGAGGATTCTAGAAGGTGGTTGTGGCCAAGGGCGGAGCCGGCCACGCCACAGAGAATATAAGCCGGGTCCCCCAGAGGCACCGGCGTTGTTGTTCATCTTGAAGAAACCTTTGTCTACGTCTACGTTCTACCAAGTCTCCAACACGTGGACCTGGACCCGAGCTGTGGTCCCGGTCTGTCGTAGCTAGTCATGTTGTAATTAGTGTAGTTAGCCTGGTGGTCACCACCACAGGTTATTCTGGGCCAGAGTTACCCCGTGTACCACATGGTGGGGGGGGGGGGAAGGCGATTTGTGAAATTGCCCCATATTTTAAACTGTCGGCAGAGCAGAGAGATTGAATCCAATAACCGACCTCTGGATTGCAAGTCCAGGGTGGGAGAGCCATTGCACCACCGTGTGTGGCAGCACCCCCACTCTTTTTTTCTTAGGGGCTGTGCAAAATAAAATAAAAACATTGAGTACAATTAAAGTGATGGGCCTTCTATCCCGATGATGGTGATGACATTGGCGATACTGATAATGATGCTGATGATGCTAAGTAAGGTGAAGGACTCACATTGCCCTTCACCACGTAGTTGGGGTCAGTCTGGACGTCCCGTGCCAGCCCAAAGTCGCAAATCTTGGCAATGTGTCCATGCGTTACCAGCAATTTCCTCGCAGCCAGGTCGAGGTGGATGCACTAAAAAAAAGAAAAAAAATCCCTGTGTGGCCTTCACCAAACTTGGGGCAACTTCTGTGAAGGTCGGCCACGGTACACGACGGGGTGGGTGTCCAGCACCACGCTCGGCCGCCTTTGTCTCCCCAGTGTAGATGTTTACACACCGCACCAGGTACTCATTTGAGACTGAGTTCACCTGGGGAGGCCCAAGACCGGTTCAGATAATTGTCACTGGTGTTGGCCGTGAGCGGGAATCGAACTCTGGCCGTTGGGTTCGTAGCACAGTGAACTAACCACTGAGCGACCACTCGCCACCCAGACAGCCATATTAAGGGCAACAAAGACGTGCACCACAGACACAGTCACATACAAAGACACAGTTAAACACGCACAGTCACAGAGACACAGTTAAACATACTCTTTGGTTCTTTCGGTTAAGTAACATAGGTATAAAATAAAACAAATCACGACGTTTCGGGCGCTAAACCCTGTTTGTTTGGTATGCTTCTCTCTCTGTGTCCCCTGTTGTATATGTGTTAGTTCCCCCCTACTTGTGTGTCTGTATATACATCTGGGGTTATGTGTTTCCTCTCTCTTGTAAATTTAGCTCTTCTGTACCTGATGATGGCTGCTTGTGTTGCAACCGAAACGTCGTACGCTATTATGTTATTTTATTATTTCTTATTTATACGTGACTTTACCGAAAAAAAACAAAGAGTAATTCCTGCAGTCACGAAAGCTTTGAATCAAGTCTGTAGTGCCTCTTGTTAAACAGTGCTTCAGTTAAACAGGAAAATTAATAAATCCAGCAGGCATGACTTGAAAAGTAACAAATTTACATTTTGGGTAGCACTCTAAATCGTCTGGTAAATCGTTTCGCCAATTATAATTTCTGCGTTTATCTGCACGTGTCTTGTGTACCCCCAGTGGAGGAATACGTGCGCAGCTTGCTGGACAACCCTGAGTTGATTGACCGTCTGGCACTGGCCTCGGAGCAGGTGAGACTCCATATGCGTGCATCAGCTCTGCCCCCCCCATCATATTTATGGTGCGGGCCTGTACCCTTGTCCGACCCCTCACTTCCACGTTGCATCCAGCTGCCTCACTGAAGAAAGGGACACTTGCCTTGCGCTGAGTACGACGTTTCGCTGGTTGTAATTGCCAGGGAACGATATACTCGATTTGTAAGTGTTGTGGGTTTACTCTCCAATACACTGGCGTGCTGCAGTAGTAACTAATTGACACGTTTTGTTTTACGTAACAAACCTTATTAATTGGCTGTACCGGGTTAACTACACACATTTACGCGCTGTTACCCAAAAAAACATTATTATGGATAATATTGGTCGCAAAAGAATACGTGTTAAACAGCTCCCTTTTAGAACGTCTCATCCTCACCAGCAATGGTCAATCAATCAAATAAATCGGTTTAACACGTAGGCTTTCGCGACCAATATTATTCATAATAAAGGTTTTTGGGTTAGATCGCGTTATTTATAAATGTCTCGTAACCCTCCACCACCTGACACGGCCAATCAGCAAAAAAAGTGTCACGTTGACAAAAGACAAATAATTCACTACTTTAGCCCACCGGTGTGTTGAAGAGTGAATCCACAACATTTACAGTTTGAGTACTCAATTGGATTCACTCTTCAACACACCGGTGGGCTAAAGTAGTGAATTATTTGTCTTTTGTCAACGTGACACTTTTTTTGCTGATTGGCCGTGTCGGGTGGTGGAGGGTTACGACACATTTATAAATAACGCGATCTAACCCAAAAACCTTTATTATGAATCAAATAAATCCTAGATTTATAACGTGGCATATTTAGCAAAAAGCAGAGACGGAAGGGTGAAACTCTAGAGGTAGCTCTATGATATCCGCTTTTGTGGAACGTTCTCTAACACGGATGGCCGTACTGCTCTGAGATAAATCAGACTGGATCCTTCGTCTCGTTACGTGATGGCGGTTGCAAAATTGTTGTTGACGCGTGCATGTGCCGTGCGTGTGCTGTGTACGTGTGCAGGATGTGGTGGAGTCCCGGGTAATCTTCCCCGAACATCTCCCGCTGTCCCAGCTGCAGCAAGGTGTGCGCTCCGGCCGGTTTGTCCAGGGAACCTTCCTTGCGAGTCGTGAGAATTACCTGGAGGGGACTCTGAGGGTGCGAGGGGACGGTGAGAGTGATAAAGAGGTACACGTTTCACAGGCCTGCGTCTGGAAGGAACAATGCTGTTCGATCGTATCTGTGTGAGTTTTAAAAACAAATTTATAATGAAGCAGTGGCATAGCGTTCTTGGCATGAGCAGTAGCTCTTAACCTTTACTGCAAGGCTGCAGTAAAGGTTAAGAGCTGGGCTAAAATATTTGTATTTTGAACGTCTTTTGCACCCTACGTAGGTGTCGTAGCCTGGCTCCTGCCCCCCCGGCCTGTGGGTCCTGGTGCAGTTGCACTGCCTGCACACTCGATAGCTACGCCACCACAACCACAGTATATACGTTAATTGTGACTACTTTAACAATAAGGTTTTTCCCTTTTTTCTGGCAACAAAACTGAAACCTTTTACAAGGAATCATGTGTGCATTAACCACAATACTTGTGGTCAAAATGCAAACAAAAAACACATTATGATAATATATGCATTGTCTTTGAGACTGATTGGTCCACACCAGGGACGGCTTTCTTTTGAGCCTCGACCCAATTTGTGCGAGACCAGAGGACGCCAAAAGGCGTACGCATATATTGCAAATATTATCAGTGTGTTTTTCTTTGCATTTTCACCACAAGTATTGTGGTTAATGCACACATGATTCCTTGTAAAAGGTTTCAGTTTTGTTGCCAGAAAAAAGGGGAAAAACCCTATTATATTTTGGTACTGGCAAAGGAGGTCTAATGATGGTTGTGACTACTTTGTTAACAAAATGAATGGTCTATTTCCACCTCCAAAATGTAACGTTAAATAACAATTAGGTACATTGGCCCTTTGTTGGGAAAAAAAACCCAGTCCAGAAATTGCCCTGCTTGAACATATGTTACTGAAAAACATTGGTTTCAGAAGATTCATGGGCTCATAGTCCTACATTTTTAATTGTTTATTCGTGGTATTAAAACTCTTGTACAGTAAAACCTTGGATTGCGAGCATAATTCGTTCCGGAAACGTGTTTGTAATCCAAAGCACTCGTATATCAAAGCACTCGTATATCAGTTGTGATCACGTGATGCTCGGCAGTACAAAGCTGCTCGTATTGCAAGACCCTCGCTCGTTTTTGTCAAATTAATATTCATTAAAAATGTTGCTCGTCTTGTAAAACACTCGCAGACCAAGTTGCTCGCAATCCAAGGTTTTACTGTATATGCTGCTCTCTAACTGCACTTGGCCCAGCGGTCTGTTAAGGCTATAGGGGGGATCTTTTTTGTCTCCGTGCAGGTGTTGATCCAGGGGCTGCAGCATTTAAACCGCGCGATGCACGACGACATCGTGTGCGTGGAGATGTTCCCCGAGGAGCGCTGGGTTGCCCCCTCCTCGCTGGTCCTGCACGATGAGGGCGTCGCAGGGGACGTTGCAGAAGAGAATGAGGAGGATGTGGTGAGTGGAGCGTCAACACTGCCGAACCAAAATCAAACCCAGACACCTGCAGTGTGCGTGTCTCTCTCCCCGTGGTCGTATGGATTTTTCTCCAGGTCCTCCGGCTTTTCCCTCCACAGTTACAATCTGACATGCACTTAGAGTATTTGGCTGCTATCAATTTCAAATGTGATAAGATACTTCATTGAACGATCATTTGTGGCCAGGTCACTTAAAAAGAGCTATATAGCTCTCAGGGTCCTTACCTGGTAAAGTTGTTTAGTTTATAGTTTTTAAATAGTTTTAATATAGTTTAAACAAAGAATAACAACAAAGACTCAACCACTTCAAGAGAGACCTTAAACATAATTAACACCGTGTGACCAGACAACAATCCACATTAGAGATGCTGTTAGCTTGATTTTGCGTTTATTAAATGACTTTACATTACATTACTTCAAAATCAAGTCAGGAGTGCTAATCATTTCGTACTATTTTTGTATGTACGTAGGGGTTATTTGACCATACTTCGGTGCGGGTTGGTGAAGGGGGGGGGGGCATAGATCAGGAGCATAGAAGGACAGGACAACAGTTCATTTTGCTGTACTGCGCTCTGCTGCCTGCCATTTTGGCGCAGAGCCTATACCACCTGTTATGCATATCCAGGCTCAACACGGCATCGTTTCCACGGTCTGAGCTCCTTTTTAATGTTTATTTTAATTAACTTAATTAGAACTCAAGAGATCAGGACACGTATCATTTGTGAGAGTGACCTGGGTCACAGGGTGGCCTCTATATTGAAAACTAATTTCTTTAGAACTGCTTTTTGTATTTAGATTGTTGTCCTTGCCACGCACCTCTTTTTAGCATGGTTGGCTGTGTACGGTGTGAAATAAGTTCTACATGCATACATACCACAGTGACAAAATGCAAAACATAATAAAGTACAGCAATGAAGTTAATTGAAATTGGTACAAAAACAACCGTGGTTTATGAAAAGTCGACAATATTTCACAAAAATAAACAAGAGTTAGATATTGAATCGCATGTAGTGCAAGTTGGCTTGGGCAGATTATTTATAGACTGATCATTGCACAGTTATACTTATAAAAACGTTACGTAAACATTAAACACATATAGGGTGACTGATGTGCTAAGCAGGTAAGAGAAAATGTCAATCACAATTGCAAGTGAAATCATAAAGAATCAAAGAGATTAAGCATCAAATTGTGAATTAAATGGGAGGGTAACCTTTGTTGTAGATAATATTGGTCGCAAAAGCCTACGCGTTTTTTTTTAAACGTGTGGTATCTGATGGGCGTGTTCTGGTTGATTCTATCAATCGCCAGAACTGTTTTAACTTATCAATATTTACGGAGGACTCCTCACTGTGATCTTTTGTCATTTTAACAAAGCGTCAGTCTCATTATTGACATTGATGAGACACAGCATGAAACCACATCCGCAGGTTAAGCGCTATTGTTTTGGATTGCTCCTTCCCCTTCAAGCCAAATTGTATTGTGTTATGCAGTGAGCTGGTGAAAAAATAGTTATTTCATTATTTCAGTGTGTGAGAGAGACGCTACTGTGGTGAGTGCTCATTTGAGTTTGCGTTGTCATCTCCCGGTGCTATCCCAGCTGCTGCTGTTGCTGTCGTCGCTCTTGCTTAGATTACGCAACACGATGTTTGTCCTTTGTTTTGGTCTCCAGCTGAAAGCCGAAAGTGGGAAGATGCGTCGGCCCACTGGCAAAGTGGTCGGCATCATCAAGCGGAACTCGAGGCTGCTGTGCGGCATGCTCATACCCAGCCCAATCAAGGAGGTGGGCTGATCTGCATGTGTGTGTGTACGTGTGGGGAGCGGTGATGTAGCGGTTAGCGCGCTGCGCTACGAATCCTGGGACCCGAGTTGGATTATTTTTATCGCTCATAACCAATAAACAGCGGCAAATGTCTGAACCTGTCTTGGGCCCTTCCCTAGGTCGACTCGGCCATAAATTAGTATCTGATGTGGCATGTAAACATCAGCGCTGTGGAGACAAATGCGGTCGGGCATGGTGCTGGCCGTACCCACCCCGTCGTTTGCCGTACCAGCTTGAATAGGTGTGTGCTGACGGCACTCGCCCAAACAGTTTGTTGAATGCCTTACTGGGGGCTCTTTGTGCGTGTTGCAGGCCACCCGCCACCTGTTCACGCCCGCGGACCGCCACATGCCACGAGTGCGGGTGGAGACAAGACAAGCAGCGTCCCTGCAGGCCCACCGCATCGTGGTGGCCATCGATGGCTGGCTGCGACACTCCCGCTACCCGAACGTACGACTGCACCGTGACGCCCCGCACGCCGTGACACCTCACCTGTCCGTCCCGTGGTCGGCATCGTCGGGCTCATCCTTCTGTCACTTGACGCGCGGCCACGCGGCTCTGTATGCAATACAGCCGTCGAACCCAAAACACGAACGGTGACACGGTGAATTGGAAGTCAGGGTGGATGAGCTGGCACCACTGTGATTTTTTTGTTTGAAAGCATGGCAAACTCACCTGTGATTCAACCTAGGTTATTAAGGTGTTGTAAGTTGATAGTCTCAGCCCAGTCACCAATAACTGCACCAAAAACGATATTAAATTTGGTCGTGCACTTCGATTGTTTAATTTCCATCTCTGAGAAAACTACTGCGTTTGACTGCCATGTGATGAACATTACTTTGATTGGCAGAGTGGTTGGAAAAGCACTGCCCCCCTACAATTTGGACCGCATTTCACTTCATTGGATCTTAGAAGTAACTCTGTTATGTCTGCTCCTGTGGGTCGTCCTTGACCACGAAGGGTGGTATATATTACTTGTCTTGTGTGATACCATTAACACAATGAGAAAAAAAATTGGTGAAAAGCTAAATATATTGTTAAGATGTATTATTTGGGTTGTATCTTTGTTTAAACAGATGCCGGTTAATATTCTACATCATGAACGTTAGGTACAAGGTTGGCATTGTGGTTGTGCTTTTCATACCTATTTGCCACTGCACAACCGAGCGGCACCATGGCTGGCACGGTTTTGTAGGCTGCAGGTTGTTTATCCACTGCAAAAGCGGATCCATGCCATGGACGGTCAATGCTTTGAACAATTCTAGGCACATGCAAATGACGCTGTGGTGCCAGGTCCCCTTTTTGTACCGACTGCCGTCACACAATTAACGTGTCGCTAGCCCCGCCCCTGGCCCTGCTCGGCTTCCGGATAGATTTGGATGCCTTGTGGGGCCAGCATATCACGGTTTGGTTCTGGTTCGACACGGCAAAAAGCCAGTGGGTGACCACAGACACCTCGAGAGCTCTGCGCTGTCTGGGTTCCAATGTACCAGTGGAAAAGGGATACCGGTGACGATTGGCCACGTATGTGCATATGCATGTTGAACTTCTTCCGTACCATACGTAGACAACCGTGCTAATCGTCGGTGTGCTTGTGCAGGGCCATTTTGTGCGCTCTCTGGGCGAATGTGGGGATAAGGAGACGGAGACAGAGGTGCTGCTGCTGGAGCACGACGTGCCACACCAGCCCTTCAGCCAGGCCGTACTTGCATGCCTGCCCCCTCCCACGTTCAGCATCACAGCAGAGGTACGCATGAGACGTGTGACGATATGTCAATTCATCGATTGAGTTCAATTCTTACGCCTGCGGTGTGTTGGTGTGCTTGGTCGTGCATGTGAGAATCCTTTACTTCAATGTTCTTTATTACAAGGCCCACGGGCCACTGGTGGCCCCTGGGTGGCCTTTGGTGTGGCCCATGACGTGTGGCCCCCGACGTATAGGCCCCCGACAATAGACAAATGCGAAAACACCCCCCATCATCATCATCGTGCTGTCAAACCTCAACAGTTTCAAGATGTTTGGCCTGCGTAGAATACCTTCTAGAGGGCCTCTTTGGAGCTGTCCCTCCAGTCGAGGTCCTTCCACTGCACTGGCATGAACGAGAAGCCACGGGGCTCTACACCTTTACCGCAGACCGTATATAGAAAAGCCGTCGACCTGAAAGAAAGTCGATGGCTCGGACACATCATCGTAAGAAGAGAGGAAATTCACATCGGAGGAAGGAAGGCAACGGACTTATGGAAGCACCAGGGCGGAGACCCAAGAGGCAGGCCTCGAGAGATGCGGATCAAAGTGGTGAGCCAGGATGTGGAGGACTCTGCAGTGGCCGTGGAGATGGTCCAGTACAGAAATGAATGGAGCAAGGGGACTACAGACTTTTCTCTTATAACGCTGTACTTGCGTTCCTGAAGAACACCGAATTGTGGAAAAATCGCATAATTAATAATATAGGGTAAAGGACAGTCCGCAAATACGTGAGATGCGTACGCAGGCTTAACAAAGACTTTGGGTACGTGAGTAGCATCTAGAAGCATCCAGCATCATCCCGCTGTGTGATGCTACACCGAGGCAACCGTACAACCGCTTATTCTGCCTCGCACAACGCAGTTCTGTTCACTCGATCGCCTTTTATCCAATTCACATCCATGTTATGAAAAAAATGTGTTCCCTAATGCATTCATCGCATTATATCTAATTCACGATATGAAAACACGCAGAGTCATAGGAGAACGGACTGTACTTTCAAAATATTCAGTCGCCTATTGAGAAGATAGAACGCCATTAGAATGAAGTTGGTTTACCCATGTATGGCTCACCCTGTGTTTTGGTTGTTGGAAGGCAGCGTTTTGTTGAACCTGGTGCTGTGTGTGTCCCGTACAAGGACCAGGCTGGCAGGGAGGACCTCCGTGCATTGTCCATCTGCAGCGTGGATCCTCCAGGCTGCACAGACATCGACGATGCCCTACACTGCAAACCGCTCGACAATGGGAACACCGAGGTATTCATTTGGTGGTGGTAATCGTGGTCACGGTCGCGGTAATTCGTGCCTATTCCTTTCATGGTTTTGTCAATGCTAGCGGAGATGACAAGGGGAGTTTAGTGGCACAATGATAAGTGCACTGCACATTCATCCTGTCAAGCTGGTTTAGATTCCCAGTCATGGCTAACACCGGTACAGAGTGATATCTAAAAAAACTGCCCAAGTTCTCCCCTTCACCACCTGCATTGACCATCGTAATAAAGCAAGGTCAAATGACAATCGCGACCCATTACGGCATGGAGAAGCCCTCATCCTGCAGTGGATTGACAAAGGGGTGGACAATATTCCTGTTTTTAAGTTTCCAAACATTGTTGCCTTAGTGCCCGTATTCTTGGTCTCTGCTCAGCTCAGGACTGACTTCAACATGGCTCGGTTCTGGCTTGATCTGCTCCGTTGCCTCCAAAGAAGCATGAGTGGCTCAGCTGTGCCTTGGCTCACGCTCAGCTCACGGAAATTCTGAGCGTGGCTGGGAGCATGCAGAGATATACGAGGAGGCACAAGGGACACAGAGGCTCAGGGCTGGAACCATGCTTAGAGGCAGCTCTGGTTTTAAGCGTTGCTTTGATGTGGCTTATTGAGAATTAGAATATTTATACTGGAGGAATCCGATGAGCTATAAAGCTATTTTTCACATGTCCAGTAGAGGCGGGTAAGAACGTTATAACAACAAACAGTACAAAAACATAATAGTAGTGCAAAGTACAAGAAAGATAAACAAATAACCCAAACACAAACAAATACAACGAAACCATCCCCATCCTACCAGGCAAAGCCCACTGAGGTATTGATTTATTTTTGATTAGTGAACTAGCCACAAATGAATAGCTCAACAAAGTGGCCCATCATTTGGACATTTATAGCAGCCAAAATAATAGAAATAATCTCAATGCATGTTGCGCGAGAGCCAAGCCTGAGCCAAGCCATGGCTAAGACCCCACTGGCCTAAGTGTCCACGTCACTGGCCGAATGCCTGGTTCACAATGAATGCACCAGGTAGTAATGGATGTGCATTTCATTTCATATTATTGTGCTTTGGTTGGAGTGGCTATGGTGGAGGTTATGCATGCATGTGGAGTGAGCGACTTCCGACAGACGTCTAGTAGAAGGCTTCTTATTTATTAAAAGCACACAGGGCGATACACTTTGTAATGCGGCTACACCTAGGCTGTACAAGCACGCAGCCCATCTCCATCCTGCGTAGCTACGCTGGCTGGTTGACGAGCGTAGCGGCGGAGACAGAGCTGCTCTTGCAGAAGAACCAGCCACGTGGTCGAAGACGAAGAGATGACGACGGTAGCGACGCAACCAGGACCCAGACCCCACGCTAACAGCTCCGAAGCTCTGATTCGGTGCTCTTTATATCTGCCTGGAGTGGCCAAGCTCCACCTCTGGCCACGCCCCCTTTCTAGAACCTTCTAGGCCCTTCGGGATGGTTCCCGGAGCTTCTCGACTGACTCCGCCGTTGACCTTTACCCCAGATACGCCCCTTCATAATAAGACGTTATGTAATGCAGCTATAACCTTAATTACCCTTACAGGCCGGCAGGTATCACCCTGTCATTACACATCCATGCATGTGAGGGTGGTGACGGTGTATTAATGTGTGTTCTAGGTTGGGGTACACATCGCCGATGTGAGCTACTTTATCCGGCCGGGGAATGCCTTGGATGAGGAGGCATCTCTGCGTGGTACCACAGTTTACCTGTGTGAGAAGGTAAGATGTGGATTTCTTCTTGCCACAATATCAAGTGTTTTACGACCCGCCGATTTCATCCTTTCATTCTTAACTTTACGACATGATGTAAAATATTATGATGTAACGATCATCGCGGTACCAGTTTCCCCACGACTGTAATTGTATTTGACATTTTCACCACATTTTTTTGCGTGCTTTTCAGTACTTCCCGTGTGAATAACGATAACTTAAAAATGAATTAGAATTAAAAAATGTGCAACAACAATGCTGAATATCTCTCATGATGTTTTAAACGAGGTGATTTTTGCGGATTTCTTATCATATGATGTACCGTGACATCATGAGCGGCAGGCTATCGGCGCAGTGGTAACACTCGTGCCTTGCAGCAAGGAGACGCTGGGTTTGATTACTCAACTCTTGTGCCTTTTTGCTTGCAGTTTTGTTTGTTCTCCCCCCTGTTAGTGAATGGGTTTCCTCTGGATTCATCAGATTTCCTGTAAATAA
The DNA here is from genome assembly GCF_048934315.1 of Petromyzon marinus. Taxonomy (NCBI): domain Eukaryota; kingdom Metazoa; phylum Chordata; class Hyperoartia; order Petromyzontiformes; family Petromyzontidae; genus Petromyzon; species Petromyzon marinus. Next base: position 1,402,399 of record NW_027423677.1, on the reverse strand, counting down.
AACCCATACAATCTTAACTGGCATTCACGAAAACATCTCCTTGCTGAACACTTACCTGCAGGTGACTTAATCATGTGTGGGTTTGCTTGCAAAACACTCGTTGAGTTGGTGCATATGTATTTGACAGATTGTGTTTATTGACAGAGAAGTGGTTGCGTTTATATGTTTGTACGCCTGCAGAGGATTGATATGGTGCCAGAGTTATTGAGCTCAAACCTGTGTTCCTTGAGATTTAACGTCGACCGGTGAGATGCACCAACAACTGTTAACTCGCGAGTGCGCACATTGCAACCCATACTCAGCAGCTAACGTGCATTGTTGCCAGGTGCACATGTAATCCCATGATGCGTGGCACTGTTAAAGTGTCATTGTACAGATCCACACAAGCATGTGTACATACATAAGCAGCCAAACCAGGATGGCACAATGGTAACACGTGTCTCACAGCAAGAATGGCCTAGGATTGATGCCCGACTTGGTTGCCTTTCCATGTAGATTTTGTATGTTCTCCCCCTATTTAGCATGGGTTGACTCCAGGTTATCAGGTTTCCTCTCATCGCTAACATAAACGTGTTATGACTACTATGATCCTTAAACAAGAAAAGCCTCACTGAATCTCATAACTTCGGGAAGGTACTGCAAAGCTTTTGCAGTCGAACAATGGTTGCTACATATATATTCCAGTTGAGTAATTTGTAACAACCCAAACCGGTATTTGGCCAAACATCCCGCTGCTGAAAGAATGACTCGACTACCAAAAACTTGGCAAGACCCTCCAGAAAAAGAGTCTCGAGACTTTGCGAGGCTTTCCTGAGTGAACACCTGGAACCACTTCAATGTCGACGACTCCGCCACTCGACGGTGAATGGCGACGGTGCATGTGCTGTGCGCGTGCAGGCTGGCGTTCTCGTGCATATGGGAGATGACTCGAAAGGCTGAGATCATGAGCACACGTTTTACCAAGAGCATCATCAATTCCAAGGTGATTCCCCCCCCCCCCACAGACGTTCAGTTTTTGTAAAACTCTCGTTTGCTTTCACGTTTATTGTATCGGTGCCTTGCTATGTTAGTGCAGTTGAGGTTTCCGGATGGCTGAGAGGTCAGAGCGTTGAGCTTGCACCTCTGGGTTCACAAGTGTAGCGAGATGAACCGGGTTCACAAGTGGTAGTATGTATGTTGAACTTTTTTCGCACCGTACGTAGCCAACTGTGCTAATCGGAGGTGCGAGGTAGGACATCAAAGTAGTGAGTTGATGGTCTCTGTCCAGTCAACAATCACTGCACAAAACACAGGTTTTTTTTAGGTTAGATCGTGTAAATATGTAAATGTGTCATTAAACCCACCCCCACCCGACACAGCCAACTAATAAGGGTTGTCACGTGAACAGAACATGCCAAATCGTCACGAGTACAGCACACCGGTGTGTTGTACCAGTGACGAATTGGCCACGTTCTGTTTATGTGACAACCCTTACTAGTCGGCTGTGTCGGGTGGTGGCGGGTTTAACGACACATTTATGTATTTACACAATCTAACCCAAACAACCTGTATTTTTTTTCAGATGATATTGGTCACGAAAGCCTACGTGTTAAACTCACTGCACAAAAGACCACCAAATTACATTGCACTAAATTTGGATAAATTCCAGCTTTGAGAATTAAAAAAATATAAATTTTACTGTCTTTGGGTGAGCGTAACCCTCAGTGGTCATCGGGAGCCACGTAGACATCTGTTGAGTTCTGGCTTGGGCTTGGATCAGGCGTGGGCATTGTGTAATTGCGAGGACCCCATGGTTCACCCGTGGTGTGTTCATCGTATCCCCGCAGGCGTCTCTGACGTACGCAGAGGCTCAGCTAATGATGGACGACGCCGGGCGGAAGGACCCGGTCACCAGCAGCTTGCGTGGCCTCAACTCCCTGGCCAAGATCCTCAAGCAGAGGCGCATTCAGAACGGGTAACTCATTGTCAAGATCCTCATCCCCTCCACCGCCTCTGGAGCGCTGAGCAGTATTAATGGGTGCACCACATTTAGTCGATCGGCAGGTCGCCTGTGGCGTGGTAAAGTGTGGTTACTCCCGTGTCTTCTAAGACATCCGGCCAGCGTGGAAGAGTAGGCTAAAATACATTGAGAGGGACTGTAAAAGGGTGTATCTCTAGAGGGGCCCCCTCTTATGGGAGCACCCTTCTTCCAGCAGTGGCTTGAGCAAGCAATTGCAAGGCTGCACCTGTAGCTTTTTTTGACCCAATGATGCATGAGGCTTGGGTGAATATCATGCACAAACAAGTGTTACAGGATTCATACTCTTTGTTTTTTTTTCAGTAAAGTCACGTAGGTAAAACTATAAAATAAAATAACAACTAAATTAAATCACGACGTTTTGGGCGCAACACAAGCGTCCTTCTTCAGGTGGGACAACCACAGCCAGAAACAATTGCTGGAGTGGGCAAAAAAGGGCTGTTGTAACAAGAGGCTATATAGGTAAGAGAGTGGGTGGGAGCAAGGGAGGAGAGATAGAGAGGGGGGGTGTGGGGTAGGGGAAGTGGGGTGCTGCTAGAGGGATTAAAGGGGCGAGCACGGCAAAATGCCAGGGGGGGGGGGAGTGAGCGGGGCTGGGAGTGGGAGGCTGAAGAAGCTGGAGATGCGGAAATGAAGGCAACAATAAAGAAGTTAAGGTTTTACCTGGTTAATAACATCCTTCTAGATTGGAGTGTTACAGGCTGCTGCGGGGCTACATTGTGGGCAATAGAGGACAATGCAGTGACATAAATTGTTTTACTCTACTTAATGCTCCTATGTCTGTGCTCCCCCACCTTTGCCAACGCGTACTGACCACCACGGTTAAGTACGGTAAAACCACCCCACGACCCGCATGACATGGGGCGGCCCTCATCCAGCAGTGGATTGACTTAACGAGCTGTGCATGTTCAACTCAAATATCTGAGTTTGTGAAGTGTCTTATATTAAGATTCTGTGTTGTTTTGGCTGGACATGATAATCGCTCATGTCCCTTCTCCACCCGTAGGGCATTGACTCTGGCATCCCCTGAGGTCCGATTCCACATGGACAGCGAAACCCACGACCCGATCGACCTGCAGACCAAGGAACTCAAGTGAGTCTCGTCAACAAGACACCTCCCATGACTGCAATCCGACTGTTGTGCAGATCTCTCTATCAGAATCAAAATACATATTTCTACTGGAAGAATCCGATGAGCTATAAAGCTCTTTTTTCACAGATGTCCAGTTGGGGCAGGTCACAACGTTACAACAACAAACAATACAAGCACACGTTAGGATTGCAAAGTATTGGAAAGGTAAACAAATAACTTAAACAAATATACAAATAAAACTAAACTATTTTTATCTTACCAAGTAAAACCCTGACCACAAATGATAGCTGAACAAAGTGGCTTATCACGTAGGAAATTTATTATCAGCAAAATAATCTAAGATAAAGATTCTTGACCCTTGTGGTTGATGTGTTGTGGTGGCGGAAACTGGTGCGTGTACACAGGGAGACCAACTCGATGGTGGAGGAGTTCATGTTGCTCGCCAACATCTCCGTAGCGGAGCGCATCGTAGGCGAATTCCCCGAGTGTGCGCTGCTCCGACGCCACCCGGCGCCTCCGCCTTCCAACTACGACATCTTGGTGAAGGCGGCGAAATCAAAGGTAGAGTTAGAACCCCTTTTAACGACCACCCTTGTTAACTAATCGCTTAACAACGGGCCTCCATAGAGCTCAATGTGTAGGGTTAACCGACCATTTCTCTGTTAACGACGGGCTGTTGTAGGTACAGTAAATATAAATTAATGCCACGTAGAAGGGAAACATTAAAATAATACAAATATAAAACGATAAAATTCTCACGACGTTTCGACTGCAACACAAGCAATCATCATCAGCTGTGAAAACCACAACAAGAAAATTTGAAAAAAGTGCCAGTTATTTTTAACGTTAGCACCACGGAGAGAGATTTGACAGTTTGTTCAGATGGACGAGTCCATCTATGTTCAGAAAAGAGGAGGGGGGGGACGAAAAATAATGGATGCCTTCTGAAAGCCACCTTAAGCGTGATCAATCAATTAAGACCTGAAATGGTTTATCAAATCTCTCTCCGTGGTGCTAACGTTAAAATAACCGCCACTTTTTTCACATTTTCTTGTTGTGGTTTTCACACCTGATGATGATTACTTGTGTTGCAGTCGAAACGTCATGAGAATTTTATTGTTTTATATTTTTATTATTTTGTTGTTTCCCTTCTACGTGAATTTACCGAAATAACCAAGAATATGAATCCCTGCAGTCACGAAAGCTTTAAATCAAAATGAATTAATGCATTTATTAACAGTGTTTATTTTAATATGATGTGTTTATAATGTTAGTATCTTTATGTATTAATATCCATTGTTTAAATATTATAAAGTACGTTTTTTGGGTGAACAAGGGAAACTTTTGATGCTATCGGAACGAATTAAGCTTTTAACACATATTTCCTATACTCGCTTAATGACCAAATCCTTTAATGCTCGTGTTCGTGGAACCAATTACCGTCTTTAAGAGGGGTTCTACTGTCTCTAGATTGCTGTTAACCTTCCTTCAATATCATCATCCTCGCAAGGAATTCAGAGGTCGCCGGGTGGCTCAAATTTTAGTTTGAGGTCTTTTGGTTTAACCGGGTGAGAACTCAAGAGACCATAATAGTCTCATTTGCAAGGGTCACCTGGGTCACCCTATGACCCAGAGATTACAGCTGGACCCTGGCTTCAAAATCCAGCAGCCGCATTGAACATACTGTGTTATCAAGTGTAGGGAGTTGAAGGACTTGGCTCGTTTCCCAGCTACTCCACAGAAATAAGCATCAAAAAACCATCACGATAAATGTAGTACTGTATTTAATTTTAGATAAATTCCAGCACTGAAATGTTGAAATATCAGGTCGACTTATTGTGATGAACTTTATGCTCAAAATGGGTGGGAATGTGCTACCCCCTACTGTGAAGCAGAGGTGTCTTGAAACGATGTCAGTATTGGCCTGAGCGAGCAGTTGCAGGGCTGCACCTTTTACCTTTATCTTGAGATGTAGCCGTATAGTTTCCACTCGCCCTTAGAGGCAGAACAACTCAAAAGGTGTGGCGAACCACAGACAACGCTGGAAGGCAGCCAGGCACTGTGCCAGATGTAGATTAATCCACTTGCTGTACTGCCTTCTCCTGGCAAGTCAGGTTATGGAAACCTGAATGCCTACAGGAAGTGCGCTGAATAACGTTTTCTTTCCAATACACCACAACCCTTGCTGCTTCCCCAGCACTGAACTACAAGCCACGTGCGGGATAGTCACCTCACAAACGCCGGTGTGCCCGATTTTTTTGCGCAGAACATCGAGATCCAGGTGGACTCGGCTAAGGCGTTGGCCGAGTCCCTGGACCGCACGGCGGTGCCGGGAGCGCCACCATACCTCAACACTCTGCTGCGCATCCTGGCCACGCGCTGCATGATGCAGGCCATCTACTTCTGCTCCGGCATGGAGCCCGACACCCACCACTACGGGCTCGCCACCGCCATCTACACCCACTTCACGTCGCCCATTCGACGGTGACGTGCTCTGGCGTCAGGCACACGCGTGAAATCGACCTTCGCGATTATTGAGGAGACTGTTGTTGTCTTGGTGTGGTCTGGGATTGTGCTGCCTTTCCCAAGTTTAGGAATTTATTTATTAATTGATGTACTTATGCAATGTTAACTTGTCATTATGGCACACCTCCGATTAGCACGATTGGCTACGTACGGTGCGAATGAAGTTCAACATACAACTTGTATATCTTTTTTCTATTATTTACTATTAGTGATTTGTTTACCTTTCCTATTCTTAGCACTCCTATCATCTACCTACTGGACGTCTGTCAAAAAGAGCTTTTATCGCGGATCGGATTTCTCCAGGATAAAGATTCAGATTTTGACTTATTTTTCTAAAAGGTCCTATAAACGGGAAGTTTGGCCAATTCCTTAAATGGTTGTTTGGCTTGTGTTGGAGAAAAACTAGAGGATCCGGAGAACACCAACGCCTACAAGGAGGGTGACTGTGTTCCACGTGCAGAATCAAGAATCCATTGCCGTGTTGCAGCGGCGGCCAAAAGTGAATTGCAATTCTGCCATGGATCGCTAACGATTTTGTTGTGGATCTTAAATAAGAACACAGATATGAGCAGGCAGCAATTTGCGTTACATCTGATGACAAATAAAAAAAATCCTCAACAAAGAATTAAATTCATACATTAACAAAGATAATTTCCACCAGCAGATGGTGCTAGAACGTGGTATGTCCAGAGTACAGTATTCTATCACAACGTTAAATCCATCTGAGTCATTGTTTGCGTAGCTTTCTGGTGGATCGTGAAACCCGCTGAGATCCACCAGAATGAATCGCGGTGCTTGGTGGATTAATACCGCTGCTCCGTTGGCATCTCGTGGCCATACCGCAGCCTGTATCTACTGTAAATGTAATCTTCATATTAAATAGAGGCTACAACAAATGTGAATATTGTTGTTGTTGTCTCCCTGTACCGTTACAGATACTCGGATGTGATTGTGCACCGGCTGCTGGCCGTGTGCGTGGGCGCCGACCCCACGTACCCGGCGCTCACCGACAAGCAGAAGCAGCAGCAGCTCTGCAACAACCTCAACTACCGCCACAAGATGGCGCAGTACGCCCAACGCTCGTCTGTAGCTTTCCACACGCAGGTGGGAGGCGGAAGTGTGGGCCACGTGGAGCTTGCACGGCGTGTGCTTAGGCACCTGATAATGCGTCCATTCGTCTCTTGAAAACCATTTTTAAGGTCACGAAAGCAGGCATCGTATTGTGCGTGTAGTAAGAATCAATTGTTTTCTATTCGCACGCTTACGTGTGGTGGTGCCGTGGCTGTACTGGTTGGCTACACTTGACATTGCTTTTCAGCATTCTTCTGTGTTTGCTGAAAAACCTGGTCACTTGGTACATTTGCCCATGATGTGACAACTTTATTTGATTGGCTCTGTCAGGTGATGGAGGATTATAGTTAATACAATTGACATTGTACCTTCACGATTGAACTCAAAATAATCCCCATGACATGATGCCAAGAGCGCAACTGGAATTAATTAGCGGGGGGATGCAGAAAAATACCTTAAATTTTGTTAAGTAATTATGGGCTTGGTAAGTGATGCGCGTGTGTCTGCTCTTGGCCACGTAGCGGTGATTAACGGCTGATGTTGTTGTGGTCTCTGTTGTTCTTCAAGAGCAAGGGAGTGGTGAGCGAAGAGGGCTTCGTGCTGTTTGTGCGCAAGAACGCCGTGGTGGTGCTCATTCCCAAGTACGGCTTGGAGGGGACGGTTTTCTTTGACTCCAAATATCTCAAGCTCAACGTTACCTTCGACGAGGAGGTAGGGCATGTGTTCACTTAACCGGGAGGCATTGGCATTCCCGAACGGCTGAATTCTGCATTTAAACCCAGGACTGGCTTAATGCACTGGGACCCAAGCCCACTGACCATCTCTCTACGATTAGGTTTCTATCAGACACACAGACACTTGGTTTAAAGTGGAAGAACGCAGTGAGATACGAAGCTCCGTTTTTTTGCCATTTGGCAGTGTGGACTATTACAGAGGAAGTTACACCGGTGGATACATTAGAGCCGGATGGCTCACAGGGCTATACCAAAATAAACTGAAACTGAATTTAATGATGTAAATGCGTTTCAATTATAAAACGGTCACAATTAAATATGCTTTGGAAATAACTGCCATGACGGAGCCCGTATTGTCACGGAGAGGACATCACATTAAAAATACAGTAAAATCCCTCAGATCCGGAAGAATTATAGAGAAAATCTAATGCTTTCTGTAAACAATGAGAAACTCAAAGGGCAGAAAAGTACTTGTAGAATAAAAACAAATGAGGGAAATAGTAGTTGATGCAAAAAGTGATCTCTAGATGGCAAAAAGCACATGTGTGACCAGTGGATCCGGTCCTTTCCAGCATGCCTTGCATGCCGCATTACATTGTGACTCTGCGTGGATAATGCACACAGCCTAATTTGGACCAGAAGCTCAAAAGGGCTTCTCATGCCTGGTTTTCAGCTCGCGGTGAGGTGGCCCAAGCGGTATTGCATTCGCTGTGTGTTGTGGAGGTTTGCGTTTCAAACTCGGTGGCCACTCCGGTTAATACTGTGGTGTGTATTAAGCGTAAAATATTTACAGGCTATCCGCTTTAACAGTGTACTTTAAAAGATCCTGTAACGTTATTCGTGTGCCAGCATCATGGTCCAAGGTTGGCAAATTACATGCAAATTACTTATTTGGGGAGCACATATCAATCGTTCGCCTCCTTTTACAAAGACGTAGCAGTGACCTTGAATGCAAACGTTTTGAGAATCAGTGAGGCTTTTCTGAGTGACCCATGTAATAGTATGAATAATAACGTTGGGTTTACGTCAATCCGTGCTTGTGTGCAGGGCACTTGGCAGAGAGCAGTCAGCGGTAGTGTAGCGGTTAGCGCTCTGCGCTACGATCCCGCCGACTTGGGTTCGATTCCTTCGCACGGTCAACACCAGTGATGATTATCTGAACCGGTCCTGGGCCTCGCCTAGGTTGACTCGGAACTCAATTGAATGCCTGGTGCGGTGTGTAAACATCGCCACTGGGGAGACAAAGGCGGCCGGGCATGGCGCCGGCGACCCACCCCCTTGTGTGCCGTGCCGGCCTTCATCTGTGCTCCTCGCCAACAGCACTTGCCCCAACAGTCTGTTAAGGCTACATTGGAGATATGTCTTTGTGTTTTGTGTAGGGCCCCACGCTGTGCGTGGAGGGCATCGCGCTGAACATGTTCGACCGCGTGTGCGTGCGCGTGTCGCTGGATTCGTCCAACCTGCAGCACCAGCGGATCCGCATGCACCTCGTCCGCCCGGAGGTACTCACCGTGCGGAGCGCAACCTCGGAATACCACCGATTTGTATTGTGACCATGCTGCTGTTGCTGCTTGCTGCGCCAGCAGTAGTGCACAAAAAACAAACGCTCGCCGCATCGGAACGTCAGCGGGCCGAAAATTAATGGCACAAGCCACAGCAAAGCGCTTGTTGCCATGCAACCCAAACTGTGGGACCGTATAGTAAACCCATAGAGACACAGAGATACATAGGAGATACAGAGAGACCCATTATTATTCCTGGAGATTCATCGAGACTCATACAGATACATAGCAGTGCATTAAAAACAAGCTCCTGTACGATTGTGGCCATGCAACCCAAACTATGGACCACATTTTACACCACTGTAGTCTGCGCTCCTTCAATGGAGGGGGTGGCAAGATGACACAAACTCTCTCCTGAAGCTCTCCCGTGGCTATCAGACCCATCCATTGGCATTTAGCCCCTGAACGTAATACCCTTATAACACAGGAATAAAATATAAACTCTGGTCTTGGATGGAAAAAATATATGTATAGCTAGCATTTTGAGCTGCAGTCTGTTGTCCTATACCTCCTGTAACTGGCAAATTGGATATAACGCGATGATGAATGTATGAAGGAACGCATTTTTTGTATAACGCGGATCCAAACTGGATATAACTCGGTTGAATGAATGGAACTACGTCGCGCAAGTAGGAATAAGCGGTTGTAACGGCAGCCTCGGCGTAGCATCACACAAGGCGGGATGCTGCTGGATGCTGCTAGATGCTACCCAAGTTCCTTAGTCTTTGTTCAGCCTGTGTTACGCATCTCACACGTTATTGCGGACTGCGCTTTACCCCATATAATATATTATTTATTATAACACGATTTTTCCAAAACGCGGTGTTCTTGAGGTACGCAACTACCGTATTACAGAACAGACTGTATATCCAAAGACTATGGGACACTATCCCTACCTATATCAGTTGTGACTGTTCGTGTGTTTAAATCCAGCTTGAAAACGTCGTTATTAATTGGCTTTTCCTGGATTCTGATTGGTTATTACTGTGAGGGGAATCATTATGATTAGCTTTTATTGCATTTTGCATGCTGTGTAAAGTGTCAGTATCACTGTCATTATTGTTATCGGCTTTTACTTTATTTCTTTTGGCTTATATCTATACTTGAGTAGTTTTTTAATGTCCAGTGCTTTTTTGAGATATTTCGATATGCAAGGTGTTGTATGAAATAGATTTTTATTATGGCCCTAGTTCATTGCACAAGAAGGGCCATTATCTGAAACGTGACCTATTTAAATGATCGTTAGGGGCAGTTGTTGATGAATGCGAGTTCTCAAGATACCAAGCTAAGTCAGGGTGTGGGAGCCTTGGTAGATATCAGATTTCTTAACAAAACTCCATGAGTCTGTTCTGCATGGGTTTCCTCCGGGTTCTCTGGTTTCCTCCCATATCTAAAAATAAGCATGCGTTGAAACTGGTATTAAGGTAGTTTACGTATCGCCATGGGCGGCAGGGTGGCACATTGGTAAACCCTTGCATCTTGCAGCAAGAAAACTGGGTTTGATTCCCAACTAGAGTGTGTTACTGTGTGGAGTTGTCATCTTCTCTCCCCCTGTTCCTCAAAAGTCTTCAGACTTGGCGAAGTTTTTCAGTGTTATTAAGTGTAATAATAACGTATCACTTGTGTTGGAAATACTCACATGTGTGTGTGTGAGAGCATTGGTGTAGTGGTTAGCACGCTGCGCTATGAACCCGGCAACCCAATTCCCACTCACCGCCAACACCAATGAGGATTATCTGAACTGCTGTTTTGCCTACCCAAGGTCAACTCTTTCTTAAATGAGTACCTGGTGCAGTGTGTAAATATCAGCACTGGGGAGAGGTGTTGGCCACTTACCCCCTCGTGGGCCATGCCGCCTAACAGCAGCACAGTCTGTTAAAGGCTTATTTGGGTGACTATCTTTGTTGTACGTTTGTGCCATTTGTGTGTCCGCTGTCACAGATTCCAGGCTACAACCCTACGGAGTCCACCCCATGGGGCTCGCCTTCTCCCCGGCCTAAGAAACCCAGACAGCACTAGTGTATCGTGGATGCGGTGTCAACAAGATGCCGGAGGAGGTGCATGAGTGGGCACACACTCTGGGTTTTACATCTGCAGAGTTAATTAAGTGTACATTGTGCTCGCAAGCAGAGGTGAACAATTGAAAAAAAAGCAGTGGCGGTTATGAGAAATGCTACCCTGAAGTAACAGACGGTTTGTACTCTGAACTTGCAATCCAATCCAAAGGTCACCGGTTCTTCGTTCTCGTGTCGCAGCGGTTCAAATGGTAGCGCAATTTTTTTTTTTAGAATTTTTACCTTACCAACCAGTACAATCAGCCACTTAAGGTGTATACGCGTCAAGATGTATGAAAGGTTTAGGATATCTTATGCCCCACTTCTTTGCCAGCCAAGACACTGACCCCCTTGTGATGAAGGTGATTTCACAAAAATATTGGTTACTGAATCGGTGGTGTTTATTGACTAACGCAGCAGTGTCCAACCCACAAAGTACTGTGATCCATTCTGGTATATCTCAACATGTTCCGTGATCTACCAGCAATATATGACCAACAGTTACCCGGATGGATTTCACCGACTAATAGAACACTGTAGACATGCCAAGTGCTAGTGCGATCTATTGGTTTAAAATATATATTATTAATCCATTACTTCTTAGTCGAGGATTTTGTTTTGCCATCTGCTATAACAAGAATTGCTTTATATTAGAGGTGTTTAATCCTATTTGTCCCGAGATCCACAATAAAAAATCTTTTGCGATCATCCACCCATGGATCGCGATTCACATATCGGCTACCACTGATCTAACAGTTGAAAACCAGTTTAACACGTCGGCTTTCGCGACCAATATCCATAACACGGGTTTTTTGGGTTAGATCGCGTAATAAATATTTAAATGTGTCAGTAAACCCGGCACCACCCGACACAGCCAATTCGAAAGGTTTGTCACATTAACAGAACATGCCAATTCGTTACTAGTAACATCACACCGGTGTCTTGGAGAGCAAAGCCACAAGATTTACAATCTGAGTACAATGTTTCACCAGTAATTACAACCAGCTTCATCAGGCGACAGCCAGATTCGTGGAGAATCCTCGTCCCTTAATGCGCATGCATAATGTTTGTTGATTAACATATAAATAACCCAATCGGAAATGGATACCCATAGTCAATGCATTCATTGATTCCCCTCCCAATTCGCGAAAGAAGTGCTCACAAGTGATGGCTGTCGCCTGATGAAGCTAGTTAGTGCTGGCGAAATGTTGTACTTAGATTGTAAATGGTGTGGCTTTGCTCTCCAACACACTGGTGGACTGTACTAGTAACGAATTGACATGTTCTGTTTACGCGACAAACCTTACTAATTGACTGTCGGGTGGTGGTGGGTTTAACAACACATTTATATATTTAAACGATCTAACCCATAAAACGTGTATTATAGTTGAAAACCTACAATTGTGCCAGGTTTGGCCTGTCGGAGTGGGCCATTAGGGTGGCCACTCAGAGGGCAAAGCTCTGGGGAATCCGAGCAAGAGCTTCGAAGTATGATTGTGCACGGTGACACCCGCAGGGGTCTCGTGATGGATGGCAAATGGAAGATTTTTTATCGCGAGAGGATTCCCTGCAAGGGATGTTAGGTTACTTATTCTTGTGAGGATGCCATTTACTGTATGAAGGGGCAGCGGTCAGCTGCATAGAACAGAGTATAAAATTCCCTGAGCTGTTGCTGTTTAAATCGTCGGTTTAACGGAGAATTTCACCTCAGGTTTTTTTTACACAGCTGCCCCACCCCTCATCGGACTCTGTGCAATCACACAAGGAATGTTTTTGGAAAAAATGTCGGTGTCAGAAAATTTTAAGGTTTAATCGTTTACAAATGCGCATTTCGTTACAGCTTCTCTTGTCCTTTAGACGTGCAAAGATAATTTCTGACAAAATATTGACACGTTTTCAAATTGTTTCGTAAATGGTTATAACTTTGCTCACGTATATACAGTACTTGGGCAATAATTCTAAGCTCCTGGAGTAGTGGTAAAGATTTAAGCGAGTTGATGTCTTTGCGACTTTGTGTAAATGTGTTTAACATTTTTTAGCTGAATCGTATATTTACAAGCATGTACACATGAGTTATATGCGTTTATATACAAAATTAGATCGATTTATTTTCCATGCATCTGTTATTTTGGTTACTTTAAGTTACGTTTTCCACTGCTGGATGAACATCTCGCCACGTGATGTTGGATGTCAGGTTTAGTTTGACCATACTTGACCATGCTGGTCACTGTTGGATGATAATAATGTCCACTTGCAATGCACCACCGCGCAGTATTCACTCGCCTTCGAATCGAGTCCTGCACCACCGTTTCACATGCAAATTTGATTCTCAATCCCTGGGCCAACTTGCTCCTGATTAGCATGCGATTTGCCACATTTCGATCTCGGAGGTGATTAAATGCGCCGGCTTCCAGGCTTGTTGAGCCGCTCGGAGCCCAATTAACGAAAATTGTTGCCAAAGCAAAAGCGTGAGCTCGAATGTTTGTCCGTGTTCTTTTCAAACCACCAGTCGAACGCCGGCCTCTGCCCACTCCGACCATGCGGAGGCCCTGGCCGTCGGGGAGGCCCTCATGGTGCCTCGCGGCAAGCGTGGGGCCCGGGTGGGCGCGTCGACGGTTGATCGCGTACAGGCGGTGCAACTCCCACAAATGAAACATCACACCTTGCTGATCTCGTGTCCAGGAGCATAAACGATCATCACGCAAACTCCGGTCATCCTCGCAGCAGCAGCTCTTGGCCATCGAACAAAGACGATCACCGCTTCCTTCCGATATTAGAAGCCACGAGCTATGAACGACTCGGAGGTTCGAGCAACCACAGCCGAGTGGGAAGGCAGCAGCAGCCCAGGCGGTGAGCCAGCTCCAAAATCCCCCAAGCACTGAAGTTCTCGATTTAGTACATTGAAAAACACGACGGTAAGTGAAACAACGTAAATCGAAACCAATTTTGCCATTCACTTGATGGGCCGTCCATAAATGACGTCACGCAATTTTTGACCTCTCGTCACTCGGCGTCACAAAAAGTCTGACCCCCCCCTCAAACATGACGTCACAAAGCTCTGCCCCCCCCCCCCCAAAACCATATTTCCATCTTGAAAATAAAACATGCTTCAACTATTGTCATTGTAGTGCGTGGCGCTGCACTGATGTTGTAGGAGTGTTATAACAATTAGTGTTATAACAATTCTATACTTAAAGTTGCGCATTTTGATGTGATGTCACATTTCTCAAACCCCCCCCTCCCCCTCGTCACACATCGTCACAAATGTCTGACCCCCCCCCCCCGAGGTGCATGACCGCGTTACCGTGTTCATTCTGTGGTGAAGGGATGAGGAAAAGGAAGAGGGAAAAGCATCCAGTGTCGCCGCACGCAGGCAACGTGTTTATCACACAGTGGTCAAAATATAAAAATACATATATATGTAGTGGGTTCCACATAGACTGAAGACGTCTTTAGAGGCTACACGGTTTATTTGTAACTATGAACAGAACTCCCCTTAACTCCCACTATCTAGAGAGGTACAGACTCCAGGCTAGCGTGCCCTCGCACTGATCAAACCTGGCTCTCAGCCCTCTGGCTATCTGTGCCCTAGGGGAGGCTAACTGACCCGACCCAGCCAAGGTGCGGGTCCTGACCACTGGTCCGCGCTCGGCCCCGACCCTTATAAGGATGTCGGGTCCCAGGGTCCTAGCTAGGCTGGTCTTCTGTTCTTCGTCTTCGGAGCACTGCCCCGAGCTGTCCCGGAGGTGCCCCTTTAATACACCTCTCGGGGGCTCTCCGCCCCCGGTACCGCCCCCTCTCTAGAACCTTCCAGGGGGCTCTGGAAGAACCCCCCAACTCCTCACCTGGGGCCTGGCTCTTTCTGTCCTTCCCCAGCTCTGGGTGGCACCCTCTATGGGCTTGTGCCCGCAACTGCAGGTAAGTATACCGACGGTATAGGATGTGCATTTATTACGCTACATCTATGTGAGAGAGGTTGTGGACAGGAGTCTGCTCTGCGGGAAGCAAGCATTGCCATACGAATGAGATGAGCTCGCGTTCGATGCGGGCAGTCTTGAGGACGACCGTCGACAGGCACGCATGGAGGCACGCCGTGGTCACAGCGCAGCGCCGACTCGTGTAGGTGGTGATGGCCCAGTTGTAGAGAGGAATGCCGGAGCTTCGAGCAGATGTAGCCGAATGTAGGAGAGAGCATCTTGAGGAGCGTTGCCCTCGACCCCCTCCGGGAGGCCGTATGGTTTACTTGGCACTCCCGTCCCTTAGAGTCCAGTCTGATGTAAGCCTCCTCAGGTTCCAGCAGCCTGGCTTCGTAGGTCTTCATTGCACCGCTCTGCTCGTCTAGCATAGTCTGAAGGGTCATATGTGGCTGCCTCCTGAATCTTCACCCTCCTGCAAACCTTACTCGACATCTCGTTGAGGACCCGAAGAAGGGCAGTATTCTCTTTTTTTTTTTACAAAAGGGCTTGTAAGAGCTCTCGTTCCTCCCACCGGGATCTCTGGTGTCAACTTGAACGTGGGGGGGGGGGGGGGGAGACAAAGCTATGGCTTTTTTCCCAGGGGATCTGTCTTCCATGGAGCACAAAGATACAGGCGGAAGGTCCCCTTGGCCTAGCCATGAGGTCAGGCTCAAGTTGCTTACTGAGGACTCTAGCACCTAAGGAGGCTGTGGATCGCCCTAGGAAGCTCCAAAGTAGAAAACCAGCTTTCCAAGGCCCCCTATAAAGTGCCTGAGGCCAGGTAGAAAAATAAGAAAACTATCAAACAGGAAAGCGAGTGGTTATGTTGGGTCGAAAAAGGTAATGTTCTAATGTAGGGGTGGGAGCGGTCATTGCTGCTTACTCGGCCATGACGTCACTGCAACTCGTTTGATTAACACTTTTAAAATAAAAAATGACGACGCGTACTGAACATATTATTCCAAATCGGTTTTACCACCACTACTACCATGACACAGTGGCAAGGCTGGCACATCGCAGTGCAGCTGCTCGGCTGAATCATATGAATAAATATAATCAAATCTAGAAATATCCTTTATGTACCCAGGTGAGCCACATTGAGTCTCGAGACTCATTATTAGCTCCGTGCTGCATTAAGATGTTTGGACAATTTCAAGCATCAGGGTTCGGCACGTAGGAGGAAACCGGAGAAACGCGCAGATGTTGGGAAGCTGGCTTGGTGGTAGAAGTCAGTCCAGAACATTTGGCCCCACACCTATCACTGTAACGAATCAATGTTCTACGGGGGCATTCTAAGCGAGGACTGATTGTATTAAAATCTACTTTGATCTACTAATCGTAATGTATCAATAATGTTAACGTGTAACATGCCCCACGGTTTTTCTTAATCTGGAAGGAGAGAACAACGGATGATCTGTGTGCTGATGATGTTGGTGATGATCTCGTAATGGCTGTTCACTTCGAGGAGTGGGAGAGTCTGATGGTGAACCTGGATCGTGCCAATAAGAGGTAGGGCCTTACCATTTGCCCTACCAAATAAATCAAAGCAGTACCTACCTTGATATTTTGTATGTCTTCAAGTACTCCACCCCCTCAACTCCGCATGATAGGTAGTTGTGGAAAGAGTGGAGGTATTCCCATATCTAGGCAGTTGTTTATGACCAGCTCCGATTTCAGAGCGGAGGTCTTACTCTGAATTAGTTCAGTGGCAGATCCTTTTTTTCAGCTGCTTAGCGCTGTATAAAAGTTACATGGCCTATCACTTCATACAAAGCTCTGGTTCTTTTCTGCCAAACTTGTCCTCTCCCTCCCAGCTATAACCTCCCGAAAGCAACATGTGACCTTTGTTTTGGCGTGACAAACACCAGTGAAAGCAAAACACCGAAAGTGTAATGACTACACGTAATGTAAGAATCTCAGTTGTATTTCTCAACGGGTATTGAATATGAAGTCCCAGGAGTGGTGAAGGTGCATCAGCCTGCAGACGCACAGGTGGCAGCGGTGGATTGGCCTGCAGACGTTGGGGTGGTGGTGGATTGGCCTGCAGACGTTGGGGTGGTGGTGGATTGGCATGCAGACGCTGGGGTGGTGGCGGTAGATCGGCCTGCAGACGCAGGGGTGTCGGTGGTGGATCGGCCTGCAGATGTAGGGGTAGCGGCGGTGGATCTTCCAGCAGTAGCCGACCAGTGAAGTTCTCGAATACATTTACGCAATTTGCCAAACCTGGTGGCTTTGGCACAGGCGGTGGTGGTGGATCTCCCAGCAAAAGCTGGGGAGGCAGTGGTGCATCTGCCAGCATGAGCTGGGTTGGGATGACAGCGTTGGATCTCCCGGCAGCAGCCGGGGTGGTGGTGGCGGTGTTGGAGATGCCAGCAGCAGCCGGGGTGGCAGCGCTGAATCTGCCAACATCAAGCGCCATAGCGGTGGGGGTGAATAATATGCTAGAAGCAGTTGGGGTGGGGGTGTCGATGCATCTCCCAACAGCATCCCTGGTGGTGGTGGCGGAACTGCATGTGGCTGCCAGGATGGCGTTGGAGGCAGTAGTGGTGTTGGTGGAGACCGTGGCCGTGGCTTTCTCCAGCTCCTTGAGCTATCGACGCATCATTTCCAACTGCAGATGGCGCTCCACATTCTCCCATTTGTATACTTGAGTGCAGGGAAACATTCGACAGTTTGATCAACATTAGCCCCTACACGAGCCTTCTAATCATCGCAACTCTTCAAACTATATCGCTTATATAATGTACATCATTTCAGTCACAGCAAAAATTACATATAACACATCGGGGCTGTGAAAATTACGGCTTCGTATTACCAATATCTTGCCTGTCCAGAGAAGCCCATGAACTAACATTGTACATACAAACTCATAGACTCAGAGGCCCATAGACTGAGTCACAAATAGCAGTGGATAGGGCCCGGAACGGTGTGGTGGTAGTGAAAATATGAACCCAACTGCGTCCTTTTCAATGGAACCAGGGACCCAAGTGTCATCATAGGCTTTCCCTCGCAATCGAGGATTGCCTTCCAGAGAAAATTTGGATTTTCTGTGGGTCCAAAGATGGCTGAAGAGACCAATCTGGGATCGACAGATTCTGCCGCAACTCTGGCACATGTGTCCAGAAATAGTGGTGGGTGGAACTGCATTAGTAAGTCGGGCTGCAGGCTGTTGTTTCCGCCATTCCCACTTTTTCTGTTTCTGCTGTTAAGTTTTAAAATGTTTGGCTTCTTGAAATAGACTCTGCCTCCATCTGAGGTGATCCTGAGAAAGATACTCCCTTGAGTTAGTGTCGATGGAGCACTTCTTCATGTTGGACTTGAGGACATCCTTGAAGCACTTTCTCTGACGAACTACATTCTCCCACTTTTGGTTAATCAAGTTTGACAGTTTTTCATTGAGGCATTGGCGGAAGAGGTCTTGCTTAATGGAGTCCTATAAAGCTTCAATGTTAATCTTCTGTAGACATCTTTTCCGATGAAGCCGTCACTTGGGAGCCACTTTTATGAGCATGGTTGAGCAGATGAGTCGATGATCAGTCCAGCCACCAGCAGCTACTAGAATAGCCTGGATGATGCAGACATCTTTGGGATCCTGGGCATGGACAATGACGTAATCGATCAAGTGGCGGTGCTTATATCACAGATGATGCTATGATGTTTTGTATTTGTTTTTCTGGCGTAACAGGGTGTTGATGATTACTCCATTTTCCGTGCATTTAGTCAAGGGAAGGATGCCGTTGGAATTGACTTTACCCACTCCATCTTTCCCGATGGTTCCATTACAGAGATTTATGTTTCTTCCAACTCTGGCATGCATATCACCGAGCAGAATAACTTTGTCTCCCACAGGAACAGTAGAAAGGACCTGATCAAGGTTGATGTAACATTCATAATCGGAGTGAAGAATCAGGGTATATACGCTGATGACAGTAGAATATTGGCTCCCCACCAGTGTGAGACATAGAGTCATGAGGCGCTCACTCATCAAGTTCATTCTTGATGGAGAAACCAACTCTGTGCAGCCGCCGCTGTTCTTCCTGTCTGCCTTTACAGAAGAGGGTACAGCCAGCTCCTTGTTCCTTGAGCTGCCCCTCCTCTTCTCGTCGAGCATCATTGAGGGCAGCTACGTCAGTGTTGTGTCGTCTGAGTTTCTGGACCACGATTAAGGTGCAGCATTCTGGGCGTTCACTTTTAGTGTTGTCCATAAGGGTCCTGACATTCCAGTTCCCAAAGGTAATTATCTGACTTTTAGTTTTGTTTCCACCACAGTAATGGGGATCCTTCTGAACGTGGTTATCCAGTCGGGAAGGAGTGAGACAGACTATGTTTAGGGCCACTTTCCTAGCTCCTTCCCCACGTGGGGTGAGCAGAGTGGATCATTTGAAAGGACTTCTTAGTCGCAGGTACAGCTGCAGAAACACACTCTTGCTTCTGCTGAGTGTTAGACGACCTTCTTGTAGCTGCCACTAGAAGCTTCCAGACTTCACAATCATGCTCCCGTCGTCACTAGCTGGTCACCAAAAACATTGTATTGAATGGGCCAGAAGATGTTGTTCCTTTAATGAAACACGCCTGTGCATGATTTATTTTATTGTGGAGAAGCTAATAATTGTTTTTTTTACCCTGTTATCTGGCAACAAAACTGACACCTTTTTTTTACAAGGAGTCATGTTTGCATTGACCACAATACCTGCGGTCGGAATGCAAACAAAAAACACAACTCTGATAATGTATGCACTGTCCTTGAAATTGATTGGTCCACACCCGAGACAGCTTTCCTTAGAGCCTAGTCTCACATGGTGTTGGACCAGATGACGCCAAAAAGCTGTTGTACAGTAGCTTCCACAGTTCTTGAGAGAATGGGACCATGAATCCAATGGCAAGGAGACAAGTACGATTGGCGATATCGTTCTGCTGCAGTCTTGGTCCGCCTTCACAGCTGTTGAGATGTTAACATCTTCCTCCTCCTGCTCTGCCGTTGAGGACTTGTTAACCCATGGCTGGTGGCAGACATGCTTATTATAATGGCGGCCTATACTCGCCATGCGGCAGCATCGTTAAAGGGTATATGTCGCTTTTCAAGAGGAAAACCATTGGCATTTTCAGTCCTAACCACACCCTGGTGGTGCTGTCACTGCTTGGTCCACAACTGCTTATCCGCCAGGGTTGCCGCTACTTATTTTGCAGCTAACGTTCACAGAAGGTCGTTCCACTATCCACCACCTGTGGACGCGCAGGGTCCCTGATATACAATACCCTGACGTCTACAAACTAAGCCGTGTCTGTGGCAGTAGTTACATTGGGGAAACTAACCGACATGTCTCTGACTGTGTTCATGAGCATAAGGAAGATTTGAAACACGGTAGGACCAACACGGTAGCCTTGGCTGATCATTGTTTTAATGCGGTTGGCTCACACGCCAATTGATTTATCTAAGACGAAGGTACTTTGTAAGCCCACTGGCTATCAAAAAAATTCGTTCATGAAGCCATCCACATATATAGACAGTCACAATTTCAACCGAAAGGATGGGTACAAACTCAGCAATCATTGGAAGAACGTCATCAACCAGTTTAAGTCATAACTGGTGTTGTTCTCATCCTGCCACCTTCCGATGTTAGTTTTTATTATCCCCGTAGGTTCGGCTCTCCGATCTTACATTAACAGGTGAAACAAATTTCACACCAACATAGCCCCTTCCGCGTGCTGACCTCGACGTGGCGGCAGCTCTGCGATCTTACATTAACATGCCAATCTCTCACATTAACATAGCCACCTCCGCGCCCTCGTCATGGAGGCCGCTCTCCGATCTTACATTAATGTGCTAATTTCTCACATCACTAACCACGTCGTTTATGACCCTTGGGCTACACCCATTTTCAACCTTTAAAACAGTCTGCCTCAGCAGCTTTCCCCCTCTTTCTTCTTCTTGATGACGATCACTTGTGTTGTGATTAAAACGTCAGAATTTTTTGTTTATTTTATTTTTATTAATTTGAACCTATCTACGTGACTTTACCGAAAGACCCAAATAATATGAATTCCTGCAGTCACGAAAGCTTTAAGTCAAGATTTATAGTAATGACTCTTCCTCAGATCTAATTAGATGAAATCATTACCAGATGTATTTGCACCATTCCTACAATGCAAGGCTCTCACGAAGGTGATATGTTTTACAGATGGGTAGAGTGTGCCATGGTTTCACATTAAGGGCAATGCTGCTCTGTGGTTTTAACCAATTGGATAATTGGAAAGTATTATTTAAAGTCTGGTAAATTTGGACTGTGGCACTGACGCAAATGGCCGGCTCTTTTTTGAATAACAACCACCATTAGTTTAACAAGCCTAACTGATAAAACCCAAATGGAAGCCGGTATAATTATATTGCTTAAAACAAATGCTGCTGGGGAATGTTGGTGGGAAAAGCCATTAGGCTGATGTATTTAAACATCGTATTCTGATTTATGTGGAGACACAAAAAGCGAGTTATGCTTCTACAGTATTTGCTTGTGCAAAGCATGGACAATCATTGCCACAGAGACAGAATCAGCTCGGTGGCTAGGAGATGTTAACTACCTCACCTGGTATGGAGGAGGCCGAGGGTTTGATCCCGACCCTGATGCCTTTATAAGGAGTACCTTGGATATCGAGGTGGTTACATTTTTGGAAAGTGCAGCAAAAGCCAAAAGCGTGATATTCAATACTTAAGCTTGACCTAAATAATGAGCTTACATACACGGCAACCAAAAATAGACACATCACAATAGAAATGTGCTGTACATATTACCAAATTTACTACTATAATGAGCCAAGAATGTCTGTGTCCCGCGCGTGACGTCACTCCACGTCGAGCAGGCCCCCTCATTAATACTCATGAATAGACTAATCTCTCACAATACAAAGGCCACTGCCACAGCCATTGACATGCTAATCTTACAATACAAAGGCCACTGCCCCAGCCTCTGTGGTTGGACCATCTCTAGCTCCACCCACCTACCTTGATGCACTCATCTCAGGCCTATATAAGACCTTGTCTCAGCAACTTTCGGGTGACGTCACTCCACATGGGGGGGGGGGGGGGGGGCGAGGTGCCTCCTCCCCCCTCCTCAGCGTCAACTTAGAAACTCACTACAAAGGCAGAACCCTCACGTCACGCGATCTCCCTAACGCTATTGAGACATCAAAGTAAAAAGGACGTCATGATGAACAAGGGATTATAATCTTTAAATGAAATAGGTCTGTCACCGCGGCCTTACAAATTGCACACAAATGGATGCAATGAATATCATTTCGCGGTCTGATTTACTGCAATAGATTTACTGCAATACACCCATCCTTGGACGGGCAAAAGGCTAGTAAACAAATAATCCCCTCGCCTGCTCCCCACCACAATATCACACAATGATATAGTACTTCCTTGTACAGTATACCCGCTAAAGACCAAAACTAATCCCCATGATAGGTAAATTGATATACATAGAGCTTGCCGGCGATAGGTCTAAACCACGAACTATGAACTCGTGATATTCAAGGGTCTCCCGTATTTGGAGTGTGCATGTTCTCCCCATGGTCACATATCCTTTTCTCCAGGTCCTCCGGTTTTTTTCTCCACATCTAAAAACATGCGTTAAGATAATTACTGCTATAAATATTCACATAAGCCACTACGTTGAGCAATCATATGTGGCCAGGCTGCTTCTGGAAAAGAGCTATATATCTCGGTGGGCCTTACCTGGTCAAATAAAAATATGTCGCTTACAGGAGCTGAATGGATTGCCACATCACAGGGACGCAAGGAATCGCAGCATGGAGAGGGCTTCATCCAGCAGTGGATTGATCCTGGTTTATGTTTTGCAAATAGTAAACGTAAGCGTGCACTTCCAAATGAAGGTGTTTAAAGTATCTGTTTATCTTCTTTGGTTCTTTCGGTAAAGTCACGTAGAATGAGAATAAAATAATAAAATAAAAATAAGACAATAAAATTCTCACGACGTTTCGGCCGCAACACAAGCGGCCTTCTTCAGGTGAAAGAACATAACTGTCGGGACGACAGTGCTTCAATGAGTGCTGCTGAGATTCGTGGCGTCTTTTAAGCTCGGTGATAGGTGTGAATGACCTAGAAAGCAGGAGAATTTAGCATTGAAATAGCTAGGGATTAGCTTGTGACAAAAAATAGCTGTGTTAAAGTCAAAGTTTACATATCAACAGAGGCATTTAGTATATGGACGCTAAAGGGCCTCCAACTACCCAACTATCATACAGTAAACCAATGTGGGAAAAAACTAAGTCTATATTACATCAGTATAATAATTGTACTTGATATATTCTTCAATAAGCTGAGCTATTAATCACAAAGCAACTGGGTATACACTACACTATATAAACAGGTCCCTGCAGGGTGGGCTGGTAGGAACATTGGAATTTTGTCTATTGCACGTTGGTACACTCAGTTTACAACTTCGTTCCTTCCAGTATTAATACTATATAGTAAAACCAATGAAAACCAAAATATAAACTACCTCAATGTTTTGATTTAAAGCTTTCGTGACTGCAGTAATTCATATTCTTAGTTTTTTTGGTAAAGTCACGTTGAAGGGAAACAACAAAATAATAATATATATAAAACAAAAAAATTCTCACGACGTTTCGACCATAACTCAAACGGTCGTCTTCAGGTGTGTTGGTTTGCATAAATTTATTTTTAAACGGCGCATTTATTTATTTATAAAAACGTTAGCGCCACGCGCAACGATTTGGCAGTTTATTTAGGACTAGTCCATCTATATTCTGAAAAGAGGAGGGGGGAGACGACATTTTTTATAATGTATGCTGTCTGAAAGCCACTGTAAGCGTGAACAATCAATTAAGACCTGAAATGGTTTATGAAATCTTTCCAATGATTGCTAAGATAGAATCCATCTTCTCGGTTGAAATTGTCTCTGTGCTTGTATATGTGGATAGCCTCATGAACGAATCTCTCATGGAAGCCAGATGGCTTACAAAGAACCTCTGTCTTGGAAAAGTCAATGGCATGTGAGCCTACTGAATTAGAACAATGATCTGCCACGGCCGAGGTGTTGGTCCTACCGTGTTTGTCCTACCGTGTTTAAGGTCTGCTTTGTGTTCACGAATGCGGTCCGAGACATGGCGTTTGGTTTCTCCAATGTAACTACTACCACAGAGGCAACTTAGTTTGTAGACACCAGGGTATTGTATGTCCGGAATCACATCTTTTACAGACGGAACCAGATCACGGATTTTATGTAATGTGTTGAAACGGACCTGGATCTTGTGTTTATTCAAGATTTTGGAGATTTTTTTGTGATCCCCGCAATGTAGGGTAAAGTGATGGTTTTGAAAGGCTCCTCAAGAGGGTTCTTCTTCATGGTTTGAGTGATAGCTTTGCGGATTGTATAGTCGGAGTAACCATTAGCCCTAAGAGCTTGGTGTACGTGCTTGAGTTCACTGCTTATGTGTTCCTGGTCGGATATGCATTTATAAATAAATAAATGCGCTGTTTAAAAATAAATTTATGCAAACCAACACACCTGAAGACGACCGTTTGAGTTATGGTCGAAACGTCGTGAGAATTTTTTAGTGTTTTATATATATTTTATTATTTTGTTGTTTCCCTTCAACGTGACTTTACCGAAAAAACTAAGAATACCTCAATGTTATCAATAAACTCTATATACTCTCCAATCAGCTGAGCCACCAACAATAAGTCGTTATATATCACAATGCCATATTGCAAAAAATGGCGGTTTTTCTTCCCATCAACGACCAGCACCACGGACAACGAACGAGCTTCGTTCAGACGGACGACTCAATCCATGCTCGGGAACGGAAGAGGGAGAGAGACAGCCATAATGCGTTGTTATTCTCCATGTTATAAACCATACCATTAACCGTGGTGTGAGAGGTATTAAGAGGCAATATCAGCGAAAGAGCTGCGGTCTGACGGTAACCGTAAAATACAATTAATTAAGAACCATTGTAAAGATGTTTTAAACCATTTCGGAACTTCATTAGATTTATTGGCTGGTTGGGGAGGCTATATTAAGTTTGCGAGGTCTGAAACTCCAGGCCAAACATAAACTTCCGTTATCTCCGAAAAAGTAAGATGGATTGATGACCAAGCTGTGGAGGTCTGCCTAAATTCATGAGATGTCCATTGTTTCACAAGAGATAGCATGACTCGGATAAGAAATACACTATTAATTCTTATACACTGGTCCATGCATACAATTAGTATATTAGTGGACTACGTTAGAGAAGGAGAAGATCAAGGGAGTAGAGGAGAAGAGGAGGGCCGGGGTGCCCGGAGCCCAGAGAGTGCCCAGAGGGGCCAGAGAGCCAGGGGCAACCCTCATGTTTATGTTGGCTGGATAGCATGTGCTCCCGTGCATGTGAGGTTGCTCTCAACAGAAGTCGTTCCTTGCACGAGAATGGCTGAAACGCTGAGTAACCACTCAGAGGTATAGTGGTTAAGCAGTGGAGACGATATAGTGGAAAAACAGTGGAGATTTCTGAAATATAGAAGACTTAAAGTGTGTTGCTAAAAAAATCTTGGAGGAAAGAGAGGATACATGTGTGCCTCTTGGAGAAGGAAAGGCATTGCTCAAAACTGTGCTGCAAGGTCACGTGCCATGAATCACATGAGTTTAGAAAAAACGTGACTGTAAACCAACAAGCTTGTGAATAATTATCATGGTGAAGACACCTCTATACGTTGGATACTGAAGGAAAACCATCGTGCTACGCATCGTTAAAGCACAACAACACCTGACATTTGAGAAGTACAATTTCATCGTTCTACACATCGTCAATACCCTACAACACCTGGAAAGTCACCAGCTGCATCAAGCATCTGACTGTTGTATTGTTCGAAAGACACTGTGTGTAACGACTTTACATCCACCGGCACAGCGGATTTCTAAACGCCTGCCATGTCACCTTCTCAACACTAGCGTCAGAGACCGTCTGATACAGACTGAAAGCTGATTTCCTTTGTTGCACTGTTTGTCTTTTCATGAATGTCATATTGTGCACTGGGTTATGCCTTATTAACCTAAATTCTGAATTTAGCTATTCATGTATTTCTATTACAGTATCACATATTCTTTGGACCAAGTGTCAATTGCCTATTTGATGACTGGTAATCTGATTATTTTTTACAAATAAGGAACTTGTTTTATTTAAAATGTGTATGTGTGTGTGGTTGAACAGTGTAACAAATCCATGCGTTACATGTGTAGTGTTGCAGCGCCGACCTGGGCAAGGCCTATGATACAATCAGTAGGCCAGGGCTCTGGATTGTTATTCGTGTTTTCAGAGTCCCTTACCATCTGCTCACAATGAGTAAGGACCTTCACGATGGTGGGCAGGCCCGGATAAAGTTGCGTGCCCGGGAGTCAGATCAATTGCCTGTTTACAGTGGGGTGTGACAGGGATCTACAGTGAGGGAAAAAAGTATTTGATCCCCTGCTGATTTGTACGTTTGCCCACTGACAAATACATCATCAGTCTATAATTTTAATATTAGGTTTATTTGAACAGTGAGAGACAGAATAACAACAACAAAATCCAGTAAAATGCATGTTAAAGATGTTATAAATTGATTTGCATTTTAATGAGGGAAGTGAGTATTCGACCCCCTCTCAATCAGAAATATTTCTGGCTATCAGATGTATTTTATACAGGTAATGAGCTGAGATTAGGAGCACACTCTTAAAGGGAGTGCTCCTAATCTCAGCTTGTTACCTGTATAAAAAACACCTGTCCACAGAAGCAATCAATCAATCAGATTCCAAACTCTCCACCATGGCCAAGACCAAAGAGCTCTCCAAGGATGTCAGGGACAAGATTGTAGACCTACACAAGGCTGGAATGGGCTACAAGACCATTGCCAAGCAGCTTGGTGCGAAGGTGACAACAGTTGGTGTGATTATTCGCAAATGGAAGAAACACAAAAGAACTGTAAATCTCCCTCGGCCTGGGGCTCCATGCAAGATCTCACCTCGTGGAGTTGCAATGATCATGAGAACGGTGAGGAATCAGCCCAGAACTACACGGGAGGACCTTGTCAATGATCTCAAGGCAGCTGGGACCATAGTCACCAAGAAAACAATTGGCAACACACTACGCCGTGAAGGACTGAAATCCTGCAGCGCCCGCAAGGCCCCCCTGCTCAAGAAAACTCATATTCATGCCCGTCTGAAGTTTGCCAATGAACATATGAATGATTCAGAGGACAACTGGGTGAAAGTGTTGTGGTCAGATGAGACCAAAATGGAGCTCTTTGGCATCAACTCAACTCACCGTGTTTGGAGGAGGAGGAATACTGCCTATGACCCTAAGAACACCATCGCCACCGTCAAACATGGAGGTGGAAACATTATGCTTTGGGGGTGTTTTTATGCCAAGGGGACAGGACAACTTCACCGCATCAAAGGGACGATGGACGGGGCCATGTATAGTCAAATCTTGGGTGATAACCTCCTTCCCTCAGCCAGGGCATTGAAAATGGGTCATGGATGGGTATTCCAGCATGACAATGACCCAAAACACACGGCCAAGGCAACAAAGTAGTGGCTCAAGAAGAAGCACATTAAGGTCCTGGAGTGCCCTAGCCAGTCTCCAGACCTTAATCCCATAGAAAATCTGTGGAGGGAGCTGAAGTTTCGAGTTGCCAAACGTCAGCCTCGAAACCTTAATGACTTGGAGATGATCTGCAAAGAGCAGTGGGACAAAATCCCTCCTGAGATGTGTACAAACCTGGTGGTCCAACTACAAGAAACGTCGAACCTCTGTGATTGCCAACAAGGCTTTTGCCACCAAGTACTAAGTCATGTTTTGCACACGGGTCAAATGCTTATTTCCCTGATTAAAATGCAAATCAATTTATAACATTTTTTACATGCGTTTTTCTGGATTTTGTTGTTATTCTGTCTCTCACTGTTCAAATAAACCTACCATTAAAATTATAGACTGATCATTTCATCGTCAGTGGGCAAACGTACTAAATCAGCAGGGGATCAAATACTTTTTCCCCTCAATGTATGTGAGGAGTCTGTGGGTCGCAACATCACGTACGGCTGGAAGTAGGACATTCCAGACTAAGAGGGTTAATGATGGCAATGTCAACGATACTGAACCAGCCAGCACAACTCACTGCCAATAACACATATCACATATTCTTAGTTTTTTCGGTAAAGTCACGTTGAAGAGAAACAACAAAATAACAAAATATATATAAAACAATAAAAAATTCTCACGACGTTTCGACCATAACTCAAACGGTCATCATCAGGTGTGTTGGTTTGCATAAATTTATTTTTAAACGGCACATTTATTTATTTATAAAAAAACGTTGGCGTCACGCGCAGCGATTTGGCAGTTTGCCCAGGACTAGTCCATCTATTTTTTTTTTGAAAAGAGGAGGGGGGAGACGAAATTTTTTATAATGTATGCTGTCTGAAAGCCACTGTAAGCGTGAACAATCAATTAAGAACTGAAATGGTTTATCAAATCTTTCCAATGATTGCTAAGATAGAATCCATCTTCTCGGTTGAAATTGTCTCTGTGCTTGTATATGTGGATAGCCTCATGAACGAATCTCTCATGGAAGCCAGATGGCTTACAAAGAACCTCCGTCTTGGAAAAGTCAATGGCATGTGAGCCTACTGAATTAGAACAATGATCTGCTACGGCCGAGGTGTTGGTCCTACCGTGTTTAAGGTCTGCTTTATGTTCACGAATGCGGTCCGAGACATGGCGTTTGGTTTCTCCAATGTAACTACTACCACAGAGGCAACTTAGTTTGTAGACACCAGGGTATTGTATGTCCGGAATCACATCTTTTACAGACGGAACCAGATCACGGATTTTATGTAATGTGTTGAAACGGACCTGGATCTTGTGTTTATTCAAGATTTTGGAGATCTTTTTTGTGATCCCAGCAATGTAGGGTAAAGTGATGGTTTTGAAAGGCTCCTCAAGAGGGTTCTTCTTCATGGTTTGAGTGATAGCTTTGCGGATTGTATAGTCGGAGTAACCATTAGCCCTAAGAGCTTGGTGTACGTGCTTGAGTTCACTGCTTATGTGTTCCTGGTCGGATATGCATTGGGCTCTATGATACAGAGTCTTGATGAGAGAATTCTTCTGTGATGGATGGTGGTGGGAATCCGGTTTCAGATAAGCATCCATATGGGTAGCTTTCCTGTAGACAGAGTGGCTCATTGAACCATCAGGTCTCTTTTTAATTAGGACATCCAAAAAAGGTATCTTGCCATCTATTTCGACTTCCATGGTAAATCTGATGGCTGGGTGTATGGAATTGATGTGGTCGAAGAATTGGTCTAGAGCAGGCCGGCCATGTGGCCAGATGACAAAAGTGTCATCCACGTACCTCTTCCATAAGGTTGGGCGCAGAGTGGCAGTCTGGATGGCGTCAGTCTCAAATTTCTCCATGAAAATGTTAGCTATAACTGGAGAAAGGGGGGAGCCCATTGGGGTGCCCTCAGTTTGTTTGTAGAAAGTTCCATTCCAAGTGAAGTATGTATTGGTTAAACAGTGTCTCACCAGGGGGGGTACCTCAGTGTTTAGTCCTTGATGAACCAAGTCTTCAATGATTGCAATGGTGTCAGGTACAGGAACCTTGGTGAATAAGGAAACTACATCAAAACTGACAAGCAGGTCGTCTGGGGACAGGGAAATACCCTTGATTGTTGATACCAGGTGAGTAGAATTTTGTACCGCAGAGGTGGTCTTTCCAGTGAAAGGACGCAGGATTTCAGACAAAAAACGAGCTAGTTTGTAGGTGGGGGAGCTGATAGTAGAGACTATGGGACGAAGAGGTGTATCAACTTTATGTATTTTTGGTAAGCCGTATAATCTTGGTGGCCTGGCAGCAGAAGGTTTCAACGAAAACTGTTTAGATTGATCAATTAATGCGGTTGAATCAGAAATTATTTTGTTGGTTTGTGTGACGAGGCTGTTGGTGGGATCTCTTTTTATTTTTGTATAACTACCATCGTCGAGTAATTATTTAATTTTGTTGTTGTATTCTATTTTATCCATGATGACAGTAGCATTGCCTTTGTCAGCTGAGAGAACTACAATATCATTCCTCTTTTTTAATTTATATAATTCAAAACGCTCATCTTTGCTGAGGTTGCTAGCTGGCATCTTAGCGTTTTTGAGGGTTGCAGCGATTTCAGATCTTGCTACGTCTGCAGCGATGTGACCCATTACATAAAATCCGTGATCTGGTTCCGTCTGTAAAAGACGTGATTCCGGACCTACAATACCCTGGGGTCCACAAACTAAGTTGCCTCTGTGGTAGTAGTTACATTGGAGAAACCAAACGCCATGTCTCGGACCGCATTCGTAAACATAAAGCAGACCTTAAACACGGTAGGACCAACACCTCGGCCGTAGCAGATTATTGTTCTAATTCAGTAGGCTCACATGCCATTGACTTTTCCAAGACGGAGGTTCTTTGTAAGCCATCTGGCTTCCATGAGAGATTCGTTCATGAGGCTATCCACATATACAAGCACAGAGACAATTTCAACCGAGAAGATGGATTCTATCTTAGCAATCATTGGAAAGATTTGATAAACCATTTCAGTTCTTAATTGATTGTTCACGCTTACAGTGGCTTTCAGACAGCATACATTATAAAAAATTTCGTCTCCCCCCTCCTCTTTTAAAAAAAAAAAATAGATGGACTAGTCCTGGGCAAACTGCCAAATCGCTGCGCGTGACGCCAACGTTTTTTATAAATAAATAAATGTGCCGTTTAAAAATAAATTTATGCAAACCAACACACCTGATGATGACCGTTTGAGTTATGGTCGAAACGTCGTGATAATTTTTTATTGTTTTATATATATTTTGTTATTTTGTTGTTTCTCTTCAACGTGACTTTACCGAAAAAACTAAGAATATGAATTACTGCAGTCACGAAAGCTTTAAATCAAAACATATCACATAATTCACCCTTAAGCAATTGTTCAATCAATTAATTGAATCACTACAATTAAAATCAAAGAATATCCCAGAACAAACACTTCGCACTATCCTCCGTCAGCCACCTGCATCGACAATAGAAACGCATCAGTCCAGCAGTGGATAAAACCTGGCGTGGGAGGTATGGGGGGGCGGCTTACACTTGCGGTGGACAGCAGGGGGGTGGCTGCATGCAGTAGCCATCGCAGATCAAGCGGTAGAACTTGTCATCGACTGCCATGCGCCAGGGTAATGGGCCTCTCCTACACCCACACACATCACACTGAGCGGCACACACGTCACACCGAGGAGCACGCACGTCACAAACCGAGGAGCACGCACATCACACACCGAGCAGGTTGCACAGGTCTCCTTTATCAAGACAAACGTGGAGCAGATTACAACTACAACTCTTCTACGCCTGTCACAATGCCCCCCTCTCCCCCCCCCCAGTTTATGGGGGGCCGCGGGCCTCACTCCACCCCTTCGCGTCAGCCCCCCCTAATAAATGGTCCGGTTGCATTGTGAATGCACCACTCGAATGACGTGCAGTCCCGTGGCGCACTGTAACGGGCTCGTGATTTACTCACTAAAATTCAATGTAAAAAAATAAAAACGATCCCAAGACATTATTTAAAATAAAGTATGGCCATCGTGTGTCAGCATCACAGGCGAAAATTGGCATGTAAAAAAAAAACTTCACTCCGAATCACTCAATTGGGATTGCTCGCAGCAAAGAGCACTTGACCTGCTTGCAGGTTAGGTGCTGAATAACCGTGTGTCACACAGAGAACAGTTGCCACTGAGGGTGCCCTTTTAAAATGCTTGAGATGAGATGTGATTATCGCGTGTAAATGTGCACACTAAAATAAAAAAAATCATAATTATAAGCGAACTATTATCGTTTCAGGTGGCAGGGTGTTGCAGCGGTGATCTTTGACCCTCGCAACAAGAAGGGCCTTGGTTAATCATCCGACTGGCACTTTGCGGATGTATGGGTTATCCACTTTGCTCACGTAGCTAGAAAACACACAATCACAATGTAACTGGGTATTGGCCAAGCATCCCAATGCTAAAGTTACCTGCAAATTACTTCACTGGGATGACACTCGGCAGCAGAGCCGGATGATGACATTGCTGGGGCCCTATGCCATTGTCAAGCTTAAGAGGCCCCTTCTATGAATGCCTGTATATTTTTGTCAGCAGAATGAAAATAACTGCTTTGGAGAGTCTTTTTTTCTCACCGATCTTAATTTTTTTAAACAATTATGTTAAAACTCGAAACCTCGTGTCCATTTCTTGTTTCGTATTTAGAGCCCCCCCCCCCCTCTCTTAATGCGAGGCCCTAAGCTGTAAGTGTAGCCGGTGTGAGCTCGCCTGTGATGAATAACACGTATAATTGCGCACTCTTATTTTCTATGGGTGGCCAGGAGAATGTATTATTATTTAAGTGAATGCAATGGTGATCAGGGGATTGGACCCAGAGCCCCACGTACACAGTAGAATACAAGGGAACGCCCACAGTACAGATTTGAGCTGACCTCCGGATTGAGAAATTAAACTGTGTTGTGACGTGGAGGGTGTTTCTGAACGCTATTGTGACCGACCCGTCCCGACGGGAGGAGAGAGGACAGGGTGAACCGGCTGCATGAGCTTACTCTCCGGCACTGCACAGCACAACATCGCCTCCCTACTGCAAAAAAACTCGGCAGGACCCTCCTGAAAATAAAAGTCTTTGGAATCAGTGAGGCCTGTCCTTGGGAGGACAGGCGTAGTCTTGGTCGTCACAAGCGAACATTTGTTTCTCCATATTAATTTGTATCTCCGGGTTACCATCAGGGCTGGGCGCTGCAAGCTTAGCTTCTGAGATCTGATGAGACTGGTAGCCGTTTTTTAAAAGGTAATTTCGGCACGTGGAGCCCAAGCATGCAACAACTTTATGCAACTTCTTGGTTCTTTCGGTAAAGTCACGTAGAATGGAAATAAAATAATAAAAAATAAAACATAAAAAATTCTCACGACGTTTCGGCCACAACACAAGTAGCCTTCTTCAGGTGAAGGAACAGAACTGTCGGGACGACAGCGCTTCAATAACTGCTGCTAAGATTCGCAGCGTCTTTTAGGCTAGGTGTGAGAGGTAAAGCGCCTTGACAAAGGAGTTTACATATCAAACAGGATAATTTAGCATTGAAATAGCTGTGTTAAAGTGTTGGATCAGCAGGGTGTTAAAGTCAGAAATTAGCATGTAACTGGGAGATTAGCATGATGTTAATGTGAGGGTTTAGCATGCGACTGGTCACGGAAATAGCTATATTAAAGTCAAAGTTTACATATCAAGCGAGGCATTTAGTATATGGATGCTAAAGGACTGCAACTACCCAACTATCATACAATAAACCGATGTGAAAAAAAACTAAGTATAAACTACATCAATATAATAAATGTACTCAATATGTTCTTCAATATGTTGAGCTATAAACATAAAGTAACTGTGTATACACTACACTATATAATGAATACCATATAGTAAACGAATTAATACAACTAAAATATAACTACATCAATGTTATCAATAAACTCTATATACTCTATCATCAGCTGAGCTACTAACAATAAGTCATTATACATTACAATGCCCTATGGCGAAAAAATGGGTGGCAGTTTTTTCCTTCTTTCAAACGTTAGCACCATGGAGAGCGACGAGCCTCGTTCAGACGGACGAGTCCATCCATGCTCGGAACGGAGGAGGGGGGAGAAACAGCCACGATGTGCTGCTCTGTCCTGTGTTGCGTTACAACCATGCCATAAACTAGACTACTATACATTGTAATGTTATACCTTCCAATCTAAACTACATTGTATAATATCGTATACACAGCCCAATGTAAGCTCGAACATTATGCATGAAATTGATATGTATCCAACTAAAATTTTCCAACATTACACGACTATTCACCATAATATACACTACCATAGACAAACCCACCCTTGAATTATACAATGCGTTACTTTACACTACCCTATACTTTAGACTGTAAAATGTTAGATTTGTAATATTACACTATGTATTATTCTACCAACCCTACTGTATACCACACTGCTGTATATTCACTATACAATTACGATACTATATATTGCCTTATGAATTATGTTAAACATTACAATGTTATACTATTTATTATTATATAACATGCTATAAACCATACCATTGACCGTCGTGTGAAAGCTATTAAGAGGCAGTGCCAGCGAATGGACTGCGGTCTGAAAGTCACCATAAAATACAATCAATTAAGAACCGAAATGGTTTATAACATCTTTCCAATGGTTACTAAGCCAGAATCCATCTTCTCGGTTGAAATTGTCTCTGTGTTTGTATATGTGGATGGCCTCATGAACGAA
This sequence comes from Petromyzon marinus, assembly GCF_048934315.1. Lineage (NCBI taxonomy): Eukaryota > Metazoa > Chordata > Hyperoartia > Petromyzontiformes > Petromyzontidae > Petromyzon > Petromyzon marinus. The sequence continues at coordinate 1,367,973 of NW_027423677.1, read as the reverse complement.
TCTCTCATGGTAGCCGGATGGCTTGCAGAGAACGTCCGTCTTGGAGAAGTCAATGTCATGTGAGCCCACTGAATTATAACAGTGATCTGCCATGGCTGAGGTGTTCGTCCTACCATGTTTCAAGTCTGCTTTATGTTCACGGATGCGGTCCGAGATATGTCGTTTGTTTTCTCCAATGTAACTGCTACCACAGAGGCAACTTAGTTTGTAGACGCCCGGGTACTGTATGTCTGGAACCACATCTTTTACAGACGGAACCAGATCACGGATTTTATGTACTGTGTTGAATCGGACCTGGATCTAGTGTTTATTCAGGATTTTGGAGATCTTTTTTGTGACCCCCGCAATGTAGGGTAAGGTGTTGGTTTTGAATGGCTCCTCAAGAGGATTCTTCTTCATTGCTGGAGTGATGGCTTTGCGGATTGTGTAGTCGGAGTAACCATTAGCCTTGAGAGCTTGGTGTACGTGCTTGAGTTCACTGGCAATGTGTTCCTGGTCGGAAATGCATTGGGCACTATGGTATAGAGTCTTGATGAGGGAGTTCTTCTGGGATGGATGGTGGTGGGAATCCGGTTTTAAGTAAGCATCCGTATGGGTAGCTTTCCTGTAGACAGAGTGGCTCATTGAACCATCAGGTCTCCTTTTAATAAGGACATACACAAAGGGTAGCTTGCCATCTTTTTCGACTTCCATGGTAAATATGATGGCTGGGTGTATGGAATTGATGTGGTCGAGGAATTGGTCTAGAGCAGGCCGGCCATGTGGCCAGATGATAAAAGTGTCATCCACGTACCTCTTCCATAACGTCGGGCGTAGAGTGGCAGTCTGGATGGCATCAGTTTCAAATTTCTCCATGAAAACGTTGGCCCCCGTGGTGCCTCACCACAAACGTGGGGCCCGGTCAGCCGCGTCGACTGTCGTGATCGCGTACAGGTGGTGAAACTGCCACACATGAACCATGATACCTTGCTGATCTCGTGTCAAGGAGAATAAACCAGCAGCCTGTCGCTAGCAATGGGAATGATCGGTAAGGGAACACATTGGGCTCTACAGAGGCACTCCACTATTATACACCACTACTATACAGTAAACATTGGGCTCTATGGAGGCCTGTCGTTAAGGGATTACTCGTTAACATGGGGTGGTCGTTAAGAGGGGTTCTATTGTATATAACAAGTTTAAATATTTAATAAGTTAATAGAGAGTACTCAACTGAGATGGCGGAGGAGTTTGCTAAACTCACAATACAAAGACCACTGTCCCAGCCTCTGTGGTTGGACCATCTCTAGCTCCACCAACCTACCTTGATGCACCTATCTCAGGCCTATATAAGACCTTGTCTCAGCAACTTTCTCTCTCACCTGACCTGAAGACGATTGCTTGTGTTGCGATCGAAACGTCGTGATATTTTTATTATTTTTTATCTACGTGGCTTTACCAAAGGACCCATAGAATATAATCATAAACAGGTTACGTCCTCTACATGGACCCCCCCCCTCATTATTAATCATGAACAGGTGACGTCCTCCAAATGGACACCCCCCTCCATTGATAATAATTAGCGGGTGACATCACTCCACATGGGGGGGGGGGGGGGGGCGAGGTGCCTCTTCTCCCCTCCTAAGCGTCAACTTATAAACTCACTACAAAGGCAGAACCCTCACGTAACGCGATCTCCATAACGCTATTGAGACATCTAAGTAAAAACAACGTCATGATGAACAAGGGATTATAACCTTTAAATGAAATAGGTCTGTCACCGCGGGCTTACAAATTGCACACAAATGGATGCAATGAATATCACTTCGCGGTCTGCTTTGCGCTTGCAAGTTTCAGATTTACTGCAATACACCCATGCTTGGACGGGCAAAAGGCTAGTAAACAAATAATCCCCTCGCCTGCTCCCCACCACGATATCACACGATGATATAGTACTTCCTTGTACAGTATACCCAATAAAGACCAAATCTAATCCCCATGATAGGTAAATTGATATACATAGAGCTTGCCGGCGATAGGTCTAAACCACGAACTATGAACTCGTGATATTCAAGGGTCTCCCGTATTTGGAGTTTGCATGTTCTCCCCATGGTCACGTTGGGATAATGACTGCTATGAATTTTCACATAAGCCACCTCGTTGAGCAATCATATGTGGCCAGGCTGCTTCTGGAAAAGAGCTATGTATCTCAGTGGGCCTTACCTGGTCAAATAAAAATAGGTTGCTTACAGGAGTTGAATGGATTGCCACATCACAGGGATGTGAGGAATCGCAGCATGGAGAGGGCTTTATCCAGCAGTGGATTGAGTGTTCTTGTTGAAACGTGTGTATTTAATATTTCTCTGATGTTCTTTTAGTCTCGTGCTGATCATTTGTCCTGTTTGCCCAACATAACATTTGCCACAAGTGCAGTTAATCCTGTACAAACCTTCTGTTGATAGCTTAGGTAATACATATTTTATACCAGAAGTCGAGTTCAAGAAACATAAGTACGTTTTTATTTCAACTGAAATGTATATACATATATAAATATACATGTCCATACAACCACGTCTCAATGTCTATGTCTGGGAGAACACGCTAGTTTCTCCCTCTGTGGAGTCTCCACCACTTTTCTTTCTTCTTGTTTCCCAGCTCCTCGTCTTGGTGCTCCTTCCCTCTGTCTCCTCCTCGTTCATTCTCCTCTTCATCTTTCTCCAGCTGCCGTGTGCAGCACATGAAGCTCCAAATTGCCCAACGCCAGAAACTGTTCTTTCTCTCTCCCTTAGAAGATGGGATGTGCTTAATCTCTTTCTTCTCTTCCTGAACACTCTCTGCCCTCCAAGGTTGCTCACATCTTCCTTCCTCATTCACCACTTCCTGCTTTGTATCGTCTTCAATCGTGTCGACTTCCTTCAGCTCTACCTCATTTGCCTCTAACTCAATAGCTCCTACTTCTTTTGCGTCTACCTCTATTGCCTCTACATCATTCGCCTCTACCAAAATCGCCTCACTCTCCTCCACCTCAATATCCCCTACCTTCACTTCTACCTCAATCACCTCTACGTCATTCGCCTCTAACTCATTCGGCTCTACCTCCATATCCACCTCCTGCTTGGCCTCTCCCTCAATCTCCTCTACCTCTTTTGCCACTTCCTGGATGGCATCTACTTCATATGCCTCAACCTCATTTGCCCCTTCCTGCTTTATTTCCTCCACCACGTTCTCAACTTTTGTTGCCATTTCCTGTTTGGCCTTTAGCTCATTCTTGTCTACCTCATTGATCAAGACCTGCATGGCCTTTTCTTCGATCGTGTCGACCTGAATTGCCTCGACCTGTTTCACCAATTCCTGCTTTGTATGTCTCGCAATCCCTTCTACGACATTGGCCACAACCTCTTTCACCACTTCCTGCTTGGCCACTGCATCTACCTCAATCACCGTTACCTCTACCTCACTCGCCACTTCCTTCTTGGGCTCTACATCATTCCCCTCTCCCTCAATCTCGTTTTCCTTCATCTCTTCTACTTCGCGAAATTTCATCTCAGTCCTTCGTAGCTTCCTATTCCTACGTTTCCTCTGAACACCATCCTCTCCTTCTTTCTTTGTCTCCACAACATCATCAACTTTCTTAGCCACTTCCTGTTTGGCTATTCCCTCATTCCCATCTACCTCACTTGCCTCTACCTCTTTCCCTAAGTCCTCCTTGGCATCTCTCTCAATCCCTTCTACGACATTGGCCACTACCTCTTTCACAAATTCCTGTGTGGCCACTGCATCTACCTCAATCACCGCTACCTCTACCTCATTTGCCTCTACCTCACTCGCCACTTCCTTCTTGAGCTCTACATCATTCCGCTCTCTCTCAATCTCGTTTACCTTCATCTCTCCTACTTCCCGAACTTTCATCTCAATCCTTCGTAGCTTCCTATTCCTATGTTTCCTCTGAACACAATCCTCTCCCTCTTTCTTTGTTTCCAAAACATTCTCAACTTTCTCCGCCACTTCCTGTTTGGCCATTCCCTCATTCCCATCGACCTCATTTGGCTCTACCTCTTCTGCTAATACCTGTTTTGCATCTCTCTCAATCCCCTCTATGACATTGGCCGCTATATCTTTCACCACTTCCTGCTTGGCCACTGCTTCTACCTCAATCACCGCTACCTCTGCCTCATTCGCTAATTCCCGCTTGCCATCTCCTTCTAACACCTCTACCTTATTCAACTCTACCTCATTCATCACATCCTCCAAAGCCACTGCCTCAATCATCTCTACCTCAATCGTCCCAACCTCCACCACTTCCTGCATGGGCTCTCCCTCACTCCCCTCTCTCTCAGCCACCTCTTCTTTCAATGTCTCCAGAACTTTCTTCTTGTTCTTGTGTTTCTTCCTATTCCTACGTTTCCTCTGAACACCATCCTCTCCCTCTATCTTTGTCTCCACAACATTATCAACTTTCTTAGCCACTTCCTGTTTGGCTATTCCCTCATTCCCATTTACCTCACTTGCCTCTACCTCTTTCCCTAAGTTCTCCTTGGCATCTCTCTCAATCCTTTCTACGACATTGGCCACTACCTCTTTCACAAATTCCTGTGTGGCCACTGCATCTACCTCAATCACCGCTACCTCTACCTCACTCGCCACTTCCTTCTTGGGCTCTCCATCATTCCCCTCTCCCTCAATCTCGTTTTCCTTCATCTCTTCTACTTCCCGCACTTTCATATCAGTCCTTCGTAGCTTCCTATTCCTACGTTTCCTCTGAAGACCATCCTCTCCCTCTTTCTTTGTCTCCACAACATTATCAACTTTCTTAGCCACTTCCTGTTTGGCCATTCCCTCATTCCGATCGACCTCATTTGGCTCTACCTCTTCTGCTAATACCTGTTTTGCATCTCTCTCAATCCCCTCTATGACATTGGCTGATATATCTTTCACCACTTCCTGCTTGGCCACTGCTTCTACCTCAATCACCGCTACCTCTGCCTCATTCGCTAATTCCCGCTTGCCATCTCCTTCTAACACCTCTACCTTATTCAACTCTACCTCATTCATCACATCCTCCAAAGCCACTGCCTCAATCATCTCTACCTCAATCGTCCCAACCTCCACCACTTCCTGCATGGGCTCTCCCTCACTCCCCTCTCTCTCAGCCACCTCTTCTTTCACTGTCTCCAGAACTTTCTTCTTGTTCTTGTGTTTATTCCTATTCCTACGTTTCCTCTGAACACCATCCTCTCCCTCTTTCTTTGTCTCCACAACATTATCAACTTTCTTAGCCACTTCCTGTGTGGCTATTCCCTTATTCCCATTTACCTCACTTGACTCTACCTCTTTCCCTAAGTTCTCCTTGGCATCTCTCTCAATCACTTCTACGACATTGGCCACTACCTCTTTCACAAATTCCTGTGTAGCCACTGCATCTACCTCAATCACCGCTACCTCTACCTCACTCGCCACTTCCTTCTTGGGCTCTCCATCATTCCCCTCTCCGTCAATCTCGTTTTCCTTCATCTCTTCTACTTCCCGCACTTTCATATCAGTCCTTCGTAGCTTCCTATTCCTACGTTTCCTCTGAACACCATCCTCTCCCTCTTTCTTTGTCTCCACAACATTATCAACTTTCTTAGCCACTTCCTGTTTGGCTATTCCCTCATTCCCATCTACCTCATTTGCTTCTACCTCTTTCCCTAAGTCCTCCTTGGCATCTCTCTCAATCCCTTCTATGACATTGGCCACTACCTCTTTCACAAATTCCTGTGTGGCTACTGCATCTACCTCAATCACCGCTACCTCTACCTCATTCGCCTCTACCTCACTCGCCACTTCCTTCTTGAGCTCTACATCATTCCGCTCTCTCTCAATCTCGTTTACCTTCATCTCTCCTACTTCCCAAACTTTCATCTCAATCCTTCGTAGCTTCCTATTCCTATGTTTCCTCTGAACACAATCCTCTCCCTCTTTCTTTGTTTCCAAAACATTCTCAACTTTCTCCGCCACTTCCTGTTTGGCCATTCCCTCATTCCCATCGACCTCATTTGGCTCTACATCTTCTGCTAATACCTGTTTTGCATCTCTCTCAATCCCCTCTATGACATTGGCCGCTATATCTTTCACCACTTCCTGCTTGGCCACTGCTTCTACCTCATTCACCGCTACCTCTGCCTCATTCGCTAATTCCCGCTTGCCATCTCCTTCTAACACCTCTACCTTATTCAACTCTACCTCATTCATCACATCCTCCAAAGCCACTGCCTCAATCATCTCTACCTCAATCGTCCCAACCTCCACCACTTCCTGCATGGGCTCTCCCTCACTCCCCTCTCTCTCAGCCACCTCTTCTTTCACTGTCTCCAGAACTTTCTTCTTGTTCTTGTGTTTCTTCCTATTCCTACATTTCCTCTGAACACCATCCTCTCCCTCTTTCTTTGTCTCCACAACATTATCAACTTTCTTAGCCACTTCCTGTTTGGCTATTCCCTCATTCCCATTTACCTCACTTTCCTCTACCTCTTTCCCTAAGTTCTCCTTGGCATCTCTCTCAATCCTTTCTACGACATTGGCCACTACCTCTTTCACAAATTCCTGTGTGGCCACTGCATCTACCTCAATCACCACTACCTCTACCTCACTCGCCACTTCCTTCTTGGGCTCTCCATCATTCCCCTCTCCCTCAATCTCGTTTTCCTTCATCTCTTCTACTTCCCGCACTTTCATATCAGTCCTTCGTAGCTTCCTATTCCTACGTTTCCTCTGAAGACCATCCTCTCCCTCTTTCTTTGTCTCCACAACATTATCAACTTTCTTAGCCACTTCCTGTTTGGCCATTCCCTCATTCCGATCGACCGCATTTGGCTCTACCTCTTCTGCTAATACCTGTTTTGCATCTCTCTCAATCCCCTCTATGACATTGGCCGCTATATATTTCACCACTTCCTGCTTGGCCACTGCTTCTACCTCAATCACCGCTACCTCTGCCTCCTTCGCTAATTCCCGCTTGCCATCTCCTTCTAACACCTCTACCTTATTCAACTCTACCTCATTCATCACATCCTCCAAAGCCACTGCCTCAATCATCTCTACCTCAATCGTCCCAACCTCCACCACTTCCTGCATGGGCTCTCCCTCACTCCCCTCTCTCTCAGCCACCTCTTCTTTCACTGTCTCCTCCAGAACTTTCTTCTTGTTCTTATGTTTCTTCCTACTCCCACGTTTTTTCTTCATACCATTTCTCTCCCCCACTTTCTCCATCTCTTCGATCTCGTTCTCAACCTTGTTGCTATTCTGCATTGTCTGCTTCACATCCTCATTATTGGTGCTGACTTCTGCCTGCTGCTGCTCTTCTGCCTTTTGCTGCTGCTGCTGCTGCTGGTGGTGGATGATGAAGCTCTTCAGCTCGGTGCTGTTCTGGAATTGCAGCAGCTCCCGCTGATATTTGGCCTGCTGCTGTGCACAATGATCCAGCAGGATCATCTCAAGCTCCAGAATCTGGCGCTTAGCTTCTAGTCTTGTGTCAACGAGGAACCTCTTTCGCTGCCCCTTCGAGCGACGGTCTGGGGAGTCACATGGGGAGGAGAGAGCAGCACCACAATTGATTCGTTAATGGGTATTTGAGTATTTCCTGTATGATAATAGGTTTTTCCCGTTTTTACTGGCAACAAAACAGGTGTTAAGATGTTAAAACACCAAACTGAAACCTTTTACAAGGAATCATGTCTGCATTAACCATGATGCTTGTGGTCAGAATGCAAACAAAAAACATACTCTGATAATATATGCATTGTCCTTGAAACTGATTGGTCCACACCAGGGACAGCTTTCTTTTGAGCCTCGTCTCAAACGGTGTTAGACCAGAGGACGCCAAAAGGCGTATTTCCTGTATGTTATTTTGGTAAAGAAACTGGGCACCATTGACAGGAATCTAACTTAACTTGAGACCGATGTAACAATGATAACACTGTAGGGAGGTCTGGAGGTTGACTCATGTGCCGGAGACACCTCCTCCTCCAAATAACTTCATTAGGATTATGGGCTGGTTGGGGAGGCCATATTAAGTTTGCGAGGTCTGGAAACTCCAGGCCAAACATAGAAAAACTTCCGTTATCTCAGAAAAAGTAAGATGGATTTATGGGCAAGCTGTGGAGGTCTGGCTAAATTTAAAAGATGTCCATTGTTTCACAAGAGAGAACATGAATTGGATAAGAAATACACTATTAATTCTTATACACTGGTCCATTCATACAATTAGTATATTAGTGGGCTACGTTAGAAAAGATAAAGGGAGGAGAAGAGGAGGGTGCCCAAAGGGGCCAGAGAGCCAGGGGCAACCCTAATGTTTATGTTGGTTGGATAGCATGTGCTCCCGTGCATGTGAGGTTGCTCTCAACAGAAGTCATTCCTTGCACGAGAATGGCTGAAACGCTGAGTAACCACTCAGAGGTATAGTGGTTAAGCAGTGGAGACGGTATAGTGGTAAAACAGTGGAGATTTTAAAAGCAAAGTTTAAGATTTGCATTTGTCACTTTATATTGAGCCGATACATATGGCAAGTGAAATTAAGAAGACTTAAAGTGAGTTTTACAGAAAGAGAGGATACATGTGTGTCTCTTGGAGAAGGAAAGGCATTGCTCAAAACTGTGCTGCAAGGTCACGTGCCATGAACCACATGAGTTTAGAAAAAACGTGACTGTAAACCAACAAGCCTGTGAATAATTATCATGGTGAAGACACCTCTATACGTTGGATACTGAAGGAAATCCATCGTGCTACACATCGTCAAAGCCCGACAACACCTGACATTCGAGAAAGAAGTACAATTGCATCGTTCTACACATCGTCAATACCCCACCACATCTGGAAAGTCACCAGCTGCATCAAGCACCTGACTGTTGTATTGTTCGAAAGACACTGTGTGTAACGACTTTACATCTGCCGGCACTGCGGGTTTCTAAACGCCTGCCATGTCACCTTCTCAACACTAGCGTCTGAGACCGTCTGATACAGACTGAAAGCTTATTTCCTTTGTTGCACTGTTTGTCTTTTCATGAATGTCATATTGTGCACTGGGTTATGCCTTATTAACCTAAATTCTGAATTTAGCTATTCATGTATTTCTATTACAGTATCACATATTCTTTGGACCAAGTGTCAATTGCCTATTTGATGACTGGTACTCTGATTCTTTTTTTTACAAATCAGGGACTTGTTTTAATTAAAATGTGTCTGTGTGTGTGGTTGAACGGTGTAACAAATCCATGCGTTACATGTGTAGTGTTGCAGCGCCGACCTGGTCAAGGCCTATGATACAATCAGTAGGCCAGGGCTCTGGATTGTTACTCGTATTTCCGGAGTCCCTAACCCTCTGCTCACAATCATTAAGGACCTTCACGATGGTGGGCAGGCCCGGATAAAGTTGCGTGCCCAGGAGTCAGAGCAATTTCCTGTTTACAGTGGGGTGCGACAGGGATCTACTCTGGCTGACACATTATTTAGCATCATCTTCGACCACATAGTTCGAGAAGTTTTTTTTTTTATGGCTGTACCGGTGGATTTTTTAATATTTGCTACAGATACAATGGGAGGCTGATTGATGCCTGGGTGAGGTCAAGGGATGGCTCCCTACTGGTCAACCATGTTATGTATACTGATCATTTGGAAGTTGATGCTCACACTGAAAAATAGTTGGAGGTTCTGCTGCTAAGCCTGGAGCGTGTGACAAAGAGGTGGTGCCTTACCATCAGCCCCACCAAAACTAAGCACCCGCCTGAGTATTTTGTGTAATTTAATACTCCGCCCCCTCAACTACTCTTGAGTGATGGGGTAATTGTAGAGAGAAGTTTACGTACCTGGATAGTGTGCTTATGCAAAAATTCTGGTTTGGCAGCAGAGGTCTCACTCCGAATCGGTCAAGTGGCATATTTTCATCAGCTTCGTAACACTTTGGGGTATCTACCTGGTCTGTCACTCGACACAAAACGCTGGGTCTTCTTGGCCAATGATAGAATAAATGAAAAATCTGAACCAGCTTTACACTTTCAGACTGGCCTGCCTACGATCCACCCTGGGTTTAACTAGGCTGGAATGTGTGAACAGCTCACAGTGAGCTCCACTGGTGGGCAGGGCTGCATTGCCTGGGTCATGTAGCCTGCTTGCTCAGCCACCGCATCCCCAAGCAGCCTCTGTTTTTCCAGATAGAGGGGGCTAAATGGGCGTGGCACGGCCTGGAGAAGAGATGGACTGATGCAGTACAGGAGGATACGGAACTAAGTGGACTTGCCAAAGACTGGTACCACTGGTGTCAAGATCTGCCTCTATGGAGGAAGCTCGTGAAGGATGCTTATGGGAAGTTGGTGGCAGTTGCCCTCAAGCAAAAAAGGAGGGTGAGAGGAGCGACGCTCACAACAACAGACGGTGCACTGGATGACTAAAACGCAGCAAGTTGGCACAGTAGGATGCAAAGGTGGTGCGTCTGCCAGTCATCTCAGTCAGTCAACCCATCGCACTGGGGTCTGTCTCCTGATCTCCTGTCGGCAAGCCTTCGACACTTCAAGTGGCCTCGGAGTGCACCAGGCCTGGCACAAGCGCCATGGTGACGTCTCCATCACTTAGTGGCGAATGAGGGCTGTTGTTGTTATCTGAGTCGGTTAGGGGCCTCCCCTAGGTCCACTCAGCCTCAAATAAGTATCTGATACGGTGTGTAAACATCGCCACTTGGGAGACAAAGACGGACAAGTGTGGTGCTGGCAACCCACCCCTCGTGTGCGGTGCCGGCCGTCATAGGTGCTCACTAACAGCACTTGCTCCTACAGTGTTTCAAGGCTATACACAATATTTCTGTCTTTGTTTGTGTCTATGTGCAGTGTCTGTATGAGTGGTTGGGAGCAGTTGTGTCTGTGGGGATCGACCTGAGTTCGATTCCCATTCACAACCATCAGTGACTAATAAATAAAACCGGTCGTGTGCATCCCCTACATCTACTCAAACTTAAAATAGTACCTCGTGCAACGTATAAACATCAAATGTGGGGAGACAAAGGCATCCGGATGCGGTGCTGACCACCCACCCCATCATAGGTGCTAACTCGCTAACAGCACTTGACTCAATAGTCTGTTAAGGCTATACGGGGATCTGTCTTTGTATACAGGTGCATGTGTCTGTGTGTATGTCTGTGTGTGGAATTACAGTACTCACTTCCCGTCGGCTTGCTCATCTCTCCACCCTGCAACAAAATCACAGCAGCGCACGTGAGACTCTAATCATATCACAGCTTACAACCACCATCATCATTACCGTCCTCATCATTAAACATTTCGAACAGACACACATTCACATATAGATGTTCTCTCAGATTAATGTTATCCTGATACAGCGCGCGTGTGGATGTACTCACGGAAGACATCGCCTTGAAGGCAGAACGAGAAGTCACGGATGGTCACGTTTTGTCAATAGATTTCGTTAACTGTGTTAATGAAGTGTTCAACCTCACGGATGTTTGTCAATGAGGTTTACCAAGTAATTTAACCGCGTTATCGATGTTCACTGACGACGTTGTCGAAGTGTGCTCCCGAATGCGATCTTTAAGCACACAGAGCGCGCGTCCACGTCCGTCTGTAACGATCGACCGTTGCTAAGGAAGTGACGTCACTTGTTAAGGTAACGAATCCCGGAAACCACGTGGCCCACTGTATCCTCCAGGCCTAATTAGTTACACGACTGTCAAATTTTTACTTTAAACTTTCGTAACTTGCAGGAATTCATAATTTTTGGTTCTTTCGGTAAAGTCACGTAGATAGAAAATAACATTTTAAGTGAAGGCAAAAAACCCACGAGGTTTCGGTGGCAACACAAGCGGTCTTCATCACGTGTTGCGATCGAAACGTCGTGGGTTTTTTGCTTTTATTTTAATTTATTTTTATTTTATTGTTATTATTTTCTATCTACGTGACTTTACCTGAAAGAACCAAGAATATAGTAACGATTGTACCCTGGTCGCCACGGATGAAGAGGCCGAGCGGGCTCGGTTCAACTGTTGCCAGGTACCTCCACCACTCAGCTCGCAGCACACACACACACAGTGTCCACTATGTAAAAATCAGGCTAAACTAAACCTTTCTAGAAGTTACTAAAATAATGCTATAAAAACAATGCAACAGTGATCATAAGAAATGTGATTGAAAGTTAACAATAGCGACATATATAACATATATTACTAAACCTAGCATCCTTCGCTAGCTGTTTGAGTCAATCCATAATAGCAGGAGTAACAATTATGTATGTTGATTAACTGCGAATAACCCAATCAATAACAGATATCCATTGTAATTTACATCAATACATTACCCCCCCCCCCCCCCCCCGTCTTCGTATCGGATCTGCTTACAAGCGACGACGTCACATTTATCCCCCGTCTACGTCTATTAAAGACCGAAACAGGGGAAGGATTTCACCACAACTCTGGCTGTCACCTGACGAGGCGGGTTGTTGTTGTAGTTACAGGCGAAACGTCACGGTACTTGCATTGTAAATGTTTTGGGTTTACTCTCCAACACACCGATGTGCTGAAATAGTCACTAATTGGCATGTTTTGTTTACGTGACAAACTTGACTAAGATTTACGCGATCTAACCCAAACAAACAAAAACACCCTCTAATCAGTAAATATTTGTATTAATTCCACGAATGGACCTTGGCCTGGGACTGTGCGGATTGAGAAGTTATGGATGCAGCTTCTGTTTGTGCTGCCATCAGAATGACCAACAAATAAATAAATAATACACACGGATTGGTGACTACAATACTAGACCCCCAGTGCTTTTATATTTAAAAGTGTATGTGCTTTGTGGTTGCTTTATTGCGCGTGTGTACGTACTGTGTAACACTTGTTTGAACGCAGGTGATGGGGTTGTCCATGTTGGGTGTCATTACAGCCAAAAACAAGCAGCAGTACGAAGACCAGGACGCCGTGGCCGACCATGAGGAGGGAAATTGGCCTCGCCCGGTCACAACGTACGACAGCAGTACAGGTTTCCCTCCACACATGCACACACCTACGAGTTTCCCACTACAGAGACGAAGATCCCCCATATAGCCTTAACAGACTGTTGTGGCAAGTGCTGTTCGCAAGCACCAATGAAGGTCGGCATGGTATACCAGGGGGTAGGTGGCCAACACCAAACCCGGCCGCCTTTGTCTCCCAAGTGGTGACGTATTACACACACCGCTCCAGGTATTCATTTGAGGTTGAATCGACCCAGGACCAGTTCAGATAAATAATCGTTATTGGTGTTGGCCATGAGCGGGACTCCAACTCGGATGTTTGCTGGGTTCGGAGCGTAGCGTACTATCCACTGCGTCACTGCTACCCTCACATAACGCACACAGAAACAACACACAGGGACCCACACGCACGGACACACAGGGGCCTGCTCAACATTGAAATGTGCAGCCCTTGTGTGGCGGCCTGCGTTGAATTTTGGCGTTCATCTCGTCACCCATACAAAAGGTCTCGACACAATCAATGGCAGTCCCCCTTGCCCTGCCTGGCACGCACATCGGGCCAGTCACCCCACGCACAGCGCACACAACATGCGCGTCGCGTATGCCAAGTCAAGAGTCGTCCCCGAGTGTCCGGCAAATTGGACCGACTATCCCGGGCCCCGCGCTTCGGGGGAGGCCCCACGTGTAGACATCAGTGTCACATGTAATGCTTCCGGTTTAGTTTGAAGGCATCGGGGGGGGCCCCACGCACCCCCTATGGACGGCCCTGGTCAAAGCACACGGCAGCGCGGAGCACGCGCGTCACGCGCACGGGCCACGTGCGTCACGGGTACGTGACATCTACAAGGCAAGCACCTGCATCGCGTGGTCATCACTTGTAAGGCATGCCCTTTGTGCATGGGACGTGCGTAGTGTGTGCAACACGTGGCACATGTATGTCACACATGCGCATCGCAATGTGATGTCATGTGTACGTGGACATTTGAATTGCATGTAGCTGTCTGGTGGGCAGGACGGATCTACGCGTGGGCAAGTAAGGGGGTGGCTGAGTAAGACTGATACGGAGACACGTCAAACCACACACTCACCACACACTCACCGGCACACTCACACACACCACATTCACCGCACACTCACTTACCGGCACACTCGCACACTGGCACTCACTGCACACTCACACACCGCACACTCACCACGCACTCACTTACCGGCACACTGACTGCACATTCACACACACTCACCGCACACTCACTTACCAACACTCTGACTGCACATTCACACACACCGCACTCACACCGCATTCACACACTCACACCGCACTCATTCACTCACACACACTCACACACATTTACACACACTCACCGCACACTCGCACACAATCACACTCACCGGTACACTCGTGTGCAAGCACACTAGTGAGCTTCCACGAAATGTGCTGCACATTAGTGAGGCCACACACCAGCAGGTTTACACATCAGTGAGCTTACACACTAGTGTGCACACACACAGTCGTAAGCTTACAGATTTTTTTTTATATACTTCAGCCCCTTAGTGTTAGACTTTTAACCCTTATTATAGTAAGACTTGTTTAAAACTTATTTAAGATTTTAGATTCCTATATGTTGAATGTATGCACCATCCTGCCAAAGTAAATTCCGTGTCGGTGTGAACTTACATGGCGAATAAAACCCTTTCTGATTCTGATTCTGATTAGATAGCGTACACACCAGCTCACCGGTGAGGTGAGCTACACACTGGTGAGTTAACACACCCACCTGTTTACGTGCGCAAAGCTCTTAACCCTAAACCTAACATATCCCAAATGTCATGGCTAAAGTTATTTTACACACGCACGTGCATACACACGCACGTGCATACATGCATGCGCATATGAAGGCACTCATGCACACATACGTGCACACAAACACATGTGCACGCACATGTTTAAACATATACAATTCCATGGCGTTGGACTTGAGACTCCCAGAAGTGGAATCAGGACTCCTGAGTGTGCGATATAGCTCAGTGGGCCTTACTTGGTAAAATTGAAATAATTAATTTAGTCAGTTTAATACGTAGGCTTTCGCGACCAATATTATTCATAATAAAGGTTTTTGGGTTAGATCGCGTTTATTTATAAATGTGTCGTAACCCTCCACCACCCGACACGGCCAATCAGCAAAGAAAAGTGTCACGTTGACAAAAGACAAATAATTCACTACTTCAGCCCACCGGTGTGTTGAAGAGTTAATCCACATTTACAGTTTGAGTACGACGTTTCGCTGGTAAATACTTCCAGCATCATCGGGCAATTCGCCAGAATGGTAAAGCCCTCGCTTGCTCCCGGTTTTATATAGAGCAGAAGAGTGATGTCATCACTTAGCTCATCAGGTGCAGTGATTAGAGGCGGAGGGGGGGGTAATGTAATTATATAATCGATTAGTAATCAGTCATTGGTTATGATTAGTAATGAGTTGTAGATTAGTAATTCTTTAAATCAAAATGTAATGTGTATTATTTAATAATACGCTTCCAGGCCGCACTAAGCCGGTAGCTGTCAGAGCGATTAAAGTTATTCTTGTTCCTCTCAATTTCAATGGATTCTCTAATTAGTCTTTGCCAGTAATAATTAGTTTTACACACCACTGCAACATTGTCAAAATCAATTGAGTGTCCTTGTTGACAAGCATGTTCTGCCACTGCCGACAGTTGTGTTTGAGATAATTTAATATTTCTCTGATGTTCTTTTAGTCTTACGCTGATGTTACGTCCCGTCTGCCCAATGTAGCAGCTGCCACATGAACAATTAATCCGATATACACCTTCTGTTGATAGTTTAGGTAATGCGTCTTTAGTGCAAGATACTAGTTTTTGAATTTTGTGTACTGTACCAAATCTTACTGTAATGTTTTGCTTTTGCAAAACACGGGCTAATTTGTCAGTTACTCCTGAGATATATGGAATTTTTATTGTTTTAACAATCTGGTCGCTTTCAGTAGTATTGCTTTGCGATCGTGATTTGGCATTCAGTGCTCTGTTAATTTGAGCATTATTGTAGCCATTCTGTCGTAGTGCGTCTTTAACGTGTTTAATCTCTCTCACTAGACTCTCACCATCTGACACTGTTTTCGCCCGATGTACGAGCGTCTTGATAAGAGAGGATTTTTGAGCTGGATGATGATGTGATTCTGCATTCAGATAGGCATCAGTGTGCGTTTGCTTTCTGTAAACGCTGTGTGTTATTTTACCGTTTAGGCCATGTCCAAGCAAAATATCTAAGAATGGGAGTGTGTTATTCACCTCCATTTCCATGGTGAACTGGATGGCCGGGTTTTGTGCATTGAGATGATTTAGAAAATCATTAAGTGTATCTTTACCATGTGGCCAGACAACCAAAGTGTCATCCACATACCTAAACCAAAAGGATGGTTTTAATGTGCTCGAGGCAAGTGCTCTTATTTCAAAGTTTTCCATGTACAAATTTGCTATAGCAGGGGATAAAGGAGAACCCATTGCTGCTCCTTCCTTTTGTTTAAAGAAATCCCCTCTCCATAAGAAGTAAGTGTTATTTAAGCAATGGCCAGCAAGTTTCGGAATATCTTTTTGTAAACCGGTATTCTTTACTAGTGTATCAAGTAATTTAAGCGATTCGTCCACTGGAACCTTAGTGAATAGAGAAATCACATCAAAGCTTACCAGAATATCATCAGGAGTAAGTTTAATATCTTTAATCACATTCACAAGATGTTCTGAATTTTTTATGAATGAAGATGTCTTACCGATGTAGGGCTGTATTTGTTTGGTTATATATTTTGCTAATTGATATGTGGCAGAGCCAATTGTACTGACTATGGGTCGTAATGGGATGCCGATTTTATGAATCTTTGGTAGCCCATAGAGTCTAGGTGGTTTTGAGGCCCTTGGCTTAATTAGGTATTGCTCATTTTTAGGGATTAATGAATTTGCAATTATTGCAGTGGTCTTACGTTCTAAAGTATTAGTTGGATCTCGTTTAATTTTAATGTAGGTACTTTCCTCTAGTAAATTTCTAATTTTATTATCATAATCGGCTCGTGACATCAGTACAGTAGTGCGGCCTTTATCAGCTGCTAGGATTTGGATATCCTTATTTACACGCAGCTCTCTTAAGGCTTTTGCCTCGTTAGAGCTAATATTTACTTTTGGAACTTTGCTATTCTCAATTATTTTAGCAACCTCATGTCTAGTCATCTCTGCCTCATTATGTGGAAGGAGTCTAACTGCTGATTCTACCTCAGCAATTATCTCATCCACTGGAATTGTGCGTGGGGTAACGGCAAAGTTAAGGCCTTTAGAAAGGATAGAGACCATGTCACCGGTTAATACAGTGTTGGTCAAGTTCAGTACAGTTTTGTTTTTACATTTTTGGTTTTCAGTAGGGATTTGTTTATTATGTAGTCTAGAAAATTTATTAATTTGGTTAGTTTTTGTTAGTTTAAACACATTATCAGCCGATTGTTGTGTTATGTTATCGATTATATTCCAATAATGCATAGATACACTATTGCTTATATCTAAGTGTAACTGCTTTAGCGATTCCGAAATGTAAGATAATTCACTCCTATTGTGCTGTATTCTCTCTATTAATAATAATTCGCTAGCTTTGTGTAGTATTTGGTTAGCTTTAGAAGACTTTATGTGATGTGTTATTTTAACTGCGTTTGGTATTACCTTTGAATCTCTGCACCTTTTGAGGAACGCCAGTGAAGATATCAATTTCATCCGCTTAATGCGAAGCTTCTCCAATTTTCTGGTTTTAAGAAAAGTATCCTCCCCATAGAGGTTAGTCAGTTTAACACGTAGGCTTTCGCGACCAATATTATTCATAATAAAGGTTTTTGGGTTAGATCGCGTTTATTTATAAATGTGTCGTAACCCTCCACCACCCGACACGGCCAATCAGCAAAGAAAAGTGTCACGTTGACAAAAGACAAATAATTCACTACTTCAGCCCACCGGTGTGTTGAAGAGTTAATCCACATTTACAGTTTGAGTACGACGTTTCGCTGGTAAATACTTCCAGCATCATCGGGCAATTCGCCAGAATGGTAAAGCCCTCGCTTGCTCCCGGTTTTATATAGAGCAGAAGAGTGATGTCATCACTTAACTCATCAGGTGCAGTGATTAGAGGCGGAGGGGGGGGTAATGTAATTATATAATCGATTAGTAATCAGTCATTGGTTATGATTAGTAATGAGTTGTAGATTAGTAATTCTTTAAATCAAAATGTAATGTGTATTATTTAATAATACGCTTCCAGGCCGCACTAAGCCGGTAGCTGTCAGAGCGATTAAAGTTATTCTTGTTCCTCTCAATTTCAATGGATTCTCTAATTAGTCTTTGCCAGTAATAATTAGTTTTACACACCACTGCAACATTGTCAAAATCAATTGAGTGTCCTTGTTGACAAGCATGTTCTGCCACTGCCGACAGTTGTGTTTGAGATAATTTAATATTTCTCTGATGTTCTTTTAGTCTTACGCTGATGTTACGTCCCGTCTGCCCAATGTAGCAGCTGCCACATGAACAATTAATCCGATATACACCTTCTGTTGATAGTTTAGGTAATGCGTCTTTAGTGCAAGATACTAGTTTTTGAATTTTGTGTACTGTACCAAATCTTACTGTAATGTTTTGCTTTTGCAAAACGCGGGCTAATTTGTCAGTTACTCCTGAGATATATGGAATTTTTATTGTTTTAACAATCTGGTCGCTTTCAGTAGTATTGCTTTGCGATCGTGATTTGGCATTCAGTGCTCTGTTAATTTGAGCATTATTGTAGCCATTCTGTCGTAGTGCGTCTTTAACGTGTTTAATCTCTCTCACTAGACTCTCACCATCTGACACTGTTTTCGCCCGATGTACGAGCGTCTTGATAAGAGAGGATTTTTGAGCTGTATGATGATGTGATTCTGCATTCAGATAGGCATCAGTGTGCGTTTGCTTTCTGTAAACGCTGTGTGTTATTTTACCGTTTAGGCCATGTCCAAGCAAAATATCTAAGAATGGGAGTGTGTTATTCACCTCCATTTCCATGGTGAACTGGATGGCCGGGTTTTGTGCATTGAGATGATTTAGAAAATCATTAAGTGTATCTTTACCATGTGGCCAGACAACCAAAGTGTCATCCACATACCTAAACCAAAAGGATGGTTTTAATGTGCTCGAGGCAAGTGCTCTTATTTCAAAGTTTTCCATGTACAAATTTGCTATAGCAGGGGATAAAGGAGAACCCATTGCTGCTCCTTCCTTTTGTTTAAAGAAATCCCCTCTCCATAAGAAGTAAGTGTTATTTAAGCAATGGCCAGCAAGTTTCGGAATATCTTTTTGTAAACCGGTATTCTTTACTAGTGTATCAAGTAATTTAAGCGATTCGTCCACTGGAACCTTAGTGAATAGAGAAATCACATCAAAGCTTACCAGAATATCATCAGGAGTAAGTTTAATATCTTTAATCACATTCACAAGATGTTCTGAATTTTTTATGAATGAAGATGTCTTACCGATGTAGGGCTGTATTTGTTTGGTTATATATTTTGCTAATTGATATGTGGCAGAGCCAATTGTACTGACTATGGGTCGTAATGGGATGCCGATTTTATGAATCTTTGGTAGCCCATAGAGTCTAGGTGGTTTTGAGGCCCTTGGCTTAATTAGGTATTGCTCATTTTTAGGGATTAATGAATTTGCAATTATTGCAGTGGTCTTACGTTCTAAAGTATTAGTTGGATCTCGTTTAATTTTAATGTAGGTACTTTCCTCTAGTAAATTTCTAATTTTATTATCATAATCGGCTCGTGACATCAGTACAGTAGTGCGGCCTTTATCAGCTGCTAGGATTTGGATATCCTTATTTACACGCAGCTCTCTTAAGGCTTTTGCCTCGTTAGAGCTAATATTTACTTTTGGAACTTTGCTATTCTCAATTATTTTAGCAACCTCATGTCTAGTCATCTCTGCCTCATTATGTGGAAGGAGTCTAACTGCTGATTCTACCTCAGCAATTATCTCATCCACTGGAATTGTGCGTGGGGTAACGGCAAAGTTAAGGCCTTTAGAAAGGATAGAGACCATGTCACCGGTTAATACAGTGTTGGTCAAGTTCAGTACAGTTTTGTTTTTACATTTTTGGTTTTCAGTAGGGATTTGTTTATTATGTAGTCTAGAAAATTTATTAATTTGGTTAGTTTTTGTTAGTTTAAACACATTATCAGCCGATTGTTGTGTTATGTTATCGATTATATTCCAATAATGCATAGATACACTATTGCTTATATCTAAGTGTAACTGCTTTAGCGATTCCGAAATGTAAGATAATTCACTCCTATTGTGCTGTATTCTCTCTATTAATAATAATTCGCTAGCTTTGTGTAGTATTTGGTTAGCTTTAGAAGACTTTATGTGATGTGTTATTTTAACTGCGTTTGGTATTACCTTTGAATCTCTGCACCTTTTGAGGAACGCCAGTGAAGATATCAATTTCATCCGCTTAATTCGAAGCTTCTCCAATTTTCTGGTTTTAAGAAAAGTATCCTCCCCATAGAGGTTAGTCAGTTTAACACGTAGGCTTTCGCGACCAATATTATTCATAATAAAGGTTTTTTGGGTTAGATCGCGTTTATTTATAAATGTGTCGTAACCCTCCACCACCCGACACGGCCAATCAGCAAAGAAAAGTGTCACGTTGACAAAAGACAAATAATTCACTACTTCAGCCCACCGGTGTGTTGAAGAGTTAATCCACATTTACAGTTTGAGTACGACGTTTCGCTGGTAAATACTTCCAGCATCATCGGGCAATTCGCCAGAATGGTAAAGCCCTCGCTTGCTCCCGGTTTTATATAGAGCAGAAGAGTGATGTCATCACTTAACTCATCAGGTGCAGTGATTAGAGGCGGAGGGGGGGGTAATGTAATTATATAATCGATTAGTAATCAGTCATTGGTTATGATTAGTAATGAGTTGTAGATTAGTAATTCTTTAAATCAAAATGTAATGTGTATTATTTAATAATACGCTTCCAGGCCGCACTAAGCCGGTAGCTGTCAGAGCGATTAAAGTTATTCTTGTTCCTCTCAATTTCAATGGATTCTCTAATTAGTCTTTGCCAGTAATAATTAGTTTTACACACCACTGCAACATTGTCAAAATCAATTGAGTGTCCTTGTTGACAAGCATGTTCTGCCACTGCCGACAGTTGTGTTTGAGATAATTTAATATTTCTCTGATGTTCTTTTAGTCTTACGCTGATGTTACGTCCCGATATACACCTTCAACAGAAGGTGTATATCGGATTAATTGTTCATGTGGCAGCTGCTACATTGGGCAGACGGGACGTAACATCAGCGTAAGACTAAAAGAACATCAGAGAAATATTAAATTATCTCAAACACAACTGTCGGCAGTGGCAGAACATGCTTGTCAACAAGGACACTCAATTGATTTTGACAATGTTGCAGTGGTGTGTAAAACTAATTATTACTGGCAAAGACTAATTAGAGAATCCATTGAAATTGAGAGGAACAAGAATAACTTTAATCGCTCTGACAGCTACCGGCTTAGTGCGGCCTGGAAGCGTATTATTAAATAATACACATTACATTTTGATTTAAAGAATTACTAATCTACAACTCATTACTAATCATAACCAATGACTGATTACTAATCGATTATATAATTACATTACCCCCCCCTCCGCCTCTAATCACTGCACCTGATGAGTTAAGTGATGACATCACTCTTCTGCTCTATATAAAACCGGGAGCAAGCGAGGGCTTTACCATTCTGGCGAATTGCCCGATGATGCTGGAAGTATTTACCAGCGAAACGTCGTACTCAAACTGTAAATGTGGATTAACTCTTCAACACACCGGTGGGCTGAAGTAGTGAATTATTTGTCTTTTGTCAACGTGACACTTTTCTTTGCTGATTGGCCGTGTCGGGTGGTGGAGGGTTACGACACATTTATAAATAAACGCGATCTAACCCAAAAACCTTTATTATGAATTAATTTAGTTTCAGGATGTAGGGTTCTGAAGATATTTAATCTTTCAGTCCTTTCTGACCGTTTGAGTGTGGGTGAGTGAGTGACAACTACTTATGCATTTTGTTATTACAAATACAAGCATTTCCAGCTATTGACATGAAATGTATTAACTCTGGAAGATGATGGTGATACAGGTGGTGGGTAGCGGTAGTGTAGCGTTTAGCACGCTGCGCTACGAACCCGGCGACCCGAGTTAAATTCTCGCTCATGCCCAACGCAGGTAACGACTCTCTGAACCGGTCATGGGCCTCCCCTAGGTCGACTCAGCCTCAAATGAGTACTTGGTGTGGTGTAAACATCACTACTGGGGAGACAAAGGCGGCTGGGCGTGGTGTTGGCCACCCACCCCTCGTGTGCCATGCTGGCCTTCACAGGTACTCGCTAACAGCACTTGCACCAACAGTCTATTCGGGCTATACGTGGAGTCTTTGCTTTGTGGTGATGATACAGATGGTGATTGATTATACAGATGGTTAGGATGATGATAATGATACATTTGGTGATGATGGTGGTGATGATGGTAATATTAAGACACACTAATATAAAATGTAATCATTAAAGCACAATATATAACATTTGTAATTTCTGTTGAAATCATGTGCTTATAATGGTCATGTGTATTTGTACGTGGTTGTGCATGAATGCACGTGTTTTTTATTTTCTGTATTAGGTGCTTGACGACAGCACTTGGCCCAACAGTCTATATTGGTTGTACAGGAAATCTTTGTGTTTTGATTTACGAATATTCCATTCACGAAATTTAGTGAAAACGAAATTGACAAATTAAGGATACTTTTCGACTTACGAAATAGAATTTCAGCGGAAACAATATATCACATGGCACGCGCCATGAGATCATCAAGCAAGAAGCTGTCATCCATCCACGACAGTGTCACGGTATCCCCATAGTGCAAAAGTAACGCCTCGTCACCTCTCCAGTCACTCCAACATGCAGATCTTTTGGTGAGTTCCTTGAAGATGTTAATTATTTTTGTTTTAAATTGATTATTATTCAACCTTTTGTAATATTTGTTCCTTATTATTTTTTGCATTGTGAAATATTGGTGTTTATTTTGGGTTTATAGTAGAAATGACTGTCTGAAACACATCGCAAGTTTTTCGTATTCAATTAAGGGGAAAAGCCATTCCGATTTACGATATTTTGTTTTACGTGCGTTTTTCGAAGAAGGCATCCCTTTCGTAAGTAGAGGCATACATGTACAGGAATCCATTGCCAACCGCTAATTTACCAACCACGAGATTTTAGTAAACACGGATTGACTACTGGACACCTGTTTACTAACCACGAGCATCTCGCTTTGAGTATTCGCGAGTCGCGCCGAGTCGTGAAATCAAAACAACACGATGTACCTTATGGGGGGGGGGGGGGTTCTTGTATTTGTTCTTGTATTTGTACGAGCTGTTGTTTGTTTATGTTACCGATCTTTACGGGCAGCATTAGTGCAGCGGGTTAGCGAGCTGCACTATGAAGCCATAAATCCTGGTTTAATTCCTGCTCGTGGCCAACACCAGTGGCAATTATCTGAACCATTCCTGGACCTACCCTCGGCCTCAAATGAGTACTTGGTGCATTGTGAAAACATCAGCACTGGCAGAGACAAACCCCATATGCTGTGCTGGCCTGCATAAGTGCTCATAACGGCACTTACCCCAACAGTCTGTTACATGGGCGGGATCTTAGTCTTTGCGTGTAAGTGAGAGTTTGTGGACTTTGCATGTTCTTCCCCTGTTGTGCACGCGTTTTCTCAAGGTTCTCAGCTTTCAAAAAAGAACAACCAATTCTAACAGTGAGATTTTACTTGCAAATAACTTAAACAGGGATTACACACCGTGGCAACATCGCCCCCTTCTGTGAAAGCTGGACAGGACCCTCCTGAAAAAGAGTGAGACTTCCCTGAATAAACAAATGTAGCACGGTAATCTTTGAAATAATAAAAAAAACTTCACCCCTAGACAAGGTAGCGAGGGTGATTCTAGCAAGCGAGGCAGCTGTACTCGGACGGAACGGACGACGGCTCCCAGCCGACCTCTTTGCCTTTGTCGATCTTGTCATCGTTGGAGGCCGGTCTCAGCTCTGCGAGGATCGCCTCAAACGTGGGGCGCTCTAACGGCGCGTGGCTCCAGCAGCGGTGCATCACCTTGCGGCTGTGGGGCGAGGGGAGGGTGCGGTGAGGGTGCGAGGAAGGCGAATCGTGCACAAGCTCGGACTGCGCTTTCACCCCTTCCAGTGCGCGTTCGTTCTCACAATGGTTGAATGAGTGCCGATGATGTTAATGACGTCACGGAGGGGGATGAAGGGGGTCAGGTGGCGAGGGGGGTGAGTAGGTAGAGGGTCATGAAGGCATACAATATCTACAGTATGGATTCACACAGCGGCGTCTAAATGCCACTGCATCTCCATACGTAGTGCAGAAACACTGGTCATGTTTATTTTGTAGAGAGAGAAGAAGTCTGTGGGTCTCCACAGTGAAAGAAAAAAGTATTTGATCCCCTGCTGATTTTGTACGTTTGCCCACTGACAAAGAAATGATCAGTCTATAATTTTAGTGGTAGGTTGATTTGAACAGTGAGAGAAAGAATAACAACAAAAAAATCCAGAAAAACGCATGTCAAAAATGTTGTAAATTTATTTGCATTTTAATGAGGGAAATAAGTATTTGACCCCTCTGCAAAACATGACTTAGTACTTGGTGGCAAAACCCTTGTTGGCAATCACAGAGGTCAAACGTTTCTTGTAGTTGGCCACCAGGTTTGCACACATCTCAGGAGGGATTTTGTCCCACTCCTCTTTGCAGATCTTCTCCAAGTCATTAAGGTTTCGAGGCTGACGTTTGGCAACTCGAACCTTCAGCTCCCTCCACAGATTTTCTATGGGATTAAGGTCTGGAGACTGGCTAGGCCACTCCAGGACCTTAATGTGCTTCTTCTTGAGCCACTCCTTTGTTGCCTTGGCCGTGTGTTTTTGGTTATTGTCATGCTGGAATACCCATCCACGACCCATTTTCAATGCCCTGGCTGAGGGAAGGAGGTTCTCACCCAAGATTTGACGGTACATGGCCCCGTCCATCGTCCCTTTGATGCGGTGAAGTTGTCCTGTCCCCTTAGCAGAAAAGTACCCCCAAAGCATAATGTTTCCACCTCCATGCTTGACGGTGGGGATGGTGTTCTTGGGGTCATAGGCATTATTCCTCCTCCTCCAAACACGGCGAGTTGAGTTGATGCCAAAGAGCTCCATTTTGGTCTCATCTGACCACAACACTTTCACCCAGTTGTCCTCTGAATCATTCAGATGTTCATTGGCAGGGAAAAAAGTATTTGATCCCCTGCTGATTTTGTACATTTGCCCACTGACAAAGAAATGATCAGTCTATATTTTTAATGGTAGGTTTATTTGAACAGTGAGAGACAGAATAACAACAAAAAAATACCGAAAAATGCATGTCAAAAATGTTATAAATTGATTTGCATTTTATTGAGGGAAATAAGTATTTGACCCCCTCTCAATCAGAAAGATTTCTGGCTCCCAGGTGTCTTTTATACAGGTAACGAGCCGAGGTTAGGAGCACACTCTTAAAAGGAGTGCTCCTAATCTCAGCTTGTTACCTGTATAAAAGACACCTGTCCACAGAAGCAATCAATCAGATTCCAAACTCTCCACCATGGCCAAGACCAAAGAGCTCTCCAAGGATGTCAGGGACAAGATTGTAGACCTACACAAGGCTGGAATGGGCTACAAGACCATTGCCAAGCAGCTTGGTGAGAAGGTGACAACAGTTAGTACGATTATTCGCAAATGGAAGAAACACAAAAGAACTGTCAATCTCCCTTGGCCTGGGGCTCCATGCAAGATCTCACCTCGTGGAGTTGCAATGATCATGAGAACGGTGAGGAATCAGCCCAGAACTACACGGGAGGATCTTGTCAATGATCTCAAGGCAGCTGGGACCATAGTCACCAAGAAAACAATTGGAATACACTACGCCGTGAAGGACTGAAATCCTGCAGCGCCCGCAAGGTTCCCCTGCTCAAGAAAGCACATATACATGCCGGTCTGAAGTTTGCCAATAAACATCTGAATGGTTCAGAGGACAACTGGGTGAAAGTGTTGTGGTCAGATGCAAATCAATTTATAACATTTTTGACATGCATTTTTCGGTATTTTTGTTGTTGTTATTCTGTCTCTCACTGTTCAAATAAACCTACCATTAAAAATATAGACTGATCATTTCTTTGTCAGTGGGCAAACGTACAAAATCAGCAGGGGATCAAATACTTTTTTTCCCTGCCAATGAACATCTGAATGATTCAGAGGACAACTGGGTGAAAGTGTTGTGGTCAGATGAGACCAAAATGGAGCTCTTTGGCATCAACTCAACTCGCCGTGTTTGGAGGAGGAGGAATGCTGCCTATGACCCCAAGAACACCATCCCCACCGTCAAACATGGAGGTGGAAATATGCTTTTGGGGTGTTTTCCTGCTAAGGGGACAGGACAACTTCACCGCATCAAAGGGACGATGGACGGGGCCATGTACCATCAAATCTTGGGTGTGAACCTCCTTCCCTCAGCCAGGGCATTGAAAATGGATCGTGGATGGGTATTCCAGCATGACAATGACCCAAAACACACGGCCAAGGCAACAAAGGAGTGGCTCAAGAAGAAGCACATTAAGGACCTGGAGTAGCCTAGCCAGTCTCCAGACCTTAATCCTATAGAAAATCTGTGGAGGGAGCTGAAGGTTCGAGTTGCCAAACGTCAGCCTCGAAACCTTAATGACTTGGAGAAGATCTGCAAAGAGGAGTGGGACAAAATTCCTCCTGAGATGTGTGCAAACCTGGTGGCCAACTACAAGAAACGTCTGACCTCTGTGATTGCCAACAAGGGTTTTGCCACCAAGGGTTTTGCCACCAAGTGCAGAGGGGTCAAATACTTATTTCACTCATTATAATGCAAATCAATTCATAACATTTTTGACATGCATTTTTCTGGATTTTTTTGTTGTTATTCTGTCTCTCACTGTTCAAATAAACCTACCATTAAAAATATAGACTGATCATTTTTTTGTCAGTGGGCAAACGAACAAAATCAGCAGGGGATCAAATACTTTTTTCCCTCACTGTATATGTGCTTTCTTGAGCAGGGGGACCTTGCGTGCGCTGCAGGATTTCAGTCCTTCACGGCGTAGTGTGTTACCAATTGTTTTCTTGGTGACTATGGTCCCAGCTGCCTTGAGATCATTGACAAGATCCTCCCGTGTAGTTCTGGGCTGATTCCTCACCGTTCTCATGATCATTGCAACTCCACGAGGTGAGATCTTGCATGGAGCCCCAGGCCGAGGGAGATTGACAGTTCTTTTGTGTTTCTTCCATGATGCGCACCAACTGTTGTCACCTTCTCTCCAAGCTGCTTGGCAATGGTCTTGTAGCCCATTCCAGCCTTGTGTAGGTCTACAATCTTGTCCCTGACATCCTTGGAGAGCTCTTTGGTCTTGGCCATGGTGAAGAGTTTGGAATCTGATTGATTGCTTCTATGGACAGGTGTCTTTTATACAGGTAGCAAGCTGAGATTAGGAGCACTCACTTTAAGAGTGTGCTCCTAATCTCAGCTCGTTACCTGTACAAAAGACACCTGGGAGCCAGAATTCTTTCTGATTGAGAGGGGGTCAAATACTTTTTTCCCTCATTAAAATGCAAATCAATTTATAACATTTTTGACATGCGTTTTTCTGGATTTTTTTTGTTGTTATTCTGTCTCTCACTGTTCAAATAAACCTACCATTAAAATCATAGACTGATCATTTCTTTGTCAGTGGGCAAACGTACAAAATCAGCAGGGGATCGAATACTTTTTTCCCTCATTGTATGTGAGGAGTCTGTGGGTCGCAACAGCACGTACGGCTGGAAGTAGGACATTCCAGACTAAGAGGGTTCATAATGGCCATGTCAACGAGACTGAACCAGCCAGCACAACTCACTGCCAATAACACATCACGTAATTCACCCTTAAGCAATTGTTCAATCAATTAATTGAATCACTACAATTAAAATCAAAGAATATCCCATAACAAACACTTCGCACTCTCCTCATCAGCTACCTGCATCCACAATAGAAACGCATCAGTCCAGCAGTGGATAAAACCTGGTGTGGGAGGTATGGGGGGGCGGCTTACACTTGCGGTGGACAGCAGGGGGGTGGCTGCATGCAGTAGCCATCGTAGATCAAGCGGTAGAACTTGTCATCGACTGCCATGCGCCAGGGTAAGGGGCCTCTCCTACACCCACACACATCACACATCCAGCAGCACGCACGTCACACACCGATGAGCACGCACGTCTCACACCGAGCAGGTTGCACAGGGCTCCTTTATCAAGACAAACGTGGAGCAGATTACACCTACTACAATATGCCTGTCACAATGCCCCCCTCTCCCCCCCCCCCCCAGTTTATGTGGGGGCGCGGGCCTCACTCCCCCCTTCGCGTCAGCCCCCCCTAATAAATGGTCCGGTTGCATTGTGAATGCACCACTCGAATGATGTGCAGTCCCGTGGCGCACTGTAACGGGCTCGTGATTTACTCACTAAAATTTAATGTAAAAAAAACGATCCCAAGACATTATTTAAAATAAAGTATGGCCATCGTGTCTCAGCATCACAGGCGAAAATTGGCATGTAAAAAAAACTTCACTGCGACTCACTCAATTGGGATTGCTCGCAGCAAACAGCACTTGACCTGCTTACAGGTTAGGTGCTGAATAACCGTGTGTCACACATAGAACAGTTGCCACTGAGGGTGCCCTTTTCAAATGCTTGAGATGAGATGTGATTATCGCGTGTAAATGTACACACTAAAATAACGAAAAAATTATAAGCGAACTATTATCGTTTCAGGTGGCAGGGTGGTGCAGCGGTGATCTTTGACCCTCGCAACAAGAAGGGCCTTGGTTAATTTTCCGACTGGCACTTTGCGGAGTTTTCTACGTTCTCACCTTTGTTCTGTATGGGTTATCCAGTTTGCTCACATAGCTAGAAAACACACAATCACAATGTAACTGGGTATTGGCCAAGCATCCCAATGCTAAAGTTACCTGCAAATTACTTCATTGGGATGACACTCGGCAGCAGAGCCGGATGATGGCATTGCTGGGGCCCTATGCCATTGTCAAGCTTAAGAGGCCCCTTCTATGAATGCCTGTATATTTTTGTCAGCAGAATGAAAATAACTGCTTTGGAGAGTCTTTTTTTCTCACCGATCTTTATTTATTAAACAATTATGTTAAAACTCTAAACCTCGTGTCCATTTCTTGTTTCGTATTTAGAGACCCCCCCTCTCTTAATGCGAGGCCCTAAGCTGTAAGTGTAGCCGGTGTGAGCTCGCCTGTGATGAATCACACGCATAATTATGCACTCTTATTTTCTATGGGTGGCCAGGAGAATGTATTATTATTTAAGTGAATGCAATGGTGATCAGGGTATTGGATCCAGAGCCCCACGTAGACAGTAGAGTACAAGGGAACGCCCACAGTACAGATTTGAGCTGACCTCCGGATTGAGAAATTGAACTGTTTTGTGACGTGGAGGGTGTTTCTGAACGCTATTGTGACCGACCCGTCCCGATGGGAGGAGAGAGGACAGGGTGGACCGGCTGCATGAGCTTACTCTCCGGCACTGCACAGCACAACATCGCCTCCCTACTGCAATAATACTCGGCAGGACCCTCCTGAAAATAAAAGTCTTCGGAATCAGTGAGGCCTGTCCTTGGGAGGACAGGCGTAGTCTTGGTCGTCACAAGCGAATATTTGTTTCTCCACATTAATTTGTATCCCCGGGTTACCATCAGGGCTGGGCGCTGCAAGCTTAGCTTCTGAGATCTGATGAGACTGGTAGCCGTTTTTTAAAAGGTAATTTCGGCATCTGGATACCAAGCATGCAACAACTCTATGCAACTTCTTGGTTCTTTTGGTAAAGTCACGTAGAATGGAAATAAAATAAAAATAAAACATAATAAAAAATTAAATTCTCAAGACGTTTCGGCCACAACACAAGTAGCCTTCTTCAGGTGAAGGAAGAGAACTGTAGGACGACAGCGCTTCAATAACTGCTGCTAAGATTCGAAGCGTCTTTTAAGCTAGGTGGGAGAGGTAAAGCGCCTTGACAAAGGAGTTTACATATCAAACAGGAGAATTTAGCATTGAAATAGCTGTGTTAAAGTGTTGGATCAGCAGGGTGTTAAAGTCAGAAATTAGCATGTAACTGGGAGATTAGCATGATGTTAATGTGAGGGATTAGCATGCGACTGGTCACGGAAATAGCTATGTTAAAGTCAAAGTTTACATATCAGCAGAGGCATTTAGTATATGGACGCTAAAGGACTGCAACTACCCAACTATTATACAATAAAACCGATGTGAACAAAAACTAAGTATAAACAACATCAATATAATAAATGTACTCAATATGTTCTTCAATAAGTTGAGCTATAAACATAAAGTAACTAGGTATACATTACACTATATAATGAATACCATATAGTAAACGAATTAATAAAACTAAAATATAAACTACATCAATGTTATCAATAAACTCTATATACTCTCCAATCAGCTGAGCTACTAACAATAAGTCATTATACATTACAATGCCATGTGGCGAAAAAAGGGTGGCGGTTTTTTCCTTCTTTCCAACGTTAGCACCACGGAGAGCGACGAGCCTCGTTCAGACGGACGAGTCCATCCATGCTCGGAACGGAGGAGGGGGGAGAAACTGCCACGATGCGCTGCTCTGTCCTGTGTTGCGTTACAACCATGCCATAAACTAGACTACTATACATTGTAACGTTATACCTTCCAATCTAAACTACATTGTATAATATCGTATACACAGCCCAATGTAAGCTCGAACATTATGCAGTATGTTGATATGTCTCCAACTAAACTTTTTCCTACATTACACAACTATACACCGTAATATACACTACCATCACCAAACCCACCCTTGAATTATACAATGCGTTACTTTACACTACCCTATGCTTTAGACTGTAAAATGTTAGACTTGTAATATTACACTATGTATTATTCTACCAACCCTACTGTATACCACACTGCTGTATATTCACTATACAATTACGATACTATATATTGCCTTATGAATTATGTTAAACATTACAATGTTATACTATTTTGTATTATTATATAACATGCTATAAACCATACCATTGATCGTCGTGTGAAGAGGCAGTGCCAGCGAATGGACTGCGGTCTGAAAGTCACCATAAAATACAAGCCGGATGGCTTGCAGAGAACCTCCGTCTTGGAGAAGTCAATGTCATGTGAGCCCACTGAATTATAACAGTGATCTGCCACGGCTAAGGTGTTCGTCCTACAGTGTTTCAAGTCTGCTTTATGTTCACGGATGCGGTCTGAGATATGTCGTTTGTTTTCTCCAATGTAACTGCTACCACAGAGGCAACTTAGTTTGTAGACGCCTGGGTACTGTATGTCTGGAACCACATCTTTTACAGACGGAACCAGATCACGGATTTTATGTACTGTGTTGAATCGGACCTGGATCTTGTGTTTATTCAGGATTTTGGAGATCTTATTTGTGACCCCCGCAATGTAGGGTAAGGTGATGGTTTTGAATGGCTCCTCAAGAGGATCCTTCTTCATGGCTGGAGTGATGGCTTTGCGGATTGTGTAGTCGGAGTAACCATTAGCCTTGAGAGCTTGGTGTACATGCTTGAGTTCACTGGCAATCTGTTCCTGGTCGAAAATGCATTGGGCTCTATGGTATAGAGTCTTGATGAGGGAGTTCTTCTGGGATGGATGGTGGTGGTAATCCGGTTTTAAGTAAGCATCCGTATGGGTAGCTTTACTGTAGACAGAGTGGCTCATTGAACCATCAGGTCTCCTTTTTATTAGGACATAAAAAAGAGTAGCTTGCCATCTTTTTCGACTTCCATGGTAAATCTGATGGCTGGGTATATGGAATTGATGTGGTCGAGGAATTGGTCTAGAGCAGGCCGGCCATGTGGCCAGATGACAAAAGTGTCATCCACGTACCTCTTCCATAACGTCGGGCGTCGAGTGGCAGTCTGGATGGCGTCAGTTTCAAATTTCTCCATGAAAACGTTGGCTACAACCCGAGATAGGGGGGAGCCCATTGGGGTGCCCTCAGTTTGTTCGTAGAAAGTTCCATTCCAGGTGAAGTATGTGTTGGTTAAGCAGTGTCTCACCAGGGGGGGTACATCAGTATGCAGTCCTTGATGAACCAAGTCTTCAGTGATTGCGATGGTGTCAGGTATCGGAACTTTGGTGAATAAGGAAACCACATGAATACTGACAAGCAAGTCGTCTGGAGACAGGGAAATGCCCTTGACCACACGTCGCTCTGCACCTTGTAGAGCCCATGGAACATGCTTTCTGGAGACATGACCGCATGGCCACAAGCACAACAACAATACGTTCAGTAAATTCAGTTCAGGGCGATGCTTCGCAATTCGTCATACGTTTTTTTGCGGGAGGCCACATTCATTTGGCCAAATTAGCGTCATCTAGTCCTCCACTACCCTGAAGGGTTAAATGTGTAATGATATCATGGGATGTCACTGTGTAGTGCTAAGTGTAGTACCGGCCCTAGAAGGACTCGGTCAGCGCTGATTGATCAGCTGGATGGCATCACGCTTGGCGTGCAGTGCCAGCCCGACAGGATAGGGTGTGGGAATGCCGGCCGTAGGAAAGGGGTTACTAAAGGCCATGGCACTCTGGTTGACCCGAGAGGACACGTGACCGGCTAATCCTACAAAGGGGCCCTAAGTGGGGGCTAGGGGTGGTCACGTGGTCGGGGTCCAGATCCTGCTGCTTGAGGATTCTAGAAGGTGGTTGTGGCCAAGGGCGGAGCCGGCCACGCCACAGAGAATATAAGCCGGGTCCCCCAGAGGGACCGGCGTTGTTGTTCATCTTGAAGAAACCTTTGTCTACGTCTACGTTCTACCAAGTCTCCAACACGTGGACCTGGACCCGAGCTGTGGTCCCGGTCTGTCGTAGCTAGTCATGTTGTAATTAGTGTAGTTAGCCTGGTGGTCACCACCACAGGTTATTCTGGGCCAGAGTTACCCCGTGTACCACATGGTGGGGGGGGGGGAAGGCGATTTGTGAAATTGCCCCATATTTTAAACTGTCGGCAGAGCAGAGAGATTGAATCCAATAACCGACCTCTGGATTGCAAGTCCAGGGTGGGAGAGCCATTGCACCACCGTGTGTGGCAGCACCCCCACTCTTTTTTTCTTAGGGGCTGTGCAAAATAAAATAAAAACATTGAGTACAATTAAAGTGATGGGCCTTCTATCCCGATGATGGTGATGACATTGGCGATACTGATAATGATGCTGATGATGCTAAGTAAGGTTCAGGACTCACATTGCCCTTCACCACGTAGTTGGGGTCAGTCTGGACGTCCCGTGCCAGCCCAAAGTCGCAAATCTTGGCGATGTGTCCATGCGTTACCAGCAATTTCCTCGCAGCCAGGTCGCAGTGGATGCACTAAAAAAAGAAAAAAATTCCCTTTGTGGCCTTCAACAAACTTGGGGCAACTTCTGTGAAGGTCGGCCACGGTACACGGCGGGGTGGGTGCCCAGCACCACGCTCGGCCGCCTTTGTCTCCCCAGTGTAGATGTTTACACACTGCACCAGGTACTCATTTGAGACTGAGTCCACCTGGGGAGGCCCAAGACCGGTTCAGATAATTGTCACTGGTGTTGGCCGTGAGCGGGAATAGAACTCTGGCCATTGGGTTCGTAGCACAGTGAACTAACCACTGAGCGACCACTCGCCACCCAGACAGACATATTAAGGGCAACAAAGACGTGCACCACAGACACAGTCACTTACAAAGACACAGTTAAACATGCACAGTCACAGGGACAGTTAAACATACTCTTTGGTTCTTTCGGTAAAATAACGTAGGTATAAAATAAAACAAATCACGACATTTCGGGCGCAACACAAGCATCCCTCATCAGGTGGGAAAGCATGATCTGCTGCTGAGGCAGACTGTTTTAAAAGGTTTGAAATGGGTGTAGCCCAAGGGTCATAAAGAAGTGGGCGGGGCTAGTGATGTTAATGTGAGAAATTAGCATGTAAATGTAAGATCGGAGAGCGGCCTCCTCGACAGGGCTTCAAAGCAAGACAGTTAAACACGCGCAGTCACACATGGTCAAATTGAGACACAGAGGTGAATTTCCGGAGGTTCTTAAAGATGGTCAAGGCCCTGTAGGGATAGAGGCAGACAGGCACGGAGACACATACCGAGAGACAGAGACAGGTTTAAAATCATCACGTATTATCATTGTTCCACCACTCGTTTAACCCAGGAGAAAGGCTGACTGCTGAGCCACTCCTCTCACGACTTATGTTCTTGTGAGCGAGGAAGGTTGTCCACCCCGGATGGAGTAGAGTCGCTCGCGATCGCTTCTCTCTCCGACGACGACGCGTCCCAGCCTGCGGCGCACAAGGAAGCCCGGACGACTCAGAAATGCCCTAACTATAGAGTATCTATAGTAGATCATCGATTATTCGGTGGCTTCAGGGGGGGGGGGGGGGGAGAAGGGGACGCCGAATTTTTTTAACATCGCCGGATATTCACAACATAATAATTTTAAATAGCTATTTTTTTGCACATTCTTGCATAGCATTATGTTTTTTAATGTTGTGAATGTTTTTTTGTGTTTAAAATTAGTTTAATATGGGAAATTGGTATGAATAAACATACAAATACACGAAAAAAATATCCTACTGTAAAATGTAACGGTATTTACTGTACCGTGCTTACCAATCCAATCTCGAAGACTGAATGGAGTGATGTATATACGTGCAGTATTGTCATTTTTTAAGTTGTATGAGGTGTATAATGTATCGTCTATAATATTTAACACTGAAATCAAGTCGGTGGTCGCTCTGGTTAATACCACGGTCTACTTCGCAGTAGACACAGTTAGAGAGAACACGTACATGATTCGAAAAAGAGAGTCGGCCAAGTGTTGTGTGGTGTAATTATCCAAATTTGAGAAATTTACTCGCGAATTATTCCATCGGGGAAGCTGCCTAATAACATCACAAACCCACTTGGCAGGGTAAAGCCCGCTTGCAAGGCTGTGGCTGCAAAGGGGCAGCTGCCCCCAGTCCATGGAAACTGGTATTGATGTAGTTTACGAATCGCCATGGGCGGCAAGGTGGCACACATGGGTAAGTAACCCTTGCGTCTTGCAGCAAGAAAGCTGGGTTTGATTCCCGACTCGGGCGCGTTTCGGCGTGGAGTTGTCATCTTCTCTCCCCCTGTTCGTTAGAGTGTGTAAGTGCAATGGAGTGTTTGAGTGAGTGTGTGAGCGAGTGAGTTAGCGTGAATGTGTGAGTGTGTGAAGATTGTATGTTCTCCTCCGCGTTCTCGCGTTTCCTCCCATAGTAAAAAATACCCAATACAACGAGTCTGGCATTGGGCAAAACATCCCAATACTGAAAAATCACCTGCAAATTACTCAATTGGGACTACACAGTGACGGCAAAAACTTCGCGGGACCCTCATGAAGAAGTCTTGAGTTTTTGCACAGTTAACAAATGTAATAATAAATCTTGACTTAAAGCTTTTGTGACTGCAGGAAGACATATTCTTTGGGTCTTTTGGTAACGTCACGTAGATAGGTTCAAATGAAATAACCAAAAATAACAAAAAACTACGACGTTTCGATTGCAACACAAGCCTTCGTCATCAGGAAGAAAAAAAGAGAGGGGGACAGCTGCTGAGGCAGACAGTCTGCCTTATCTCAACCGGTGTTGTCCCTATCCTAGGTAAACTCTGTCTTAAATGAGTACCTGGTGCAGTGTGTAGACATGAGCACTGGGGAGACAGAGGTGGCTGCATGCGCGTGGTGCTGGCCACCCACCTCCTCGTGGGCCATGCCGCCTAACAGCAGCACAGTCTGTTAAGGCTTATTTGGGTGATCTTCATCTTTGTTGTACGCTTGTGCCATCTTGTGTGTCTGCTGTCACAGATTCCAGGCTACAACCCTCCGGAGTCCACCCCAATGGGCTCCCCTTCTCCCCGTTCTAAAAAACCCAGACAGTACTCGTGCATCATGCATGCGGTGTCAACAAGAGGTAAGAGGTGCATGAGTGGGCACACACTCTGGGTTTTACATCTGCAGAGTTAGTTAAGTGTACAGTGTGCTCGCAAGCAGAGGTGAACAATAAAAAAAAATCAGTGGCGGTTTTGAGAAACGCTACCCTGAAGTAATGGGCGGTTTGCACTCTGAACTTGCAATCCAGAAATTACTGGTTCGTTTTCCCATCGCAGCATTTGAAACAGTGGCGCAATTTTCTTAAATTTACAATTTTTACCTTGCCAAACAGTACAAACAGCCAGGTGAGGTGTATAAGCGTCACTATGTATGAATAGTTTAGGACATCTTATGCTCACCAACTCACCCGTTCACGCACTCAACCACCAACTCAATCTCAACTCAAACCACCAACTCACTCTCACTCAAATCACCAACTCACTCAACCATCAACTCACTCAACCCACCATCTCACTCAAACCACCATCTCACTCAAACCACCAACTCACTCAACCACCAACTCACTCAAACCACCAACTCACTCAACCACCAACTCACTCAAACCATCAACTCACTCAAACCACCATCTCACTCAAACCACCAACTCACTCAAACCACAATCTCCCTCGAACCATCAACTCACTCAAACCATCAACTCACTCAAACCACCATCTCACTCAAACCACCAACTCACTCAAACCACCATCTCACTCAAACCACCAACTCACTCAAACCACCAACTCACTCAAACCATCAACTCACTCAAACCACCAACTCACTCAAACCACCATCTCACTCAAACCACCATCTCACTCGAACCATCAACTCACTCAAACCACCATCTCACTCAAACCAACAACTCACTCAAACCACCATATCACTCAAACCACCATCTCACTCAAACCACCATCTCACTCAAACCACCATCTCACTCAAACCACCATCTCACTCAAACCACCATCTCACTCAAACCACCATCTCACTCAAACCACCAACTCACTCAAACCACCATCTCACTCAAACCATCAACTCACTCAAACCACCAACTCACTCTCACTCAAACCACCAACTCACTCAAACTACCAACTCACTCAAACCACCAACTCACTCTCACTCAAACCACCAACTCACTCAACCATCAACTCACTCAACCCACCATCTCACTCAAACCACCAACTCACTCAAACCACCAACTCACTCAAACCACCATCTCACTCAACCATCAACTCACTGAAACCATCAACTCACTCAAACCATCAACTCACTCAAACCACCATCTCACTCAAACCACCAACTCACTCAAACCACCATCTCACTCAAACCACCAACTCACTCAAACCACCAACTCACTCAAACCATCAACTCACTCAAACCACCAACTCACTAAAACCACCATCTCACTCAAACCACCAACTCACTCAAACCACGAACTCACTCAAACCATCAACTCACTCAAACCACCAACTCACTCAAACCACCAACTCACTCAAACCACCATCTCACTCAAACCACCAACTCACTCAACTACCAACTCACTCAAACCACCAACTCACTCAACCACCATCTCACTCAAACCATCATCTCACTCAAACCACCATCTCACTCGAACCATCAACTCACTCAAACCACCAACTCACTCAAACCACCAACTCACTCAAACCACCATCTCACTCAAACCACCAACTCACTCAACCACCAACTCACTCAAGCCACCAACTCACTCAAACCACCATCTCACTCAAACCACCATCTCACTCGAACCATCAACTCACTCAAACCACCATCTCACTCAAACCAACAACTCACTCAAACCACCATCTCACTCAAACCACCAACTCACTTAAACCACCATCTCACTCAAACCACCATCTCACTCAAACCACCAACTCACTCAAACCACCATCTCACTCAAACCACCATCTCACTCAAACCACCATCTCACTCAAACCACCATCTCACTCAAACCACCATCTCACTCAAACCACCATCTCACTCAAACCATCAACTCACTCAAACCACCAACTCACTCTCACTCAAACCACCAACTCACTCAAACTACCAACTCACTCAAACCACCAACTCACTCTCACTCAAACCACCATCTCACTCAAACCACCATCTCACTCAAACCACCATCTCACTCAAACCATCAACTCACTCAAACCACCAACTCACTCTCACTCAAACCACCAACTCACTCAAACTACCAACTCACTCAAACCACCAACTCACTCTCACTCAAACCACCAACTCACTCAACCATCAACTCACTCAACCCACCATCTCACTCAAACCACCAACTCACTCAAACCACCAACTCACTCAAACCACCATCTCACTCAACCATCAACTCACTGAAACCACCAACTCACTCAAACCATCAACTCACTCAAACCACCATCTCACTCAAACCACCAACTCACTCAAACCACCATCTCACTCAAACCACCAACTCACTCAAACCACCAACTCACTCAAACCATCAACTCACTCAAACCACCAACTCACTAAAACCACCATCTCACTCAAACCACCAACTCACTCAAACCACCAACTCACTCAAACCACCATCTCACTCAAACCACCAACTCACTCAACCACCAACTCACTCAAACCACCATCTCACTCAAACCACCATCTCACTCAAACCACCATCTCACTCGAACCATCAACTCACTCAAACCACCATCTCACTCAAACCACCAACTCACTCAAATCACCATCTCACTCAACCACCATCTCACTCAACCACCATCTCACTCAAACCTGCAACTCACTCAAACCACCAACTCACTCAAACCACCATCTCACTCAAACCACCACCATCTCACTCAAACCTCCAACTCACTCAAACCACCAACTCACTCAAACCACCATCTCACTCAAACCACCACCATCTCACTCAAACCACCAACTCACTCAAACCACCAACTCACTCAAACCACCACCATCTCACTCAAACCACCAACTCACTCAAACCACCATCTCACTCAAACCACCATCTCATTCAAACCACCATCTCACTCAAACCATCAACTCACTCAAACCACCATCTCACTCAAACCACCAACTCACTCAAACCACCAACTCACTCAAACCACCAACTCACTCAAACCACCATCTCACTCAAACCACCATGTCACTCAAACCACCATCTCATTCAAACCACGATCTCACTCAAACCACCAACTCACTCAAACCACCATTTCACTCAAACCACCACCATCTCACTCAAATCACCAACTCACTCAAACCACCAACTCACTCAAACCACCATCTCACTCAAACCACCAACTCACTCAAACCACCAACTCACTCAAACCACCAACTCACTCAAACCACCACCATCTCACTCAAACCACCATCTCACTCAAACCACCAAACTCACTCAAACCACCAACTCACTCAAACCACCAAACTCACTCAAACCACCAACTCACTCAAACCACCAAACTCACTCAAACCACCATCTCACTCAAACCACCATCTCACTCAAACCACCATCTCACTCAAACCACCATCTCACTCAAACCAACAACTCACTCAAACCACCATCTCACTCAAACCACCAACTCACTTAAACCACCATCTCACTCAAACCACCATCTCACTCAAACCACCAACTCACTCAAACCACCATCTCACTCAAACCACCATCTCACTCAAACCACCATCTCACTCAAACCACCATCTCACTCAAACCACCATCTCACTCAAACCACCATCTCACTCAAACCATCAACTCACTCAAACCACCAACTCACTCTCACTCAAACCACCAACTCACTCAAACTACCAACTCACTCAAACCACCAACTCACTCTCACTCAAACCACCATCTCACTCAAACCACCATCTCACTCAAACCACCATCTCACTCAAACCATCAACTCACTCAAACCACCAACTCACTCTCACTCAAACCACCAACTCACTCAAACTACCAACTCACTCAAACCACCAACTCACTCTCACTCAAACCACCAACTCACTCAACCATCAACTCACTCAACCCACCATCTCACTCAAACCACCAACTCACTCAAACCACCAACTCACTCAAACCACCATCTCACTCAACCATCAACTCACTGAAACCACCAACTCACTCAAACCATCAACTCACTCAAACCACCATCTCACTCAAACCACCAACTCACTCAAACCACCATCTCACTCAAACCACCAACTCACTCAAACCACCAACTCACTCAAACCATCAACTCACTCAAACCACCAACTCACTAAAACCACCATCTCACTCAAACCACCAACTCACTCAAACCACCAACTCACTCAAACCACCATCTCACTCAAACCACCAACTCACTCAACCACCAACTCACTCAAACCACCATCTCACTCAAACCACCATCTCACTCAAACCACCATCTCACTCGAACCATCAACTCACTCAAACCACCATCTCACTCAAACCACCAACTCACTCAAATCACCATCTCACTCAACCACCATCTCACTCAACCACCATCTCACTCAAACCTCCAACTCACTCAAACCACCAACTCACTCAAACCACCATCTCACTCAAACCACCACCATCTCACTCAAACCTCCAACTCACTCAAACCACCAACTCACTCAAACCACCATCTCACTCAAACCACCACCATCTCACTCAAACCACCAACTCACTCAAACCACCAACTCACTCAAACCACCACCATCTCACTCAAACCACCAACTCACTCAAACCACCATCTCACTCAAACCACCATCTCATTCAAACCACCATCTCACTCAAACCATCAACTCACTCAAACCACCATCTCACTCAAACCACCAACTCACTCAAACCACCAACTCACTCAAACCACCAACTCACTCAAACCACCATCTCACTCAAACCACCATGTCACTCAAACCACCATCTCATTCAAACCACGATCTCACTCAAACCACCAACTCACTCAAACCACCATTTCACTCAAACCACCACCATCTCACTCAAATCACCAACTCACTCAAACCACCAACTCACTCAAACCACCATCTCACTCAAACCACCATCTCACTCAAACCACCATCTCACTCAAACCACCAACTCACTCAAACCACCACCATCTCACTCAAACCACCATCTCACTCAAACCACCAAACTCACTCAAACCACCAACTCACTCAAACCACCAAACTCACTCAAACCTCCAACTCACTCAAACCACCAACTCACTCAAACCACCATCTCACTCAAACCACCACCATCTCACTCAAACCTCCAACTCACTCAAACCACCAACTCACTCAAACCACCACCATCTCACTCAAACCACCAACTCACTCAAACCACCATCTCACTCAAACCACCATCTCATTCAAACCACCATCTCACTCAAACCATCAACTCACTCAAACCACCATCTCACTCAAACCACCAACTCACTCAAACCACCAACTCACTCAAACCACCAACTCACTCAAACCACCATCTCACTCAAACCACCATGTCACTCAAACCACCATCTCATTCAAACCACGATCTCACTCAAACCACCAACTCACTCAAACCACCATTTCACTCAAACCACCACCATCTCACTCAAATCACCAACTCACTCAAACCACCAACTCACTCAAACCACCATCTCACTCAAACCACCAACTCACTCAAACCACCAACTCACTCAAACCACCAACTCACTC
Source organism: Petromyzon marinus (assembly GCF_048934315.1). NCBI lineage: Eukaryota > Metazoa > Chordata > Hyperoartia > Petromyzontiformes > Petromyzontidae > Petromyzon > Petromyzon marinus. Next base: position 1,326,123 of record NW_027423677.1, on the reverse strand, counting down.
AAACCACCACCATCTCACTCAAACCACCATCTCACTCAAACCACCAAACTCACTCAAACCACCAACTCACTCAAACCACCAAACTCACTCAAACCACCAACTCACTCAAACCACCAAACTCACTCAAACCACCATCTCACTCAAACCACCATCTCACTCAAACCACCATCTCACTCAAACCACCATCTCACTCTAAAAGGTTGAAGGTTAAGGTGCAGGCAGCCCTGAAAATATATTGGCTCGTGCCACTGCAAGCTCCCTTTTGGAGGATATGTTGTTGAGCCAGACGTTTGGAAGAGGTGGGAGTAACCCACATTTTACCCCACCACACACGACCTGCCGATGGACTACCCATTGACAGTGCTGAGTGGACAACGGCAGGGCCAGTGAGGGGGGATTTAAGAAACGGTTCAATCACCTGCCGCGCTTGGAGGACGAACCGGCGGCATTTGGGTTGCCAAGCCCAGTGTGATAACCGTCACATTATGGCAGCATCATAATCTGAATATTTTTCCTGGATCAATCCGATGAGCTATAAAGCTCTTTTTCACAGGTGTCCAGCACCACTTCATCATATGGATGAGGGGTTCCTGAATCAGGTGAGAGACAGATTTGTCCTCCTCTACCAGGTGAGGTCAGGCAATTTTACTTCTCACTTCACCTTCCTCACCTCAACTGGTAAGGTAGGAAAATCATTGCTCCTGAACTAGGTGAGAGCCCAATCAGGTGTGACGCGTGGTGCATAAGGGGACCACACCAATGATAACAAAAATACTAAACTATTTTTTATTTTCTTGGTTCTTTCGGTAAAGTCTCGTAGAAGATAAATAATAAAAATATAAAACAATACAATTCTCACGACGTTTCGACTGCAACACAAGCAATCATCATTCCTTCTACGTGACTTTACCGAAAGAACCAAGAATATGAATGCCTGCAGTCACGAAAGCTTTAAATCAAAATGTATTTTTTATTTATTTACCAAGGTCACATCTATAACAGCAGCCACTATACCTGACCAGTGTTACTCATTTCTACTGTTACCTATTATTATGATTAGTGTGTGGACCCACCACAAAATTTCATACTTAACTTGCAGTTCATCAATCTTTGTAATAGCGTAATCAACCAGACTATGCGTTAATTGTGTTTTGACCGACCGTCTGTGTTGCTTTATATGGTTTCCAAATTTTGCTAAATACTGTTTGTTTGGTATGCTTCTCTCTCTGTGTCCCCTGTTGTATCTGTGTTAGTTTTCCCCTACTTGTGTGTCTGTATATACATATGGGGTTATGTGTTTCCTCTCTCTCGTAAATTTAGCTCTTCTGAACCTGATGATGGCTGCTTATGTTGCAACCGAAACGTCGTACGCTATTATGTTATTTTATTATTTCTTATTTATACGTGACTTTACCGAAAAAAAACAAAGAGTAATTCCTGCAGTCACGAAAGCTTTGAATCAAGTCTGTAGTGCCTCTTGTTAAACAGTGCTTCAGTTAAACAGGAAAATTAATAAATCCAGCAGGCATAACTTGAAAAGTAACACATTTACATTTTGGGTGGCACTCTAAATCGTCCGGTAAATCGTGTCGCCAATTATAATTTCTGCGTTTATCTGCGCGTGTCTGTGTACCCCCAGTGGAGGAATACGTGCGCAGCTTGCTGGACAACCCTGAGTTGATTGACCGTCTGGCACTGGCCTCGGAGCAGGTGAGACTCCGTATGCGTGCATCAGCTCTGCCCCCCCCCTCATATTTATGGTGCGGGCCTGTACCCTTGTCCGACCCCTCACTTCCGCGTTGCATCCAGCTGCCTCACTGAAGAAAGGGACACTTGCCTTGCGCTGAGTACGACGTTTCGCTGGTTGTAATCGCCAGGGAAACGATATACTCGATTTGTAAGTGTTGTGGGTTTACTCTCCAATACACTGGCGTGCTGCAGTAGTAACTAATTGACACGTTTTGTTTTACGTAACAAACCTTACTAATTGTCTGTGCCGGGTTAACTACGCAAATTTACGCGCTCTTACCCAAAAAACCTTTATTATGGATAATATTGGTCGCAAAAGAACACGTGTTAAACAGCTCCCGTTTAGAACGTCTCATCCTCACCATCAATGGTCAATCAATCAAATAAATCCTAGATTTATAACGTGGCATATTTACCAAAAAGCAGAGACGGAAGGGTGAAACTCTAGAGGTAGCTCTATGATATCCGCTTTTGTGGAACGTTCTCTAACACGGATGGCCGTACTGCTCTGAGATAAATCAGACTGGATCCTTCGTCTCGTTACGTGATGGCGGTTGCAAAATTGTTGTTGACGCGTGCATGTGCCGTGCGTGTGCTGTGTACGTGTGCAGGATGTGGTGGAGTCCCGGGTAATCTTCCCCGAACATCTCCCGCTGTCCCAGCTGCAGCAAGGTGTGCGCTCCGGCCGGTTTGTCCAGGGAACCTTCCTTGCGAGTCGTGAGAATTACCTGGAGGGGACTCTGAGGGTGCGAGGGGACGGTGACAGTGATAAAGAGGTACACGTTTCACAAGCCTGCGTCTGGAAGGAACAATGCTGTTCGATCGTATCTGTGTGAGTTTTAAAAACACATTTATAATGAAGCAGTGGCATAGCGTTCTTGGCATGAGCAGTAGCTCTTAACCTTTACTGCAAGGCTGCAGTAAAGGTTAAGAGCTACTGGGCTAAAATATTTGTATTTTGAACGTCTTTTGCACCCTACGTAGGTGTCATAGCCTGGCTCCTGCCCCCCCGGCCTGTGAGTCTTGGTGCAGTTGCACTGCCTGCACACTCGATAGCTACGCCACCACAACTACAGTATATACGTTAATTGTGACTACTTTAATAATAGGGTTTTTCCCTTTTTTTCTGGCAACAAAACTGAAACCTTTTACAAGGAATCATGTGTGCATTAACCACAATACTTGTGGTCAAAATGCAAACAAAAAACACACTATGATAATATATGCATTGTCCTTGAGACTGAGTGGTTCACACCAGGGACGGCTTTCTTTTGAGCCTCGACCCAATTGGTGCGAGACCAGAGGACGCCAAAAGGCGTACGCATATATTGCAAATATTATCAGTGTGTTTTTGTTTGCATTTTGACCACAAGTATTGTGGTTAATGCACACCTGATTCCTTGTAAGAGGTTTCAGTTTTGTTGCCAGAAAAAAGGGGAAAAACCCTATTATATTTTGGTACTGGAAAAGGAGGTCTAATGATGGTTGTGACTACTTTGTTAACAAAATGAATGGTCTATTTCCACCTCCAAAATGTAACGTTAAATAACAATTAGGTACATTGGCCCTTTGTTGGAAAAAAAAAACCCAGTCTAGAAATTGCCCTACTTGAACATATGTTACTGAAAAACATTGGTTTCAGAAGATTCATGGGCTCATAGTCCTACATTTTAAATTGTTTATTCGTGGTATTAAAACTCTTGTACAGTAAAACCTTGGATTGCGAGCATAATTCGTTCCGGAAACGTGTTTGTAATCCAAAGCACTCGTATATCAAAGCACTCGTATATCAGTTGTGATCACGTGACGCTCGGCAGTACAAAGCTGCTCGTATTGCAAGACCCTCGCTCGTTTATCAAATTAATATTTATTACAAATTTTGCTTGTCTTGTAAAACACTCGCAGACCAAGTTACTCGCAATCCAAGGTTTTACTGTATATGCTGCTCTCTAACAGCACTTGGCCCAGCGGTCTGTTAAGACTATACGGGGGATCTTTTTTGTCTGCGTGCAGGTGTTGATCCAGGGGCTGCAGCATTTAAACCGCGCGATGCACGACGACATCGTGTGCGTGGAGATGTTCCCCGAGGAGCGCTGGGTTGCCCCCTCCTCGCTGGTCCTGCACGATGAGGGCGTCGCAGGGGACGTTGCAGAAGAGAATGAAGAGGATGTGGTGAGTGGAGCGTCAACACTGCCGAACCAAAATCAAACCCAGACACCTGCAGTGTGCGTGTCTCTCTCCCCGTGGTCGCATGGATTTTTCTCCAGGTCCTCCGGCTTTTCCCTCCACAGTTACAATCTGACATGCACTTAGAGTATGTGGCTGCTATCAATTTCAAATGTGATAAGATACTTCACTGAACGATCATTTGTGGCCAGGTCACTTAAAAAGAGCTATAGAGCTCTCAGGGTCCTTACCTGGTAAAGTTATTTAGTTTATAGTTTTTAAATAGTTTTAATATAAATTTTGATTTAAAGCTTTCGTGACTGCAGTAATTCATATTCTTAGTTTTTTTTCGGTAAAGTCACGTTGAAGGGAAACAACAAAATAATAAAATATATAAAACAATAAAAAAATTCACGACGTTTCGACCATAACTCAAACGGTCGTCTTCAGGTGTGTTGGTTTGCATAAATTTATTTTTAAACGGCGCATTTATTTATTTATAAAAACGTTAGCGCCACGCGCAACGATTTGGCAGTTTATTTAGGACTAGCCCATCTATATTCTGAAAAGAGGAGGGGGGAGACGAAATTTTTTATAATGTATGCTGTCTGAAAGCCACTGTAAGCGTGAACAATCAATTAAGACCTGGAATGGTTTATCAAATCTTTCCAATGATTGCTAAGATAGAATCCATCTTCTCGGTTGAAATTGTCTCTGTGCTTGTATATGTGGATAGCCTCATGAACGAATCTCTCATGGAAGCCAGATGGCTTACAAAGAACCTCTGTCTTGGAAAAGTCAATGGCATGTGAGCCTACCGAATTAGAACAATGATCTGCCACGGCCGAGGTGTTGGTCCTACCGTGTTTAAGGTCTACTTTGTGTTCACGAATGCGGTCCGAGACATGGCGTTTGGTTTCTCCAATGTAACTACTACCACAGAGGCAACTTAGTTTGTAGACACCAGGGTATTGTATGTCCGGAATCACATCTTTTACAGACGGAACCAGATCACGGATTTTATGTAATGTGTTGAAACGGACCTGGATCTTGTGTTTATTCAGGATTTTGGAGATCTTTTTTGTGACCCCCGCAATGTAGGGTAAAGTGATGGTTTTGAAAGGCTCCTCAAGAGGGTTCTTCTTCATGGTTTGAGTGATAGCTTTGCGGATTGTATAGTCGGAGTAACCATTAGCCCTAAGAGCTTGGTGTACGTGCTTGAGTTCACTGCTTATGTGTTCCTGGTCGGATATGCATTGGGCTCTATGATACAGAGTCTTGATGAGAGAATTCTTCTGTGATGGATGGTGGTGGGAATCCGGTTTCAGATAAGCATCCGTATGGGTAGCTTTCCTGTAGACAGAGTGGCTCATTGAACCATCAGGTCTCTTTTTAATTAGGACATCCAAAAAAGGTATCTTGCCATCTATTTCGACTTCCATGGTAAATCTGATGGCTGGGTGTATGGAATTGATGTGGTCGAAGAATTGGTCTAGAGCAAGCCGGCCATGTGGCCAGATGACAAAAGTGTCATCCACGTACCTCTTCCATAAGGTTGGGCGCAGAGTGGCAGTCTGGATGGCGTCAGTCTCAAATTTCTCCATGAAAATGTTAGCTATAACTGGAGAAAGGGGGGAGCCCATTGGGGTGCCCTCAGTTTGTTTGTAGAAAGTTCCATTCCAAGTGAAGTATGTATTGGTTAAACAGTGTCTCACCAGGGGGGGTACCTCAGTGTTTAGTCCTTGATGAACCAAGTCTTCAATGATTGCAATGGTGTCAGGTACAGGAACCTTGGTGAATAAGGAAACTACATCAAAACTGATAAGCAGGTCGTCTGGGGACAGGGAAATACCCTTGATTGTCGATACCAGGTGAGTCGAATTTTGTACCACAGAGGTGGTCTTTCCAGTGAAAGGACGCAGGATTTCAGACAAAAAACGAGCTAGTTTGTAGGTGGGGGAGCCGATAGTAGAGACTATGGGACGAAGGGGTGTATCTACTTTATGTATTTTTGGTAAGCCGTATAATCTTGGTGGCCTGGCAGCAGAAGGTTTCAACGAAAACTATTTAGATTGATCAAGTAATGCGGTTGAATCAGAAATTATTTTGTTGGTTTGTGTGACGAGGCTGTTGGTGGGATCTCTTTTTATTTTTGTATAACTACCATCGTCGAGTAATTCTTTAATTTTGTTGTTGTATTCTATTTTATCCATGATGACAGTAGCATTGCCTTTGTCAGCTGAGAGGACTACAATATCATTCCTCTTTTTTAATTTATATAATTCAAAACGCTCATCTTTGCTGAGGTTGCTAGCTGGCATCTTAGCGTTTTTGAGGGTTGCAGCGATTTCAGATCTTGCTACGTCTGCAGCGATGTGACCCAGGCCCCTGAGAGCAACGTCTACTTGGGCAATTATATCATTAACTGGTATGTGTTTAGGTGTGACTGCAAAGTTTAGACCTTTAGCTAAAACGGATTTCAGACTATCGGAAATAGAACTGTTACTGCGATTAATTACGACTTTGTTAACGTCTAACTATAAATGCACCGTTTAAAGATAAATTTATGCAAACCAACACACCTGAAGACGACCGTTTGAGTTATGTTCGAAACGTCGTGAGAATTTTTTATTGTTTTATATATATTTTATTATTTTGTTGTTTCCCTTCAACGTGACTTTACCGAAAAAAAACTAAGATTATAGTTTTAATATAGTTTAAACAAAGAATAACAACAAAAACTCAACCACTTCAAGAGAGACCTTAAACATAATGAACACCGTGTGACCAGACAACAATCCACATTAGAGATGCTGTTAGCTTGATTTTGCGTTTATTAAATGACTTTACATTACATTACTTCAAAATCAAGTCAGGAGTGCTAATTATTTCATACTATTTTTGTATGTACGTAGGGGTTATTTGACCATACTTCGATGCGGGTTGGTGAACGGGGGGGGGCATAGATCAGGAGCATAGAAGGACAGGACATCAGTTCATTTTGCTGTACTGCGCTCTGCTGCCAGCCATTTTGGCGCAGAGCCTATACCACCTGTTATGCATATCCAGGCTCAACACGGTGGCGCTTCCACGGTCTGAGCTCCTTTTTAATGTTTATTTTAATTAACTTAATTAGAACTCAAGAGATCAGGACACGTATCATTTGCGAGAGTGACCTGGGTCACAGGGTGGCCTCTATATTGAAAACTAATTTCTTTAGAACTGCTTTTTGTATTTAGATTGTTGTCCTTTCCGCGCACCTCTGATTAGCATGGTTGGCTGTGTACGGTGCGAAATAAGTTCTACATGCATACATACCACAGTGACAAAATGCAAAACATAATAAAGTACAGCAATGAAGTTAATTGAAATTGGCACGAAAACAACTGTGGTTTATGAAAAGTCGACAATATTGCACAAACATAAACAAGTGTTAGATATTAAATCGCATGTAGTGCAAGTTGGCTTGGGCAGATTATTTATAGGCTGATCATTGCACAGTTATACTTATTAAAACGTTACGTAAACATTAAACACATATAGGGTGACTGATGTGCTAAGCAGGTAAGAGAAAATGTCAATCAGTGAAATCATAAAGAATCGAGAGATTAAGCATCAAATTGTGAATTCGATGGGAGGGTAACCTTTGTTGTAGATAATATTGGTCGCAAAAGCTTACGCGTTTTTTTTTAAACGTGTGGTATCTGATGGGCGTGTTCCGGTTGATTCTATCAATCGCCAGAACTGTTTTAACTTATAAATATTTACGGAGGACTCCTTACTGTGATCTTTTGTCATTTTAACAAAGCGTCAGTCTCATTATTGACATTGATGAGACACAGCATGAAACCACATCCGCAGGTTAAGCGCTATTGTTTTGGATTGCTCCTTCCCCTTCAAGCCAAATTGTATTGTGTTATGCAGTGAGTTGGTTAAAAAAAATAGTTATTTCATTATTTCAGTGTGTGAGAGAGACGCTACTGTGGTGAGTGCTCATTTGAGTTTGCGTTGTCATCTCCCGGTGCTATCCCAGCTGCTGCTGCTGTCGTCGCTCTTGCTTAGATTACGCAACACGATGTTTGTCCTTTGTTTTGGTCTCCAGCTGAAAGCCGAAAGTGGGAAGATGCGTCGGCCCACTGGCAAAGTGGTCGGCATCATCAAGCGGAACTCGAGGCCGCTGTGCGGCATGCTCATGCCCAGCCCAATCAAGGAGGTGGGCTGATCTGCATGTGTGTGTGTACGTGTGGGAAGCGGTAATGTAGCGGTTAGCGCGCTGCGCTACGAATCCTGGGACCCGAGTTGGATTATATTTATCGCTCATAACCAATAAACAGCGCCAAATGTCTGAACCTGTCTTGGGCCCTTCCCTAGGTCGACTCGGCCATAAATGAGTCTCTGATGTGGCATGTAAACATCAGCGCTGTGGAGACAAAGGCGGTCGGGCATGGTGCTGGCCGTACCCACCCCGTCGTTTGCCGTACCAGCTTGAATAGGTGTGTGCTGACGGCACTTGCCCAAACAGTTTGTTGAATGCCTTACTGGGGGCTCTTTGTGCGTGTTGCAGGCCACCCGCCACCTGTTCACGCCCGCGGACCGCCGCATGCCACGAGTGCGGGTGGAGACAAGACAAGCAGCGTCCCTGCAGGCCCACCGCATCGTGGTGGCCATCGGTGGCTGGCTGCGACACTCCCGCTACCCGAATGTACGACTGCACCGTGACGCCCCGGACGCCGTGACACCTCACCCGTCCGTCCCGTGGTCGGCATCGTCGGGCTCATCCTTCTGTCACTTGACGCGCGGCCACGCGGCTCTGTATGCAGTACAGCCGTCGAACCCAAAACACGAACGGTGACACGGTGAATTGGAAGTCAGGGTGGATGAAGTGGCACCACTGTGATATTTTTTTGTTTGAAAGCATGGCAAACTCACCTGTGATTCAACCTAGGTTATTAAGGTGTTGTAAGTTGATAGTCTCAGCCCAGTCACCAATAACTGCACCAAAAACGATATTAAATTTGGTCGTGCACTTCGATTGTTTGATTTCCATCTCTGAGAAAACTACTGCGTTTGACTGCCATGTGATGAACATTACTTTGATTGGCAGAGTGGTTGGAAAAGTACTGCCCCCCTACAATTTGGACTGCATTTCACTTCAATGGATCTTAGAAGTAGCTCTGTTATGTCTGCTCCTGTGGGTCGTCCTTGACCACGAAGGGTTTGTATAGATTGCTTGTCTTGTGCGATACCATTAACACAATGAGAAACAAAATTGGTGAAAAGTTAAATATATTGTTAAGATGTATTCTTTGGGTTGTATCTTTGTTTAAACAGATGTCGGTTAATATTCTACATAATGTACGTTAGGTACAAGGTTGGCATTGTGGTTGTGCTTTTCATACCTATTTGCCACTGCACAACCGAGCGACACCATGGCTGGCACGGTTTAGTAGGCTGCAGGTTGTTTATCCACTGCAAAAGCGGATCCATGCCATGGACGGTCAATGCTTTGAACAAGGCTAGGCACGTGCAGATGACGCTGTGGTGCCACGTCCCCGCGGTGTACTGACTGCCGTCACACAATTAACGTGTCGCTAGCCCCGCCCCTGGCCCTGCTCGGCCCCCGGATATATTTGGATGCCTTGTGGGGCCAGCATACTACGGTTTGGTTCTGGTTCGACACGGCAAAAAGCCAGTGGGTGACCACAGACACTTCGAGAGATCTGCACTGTCTGGGTTCCAATGTACCAGTGGAAAAGGGATACCGGTGACGATTGGCCACGTATGTGCATATGCATGTTGAACTTCTTCCGTACCATACGTAGACAACCGTGCTAATCGTCGGTGTGCTTGTGCAGGGCCATTTTGTGCGCTCTCTGGGCGAATGTGGGGATAAGGAGACGGAGACGGAGGTGCTGCTGCTGGAGCACGACGTGCCACACCAGCCCTTCAGCCAGGCCGTACTTGCATGCCTGCCCCCTCCCACGTTCAGCATCACAGCAGAGGTACGCATGAGACGTGTGACGATATGTCAATTCATCGATTGAGTTCAATTCTTACGCCTGCGGTGTGTTGGTGTGTTCGGTCGTGCATGTGAGAATCATTTACTTCAATGTTCTTTATTACAAGGCCCACGGGCCACTGGTGGCCCCTGGGTGGCCTTTGGTGTGGCCCATGACGTGTGGCCCCCGACGTATAGGCCCCCGACAATAGACAAATGCGAAAACACCCCCCATCATCATCATCGTGCTGTCAAACCGCAATAGTTTCAAGATGTTTGGCCTGCGTAGAATACCTTCTAGAGGGCCTCTCTGGAGCTCTCCCTCCAGTCGAGGTCCTTCCGCTGCACTGGCATGAACGAGAAGCCACGGGGCTCTACACCTTTACCGCAGACCGTATATAGAAAAGCCGTCGACCTGAAAGAAAGTCGATGGCTCGGACACATCATCGTAAGAAGAGAGGAAATTCACATCGGAGGAATGAAGGCGACGGACTTATGGAAGTACCAGGGCGGAGACCCGAGAGGCAGGCCTCGAGAGATGCGGATCAAAGTGGTGAGCCAGGATATGGAGGACTTTGCAGTAGCCGTGGAGATGGTCCAGTACATAAATGAATGGAGCAAGGGGACTACAGACTTTTCTCCTATAACGCTGTACTTGCGTTCCTGAAGAACACCGAATTGTGGAAAAATCGCATAATAAATAATATAGGGTAAAGCACAGTCCGCGATAACACGTGAGATGCGTACGCAGGCTTAACAAAGACTTCGGGTACGTGAGTAGCATCTAGAAGCATCCAGAAACATCCCGCCTTGTGTGATGCTACACCGAGGCAACCGTACAACCGCTTATTCTGCCTCGCACAACGCAGTTCTGTTCACTCGATCGCCTTTTATCCAATTCGCATCCATGTTATGAAAAAATGTGTTCCCTAATGCATTCATCGCATTATATCTAATTCATGATATGAAAACACGCAGAGTTATAGGAGAACGGACTGTACTTTCAGAATATTCAGTCGCCTATTGAGAAGATAGAACGCCATTAGAATGAAGTTGGTTTACCCATGTATGGCTCACCCTGTGTTTTGTTTGTTGTAAGGCAGCGTTTTGTTGAACCTGGTGCTGTGTGTGTCCCGTACAAGGACCGGGCTGGCAGGGAGGACCTTCGTGCGTTGTCCATCTGCAGTGTGGATCCTCCAGGCTGCACAGACATCGACGATGCCCTACACTGCAAACCGCTCGACAATGGGAACACCGAGGTATTCATTTGGTGGTGGTAATCGTGGTCACGGTCGCGGTAATTCGTGCCTATTCCTTTCATGGTTTTGTCAATGCTAGCGGAGGTTACAAGGGGAGTTTAAGTGGCACAATGATAAGTGCACTGCACATTCATCCTGTCAAGCTGGTTTAGTTCCAGTCATGGCTAACACCGGTACAGAGTGATATCTAAAAAAAACTGCCCAAGTTCTCCCCTTCACCACCTGCATTGACCATCGTAACAAAGCAAGGTCAAATGACAATCGCAACCCATTACGGCATGGAGAAGCCCTCATCCTGCAGTGGATTGACAAAGGGGTGGACAATATTCCTGTTATTAAGTTTCCAAACATTGTTGCCTTAGTGCCCGTATTCTTGGTCTCTGCTCGGCTCAGGACTGACTTCAACATGGCTTGGTTCTGGCTTGATCTGCTCCGTTGCCTCCAAAGAAGCATGAGTGGCTCAGCTGTGCCTTGGCTCAGGCTCAGCTCACGGAAATTCTGAGCGTGGCTGGGAGCATGCAGAGATATACGTGGAGGCACAAGGGACACGGAGGCTCAGGGCTGGAACCATGCTTAGAGGCAGCTTGGGTTTTAAGCGTTGCTTTGATGTGGCTTATTGAGAATTAGAATCAGAATATTTATACTGGAGGAATCCAATGAGCTATAAAGCTATTTTTCACATGTCCAGTAGAGGCGGGTAAGAACGTTACAACAGCAAACAGTACAAAAACATAATAGTAGTGCAAAGTACAAGAAAGATCAACAAATAACCCAAACACAAACAAATACAACTAAACCATCCCCATCTTACCAGGAAAAGCCCACTGAGGTATTGATTTATTTTTGATTAGTGACCTGGCCACAACTGAATAGCTCAACAAAGTGGCCCATCATTTGGACATTTATAGCAGCCAAAATAATAGAAATAATCTCAATGCATGTTGCGCGAGAGCCAAGCCTGAGCCAAGCCATGGCTAAGACCCCACTGGCCTAAGTGTCCACGTCACTGGCCGAATGCCTGGTTCACAATGAATGCACCAGGTAGTAATGGGTGTGCATTTCATTTCACATTATTGTGCTTTGGTTGGAGTGGCTATGGTGGAGGTTATGCATGCATGTGGAGTGAGCGACTTCCGCCAGACGTCTAGTAGAAGGCGTCTTATTTATTAAAAGCACACAGGGCGATACACTTCGTAACGCGGCTACACCTAGGCTGTACAAACACGCAGCCCATATGCGTCCTGCGTAGCTACGCTGGCTGGTTGACGAGCGTAGCGGCGGAGACAGAGCTGCTCTTGCAGAAGAACCAGCCACGTGGTCGGAGACGAAGAGATGACGACCATAGCGACGCAACCAGGACCCAGACCCCACGCTAACAGCCCCGAAGTTCTGATTCGGTGCTCTTTATATCTGCCTGGAGTGGCCAAGCTCCACCTCTGGCCACGCCCCCTTTCTAGAACCTTCTAGGCCCTTCGGGATGGTTCCCGGAGCTTCTCGACTGACTCCGCCGTTGACCTTTACCCCAGATACGCCCCTTCATAATAAGGCATTATGTAATGCAGCTATAACCTTAATTACCCTTACAGGCCGGCAGGTATCACCCTGTCATTACACATCCATGCATGTGAGGGTGGTGACGGTGTGTTAATGTGTGTTCTAGGTTGGGGTACACATTGCCGATGTGAGCTATTTTATCCGGCCGGGGAATGCCTTGGATGAGGAGGCATCTCTGCGTGGTACCACAGTTTACCTGTGTGAGAAGGTGAGATGTGGATTTCTTCTTGCCACAATATCAAGTGTTTTACGACCCGCCGATTTCATCCTTTCATTCTTAACTTTACGACATGATGTAAAATATTACGATGTAACGATCATCGCGGTACCAGTTTCCCCACAACTTTGTAATTGTATTTGACATTTTCACCACATTTTTTTGCGTGCTTTTCAGTACTTCCCGTATGAATAACGATAACTTAAAAATGAATTAGAATTTAAAAAATGTGCAACAACAATGCTAAATATCTCTCATGATGTTTTAAACGAGGTGATTTTTGTGGATTTCTTATAATATGATGTACCGTGACATCATGAGCGGCAGGCTATCGGCGCAGTGGTAACACTCGTGCCTTGCAGCAAGGAGACGCTGGGTTTGATTACTCAACTCTTGTGCCTTTTTGCTTGCAGCTTTGTTTGTTCTCCCCCCTGTTAGTGAATGGGTTTCCTCTGGATTCATCAGATTTCCTCTAAATAAAACCCATACAATCTTAACTGGCATTCGCGAAAACATCCCCTTGCTGAACAGTTACCTGAAGGTGACTTAATCATGTGTGGGTTTGCTTGCAAAACACTCGTTGAGTTGGTGCATATGTATTTGCCAGATTGTGTTTATTGACAGAGAAGTTGTTGCGTTTATGTGTTTGTGTGCCTGCAGAGGATTGATATGGTGCCAGAGTTATTGAGCTCAAACCTGTGTTCCTTGAGATCCAACGTCGACCGGTGAGATGCACCAACAACTGTGAACTCGCGAGTGTGCACATTGCAACCCATACTCAGCAGCTAACGTGCGTTGTTGCCAGGTGCACATGTAATCCCATGATGCGTGGCACTGTTTAAGTGTCATTGTACAGATCCACACAAGCATGTGTACATACATAAGCAGCCAAACCAGGATGGCACAATGGTAACACATGTCTCACAGCAAGAATGGCCTAAGATTGATGCCCGACTTGGTTGCCTTTCCATGTAGATTTTGTATGTTCTCCCCCTATTTAGCATGGGTTGACTCCAGGTTATCAGGTTTCCTCTCATCGCTAACATAAACGTGTTATTACTACTATGATCCTTAACCATGGAAAGCCTCACTGAATCTCATAACTTCGGGAGGGTACTGCAAAGCTTTTGCAGTCGAACAATGGTTGCTACATATATATTCCAGTTGAGTAATTTGTAACAACCCAAACCGGTATTTGGCCAAACATCCCGCTGCTGAAAGAATGACTCGACTACCAAAAACTTGGCAAGACCCTCCTGAAAAAGAGTCTCGAGACTTTGCGAGGCTTTCCTGAGTGAACACCCTGCACCACTCCAATGTCGACGACTCTGCCACTCGACGGTGAATGGCGACGGTGCATGTGCTGTGCGCGTGCAGGCTGGCGTTCTCGTGCATATGGGAGATGACTCCAAAGGCTGAGATTGTGAGCACACGTTTTACCAAGAGCATCATCAATTCCAAGGTGATTCCCCCCCCCCCCCCCCCACAGACGTTTAGTTTTTGTAAAACTCTCGTTTGCTTTCACGTGTATTGTATCGGTGCCTTGCTATGTTAGTGCAGTTGAGGTTTCCGGATGGCTGAGAGGTCAGAGCGTTGAGCTTGCACCTCTGAGTTCACAAGTGTAGCGAGATGAAACGGGTTCACAAGTGGTAGTATGTATGTTGAACTTCTTTCGCACCGTACGTAGCCAACTGTGCTAATCGGAGGTGCGAGGTAGGACGTGAAAGTAGTGAGTTGATGGTCTCTGTCCAGTCAACAATCACTGCACAAAACACAGGTTTGTTTTTTTAGGTTAGATCGTGTAAATATGTAAATGTGTCATTAAACCCACCCCCACCCGACACAGCCAACTAATAAGGGTTGTCACGTAAACAGAACATGCCAATTCGTCACGAGTACAGCACACCGGTGTGTTGTACCAGTGACGAATTGGCCACGTTCTGTTTATGTTACAACCCTTACTAGTTGGCTGTGTCGGGTGGTGGCGGGTTTAACGACACATTTACGTATTTACACAATCTAACCCAAAAAACCTGTATTATGGATGATATTGGTCACGAAAGCCTATGTGTTAAACTCACTGCACGAAAGACCACCAAATTACATTGCACTAAATTTGGTTAAATTCCAGCTTTGAGAATTAAAAAAATATAAATTTTGCTGTCTTTGGGTGAGCGTAACCCTCAGTGGTCATCGGGCGCCACGTAGACATCTGTTGAGTTCTCGCTTGGGCTTGGATCAGGCGTGGGCATTGTGTAATTGCGAGGACCCCATGGTTCACCCGTAGTGTGTTCATCGTATCCCCGCAGGCGTCTCTGACGTACGCAGAGGCTCAGCTAATGATGGACGACGCCGGGCGGAAGGACCCGGTCACCAGCAGCTTGCGTGGCCTCAACTCCCTGGCCAAGATCCTCAAGCAGAGGCGCATTCAAAACGGGTAACTCATTGTCAAGATCCTCATCCCCTCCACCGCCACTGGAGCGATGAGCAGTATTAATGGGTGCACCACATTTAGTCGATCGGCAGGTCGCCTGTGGCGCGGTAAAGTGTGGTTACTCCCGTGTCTTCTAAGACATCCGGCCAGCGTGGAAGAGTAGGCTAAAATACATTGAAAGGGACTGTAGAAGGGTGTATCTCTAGAGGGGCCGCCTCTTATGGGAGCACCCTTCTTCCAGCAGTGGCTTGAGCAAGCAATTGCAAGGCTGCACCTGTTGCTTTTTTGACCCCATGATGCATGAGGCTTGGGTGAATACCATGCACAAACAAGTGTTACAGGATTCATACTCGGGTTTTTTTTCGGTAAAGTCACGTAGGTAAAACTATAAAATAAAATAACAAGTAAATTAAATCACGACGTTTCGGGCGCAACACAAGCGTCCTTCTTCAGGTGGGACAACCACAGCCAGAAACAATTGCTGAAGTGGGCAAAAAAGGGCTGTTGTAACAAGAGGCTATATAGGTAAGAGAGTGGGGGGGAGCAAGGGGGGAGAGATAGAGAGGGGGGGTGTGGGGTAGGGGAAGTGGGGTGCTGCTAGAGGGATTAAAGGGGCGAGCACGGCAAAATGCCGGGGGGGGGTGGAAAGTGAGCGGGGCTGGGAGTGGGAGGCTGAAGAAGCTGGAGATGCGGAAATGAAGGCAATAATAAAGAAGTTAAGGTTTTACCTAGTTAATAACATCCTTCTAGATTGGAGTGTTACAGGCTGCTGCGGGGCTACATTGTGGCAGTTATTTTTAACGTTAGCACCACGGAGAGAGATTTGACAGTTTGTTCAGATGGACGAGTCCATCTATGTTCGGAAAAGAGGAGGGGGGAGACGAAAAATAATGGATGCGGTCTGAAAGCCACCTTAAGCGTGATCAATCAATTAAGACCCGAAATGGTTTATGAAATCTCTCTCCGTGGTGCTAACGTTAAAATAACCGCCACTTTTTTCAAATTTTCTTGTTGTGGTTTTCACACCTGATGATGATTACTTGTGTTGCAGTCGAAACGTCGTGAGAATTTTATTGTTTTATACTTTTTATTATTTTATTGTTTCCCTTCTACGTGAATTTACCGAAAGAACCAAGAATATGAATCCCTGCAGTCACGAAAACTTTAAATCAAAATGAATGAATGCATTTATTAACAGTGTTTATTTTAATATGATGTGGTTATAATGTTAGTATCTTTATGTATTAATATCCATTGTTTAAATATTATAAAGTACGTTTTTTGGGTGAACAAGGGAAACTTTCGATGCTATCGGAACGAATTAAGCTTTTAACACGTATTTCCTATACTCGCTTAATGACCAAATCCTTTAATGCTCTTTAAGAGGGATTCTACTGTCTCTAGATTGCTGTTAACCTTCCTTCAATATCATCCTCCTCGCAAGGAATTCAGAGGTCGCCGGGTGGCTCAAATTTTTGTTTGAGGTCTTTTGGTTTAACAAGGTGATAACTCAAGAGACCATAATAGTCTCATTTGCAAGGGTCACCTGGGTCACCCTATGACCCAGAGATTACAGCTGGGACCCTGGCTTCAAAATCCAGCAGTCGCATTGAACATACTGTGTTATCAAGTGTAGGGAGTTGAAGGACTCAGCTCGTTTCCCAGCTACTCCACAGAAATAAGCAACAAAAAACCATCACGATAAATGTAGTACTGTATTTAATTTTAGATAAATTCCAGCACTGAAATGTTGAAATATCAGGTCGACTTATTGTGATGAACATTATGCTCAAAATGGGTGGGAATGTGCTACCCCCTACTGTGAAGCAGAGGTGTCTTGAAACGATGTCAGTATTGGCCTGAGCGAGCAATTGCAGGGCTGCACTTTTTACCTTTATCTTGAGATGTAGCCGTATAGTTTCCACTCGCCCTTAGAGGCAGAACAACTCAAAAGGTGTGACGAACCACAGACAACGCTGGAAGGCAGCCAGGCACTGTGCCAGATGTAGATTAATCCACTTGCTGTACTGCCTTCTCCTGGCAAGCCAGGTTATGGAAACCTGAATGCCCACAGGAAGTGCGCTGAATAACGTTTTCTTTCCAATACACCACAACCCTTGCTGCTTCCCCAGCACTGAACTACAAGCCACGTGCGGGATAGTCACCTCACAAACGCCGGTGTGCCTGATTTTTTTGCGCAGAACATCGAGATCCAGGTGGACTCGGCTAAGGCGTTGGCCGAGTCCCTGGACCGGGCGGCGGTGCCGGGAGCGCCACCATACCTCAACACTCTGCTGCGCATCCTGGCCACGCACTGCATGATGCAGGCCATCTACTTCTGCTCCGGCATGGAGCCCGACACCCACCACTACGGGCTCGCCACCGCCATCTACACCCACTTCACGTCGCCCATTCGACGGTGACGTGCTCTGGCGTCAGGCACACGAGTGAAATCGACCTTCGCGATTATTGAGGAGACTATCAGTTTAACACGTAGGCTTTCGCGACCAATATTATTCATAATAAAGGTTTTTGGGTTAGATCGCGTTTATTTATAAATGTGTCGTAACCCTCCACCACCCGACACGGCCAATCAGCAAAAAAAAGTGTCACGTTGACAAAAGACAAATAATTCACTACTTCAGCCCACCGGTGTGTTGAAGAGTTAATCCACATTTACAGTTTGAGTACGACGTTTCGCTGGTAAATACTTCCAGCATCATCGGGCAATTCGCCAGAATGGTAAAGCCCTCGTTTGCTCCCGGTTTTATATAGAGCAGCAGGGTGACATCATCACTTAACTCATCAGGTGCAGTGATTAGAGGCGGAGGGGGGGGTAATGTAATTATATAATCGATTAGTAATCAGTCATTGGTTATGATTAGTAATGAGTTGTAGATTAGTAATTCTTTAAATCAAAATGTAATGTGTATTATTTAATAATACGCTTCCAGGCCACACTAAGCCGGTAGCTGTCAGAGCGATTAAAGTTATTCTTGTTCCTCTCAATTTCAATGGATTCTCTAATTAGTCTTTGCCAGTAATAATTAGTTTTACACACCACTGCAACATTGTCAAAATCAATTGAGTGTCCTTGTTGACAAGCATGTTCTGCCACTGCCGACAGTTGTGTTTGAGATAATTTAATATTTCTCTGATGTTCTTTTAGTCTTACGCTGATGTTACGTCCCGTCTGCCCAATGTAGCAGCTGCCACATGAACAATTAATCCGATATACACCTTCTGTTGATAGTTTAGGTAATGCGTCTTTAGTGCAAGATACTAGTTTTTGAATTTTGTGTACTGTACCAAATCTTACTGTAATGTTTTGCTTTTGCAAAACGCGGGCTAATTTGTCAGTTACTCCTGAGATATATGGAATTTTTATTGTTTTAACAATCTGGTCGCTTTCAGTAGTATTGCTTTGCGATCGTGATTTGGCATTCAGTGCTCTGTTAATTTGAGCATTATTGTAGCCATTCTGTCGTAGTGCGTCTTTAACGTGTTTAATCTCTCTCACTAGACTCTCACCATCTGACACTGTTTTCGCCCGATGTACGAGCGTCTTGATAAGAGAGGATTTTTGAGCTGGATGATGATGTGATTCTGCATTCAGATAGGCATCGGTGTGCGTTTGCTTTCTGTAAACGCTGTGTGTTATTTTACCGTATAGGCCATGTCCAAGCAAAATATCTAGGAATGGGAGTGTGTCATTCACCTCCATTTCCATGGTGAACTGGATGGCCGGGTTTTGTGCATTGAGATGATTTAGAAAATCATTAAGTGTATCTTTACCATGTGGCCAGACAACCAAAGTGTCATCCACATACCTAAACCAAAAGGATGGTTTTAATGTGCTCGAGGCAAGTGCTCTTATTTCAAAGTTTTCCATGTACAAATTTGCTATAGCAGGGGATAAAGGAGAACCCATTGCTGCTCCTTCCTTTTGTTTAAAGAAATCCCCTCTCCATAAGAAGTAAGTGTTATTTAAACAATGGCCAGCAAGTTTCGGAATATCT
Source organism: Petromyzon marinus (assembly GCF_048934315.1). Classification (NCBI taxonomy): domain Eukaryota; kingdom Metazoa; phylum Chordata; class Hyperoartia; order Petromyzontiformes; family Petromyzontidae; genus Petromyzon; species Petromyzon marinus. The sequence continues at coordinate 1,306,727 of NW_027423677.1, read as the reverse complement.
TTTTGTAAACCGGTATTCTTTACTAGTGTATCAAGTAATTTAAGCGATTCGTCCACTGGAACCTTAGTGAATAGAGAAATCACATCAAAACTTACCAGAATATCATCAGGAGTAAGTTTAATATCTTTAATCACATTCACAAGATGTTCTGAATTTGTTTGCTTGGACATGGCCTAAACGGTAAAATAACACACAGCGTTTACAGAAAGCAAACGCACACTGATGCCTATCTGAATGCAGAATCACATCATCATCCAGCTCAAAAATCCTCTCTTATCAAGACGCTCGTACATCGGGCAAAAACAGTGTCAGATGGTGAGAGTCTAGTGAGAGAGATTAAACACGTTAAAGACGCACTACGACAGAATGGCTACAATAATGCTCAAATTAACAGAGCACTGAATGCCAAATCATGATCGCAAAGCAATACTACTGAAAGCGACCAGATTGTTAAAACAATAAAAATTCCATATATCTCAGGAGTAACTGATAAATTAGCCCGCGTTTTGCAAAAGCAAAACATTACAGTAAGATTTGGTACAGTACACAAAATTCAAAAACTAGTATCTTGCACTAAAGACGCATTACCTAAACTATCAACAGAAGGTGTATATCGGATTAATTGTTCATGTGGCAGCTGCTACATTGGGCAGACGGGACGTAACATCAGCGTAAGACTAAAAGAACATCAGAGAAATATTAAATTATCTCAAACACAACTGTCGGCAGTGGCAGAACATGCTTGTCAACAAGGACACTCAATTGATTTTGACAATGTTGCAGTGGTGTGTAAAACTAATTATTACTGGCAAAGACTAATTAGAGAATCCATTGAAATTGAGAGGAACAAGAATAACTTTAATCGCTCTGACAGCTACCGGCTTAGTGCGGCCTGGAAGCGTATTATTAAATAATACACATTACATTTTGATTTAAAGAATTACTAATCTACAACTCATTACTAATCATAACCAATGACTGATTACCAATCGATTATATAATTACATTACCCCCCCCCTCCGCCTCTAATCACTGCACCTGATGAGTTAAGTGATGACGTCACCCTGCTGCTCTATATAAAACCGGGAGCAAGCGAGGGCTTTACCATTCTGGCGAATTGCCCGATGATGCTGGAAGTATTTACCAGCGAAACGTCGTACTCAAACTGTAAATGTGGATTAACTCTTCAACACACCGGTGGGCTGAAGTAGTGAATTATTTGTCTTTTGTCAACGTGACACTTTTTTTTTTGCTAATTGGCCGTGTCGGGTGGTGGAGGGTTACGACACATTTATAAATAAACGCGATCTAACCCAAAAACCTTTATTATGAGGAGACTATGTTGTTGTCTTGGTGTGGTCTGGGATTGTGCTGCCTTTCCCAAGTTTAAGAATGTATTTATTAATTGATGTACTTATGCAATGTTAACTTGTCATTATGGCACATCTCCGATTAGCACGATTGGCTACGTACGGTGCGAATGAAGTTCAACATACAACTTGTATATCTTTTTTCTATTATTTACTTTTAGTGATTTGTTTACCTTTCCTATTCTTAGCACTCCTATCATCTACCTACTGGACATCTGTCAAAAAGAGCTTTTATCGCGAATCGGATTTCTCCAGGATAAAGATTCAGATTTTGACTTATTTTTCTAAAAGGTCCTATAAACGGGAAGTTTGGCCAATTCCTTAAATGGTTATTTGGCTTGTGTTGGAGAAAAACTAGAGGATCCGGAGAACACCAACGCCTACAAGGAGGGTGACAGTGTTCCACGTGCAGAATCAAGAATCCATTGCCGTGTTGCAGCGGCGGACAAAAGTGAATTGCAATTCTGCCATGGATCGCTAACGATTTTGTTGTGGATCTTAAATAAGAACACAGATATGAGCAGGCAGCAATTTGCGTTACATCTGATGACAAATAAAAAATCCTCAACAAAGAATTAAATTCATACATTAACAAAGATAATTTCCACCAGCAGATGGTGCTAGAACGTGGTATGTCCAGAGTACAGTATTCTATCACAGCGTTAAATCCATCTGAGTCATTGTTTGCGTAGCTTTCTGGTGGATCGTGAAACCCGCTGAGATCCACCAGAATGAATCGCGGTGCTTGGTGGATTAATACCGCTGCTCCGTTGGCATCTCGTGGCCATACCGCAGCCTGTATCTACTGTAAATGTAATCTTCATATTAAATAGAGGCTACAACAAATGTTAATATTGTTGTTGTTGTCTCCCTGTACCGTTACAGATACTCGGATGTGATTGTGCACCGGCTGCTGGCCGTGTGCGTGGGCGCCGACCCCACGTACCCGGCGCTCACCGACAAGCAGAAGCAGCAGCAGCTCTGCAACAACCTCAACTACCGCCACAAGATGGCGCAGTACGCCCAACGCTCGTATGTAGCTTTCCACACGCAGGTGGGAGGCGGAAGTGTGGGCCACGTGGAGCTTGCACGGCGTGTGCTTAGGCACCTGATAATGCGTCCATTCGTCTCTTGAAAACCATTTGTAAGGTCACGAAAGCAGGCATCGTATTGTGCGTGTAGTAAGAATCAATTGTTTTCTATTCGCACGCTTACGTGTGGTGGTGCCGTGGCTGTACTGGTTGGCTACACTTGACATTGCTTTTCAGCATTCTTCTGTGTTTGCTGAAAAACCTAGTCACTTGGCACATTTGCCCATGATGTGACAACTTTATTTGATTGGCTCTGTCAGGTGATGGAGGATTATAGTCAATACAATTGACATTGTACCTTCACGATTGAACTCAAAATAATCCCCATGACATGATGCCAATAGCACAACTGGAATAAATTAGCGGGGGGATGCGGAAAAATACCTTAAATTTTGTTGAATAATTATGGGCTTGGTAAGTGATGCGCGTGTGTCTGCTCTTGGCCACGTAGCGGTGATTAACGGCTGTTGTTGTTGTGGTCTCAGTTGTTCTTCAAGAGCAAGGGAGTGGTGAGCGAAGAGGGCTTCGTGCTGTTTGTGCGCAAGAACGCCGTGGTGGTGCTCATTCCCAAGTACGGCTTGGAGGGGACGGTTTTCTTTGACTCCAAAGATCTCAAGCTCAATGTTACCTTCGACGAGGAGGTAGGGCATGTGTTCACTTAACCGGGAGGCATTGGCATTTCCCGAACGGCTGAATTCTCCATTTAAACCCAGGACTGGCTTAATGCACTGGGACCCAAGCCCCCTGACCATCTCTCTACGATTAGGTTTCTATCAGACACACAGACACTTGGTTTAAGGTGGAAGAACGCAGTGAGATACGAAGCTCCGTTTTTTTTGCCATTTGGCAGTGTGGACTATTACAGAGGAAGTTACACCGGTGGATACATTAGAGCCGGATGGCTCTCAGGGCTATACCAAAATAAACTGAAACTGAATTAAATGATGTAAATGCGTTTCAAATATAAAACGGTCACAATTAAATATGCTTTGGAAATAACTGCCATGATGGAGCCCGTATTGTCACGGAGAGGACATCACATTAAAAATACAGTAAAATCCCTCAGATCCGGAAGAATTATAGAGAAAATCTAATGCTTTCTGTAAACAATGAGAAACTCAAAGGGCAGAAAAGTACTTGTAGAATAAAAACAAATTAGGGAAATAGTAGTTGATGCAAAAAGTGATCTCTAGATGGCAAAAAGCACATTTGTGACCAGTGGATCTGGTCCTTTCCAGCATGCCTTGCATGCCGCATTACATTGTCACTCTGCGTGGATAATGCACACAGCCTAATTTGGACCAGAAGCTCAAAAGGATCAACATTTGCAGCCATATTTTAGGTATGTTCTTAACTGCAATTGTACACTCCATATAACCTAAGGGGGGTTGCATCTACTCCTTAATGATGGCCAAATAAGGCTTTAAAATTCCTTGGCAGGCCCGCACATCACGATCTCTCGGTTGGTTTGGTCATTGCAGCCATCGGCTTCTCATGCCTGGTTTTCAGCTCGCGGTGAGGTGGCCCAAGCGGTATTGCATTCGCTGTGTGTTGTGGAGGTTTGCGTTTCAAACTCGGTGGCCACTCCGGTTAATACTGTGGTGTGTATTAAGCGTAAAATATTTACAGGCTATCCGCTTTAACAGTGGACGTTAAAAAATCCTGTAACATATTCTTATTCATATTCTTAGTTCTTTCGGTAAAGTCACGTTGAAGGGAAACAACAAAATAATAAAATATATATAAAACAATAAAAATTCTCACGACGGTTCGACCATAACACAAACGGTCATCTTCAGGTGTGTTGGTTTGCATAAATTTATTTTTAAAACGGTGCATTTATTTACTTATAAAAAAACGTTAGCGCCACATGCAGCGATTTGGCAGTTTATTTAGGACTAGTCCATCTATATTCTGAAAAGAGGCGGGGGGAGACGATTTTTTTTTTTAATGTATGCTGTCTGAAAGCCACTGTAAGCGTGAACAATCAATTAAGACCTGAAATGGTTTATCAAATCTTTCCAATGATTGATAAGATAGAATCCATCTTCTCGGTTGAAATTGTCTCTGTGCTTGTATATGTGGATAGCCTCATGAACGAATCTCTCATGGTAGCCAGATGGCTTAAAAAGAACCTCTGTCTTGGAAAAGTCAATGGCATGTGAGCCTACTGAATTATAACAATGATCTGCCATGGCCGAGGTGTTGGTCCTACTGTGTTTAAGGTCTGCTTTGTGTTCACGAATACTGTCCGAGACATGGCGTTTGGTTTCTCCAATGTAACTACTACCACAGAGGCAACTTAGTTTGTAGACACCAGGGTATTGTATGTCCGGAATCACATCTTTTACAGATGGAACCAGATCACGGATTTTATGTAATGTGTTGAAACGAACCTGGATCTTGTGTTTATTCAAGATTTTGGAGATCTTTTTTGTGATCCCCGCAATGTAGGGTAAAGTGATGGTTTTGAAAGGCTCCTCAAGAGGGTCCTTCTTCATGGTTTGAGTGATAGCTTTGCGGATTGTATAGTCGGAGTAACCATTAGCCCTAAGAGCTTGGTGTACGTGCTTGAGTTCACTGCCTATGTGTTCCTGGTCGGATATGCATTGGGCTCTATGATACAGAGTCTCTGTGCTTGTAGCTAACATTTTCATGGAGAAATTTGAGACTGACGCCATCCAGACTGCCACTCTGTGCCCAACCTTATGGAAGAGGTACGTGGATGACACTTTTGTCATCTGGCCACATGGCCGGCCTGCTCTAGACCAATTCTTCGACCACATCAATTCCATACACCCAGCCATCAGATTTACCATGGAAGTCGAAATAGATGGCAAGCTACCTTTTTTGGATGTCCTAATTAAAAAGAGACCTGATGGTTCAATGAGCCACTCTGTCTACAGGAAAGCTACCCATACGGATGCTTATCTGAAACCGGATTCCCACCACCATCCATCACAGAAGAATTCTCTCATCAAGACTCTGTATCATAGAGCCCAATGCATATCCGACCAGGAACACATAGGCAGTGAACTCAAGCACGTACACCAAGCTCTTAAGGCTAATGGTTACTCCGACTATACAATCCGCAAAGCTATCACTCAAACCATGAAGAAGGACCCTCTTGAGGAGCCTTTCAAAACCATCACTTTACCCTACATTGAGGGGATCACAAAAAAGATCTCCAAAATCTTGAATAAACACAAGATCCAGATCCGTTTAAACACATTACATAAAATCCGTGATCTGGTTCCATCTGTAAAAGATGTGATTCCGGACATACAATACCCTGGTGTCTACAAACTAAGTTGCCTCTGTGGTAGTAGTTAATTTGGAGAAACCAAACGCCATGTCTCGGACCGCATTCGTGAACACAAAGCAGACCTTAAACACGGTAGGACCAACACCTCGACCGTGGCAGATCATTGTTATAATTAAGTAGGCTCACATGACATTGACTTTTCCAAGACAGAGGTTCTTTGTAAGCCATCTGGCTACCATGAGAGATTCGTTCATGAGGCTATCCACATATACAAGCACAGAGACAATTTCAACCGAGAAGATGGATTCTGGCTTAGCAATCATTGGAAAGATTTGATAAACAATTTCAGGTCTTAATTGATTGTTCACACTTATAGTGGCTTTCAGACAGCATACATAAAAAAAAAAATTCGTCTCCCCCCTCCTATTTTCAGAACATAGATGGACTAGTCCTAAATAAACTGCTAAATCGCTGCGCGTGGCGCTAACGTTTTTTTAAAATAAATAAAGAAATAAATACACCGTTTAAAAATAAATACATTTATGCAAACCGACACACCTGAAGACGACCGTTTGTGTTATGGTCGAAACGTTGTGAGAATTTTTATTGTTATATATATTTTATTATTTTGTTGTTTCCCTTCAACGTGACTTTACCGAAAGAACTAAGAATAACAATAAAGAAGTTAAGGTTTTACCTGGTTAATAACATCCTTCTAGATTGGAGTGTTACAGGCTGCCGCGGGGCTACATTGTGGGCAATAGAGGACAATGCAGTGACATAAATTGTTTTACTCTACTTAATGCTCCCATGTCTGTGCTCCCCCACCTTTGCCAACGCGTACTGACCACCACGGTTAAGTACGGTAAAACCACCCCACGACCCGCATGGCATGGGGTGGCCCTCATCCAGCAGTGGATTGACTTAACGAGCTGTGCATGTTCAACTCAAATATCTGAGTTTGTGAAGTGTCTTATATTAAGATTCTGTGTTGTTTTGGCTGGACATGATAATCGCTCATGTCCCTTCTTCACCCGTAGGGCATTGACTCTGGCATCCCCTGAGGTCCGATTCCACATGGACAGCGAAACCCACGACCCGATCGACCTGCAGACCAAGGAACTCAAGTGAGTCTCGTCAACAAGACACCTCCCATGACTGCAATCCGACTGTTGTGCAGATCTCTCTATCAGAATCAAAATATATATTTCTACTGGAAGAATCCAATGAGCTATAAAGCTCTTTTTTCACAGATGTCCAGTTGGGGCAGGTCACAACATTACAACAACAAACAATACAAGCACACGTTAGGATTGCAAAGTATTGGAAAGGTAAACAAATAACTTAAACAAATATACAAATACAACTAAACTATTTTTATCTTACCAAGTAAAACCCTGACCACAAATGATAGCTGAACAAAGTGGCTTATCACGTGGGAAATTTATTATCAGCAAAATATTCTAAGATAAAGATTCTTGACCCTTGTGGTTGATGTGTTGTGGTGGTGGAAACTGGTGCGTGTACACAGGGAGACCAACTCGATGGTGGAGGAGTTCATGTTGCTCGCCAACATCTCCGTGGCGGAGCGCATCGTAGACGAATTCCCCGAGTGTGCGCTGCTCCGACGCCATCCGGCGCCTCCGCCTTTCAACTACGACATCTTGGTGAAGGCGGCGAAATCAAAGGTAGATGTAGAACCCCTTTTAACGACCACCCTTGTTAACTAATCGCTTAACAACGGGCCTCCATAGAGCTCAATGTGTAGGCTTAACCGACCATTTCTCTGTTAACGACGGGCTGTTGTAGGTACAGTAAATATGAATTCATGCCACGTAGAAGGGAAACAATAAAATAACAAAAATATAAAATGATAAAATTCTCACGACGTTTCGACTGCAACACAAGCAATGATCATCAGGTGTGTAGACCACAACAAGAAAATTTGAAAAAAGTGGCAGTTATTTTTAACGTTAGCACCACGGAGAGAGATTTGACAGTTTGTTCAGATGGACGAGTCCATCTATGTTCGGAAAAGAGGAGGGGGGAGACGAAAAATAATGGATGCGTTCTGAAAGCCACCTTAAGCGTGATCAATCAATTAAGACCCGAAATGGTTTATCAAATCTCTCTCCGTGGTGCTAACGTTAAAATAACCGCCACTTTTTTCGCATTTTCTTGTTGTGGTTTTCACACCTGATGATGATTGCTTGTGTTGCAGTCGAAACGTCGTGAGAATTTTATTGTTTATATTTTTATTATTTTGTTGTTTCCCTTCTACGTGAATTTACCGAAATAACCAAGAATATGAATCCCTGCAGTCACGAAAGCTTTAAATCAATGAATTAATGCATTTATTAACAGTGTTTATTTTAATATGATGTGTTTATAATGTTAGTATCTTTATGTATTAATATCCATTTTTAAATATTATAAAGTACGTTTTTTGGGTGAACAAGGGAAACTTTCGATGCTATCGGAACGAATTAAGCTTTTAACACGTATTTCCTATACTCGCTTAATGACCAAATCCTTTAATGCTCGTGTTCGTGGAACCAATTACCGTCTTTAAGAGGGGTTCTACTGTCTCTAGATTGCTGTTAACCTTCCTTCAATATCATCCTCCTCGCAAGGAATTCAGAGGTCGCCGGGTGGCTCAAATTTTTGTTTGAGGTCTTTTGATTTAACCGGGTGAGAACTCAAGAGACCATAATAGTCTCATTTGCAAGGGTCACCTGGGTCACCCTATGACCCAGAGATTACAGCTGGCACCATGGCTTCAAAATCCAGCAGCCGCATTGAACATACTGTGTTATCAAGTGTAGGGAGTTGAAGGACTCGGCTCGTTTCCCAGCTACTCCACAGAAATAAGCAACAAAAAACCATCACGATAAATGTAGTACTGTATTTAATTTTAGATAAATTCCAGCACTGAAATGTTGAAATATCAGTTCGACTTATCGTGATGAACATTATGCTCAAAATGGGTGGGAATGTGCTACCCCCTACTGTGAAGCAGAGGTGTCTTGAAACGATGTCAGTATTGGCCTGAACGAGCAATTGCAGGGCTGTCCTACCAGACAGTCTCGTCCCTTCACCTGATGAAGGCCGCTTGTGTTGTGGCCGAAACGTCGTGAGAATATTATTGTTATTTTATTTCATCAATTTATTATTTTATTCTCATTCTACGTGACTTTACCGAAAGAACCAAAGAAGAACAATGCTATACTTAAAGTAGCGCATTTTGATGTGACGTCACATTTCTCAAACCCCCCCTCGTCACACATCGTCACAAATGTCTGACCCCCCCCCCCCCCCCCCCCGAGGTGTTCATTCTGTGGTGAAGGGATGAGGAAAAGGAAGAGGGAAAAGCATGCAGTGTCGCCGCACGCAGGCAACATGTTTATCACACAGTTGTCAAAATATAAAAATACATATATACGTAGTGGGTTTTACGGAGACTGGAGACGTCTTTAGAGGCAACACGGTTTATTTGTAACTATGAACAGAACTCCCCTTAACTCCCACTATCTAGGGAGGTACAGCCTCCGGGCTAGCGTACCCTCACACTGATCAAACCTGGCTCTCAGCCCTCTGGCTATCTGTGCCCTAGGGGAGGCTAACTGACCCGACCCAGGCAAGGTACGGGTCCTGACCACTGGTCCGCGCTCGGCCCCGACCCTTATAAGGATGTCGGGTCCCAGGGTCCTAGCTAGGCTGGTCTTCTATTCTTCGTCTTCGGAGCACTGCCCTGAGCTGTCCCAGAGGTGCCCCTTTAATACACCTCTCGGGGGCTCTCCACCCCCGGTACCGCCCCCTCTCTAGAACCTTCCAGGGGGCTCTGGAAGAACTCCCCAACCCCTCACCTGGGGCCTGGCTCTCTCTGTCCTTCCCCAGCTCAGGGTGGCACCCCCTATGGGCTTGTGCCCGCAACTGCAGGTAAGTATACCGACGGTAAAGGATGTGCATTTATGACGCTACATCTATGCGAGAGAGGTTGTGTACAGGAGTCTGCTCTGCGGGAAGCAAGCATTGCCATACGAATGAGATGAGCTCGCGTTCGATGCGGGCAGTCTTGAGGACGACCGTCGACAGGCACGCGTGGAGGCACGCCGTGGTCACAGCGCAGCGCCGACTCGTGTAGGTGGTGATGGCCCAGTTGTAGAGAGGAATGCCGGAGCTTCGAGCAGATGTAGCCGAATGTAGGATAGATCATCTTGAGGAGCGTTGCCCTCGACCTCCTCCGGGAGGCCGTATGGTTTACTAGGCACTCCCGTCCCTTAGAGTCCAGTCTGATGTAAGCCTCCTCAGGTTCCAGCAGCCTGGCTTCGTAGGTCTTCATTGCACCGCTCTGCTCGTCTAGCATAGTCTGAAGGGTCATATGTGGCTGCCTCCTGAATCTTCACCGTCCTGCAAACCTTACTCGACATCTCGTTGAGGACCCAAAGAAGGGCAGTATTCTCTTTTTTTTTTTTACAAAAGGGCTTGTAAGAGCTCTCGTTCCTCCCACCGGGATCTCTGGTGTCAAATTGAACGGGGGTGGGGGGGGGGAGAGACAAAGCTACGGCTTTTTTCCCAGGGGATCTGTCTTCTATGGAGCACAAAGATACAGGCGGAAGGTCCCCTTGGCCTAGCCATGAGGTCAGGCTCGAGTTGCTTACTGAGGACCCTACACCTAAGGAGGCTGTGGATCGCCCTAGGAAGCTCCAAAGTAGAAAACCAGCTTTCCAAGGCCCCCTATAAAGTGCCTGAGGCCAGGTAGAAAAATAAGAAAACTATCAAACAGGAAAGCGAGTGGTTATGTTGGGTCGAAAAAGGTAATGTTCTAATGTAGGGGTTGGAGCGGTCATTGCTGCTTACTCGGCCATGACGTCACTGCAACTCGTTTGATTAACACTTTTAAAATACAAAAATCACGACGCATACTGAACATATTATTCCGAATCGGTTTTACCACCACTACCACCATGACACAGTGGCAAGGCTGGCACATCGCAGTGCAGCTGCTAGGCTGAATCATATGAATGAATATAATCAAATCTATAAATATCCTTTATGTACCCAGGAGAGCCACATTGAGTCTCGAGACTCATTATTAGCTCCGTGCTGCATTAAGATGTTTGGACAATTTCAAGCATCAGGGTTCGGCACGTAGGAGGAAACCGGAGAAATGCGCAGATGTTGTGAAGCTGGCTTGGTGGTAGAAGTCAGTCCAGAACATTTTGCCCCACACCTATCACTGTAACGAATGAGTGTTCTACGGGGGCATTCTAAGCGAGGACTGATTGTATTAAAATCTACTTTTATCTACGAATCGTAATGTATCAATAATGTTAACGTGTAACATGCCCCACGGTTTTTCTTAATCTGGAAGGAGGGAACAACGGATGATCTGTGTGCTGATGATGTTGATGATCTCATAATGGCTGTTCACTTCGAGGAGTGGGAGAGTCTGATGGTGAACCTGGATCGTGCCAATAAGAGATAGGGCCTTACCATTCGCCCTACCAAATAAATCAAAGCAGTACCTGCCTTGATATTTTGTATGTCTTTAAGGACTCCACCCCCTCAACTCCGCATGATAGGTAGTTGTGGAAAGAGTGGAGGTATTCCCATATCAGGGCAGTTGTTCATGACCAGCTCCAATTTCATAGCGAAGGTCTTACTCTGAATTAGTTCAATGGCATATCTTTTTTTCAGCTGCATAGCGCTGTATAAAAGTTACATGGCCTATCACTTCATAAAAAGCTCTGGTTCTTTTCTGCCAAACTTGTCCTCTCCCTCCCAGCTATAACCTCCCGAAAGCAACATGTGACCTTTGTTTTGGCGTGACAAACACCAGTGAAAGCAAAACACCGAAAGTGTAATGACTACACGTAATGCAAGAATCTCAGTTGTATTTCTCAACGGGTATTGAATATGAAGTCCCAGGAGGGGGTGTCGATGCATCTCCCAACAGCATCCCTGGTGGTGCTGGGGAATGTTGGTGGGAAAAGCCATTAGGCTGATGTATTTAAACATCGTATTCTGATTTATGTGGAGACACAAAAAGCGAGTTATGCTTCTACAGTATTTGCTTGTGCAAAGCATGGACAATCATTGCCACAGAGAAAGAATCAGCTCGGTGGCTAGGAGATGTTAACTACCTCACCTGGTATGGAGGAGGCCGAGGGTTTGATCCCGACTCTGATGCCTTTATAAGGAATACCTTGGATATCGAGGTGGTTACATTTTTGGAAAGTGCAGCAAAAGCCAAAAGCGTGATATTCAATACTTAAGCTTGACCTAAATAATGAGCTTACATACACGGCAACCAAAAATAGACACATCACAATAGAAATGTGCTGTACTGAATGCCAAATTTACTACTATAATGAGCCAAGAATGTCTGTGTCCCGCACGTGACGTCACTCCACGTCGAGCAGGCCCCCTCATTAATACTCATGAATAGACTAATCTCTCACAATACAAAGGCCACTGCCACAGCCATTGACATGCTAATCTTACAATACAAAGGCCACTGCCCCAGCCTCTGTGGTTGGACCATCTCTAGCTCCACCCACCTACCTTGATGCACTCATCTCAGGCCTATATAAGACCTTGTCTCAGCAACTTTCGGGTGACGTCACTCCACATGGGGGGGGGGGGCGAGGTGCCTCCTCCCCCCTCCTCAGCGTCAACTTAGAAACTCACTACAAAGGCAGAACCCTCATGTCATGCGATCTCCCTAACGCTATTGAGACATCGAAGTAAAAAGGACGTCATGATGAACAAGGGATTATAACCTTTAAATGAAATAGGTCTGTCACCGCGGCCTTACAAATTGCACACAAATGGATGCAATGAATATCACTTCGCGGTCTGATTTACTGCAATAGATTTACTGCAATACACCCATCCTTGGACGGGCAAAAGGCTAGTAAACAAATAATCCCCTCGCCCGCTCCCCACAACGATATCACACAATGATACAGTATCTCCTTGTACAGTATACCCGCTAAAGACCAAAACTAATCCCCATGATAGGTAAATTGATATACATAGAGCTTGCCGGCGATAGGTCTAAACCACGAACTATGAATTCGTGATATTCAAGGGTCTCCCGTATTTGGAGTGTGCATGTTCTCCCCATGGTCACGTATCCTTTTCTCCAGGTCCTCTGTTTTTTTTTCTCCACATCTAAAAACATGCGTTAAGATAATTACTGCTATAAATATTCACAAAAGCCACTACGTTGAGCAACCATATGTGGCCAGGCTGCTTCTGGAAAAGAGCTATATATCTCAGTGGGCATTACCTGGTCAAATAAAAATAGGTCGCTTACAGGAGCTGAATGGATTGCCACATCACAGGGACGCAAGGAATCGCAGCATGGAGAGGGCTTCATCCAGCAGTGGATTGATCCTGGTTTATGTTTTGCAAATAGTAAACTTCAGCGTGCACTTCCAAATGAAGGTGTTTAAAGTGTCTGTTTATCTTATTTGGTTCTTTCGGTAAAGTCACGTAGAATGAGAATAAAATAATAAAATAAAAATAAGACAATAACATTCTCACGACGTTTCGGCCACAACACAAGCGGCCTTCAGGTGAAAGAACAGAACTGTCGGGACGACAGTGCTTCAATGAATGCTGCTGAGATTCGTGGCGTCTTTTAAACTCGGTGATAGGTGTGAATGACCTAGAAAGCAGGAGAATTTAGCATTGAAATAGCTAGGGATTAGCTTGTGATAAAAAATAGCTGTGTTAAAGTCAAAGTTTACATATCAACAGAGGCATTTAGTATATGGACGCTAAAGGGCCTCCAACTACCCAACTATCATACAGTAAACCAATGTGAGAAAAAAAAGAAGTCTATATTACATCAGTATAATTATTGTACTTGATATGTTCTTCAATAAGCTGAGCTATTAATCACAAAGCAACTGGGTATACACTACACTATATAAACAGGTCCCTGCAGGGTGGGCTGGTAGGAACATTGGAATTTTGTCTATTGCAGGCTGGTACACTCAGTTTACAACTTCGTTCCTTCCAGTATTAATGCCATATAGTAAAACCAATGAAAACCCAAATATAAACTACCTCAATGTTATCAATAAACTCTATATACTCTCCAATCAGCTGAGCCACCAACAATAAGTCGTTATATATCACAATGCCATATTGCGAAAAATGGCGTTTTTTCTTCCCATCAACGACCAGCACCACGGACAACGAACGAGCTTCGTTCAGACGGACGACTCAATCCATGCTCGGGAACGGAAGAGGGAGAGAGACAGCCATAATGCGTTGTTATACTCCATGTTATAACCCATACCATTAACCGTGGTGTGAGAGGTATTAAGAGGCAATATCAGCGAAAGAGCTGCGGTCTGACGGTAACCGTGAAATACAATTAATGAAGAACCATTGGAAAGATGTTTTAAACCATTTTGGAACTTCATTAAATGTATTGGCTGGTTGGGGAGGCCATATTAAGTTTGCGAGGTCTGAAACTCCAGGCCAAACATAAATAAACTTCCGTTATCTCCGAAAAAGTAAGATGGATTGATGACCAAGCTGTGGAGGTCTGCCTAAATTTATAAGATGTCCATTGTTTCACAAGAGATAGCTTGAATCGGATAAGAAATACACTATTAATTCTTATACACTGGTCCATTCATACAATTAGTATATTAGTGGGCTACATTAGAGAAGATGAAGGGAGGAGAGGAGAAGAGGAGGGCCGGGGTGCCCGGAGCCCAGAGAGTGCCCAGAGGGGCCAGAGAGCCAGGGGCAACCCTGATGTTTATGTTGGCTGGATAGCATGTGCTCCCGTGCATGTGAGGTTGCTCTCAACAGAAGTCGTTCCTTGCACGAGATTGGCTGAAACGCTGAGTAACCACTCAGAGGTATAGTGGTTAAGCAGTGGAGACGGTATAGTGGAAAAACAGTGGAGATTTCTGAAGCAAAGTTTAAGATTTGCAGTTGTCAAATTATATTGAGCCGATCCATATGGCAAGTGAAAGAAAGAAGACTTAAAGTGTGTTGCTAAAAAAATCTTGGAGGAAAGAGAGGATACATGTGTGCCTCTTGGAGAAGGAAAGGCATTGCTCAAAACTGTGCTGCAAGGTCACGTGCCATGAATCACATGAGTTTAAAAAACGTGACTGTAAACCAACAAGCTTGTGAATAATATTCATGGTGAAGACACCTCTATACGTTGGATGCTGCACTTTGTCTTTTCATAAATGTCATATTGTGCACTGGGTTATGCCTTATTAACCTAAATTCTGAATTTAGCTATTCATGTATTTCTATTACAGTATCACATATTCTTTGGACCAAGTGTCAATTGCCAATTTGATGACTGGTACTCTGATTATTTTTTGCAAATAAGGGACTTGTTTTATTTAAAATGTGTCTGTGTGTGTAGTTGAACAGTGTAACAAATCCATGCGTTACATGTGTAGTGTTGCAGCGCCGACCTGGGCAAGGCCTATGATACAATCAGTAGGCCAGGGCTCTGGATTGTTATTCGTGTTTTCAGAGTTCCTTACCCTCTGCTCACAATGATAAAGGACCTTCGCGATGGTCGGCAGGCCCGGATAAAGTTGCGTGCCCGGGAGTCAGAGCAATTTCCTGTTTACAGTGGGGTGTGACAGGGATCTACAGTGAGGGAAAAAAGTATTTGATCCCTTGCTGATTTGTACGTTTGCCCACTGACAAATAAATCATCAGTCTATAATTTTAATGGTACGTTTATTTGAACAGTGAGAGACAGAATAACAACAAAATCCAGAAAAACGCATGTCAAAAATGTTATAAATTGATTTGCATTTTAATGAGGGAAGTAAGTATTCGACCCCCTCTCAATAAGAAAGATTTCTGGCTCCCAGATGTATTTTATACAGGTAATGAGCTGAGATTTTGAGCACACTCTTAAAGGGAGTGCTCTTAATCTCAGCTTGTTACCTGTATAAAAAAACACCTGTCCACAGAAGCAATCAATCAATCAGATTCCAAACTCTCCACCATGGCCAAGACCAAAGAGCTCTCCAAGGATGTCAGGGACAAGATTGTAGACCTACACAAGGCTGGAATGGGCTACAAGACCATTGCCAAGCAGCTTGGTGCGAAGGTGACAACAGTTAGTGTGATTATTCGCAAATGGAAGAAACACAAAAGAACTGTCAATCTCCCTCGGCCTGGGGCTCCATGCAAGATCTCACCTCGTGGAGTTGCAATGATCATGAGAACGGTGAGGAATCAGCCCAGAACTACACGGGAGGACCTTGTCAATGATCTCAAGGCAGCTGGGACCATAGTCACCAAGAAAACAATTGGTAACACACTACGCCGTGAAGGACTGAAATCCTGCAGCGCCCGCAAGGTCCCATGCTCAAGAAAGCTCATATACATGCCCGCCTGAAGTTTTCCAATGAACATCTGAATGATTCAGAGGACAACTGGGTGAAAGTGTTGTGGTCAGATGAGACCAAAATGGAGCTCTTTGGCATCAACTCAACTCACCGTGTTTGGAGGAGGAGGAATGCTGCCTATGACCCCAAGAACACCATCCCCACCGTCAAACATGGAGGTGGAAACATGTTTTGGGGGTGTTTTTCTGCCAAGGGGACAGGACAACTTCACTGCATCAAAAGGACGATGGACGGGGCCATGTACCATCAAATCTTGGGTGAGAACCTCCTTCCCTCAGCCAGGGCATTGAAAATGGGTCGTGGATGGGTATTCCAGCATGACAATGACCCAAAACACACGGCCAAGGCAACAAGGGAGTGGCTCAAGAAGAAGCACATTAAGGTCCTGGAGTGGCCTAGCCAATCTCCAGACCTTAATCCCATAGAAAATCTGTGGAGGGAGCTGAAGGTTCGAGTTGCCAAACGTCAGCCTCGAAACCTTAATGACTTGGAGAAGATCTGCAAAGAGGAGTGGGACAAAATCCCTCCTGAGATGTGTGCAAACCTGGTGGTCCAACTACAAGAAACGTCTGACCTCTGTGATTGCCAACAAGGCTTTTGCCACCAAGTACTAAGTCATGTTTTGCAGAGGGATCAAATACTTATTTCCCTGATTAAAATGCAACTCAATTTATAACATTTTTGACATGTGTTTTTCTGGATTTTGTTCTTATTCTGTCTCTCACTGTTCAAATAAACCTACCATTAAAATTATAGACTGATCATTTCTTCGTCAGTGGGCAAACGTACAAAATCAGCAGGGGATCAAATACTTTTTTCCCTCACTGTATGTGAGAAGTCTGTGGGTCGCAACATCACGTACGGCTGGAAGTAGGACATTCCAGACTAAGAGGGTTCATGATGGCAATGTCAACGACACTGAACCAGCCAGCACAACTCACTGCCAATAACACATATCCACATAATTCACTCTTAAGCAATTGTTCAATCAATTAATTGAATCACTACAATTAAAACCAAAGAATCTACCAGAACAAACACTTCGCACTCTCCTCCGTCAGCCACCTGCATGGACAATAGAAACGCATCAGTCCAGCAGTGGATAAAGCCTGGCGTGGGAGGTATGGGGGGGGGGGGGGGCGGCTTACACTTGCGGTGGACAGCAGGGGGGTGGCTGGATGCAGTAGCCATCGCAGATCAAGCGGTAGACCTTGTCATCGACTGCCATGCGCCAGGGTAATGGGCCTCTCCTACACCCACACACATCACACTGAGCGGCACACACGTCACACCGAGGAGCACGCACTTCAAACCAAGGAGCACGCACATCACACATCCAGCGGCACGCACGTCACACACCGAGGAGCACGCACGTCACACACCGAGCAGGTTGCACAGGTCTCCTTTATCAAGACAAACGTGGAGCAGATTACAACTACAACTCTTCTACGCCTGTCACAATGCCCCCCTCTCCCCCCCACCAGTTTATGGGGGGCCGCGGGCCTCACTCCCCCCTTCGCGTCAGCCCCCCCTAATAAATGATCCGGTTGCATTGTGAATGCACCACTCGAATGACGTGCAGTCCCGTGGTGCACTGTAACGGGCTCGTGATTTACTCACTAAAATTCAATGTAAAAAAATAAAAACGATCCCAAGACATTATTTAAAATAAAGTATGGCCATCGTGTGTCAGCATCACAGGCGAAAAATGGCATGTAAGAAAAAAACTTCACTCCGAATCACTCAATTGGGATTGCTCGCAGCAAACAGCACTTGACCTGCTTACAGGTTAGGTGCTGGACAACCGTGTGTCACACAGAGAACAGTTGCCACTGAGGGTGCCCTTTTCAAATGCTTGAGATGAGATGTGATTATCGCGTGTAAATGTACACACTAAAATAACGAAAAAATTATAAGCGAACTATTATCGTTTCAGGTGGCAGGGTGGTGCAGCGGTGATCTTTGACCCTCGCAACAAGAAGGGCCTTGGTTAATTATCCGACTGGCACTTTGCGGAGTTTTATACGTTCTCCCCTTTGTTCTGTATGGGTTATCCAGTTTGCTCACATAGCTAGAAAACACACAATCACAATGTAACTGGGTATTGGCCAAGCATCCCAATGCTAAAGTTACCTGCAAATTACTTCATTGGGATGACACTCGGCAGCAGAGCCGGATGATGGCATTGCTGGGGCCCTATGCCATTGTCAAGTTTAAGAGGCCCCTTCTATGAATGCCTGTATATTTTTGTCAGCAGAATGAAAATAACTGCTTTGGAGAGTCTTTTTTTCTCACCGATCTTTATTTATTAAGCAATTATGTTAAAACTCGAAACCTCGTGTCCATTTCTTGTTTCGTATTTAGAGATCCCCCCCCTCTCTTAATGCGAGGCCCTAAGCTGCAAGTGTGGCCGGTGTGAGCTCGCCTGTGATGAATCACACGTATAATTGTGCACTCTAATTTTCTATGGGTGGCCAGGAGAATTTATTATTATTTAAGTGAATGCAATGGTGATCAGGGGATTGGATCCAGAGCCCCACGTACACAGTAGAGTACAAGGGAATGCCCACAATACAGATTTGAGCTGACCTGCGGATTGAGAAATTGAACTGTGTTGTGTCGTGGAGGGTGTTTCTGAACGCTATTATGACCGTCCTGTCCCGACGGGAGGAGAGAGGACAGGGTGGACCGGCTGCATGAGCTTACTCTCCGGCACTGCACAGCACAACATCGCCTCCCTACTGCAAAAATACTTGGCAGGACCCTCCTGAAAATGAAAGTCTTCGGAATCAGTGAGGCCTGTCCTTGGGAGGACAGGCGTAGTCTTGGTCGTCACAAGCGAACATTTGTTTCTCCACATTAATTTGTATCCCCGGGTTACCATCAGGTCTGGGCGCTGCAAGCTTAGCTTCTGAGATCTGATGAGACTGGCCGTTTTTTAAAAGGTAATTTCGGCATCTGGAGCCCAAGCATGCAACAACTTTATGCAACTTCTTGGTTATTTTGGTAAAGTCACGTAGAATGGAAATAAAATTATAAAAATAAAACATAATAAAAAAAATAAAATTCTCACGACGTTTCTGCCAAAACACAAGTAGCCTTCTTCAGGTGAAGGATCAGAACTGTCGGGACGACAGCGCTTCAATAACTGCTGCTAAGATTCCCAGCGTCTTTTAAACTAGGTGGGAGAGGTAAAGCGCCTTGACAAAGGAGTTTACATATCAAACAGGAGAATTTAGCATTGCAATCGCTGTGTTAAAGTGTTGGATCAGCAGCGTGTTAAAGTCAGAAATAAGCATGTAACTGGGAGATTAGCATGATGTTAATGTGAGGGATTAGCATGTGACTGGTCACGGAAATAGCTATGTTAAAGTCAAAGTTTACATCTCAACACAGGCGTTTAGTATATGGACGCTAAAGGACTGCAACTACCCAACTATCATACAATAAACCGATGTGAAAAAACTAAGTATAAACTACATCAATGTTATCAATAAACTCTATATGCTCTCCAATCAGCAGAGTGCTTCAATGAACGCTGCTAAGATTCGCAGCGTCTTTTAGGCTAGGTGGGAGAGGTAAAGCGCCTTGACAAAGGCGTTTACATATCAAACAGGATAATTTAGCATTGAAATAGCTGTGTTAAAGTGTTGGATCAGCAGGGTGTTAAAGTCAGAAATTAGCATGTAACTGGGAGATTAGCATGATGTTAATGTGAGGGATTAGCATGCGACTGGTCACGGAAATAGCTATGTTAAAGTCAAAGTTTCCATCTCAACAGAGGCATTTAGTATATTGATGCTAAAGGACTGCAACTATCCAACTATTATACAATTAACCGATGTGAAAAAAAACTAACTAGAAACTTCATCAATATAATAAATGTACTCAATATGTTCTTCAATATGTTGAGCTATAAACATAAAGTAACTGGGTATACACTACACTATATAATGAATACCATATAGTAAAGGAATTAATAAAACTAAAATATAAACTACATCAATGTTATTAATAAACTCTATATACTCTCCAATCAGCTGAGCTACTAACAATAAGTCATTATACATTACAATGCCATATGGCGAAAAAATGGGTGGCGGTTTTTTCCTTCTTTCCAACGTTAGCACCACGGAGAGCGACGAGCCTCGTTCAGACGGACGAGTCCATCCATGCTCGGAACGGAGGAGGGGGGAGAAACAGCCACGATGTGCTGCTCTGTCCTGTGTTGCGTTACAACCATGCCATAAACTAGACTACTATACATTGTAACGTTATACCTTCCAATCTAAACTACATTGTATAATATCGTATACACAGCCCAATGTAAGCTTGAACATTATGCAGTATATTTATATGTCTTCAACTAAACTTTTTCCTACATTACACGACTATACACCGTAATATACACTACCATAGACAAACCCACCCTTGAATTACACAATGCGTTACTTTACACTACCCTATACTTTAGACTGTAAAATGTTAGACTTGTAATATTACACTATGTATTATTCTACCAACCTTACTGTATACCACACTGCTGTATATTCACAATACAATTACGATACTATATATTGCCTTATGAATTATGTTAAACATTACAATGTTATACTATTTATTATATAACATGCTATAAACCATACCATTGATCATCGTGTGAAGAGGCAGTGCCAGCGAATGGACTGCAGTCTGAATGTCACCATAAAATACAATCAATTAAGAACTGAAATTGTTTATAACGTCTTTCCAATGAAATTTTGATTTAAAGCTTTCGTGACTGCAGTAATTCATATTCTTAGTTCTTTCGGTAAAGTCACGTTGAAGGGAAACAACAAAATAATAAAATATATATAAAACAATAAAAATTCTCACGACGTTTCGACCATAACACAAACCAATTCCTCGACCACATCAATTCCATACACCCAGCCATCAGATTCACCATGGAGGTCGAAAAAGATGGCAAGCTACCCTTTTTGGATGTCCTAATTAAAAGGAGACCTGATGGTTCAATGAGCCACTCTGTCGACAGGAAAGCTACGCATACGAATGCTTACTTAAAACCGGATTCCCACCACCATCCATGCCAGAAGAACTCCCTCATGAAGACTCTATACCATAGAGCCCAATGCATTTCCGACCAGGAACACATTGCCAGTGAACTTAAGCACGTACACCAAGCTCTCAAGGCTAATGGTTACTCCGACTACACAATCTGCAAAGCCATCACCCAGCCATGAAGAAGGATCCTCTTGAGGAGCCATTCAAAACCATCACCTTACCCTACATTGCGGGGGTCACAAAAAAGATCTCCAAAATCCTTAATAAACACAAAATCCAGGTCCGATTCAACACAGTACATAAAATCCGTGATCTGGTTCCGTCTGTAAAAGATGTGGTTCCAGACATACAGTACCCGGGCGTCTACAAACTAAGTTGCCTCTGTGGTAGCAGTTACAGTGGAGAAACCAAACGACATATCTGGGACCGCATCCGTGAACATAAAGCAGACTTGAAACACGGTAGGACGAGCACCTATGCCGTGGCAGATCACTGTTATAATTCAGTGGGCTCACATGACATTGACTTCTCCAAGACGGACTTTCTCTGCAAGCCATCCGGCTACCATGAGAGATTCGTTCATGAGGCCATCCACATATACAAACACAGAAACAATTTCAACCGAGAAGATGGATTCTGGCTTAGTAACCATTGGAAAGACGTTATAAACCATTTTGGTACTTAATTGATTGTATTTTATGGTGACTTTCAGATCGCAGTCCATTCGCTGCCACTGCCTCTTAATACCTTTCACACGACAGTCAATGGTATGGTTTATAGCAGGGGTGTCCAAACTTTTTTTCCCGAGGGCCACATACAGAAAAATATACGAAGGATTGGGCCACTCACTACACGTGAGGTATACTGCCTCACTTCTCATGCACTAATATTGTCAAAATCAATCAAATGCAGGTAAATTACGTTTGATTATTGAACATGTTTGAAGAAAAAAGCCTCCATCATAGCTCTTCATTAGTAGATTTTAATTTTATTTTTTACAAAAAGGTTGGCAGGTAATTCTCTCAGTGACAGCCTCAGATTGGTTCTTAGGGTGCTGATCCCCCTTCATTGTCCATATGAAGGGAGAGACAAGAAGACAAATAGGGGATGTGGATATTTCAAGCTTATTACACAAATAAATTATTGGGCTTGTTAACACATCAACTAACGTTTGTTAAAAAAAATTATCATCAACTTTAATTGACTGAATTTATGAAGTAATTGGGCTTATTAACAAATGAAAACGGTGTGTATATTTTAACTCACCTGTAATGGGAATAATGTTACGCTCAGTGGGAGCAGTGATGCTGCGCTTTGGTCTGAAGGATAGCTGGCAGGTCAGGAGTAAGTTTGGTGGTTGAGATGCGAAGGACGTCACGGAGATGGCTGTCGGTCGTTCTGGTTCTCAGCCTGCTTTTGTTCAGCGTTAACAGAGATAATGTCTGCTCACATATGTATGTTGTTATTATTCTGTCTCTCACTGTTCAAATAGACCTACCATTAAAATTATAGACTGATCATTTCTTTGTCAGTGGGCAAACGTACAAAATCAGCAGGGGATCGAATACTTTTTTCCCTCATTGTATGTGAGGAGTCTGTGGGTCGCAACAGCACGTACGGCTGGAAGTAGGACATTCCAGACTAAGAGGGTTCATAATGGCCGTGTCAACGAGGCTGAACCAGCCAGCACAACTCACTGCCAATAACACATCACGTAATTCACCCTTAAGCAATTGTTCAATCAATTAATTGAATCACTACAATTAAAATCAAAGAATATCCCAGAACAAACACTTCGCACTCTCCTCCGTCAGCCACCTGCATCCACAATAGAAACGCATCAGTCCAGCATTGGATAAAACCTGGTGTGGGAGGTATGGGGGGGCGGCTTACACTTGCGGTGGACAGCAGGGGGGTGGCTGCATGCAGTAGCCATCGCAGATCAAGCGGTAGAACTTGTCATAGTCTGCCATGCGCCAGGGTAAGGGGCCTCTCCTACACCCACACACATCACACACCGAGCGGTACACACGTCACACCGAGGAGCACGCACGTCACACACCGAGCAGGTTGCACAGGTCTCCTTTATCAAGACAAACGTGGAGCAGATTACACCTACTACAATACGCCTGTCATAATGCCCCCCTCTCCCCCCCCCTCCAGTTTATGGGGGGGCACGGGCCTCACTCCCCCCTTCGCGTCAGCCCCTACTAATAAATGGTCCGGTTGCATTGTGAATGCACCACTCGAATGACGTGCAGTCCCGTGGCGCACTGTAACGGGCTCATGATTTACTCAATACAATTCAACGTAAAAAAATGAAAACGATCCCAAGACATTATTTAAAATAAAGTATGGCCATCGTGTGTCAGCATCACAGGCGAAAATTGGCATGTAAAAAAAAACTTCACTGCGAATCACTCAATTGGGATTGCTCGCAGCAAACAGCACTTGACCTGCTTGCAGGTTAGGTGCTGAATAACCGTGTGTCACACAGAGAACAGTTGCCACTGAGGGTGCCCTTTTAAAATGCTTGATGAGATGTGATTATCGCGTGTAAATGTGCACACTAAAATAACCAAAAAATTATAAGCGAACTATTATCGTTTCAGGTGGCAGGGTGGTGCACCGGTGATCTTTGACCCTCGCAACAAGAAGCGCCTTGGTTAATTAATTATCCAGTTTGCTCACATAGCTAGAAAACACACAATCACAATGTAACTGGGTATTGGCCAAGCATCCCAATGCTAAAGTTACCTGCAAATTACTTCATTGGGATGACACTCGGCAGCAGAGCCGGATGATGGCATTGCTGGGGCCCTATGCCATTGTCAAGTTTAAGAGGCCCCTTCTATGAATGCCTGTATATTTTTGTCAACAGAATGAAAATAACTGCTTTGGAGAGTCTTTTTTTCTCACCGATCTTTATTTATTAAGCAATTATGTTAAAACTCGAAACCTCGTGTCCATTTCTTGTTTCGTATTTAGAGATCCCCCCCTCTCTTAATGCGAGGCCCTAAGCTGCAAGTGTGGCCGGTGTGAGCTCGCCTGTGATGAATCACACATATAATTGTGCACTCTAATTTTCTATGGGTGGCCAGAAGAATGGTGATCAGGGGATTGGATCCAGAGCCCCACGTACACAGTAGAGTACAAGGGAACGCCCACAATACAGATTTGAGCTGACCTGCGGATTGAGAAATTTAACTGTTTTGTGACGTGGAGGGTGTTTCTGAACGCTATTGTGACCGACCCGTCCCGACGGGAGGAGAGAGGACAGGGTGGACGGGCTGCATGAGCATACTCTCCGGCACTGCACAGCACAACATCGCCTCCCTACTGCAAAAATACTCGGCAGGACCCTCCTGAAAATGAAAGTCTTCGGAATCAGTGAGGCCTGTCCTTGGGAGGACAGGCGTAGTCTTGGTCGTCACAAGCGAACATTTGTTTCTCCACATTAATTTGTATCCCCGGGTTACCATCAGGGCTGGGCGCTGCAAGCTTAGCTTCTGAGATCTGATGAGATTGGTAGCCGTTTTTTAAAAGGTAATTTCGGCATCTGGAGCCCAAGCATGCAACAACTCTATGCAACTTCTTGGTTCTTTTGGTAAAGTTACGTAGAATAGAAATAAAATAAAATAATAAAAATAAAACATAATAAAAAATTAAATTCTCACGATGTTTCGGCCACAACACAAGTAGCCTTCTTCAGGTGAAGGAACAGAACTGTCGGGACGACAGCGCTTCAATAACTGCTGCTAAAATTTGCAGCGTCTTTTAAACTAGGTGGGAGAGGTAAAGCGCCTTGACAAAGGAGTTTACATATCAAACAGGAGAATTTAGCATTGAAATAGCTGTGTTAAAGTGTTGGATCAGTAGGGTGTTAAAGTCAGAAATTAGCATGTAACTGGGAGAATAGCATGATGTTAATGTGAGCGATTAGCATGCGACTGGTCACGGAAATAGCCATCTCAACAGAGGCATTTAGTATATGGACGCTAAAGGACTGCAACTACCCAACTATTATACAATTAACCGATGTGAAAAAAAACTAAGTATAAACTACATCAATATAATAAATGTACTCAATATGTTCTTCAATACGTTGAGCTATAAACATAAAGTAACTGTGTATACACTACACTATATAATGAATACCATATAGTAAACGAATTAATAAAACTAAAATATAAACTACATCAATGTTATTAATAAACTCTATATACTCTCCAATCAGCTGAGCTACAAACAATAAGTCATTATACATTACAATGCCATATGGCGAAAAAATGGGTGGCGGTTTTTTCCTTCTTTCCAACGTTAGCACCCCGGAGAGCGACGAGCCTCGTTCAGACGGACGAGTCCATCCATGCTCGGAACGGAGGAGGGGGGAGAAACAGCCACGATGTGCTGCTCTGTCCTGTGTTGCGTTACAACCATGCCATAAACTAGACTACTATACATTGTAACGTTATACCTTCCAATCTAAACTACATTGTATAATATCGTATACACAGCCCAATGTAAGCTCGAACATTATGCAGTATATTTATATGTCTTCAACTAAACTTTTTCCTACATTACACGACTATACACCGTAATATACACTACCATAGACAAACCCACCCTTTAATTACACAATGCGTTACTTTACACTACCCTATACTTTAGACTGTAAAATGTTAGACTTGTAATATTACGCTATGTATTATTCTACCAACCCTACTGTATACCACACTGCTGTATATTCACAATACAATTACGATACTATATATTGCCTTATGAATTATGTTAAACATTACAATGTTATACTATTTATTATTATATAACATGCTATAAACCATACCATTGACCGTCGTGTGAAGAGGCAGTGCCAGCGAATGGACTGCAGTCTGAATGTCACCGTAAAATACAATCAATTAAGAACTGAAATTGTGTATAACGTCTTTCCAATGAAATTTTGATTTAAAGCTTTCGTGACTGCAGTAATTCATAATCTTAGTTCTTTCGGTAAAGTCACGTTGAAGGGAAACAACAAAATAATAATATATATAAAACAATAAAAATTATCACGACGTTTCGACCATAACACAAACCAATTCCTCGACCACATCAATTCCATACACCCAGCCATCAGATTCACCATGGAGGTCGAAAAAGATGGCAAGCTACCCTTTTTGGATGTCCTAATTAAAAGGAGACCTGATGGTTCAATGAGCCACTCTGTCGACAGGAAAGCTACGCATACGAATGCTTACTTAAAACCGGATTCCCACCACCATGCATGCCAGAAGAACTCCCTCATCAAGACTCTATACCATAGAGCCCAATGCATTTTCGACCAGGAACACATTGCCAGTGAACTTAAGCACGTACACCAAGCTCTCAAGGCTAATGGTTACTCCGACTACACAATCCGCAAAGCCATCACTCCAGCCATGAAGAAGGATCCTCTTGAGGAGCCTTTCAAAACCATCACCTTACCCTACATTGCGGGGGTCACAAAAAAGATCTCCAAAATCCTGAATAAACACAAGATCCAGGTCCGATTCAACACAGTACATAAAATCCGTGATCTGGTTCCGTCTGTAAAAGATGTGGTTCCAGACATACAGTACCCGGACGTCTACAAACTAAGTTGCCTCTGTGGTAGCAGTTACATTGGAGAAACCAAACGACATATCTGGAACCGCATCCGTGAACATAAAGCAGACTTGAAACACGGTAGGACGAGCACCTCAGCCGTGGCAGATCACTTTTATAATTCAGTGGGCTCACATGACATTGACTTCTCCAAGACGGACGTTCTCTGCAAGCCATCCGGCTACCATGAGAGATTCGTTCATGAGGCCATCCACATATACAAACACAGAAACAATTTCAACCGAGAAGATGGATTCTGGCTTAGTAACCATTGGAAAGACGTTATAAACCATTTTGGTACTTAATTGATTGTATTTTATGGTGACTTTCAGATCGCAGTCCATTCGCTGCCACTGCCTCTTAATACCTTTCACACGACGGTCAATGGTATGGTTTATAGCAGGGGTGTCCAAACTTTTTTTCCCGAGGGCCACATACAGAAAAATATACGAAGGATTGGGCCACTCACTAGACGTGAGGTATACTGCCTCACTTCTCATGCACTAATATTGTCAAAATCAATCAAATGCAGGTAAATTACGTTTGATTATTGAACATGTTTGAAGAAAAAAAGCCTCCATCATAGCTCTTCATTAGTAGATTTTAATTTCATTTTTTACAAAAAGGTTGGCAGGTAATTCTCTCAGTGACAGCCTCAGATTGGTTCTTAGGGTGCTGATCCCCCTTCATTGTCCATATGAAGGGAGAGACAAGAAGACAAATAGGGGATGTGGATATTTCAAGCTTATTACACAAATAAATTATTGGGCTTGTTAACACATCAACTAACGTTTGTTAAAAAAATTGTCATCAACTTTAATTGACTGAATTTATGAAGTAATTGGGCTTATTAACAAATGAAAACGGTGTGTATATTTTTAACTCACCTGTAATGGGAATAATGTTACGCTCAGTGGGAGCAGTGATGCTGCGCTTTGGTCTGAAGGATAGCTGGCAGGTCAGGAGTAAGTTTGGTGGTTGAGATGCGAAGGACGTCACGGAGATGGCTGTCGGTCGTTCTGGTTCTCAGCCTGCTTTTGTTCAGCGTTAACAGAGAGAATGTCTGCTCTCATATGTATGTTGAGCCGAACAGACTCATCATTCGTTTTGCATGGCGTCTCGTCAGAGGAAACTTGGCCTTTTCCAAACTCCGGTAGAAGTCAGGTAGGGAGAGAAGCTGATGCTGATTCTTCAGAGAATCATCACACTGAATTTCAATCAGTTCTAATTGCAGACTCTCCTCCACTTCTTTTGCATCCATTGAAAACGGAGCCGCAAACAGTGTGATTTCCTTCTCAATGACAGAAAAATCTTGGAAGCGCTGACTGAATTCTGTCATGAGAGATGTGATCACAGACACATATTCTCCCATTTTTGCAGAGAGCTTGGCATTTGGAAATGCGCATTGATTTCGGTCAGCGTGGGGAAGTGCGCTACATTGAAGTTGCGCAGTTGTGACTCGAAGAGACGGAGCTTCGCACAGAATGCTTTCATGTGCACATACAGCTGTGGTACCAGCTGCTCTTTGCCTTGTAGTCTCTTGTTCGGGGTGTTGAGATGATCAGTGAGATCAACTAAAAAAGCCAGGCCTGCCAACCATAAAGGGTCACTGATCTCATGGAGAGGTCTGCCCTTTTCTTTCAAAAACTTGTCGATATTTGATCTCAGGGAATAAAACCACTGCAGCACGGAGCCGCGACTGAGCCAGCGCACTTGAGAATGGTAGAGTAGGTCCCCGTATTCAGCATCGACATCAGAGAGGAACGCTTGCAATTCTCTGTGGTAAAGCCCTCGGGCCATAATTTTTTTTGACATTTTTCACAACTGTGTTCATCACATCGCCAAGCTGGATTATCTTGGCACAGAGGGCTTCTTGGTAGATGATACAGTGCATTTTAACAGTCTCACCTCCGCTCTCCTGCACCTTGGCACTCACCATAGAAGCCATTCCTTTGCGCTCGCCTGTCATTGCTGGAGCCCCATCCGTTGTAATTCCACACAGCTTGTCCCATTTAAGTCCAGGCTGGTTAATTGAATCTGACACATCTTCAAAACATATCCTTCCCAGTTGTTGTCCCCTTTAGACTCCGAAGATCAAGCAGTTCCTCCGTAATGCAAAAATTCTCATCAACTCCCCGCAAAAAAATTAACAGCCGTGCAGTGTCCGTGGCATCTGTGCTCTCATCACATGCAATCGAGTAAAAATCGAAAGCACAAGCTTTATCTGACACTTGCTGTTTTAAGTTAGCCGACAAGTCTTCAATTCGCCGCACAACCTTATTTCTGGACATACTAACATCGTTAAAATCCTGAATTTTCTCCAGGCACATTCCCACGACTTTAGTGAGGCACTGTTTGATTTATTCACCGTCTGAGAAAGGTTTCCCGTGTAGGGCAATGAGTTGAGCTACTTCATTGCTGGTTATTGTTGCATTTTCTTGAGCTTTGTTAGCACGGAAAAAAAAAACCCTGCTGCTGCGTTAGCAGGCTAGCTTGCCATTTGCTTTACCTTCTCTCTCCGCTCGGCGCCAGTGTAGGACGTGAAGGTCTGATGTTTCGTTTCATAATGCCGTCGTACATTGTACTCTTTCATCACGGCAACACTCTCATTACAAATCAAACAAACGCACTTCCCCTTGGTTTCTATGAAAAAAAAATCATTTTTCCACCGAGTCTGAAATTTTCTGCACTCGCTTGCAATCTTGCGTCTCTTCGGTTCCGGCATTTCTGGTGACCCTGAGCAAATGTTTTCTTCGATTGCTTGCTTTGTGGAGACGCTGCCTTGTTCAAGACAATAGCGCCATCTAGTGTTTAAATTAAGAAATGCAATACAGTGGGCCATAATCCATTATATTTTTAAACTTTGATACGGGCCAATTAAAAATGGATGGCGGGCCGCAGTTGGCCCGCGGGCCGTAGTTTGGACACCCCTGATTTATAGCATGTTATATAATAATAAATAGTATAACATTGTAATGTTTAACATAATTCATAAGGCAATATATAGTATTGTAATTTTATAGTGAATATACAGCTGTGTGGTATACAGTAGGGTTGGTAGAATAATACATAGTGTAATATTACAAGTCTAATATTTTACAGTCTAAAGTATAGGGTAGTGTAAAGTAACGCATTGTATAATTCAAGGGTGGGTTTGTCTATGGTAGTGTATATTACGGTGTATAGTTGTGTAATGTAGGAAAAAGTTTATTTGGAGACATATCAATATAATGCATAATGTTAGAGCTTACATTGGGCTGTGTATACGATATTATACAATGTAGTTTAGATTGGAAGGTATAACATTACAATGTATAGTAGTCTAGTTTATGGCATGGTTGTAACGCAACACAGGACAGAGCAGCACATCGTGGCTGTTTCTCCCCCCTCCTCCGTTCCGAGCATGGATGGACTCGTCCGTCTGAATGAGGCTCGTCGCTCTCCGTGGTGCTAACGTTGGAAAGAAGGAAAAAACCGCCACCCATTTTTTTCGCCATATGGCATTGTAATGTATAACGACTTATTGTTAGTAGCTCAGCTGATGGAGAGTATATAGAGTTTATTGATAACATTGATGTAGTTTGTATTTTAGTTTTTTATTAGTTTACTATATGGTATTCATTAGATAGTGTAGTGTATACCCAGTTACTTTATGTTTATAGCTCAATTTATTGAAGAATATATTGAGTACATTTATTATATTGATGAAGTTTCTACTTAGTTTTTTTCACATCGGTTTATTGTATGATAGTTGGGTAGTTGCAGTCCTTTAGCGTCCATATACTAAACGCCTCTGTTGGGATGTAAACTTTGACTTTAACATAGCTATTTCCATGACCAGTCACATGCTAATCCCTCACATTAACATCATGGTAATCTCCCAGTTACATGCTAATTTCTGACTTTAACA
This sequence comes from Petromyzon marinus, assembly GCF_048934315.1. Classification (NCBI taxonomy): domain Eukaryota; kingdom Metazoa; phylum Chordata; class Hyperoartia; order Petromyzontiformes; family Petromyzontidae; genus Petromyzon; species Petromyzon marinus. The sequence continues at coordinate 1,275,963 of NW_027423677.1, read as the reverse complement.
CCCTGCTGATCCAACACTTTAACGCAGCTATTTCAATGCTAAATTATCCTGTTTGATATGTAAACTCCTTTGTCAAGGTGCTTTACCTCTCCCACCTAGTTTAAACGACACTGCGAATCTTAGCAGCAGTCATTGAAGTGCTGTCGTCCCGACAGTTCTGTTCCTTCACCTGAAGAAGGCTACTTGTGTTGTGGCCGAAACGTCGTGAAAATTTTATTTTTTATTACGTTTTATTTTTTTTATTTTTTTTCCATTCTACGTTACTTTACCGAAAGAACCAAGAAGATTAATCCCTGCAGTCACGAAAGCTTTAAATCTGAACTTTACGCAATTAAAAATCATAGTGTAAGATAAGACTAAAATCGTTGTCTGCTGTGAGGATCTTCTGTACTCAGGGCCCCGAATGTTTTTGGCAAGTGAAAGTTTGTCTCAGCAAAATATAAAATTTCTCACAGTAGCATACCGTATGACCACACGTCGCTCTGCACCTTGTAGAGCCCATGGAACATGCTTTCTGAAGACATCCACTTTACAGGCAGAGGCACCTAATGGACATGACCGCATGGCCACAAGCACAACAACAATACGTTCAGTAAATTCAGTTCAGGCCGATGCATCGCGATTCGTCATACGTTTTTTTGCGTCAGGCCACATTCATCTGGCCAAATTAGCGTCATCTAGCCCTCCACTACCCTGAAGGGTTAAATGTGTAGTGACATCACGGGATGTCACTGTGTAGTGCCGGCCCTATTGACATCGCGGATACCACTCTGGTGTGGGTGTAGTACCGGCTCTAGAGGGGCTCGGTCAGCGCTGATTGATCCCGCTGGATGGCATCACGCTTGGCGTGCAGTGCCAACCCAACAGGATAGGGTGTGGGAGTGCCGGCCGTAGGAAACGGGTTACTAAATGCCATGGCACTCTGGTTGACCCGAGAGGACACGTGACCGGTTAAGTCTACAAAGGGGCCCCAAGTGGGGGCTAGGGGTGGTCACGTGGTCGGGGTCCAGATCCTGCTGCTCGATGATTCTAGAAGGTGGTCGTGGCCAAGGGCGGAGCCAGCCACGCCACAGAGAATATAAGCTGGGTCCCCCAGAGGGACCGGCGTTGTTGTTCATCCTGAAGAACCTTTGTCTACGTCTACGTTCTACTGAGTCTCCAACACATGGACTGGGACCCGAGCTGTGGTCCCGTTCTGTCGTAGCTAGTCATGTTGTAATTAGTGTAGTTAGCCTGGTGGTCACCACCACAGGTTGTTATTCTGGGCCAGTTACCCCGTGTACCACACGGGGGGGGGAGGAGGAAGGGGATTTGTGAAATTGCATCCATATTTTGAACTGTCGGCAGAGCATGGAGATTGAATCCAATTGCCGACCTCTGGATTGCAAGTCCAGGGTGGGAGAGCCATTGCACCACCGTGTGTGGCAGCACCACCCACTCTTTTTTTCTTAGGGGCTGTGCAAAATAAAATAAAAACATTGAGTACAATTAAAGTGATGGGCCTTCCATTCCGATGATGGTGATGACATTGGCGATACTGATAATGATGCTGATGATGCTAAGTAAGGTGAAGGACTCACTTTGCCCTTCACCACGTAGTTGGGGTCAGTCTGGACGTTCCGTGCCAGCCCAAAGTCGCAAATCTTGGCGATGTGTCCATGCGTTACCAGCAAATTCCTCGCAGCCAGGTCGCGGTGGATGCACTAAAAAAAAGAAAATAATTCCATGTGTGGCCTTCAACAAACTTGGGGCAACTTCTGTGAAGGTCGGCCACGGTACACGACGGGGTGGGTGCCCAGCACCACGCCCGGCTGCCTTTGTCTCCCCAGTGTAGATGTTTACACACCGCACCAGGTACTCATTTGAGACTGAGTCCATCTGGGGAGGCCCAAGACCGGTTCAGATAATTGTCACTGGTGTTGGCCGTGAGCGGGAATCGAACTCTGGCCGTTGGGTTCGTAGCACAGTGAACTAACCACTGAGCGACCACTTGCCACCCAGACAGACATATTAAGGGCAACAAAGACGTGCACCACAGACACAGTCACATACAAAGACACAGTTAAACACGCACAGTCACAGGGATACAGTTAAACATACTCTTTGGTTCTTTCGGTAAAGTAACATAGGTATAAAATAAAACAAATCACGACGTTTCGGGCGCAACACAAGTGTCCCTCATCAGGTGGGAAAGCATGATCTACTGCTGAGGCAGACTGTTTTAAAAGGTTTGAAATAGGTGTAGCCCAAGGGTCATAAAGAAGTGGGCGGGGCTAGTGATGTTAATGTGAGAAATTAGCATGTAAATGTAAGATCGGAGAGCAGCCTCCTCGACGAGGGCTTCAAATCAAGACAGTTAAACACGCGCAGTCACACATGGTCAAATTGAAACACAGAGGTGAATTTCCGGAGGTTCTTAAAGATGGTCATGGCCCTGTAGGGATAGAGACAGACAGGCACGGAGATACATACAGAGAGACACAGAGACAGGTTAAAATCATCACGTATTTTCATCATTATGTTCCACCACTCTTTCAACCGAGGAGAGAGGCTCACTGCTGATTCACTCATCTCGCGACTCACGTTCTTGTGAGCGAGGAAGGCCATATCGCTCGCGACCTGCTCCGAGAAGCTCGGGAGGTTGTCCACCCCGGATGGAGTAGAGTCGCTCACGATCGCTTCTCTCTCCGACGACGACGCGTCCCAGCCTGCGGTGCACAAGGAAGCCCGGACGATTCAGAAATGCCCTAACTATAGAGTATCTATACTAGATCATCGATTATTCGGCGGCTACGGGGGGGAAGGGGACGCCAAATTTTTTTTAACGCCGGATATTCACTACATAATAATTTTAAAAAAGCTAATTTTTTGCACATTCTTGCATAGCATTGTTTTTAAATGTTGTGAATGTTTTGTTGTCTTTTAAATTAGTTTACTATATGAAATTGGTGTGAATAAACATACAAATACACAGAAATAAATATCCTACTGTAAAATGTAACCTATTTACTGTACCGTACTTACCAATCCAATCTCGAAGACTCTGAATGGAGTGATGTATATACGTGCAGTATTGTCATTTTTTAAAGTTGTATTTAGTGTATAATGTACCGTCTGTAATATTTAACACTGAAATGAAGTCGGTGGCCGCTCTGGTTAATACCGCGGTCTACTTTGCAGTAGACACAGTTAGAGCGAACACGTACATGATTAGAAAAAGAGAGTCGGCCAAGTGTTGTGTGGTGTAATTACCCAAATTTGAGAAATTTACTCGCAAATTATTCCATCGGGGAAGCTGCCTAATAACATCACAAACCCACTTGGCAGGGTAAAGCCCGCTTGCAAGGCTGTGGCTGCACAGGGGCAGCTGCCCCCAGTCCATGGAAACTGGTACTGATGTAGTTTACGAATCGCCATGGGCGGCATGGTGGCACATTGGTAAGTAACCCTTGCGCCTTGCAGCAAGAAAGCTGGGTTTGATTCCCGACTCGGGCGCGTTTCGGCGTGGAGTTGTCATCTTCTCTCCCCCTGTTCGTCAGTGTGTAAGTGCAATGAAGTGTTTGAGTGAGTGTGTGAGCGAGTGAGTTAGCGTGAATGTGTGAGTGGGTGAAGATTGTATGTTCTCCCCCTCTTCTGGGTCTCCTCCGTGTTCTCGAGTTTCCTCCCATAGTAAAAAAAAATACCCAATACAACGAGTCTGGCATTGGGCAAAACATCCCAATACTGAAAAATCACCTGCAAATTACTCAATTGGGACTACACAGTGACGGCAAAAACTTCGCAGGACCCTCATGAAGAAGTCTTGAGTTTTTGCACAGTAAACAAATGTAATAATAAATCTTGACTTAAAGCTTTTGTAACTGCAGGAAGACATTCTTTGGGTCTTTCGGTAACGTCACGTAAATAGGTTCAAATGAAATAACCAAAAATAACAAAAAACTACGACGTTTCGATCACAACACAAGCTTTTGTCATTAGGAAGAAAAAAAGAGAGGGGGACAGCTGCTGAGGCAGACAGTCTGCCTTATCTCAACCGGTGTTGTGCCTATCCTAGGTAAACTCTGTCTTAAATGAGTACCTGGTGCAGTGTGTAGACATGAGCACTGGGGCGACAGAGGTGGCTGCATGCGCGTGGTGCTGGCCACCCACCTCCTCGTGGGCCATGCCGCCTAACAGCAGCACAGTCTGTTAAGGCTTATTTGGGTGATCTTCATCTTTGTTGTACGCTTGTGCCATCTTGTGTGTCCGCTGTCACAGATTCCAGGCTACAACCCTCCGGAGTCCACCCCATGCGGCTCCCCTTCTCCCCGGCCCAAAAAACCCAGACAGTACTCGTGCATCATGTATGCGGTGTCAGCAAGAGGTAAGAGGTGCATGAGTGGGCACACACTCTGGGTTTTACATCTGCAGAGTTAGTTAAGTGTACATTGTGCTCGCAAGCAGAGGTGAACAATACAAAAATCAGTGGCGGTTATGAGAAACGCTACCCTGAAGTAACGGGCGGTTTGCACTCTGAACTTGCAATCCAGAAGTTACTGGTTCGTTTTCCCATCGCAGCATTTGAAACAGTATCGCAATTTTCTTAAATTTACAATTTTTACCTTTCCAACCAGTACAAACAGCCAGGTGAGGTGTATAAGCGTCACTATGTATGAATAGTTTAGGACATCTTATGCTCACAAACTCACCCATTCACGCACTCAACCACCAACTCAATCTCACTCAAACCACCAACTCACTCTCACTCAAACCACCAACTCACTCAACCATCAACTCACTCAACCCATCATCTCACTCAAACCACCAACTCACTCAAACCACCAACTCACTCAAACCACCATCTCATTCAAACCACCAACTCACTCAAACCACCAACTCACTCAAACCACCAACTCACTCAAACCACCAACTCACTCAACCACCAACTCACTCAAACCACCATCTCACTCAAACCACCAACTCACTCAACCATCAACTCACTCAACCCACCAACTCACTCAACCATCAACTTACTCAAACCACCATCTCACTCAAACCACCATCTCAAACCACCATCTCACTCAAACCACCAACTCACTCAAACCACCAACTCACTCAAACCACCAACTCACTCAAACCACCAACTCACTCAAACCATCAACTCACTCAACCACCAACTCACTCAAACCATCAACTCACTCAACCACCATCTCACTCAAACCACCAACTCACTCAAACCATCAACTCACTCAAACCACCATCTCACTCAAACCAGCATCTCACTCAAACCACCACCTCACTCAACCACCAACTCACTCAAACCACCATCTCACTCAAACCAGCATCTCACTCAACCATCAACTCACTCAACCCACCAACTCACTCAACCATCAACTCACTCAAACCACCATCTCACTCAAACCACCATCTCACTCAAACCACCATCTCACTCAAACCACCAACTCACTCAAACCACCAACTCACTCAAACCACCAACTCACTCAAACCACCAACTCACTCAAACCATCAACTCACTCAACCACTATCTCACTCAAACCACCAACTCACTCAAACCACCATCTCACTCAAACCACCAACTCACTCAAACCATCAACTCACTCAAACCACCAACTCACTCAAACCACCATCTCACTCAAACCACCAACTCACTCAACCACCAACTCACTCAAACCACCATCTCACTCAAACCAGCATCTCACTCAAACCACCATCTCACTCAACCACCAACTCACTCAAACCACCATCTCACTCAAACCACCATCTCACTCAAACCACCAACTCACTCGAACCATTAACTCACTCAAACCACCATCTCACTCAAACCACCAACTCACTCAAACCACCATTTCACTCAAACCACAAACTCACTCAAACCACCAACTCACTCAAACCACCAACTCACTCAAACCACCACCATCTCACTCAAACCACCATCTCATTCAAACCACCATCTCACTCAAACCACCAACTCACTCAAACCACCAAACTCACTCAAACCACCAACTCACTCAAACCACCAAACTCACTCAAACCACCAACTCACTCAAACCACCAAACTCACTCAAACCACCATCTCACTCAAACCACCATCTCACTCTAAAAGATTGAAGGTTAAGGTGCAGGCAGCCCTGAAAATATATTGGCTCGCGCCACTGCAAGTTCCCTTCTGGAGGATATGTTGTTGAGCCAGACGTTTAGAAGAGGTGGGAGTAACCCACATGTTACCCCACCACACACGACCTGCCGATGGACTACCCATTGACAGTGCTGAGTGGACAACGGCAGGGCCAGTGAGGGGGGATTTAAGAAACGGTTCAATCACCTGCCGCGCTTGGAGGATGAACCGGCGTCATTTGGGTTGCCAAGCCCAGTGTGATAACCGTCACATTATGGCAGCATCATAATCTGAATATTTTTCCTGGATCAATCCGATGAGCTATAAAGCTCTTTTTCACAGGTGTCCAGCACCACTTCATCATTTGGATGAGGGGTTCCTGAATCAGGTGAGAGACAGATTTGTCCTCCTCTACCAGGTGAGGTCGGGCAATTTTACTTCTCACTTCACCTTCCTCACCTCAACTGGTAAGGTAGGAAAATCATTGCTCCTGAACTAGGTGAAAGCCCAATCAGGTGTGACCTGTGGTGCATAAGGGGACCACACCAATGATAAAAAAAATACTTAACTAATTTTTTATTTTCTTGGTTCTTTCGGTAAAGTCTCGTAGAAGGGAAATAATAAAAATATAAAACAATACAATTCTCACGACGTTTCGACTGCAACACAAGCAATCATCATCGCTTCTACGTGACTTTACCGAAAGAACCAAGAATATGAATCCCTGCAGTCACGAAAGCTTTAAATCAATATATATTTTATTTATTTACCAAGGTCACATCTATAACAGCAGCCACTATACCTGACCAGTGTTACTCATTTCTACTGTTACCTATTATTATTATGATTAGTGTGTGGACCCACCACAATGCGTTATACCCCTGCTACAACTTTATCACCTTAGTTCTCATCTGATCTCCGATGCTAAGCAGAGTTAAGCCTGGGCTTGCCCTGAGCTACAGACGTGTGACTGTCAGGTGACCAGGGGATGGCAGTGCTGAGTGTTTTCTTCAGCTGCAAGCCGAATGTGGGGAGTTGTGTCGACTGACAGGCAAAGCTGTACCAGCTCAGCGCTCAGACCTCTTGAGACACACACCCACATTACGATCATATGATATAATAATGTTTAGTTTTAGGTGGAGCGCCATTCATGCAAATTGCATGAACAATGTCACTGCAGCCAAGCGGTGAGCCAGCACCAACAATTGCCCAAGCTCTATATACCAATATATTCCAGCCAATGTATGCGTGTTTATTCACGTGGGGGGGGGCAACACTTTATCCCATACAGAAGGGACAGATAATATTAGTCCACATTTTGCTCTGCTGCCTTTTGGCATATCCAGGGTATGGCACTTCCTGCATGCTCACGGGAAAGAAGTTTCGCAACATTTGCGTGATCCATGAATCCTCGCCTCAACGGTGCTGGATTACAGGCATGTCACCACCGCCGCCCCGCTAATGAATGCTCCCCTCGTGTGTACGTTTGCGTGTGTGCTTGCTTCTCAGATTGACCTGCTGGAGGACCCGTGCCTGCTTAACGTGGTGATTCTACAGACGGTGTTGCAGGAGATCCGCCATCGCTCCGCTCCTGTCTACAAGAGACTTTGCGACATCATCTCCACTCCGCAGAAACACTTCTACGCCTTCACCAATGAGCACCATCGGTAGGCGCAGCTCTCCAACCGGTCCTAGCCATCTCGCCAATCCAGTGTGCACGGCACACGAATTGACGCCTCTTTACTTCTGAACTGTGGCACACGGTGGCGGTTGGTGGCGCAAAGTCTCGTTGGGACTGTTTCCCAGTGCCATGAGGGCCAGCAGAGTTGGTGGCGTAGTGGTGTTGTGCATAAGGCTGCCCCTGTCCAGATGGCTAAGGATTGGTAGCTGATTTTTTCGCCAGGGCTGAAATTAATTGCACTCCCTTTATTGAATTTTGGCACTCTGTGGGGTGGGGTTTGAATTGTATGTATGTTGAACTTCCTTCACACAGTACATAGCCAACTGTGCTACGTACAGTTGAGATAATAAACTGTGCATCTGATTCGGCTCGTGGGACTGAACGCCCCCGTGGCTTGAGTTACCGAGCAGAAAGGCGTTTTATAAATGTAATTCATGATTATTAAATACATTTCTTGTCATTAAAACTAGATTCCTGAAGGCGTTTCCAGCACTCGGAGGGAAACCTCTGACATGCCTAACAACTCACGGAACTACATGACTTACACTTCTCGCAGAGCTGTGCTCATTTTACTGCCCCAGAAGAGGTACAAATTTCCTAGTCGACCTCTTAAGCGCCATTTCAACTCCACAACTTTGTTACTGTGACTCGCGTGCAAGTGATTACACAGCAACGCCCAGTGTGATTGTCTAACAGCACCGTAACTTGATTGTCGTGTGTCTCAGAGACACGTACGTGGAGCAGGAGAAGGGGGAGTCTTCCAATGACCGTAACGACCGAGCCATCCGATATTCTGCGTTGACTATTCCACCTGAAGACAGAAGCTTGTGTTGCCTCCGAAACGTCGTGATTGAATTGTTTTCTTTTATTTGTTTTATTTTATCTACGTGACTTTACCGAATAAAACCAAAGAGTATGAATCCTTGCAGTCACGAAAACTTCAAATCTTGTCACACTGCTTTGCACATGTAACAGCCCTCTTATTTCAATCCACTGCTGGGTGTGGGCCTCGTTCTGTGCGAGGTTGTGCAAGGTTGTTTGACCGTACGGTAGATCCCCGTTGAATGCGCGCTCACACTACGCGTTTTGGCTTTAACACGGTTTTACCATTTTATGGAAAGTTTTTAGATTTTAACGCTCAACCGCGCTCGCTACATTGCAAGTATAGCGCGTGGTCACGGACTACTTTTCTGAGCGGCGTCGGTGTTAGCAGTGTTGTTGGATGATGCTAGAAGCTGTAGTACTGATGTATGCTGTGATACCCAGCGTACCTTCCTCTTCCTCGGTCTTTGTTCCAGCAGGATCTTTGTGCGCGGAGCGTCATCTCGCTCCATTATATTTTTCACTCACCATATCTCTCACTTTAGATTTTATTAAAGGAGTGTCATACTTAGCATATTGATAGAGATACTATATAAACACAACACATTTTAAAATAAACATGTAAAACAGTGTACTGTGCTATCAAAAACAATTAAATTACGGGCTGGAACGGCACCCCCACCTTTACCGTTATTTTTTATGGGAAAATTACTCCCGCTGAACGCAGATTAGTTTCACTTAACAATTGTCAGGAACGCAACCCCCGTGTTAAGCGAGGACTTGCTGTATCTCACAACTTTGGTCAGTGCGGGTTGGTGACGACGATAGCGCGGAACAAAACAATGGACATTGCTTCACCGCCATATGCTGCCCACCACAGCCTATAACAATCTGCTGCGGTCGACTTTACCAAAGGCTGCTTTATAATACTCCAATGGCATGACAACAATACGATGATAATATCCGAGTAGATGGGAGCCTCGGAAAGAACGATTTGCCCCCCAGCTTCACGATTAAATGAATACCACGGCTCGGGGCCGTGATCCCATTTAAGGATCCCTCTCTTTAACAGTGGTTAATGTAGTGCCTCTTACTCTTTGTTTTTTTTCGGTAAAGTCACGTATAAATAAGAAATAATAAAATAACATAATAGCGTACGACGTTTCGGTTGCAACACAAGCAGCCATCATCAGGTACAGAAGAGCTAAATTTACGAGAGAGAGGAAACACTTTACCGAAAATGCTAAGAATATAACCCCAGATGTATATACAGACACACCAGTAGGGGGGAACTAACACAGATACAACAGGGGACACAGAGAGAGAAGCATACCAAACAAACAGGGTTTAGCAAAATTTGGAAACCATATAAAGCAACACAGATGGTCGGTCAAAACACAATTAACGCATAGTCTGGTTGATTACGCTATTTCAAAGATTGCTAAATTGCAAGTTAAGTATGAAATTTTAAATACAGACCGCGCACACACACATAGACATCCAAGTAGAGCGAACCAGCACAGACACGCACACAGTGAAGTCGCCTTAAATAGGCAGAGAAGGTAAGGCTGAGAGACAATGGGACAATTTAGCATGAGGTATGCATGGAGCAAAGGGGGCGCAGCAGCACACACTCGGAAACACCAAGGCCCACACACAGGCAGAGACAGCACAGAGACACAAATCCAAGCCAAGACACAAAGGCAGGTACACAAGCAGAGACAACACAAAGACTCAAACCTCATACCTCCCCGTAGAGGTGGATCAGACTTGATTAGAAGCTTTCGTGACTGCAGGAATTACTCTTTGTTTTTTTTCGGTAAAGTCACGTATAAATAAGAAATAATAAAATAACATAATAGCGTACCACGTTTCGGTTGCAACACAAGCAGCCATCCTCAGGTACAGAAGAGCTAAATTTACGAGAGAGAGGAAACACATAACCCCAGATGTATATACAGACACCCAAGTAGGGGGGAACTAACACAGATACAACAGGGGACACAGAGAGAGAAGCATACCAAACAAACAGGGTTTAGCAAAATCACTGGTTGTAATCGCCAGGGAAACGATATACAGTCCTAGAATGAAGGACTGTGCATTTGATAAGGCCACGTGAAGGTGTTGTGATCCCCGCTCTCTATTAGGGTGAGGGCTATCTCTTTGCAAACACCCATGACCTCACGACCACAACAAAGAGCATGTAAGAGATTTGTGGCTGGCCAGATGGTGTCGTACACACGTGTCATTTGGCATTGTGGTGAAACAAATTCAGCTCCATTATAATGTGACTGGACATGCCCGGGAACAATGCCCCATATAAACGTGGATGTCCAGCCAGATGAGCTGGCACGCAGCTGTAGGCTGACCCCATAGCCAAGTAATATCACACTCCTCCATAATCTTGTTGTTGTGCTCAGTTGAGGTGATGCCTACCTGTACTTCTACTGATTGGAGGCTGACACTCATTGATCATTTGAAGACGAGAACAATTCACTTTAATGGGCAACATCAAGTGCACAGATCCTCATACGCTGTTATCTACATTTTGTATCGCCTCGGTGATTTAGTTAAAGTGCAATGAAGAGAACTGGTGTATAAATCAGCCAAACGTGTGCTCAACGAGTGTACGGTTGGCAGATATAAATAGATCTTGTTGTTTTCTGCTCTACTGACAAACCATGACTTTATTTACCAATATATATTTTAAAATATATATGCGGATAAAAAATAGATGTTGCTTGACTGCTGCTGCTTATCTTGTTTAAATTAAGCCTCTTCTTTGGTTCTTTCGGTAAAGTCACGTAGAATGAGAATAAAATAATAAATTGATAAAATAAAATAACACAATAATATTCTCACGACGTTTCGGCCACAACACAAGCAGCCTTCATCAGGTGAAGGGACGAGACTGTCTGGAGGACAGCGCTGGAGTGATAAAGCCAGGCTCAGATCGCGACCTTTAAGCTGTGTGAGAAAAAACAAAGCGCCTTGACAAAGGAATTAGCATAGAATTTAGCATTGAAATGGCTGAGTGATTAGCTTGTGACTGGTCACAGAAATGGCTATGTTATAGTTAAAGCATACACATCCGCAGAGGCACCCCTTGACAAAGGAATTAGCGTAGAATTTAGCATTGAAATAGCTAAATGGTTACTCCGACTACACAATCCGCAAAGCCATCACTCCAGTCATGAAGAAGGATCCTCTTGTGGAGCCACTCAAAACCATCACCTTACCCTACATTGCAGGGGTCACTAAAAAGATCTCCAAAATCCTGAATTAACACAAGATCCAGGTCCGATTCAACACAGTACATAAAATCCGTGATCTAGTTCCATTTGTAAAAGATGCTGTTCCAGACATACAATACCCGGGCGTTTACAAACTAAAGTGCCTCTGTGGTAGTAGCTACATTGGAGAAACCAAACGACATATCTCGGACCGCATCCGCGAACATAAAGCAGACTTGAAACACGGTAGAACGAACTCCTCTGCCGTGGCAGATCACTGTTATAATTCAGTGGGCTCACATGACATTGACTTCTCCAAGACGGAGGTTCTTTGCAAACCAACCGGCTACCATGAGAGATTCGTTCATGTGGCCATTCACATATACAAGCACAGAGACAATTTCAACCGAGAAGATGGATTCTGGCTTAGTAACCATTTGAAAGATGTTTTAAACCATTTCCGTTCTTAATTGTATTTTACGATGACCTTCAGACCGCAGCTCTTTCGCTGGCATTGACTCTTAATACCTCTCACACCACGGTTAATGGTATGGTTTACAACATGGAGTATAACAGCGCCTCGCAGCTGTCTCTCTCCCCCTCCTCTGTTCCGACCATGGATGAACTCGTCCGTCTGAACGGAGCCCGTAGCTATCCGTGTTGCTAAAGTTGAGGGTAAGAATCCACCCATTTTTTTCGCCATATAGCATTGTGATATATAACGACTTATTGTTGGTAGCTTAGCTGATTGGAGAATATAGAGAGTTTATTGATAACATTGAGGTAATTTATATTTTAGTTTTTATTGGTTCACTATATAGTATTCATTATATATTGTAGTGTATACCCAGTTACTGTGAATAGCTCAGATGTGTAGGCCTTGACTTCAACATAGCCATTTCTGTGACCAGTCACAAGCTAATCACTCAGTTATTTCAATGCTAAATTCGCCTAGTTATTTCAATGCTAAATTCTCCTGTTTGATTTGTACTAGGTGCCTCGGTGAATGTGTATGCTCTGACTTTAACATAGCTATTTCTGTGACCAGTTACAAGCTAATCACTCAGCTATTTCAATGCTAAATTCTATGCTAATTCCTTTGCCAAGGGGTGCCTCTGCGGATGTGTATGCTTTAACTTAGCTATTTCAATGCTAAATTCTATGCTAATTCCTTTGTCAAGGGGTGCCTCTGCAGATGTGCATGCTTTAACTTTAACATAGCCATTTCTGTGACCAGTCACAAGTTAATCACTCAGCCATTTCAATGCTAAATTCTATGCTAATTCCTTTGTCAAGGCGCTTTGTTTCTTCTCACACAGCTTAAAGGTCGTGATCTGAGCGTGGCTTTTTCACCCCAGCGCTGTCCTCCAGACAGTCTCATCCCTTCACCTGATGAAGGCGGCTTGTGTTGTGGCCGAAACGTCGTGAGAATATTATTGTGTTATTTTATTTTATCAATTTATTATTTTATCCTAATTCTACGTGACTTTACCGAAAGAACCAAAGAAGATGAATCCTTGCAGTCACGAAAGCTTTAAATCGAAATTTAAATTAAGCATCTTTCATTTCTGGCCCTCACTCTCAGCAATAAAAAAGACTTGGCACTGACTCCTGGCCCTTTACATGGGGAGATTATCTGAACATTTGCAATGAATACGTTTTCACCCTTAAATGTTAAGTGTTACGTTCACAAAATGTGTCTGATTCCAATAATATGCGTTAATTGTGTTTTGACCGATCGTCTGTGTTGCTCTATATGGTTTCCAAATTTTGCTTAACCCTGTTTGTTTGGTATGCTTCTCTCTCTCTCTCTCTGTCCCCTGTTGTATCTGTGTTAGTTTCCCCCTACTTGGATGTCTGTATATACATCTGGGGTTATATTCTTAGCTCTTTCGGTAAAGTGTTTCCTCTCTCTCGTAAATTTAGCTCTTCTGTACCTGATGATGGCTGCTTGTGTTGCAACCGAAACGTCGTACGCTATTATGTTATTTTATTATTTCTTATTTATACGTGGCTTTACCGAAAAAACCAAAGAGTAATTCCTGCAGTCACGAAAGCTTTGAATCAAGTCTGTAGTGCCTCTTGTTAAACAGTGCTTCAGTTAAACAGGAAAATTAATAAATCCAGCAGGCATGACTTGAAAAGTAACACATTTACAATTTGGGTGGCACTCTAAATCGTCCGGTAAATCGTGTCGCCAATTATAATGTCTGCGTTTATCTGCGCGTGTCTGTGTACCCCCAGTGGAGGAATACGTGCGCAGCTTGCTGGACAACCCTGAGTTGATTGACCGTCTGGCACTGGCCTCGGAGCAGGTGAGACTCCGTATGCGTGCATCAGCTCTGCCCCCCCTCATATTTTTGGTGCGGGCCTGTACCCTTGTCCGACCCCTCACTTCCGCGTTGCATCCAGCTGCCTCACTGAAGAAAGGGACACTTGCCTTGCGCTGAGTACGACGTTTCGCTGTTTGTAATCGCCAGGGAAACGATATACTCGATTTGTAAGTGTTGTGGGTTTACTCTCCAATACACTGGCATGCTGCAGTAGTAACTAATTGACACGTTTTGTTTTACGTAACAAACCTTACTAATTGGCTGTACCGGGTTAACTACACACATTTACGCGCTCTTACCCAATAAACCTTTATTATGGATAATATTGGTCGCAAAAGAATACGTGTTAAACAGCTCCATTTTAGAACGTCTCATCCTCACGAGCAATGGTTAATCAATCAAATAAATCCTAGATTTATGACGTGGCATATTTAGCAAAAAGCAGAGACGGAAGGGTGAAACTCTAGAGCAGTGGTTCTTAACCTTGTTGGAGGTACCGAACCCCACCAGTTTCATATGCGCATTCACCGAACCCCTCTTTAGTGAAAAATAAAATGTGATTTTTTTCAAATTCAAGACATAGATATGTTTTTTACTGGTACACAAAATGAGCCGTGCATGAACATTACCTTGTTCAAAGAATAAAACCAACACAATGCATAAACTCACAACAAATTACATACCTGGAAATCAATGTGACTTCTGCTGTTGCCTTTGAGAGATCAGTTCAGATATGCGTGGCTTCACCTTGGCAAGTGCCACTCTCATGTCATTTTCACAGCAAAGTCTGTTCCTTTTCTTCGTTTTTATGTCCAGCATCCTCGAAAAGGATTGCTCACAAAGATATGTTGTAACAAATGGTATAAAAAAATCCAGGGCTTTCTTAGCAATAACTGGATACTTGTTCATTTGTCGACACCAAAACGTTGAGAGCGTTGTTGTTCTGAAGAGTTGCTGTTGAACCTGGCTCTGCTGAATTTCAATGATTTCGTCGAGGAATTGATCATTGACATCTGCTGTTTCAACAGCAAACGTGAACGGCTGTCTCACCCATGCTGGATATGACTCTCTTGTAGGGAAATATCCGTCGAGAGACTTTGCAAGCTCATCTAAGTGCGTGGCAATTGTTTGCTTCAGTTCCGTGGATACAGAAATATCTCCGATTCCAGACACATCTTCGATCTTACTTGCACAGTCGTCCAGAAGCGGGAAGTTTGCGAAGTTATTGTTCTCTGTTCGTCGTTTCCATAACGGTAGCTTTTTTTGAAAAGCCTTCAGGTGTTCTTCCGCTTCCATGATATTGACTCCACCACCCTGCATCTGCTGATTGAGATGATTGAGAGCTGCGAATATATCAGCCATGTACGCTAAAATGAGAATGAACTCAGGATTTTTGAAGCAATCTGCATGGCAGTGTTGGTGCTCTTGCAAAAACAGGGCTAATTCCACACGCATGGCAAAAACACGATTCAGCACCTGTCCCCGGGATAACCACCGAATATTAGAATGGAGCAGAAGTACCTCAAATTCAGAGCCCATTTCTTTACACAGCTCACTGAAGATGCGGTGCCTCAGAGCACTTTTTCGCACATAGTTCACACATTCCACCACAGTTTTTAATACTTCTGCCATTTTTGGAGGTAAGGTTTTTGTTGCCAACGCATGCCTGTGCAGAATACAATGCGTCACAATGATGTGTGGTGCATCGGCCTTTACTAGTGCACCAAAACCAGACTTTCTTCCCAGCATGACTGGAGCTCCGTCCGTACAAACTGCAGAAACCATATCCCATGAAAGATTGTTGTCTCTGAAGAAGTCATCCACAAGCTTCTTCACATCGGCTGCCTTCGTTGTTGTTGTAAGAGGCTTACAAAATAAAAACTCTTCTTTTATCATGTCGTCTTTCACATAGCGTACAAAAACAGCAAGCTGGCTTAGATCAGAAACGTCTGTGGTTTCGTCGAGTTGAAGGCTGAATTTTGCCGGGCTTGAAATCAGATCCGCGACTACTTGAGCCAAGATGTCTTTACTCATGTCTTCTATTCTGTCACTGACGGTGTCATTTGAAAGGGGAATTTGGGATAATTTACCTTCGGCCGCTGTTCCTTGTATCAGATTCGCCATCTTTAATGCAGCTGGTTTCACAAGTGTTTCACCAATGGTGTGTGGCTTGCCCTGCTTTGCGATCAGGTAAGCAACTTCGTACGATGCTGTCAGGATCGGTTTGTTAACAGGTACAAATCCAAGAGCAGGCAGAGTGGCCCTTTCATCGAATCTGGCTCTCTTCACCCTGAATTCAGCAAGTGTTGTGTTCTTGTATTCCCCGTCTCCATGCAGCTTCAAGAAGTGTTCCTTTAGTTTTGCCGGTGCAAGACTAGAGTTGCTCAACTTGGCGTTGCAAATCATGCAGATAGAACGCTCACTCCCATCACGTTCCGTGATACATGAGAATCCATGTTGTACATATTCGTCAGACCACTTTCTTCTTTTGCCCGACATAGTTAGTATGGATAAAATATTAAAGAAATCACACGACGTACGACAACAACAGTCACACGTTGACTACTGAGTATGCACTAAATTCCCCACAGCGCTGATTGGCCAAGCAGTGTAGCATGATCATCTGCAGCCAATAATTCAAGTGTGTCCGGACCTCCGTGGCGGGGGCTCTGCCGAACCCCTGAGATCGACTCACCGAACCCCTGGGGTTCGATCGAACCCAGGTTAAGAACCACTGCTCTAGAGGTAGCTCTATGATATCCGCTTTTGTGGAACGTTCTCTAACACGGATGGCCGTACTGCTCTGAGATAAATCAGACTGGATCCTTCGTCTCGTTACGTGATGGCGGTTGCAAAATTGTTGTTGACGCGTGCATGTGCCGTGCGTGTGCTGTGTACGTGTGCAGGATGTGGTGGAGTCCCGGGTAATCTTCCCCGAACATCTCCCGTTGTCCCAGCTGCAGCAAGGTGTGCGCTCCGGCCGGTTTGTCCAGGGAACCTTCCTTGCGAGTCGTGAGAATTACCTGGAGGGGACTCTGAGGGTGCGAGGGGACGGTGACAGTGATAAAGAGGTACACGTTTCACAAGCCTGCGTCTGGAAGGAACAATGCTGTTCGATCGTATCTGTGTGAGTTTTAAAAACAAATTTATAATTAAGCAGTGGCATAGCGTTCTTGGCATGAGCAGTAGCTCTTAACCTTTACTGCAAGGCTGCAGTAAAGGTTAAGAGCTACTGGGCTAAAATATTTGTATTTTGAACGTCTTTTGCACCCTACGTAGGTGTCGTAGCCTGGCTCCTGCCGCCCCGGCCTGTGGGTCCTGGTGCAGTTGCACTGCCTGCACACTCGATAGCTACGCCACCACAACCACAGTATATACGTTATTGTGACTACTTTAATAATAGGGGTTTTCCCATTTTTTCTGGCAACAAAACTGAAACCTTTTACAAGGAATCATGTGTGCATTAACCACAATACTTGTGGTCAAAATGCAAACAAAAAACACACTATGATAATCCATGATAAGGCGATCTAACCCAAAAACCTTCATTATGAATAATATTGGTCGCGAAAGCCTACATGTTAAACACACTATGATAATATATGCATTGTCCTTGAGACTGATTGGTCCACACCAGGGACGGCTTTCTTTTGAGCCTCGACCCAATTGGTGCGAGACCAGAGGATGCCAAAAGGCATACGCATATATTGCAAATATTATCAGTGTGTTTTTCTTTGCATTTTGACCACAAGTATTGTGGTTAATGCACACATGATTCCTTGTAAAAGGTTTCAGTTTTGTTGCCAGAAAAAAGGGGAAAAACCCTATTATATTTTGGTACTGGCAAAGCAGGTCTAATGATGGTTGTGACTACTTTGTTAACAAAATGAATGGTCTATTTCCACGTCCAAAATGTAACGTTAAATAACAATTAGGTACATTGGCCCTTTGTTGGAGAAAAAACTCAGTCCAGAAATCGCCCTGCTTGAACATATGTTACTGAAAAACATTGGTTTCAGAAGATTGATGGGCTCATAGTCCTACATTTGAAATTGTTTATTCGTGGTATTAAAACTCTTGTACAGTAAAACCTTGGATTGCGAGCATAATTCGTTCCGGAAACGTGTTTGTAATCCAAAGCACTCGTATATCAAAGCACTCGTATATCAGTTGTGATCACGTGACGCTCGGCAGTACAAAGCTGCTCGTATTGCAAGACCCTCGCTCGTTTATCAAATTCATATTCATTAAAAATTTTGCTCGTCTTGTAAAACACTCGCAGACCAAGTTACTCGCAATCCAAGGTTTTACTGTATATGCTGCTCTCTAACAGCACTTGGCCCAGCGGTCTGTTCAGGCTATACGGGGGATCTTTTTTGTCTCCGTGCAGGTGTTGATCCAGGGGCTGCAGCATTTAAACCGCGCGATGCACGACGACATCGTGTGCGTGGAGATGTTCCCCGAGGAGCGCTGGGTTGCCCCCTCCTCGCTGGTCCTGCACGATGAGGGCGTCGCAGGGGACGTTGCAGAAGAGAATGAGGAGGATGTGGTGAGTGGAGCGTCAACACTGCTGAACCAAAATCAAACCCAGACACCTGCAGTGTGCGTGTCTCTCTCCCCGTGGTCGCATGGATTTTTCTCCAGGTCCTCCGGCTTTTCCCTCCACAGTTACAATCTGACATGCACTTAGAGTATTTGGCTGCTATCAATTTCAAATGTGATAAGATACTTCATTGAACGATCATTTGTGGCCAGGTCACTTAAAAAGAGCTATGTAGCTCTCAGGGTCCTTACCTGGTAAAGTTAAAATAGTTTATAGTTTTTAAATAGTTTTAATATAGTTTAAACAAAGAATAACAACAAAGACTCAACCACTTCAAGAGAGACCTTAAACATAATGAACACCGTGTGACCAGACAACAATCCACATTAGAGATGCTGTTAGCTTGATTTTGCGTTTATTAAATGACTTTACCTTACATTACTTCAAAATCAAGTCAGGAGTGCTAATCATTTCGTTCTTTTTTTGTATGTACGTAGGGGTTATTTGACCATACTTCGGTGCGGGTTGGTGAAGGGGGGGGGCAGATCAGGAGCATAGAAGGACAGGACAACAGTTCATTTTGCTGTACTGCGCTCTGCTGCCAGCCATTTTGGCGCAGAGCCTATACCACCTGTTATGCATATCCAGGCTCAACACGGCGTCGCTTCCACGGTCTGAGCTGGGTCACAGGGTGGCCTCTATATTGAAAAGTAATTTCTTTAGAACTGCTTTTTGTATTTAGATTGTTGTCCTTTCCGCGCACCTCCGATTAGCATGATTGGCTGTGTACGGTGCGAAATAAGTTCTACATGCATACATACCACAGTGACAAAATGCAAAACATAATAAAGTACAGCAATTAAGTTAATTGAAATTGGCACGAAAACACCCGTGGTTTATGAAAAGTCGACAATTTTTCACAAACATAAACAAGTGTTAGATATTAAATCGCATGTAGTGCAAGTTGGCTTGGGCAGATTATTTATAGACTGATCATTGCACAGTTATACTTATAAAAACGTTACGTAAACATTAAACACATATAGGGTGACTGATGTGCTAAGCAGGTAAGAGAAAATGTCAATCAGTGAAATCATAAAGAATCGAGAGATTAAGCATCAAATTGTGAATTAGATGGGAGGGTAACCTTTGTTGTAGATAATATTGGTCGCAAAAGCCTACGCGGTTTTTTTTTTAACGTGTGGTATCTGATGGGCGTGTTCCGGTTGATTCTATCAATTGCCAGAACTGTTTTAAATTATCAATATTTACGGAGGACTCCTCACTGTGATCTTTTGTCATTTTAACAAAGCGTCAGTCTCATTATTGACATTGATGAGACAGCATGAAACCACATCCGCAGGTTAAGCGCTATTGTTTTGGATTGCTCCTTCCCCTTCAAGCCAAATTGTATTGTGTTACGCAGTGAGTTGGAAAAAAAATAGTTAATTCATTATTTCAGTGTGTGAGAGAGACGCTACTGTGGTGAGTGCTCATTTGAGTTTGCGTTGTCATCTCCCGGTGCTATCCCAGCTGCTGCTGCTGCTGTCGTCGCTCTTGCTTAGATTACGCAACACGATGTTTGTCCTTTGTTTTGGTCTCCAGCTGAAAGCCGAAAGTGGGAAGATGCGTCGGCCCACTGGCAAAGTGGTCGGCATCATCAAGCGGAACTCGAGGCCGCTGTGCGGCATCCTCATGCCCAGCCCAATCAAGGAGGTGGGCTGATCTGCATGTGTGTGTGTACGTGTGGGGAGCGGTGATGTAGCGGTTAGCGCGCTGCGCTACGAATTCTGGGACCCGAGTTGGATTATATTTATCGCTCATAACCAATAAACAGCGGCAAATGTCTGAACCTGTCTTGGGCCCTTCCCTAGGTCGACTCGGCCATAAATGAGTCTCTGATGTGGCATATAAACATCAGCGCTGTGGAGACAAAGGCGGTCGGGCATGGTGCTGGCCGTACCCACCCCGTCGTTTGCCGTACCAGCTTGAATAGGTGTGTTCTGACGGCACTCGCCCAAACAGTTTGTTGAATGCCTTACTGGGGGCTCTTTGTGCGTGTTGCAGGCCACCCGCCACCTGTTCACGCCCGCGGACCGCCGCATGCCACGAGTGCGGGTGGAGACAAGACAAGCAGCGTCCCTGCAGGCCCACCGCATCGTGGTGGCCATCGATGGCTGGCTGCGACACTCCCGCTACCCGAACGTTCGACTGCACCGTGACGCCCCGCACGCCGTGACACCTCACCCGTCCGTCCCGTGGTCAGCATCGAGGGGCTCATCCGTCTGTCTCTTGACGCACGGCCACGCGGCTCTGTATGCAATACAGCCGTCGAACCCAAAACACGAACGGTGACACGGTGAATTGGAAGTCAGGGTGGATGAGCTGGCACCACTGTGATTTTTTTGTTTGAAAGCATGGCAAACTCACCTGTGATTCAACCTAGGCTATTAAGGTGTTGTAAGTTGATAGTCTCAGCCCAGTCACCAATAACTGCACCAAAAACGATATTAAATTTGGTCGTGCACTTCGATTGTTGAATTTCCATCTCTGAGAAAACTACTGCTTTTGACTGCCATGTGATGAACATTACTTTGATTGGCAGAGTGGTTGGAAAAGCACTGCCCCCCTACAATTTGGACCGCATTTCACTTCATTGGATCTTAGAAGTAGCTCTGTTATGTGTGCTCCTGTGGGTCGTCCTTGACCACGAAGGGTGGTATAGATTGCTTGTCTTGTGTGATACCATTAACACAATGAGAAAAAAAATTGGGGAAAAGCTAAATATATTGTTAAGATGGATTATTTGGGTTGTATCTTTGTTTAAACAGATGCCGGTTAATATTCTACATCATGAACGTTAGGTACAAGGTTGGCATTGTGGTTGTGCTTTTCATACCTATTTGCCACTGCACAACCGAGCGGCACCATGGCTGGCACGGTTTAGTAGGCTGCAGGTTGTTTATTCACTGCAAAAGAGGATCCATGCCATGAACGGTCAATGCTTTGAACAAGTCTAGGCACGTGCAGATGACGCTGTGGTGCCACGTCCCCGTGGTGTACCGACTGCCGTCACCCAATTAACGTGTCGCTAGCCCCGCCCCTGGCCCTGCTCGGCCCCCGGATAGATTTGGATGCCTTGTGGGGCCAGCATATCACGGTTTGGTTCCGGTTCGACACGGCAAAAAGCCAGTGGGTGACCACAGACACCTCGAGAGATCTGCGCCGTCTGGGTTCCAATGTATCATTGGAAAAGGGATACCGGTGACGATTGGCCACGTATGTGCATATGCATGTTGAACTTCTTCCGTACCATACGTAGACAACCGTGCTAATCGTCGGTGTGCTTGTGCAGGGCCATTTTGCGCGCTCTCTGGGCGAATGTGGGGATAAGGAGACGGAGACAGAGGTGCTGCTGCTGGAGCACGACGTGCCACACCAGCCCTTCAGCAAGGCCGTACTTGCATGCCTGTCCCCTCCCACGTTCAGCATCACAGCAGAGGTACGCATGAGACGTGTGACGATATGTCAATTCATCGATTGAGTTCAATTCTTACGCCTGCGGTGTGTTGGTGTGTTTGGTCGTGCATGTGAGAATCCTTTACTTCAATGTTCTTTATTACAAGGCCCACGGGCCACTCGTAGCCTCTGGGTGGCCTTTGGTGTGGCCCATGACGTGTGGCCCTCGACAATAGACAAATGCGAAAACACCCCCCATCATCATCATCGTGCTGTCAAACCTCAATAGTTTCAAGATGTTTGGCCTGCGTAGAATACCTTCTAGAGGGGCTCTCTGGAGCTCTCCCTCCAGTCGAGGTCCTTCCGCTGCACTGGCATGAACGAGAAGCCACGGGGCTCTACACCTTTACCGCAAACCGTATATAGAAAAGCCGTCGACCTGAAAGAAAGTCGATGGCTCGGACACATCATCGTAAGAAGAGAGGAAATTCACATCGGAGGAAGGAAGGCGACGGACTTATGGAAGCACCAGGGCGGAGACCCGAGAGGCAGGCCTCGAGAGATGCGGATCAAAGTGGTGAGCCAGGATGTGGAGGACTCTGCAGTAGCCGTGGAGATGGTCCAGTACAGAAATGAATGGAGCAAGGGGACTACAAACTTTTTTCCTATAACGCTGTACTTGCGTTCCTGAAGAACACCGAATTGTGGAAAAATCGCATAATAAATAATATAGGGTAAAGCACAGTCCGCGATAACACGTGAGATGCGTACGCAGGCTTAACAAAGACTTTGGGTACGTGAGTAGCATCTAGAAGCATCCAGAAGCATCCCGCCTTGTGTGATGCTACACCGAGGCAACCGTACAACCGCTTATTCTGCCTCGCACAACGCAGTTCTGTTCACTCGATCGCCTTTTATCCAATTCGCATCCATGTTATGAAAAAAATGTGTTCCCTAATGCATTCATCGCATTATATCTAATTCACGATATGAAAACACGCAGAGTTATAGGAGAACGGACTGTACTTTGAAAATATTCAGTCGCCTATTGAGAAGATAGAACGCCATTAGAATGAAGTTGGTTTACCCATGTATGGCTCACCCTGTGTTTTGTTTGTTGTAAGGCAGCGTTTTGTTGAACCTGGTGCTGTGTGTGTCCCGTACAAGGACCAGGCTGGCAGGGAGGACCTCCGTGCGTTGTCCATCTGCAGTGTGGATCCTCCAGGCTGCACAGACATCGACGATGCCCTACACTGCAAACCGCTCGACAATGGGAACACCGAGGTATTCATTTGGTGGTGGTAATCGTGGTCACGGTCGCGGTAATTCGTGCCTATTCCTTTCATGGTTTTGTCAATGCTAGCGGAGGTGACAAGGGGAGTTTAGTGGCACAATGATAAGTGCACTGCACATTCATCCTGTCAAGCTGGTTTAGTTCCAGTCATGGCTAACACCGGTACAGAGTGATATCTAAAAAAACTGCCCAAGTTCTCCCCTTCACCACATGCATTGACCATCGTAATAAAGCAAGGTCAAATGACAATCGAGACCCATTACGGCATGGAGAAGCCCTCATCCTGCAGTGGATTGACAAAGGGGTGGACAATATTCCTGTTATTAAGTTTCCAAACATTGTTGCCTTAGTGCCCGTATTCTTGGTCTCTGCTCGGCTCAGGACTGACTTCAACATGGCTCGGTTCTGGCTTGATCTGCTCCGTTGCCTCCAAAGAAGCATGAGTGGCTCAGCTGTGCCTTGGCTCAGGCTTAGCTCACGGAAATTCTGAGCGTGGCTGGGAGCTTGCAGAGATATACGAGGAGGCACAAGAGACACAGAGGCTCAGGGCTGGAACCATGCTTAGAGGCAGCTCGGGTTTTAAGCGTTGCTTTGATGTGGATTATTGAGAATTATAATCATAATATTTATACTGGAGGAATCCGATGAGCTATAAAGCTATTTTTCACATGTCCAGCAGAGGCGGGTAAGAACGTTACAACAACAAACAGTACAAAAACATAATAGTAGTGCAAAGTACAAGAAAGATAAACAAATAACCCAAACACAAACAAATACAACGAAACCATCCCCATCCTACCAGGCAAAGCCCACTGAGGTATTGATTTATTTTTGATTAGTGACCTGGCCACAAATGAATAGCTCAACAAAGTGGCCCATCATTTGGACATTTATAGCAGCCAAAATAATAGAAATAATCTCAATGCATGTTGCGCGAGAGCCAAGCCTGAGCCAAGCCATGGCTAAGACCCCACTGGCCTAAGTGTCCACGTCACTGGCCGAATGCCTGGTTCACAATGAATGCACCAGGTAGTAATGGGTGTGCATTTCATTTCACATTATTCTGCTTTGGTTGGAGTGGCTATGGTGGAGGTTATGCATGCATGTGGAGTGAGCGACTTCCGACAGACGTCTAGTAGAAGGCGTCTTATTTATTAAAAGCACACAGGGCGATACACTTCGTAACGCGGCTACACCTAGGCTGTACAAACACGCAGCCCATCTGCGTCCTGCGTAGCTACGCTGGCTGGTTAACGAGCGTAGCGGCGGAGACAGAGCTGCTCTTGCAGAAGAACCAGCCACGTGGTCGAAGACGAAGAGATGATGACGGTAGCGACGCAACCAGGACCCAGACCCCACGCTAACAGCCCCGAAGTTCTGATTCGGTGCTCTTTATATCTGCCTGGAGTGGCCAAGCTCCACCTCTGGCCACGCCGCCTTTCTAGAACCTTCTAGGCCCTTCGGGATGGTTCCCGGAGCTTCTCGACTGACTCCGCCGTTGACCTTTACCCCAGATACGCCCCTTCATAATAAGGCATTATGTAATGCAGCTATAACCTTAATTACCCTTACAGGCCGGCAGGTATCACCCTGTCATTACACATCCATGCATGTGAGGGTGGTGACGGTGTATTAATGTGTGTTCTAGGTTGGGGTACACATCGCCGATGTGAGCTACTTTATCCGGCCGGGGAATGCCTTGGATGAGGAGGCATCTCTGCGTGGTACCACAGTTTACCTGTGTGAGAAGGTGAGATGTGGATTTCTTCTTGCCACAATATCAAGTGTTTTACGACCTGCCGATTTCATCTTTTCATTCTTAACTTTACGACATGATGTAAAATATTATGATGTAACGATCATCGTGGTACCAGTTTCCCCACAACTGTAATTGTACTTGACATTTTCACCACATTTTTTTGTGTGCTTTTCAGTACTTCCCGTATGAATAACGATAACTTAAAAATGAATTAGAATAAAAAAATGTGCAACAACAATGCTAAATATATCTCATGATGTTTTAAACGAGTTGATTTTTGCGGATTTCTTATCATATGATGTACCGTGACATCATGAGCGGCAGGCTATCGGCGCAGTGGTAACACTCGTGCCTTGCAGCAAGGAGACGCTGGGTTTGATTACTCAACTCTTGTGCCTTTTTGCTTGCAGTTTTGTTTGTTCTCCCCCCTGTTAGTGAATGGGTTTCCTCTGGATTCATCAGATTTCCTCTAAATAAAACCCATACAATCTTTACTGGCATTCGCGAAAACATCTCCTTGCTGAACAGTTACCTGCAGGTGACTTAATCATGTGTGGGTTTGCTTGCAAAACACTCGTTGAGTTGGTGCATATGTATTTGCCAGATTGTGTTTATTGACAGAGAAGTTGTTGCGTTTGTGTTTGTGCGCCTGCAGAGGATTGATATGGTGCCAGAGTTATTGAGCTCAAACCTGTGTTCCTTGAGATCCAACGTCGACCGGTGAGATGCACCAACAACTGTTAACTCGCGAGTGCGCACATTGCAACCCATACTCAGCAGCTAACGTGCGTTGTTGCCAGGTGCACATGTAATCCCATGATGCGTGGCACTGTTAAAGTGTCATTGTACAGATCCACACTAGCATGTGTACATACATAAGCAGCCAAACCAGGATGGCACAATGGTAACACGTGTCTCACAGCAAGAATGGCCTAGGATTGATGCCCGACTTGGTTGCCTTTCCATGTAGCTTTTGTATGTTCTCCCCCTATTTAGCATGGGTTGACTCCAGGTTATCAGGTTTCCTCTCATCGCTAACATAAACGTGTTATTACTACTATGATCCTTAACCAAGAAAAGCCTCACTGAATCTCATAACTTGGGTAGGGTACTGCAAAGCTTTTGTAGTCGAACAATGGTTGCTACATATATATTTCAGTTGAGTAATTTGTAACAACCCAAACCGGTATTTGGTCAAACATCCCACTGCTGAAAGAATGACTCGACTACCAAAAACTTGGCAAGACCCTCCTGAAAAAGAGTCTCGAGACTTTGCGAGGCTTTCCTGAGTGAACACCCTGCACCACTCCAATGACGACGACTCCGCCACTCGACGGTGAATGGCGACGGTGCATGTGCTGTGCGCGTGCAGGCTGGCGTTCTCGTGCATATGGGAGATGACTCCAAAGGCTGAGATCGTGAGCACACGTTTTACCAAGAGCATCATCAATTCCAAGGTGATTTCCCCCCCACAGACGTTCAGTTTTTGTAAAACTCTCGTTTGCTTTCACGTGTATTGTATCGGTGCCTTGCTATGTTAGTGCAGTTGAGGTTTCCGGATGGCTGAGAGGTCAGAGCGTTGAGCTTGCACCTCTGGGTTCACAAGTGTAGCGAGATGAACCGGGTTCACAAGTGGTAGTATGTATGTTGAACTTCTTTTGCACCGTACGTAGCCAACTGTGCTAATCGGAGGTGCGAGGTAGGACATGAAAGTAGTGAGTTGATGGTCTCTGTCCAGTCAACAATCACTGCACAAAACACAGAACATACCAATTCGTCACGAGTACAGCACACCGGTGTGTTGTACCAGTGACGAATTGGCCACGTTCTGTTTATGTGACAACCCTTACTAGTCCACTGTGGGGTGGTGGCGGGTTTAACGACATATTTATGTATTTACACAATCTAACCCAAAAAAACCTGTATTATGGATGATATTGGTCACGAAAGCCTACGTGTTAAACTCACTGCACAAAAGACCACCAAATTACATTGCACTAAATTTGGTTAAATTCCAGCTTTGAGAATTCAAAAAATATCAATTTTGCTGTCTTTGGGTGAGCGTAACCCTCAGTGGTCATCGGGAGCCACGTAGACATCTGTTGAGTTCTGGCTTGGGCTTGGATCAGGCGTGGGCATTGTGTAATTGCGAGGACCCCATGGTTCACCCGTGGTGTGTTCATCGTATCCCCGCAGGCGTCTCTGACGTACGCAGAGGCTCAGCTAATGATGGACGACGCCGGGCGGAAGGACCCGGTCACCAGCAGCTTGCGTGGCCTCCACTCCCTGGCCAAGATCCTCAAGCAGAGGCGCATTCAAAACGGGTAACTCATTGTCAAGATCTTCATCCCCTCCACCGCCTCTGGAGCGCTGAGCAGTATTAATGGGTGCACCACATTTAGTCGATCGGCAGGTCGCCTGTGGCGCGGTAAAGTGTGGTTACTCCCGTGTCTTCTAAGACATCCGGCCAGCGTGGAAGAGTAGGCTAAAATACATTGAGAGGGACTGTAAAAGGGTGTATCTCTAGAGGGGCCCCCTCTTATGGGAGCCCCCTTCTTCCAGCAGTGGCTTGAGCAAGCAATTGCAAGGCTGCACCTGTAGCTTTTTTTGACCCCATGATGCATGAGGCTTGGGTGAATACCATGCACAAAGAAGTGTTACAGGATTCATACTCTTTGTTTTTTTCAGTAAAGTCACGTATGTAAAACTATAAAATAAAATAACAACTAAATTAAATAACGACGTTTCGGGCGCAACACAAGCGTCCTTCTTCAGGTGGGACAACCACAGCCAGAAACAATTGCTGAAGTGGGCAAAAAAGGGCTGTTGTAACAAGAGGCTATATAGGTAAGAGAGTGGGGGGGAGCAAGGGGGGAGAGATAGAGAGGGGGGGTGTGGGATAGGGGAAGTGGGGTGCTGCTAGAGGGATTAAAGGGGCGAGCACGGCAAAATGCCAGGGGGGGGGGGAAGTGAGCGGGGCTGGGAGTGGGAGGCTGAAGAAGCTGGAGATGCAGAAATGAAGGCAACAATAAAGAAGTTAAGGTTTTACCTGGTTAATAACATCCTTCTAGATTGGAGTGTTACAGGCTGCTGCGGGGCTACATTGTGGGCAATAGAGGACAATGCAGTGACATAAATTGTTTTACTCTACTTAATGCTCCCATGTCTGTGCTCCCCCACCTTTGCCAACGCGTACTGACCACCACGGTTAAGTACGGTAAAACCACCCCACGACCCGCATGACATGGGGCGGCCCTCATCCAGCAGTGGATTGACTTAACGAGCTGTGCATGTTCAACTGAAATATCTGAGTTTGTGAAGTGTCTTATATTAAGATTCTGTGTTGTTTTGGCTGGACATGATAATCGCTCATGTCCCTTCTCCACCCGTAGGCCATTGACTCTGGCATCCCCTTGAGGTCCGATTCCACATGGACAGCGAAACCCACGACCCGATCGACCTGCAGACCAAGGAACTCAAGTGAGTCTCGTCAACAAGACACCTCCCATGACTGCAATCCGACTGTTGTGCAGATCTCTCTATCAGAATCAAAATATATATTTCTACTGGAAGAATCCGATGAGCTATAAAGCTCTTTTTTCACAGATGTCCAGTTGGGGCAGGTCACAACGTACAACAACAAACAATACAAGCACACGTTAGGATTGCAAAGTATTGGAAAGGTAAACAAATAACTTAAACAAATATACAAATACAACTAGACTATTTTTATCTTACCAAGTAAAACCCTGACCACAAATGATAGCTGAACAAAGTGGCTTATCACGTGGGAAATTTATTATCAGCAAAATAATCTAAGATAAAGATTCTTGACCCTTGTGATTGATGTGTTGTGTTGGCGGAAACTGGTGCGAGTACACAGGGAGACCAACTCGATGGTGGAGGAGTTCATGTTGCTCGCCGACATCTCCGTGGCGGAGCGCATCGTAGGCGAATTCCCCGAGTGTGCGCTGCTCCGACGCCACCCGGCACCTCCGCCTTCCAACTACGACATCTTGGTGAATGCGGCCAAATCAAAGGTAGAGTTAGAACCCCTTTTAACGACCACCCTTGTTAACTAATCGCTTAACAACGGGCCTCCATAGAGCTCAATGTGTAGGCTTAACCAACCATTTCCCTGTTAACGACGGGCTGTTGTAGTTACAGTAAATATGAATTCATGCCACGTAGAAGGGAAACAATAAAATAATAAAAATATAAAACAATAAAATTATCACGACGTTTCGACTGCAACACAAGCAATAATCATCAGGTGTGAAAACCACAACAAGAAAATTTGAAAAAAGTGGCAGTTATTTTTAACGTTAGCACCACGGAGAGAGATTTGACAGTTTGTTCAGATGGACGAGTCCATCTATGTTCGGAAAAGAGGAGGGGGGAGACGAAAAATAATGGATGCGGTCTGAAAGCCACCTTAAGCGTGATCAATCAATTAAGACCCGAAATGGTTTATGAAATCTCTCTCCGTGGTGCTAACGTTAAAATAACCGCCACTTTTTTCAAATTTTATTGTTGTGGTTTTCACACCTGATGATGATTACTTGTGTTGCAGTCGAAACGTCGTGAGAATTTTATTGTTTTAAATGTTTATTATTTTATTGTTTCCCTTCTACGTGAATTTACCGAAAGAACCAAGAATATGAATCCCTGCAGTCACGAAAGCTTTAAATCAAAATGAATTAATGCATTTATTAACAGTGTTTATTTTAATATGATGTGTTTATAATGTTAGTATCTTTATGTATTCATATCCATTGTTTAAATATTATAAAGTACGTTTTTTGGGTGAACAAGGGAAACTTTTGATGCTATCGGAACGAATTAAGCTTTTAACACGTATTTCCTATACTTGCTTAATGACCAAATCCTTTAATGCTCGGGTTCGTGGAACCAATTACCGTCTTTAAGAGGGTTTCTACTGTCTCTAGATTGCTGTTAACCTTCCTTCAATATCATCCTCCTCGCAAGGAATTCAGAGGTCGCCGGGTGGCTCAAATTTTTGTTTGAGGTCTTTTGGTTTAACCGGGTGGGAACTCAAGAGACCATAATAGTCTCATTTGCAAGGGTCACCTGGGTCACCCTATGACCCAGAGATTACAGCTGGGACCCTGGCTTCAAAATCCAGCAGCCGCATTGAACATACTGTGTTATCAAGTGTAGGGAGTTGAAGGACTCGGCTCGTTTCCCAGCTACTCCACAGAAAGAAGCAACAAAAAACCATCACGATAAATGTAGTACTGTATTTAATTTTAGATAAATTCCAGCACTGAAATGTTGAAATATCAGGTCGACTTATTGTGATGAACATTATGCTCAAAATGGGTGGGAATGTGCTACCCCCTACTGTGAAGCAGAGGTGTCTTGAAACGATGTCAGTATTGGCCTGAGCGAGCAATTGCAGGGCTGCACCTTTTACCTTTATCTTGAGATGTAGCCGTATAGTTTCCACTCGCCCTTAGAGGCAGAACAACTCAAAAGGTGTAACGAACCACAGACAACGCTGGAAGGCAGCCAGGCACTGTGCCAGCCAAGGTGCGGGTCCTGACCACTGGTCCGCGCTCGGCCCCGACCCTTATAAGGATGTCGGGTCCCAGGGTCCTAGCTAGGCTGGTCTTCTGTTCTTCGTCTTCGGAGCACTGCCCCGAGCTGTCCCAGAGATGCCCCTTTAATACACCTCTCGGGGGCTCTCCGCCCCCGGTAACCGCTCCCTCTCTAGAACCTTCCAGGGGGCTCTGGAAGAACCCCCCAACCCCTCACCTGGGGCCTGGCTCTCTCTGTCCTTCCCCAGCTCAGGGTGGCACCCCCTATGGGCTTGTGCCCGCAACTGCAGGTAAGTATACCGACGGTATAGGATGTGCATTTATTACGCTACATCTATGCGGAGGTGGAGAGGAGTGCAGCTGCTAGGCTGAATCATATGAATAAATATAATCAAATCTAGAAATATCCTTTATGTACCCAGGAGAGCCACATTGAGTCTCGAGAATCATTATTAGCTCCGTGCTGCATTAAGATGTTTGGACAATTTCAAGCATCAGGGTTCGGCACGTAGGAGGAAACCGGAGAAACGCGCAAATGTTGTGAAGCTGGCTTGGTGGTAGAAGTCAGTCCAGAACATTTGGCCTCACACCTATCACTGTAACGAATCAGTGTTCTACGGGGGCATTCTAAGCGAGAACTGATTGTATTAAAATCTACTTTGATCTACGAATCGTAATGTATCAATAATGTTAACGTGTAACATGCCCCACGGTTTTTCTTAATCTGGAAGGAGAGAACAACGGATGATCTGTGTGCTGATGATGTTGGTGATGATCTCGTAATGGCTGTTCACTTCGAGGAGTGGGAGAGTCTGATGGTGAACCTGGATCGTGACAATAAGAGGTAGGGCCTTACCATTCGCCCTACCAAATAAATAAAAGCAGTACCTGCCTTACTATTTTGTATGTCTTCAAGCACTCCACCCCCTCAACTCCGCATGATAGGTAGTTGTGGAAAGAGTGGAGGTATTCCCATATCTGGGCAGTTGTTTATGACCAGCTCCGATATCAGAGTGGAGGTCTTACTCTGAATTAGTTCAGTGGCATATCCTTTTTTTCAGCTGCATAGCGCTGTATAAAAGTTACATGGCCTATCACTTCATACAAAGCTCTGGTTCTTTTCTGCCAAACTTGTCCTCTCCCTCCCAGCTATAACCTCCCGAAAGCAACATGTGACCTTTGTTTTGGCGTGACAAACACCAGTGAAAGCAAAATACCGAAAGTGTAATGACTACACGTAATGCAAGAATCTCAGTTGTATTTCTCAACGGGTATTGAATATGAAGTCCCAGGAGTGGTGAAGGTGCATCAGTCTGCAGACCCACAGGTGGCAGCGGTGGATTGGCCTGCAGACGTTGGGGTGGTGGTGGATTGGCATGCAGACGTTGGGGTGGTGGTGGATTGGCCTGCAGACGCTGGGGTGGCGGCGGTAGATCGGCCTGCAGACGCAGGGGTGTCGGTGGTGGATCGGCCTACAGACCGAGGGGTGTCGGCGGTAGATCGGCCTACAGATGTAGGGGTAGCGGCGGTGGATCTTCCAGCAGTAGCCGACCAGTGAAGTTCTCGAATAAATTTACGCAATTTTCCGAACCTGGTGGCTTTGGCACAGGCGGTGGTGGTGGTGGATCTCCCAGCAAAAGCTGGGGAGGCAGTGGTGCATCTGCCAGCATGAGCTGGGTTGGGATGACAACGTTGGATCTCCTGGCAGCAGCCGGGGTGGTGGTGGCGGTGTTGGAGATGCCAGCTGCAGTCCGGGTGGGGGGGTCGATGCATCTCCCAACAGCATCCCTGGTGGTGGCGGCGGAACTGCATGTGGCTGCCAGGATGGCGTTGGAGGCAGTGGTGGTGTTGGTGGAGACCGTGGCCGTGGCTTTCTCCAACTCCTTGAGCTATCGACGCATCATTTCCAACTGCAGATGGCGCTCCACATTCTCCCGTTTGTATACTTGAGTGCAGGGAAATCATCGACAGTTTGGTCAACATTAGCCCCTACACGAGCCTTCTAATCATCGCAACTCTTAAAAGTATATCGCTCATATAATGCACATCATTTGAGTCACAACAAAAATTACATATAACACATCGGGCTGTGAAAATTACGGCTTCGTATTACCAATATCTTGCCTGTCCAGAGAAGCCCATGAACTAACGTTGTACATACAACTCATAGACTCAGAGGCCCATAGACTGAGTTACAAATAGCAGTGGATAGGGCCCGGAACGGTGTGGTGGTAGTGAAAATATGAACCCAACTGCGTCCTTTTCAATGGAACCAGGGACCCAAGTGTCATCATAGGCTTTCCCTCGCAATCGAGGATTGCCTTCCAGAGAAAGTTTTGATTTTCTGTGGGTCCAAAGATGGCCAATCTGGGATCGACAGATTCTGCCGCAACTCTGGCACATGTGTCCAGAAATAGTGGTGGGTGGAACTCCATTAGTCGGGCTGCAGGTTGTTGTTTCCGCCATTCCCACTTTTTCTGTTTCTGCTGTTAAGTTTTAAAATGTTTGGCTTCTTGAAATAGACTGTCTCCATCTGAGGTGATCCTGGGAAAGATACTCCCTTGAGTTAGTGTCGATGGAGCACTTCTTCATGTTGGACTTGAGGACATCCTTGAAATACTTTCTCTGACGAACTACATTCTCCCACTTCTGGTTAATCAAGTTTGACAGTTTTTCATTGAGGCTTTGGCGGAAGAGGTATTGCTTAATGGAGTCCTATAAAGCTTTAATGTTAATCTTCTGTAGACATCTCTTCCGATGAAGCCGTCACTTGGGAGCCAGTTTTATGAGCATGGTTGAGCAGATGAGTCGATGATCAGTCCAGCCACCAGCAGCTACTAGAACAGCCTGGATGATGCAGACATCTTTGGGATCCTGGGCATGGACAATGACGTAATCGATCAAGTGGCAGTGCTTAGATCACGGATGATGCTATGATGTTTTGTATTTGTTATTCTGGTGTAACAGGGTGTTGATGATGATGACTCCATTTTCCGTGCATTTAGTCAAGGGAAGGATGCCGTTGGAATTGACTTTACCCACTCCTTCTTTCCCGATGGTTCCATTACAGAGGTTTATGTTTCTTCCAACTTTGGCATGAATATCACCGAGCAGAATAAGTGTGTCTCCCACAGGAACAGTAGAAAGGACCTGATCAAGGTTGACATAACATTCATAATCGGAGTGAAGAATCAGGGCATATACGCTGATGACAGTAGAATATTGGCTCCCCACCAATTTGAGACATAGAGTAATGAGGCGCTCAATCATCAAGTTAATTCTTGATGGAGAAACCAACTCTATGCAGCCGCCGCTGTTCTTCCTGTCTGCCTTTCCAGAAGTGGGTACAGCCAGCTCCTTGTTCCTTGAGCTGCCCCTCCTCTTCTCGTCGAGTATCATTGAGGGCAGCTACGTCAGTGTTGTGTCGTCTGAGTTTCCGGGCCACGATTAAGGTGCAGCATTCTGGGCGTTCACTTTTAGTGTTGTCCATAAGGGTCCTGACATTCCAGTTCCCAAAGGTAATTATCTGACTTTTAGTTTTTTTTCCACCACAGTAATGGGGATCCTTCTGAACGTGGTTATCCAGTCGAGAAGGAGTGAGACAGACTATGTTTAGGGCCACTTTCCTAGCTCCTTCCCCACGTGGGGTGAGGAGAGTGGATCATTGGAAAGGACTTCTTAGTCGCAGGTACAGCTGCAGAAACACACTCTTGTTTCTGCTGAGTGTTAGACGACCTTCTTGTAGCTGCCACTAGAAGCTTCCAGACTTCACAATCATGCTCCCGTCGTCACTAGCTGGTCACCAAAAACATTGTTTCGAATGGGCCACAAGATGTTGTTCCTTTAATGAAACACGCCTGTGCATGATTTATTTATTGTGGAGAAGCTGATAATTGTTTTTTTACCCTGTTATCTGGCAACAAAACTGACAGCTTTTTTTACAAGGAGTCATGTTTGCATTGACCACAATACCTGCGGTCGGAATGCAAACAAAAAACATAACTCTGATAATGTATGCACTGTCCTTGAAATTGATTGGTCCACACCCAAGACAGCTTTCCTTAGAGCCTAGTCTCACATGGTGTTGGACCAGATGACGCCAAAAAGCTGTTGTACAGTAGCTTCCACAGTTATTTAGAGAATGGGACCATGAATCCAATGGCAAGGAGACCAGTACGATTGGAGATATCGTTCTGCTACAGTCTTGGTCCGCCTTCACAGCTGTTGAGATGCTAACATCTTCTTCCTCCTGCTCTGCCGTTGAGGACTTGTTAACCCATGGCTGGTGGCAGACATGCTTATTATAATGGCGGCCTATACTCGCCATGTGGCAGCATCGTTAAAGGGTATATGTCGCTTTTCAAGAGGAAAACCATTGGCATTTTCAGTCCTAACCACACCCTGGTGGTGCTGTCACTGCTTGGTCCACAACTGCTTATCCGCCAGGGTTGCCGCTGCTTATTTTGCAGCTAACGTTCACAGAAGGTCGTTCCACTATCCACCACCTGCGGACGCGCTGGGTCCCTGATATACAATACCCTGGCGTCTACAAACTAAGCCGTGTCTGTGGCAGTAGTTACATTGGGGAAACTAACCGGCATGTCTCGGACTGTGTTCATGAGCATAAGGAAGATTTGAAACACGGTAGGACCAACACGGTAGCCTCGGCTGATCATTGTTTTAATGCGATTGGCTCACACGCCATTTGATTTCTCTAAGACAAAGGTACTTTGTAAGCCCACTGGCTCTCAAAATCGTTCATGAAGCCATCCACATATACAGACACAGTCACAATTTCAACCGAGAGGATGAGTACAAACTCAGCAATCATTGGAAGAACGTCATCAACCAGTTTAAGTCATAACTGGTGTTGTTCTCATCCTGCCACCTTCCGATGTTAGTTTTTATTTTCCCCGTAGGTTCGGCTCTCCGATCTTACATTAACAGGTGAAACAAATTTCACACCAACATAGCCCCTTCCGCGTGCTGACCTCGAGGTGGCAGCAGCTCTGCGATCTTACATTAACATGCCAATCTCTCACATTAACATAGCCACCTCCGTGCCCTCGTCATGGAGGCCGCTCTCTGATCTTACATTAATGTGCTAATTTCTCGCATTAACATCACTAGCCACGTCGTTTATGACCCTTGGGCTACACACATTTTCAACCTTTAAAACAGTCTGCCTCAGCAGCTTTCCTCCTCTTTCTTCTTCCTGATGACGATCACTTGTGTTGTGATTAAAACGTCAGAGTTTTTTGTATATTATATTTTTATTAATTTGAACCTATCTACGTGACTTCACCGAAAGACCCAAATAATATGAATTCCTGCAGTCACGAAAGCTTTAATTCAAGATTCATAGTAATGACTCTTCCTCAGATCTAATTAGATGAAATCATTACCAGATGTATTTGCACCATTCCCACAATGCAAGGCTCTCACGAAGGTGATATGTTTTACAGACGGGTAGAGTGTGCCATGGTTTCACATTAAGGGTAATGCTGCTCTGTGGTTTTAACCAATTGGATAATTGGAAAGTATTATTTAAAGTCTGGTAAATTTGGACTGTGGCACTGACGCAAATGGC
The DNA here is from genome assembly GCF_048934315.1 of Petromyzon marinus. NCBI lineage: Eukaryota > Metazoa > Chordata > Hyperoartia > Petromyzontiformes > Petromyzontidae > Petromyzon > Petromyzon marinus. The sequence continues at coordinate 1,239,573 of NW_027423677.1, read as the reverse complement.
CGGCTCTTTTTTGAATAACAACCACCATTAGTTTAACAAGCCTAACTGATGAAACCCAAATGGAAGCCGGTATAATTATATTGCTTAAAACAAATGCTGCTGGGGACTGTTGGTGGGAAAAGCCATTAGGCTGATGTATTTAAACATCGTATTCTGATTTATGTGGAGACACAAAAAGCGAGTTATGCTTCTACAGTATTTGCTTGTGCAAAGCATGGACAATCATTGCCACAGTGAAAGAATCAGCTCGGTGGCTAAGAGATGTTAACTACCTCACCTGGTATGGAGGAGGCCGAGGGTTTGATCCCGACCCTGATGCCTTTATAAGGAGTACCTTGGATATCGAGGTGGTTAAATTTTTGGAAAGTGTAGCAAAAGCCAAAAGCGTGATATTCAATACTTAAGCTTGACCTAAATAATGAGTTTACATACACGCAACCAAAAATAGACACATCACAATAGAAATGTGCTGTACTGAATGCCAAATTTACTACTATAATGAGCCAAGAATGTCTGTGTCCCGCACGTGACGTCACTCCACGTCGAGCAGGCCCCCTCATTAATACTCATGAATAGACTAATCTCTCACAATACAAAGGCCACTGCCACAGCCATTGACATGCTAATCTTACAATACAAAGGCCACTGCCCCAGCCTCTGTGGTTGGACCATCTCTAGCTCCACCCACCTACCTTGATGCACTCATCTCAGGCCTATATAAGACCTTGTCTCAGCAACTTTCGAGTGACGTCACTCCACATGGGGGGGGGGGGGCGAGGTGCCTCCTCCCCCCTCCTCAGCGTCAACTTAGAAACTCACTACAAAGGCAGAACCCTCACGTCATGCGATCTCCCTAACGCTATTGAGACATCGAAGTAAAAAAGACGTCCTGATGAACAGGGGATTATAACCTTTAAATGAAATAGGTCTGTCACTGCGGCCATACAAATTGCACACAAATGGATGCAATGAATATCACTTCGCTGTCTGATTTACTGCAATAGATTTACTGCAATACACCCATCCTTGGACGGGCAAAAGGCTAGTAAACAAATAATCCCCTCGCTCGCTCCCCACCACGATATCACACAATGATATAGTACTTCCTTGTACAGTATACCCGCTAAAGACCAAAACTAATCCCCATGATAGGTAAATTGATATACATAGAGCTTGCCGGCGATAGGTCTAAACCACGAACTATGAACTCGTGATATTCAAGGGTCTCCCGTTTTTGGAGTGTGCATGTTCTCCCCATGGTCACGTATCCTTTTCTCCAGGTCCTCCGGTTTTTTTCTCCACATCTAAAAACATGCGTTAAGATAATTACTGCTATAAATATTCACAAAAGCCACTACGTTGAGCAACCATATGTGGCTAGGCTGCTTCTGGAAAAGAGCTATATATCTCAGTGGGCCTTACCTGGTCAAATACAAATAGGTCGCTTACAGGAGATGAATGGATTGCCACATCACAGGGACGCAAGGAATCGCAGCATGGAGAGGGCTTCATCCAGCAGTGGATTGATCCTGGTTTATGTTTGCAAATAGTAAACTTCAGCGTGCACTTCCAAATGAAGGTGTTTAAAGTGTCTGTTTATCTTATTTGGTTCTTTCGGTAAAGTCACGTAGAATGAGAATAAAATAATAAAATAAAAATAAGACAATAAAATTCTCACGACGTTTCGGCCGCAACACAAGCGGCCTTCTTCAGGTGAAAGAACAGAACTGTCGGGACGACAGTGCTTCAATGAGTGCTGCTGAGATTCGTGGCGTCTTTTAAGCTCGGTGATAGGTGTGAATGACCTAGAAAGCAGGAGAATTTAGCATTTAAATAGCTAGGGATTAGCTTGTGACAAAAAATAGCTGTGTTAAAGTCAAAGTTTACATATCAACAGAGGCATTTAGTATATGGACGCTAAAGGGCCTTCAACTACCCAACTATCATACATTAAACCAATGTGAGAAAAAAACTAAGTCTATATTACATCAGTATAATAATTGTACTTGAAATGTTCTTCAATAAGCTGAGCTATTAATCACAAAGCAACTGGGTATAAACTACACTATATAAACAGGTCCCTGCAGGGTGGGCTGGTAGGAACATTGGAATTTTGTCTATTGCAGGCTGGTACACTCAGTTTACAACTTCGTTCCTTCCAGTATTAATACCATATAGTAAAACCCAAATATAAACTACCTCAATGTTATCAATAAACTCTATATACTCTCCAATCAGCTGAGCCACCAACGATAAGTCGTGATATATCACAATGCCATATTGCGAAAAATGGCGGTTTTTCTTCCCATCAACGACCAGCACCACGGACAACGAACGAGCTTCGTTCAGACGGACGACTCAATCCATGCTCGGGAACGGAAGAGGGAGAGAGACAGCCATAATGCGTTGTTATACTCCATGTTATAACCCATACCATTAACCGTGGTGTGAGAGGTATTAAGAGGCAATATCAGCGAAAGAGCTGCGGTCTGACGGTAACCGTAAAATACAATTAATTAAGAACCATTGGAAAGATGTTTTAAACCATTTCGGAACTTCATTAAATTTATTGGCTGGTTGGGGAGGCCATATTAAGTTTGCGAGGTCTGAAACTCCAGGCCAAACATAAACTTCCGTTATCTCCGAAAAAGTAAGATGGATTGATGACCAAGCTGTGGAGGTCTGCCTAAATTTATAAGATGTCCATTGTTTCACGAGAGATAGCATGAATTGGATAAGAAATACACTATTAATTCTTATACACTGGTCCATTCATACAATTAGTATATTAGTGGGCTACATTAGAGAAGATAAAGGGAGGAGAGGAGAAGAGGAGGGCCGGGGTGCCCGGAGCCCAGAGAGTGCCCAGAGGGGCCAGAGAGCCAGGGGCAACCCTGATGTTTATGTTGGCTGGATAGCATGTGCTCCCGTGCATGTGAGGTTGCTCTCAACAGAAGTCGTTCCTTGCACGAGATTGGCTGAAACGCTGAGTAACCACTCAGAGGTATAGTGGTTAAGCAGTGGAGACGGTATAGTGGAAAAACAGTGGATATTTCTGAAGCAAAGTTTAAGATTTGCAGTTGTCAAATTATATTGAGCCGATCCATATGGCAAGTGAAAGAAAAAGACTTGAAGTGTGTTGCTAAAAAACATCTTGGAGGAAAGAGAGGATACATGTGTGCCTATTGGAGAAGGAAAGGCATTGCTAAAAACTGTGCTGCAAGGTCACGTGCCATGAATCACATGAGTTTAAAAAACGTGACTGTAAACCAACAAGCTTGTGAATAATATTCATGGTGAAGACACCTCTATACGTTGGATGCTGGACTTTGTCTTTTCATAAATGTCATATTGTGCACTGGGTTATGCCTTATTAACCTAAATTCTGAATTTAGCTATTCATGTATTTCTATTACAGTATCACATATTCTTTGGACCAAGTGTCAATTGCCTATTTGATGACTGGTACTCTGATGATTTTTTGCAAATAAGGGACTTGTTTTATTTAAAATGTGTCTGTGTGTGTAGTTGAACAGTGTAACAAATCCATGCGTTACGTGTGTAGTGTTGCAGCGCCGACCTGGGCAAGGCCTATGATACAATCAGTAGGCCAGGGCTCTGGATTGTTATTCGAGTTTTCAGAGTTCCTTACCCTCTGCTCACAATGATTAAGGACCTTCACGATGGTCGGCAGGCCCGGATAAAGTTGCGTGCCCGGGAGTCAGAGCAATTTCCTGTTTACAGTGGGGTGTGACAGGGATCTACAGTGAGGGGAAAAAGTATTTGACCCCCTGCTGATTTGTACGTTTGCCCACTGACAAATAAATCATCAGTGTATAATTTTAATGGTACGTTTATTTGAACAGTGAGAGACAGAATAACAACAACAAAATCCAGAAAAACGCATGTCAAAAATGTTATAAATTGATTTGCATTTTAATGAGGGAAGTAAGTATTCGACCCCCTCTCAATAAGAAAGATTTCTGGCTCCCAGATGTATTTTATACAGGTAATGAGCTGAGATTTTGAGCACACTCTTAAAGGGAGTGCTCTTAATCTCAGCTTGTTACCTGTATAAAAAACACCTGTCCACAAAAGCAATCAATCAATCAGATTCCAAACTCTCCACCATGGCCAAGACCAAAGAGCTATCCAAGGATGTCAGGGACAAGATTGTAGACCTACACAAGGCTGGAATGGGCTACAAGACCATTGCCAAGCAGCTTGGTGCGAAGGTGACAACAGTTAGTGTGATTATTCGCAAATGGAAGAAACACAAAAGAACTGTCAATCTCCCTCGGCCTGGGGCTCCATGCAAGATCTCACCTCGTGGAGTTGCAATGATCATGAGAACGGTGAGGAATCAGCCCAGAACTACACGGGAAGACCTTGTCAATGATCTCAAGGCAGCTGGGACCATAGTCACCAAGAAAACAATTGGTAACACACTACGCCGTGAAGGACTGAAATCCTGCAGCGCCCGCAAGGTCCCCCTGCTCAAGAAAGCTCATATACATGCCCGCCTGAAGTTTGCCAATGAACATCTGAATGATTCAGAGGACAACTGGGTGAAAATGTTGTGGTCAGATGAGACCAAAATGGAGCTCTTTGGCATCAACTCAACTCACCGTGTTTGGAGGAGGAGGAATGCTGCCTATGACCCCAAGAACACCATCCCCACCGTCAAACATGGAGGTGGAAACATTATGCTTTGGGGGTGTTTTTCTGCCAAGGGGACAGGACAACTTCACCGCATCAAAAGGACGATGGACGGGGCCATGTACCATCAAATCTTGGGTGAGAACCTCCTTCCCTCAGCCAGGGCATTGAAAATGGGTCGTGGATGGGTATTCCAGCATGACAATGACCCAAAACACACGGCCAAGGCAACAAGGGAGTGGCTCAAGAAGAAGCACATTAAGGTCCTGGAGTGGCCTAGCCAGTCTCCAGACCTTAATCCCATAGAAAATCTGTGGAGGGAGCTGAAGGTTCGAGTTGCCAAACGTCAGCCTCGAAACCTTAATGACTTGGAGAAGATCTGCAAAGAGGAGTGGGACAAAATCCCTCCTGAGATGTGTGCAAACCTGGTGGTCCAACTACAAGAAACGTCTGACCTCTGTGATTGCCAACAAGGCTTTTGCCACCAAGTACTAAGTCATGTTTTGCAGAGGGATCAAATACTTATTTCCCTGATTAAAATGCAACTCAATTTATAACATTTTTGACATGCGTTTTTCTGGATTTTGTTGTTATTCTGTCTCTCACTGTTCAAATAAACCTACCATTAAAATTATAGACTGATTATTTCTTCGTCAGTGGGCAAACGTACAAAATCAGCAGGGGATCAAATTCTTTTTTCCCTCACTGTATGTGAGGAGTCTGTGGGTCGCAACATCACGTACGGCTGGAAGTAGGACATTCCAGACTAAGAGGGTTCATGATGGCAATGTCAACGACACTGAACCAGCCAGCACAACTCACTGCCAATAACACATATCCACATAATTCACTCTTAAGCAATTGTTTAATCAATTAATTGAATCACTACAATTAAAACCAAAGAATCTCCCAGAACAAACACTTCGCACTCTCCTCCGTCAGCCACCTGCATCGACAATTGAAACGCATCAGTCCAGCAGTGGATAAAGCCTGGCGTGGGAGGTATGGGGGGGGGGGGGCGGCTTACACTTGCGGTGGACAGCAGGGGGGTGGCTGGATGCAGTAGCCATCGCAGAACAAGCGGTAGAACTTGTCATCGACTGCCATGCGCCAGGGTAATTGGCCTCTCCTACACCCACACACATCACACTGAGCGGCACACACGTCACACCGAGGAGCACGCACATCACACATCCAGCGGCACGCACGTCACACACCGAGGAGCACGCACGTCACACACCGAGCAGGTTGCACAGGTCTCCTTTATCAAGACAAACGTGGAGCAGATTACAACTACAACTCTTCTATGCCTGTCACAATGCCCCCCTCTCCCCCCCCCCCAGTTTATGGGGGGCCGCGGGCCTCACTCCCCCCTTCGCGTCAGGCCCCCCTAATAAATGGTCCGGTTGCATTGTGAATGCACCACTCGAATGACGTGCAGTACCGTGGCGCACTGTAACGGGCTCGTGATTTACTCACTAAAATTCAATGTAAAAAATAAAAACGATCCCAAGACATTATTTAAAATAAAGTATGGCCATCGTGTGTCAGCATCACAGGCGAAAATTGGCATGTAAAAAAAAACTTCACTGCGAAACACTCAATTGGGATTGCTCGCAGCAAACAGCACCTGACCTGCGTGCAGGTTAGGTGCTGAATAACCGTGTGTCACACAGAGAACAGTTGCCACTGAGGGTGCCTTTTCAAATGCTTGAGATGAGATGTGATTATCGAGTGTAACTGTGCACACTTAAAACAAATTATAAGCGAACTATTAACGTTTCAGGTGGCAGGGTTGTGCAGCGGTGATCTTTGACCCTCGCAACAAGAAGGGCCTTGGTTAATTATCCGACTGGCACTTTGCGGAGTTTTCTACGTTCTCCCCTTTGTTCTGTATGGGTTATCCAGTTTGCTCACGTAGCTAGAAAACACACTATCACAATGTAACTGGGTATTGGCCAAGCATCCCAATGCTAAAGTTACCTGCAAATTACTTCACTGGGATGACACTCGGCAGCAGAGCCGGATGATGGCATTGCTGGGGCCCTATGCCATTGTCAAGCTTAAGAGGCCCCTTCTATGAATGCCTGTATATTTTTGTCAGCAGAATGAAAATAACTGCTTTGGAGAGTCTTTTTTTCTCACCGATCTTAATTTTTTTTAACAATTATGTTAAAAATCGAAACCTCGTGTCCATTTCTTGTTTCGTATTTAGAGCCCCCCCCCCTCTCTCTTAATGCGAGGCCCTAAGCTGTAAGTGTAGCCGGTGTGAGCTCGCCTGTGATGAATCACACGTATAATTGTGCACTCTTATTTTCTATGGGTGGCCAGGATAATTTATTATTACTTAAGTGAATGCAATGGTGATCAGGGGATTGGACCCAGAGCCCCACGTACACAGTAGAGTACAAGGGAACGCCCACAGTACAGATTTGAGCTGACCTCCGGATTGAGAAATTGAACTGTGTTGTGACGTGGAGGGTGTTTCTGAACGCTATTGTGACCGACCCGTCCCGATGCGAGGAGAGAGGACAGGGTGGATCGGCTGCATGAGCATACTCTCCGGCACTGCACAGCACAACATCGCCTCCCTACTGCAAAAAACTCGGCAGGACCCTCCTGAAAATAAAAGTCTTCGGAATCAGTGAGGCCTGTCCTTGGGGGGACAGGCGTAGTCTTGGTCGTCAGAAGCGAAGATTTGTTTCTCCATATTAAGTTGTATCCCCGGGTTACCATAAGGGCTGGGCGCTGCAAGCTTAGCTTCTGAGATCTGATGAGACTGGTAGCCGTTTTTTAAAAGGTAATTTCGGCATCTGGAGCCCAAGCATGCAACAACTTTATGCAACTTTTTGGTTCTTTCGGTAAAGTCACGTATAATGGAAATAAAATAATAAAAATAAAACGTAATAAAAAATAATTCTCACGACGTTTCGGCCACAACACAAGTAGCCTTCTTCAGGTGAAGGAACAGAACTGTCGGGACGACAGCGCTTCAATAACTGCTGCTAAAATTCGCAGCGTCTTTTAAGCTCGGTGGGAGAGGTAACGTGCCTTGACAAAGGAGTTTACACATCAAACAGGAGAATTTAGCATTGAAATAGCTGTGTTAAAGTGTTGGATCAGCATGGTGTTAAAGTCAGAAATTATCATGTAACTGGGATATTAGCATGATGTTAATGTGAGGGATTAGCATGCGACTGGTCACGGAAATAGCTATGTTAAAGTCAAAGTTTACATATCAGCAGAGGCATTTAGTATATGGACGCTAAAGGACTGCAACTACCCAACTATTATACAATAAAACCGATGTGAAAAAAACTAAGTATAAACTACATCAATACAATAAATGTACTCAATATATTCTTCAATAAGTAGAGCTATGAACATAAAGTAACTGGGTATACACTACACTATATAATGAATACCATATAGTAAACGAATTAATAAAACTAAAATATAAACTACATCAATGTTTCATCTTCTTTGGTTCTTTCGGTAAAGTCACGTAGAATGAGAATAAAATAATAAATTGATAAAATAAAATAACACAATAATATTCTCACGACGTTTCGGCCACAACACAAGCGGCCTTCATCAGGTGAAGGGAGCGAGACTGTCTGGTAGGACAGCGCTGGAGTGAGAGAGCCACGTTCATATCACGGCTTTTAAGCTGTGTGAGAGGAACAAAGAGCCTTGACGAAGGAATTAGCATAAAATTTAGCATTGAAAAGGCTGAATGATTAGCTTGTGACTGGTCACAGAAATAGCTATGTTAAAAGTTAAAGCATACACATCCGCAGAGGCACCCATTGTTAAAAGGAATTAGCATAGAATTTAGCATTGAAATAGCTAAATTAAGGCATTCGCTTGTAACTGCTACAGAAATAGTTACGTTGAAGTCAGAGCATACACATTCACCGAGGCACTTAGTACAAATCAAAACAGGAGAATTTAGCATTGAAATAACTAGGCGAGTTTAGCATTGAAATAACTGGGTGATTTGCTGGTGACTGGTCACAGAAATGACTACACATCTGAGCTATTCACAGTACTATATAGTGAACCAATAAAAACTAAAATATAAATTACCTTCATGTTATCAATAAACTCTATATTCTCCAATCAGCTAAGCTACCAACCATAAGTCGTTATATATCACAATGCTATATGGCGAAAAAATGGGTGGATTCTTACCCTCAAATTTCCGTACCACGGATAGCTACGGGCCCCGTTCAGACGGACGAGTTCGTCCATGGTCGGAACAGAGGAGGGGGAGAGAGACAGCTGCGAAGCCCTAGTATACTCCATGTTGTAAACCATACCATTAACCGTGGTGTGAGAGGTATTAAGAGGCAATGCTGGCGAAAGAGCTGCGGTCTGAAGGTCATCGTAAAATTACAATTAATTAAGAACAGAAATGATTTAACACATCTTTCCAGTGGTTACTAAGCCTGAATCCATCTTCTCGGTTGAAATTGTCTCTGTGCTTGTATATGTGAATGGCCTCATGAACGAATCTCTCATGGTAGCCAGTTGGTTTGCAAAGAACCTCCGTCTTGGAGAAGTCAATGTCATGTGAGCCCACTGAATTGTAACAGTGATCTGCCACGGCCGAGGAGTTCGTCTTACCGTGTTTCAAGTCTGCTTTATGTTCGCGGATGCGGTCCGAGATATGTCTTTTGGTTTCTCCAATGTAGCTACTACCACAGAGGCACTTTAGTTTGTAAACGCCCGGGTACTGTATGTCTGGAAGAGCATCTTTTACAGATGGAACTAAATCACGGATTTTGTGTACTGTGTTGAATCGGACCTGGATCTTGTGTTTATTCAGGATTTTGGAGATCTTTTTAGTGACCCCTGCAATGTAGGGTAAGGTGATGGTTTTGAGTGGCTCCACAAGAGGATCCTTCTTCATGACTGGAGTGATGGCTTTGCGGATTGTGTAGTCGGAGTAGCCATTAGCCCTGAGAGCCTGGTGTACGTGCTTGAGTTCACTGGTAATGTGTTCCTGGTCAGAAATGCATTGGGCTCTATGGTATAGAGTCTTGATGAGGCAGTTCTTCTGGGATGGATGGTGGTGGGAATCCGGTTTCAAGTAAGCATCTGTATGGGTAGCTTTCCTGTAGACAGAGTGGCTCATTGAACCATCATGTCTCCTTTTAATTAAGACATCCAGAAAGGGTAGTTTGCCATCTTTTTCGACCTCCATGGTAAATCTGATGGCTGGGTGTATGGAATTGATGTGGTCGCGGAATTGGTCTAGAGCAGGCTGGCCATGTGGCCAGATGACAAGGTGTCATCAACGTACCTCTTCCATAAGGTCGGGCGTAGAGTGGCAGTCTGGATGGCGTCAGTTTCAAATTTTTCCATGAATACGTTGGCTACAACCGGAGATAGGGGGGAGCCCATTGGGGTGCCCTCAGTTTGTTTGTAGAAAGTTCCATTCCAGGTGAAGTATGTGTTGGTTAAGCAATGTCTCACCAGGGGGGGTACATCAGTATGCAGTCCTTGATGAACCAGGTCTTCAATGATAGCGATGGTGTCAGGTACCGGGACTTTGGTGAACAAGGACACCACATCAAAACTGACAAGCAGGTCGTTTGGGGACAGGGAAATGTCTTTGATTGTCGATACCAGGTGAGTAGAATTTAGTACCGCAGAGGTGGTTTTTCCAGTGAAAGGTCGCAGTATATCAGCCAGAAAACGTGCCAGTTTGTAGGTGGGGGAGCTGATAGTAGAGACGATGGGACGAAGGGGTGTATCTTCTTTGTGTATCTTTGGAAGGCCATATAATCTTGGTGGTCTGGCAGCAGAGGGTTTCAACAAGAACTGTTTGTTCTCATCAATTAATGCTGTTGAATCAGAGATAATTTTGTTCGTTTTGGTGACCAGGCTGTTGGTGGGATCTCTTTTTATTTTTGTATAGCTGCCATCGTTGAGTAGTTCTTGAATTTTGTTGTTATATTCTGTTTTGTCCATGATGACAGTGGCATTGCCTTTGTCGGCTGAGAGAACGACAATATCATCCCTCTTTTTTAATTGAGATAATTCAAAACGTTCGTCTTTGCTGATGTTGCTAGGTGGCAACTTAGCGCTTTTGAGGGTTGCAGCGATTTCAGATCTTGCTACGTCTGCAGAGATGTGACTCAAGCCCTTGAGTGCAACGTCGACATGGGCAATGATATCATTAACCGGTAAGTGTCTCGGTGTGACAGCAAAGTTTAGACCTTTAGCTAAAACGGATTTCAGACCATCAGAAATGGAACTGTTACTGCAATTAATTACGACTTTGTTGACGTCTATCTTTTCGGTGTGTGGATCCGATTTTTTGCTGGAGAGGTGATTGAATTTGGAAATCAAATTGTCCCTACATTTGTTCGACATAGTGGCAGCCGAAGAGGTAGTCATATTGTCTACATGTTCCCAATCCGATGTAGACATTGTTGCTGTCAATTTTAAGTGTGATTTGTAGAGTGTCTTGTCTAACTGATCGAGTTCGGTGCGTGTAAGTCTGATTTTTTCCGAGATAAGAGCGAAGCTAGTTCTAGCTAGAATTCGTTTTGCATTGAGAGAAGTTGCAACAGCAGAGGTTAGTGTAAATGCGGTTGGTATTACCTTAGAGTCGCGGCATCTCTTCAGAAAGGTGAGAGACTCGATTAGTTGAGCCTTCTTATCCCGAAGTCTGTTGAATGATCTTAAGGATGTGTGGAATCCCTCCCCATAGAGGCGGTTAAATTTCGATTTAAAGCTTTCGTGACTGCAATGATTCATCTTCTTTGGTTCTTTCGGTAAAGTCACGTAGAATGAGAATAAAATAATAAATTGATAAAATAAAATAACACAATAATATTCTCACGACGTTTCGGCCACAACACAAGCGGCCTTCATCAGGTGAAGGGAGCGAGACTGTCTGGTAGGACAGCGCTGGAGTGAGAGAGCCACGTTCATATCACGGCTTTTAAGCTGTGTGAGAGGAACAAAGAGCCTTGACGAAGGAATTAGCATAAAATTTAGCATTGAAAAGGCTGAATGATTAGCTTGTGACTGGTCACAGAAATAGCTATGTTAAAAGTTAAAGCATACACATCCGCAGAGGCACCCATTGTTAAAAGGAATTAGCATAGAATTTAGCATTGAAATAGCTAAATTAAGGCATTCGCTTGTAACTGCTACAGAAATAGTTACGTTGAAGTCAGAGCATACACATTCACCGAGGCACTTAGTACAAATCAAAACAAGAGAATTTAGCATTGAAATAACTAGGCGAGTTTAGCATTGAAATAACTGGGTGATTTGCTGGTGACTGGTCACAGAAATGACTACACATCTGAGCTATTCACAGTACTATATAGTGAACCAATAAAAACTAAAATATAAATTACCTTCATGTTATCAATAAACTCTATATTCTCCAATCAGCTAAGCTACCAACCATAAGTCGTTATATATCACAATGCTATATGGCGAAAAAATGGGTGGATTCTTACCCTCAAATTTCCGTACCACGGATAGCTACGGGCCCCGTTCAGACGGACGAGTTCGTCCATGGTCGGAACAGAGGAGGGGGAGAGAGACAGCTGCGAAGCCCTAGTATACTCCATGTTGTAAACCATACCATTAACCGTGGTGTGAGAGGTATTAAGAGGCAATGCTGGCGAAAGAGCTGCGGTCTGAAGGTCATCGTAAAATTACAATTAATTAAGAACAGAAATGATTTAACACATCTTTCCAGTGGTTACTAAGCCTGAATCCATCTTCTCGGTTGAAATTGTCTCTGTGCTTGTATATGTGAATGGCCTCATGAACGAATCTCTCATGGTAGCCAGTTGGTTTGCAAAGAACCTCCGTCTTGGAGAAGTCAATGTCATGTGAGCCCACTGAATTGTAACAGTGATCTGCCACGGCCGAGGAGTTCGTCTTACCGTGTTTCAAGTCTGCTTTATGTTCGCGGATGCGGTCCGAGATATGTCTTTTGGTTTCTCCAATGTAGCTACTACCACAGAGGCACTTTAGTTTGTAAACGCCCGGGTACTGTATGTCTGGAAGAGCATCTTTTACAGATGGAACTAAATCACGGATTTTGTGTACTGTGTTGAATCGGACCTGGATCTTGTGTTTATTCAGGATTTTGGAGATCTTTTTAGTGACCCCTGCAATGTAGGGTAAGGTGATGGTTTTGAGTGGCTCCACAAGAGGATCCTTCTTCATGACTGGAGTGATGGCTTTGCGGATTGTGTAGTCGGAGTAGCCATTAGCCCTGAGAGCCTGGTGTACGTGCTTGAGTTCACTGGTAATGTGTTCCTGGTCAGAAATGCATTGGGCTCTATGGTATAGAGTCTTGATGAGGCAGTTCTTCTGGGATGGATGGTGGTGGGAATCCGGTTTCAAGTAAGCATCTGTATGGGTAGCTTTCCTGTAGACAGAGTGGCTCATTGAACCATCATCTCTTGTGGAGCCACTCAAAACCATCACCTTACCCTACATTGCAGGGGTCACTAAAAAGATCTCCAAAATCCTGAATAAACACAAGATCCAGGTCCGATTCAACACAGTACACAAAATCCGTGATTTAGTTCCATCTGTAAAAGATGCTCTTCCAGACATACAGTACCCGGGCGTTTACAAACTAAAGTGCCTCTGTGGTAGTAGCTACATTGGAGAAACCAAAAGACATATCTCGGACCGCATCCGCGAACATAAAGCAGACTTGAAACACGGTAAGACGAACTCCTCGGCCGTGGCAGATCACTGTTACAATTCAGTGGGCTCACATGACATTGACTTCTCCAAGACGGAGGTTCTTTGCAAACCAACTGGCTACCATGAGAGATTCGTTCATGAGGCCATTCACATATACAAGCACAGAGACAATTTCAACCGAGAAGATGGATTCAGGCTTAGTAACCACTGGAAAGATGTGTTAAATCATTTCTGTTCTTAATTAATTGTAATTTTACGATGACCTTCAGACCGCAGCTCTTTCGCCAGCATTGCCTCTTAATACCTCTCACACCACGGTTAATGGTATGGTTTACAACATGGAGTATACTAGGGCTTCGCAGCTGTCTCTCTCCCCCTCCTCTGTTCCGACCATGGACGAACTCGTCCGTCTGAACGGGGCCCGTAGCTATCCGTGGTACGGAAATTTGAGGGTAAGAATCCACCCATTTTTTCGCCATATAGCATTGTGATATATAACGACTTATGGTTGGTAGCTTAGCTGATTGGAGAATATAGAGTTTATTGATAACATGAAGGTAATTTATATTTTAGTTTTTATTGGTTCACTATATAGTACTGTGAATAGCTCAGATGTGTAGTCATTTCTGTGACCAGTCACCAGCAAATCACCCAGTTATTTCAATGCTAAACTCGCCTAGTTATTTCAATGCTAAATTCTCCTGTTTTGATTTGTACTAAGTGCCTCGGTGAATGTGTATGCTCTGACTTCAACGTAACTATTTCTGTAGCAGTTACAAGCGAATGCCTTAATTTAGCTATTTCAATGCTAAATTCTATGCTAATTCCTTTTAACAATGGGTGCCTCTGCGGATGTGTATGCTTTAACTTTTAACATAGCTATTTCTGTGACCAGTCACAAGCTAATCATTCAGCCTTTTCAATGCTAAATTTTATGCTAATTCCTTCGTCAAGGCTCTTTGTTCCTCTCACACAGCTTAAAAGCCGTGATATGAACGTGGCTCTCTCACTCCAGCGCTGTCCTACCAGACAGTCTCGCTCCCTTCACCTGATGAAGGCCGCTTGTGTTGTGGCCGAAACGTCGTGAGAATATAATTGTGTTATTTTATTTTATCAATTTATTATTTTATTCTCATTCTACGTGACTTTACCGAAAGAACCAAAGAAGATTAATCATTGCAGTCACGAAAGCTTTAAATCGAAATTTACATCAATGTTATCAATAAACTCTACACTCTCCAATCAGCTGAGCTACTAACAATAAGTCATTATACATTACAATGCCATATGGCGAAAAAATGGGTGGCGGTTTTTTCCTTCTTTCCAACGTTAGCACCACGGAGAGCGACGAGCCTCGTTCAGACGGACGAGTCCATCCATGCTCGGAACGGAGGAGGGGGGAGAAACAGCCACGATGCACTGCTCTGTCCTGTGTGCGTTACCACCATGCCATAAACTAGATTACTATACATTGTAATGTTATACCTTCCAATCTAAACTACATTGTATAATATCGTATACACAGCACAATGTAAGCTCGAACATTATGCAGTATATTGATATGTCTCCAACTAAACTTTTTCCTACATTACACGACTATACACCGTAATATACACTATCATAGACAAACCCACCCTTGAATTATACAATGCGTTACTTTACACTACCCTATACTTTAGACTGTAAAATGTTAGACTTGTAATATTACGCTATGTATTATTCTACCAACCCTACTGTATACCACACTGCTGTAAATTCACTATACAATTACGATACTACATATTGCCTTATGAATTATGTTAAACATTACAATGTTATACTATTTATTATTATATAACATGCTATAAACCATACCATGGACCGTCGTATGAAAGGTATTAAGAGGCAGTGCCAGCGAATGGACTGCGGTCTGAAAGTCACCATAAAATACAATCAATTAAGAACCAAAATGGTTTATAACGTCTTTCCAAAGGTAACTAGGCCAGAATCCATCTCCTCGGTTGAAATTGTCTCTGTGTTTGTATATGTAGATGGCCTCATGAACGAATCTCTCATGGTAGCCGGATGGCTTGAGAGAACCTCCGTCTTGGAGAAGTCAATGTCATGTGAGCCCACTGAATTATAACAGTGATCTGCCACGGCTGAGGTGTTCGTCCTACCGTGTTTCAAGTCTGCTTTATGTTCACGGATGCGGTCCGAGATATGTCGTTTGTTTTCTCCAATGTAACTGCTACCACAGAGGCAACTTAGTTTGTAGACGCCCGGGTACTGTATGTCTGGAACCACATCTTTTACAGACGGAACCAGATCACGGATTTTATGTACTGTGTTGAATTGGACCTGGATCTTGTGTTTATTCAGGATTTTGGAGATATTTTTTGTGACCCCCGCAATGTAGGGTAAGGTGATGGTTTTGAATGGCTCCTCAAGAGGATTCTTCTTCATGGCTGGGGTGATGGCTTTGCGGATTGTGTAGTCGGAGTAACCATTAGCCTTGAGAGCTTGGTGTACGTGCTTGAGTTCACTGACAATGTGTTCCTGGTCGGAAATGCATTGGGCACTATGGTATAGAGTCTTGATGAGGGAGTTCTTCTGGGATGGATGGTGGTGGGAATCCGGTTTTAAGAAAGCATCTGTATGGGTAGCTTTCCTGTAGACAGAGTGGCTCATTGAACCATCAGGTCTCCTTTTAATTAGGACATACAAAAAGGGTAGCTTGCCATCTTTTTCGACTTCCATGGTAAATCTGATGGCTGGGTGTATGGAATTGATGTGGTCGAGGAATTGGTCTAGAGCAGGCCGGCCATGTGGCCAGATGATAAAAGTGTCATCCACGTACCTCTTCCATAACGTCGGGCGTAGAGTGGCAGTCTGGATGGCATCAGTTTCAAATTTCTCCATGAAAACGTTGGCCCCCGTGGTGCCTCACCACAAACGTGGGGCCCGGTCAGCCGCGTCGACTGTCATGATCGCGTACAGGTGGTGAAACTGCCACACATGAACCATGATACCTTGCTGATCTCGTGTCAAGGAGAATAAACCAGCAGCCCGTCGTTAGCAATGGGAATGATCGGTAAGGGAACACATTGGGCTCTACAGAGGCACTCCACTATTATAAACCACTACTACATAGTAAACATTGGGCTCTATGGAGGCCTGTCGTTAAGGGATTACTCGTTAACATGGGGTGGTCGGTAAGAGGGGTTCTATTGTATATAACAAGTTTAAATATTTAATAAGTTAATAGAGAGTACTCAACTGAGATGGCAGAGGAGTTTGCTAAACTCACAATACAAAGGCCACTGTCCCAGCCTCTGTGGTTGGACCATCTCTAGCTCCACCCACCTACCTTGATGCACCTATCTCAGGCCTTTATAAGACCTTGTCTCAGCAACTTTCTCTCTCACCTGACCTGAAGACGATTGCTTGTGTTGCGATCGAAACGTCGTGATATTTTTATTATTTTTTATCTACGTGGCTTTACCAAAGGACCCATTAGATATAATCATAAACAGGTTACGTCCTCTACATGGACCCCCCCCCCCTCATTATTAATCATGAGCAGGTGACGTCCTCCAAATGGACACCCCCCTCCATTGATAATAATTAGCGGGTAACATCACTCCACATTGGGGGGGGGGGGGGGGGGGGCGAGGTGCCTCCTCTCCCCTCCTAAGCGTCAACTTATAAACTCACTACAAAGGCAGAACCCTCACGTAACGCGATCTCCATAACGCTATTGAGACATCTAAGTAAAAAGAACGTCATGATGAACAAGGGATTATAACATTTAAATGAAATAGGTCTGTCACCGCGGCCTTACAAATTGCACACAAATGGATGCAATGAATATCACTTCGCGGTCTGCTTTGCGCTTGCAAGTTTCAGATTTACTGCAATACACCCATGCTTGGACGGGCAAAAGGCTAGTAAACAAATAAAATCCTCGCCCGCTCCCCACCACGATATCACACAATGATATAGTACTTCCTTGTACAGTATACCCAATAAAGACCAAATCTAATCCCCATGATAGGTAAATTGATATACAGAGCTTGCCGGCGATAGATCTAAACCACGAACTATGAACTCGTGATATTCAAGGGTCTCCCGTATTTGGAGTTTGCATGTTCTCCCCATGGTCACGTTGAGATGACTGCTATGAATTTTCACATAAGCCACCTCGTTGAGCAATCATATGTGGCCAGGCTGCTTCTGGAAAAGAGCTATATATCTCAGTGGGCCTTACCTCGTCAAATAAAAATAGGTTGCTTACAGGAGTTGAATGGATTGCCACATCACAGGGATGTGAGAAATCGCAGCATGGAGAGGGCTTCATCCAGCAGTGGATTGAGTGTTCTTGTTGAAACGTGTGTATTTAATATTTATCTGATGTTCTTTTAGTCTCGTGCTGATCATTCGTCCTGTTTGCCCAACATAACATTTGCCACAAGTGCAGTTAATCCTGTACAAACCTTCTGTTGATAGCTTAGGTAATACATATTTTATACCAGAAGTCGAGTTCAAGAAACATAAGTAAGTTTTTATTTCAACTGAAATGTATATATACATATATAAATATACATGTCCATACAACCACGTCTCAATGTCTATGTCTGGGAGAACACGCTAGTTTCTCCCTCTGTGGAGTCTCCACCACTTTTCTTTCTTCTTGTTTCCCAGCTCCTCGTCTTGGTGCTCCTTCCCTCTGTCTCCTCCTCGTTCATTCACCTCTTCATCTTTCTCCAGCTGCCGTGTGCAGCACATGAAGCTCCAAATTGCCCAACGCCAGAAACTGTTCTTTCTCTCTCCCTTAGAAGATGGGATGTGCTTAATCTCTTTCTTCTCTTCCTGAACACTCTCTGCCCTCCAAGGTTGCTCACATCTTCCTTCCTCATTCACCACTTCCTGCTTTGTATCGTCTTCAATCGTGTCGACCTCCTTCAGCTCTACCTCATTTGCCTCTAACTCAATAGCTCCTACTTCTTTTGCGTTTACCTCTATTGCCTCTACATCATTCGCCTCTACCGAAATCGCCTCACTCTCCTCCACCTCAATATCCCCTACCTCCACTTCTACCTCAATCACCTCTACGTCATTCGCCTCTAACTCATTCGGCTCTAACTCCATAACCACCTCCTGCTTGGCCTCTCCCTCAATCTCCTCTACCTCTTTTGCCACTTCCTGGATGGCATCTACTTCATATGCCTCAACCTCATTTGCCCCTTCCTGCTTTATCTCCTCCACCACGTTCTCAACTTTTTTTGCCATTTCCTGTTTGGCCTTTAGCTCATTCGTGTCTACCTCATTGATCAAGACCTGCATGGCCTTTTCTTCGATCGTGTCGACCTGAATTGCGTCGACCTGTTTCACCAATTCCTGCTTTGTATCTCTCTCAATCCCTTCTACGATATTGGCCACAACCTCTTTCACCACTTCCTGCTTGGCCACTGCATCTACCTCAATCACCGCTACCTCTACCTCACTCGCCACTTCCTTCTTGGGCTCTACATCATTCCCCTCTCCCTCAATCTCGTTTTCCTTCATCTCTTCTACTTCCCGAAATTTCATGTCAGTCCTTCGTAGCTTCCTATTCCTACGTTTCCTCTGAACACCATCCTCTCCTTCTTTCTTTGTCTCCACAACATTATCAACTTTCTTAGCCACTTCCTGTTTGGCTATTCCCTCATTCCCATCTACCTCACTTGCCTCTACCTCTTTCCCTAAGTCCTCCTTGGCATCTCTCTCAATCCCTTCTACGACATAGGCCACTACCTCTTTCACAAAATCCTGTGTGGCCACTGCATCTACCTCAATCACCGCTACCTCTACCTCATTTGCCTCTACCTCACTCGCCACTTCCTTCTTGGGTTCTCCATCATTCCCCTCTCTCTCAATCTCGTTTTCCTTCATCTCTTCTACTTCCCGAACTTTCATCTCAATCCTTCGTAGCTTCCTATTCCTACGTTTCCTCTGAACACCATCCTCTCCCTTTTTCTTTGTCTCCACAACATTATCAACTTTCTTAGCCACTTCCTGTTCGGTTATTCCCTCATTCCCATCTACCTCACTTGCCTCTACCTCTTTCCCTAAGTCCTCCTTGGCATCTCTCTCAATCCCTTCTACGACATTGGCCACTACCTCTTTCACAAATTCCTGTGTGGCTACTGCATCTACTTCAATCACCGCTACCTCTACCTCATTCGCCTCTACCTCACTCGCCACTTCCTTCTTGAGCTCTACATCATTCCCCTCTCCCTCAATCTCGTTTTCCTTCATCTCTTCTACTTCCCGAACTTTCATCTCAGTACTTCGTAGCTTCCTATTCCTACGCTTCCTCTGAACACCATCCTCTCCCTCTTTCTTTGTCTCCACAACATTATCAACTTTCTTAGCCACTTCCAGTTTGGCTATTCCCTCATTCCCATCTACCTCACTTGCCTCTACCTCTTTCCCTAAGTCCTCCTTGGCATCTCTCTCAATCCCTTCTATGACATTGTCCACTACCTCTTTCACAAATTCCTGTGTGGCCACTGCATCTACCTCAATCACCGCTACCTCTACCTCATTTGCCTCTACCTCAATCGCCACTTCCTTCTTGGGTTCTCCATCATTCCGCTCTCTCTCAATCTCGTTTTCCTTCATCTCTTCTACTTCCCGAACTTTCATCTCAATCTTTCGTAGCTTCCTATTCCTACGTTTCCTCTGAACACAATCCTCTCCCTCTTTCTTTGTCTCCACAATATTATCAACTTTCTCCGCTACTTCCTGTTTGGCCATTCCCTCATTCCGATCGACCTCATTTGGCTCTACCTCTTCTGCTAATACCTGTTTTACATCTCTCTCAATACCCTCTATGACATTGCCTGCTATATCTTTCACCACTTCCTGCTTGGCCACTGCTTCTACCTCAATCACCGCTACCTCTGCCTCATTCGCTAATTCCCGCTTGCCATCTCCTTCTAACACCTCTACCTTATTCAACTCTACCTCATTCATCACATCCTCCAAAGCCACTGCCTCAATCATCTCTACCTCAATCGTCCCAACCTCCACCACTTCCTGCATGGGCTCTCCCTCACTCCCCTCTCTCTCAGCCACCTCTTCTTTCACTGTCTCAAGAACTTTCTTCTTGTTCTTGTGTTTCTTCCTATTCCTACGTTTCCTCTGAACACCATCCTCTCCCTCTTTCTTTGTCTCCACAACATTATCAACTTTCTTAGCCACTTCCTGTTTGGCTATTCCCTCATTCCCATTTACCTCACTTGCCTCTACCTCTTTCCCTAAGTTCTCCTTGGCATCTCTCTCAATCCTTTCTACGACATTGGCCACTACCTCTTTCACAAATTCCTGTGTGGCCACTGCATCTACCTCAATCACCGCTACCTCTACCTCACTCGCCACTTCCTTCTTGGGCTCTCCATCATTCCCCTCTCCCTCAATCTCGTTTTCCTTCATGTCTTCTACTTCCCGCACTTTCATCTCAGTCCTTCGTAGCTTCCTATTCCTACGTTTCCTCTGAACACCATCCTCTCCCTCTTTCTTTGTCTCCACAACATTCTCAACTTTCTCCGCCACTTCCTGTTTGGCCATTCCCTCATTCCCATCGACCTCATTTGGCTCTACCTCTTCTGCTAATACCTGTTTTGCATCTCTCTCAATCCCCTCTATGACATTGGCCGCTATATCTTTCACCACTTCCTGCTTGGCCACTGCTTCTACCTCAATCACCGCTACCTCTGCCTCATTCGCTAATTCCCGCTTGCCATCTCCTTCTAACACCTCTACCTTATTCAACTCTACCTCATTCATCACATCCTCCAAAGCCACTGCCTCAATCATCTCTACCTCAATCGTCCCAACCTCCACCACTTCCTGCATGGGCTCTCCCTCACTCCCCTCTCTCTCAGCCAGCTCTTCTTTCACTGTCTCCTCCAGAATTTTCTTCTTGTTCTTATGTTTCTTCCTATTACTACGTTTCCTCTGAACACCATCCTCTCCCTTTTTCTTTGTCTCCACAACATTATCAACTTTCTTAGCCACTTCCTGTTTGGCTATTCCCTCATTCCCATCTACCTCACTTGCCTCTACCTCTTTCCCTAAGTCCTCCTTGGCATCTCTCTCAATCCCTTCTACGACACTGGCCACTATCTCTTTCACATATTCCTGTGTGACTACTGCATCTACCTCAATCACCGCTACCTCTACCTCATTTGCCTCTAGCTCACTCGCCACTTCGTTCTTGGGCTCTCCATCATTCCCCTCTCTCTCAATCTCGTTTACCTTCATCTCTTCTACTTCCCGAACTTTCATCTCAATCCTTCGTAGCTTCCTATTCCTACGTTTCCTCTTAACACAATCCTCTCCCTCTTTCTTTGTCTCCACAACATTCTCAACTTTCTCCGCCACTTCCTTTTTGGCCATTCCCTCATTCCCATCTACCTCACTTGCCTCTACCTCTTTCCCTAAGTCCTCCTTGGCATCTCTCTCAATCCCTTCTATGACATTGGCCACTACCTCTTTCACAAATTCCTGTTTGGCCACTGCATCTACTTCAATCACCGCTACCTCTACCTCATTTGCCTCTACCTCACTCGCCACTTCCTTCTTGGGTTCTCCATCATTCCCCTCTCTCTCAATCTCGTTTTCCTTCATCTCTTCTACTTCCCGAACTTTCATCTCAATCCTTCGTAGCTTCCTATTCCTACGTTTCCTCTGAACACAATCCTCTCCCTCTGTCTTTGTCTCCACAATATTCTCAACTTTCTCCGCCACTTCCTGTTTGGCCATTTCCTCATTCCGATCGACCTCATTTGGCTCTACCTCTTCTGCTAATACCTGTTTTGCATCTCTCTCAATCCCCTCTATGACATTGTCTGCTATATCTTTTACCACTTCCTGCTTGGTCACTGCTTCTACCTCAATCCCCGCTACCTCTGCCTCATTCGCTAATTCCCGCTTGCCATCTCCTTCTAATACCTCTACCTTATTCAACTCTACCTCATTCATCACATCCTCCAAAGCCACTGCCTCAATCATCTCTACCTCAATCGTCTCAACCTCCACTACTTCCTGCATGGGCTCTCCCTCACTCCCCTCTCTCTCAGCCACCTCTTCTTTCACTGTCTCCAGAACTTTCTTCTTGTTCTTGTGTTTCTTCCTATTCCTACGTTTCCTCTGAACACCATCCTCTCCCTCTTTCTTTGTCTCTACAACATTATCAACTTTCTTAGCCACTTCCTGTTTGGCTATTCCCTCATTCCCATTTACCTCACTTGCCTCTACCTCTTTCCCTAGGTTCTCCTTGGCATCTCTCTCAATCCCTTCTACGACATTGGCCACTACCTCTTTCACAAATTCCTGTGTGGCCACTGCATCTACCTCAATCACCGCTACCTCTACCTCACTCGCCACTTCCTTCTTGGGCTCTCCATCATTCCCCTCTCCCTCAATCTCGTTTACCTTCATCTCTTCTACTTCCTGAACTTTCATCTCAGTCCTTCGTAGCTTCCTATTCCTATGTTTCCTCTTAACACAATCCTCTCCTTCTTTCTTTGTCTCCACAACATTCTCAACTTTCTCCACCACTTCCTGTTTGACCATTCCCTCATTCCCATCGACCTCATTTGGCTCTACCTCTTCTGCTAATACCTTTTTTGCATCTCTCTCAATCCCCTCTATGACATTGGCCACTATATCTTTCACCACTTCCTGCTTGGCCACTGCTTCTACCTCAATCACCACTACTTCTGCCTCATTCGCTAATTCCCGCTTGCCATCTCCTTCTAACACCTCTACCTTATTCAACTCTACCTCATTCATCATATCCTCCAAAGCCACTGCCTCAATCATCTCTACCTCAATCGTCCCAACCTCCACCACTTCCTGCATGGGCTTTCCCTCACTCCCCTCTCTCTCAGCCACCTCTTCTTTCACTGTCTCCTCCAGAACTTTCTTCTTGTTCTTATGTTTCTTCCTATTCCCACGTTTTCTCTTCATACCATTTCTCTCCCCCACTTTCTCCATCTCTTCAATCTCGTTCTCAACCTTGTTGCTATTCTGATATGTCTGCTTCACATCCTCATTATTGGTGCTGACTCCTGCCTGCTGCTGCTCTTCTGGCTTTTGCTGCTGCTGCTGCTGGTGGTGGATGATGAAGCTCTTCAGCTCAGTGCTGTTCTGGAATTGCAGCAGCTCCCGCTGATATTTGGCCTGCTGCTGTGCACAATGATCCAGCAGGATCATCTCAAGCTCCAGAATCTGGCGCTTAGCTTCTAGTCTTGTGTCAACGAGGAACCTCTTTCGCTGCCCCTTCGAGCGACGGTCTGGGGAGTCACATGGGGAGGAGAGAGCAGCACCACAATTGATTCGTTAATGGGTATTCGAGTATTTCCTGTATGATAATAGGTTTTTCCCGTTTTTACTGGCAACAAAACAGGTGTTAAGATGTTAAAACACCAAACTGAAACCTTTTACAAGGAATCATGTCTGCATTCACCATGATGCTTGTGGTCAGAATGCAAACAAAAAACATACTCTGATAATATATGCATTGTCCTTGAAACTGATTGGTCCACACCAGGGACAGCTTTCTTTTGAGCCTCGTCTCAAACGGTGTTAGACCAGAGGACGCCAAAAGGCGTATTTCCTGTATGTTATTTTGGTAAAGAAACTTGGCACCATTGCCAGGAATCTAACTTAACTTGAGACCGATGTAACAATGATAACACTGTAGGGAGGTCTGGAGGTTGACTCATGTGCCGGAGACACCTCCTCCTCCAAATAACTTCATTAGGATTATGGGCTGGTTGGGGAGGCCATATTAAGTTTGCGAGGTCTGGAAACTCCAGGGCAAACATAGATAAACTTCCGTTATCTCAGAAAAAGTAAGATGGATTGATGAGCAAGCTGTGGAGGTCTGGCTAAATTTATAAGATGTCCATTGTTTCACAAGAGAGAACATGAATTGGATAAGAAATACACTATTAATTCTTATACACTGGTCCATTCATACAATTAGTATATTAGTGGGCTACGTTAGAGAAGATAAAGGGAGGAGAGGAGAAGAGGAGGGTGCCCAAAGGGGCCAGAGAGCCAGGGGCAACCCTAATGTTTATGTTGGCTGGATAGCATGTGCTCCCGTGCATGTGAGGTTGCTCTCAACAGAAGTCATTCCTTGCACGAGAATGGCTGAAACGCTGAGTAACCACTCAGAGGTATAGTGGTTAAGCAGTGGAGATGGTATAGTGGTAAAACAGTGGAGATTTTAAAAGCAAAGTTTAAGATTTGCATTTGTCAATTTATATTGAGCCGATACATATGGCAAGTGAAATTAAGAAGACTTAAAGTGAGTTTTGCAGAAAGAGAGGATACATGTGTGTCTCTTGGAGAAGGAAAGGCATTGCTCAAAACTGTGCTGCAAGGTCACGTGCCATGAATCACATGAGTTTAGAAAAAACGTCACTGTAAACCAACAAGCCTGTGAATAATTATCATGGTGAAGACACCTCTATACGTTGGATACTGAAGGAATTCCATCGTGCTACACATCGTCAAAGCCCGACAAAACCTGACATTCGAGAAAGAAGTACAATTGCATCGTTCTACACATCGTCAATACCCCACCACATCTGGAAAGTCACCAGCTGCATCAAGCACCTGACTGTTGTATTGTTCGAAAGACACTGTGTGTAACGACTTTACATCTGCCGGCACTGCGGGTTTCTAAACGCCTGCCATGTCACCTTCTCAACACTAGCGTCTGAGACCGTCTGATACAGACTGAAAGCTTATTTCCTTTGTTGCACTGTTTGTCTTTTCATGAATGTCATATTGTGCACTGGGTTATGCCTTATTAACCTAAATTCTGAATTTAGCTATTCATGTATTTCTATTACAGTATCACATATTCTTTGGACCAAGTGTCAATTGCCTATTTGATGACTGGTACTCTGATTCTTATTTTTACAAATCAGGGACTTGTTTTAATTAAAATGTGTCTGTGTGTGTGGTTGAACGGTGTAACAAATCCATGCGTTACATGTGTAGTGTTGCAGCGCCGACCTGGTCAAGGCCTATGATACAATCAGTAGGCCAGGGCTCTGGATTGTTACTCGTATTTCCGGAGTCCCTAACCCTCTGCTCACAATCATTAAGGACCTTCACGATGGTGGGCAGGCCCGGATAAAGTTGCGTGCCCGGGAGTCAGAGCAATTTCCTGTTTACAGTGGGGTGCGACAGGGATCTACTCTGGCTGACACATTATTTAGCATCATCTTCGACCACATAGTTCGAGAAGTTTTTTTATGGCTGTACTGGTGGATTTTTTTTATATTTGCTACAGATACAATGGGAGGCTGATTGATGCCTGGGTGAGGTCAAGGGATGGCTCCCTACTGGTCAACCATGTTATGTACACTGATCATTTGGAAGTTGATGCTCACACTGAAAAATAGTTGGAGGTTCTGCTGCTAAGCCTGGAGCGTGTGACAAAGAGGTGGTGCCTTACCATCAGCCCCACCAAAACTAAGCACCCGCCTGAGTATTTTGTGTAATTTAATACTCCGCCCCCTCAACTACTCTTGAGTGATGGGGTAATTGTAGAGAGAAGTTTACGTACCTGGATAGTGTGCTTATGCAAAAATTCTGGTTTGGCAGCAGAGGTCTCACTCCGAATAGGTCAAGTGGCATATTTTCATCAGCTTCGTAACACTTTGGGGTATCTACCTGGTCTGTCACTCGACACAAAACGCTGGGTCTTCTTGGCCAATGATAGAATAAATAAAAAATCTGAACCAGCTTTACACTTTCAGACTGGCCTGCCTACGATCCACCCTGGGTTTAACTAGGCTGGAATGTGTGAAGAGCTCACAGTGAGCTCCACTGGTGGGCAGGGCTGCATTGCCTGGGTCATGTAGCCTGCTTGCTCAGCCACCGCATGCCCAAGCAGCCTCTGTTTTTCCAGATAGAGGGGGCTAAATGGGCGTGGCACGGCCTGGAGAAGAGATGGACTGATGCAGTACAGGAGGATATGGAACTAAGTGGACTTGCCAAAGACTGGTACCACTGGTGTCAAGATCTGCCTCTATGGAGGAAGCTCGTGAAGGATGCTTATGGGAAGTTGGTGGCAGTTGCCGTCAAGCAAAAAAGGAGGGTGAGAGGAGCGACGCTCACAACAACAGACGGTGCACTGGATGACTAAAACGCAGCAAGTTGGCACAGTAGGATGCAAAGGTGGTGCGTCTGCCAGTCATCTCAGTCAGTCAACCCATCGCACTGGGGTCTGTCCCCTGATCTCCTGTCGGCAAGCCTTCGACACTTCAAGTGGCCTCGGAGTGCACCAGGCCTGGCACAAGCGCCATGGTGACGTCTCCGTCACCTAGTGGCGAATGAGGGCTGTTGTTGTTATCTGAGTCGGTTAGGGGCCTCCCCTAGGTCCACTCAGCCTCAAATAAGTATCTGATACGGTGTGTAAACATCGCCACTTGGGAGACAAAGACGGACAAGTGTGGTGCTGGCAACCCACCCCTCGTGTGCGGTGCCGGCCGTCATAGGTGCTCACTAACAGCACTTGCTCCTACAGTGTTTCAAGGCTATACACAAGATTTCTGTCTTTGTTTGTGTCTATGTGCAGTGTCTGTATGAGTGGTTGGGAGCAGTTGTGTCTGTGGGGATCGACCTGAGTTCGATTCCCATTCACAACCATCAGTGACTAATAAATAAAACCGGTCGTGTGCCTCCCCTACATCTACTCAAACTTAAAATAGTACCTCGTGCAACGTATAAACATCAACACTGGGGAGACAAAGGCATCCGGATGCGGTGCTGACCACCCACCCCATCATAGGTGCTAACTCGCTAACAGCACTTGACTCAAGAGTCTGTTAAGGCTATACGGGGATCTGTCTTTGTATACAGGTGCATGTGGCTGTGTGTATGTCTGTGTGTGGAATTACAGTACTCACTTCCCGTCGGCTTACTCATCTCTCCACCCTGCAACAAAATCACAGCAGCGCACGTGAGACTCTAATCATATCACAGCTTACAACCACCACCACCATCATCATTACCGTCCTCATCATTAAACATTTCGAACAGACACACATTCACATATAGATGTTCTCTCAGATTAATGTTATCCTGATACAGCGCGCGTGTGGATGTACTCACGGAAGATATCGCCTTGAAGGCAGAACGAGAAGTCACGGATGGTCACGTTTTGTCAATAGATTTCGTTAACTGTGTTAATGAAGTGTTCAACCTCACGGATGTTTGTCAATGAGGTTTACCAAGTAATTTAACCGCGTTATCGATGTTCACTGACAACGTTGTTGAAGTGTGCTCCCGAATGCGATCTTTAAGCACACAGAGCGCGCGTCCACCTCCGTCTGTAACGATCGACCGTTGCTAGGGAAGTGACGTCACTTGTTAAGGTAACGAACCCCGGAAACCACGTGGTCCACTGTATCCTCCAGGCCTGATTAGTTACACGACTGTCAAATTTTTACTTTAAACTTTCGTAACTTGCAGGAATTCATATTTTTGGTTCTTTCGGTAAAGTCACGTAGATAGAAAATAACATTTTAAGTGAAGGCAAAAAACCCACGAGGTTTCGGTGGCAACACAAGCGGTCTTCATCACGTGTTGCGATCGAAACGTCGTGAGTTTTTTGCTTTTAATTTAATTTATTTTTATTTTATTGTTATTTTCTATCTACGTGACTTTACCTGAAAGAACCAAGAATATAGTAACGATTGTACCCTGGTCGCCACGGATGAAGAGGCCGAGCGGGCTCGGTTCAACTGTTGCCAGGTACCTCCACCACTCAGCTCGCAGCACACACACACACAGTGTCCACTATGTAAAAATCAGGCTAAACTAAACCTTTCTAGAAGTTAATAAAATAATGCTATAAAAACAATGCAACAGTGATCATAAGACATGTGATTGAAAGTTAACAATAGCGACATATATAACATATATTACTAAACCTAGCATCCTTCGCTAGCTGTTTGAGTCAATCCATAATAGCAGGAGTAACAATTATGTATGTTGATTAACTGCGAATAACCCAATCAATAACAGATATCCATTGTAATTTACATCAATACATTACCTCCCCCGGTCTTCGTATCGGATCTGCTTACAAGCGACGACGTCACATTTATCCCCCGTCTACGTCTATTAAAGACCGAAACAGGGGAAGGATTTCACCACAACTCTGGCTGTCACCTGACGAGGCGGGTTGTTGTTGTAGTTACAGGCGAAACGTCACGGTACTTGAATTGTAAATGTTGTGGGTTTACTCTCCAACACACCGATGTGCTGAAAGTCACTAATTGGCATGTTTTGTTTACGTGACAAACTTGACTAAGATTTACGCGATCTAACCCAAACAAACAAAAATACCCTCTAATAAGTAAATATTTTTATTAATTCCACGAATGGACCTTGGCCTGGGACTGTGCGGATTGAGAAGTTATGGATGCAGCTTCTGTTTGTCCTGCCATCAGAATGACCAACAAATAAATAAATAATACACACGGATTGGTGACTACAGTACTAGACCCCCAGTGCTTTTATATTTAAAAGTGTATGTGCTTTGTGGTTGCTTTATTGCGCATGTTGTTCATACTGTGTAACACTTGTTTGAACGCAGGTGATGGGGTTGTCCATGTTGGGTGTCATTACAGGCAAAAACAAGCAGCAGTACGAAGACCAGGACGCCGTGGCCGACCATGAGGACGGAAATTGGCCTCGCCCGGTCACAACGTACGACAGCAGTACAGGTTTCCCTCCACACATGCACACACCTACGAGTTTCCCACTACAGAGACGAAGATCCCCCATATAGCCTTAACAGACTGTTGTGGCAAGTGCTGTTCGCAAGCACCAATGAAGGTCGGCATGGTATACCAGGGGGTAGGTGGCCAACACCACACCCGGCCGCCTTTGTCTCCCAAGTGGTGACGTATACACACACCGCTCCAGGTATTCATTTGAGATTGAATCGACCCAGGACCAGTTCAGATAAATAATCGTTATTGGTGTTGGCCATGAGCGGGACTCCAACTCGCATGTT
Source organism: Petromyzon marinus (assembly GCF_048934315.1). Lineage (NCBI taxonomy): Eukaryota > Metazoa > Chordata > Hyperoartia > Petromyzontiformes > Petromyzontidae > Petromyzon > Petromyzon marinus. Next base: position 1,210,133 of record NW_027423677.1, on the reverse strand, counting down.
TGCGGGGTTCGGAGCGTAGCGTACTATCACTGCGTCACTGCTACCCTCACATAACGCACACAGAAACAACACACAGGGACCCACACGCACGGACACACAGGGGCCTGCTCAACATTGAAATGTGCAGCCCTTGTGTGGCGGCCTGCATTGAATTGGGCGTTCATCTCGTCACCCATACAAAAGGTCTCGACACAATCAATGGCAGTCCCCCTTGCCCTGCCTGGCACGCACATCGGGCCAGTCAACCCACGCACAGCGCACACAACGTGCGCGTCGCGTATGCCAAATAAAGAGTCGTCCCCGAGTGTCCGGCAAATTGGACCGACTATCCCGGGCCCCGCGCTTCGGGGGAGGCCCCACGTGTAGACATCAGTGTCACATGTAATGCTTCCAGTTTAGTTTGAAGGCATCGGGGGGGGGGGCCCACGCACCCCCTATGGACGGCCCTGGTCAAAGCACACGGCAGCGCGGAGCACGCGCGTCACGCGCACGGGCCACGTGCGTCACGGGTACGTGACATCTACAAGGCAAGCACCTGCATCGCGTGGTCATCACTTGTAAGGCATGCCCTTTGTGCATGGGACGTGCGTAGTGTGTGCAACACGTGGCACATGTATGTCACACATGCACATCGCAATGTGATGTCATGTGTACGTGGACATTTGAATCGCATGTAGCTGTCTGGTGGGCAGGACGGATCTACGCGTGGGCAAGTAAGGGGGTGGCTGAGTAAGACTGATACGGAGACACGTCAAGCCACACACTCACCACACACTCACCGGCACACTCACACACACCACATTCACCGCACACTCACTTACCGGCACACTCGCACACTGGCACTCACTGCACACTCACACACCGCTCTCACCACGCACTCACTTACCGGCACACTGACTGCACATTGACACACACTCACCGCACATTCACCGCACACTCACCACGCACTCACTTACCGGCACACTGACTGCACTTTCACACACACCGAACACTCACCACGCACTCACTTACCGGCACTCTGACTGCACATTCACCCACACTCACCGCACACTCACCGCACACTCACCACGCACTCACTTACCGGCACTCTGACTGCACATTCACACACCCTCACTGCACACTCACCACGCACTCACTTACCGGCACACTGACTGCACTTTCACACACACCGCACTCACACCGCATTCACACACACTCACACACAGACCGCACTCATTCACTCACACACACTCACTCACACACACTCACACACATTTACACACACTCACCGCACACACACTCACTTACACACACCGCACACACTCACACTCACCGGCACACTCGTGTGCAAGCACACTAGTGAGCTTCCACAAAATGTTCTGCACATTAGTGAGGCCACACACCAAAGAGCACACACCAGCAGGTTTACACATCAGTGAGCTTACACACTAGTGTGCACACACACAGTCGTAAGCTTACAGATTAGATAGCTTACACACCAGCTCACCAGTGAGGTGAGCTACACACTGGTGAGTTAACACACCCACCTGTTTACGTGCGCAAAGCTCTTAACCCTAAAACTAATATATCCCAAATGTCATGGCTAAAGTTATTTTACATACGCACGTGCATACACACGCACGTGCATACACGCATGCGCATATGAAGGCATGCATGCACACATACGTGCACACAAACACACATGCACGCACATGTTTAAACATATACAGATAGCTTACACACCAGCTCACCAGTGAGGTGAGCTACACACTGGTGAGTTAACACACCCACCTGTTTACGTGCGCAAAGCTCTTAACCCTAAAACTAATATATCCCAAATGTCATGGCTAAAGTTATTTTACATACGCACGTGCATACACACGCACGTGCATACACGCATGCGCATATGAAGGCATGCATGCACACATACGTGCACACAAACACACATGCACGCACATGTTTAAACATATACAATTCCATGGCGTTGGACTTGAGACTCCCAGAAGTGGAATCAGGACTCCTGAGTGTGCGATATAGCTTAGTGGGCCTTACTTGGTAAAATTGAAATAATTAATTTAGTTTCAGGATGTAGGGTTCTGAAGATATTTCATCTTTCAGTCCTTTCTGACCGTTTGAGTGTGGGTGAGTGAGTGACAACTACTTATGCATTTTTTTATTACACATACAAGCATTTCCAGCTATTGACATGAAATGTATTAACTCTGGAAGATGATGGTGATACAGGTGGTGGGTAGCGGTAGTGTAGCGTTTAGCACGCTGCGCTATGAACCCGGCGACCCGAGTTAAATTCTCGCTCATGCCCAACGCAGGTAACGACTCTCTGAACCGGTCATGGGCCTCCCCTAGGTCGACTCAGCCTCAAATGAGTACCTGGTGTGGTGTAAACATCACTACTGGGGAGACAAAGGCGGCCGGGCGTGGTGTTGGCCACCCACCCCTCTTGTGCCATGCTGGCCTTCACAGGTACTCGCTAACAGCACTTGCCCCAACAGTCTATTCGGGCTATACGGGGAGTCTTTGCTTTGGTGGTGATGATACAGATGGTGATTGATTATACAGATGGTTGGGATGATGATAATGATACATTTGGTGATGATGGTGGTGATGATGGGACTGTAAGAGTGGTCCTTGAAGATATTTACTGTGTAATATTAAGACACACTAATATAAAATGTAATCATTAAAGCACAATATATAACATTTGTAATTTCTGTTGAAAGCATGTGCTTATAATGGTCACATGTATTTGTACGTGGTTGTGCATGAATGCACGTGTTTTTTTATTTTCTGTATTAGGTGCTTGACGACAGCACTTGGCCCAACATTCTATATTGGTTGTACAGCAAATCTTTGTGTTTTGATTTGCGAATGTTCCATTCACGAAATTTAGTGAAAACGAAATTGACAAATTAAGGATACTTTTCGACTTACGAAATAGAATTTCAGCGGAAACAATATATCACATGTCACGCGCCATGAGATCATCAAGCAAGAAGCTGTCATCCATCCACGACAGTGTCACGGTATCCCCATAGTGCAAAAGTAACGCCTCGTCACCTCTCCAGTCACTCCAACATGCAGATCTTTTGGTGAGTTCCTTGAAGATGTTAATTATTTTTGTCTTAAATTGATTGTTATTCAACCGTTATAATATTTGTTCTTAATTATTTTTTGTATTGTGAAATATTGGTGTATATTTTGGGTTTAGGAGCATAGCAGAAATGACTGTCTGAAACACATCGCAAGTTTTTCGTATTCAATTAATGGGAAAGGCCATTCCGATTTACGATATTTTGTTTTGCGTGCGTTTTCAGAAGAACGCATCCCTTTCGTAAATAGAGGCATACATGTACAGGAATCCATTGCCAACCACGAATTTACCAACCACGAGATTTTAGTAAACACGGATTGACTACTGGACACCTGTTTACTAACCACGAGCATCTCGTTTGAGTATTCGCGAGTTGCGCCGAGTCGTGAAATCAAAACAACACGATGTACCTTATGGGGGGGGGGGGGGGTTCTTGTATTTGTTCTTGTATTTGTACGAGCTGTTGTTTGTTTATGTTACCGATGTTTACGGGGAGCGTTAGTGCAGCGGGTTAGCGAGGTGTACTATGAAGCCATAAATCCTGGTATAATTCCTGCTCATGGCCAACACCAGTGGCAATTATCTGAACCATTCCTGGACCTACCCTCGGCCTCAAATGAGTACTTGTTGCATTGTGAAAACATCAGCACTGGCAGAGACAAACCCCATATGCTGTGCTGGCCTGCATAAGTGCTCATAACGGCACTTACCCAACAGTCTGTTACATGGGGGGATCTTAGTCTTGGCGTGTATGTGAGAGTTTGTGGACTTTGCATGTTCTTCCCCTGTTGTGCACGCGTTTTCTCAGGGTTCCTAGCTTTCAAAAAAGAACAACCAATTCTAACAGTGAGATTTTACTTGCAAATTACTTAAACAGGGATTACACACCGTGGCAACATCGCCCCCTTCTGTGAAAGCTGGACAGGACCCTCCTGCAAAAGAGTGAGACTTCCCTGAATAAACAAATGTAGCACGGTAATCTTTGAAATAATAAAATAAACTATTCACCCCTAGAGTGGACAAGGTAGCGAGGGTGATTCTAGCAAGCGAGGGAGCTGTACTCGGACGGAACGGACGACGGCTCCCAGCCGACCTCTTCGCCTTTGTGGATCTTGTCATCGTTGGAGGCCGGTCTCAGCTCTGCGAGGATCGCCTCAAACTTGGGGCGCTCTAACGGCGCGTAGCTCCAGCAGTGGTGCATCACCTTGCGGCTGTGGGGCGAGGGGAGGGTGCGGTGAGGGTGCGAGGAAGGCGAATCGCGCACAAGCTCGGACTGCGCTTTCACCTCTTCCAGTGCGCGTTCGTTCTCAGAATGGTTGAATGAGTGCCGATGATGTTAATGACGTCACAGAGGGGGATGAAGGGGGTCAGGTGGCGAGGGGGGTGAGGGGGGGGTGAGTAGGGAGAGGGTCATGAAGGCATAAAATATCTACAGTATAGATTCACACAGCGGCGTCTAAATGCCACTGCATCTCCATACGTAGTGCAGAAACACTGGTCATGTTTATCTTGTAGAGAGAGAAGCAGTCTGTGGGTCTCTACAATGAGGGAAAAAGTATTTGATCCCCTGCTGATTTTGTACGTTTGCCCACTGACAAAGAAATGATCAGTCTATCATTTTAATGGTAGGTTTATTTGAACAGTGAGAGACAGAATAACAACAAAATCCAGAAAAACGCATGTCAAAAATGTTATAAATTGAGTTGCATTTTAATCAGGGAAATAAGTATTTGACCCCTCTGCAAAACATGACTTAGTACTTGGTGGCAAAACCCTTGTTAGCAATCACAGAGGTCAGACGTTTCTTGTAGTTGGCCACCAGGTTTGCACACATCTCAGGAGGGATTTTGTCCCACTCCTCTTTGCAGATCTTCTCCAAGTCATTAAGGTTTCGAGGCTGACGTTTGGCAACGCGAACCTTCAGCTCCCTCCGCAGATTTTCTATGGGATTAAGGTCTGGAGACTGGCTAGGCCACTCCAGGACCTTAATGTGTTTCTTCTTGAGCCACTCCTTTGTTGCCTTGGCCGTGTGTTTTTGGTTATTGTCATGCTGGAATACCCATCCACGACCCATTTTCAATGCCCTGTCTGAGGGAAGGAGGTTGTCACCCAAGATTTGATGGTACATGGCCCCGTCCATCGTCCCTTTGATGCGGTGAAGTTGTCCTGTCCCCTTAGCAGAAAAACACCCCCAAAGCATAATGTTTCCACCTCCATGCTTGACGGTGGGAATTGTGTTCTTGGGGTCATAGGCAGCATTCCTCCTCCTCCAAACACAGCGAGTTGAGTTGATGCCATAGAGCTCCATTTTGGTCTCATCTGACCACAACACTTTCACCCAATTGTCCTCTGAATCATGCAGATGTTCATTGGCAGGGAAAAAATATTTGATCCCCTGCTGATTTTGTACGTTTGCCCACTGACAAAGAAATTATGAGTCTATATTTTTAATGGTAGGTTTATTTGAACAGTGACAGACAGAATAACAACAAAAAAAATCCAGAAAAATGCATGTCAAAAATGTTATAAATTGATTAGCATTTTAATGAGGGAAATAAGTATTTGACCCCTTCTCAGTCAGAAAGATTTCTGGCTCCCAGGTGTCTTTTATACAGGTAACGAGCCGAGGTTAGGAGTACACTCTTGAATAGAGTGCTCCTAATCTCAGCTTGTTACCTGTATAAAAGACACCTGTCCACAGAAGCAATCAATCAATCAGATTCCAAACTCTCCACCATGGCCAAGACCAAAGAGCTCTCCAAGGATGTCGGACAAGATTGTAGACCTACACAAGGCTGGAATGGGCTACAAGACCATTGCCAAGCAGCTTGGTGAGAAGGTGACAACAGTTGGTGCGATTATTCGCAAATGGAAGAAACACAAAAGAACTGTCAATCTCCCTTGGCCTGGGGCTCCATGCAAGATCTCACCTCGTGGAGTTGCAATGATCATGAGAACGGTGAGGAATCAGCCCAGAACTACACGGGAGGATCTTGTCAATGATCTCAAGGCAGCTGGGACCATAGTCACCAAGAAAACAATTGAGATTAGGAGCACTCCCTTTAAGAGTGTGCTCCTAATCTCAGCTCGTTACCTGTATCAAAGACATCTGGGAGCCAGAAATCTTTCTGATTGAGAGGGGGTCAAATACTTATTTCCCTCATTAAAATGCAAATCAATTTAATAACATTTTTGACTTGCGTTTTTCTGGATTTTTTTGTTGTTATTCTGTCTCTCACTGTTCAAATAAACCTACCATTAAAATTATAGACTGATCATTTCTTTGTCAGTGGGCAAACGTACAAAATCAGCAGGGGATCGAATTCTTTTTTCCCTCATTGTATGTGAGGAGTCTGTGGGTCGCAACAGCATGTACGGCTGGAAGTAGGACATTCCAGACTAAGAGGGTTCATAATGGCCTTGTCAACGAGACTGAACCAGCCAGCACAACTCACTGCCAATAACACATCACGTAATTCACCCTTAAGCAATTGTTCAATCAATTAATTGAATCGCTACAATTAAAATCAAAGAATATCCCAGAACAAACACTTCGCACTCTCCTCCGTCAGCCACCTGCATCCACAATAGAAACGCATCAGTCCAGCAGTGGATAAAACCTGGAGTGGGAGGTATGGGGGGGCGGCTTACACTTGCGGTGGACAGCAGGGGGGTGGCTGCATGCAGTAGCCATCGCAGATCAAGCGGTAGAACTTGTCATCGACTGCCATGCGCCAGGGTAAGGGGCCTCTCCTACACCCACACACATCACACACCGAGCGGCACACACGTCACACCAAGGAGCACGCACATCACACACCGAGCAGGTTGCACAGGGCTCCTTTATCAAGACAAACGTGGAGCAGATTACAACTACAACTCTACGCCTGTCACAATGCCCCCCTCTCCCCCCCCCCCCCCAGTTTATGGGGGGCCGCGGGCCTCACTCCCCCCTTCGCGTCAGCCCCTACTAATAAATGGTCCGGTTGCATTGTGAATGCACCACTCGAATGACGTGCAGTCCCGTGGCGCACTGTAACGGGCTCGTGATTTACTCACTAAAATTCAACGTAAAAAAATAAAAACGATCCCAAGACATTTAAAATAAAGTATGGCCATCGTGTGTCAGCATCACAGGCGAAAATTGGCATGTAAAAATAAACTTCACTGCGACTCACTCAATTGGGATTGCTCGCAGCAAACAGCACTTGACCTGCTTACAGGTTAGGTGCTGAATAACCGTGTGTCACACAGAGAACAGTTGCCACTGAGGGTGCCCTTTTCAAATGCTTGAGATGTGATTATCGCGTGTAAATGTGCACACTAAAATAACGAAAAAATTCTAAGCGAACTATTATCGTTTCAGGTGGCAGGGTGGTGCAGCGGTGATCTTTGACCCTCGCAACAAGAAGGGCCTTGGTTAATTATCCGACTGGCACTTTGCGGAGTTTTCTATGTTCTCCCCTTTGTTCTCTATGGGTTATCCAGTTTGCTCACATAGCTAGAAAACACACAATCACAATGTAACTGGGTATTAGCCAAGCATCCCAATGCTAAAGTTACCTGGAAATTACTTCATTGGGATGACACTCGGCAGCAGAGCCGGATGATGGCATTGCTGGGGCCCTATGCCATTGTTAAGCTTAAGAGGCCCCTTCTATGAATGCCTGTATATTTTTGTCAGCAGAATGAAAATAACTGCTTTGGAGAGTCTTTTTTTCTCACCGATCTTAATTTTTTTAAACAATTATGTTAAAACTCGAAACATCGTGTCCATTTCTTGTTTCGTATTTAGAGACCCCGCCCTCTCTTAATGCGAGGCCCTAAGCTGTAAGTGTAGCCGGTGTGAGCTCGCCTGTGATGAATCACAAGTATAATTGTGCACTCTTATTTTCTATGGGTGGCCAGGAGAATTTATTATTATTTAAGTGAATGCAATGGTGATCAGGGGATTGGATCCAGAGCCCCACGTACACAGTAGAGTACAAGGGAACGCCCACAATACAGATTTGAGCTGACCTCCGGATTGAGAAATTGACTGGCGGTGTTGTGACGTACAGGGTGTTTCTGATCGCTATTGCGACCGTCCTGTCCCGACGGGAGGAGAGAGGACAGGGTGGACCGGCTGCATGAGCTTACTCTCCGGCACTGCACAGCACAACATCGCCTCCCTACTGCAAAAATACTCGGCAGGACCCTCCTGAAAATAAAAGTCTTCGGAATCAGTGAGGCCTGTACTTGGGAGGACAGGCGTAGTCTTGGTCGTCACAAGCGAACATTTGTTTCTCCACATTAATTTGTATCCCCGGGTTACCATCAGGGCTGGGCGCTGCAAGCTTAGCTTCTGAGATCTGATGAGACTGGTAGCCGTTTTGTAAAAGGTAATTTCGGCATCTGGAGCCCAAGCAAGCAACAACTCTATGCAACTTCTTGGTTCTTTTGGTAAAGTCACGTAGAATGGAAATAAAATAATAAAAATAAAACATAATAAAAAATTAAATTCTCACGACGTTTCGGCCACAACACAAGTAGCCTTCTTCAGGTGAAGGAACAGAACTCTAGGACGACAGCGCTTCAATAACTGCTGCTAAGATTCGCAGCGTCTTTTAAGCTAGGTGGGAGAGGTAAAGCGCCTTGACAAAGGAGTTTACATATCAAACAGGATAATTTAGCATTGAAATAGCTGTGTTAAAGTGTTGGATCAGCAGGGTGTTAAAGTCAGAAATTAACATGTAACTGGGAGATTAGCATGATGTTAATGTGAGCGATTAGCATGCGACTGGTCACGGAAATAGCTATGTTAAGTCAAAGTTTCCATCTCAACAGAGGCATTTAGTATATGGACGCTAAAGGACTGCAACTACCCAACTATTATACAATTAACCGATGTGAAAAAAACTAAGTATAAACAACATCAATATAATAAATGTACTCAATATGTTCTTCAATACGTTGAGCTATAAACATAAAGTAACTGAGTATACACTACACTATATAATGAATACCATATAGTAAACGAATTAATAAAACTAAAATATAAACTACATCAATGTTATCAATAAACTCTATATACTCTCCAATCAGCTGAGCTACTAACAATAAGTCATTATACATTACAATGCCCTATGGCTAAAAAATGGGTGGCGGTTTTTTCCTTCTTTCCAACGTTAGCACCACGGAGAGCGACGAGCCTCGTTCAGACGGACGAGTCCATCCATGCTCGGAACGGAGGAGGGGGGAGAAACAGCCACGATGTGCTGCTCTGTCCTGTGTTGCGTTACAACCATGCCATAAACTAGACTACTATACATTGTAACGTTATACCTTCCAATATAAACTACATTGTATAATATCGTATACGCAGCCCAATGTAAGCTCTAACATTATGCATTATATTGATATGTCTTCAACTAAACTTTTTCCTACATTACACTACTATACACCGTAATATACACTACCATAGACAAACCCACCCTTGAATTACACAATGCGTTACTTTACACTACCCTATACTTTAGACTGTAAAATGTTAGACTTGTAATATTACACTGTATTATTCTACCAACCCTACTGTATACCACACTGCTGTATATTCACAATACAATTACGATAATATATATTGCCTTATGAATTATGTTAAACATTACAATGTTATACTATTTATTATATAACATGCTATAAACCATACCATTGACCGTCGTGTGAAGAGGCAGTGCCAGCGAATGGACTGCAGTCTGAATGTCACCATAAAATACAATCAATTAAAAACTGAAATTGTTTATAACGTCTTTCCAATGAAATTTTGATTTAAAGCTTTCGTGACTGCAGTAATTCATATGCTTAGTTCTTTCGGTAAAGTCACGTTGAAGGGAAACAACAAAATAATAAAATATATAAAACAATAAAAATTCTCACGCCGTTTCGACCATAACACAAACCAATTCCTCGACCACATCAATTCCATACACCCAGCCATCAGATTCACCATGGAGGTCGAAAAAGATGGCAAGCTACCCTTTTTGGATGTCCTAATTAAAAGGAGACCTGATGGTTCAATGAGCCACTCTGTTGACAGGAAAGCTACGCATACGAATGCTTACTTAAAACCGGATTCCCACCACCATTCATGCCAGAAGAACTCCCTCATCAAGACTCTATACCATAGAGCCCAATGCATTTCCGACCAGGAACACATTGCCAGTGAACTTAAGCACGTACACCAAGCTCTCAAGGCTAATGGTTACTCCGACTACACAATCCGCAAAGCCATCACTCCAGCCATGAAGAAGGATCCTCTTGAGGAGCCATTCAAAACCATCACCTTACCCTACATTGCGGGGGTCACAAAAAAGATCTCCAAAATCCTGAATAAACACAAGATCCAGGTCCGATTCAACACAGTACATAAAATCCGTGATCTGGTTCCGTCTGTAAAAGATGTGGTTCCAGACATACAGTACCCGGGCGTCTACAAACTAAGTTGCCTCTGTGGTAGCAGTTACATTGGAGAAACCAAACGACATATCTGGGACCGCATCCGTGAACATAAAGCAGACTTGAAACACGGTAGGACGAGCACCTCAGCCGTGGCAGATCACTTATAATTCAGTGGGCTCACATGACATTGACTTCTCCAAGACGGACGTTCTCTGCAAGCCATCCGGCTACCATGAGAGATTCGTTCATGAGGCCATCCACATATACAAACACAGAAACAATTTCAACCGAGAAGATGGTTTCTGGCTTAGTAACCATTGGAAAGACGTTATAAACCATTTTGGTACTTAATTGATTGTATTTTATGGTGACTTTCAGATCGCAGTCCATTCGCTGCCACTGCCTCTTAATACCTTTCACACGACGGTCAATGGTATGGTTTATAGCAGGGGTGTCCAAACTTTTTTTCCCGAGGGCCACATACAGAAAAATATACGAAGGATTGGGCCACTCACTAGACGTGAGGTATACTGCCTCACTTCTCATGCACTAATATTGTCAAAATCAATCAAATGCAGGTAAATTACGTTTGATTATTGAACATGTTTGAAGAAAAAAAGCCTCCATCATAGCTCTTCATTAGTAGATATTAATTTTATTTTTTACAAAAAGGTTGGCAGGTAATTCTCTCAGTGACAGCCTCAGATTGGTTCTTAGGGTGCTGATCCCCCTTCATTGTCCATATGAAGGGAGAGACAAGAAGACAAATAGGGGATGTGGATATTTCAACCTTATTACACAAATAAATTATTGGGCTTGTTAACACATCAACTAACGTTTGTTAAAACAATTGTCATCAACTTTAATTGACTGAATTTATGAAGTAATTGGGCTTATTAACAAATGAAAACGGTGTGTATATTTTTAACTCACCTGTAATGGGAATAATGTTACGCTCAGTGGGAGCAGTGATGCTGCGCTTTGGTCTGAAGGATAGCTGGCAGGTCAGGAGTAAGTTTGGTGGTTGAGATGCGAAGGACGTCACGGAGATGGCTGTCGGTCGTTCTGGTTCTCAGCCTGCTTTTGTTCAGCGTTAACAGAGAGAATGTCTGCTCACATATGTATGTTGAGCCGAACAGACTCATGCTCACATATGTATGTTGAGCCGAACAGACTCATCATTCGTTTTGCATGGCGTCTCGTCGGAGGAAACTTGGCCTTTTCCAAACTCCGGTAGAAGTCAGGTAGGGAGAGAAGCTGATGCTGATTCTTCAGAGAATCATCACACTGAATTTCGATCAGTTCTAATTGCAGACTCTCCTCCACTTCTTTTGCATCCATTGAAAACGGAGCCGCAAACAGTGTGATTTCCTTCTCAATGACAGAAAAATCTTGGAAGCGCTGACTGAATTCTGTCATGAGAGATGTGATCACAGACACATATTCTCCCATTTTTGCAGAGAGCTTGGCATTTGGAAATGCGCATTGATTTCGGTCAGCGTGGGGAAGTGCGCTACATTGAAGTTGCGCAGTTGTGACTCGAAGAGACGGAGCTTCGCACGGAATGCTTTCATGTGCACATACAGCTGTGGTACCAGCTGCTCTTTGCCTTGTAGTCTCGTGAGATCAACTAAAAAAGCCAGGCCTGCCAACCATAAAGGGTCACTGATCTCATGGAGAGGTCTGCCCTTTTCTTTCAAAAACTTGTCGATATTTGATCTCAGGGAATAAAACCACTGCAGCACGGAGCCGCGACTGAGCCAGCGCACTTGGGAATGGTAGAGTAGGTCCCCGTATTCAGCATCGACATCAGAGAGGAACGCTTGCAATTCTCTGTGGTAAAGCCCTCGGGCCATAATTTTTTGACATTTTTCACAACTGTGTTCATCACATCGCCAAGCTGGATTATCTTGGCACAGAGGGCTTCTTGGTAGATGATACAGTGCATTTTAACAGTCTTACCTCCGCTCTCCTGCACCTTGGCACTCACCATAGAAGCCATTCCTTTGCGCTCGCCGGTCATTGCTGGAGCCCCATCCATTGTAATTCCACACAGCTTGTCCCATTTAAGTCCAGCCTGGTTAATTGAATCTGACACAGCTTCAAAACATATCCTTCCCAGTTGTTGTCCCCTTTAGACTCCGAAGATCAAGCAGTTCCTCCGTAATGCAAAAATTCTCATCAACTGCCCGCAAAAAAATTAACAGCCGTGCAGTGTCCGTGGCATCTGTGCTCTCATCACATGCAATCGAGTAAAAATCGAAAGCACAAGCTTTATCTGACACTTGCTGTTTTAAGTTAGCCGACAAGTCTTCAATTCGCCGCACAACCTTATTTCTGGACATACTAACATCGTTAAAATCCTGCATTTTCTCCAGGCACATTCCCACGACTTTAGTGAGGCACTGTTTGATGAAGTCACCGTCTGAGAAAGGTTTCCCGTGTAGGGCAATGAGTTGAGCTACTTCATTGCTGGCTATTGTTTCATTTTCTTGAGCTTTGTTAGCACGGAAAAAAAAACCCTGCTGCTGCGTTAGCAGGCTAGCTTGCCATTTGCTTTACCTTCTCTCTCCGCTCGGCGCCAGTGTAGGACGTGAAGGTCTGATGTTTCGTTTCATAATGCCGTCGTACATTGTACTCTTTCATCACGGCAACACTCTCATTACAAATCAAACAAACACACTTCCCCTTGGTTTCTATGAAAAAACATTCATTTTTCCACCGAGTCTGAAATTTTCTGCACTCGCTTGCAATCTTGCGTCTCTTCGGTTCCGGCATTTCTGGTGACCCTGAGCAAATGTTTTCTTCGATTGCTTGCTTTGTGGAGACGCTGCCTTGTTCAAGACAATAGCGCTATCTAGTGTTTAAATTAAGAAATGCAATACAGTGGGCCATAGTCCATTATATTTTTTAACTTTGATACGGGCCAATTAAAAATGGATGGCGGGCCGCAGTTGGCCCGCGGGCCGTAGTTTGGACACCCCTGGTTTATAGCATGTTATATAATAATAAATAGTATAACATTGTAATGTTTAACATAATTCATAAGGCAATATATAGTATTGTAATTTTATAGTGAATATACAGCTGTGTGGTATACAGTAGGGTTGGTAGAATAATACATAGTGTAATATTACAAGTCTAATATTTTACAGTCTAACGTATAGGGTAGTCTAAAGTAACGCATTGTATAATTCAAGGGTGGGTTTGTCTATGGTAGTGTATATTACGGTGTATAGTTGTGTAATGTAGGAAAAAGTTTATTTGGAGACATATCAATATAATGCATAATGTTAGAGCTTACATTTGGCTGTGTATACGATATTATACAATGTAGTTTAGATTGGAAGGTATAACATTACAATGTATAGTAGTCTAGTTTATGGCATGGTTGTAACGCAACACAGGACAAAGCAGCACATCGTGGCTGTTTCTCCCCCCTCCTCCGTTCCGAGCATGGATGGACTCGTCCGTCTGAACGAGGCTCGTCGCTCTCCGTGGTGCTAACGTTGGAAAGAAGGAAAAAACCGCCACCCATTTTTTTCGCCATATGGCATTGTAATGTATAACGACTTATTGTTAGTAGCTCAGCTGATGGAGAGTATATAGAGTTTATTGATAACATTGATGTAGTTTGTATTTTAGTTTTTTATTAGTTTACTATATGGTATTCATTAGATAGTGTAGTGTATACCCAGTTACTTTATGTTTATAGCTCAATTTATTGAAGAATATATTGAGTACATTTATTATATTGATGAAGTTTCTACTTAGTTTTTTTCACATCGGTTTATTGTATGATAGTTGGGTAGTTGCAGTCCTTTAGCGTCCATGTACTAAACGCCTCTGTTGAGATGTAAACTTTGACTTTAACATAGCTATTTCCATGACCAGTCACATGCTAATCCCTCACATTAACATCATGCTAATCTCCCAGTTACATGCTAATTTCTGACTTTAACACCCTGCTGATCCAACACTTTAACGCAGCTATTTCAATGCTAAATTATCCTGTTTGATATGTAAACTCCTTTGTCAAGGCGCTTTACCTCTCCCACCTAGTTTAAACGACACTGCGAATCTTAGCAGCAGTCATTGAAGTGCTGTCGTCCCGACAGTTCTGTTCCTTCACCTGAAGAAGGCTACTTGTGTTGTGGCCGAAACGTCGTGAAAATTTTATTTTTTATTACGTTTTATTTTTTTTTATTTTTTTTCCATTCTACGTTACTTTATCGAAAGAACCAAGAAGATGAATCCCTGCAGTCACGAAAGCTTTAAATCTGAACTTTATGCAATTAAAAATCATAGTGTAAGATAAGACTAGAATCGTTGTCTGCTGTGAGGATCTTCTGTACTCAGGGCCCTGAATGTTTGTGGCAAGTGAAAGTTTGTCTCAGCAAAATATAAGATTTCTCACAGCATACCGTATGACCACACGTCGCTCTGCACCTTGTAGAGCCCATGGAACATGCTTTCTGAAGACATCCACTTTACAGGCAGAGGCACCTAATGGACATGACCGCATGGCCACAAGCACAACAACAATACGTTCAGTAAATTCAGTTCAGGCCGATGCATCGCGATTCGTCATACGTTTTTTTGCGTCAGGCCACATTCATCTGGCCAAATTAGCGTCATCTAGCCCTCCACTACCCTGAAGGGTTAAATGTGTAGTGACATCACGGGATGTCACTGTGTAGTGCCGGCCCTATTGACATCGCGGATACCACTCTGGTGTGGGTGTAGTACCGGCCCTAGAGGGGCTCGGTCAGCGCTGATTGATCCAGCTGGATGGCATCACGCTTGGCGTGCAGTGCCAACCCAACAGGATAGGGTGTGGGAGTGCCGGCCGTAGGAAACGGGTTACTAAATGCCATGGCACTCTGGTTGACCCGAGAGGACACGTGACCGGTTAAGTCTACAAAGGGGCCCCAAGTGGGGGCTAGGGGTGGTCACGTGGTCGGGGTCCAGATCCTGCTGCTCGATGATTCTAGAAGGTGGTCGTGGCCAAGGGCGGAGCCAGCCACGCCACAGAGAATATAAGCTGGGTCCCCCAGAGGGACCGGCGTTGTTGTTCATCCTGAAGAACCTTTGTCTACGTCTACGTTCTACCGAGTCTCCAACACATGGACTGGGACCCGAGCTGTGGTCCCGTTCTGTCGTAGCTAGTCATGTTGTAATTAGTGTAGTTAGCCTGGTGGTCACCACCACAGGTTGTTATTCTGGGCCAGTTACCCCGTGTACCACACGGGGGGGGGGAGGAGGAAGGGGATTTGTGAAATTGCATCCATATTTTGAACTGTCGGCAGAGCAGGGAGATTGAATCCAATTGCCGACCTCTGGATTGCAAGTCCAGGGTGGGAGAGCCATTGCACCACCGTGTGTGGCAGCACCACCCACTCTTTTTTTCTTAGGGGCTGTGCAAAATAAAATAAAAACATTGAGTACAATTAAAGTGATGGGCCTTCCATTCCGATGATGGTGATGACATTGGCGATACTGATAATGATGCTGATGATGCTAAGTAAGGTGAAGGACTCACTTTGCCCTTCACCACGTAGTTGGGGTCAGTCTGGACGTTCCGTGCCAGCCCAAAGTCGCAAATCTTGGCGATGTGTCCATGCGTTACCAGCAAATTCCTCGCAGCCAGGTCGCGGTGGATGCACTAAAAAAAAGAAAATAATTCCATGTGTGGCCTTCAACAAACTTGGGGCAACTTCTGTGAAGGTCGGCCACGGTACACGACGGGGTGGGTGCCCAGCACCACGCCCGGCTGCCTTTGTCTCCCCAGTGTAGATGTTTACACACCGCACCAGGTACTCATTTGAGACTGAGTCCATCTGGGGAGGCCCAAGACCGGTTCAGATAATTGTCACTGGTGTTGGCCGTGAGCGGGAATCGAACTCTGGCCGTTGGGTTCGTAGCACAGTGAACTAACCACTGAGCGACCACTCGCCACCCAGACAGACATATTAAGGGCAACAAAGACGTGCACCACAGACACAGTCACATACAAAGACACAGTTAAACACGCACAGTCACAGGGATACAGTTAAACATACTCTTTGGTTCTTTCGGTAAAGTAACATAGGTATAAAATAAAACAAATCACGAGATACATACAGAGAGACACAGAGACAGGTTAAAATCATCACGTATTTTCATCATTATGTTCCACCACTCTTTCAACCGAGGAGAGAGGCTCACTGCTGATTCACTCATTTCGCGACTCACGTTCTTGTGAGCGAGGAAGGCCATACCGCTCGCGACCTGCTCCGAGAAGCTCGGGAGGTTGTCCACCCCGGATGGAGTAGAGTCGCTCACGATCGCTTCTCTCTCCGACGACGACGCGTCCCAGCCTGCGGTGCACAAGGAAGCCCGGACGATTCAGAAATGCCCTAACTATAGAGTATCTATACTAGATCGTCGATTATTCGGCGGCTACGGGGGGGAAGGGGACGCCACATTTTTTTTAACAACGCCGGATATTCACTACATAATAATTTTAAAAAAGCTTATTTTTTGCACATTCTTGCATAGCATTGTTTTTAAATGTTGTGAATGTTTTGTTGTCTTTTAAATTAGTTTACTATATGAAATTGGTGTGAATAAACATACAAATACACAGAAATAAATATCCTACTGTAAAATGTAACCTATTTACTGTACCGTACTTACCAATCCAATCTCGAAGACTCTGAATGGAGTGATGTATATACGTGCAGTATTGTCATTTTTTAAAGTTGTATTTAGTGTATAATGTACCGTCCGTAATATTTAACACTGAAATGAAGTCGGTGGCCGCTCTGGTTAATAACGCGGTCTACTTCGCAGTAGACACAGAGCGAACACGTACATGATTAGAAAAAGAGAGTCGGCCAAGTGTTGTGTGGTGTAATTACCCAAATTTGAGAAATTTACTCGCAAATTATTCCATCGGGGAAGCTGCCTAATAACATCACAAACCCACTTGGCAGGGTAAAGCCCGCTTGCAAGGCTGTGGCTGCACAGGGGCAGCTGCCCCCAGTCCATGGAAACTGGTACTGATGTAGTTTACGAATCGCCATGGGCGGCATGGTGGCACATTGGTAAGTAACCCTTGCACCTTGCAGCAAGAAAGCTGGGTTTGATTCCCGACTCGGGCGCGTTTCGGCGTGGAGTTGTCATCTTCTCTCCCCCTGTTCGTCAGAGTGTGTAAGTGCAATGAAGTGTTTGAGTGAGTGTGTGAGCGAGTGAGTTAGCGTGAATGTGTGAGTGTGTGAAGATTGTATGTTCTCCCCCTCTTCTGGGTCTCCTCCGTGTTCTCGAGTTTCCTCCCATAGTAAAAAAAATACCCAATACAACGAGTCTGGCATTGGGCAAAACATCCCAATACTGAAAAATCACCTGCAAATTACTCAATTGGGACTACACAGTGACAGCAAAAACTTCGCAGGACCCTCATGAAGAAGTCTTGAGTTTTTGCACAGTAAACAAATGTAATAATAAATCTTGACTTAAAGCTTTTGTAACTGCAGGAAGACATTCTTTGGGTCTTTCGGTAACGTCACGTAAATAGGTTCAAATGAAATAACCAAAAATAACAAAAAACTACGACGTTTCGATCACAACACAAGCTTTTGTCATCAGGAAGAAAAAAAGAGAGGGGGACAGCTGCTGAGGCAGACAGTCTGCCTTATCTCAACCGGTGTTGTCCCTATCCTAGGTAAACTCTGTCTTAAATGAGTACCTGGTGCAGTGTGTAGACATGAGCACTGGGGAGACAGAGGTGGCTGCATGCGCGTAGTGCTGGCCACCCACCTCCTCGTGGGCCACGCCGCCTAACAGCAGCACAGTCTGTTAAGGCTTATTTGGGTGATCTTCATCTTTGTTGTACGCTTGTGCCATCTTGTGTGTCCGCTGTCACAGATTCCAGGCTACAACCCTCCGGAGTCCACCCCATGGGGCTCCCCTTCTCCCCGGCCCAAAAAACCCAGACAGTACTCGTGCATCATGCATGCGGTGTCAGCAAGAGGTAAGAGGTGCATGAGTGGGCACACACTCTGGGTTTTACATCTGCAGAGTTAGTTAAGTGTACAGTGTGCTCGCAAGCAGAGGTGAACAATAAAAAAATCAGTGGCGGTTATGAGAAACGCTACCCTGAAGTAACGGGCGGTTTGCACTCTGAACTTGCAATCCAGAAGTTACTGGTTCGTTTTCCCATCGCAGCGTTTGAAACAGTGGCGCAATTTTCTTAAATTTACAATTTTTACCTTGCCAACCAGTACAAACAGCCAGGTGAGGTGTATAAGCGTCACTATATATGAATAGTTTAGGACATCTTATGCTCACAAACTCACCCGTTCACGCACTCAACCACCAACTCAATCTCACTCAAATCACCAACTCACTCTCACTCAAACCACCAACTCACTCAACCATCAACTCACTCAACCCACCATCTCACTCAAACCACCAACTCACTCAACCATCAACTCACTCAACCCACCATCTCACTCAAACCACCAACTCACTCAAACCACCACCATCTCACTCAAACCACCAACTCACTCAAACCACTATCTCAAACCACCATCTCAAACCACCAACTCACTCAAACCACCATCTCACTCAAACCACCATCTCACTGAAACCACCATCTCACTGAAACCACCAACTCACTCAAACCACCAACTCACTCAAACCACCACCATCTCACTCAAACCACCATCTCACTCAAACCACCACCATCTCACACAAACCACCAACTCACTCAAACCACCATCTCACTCAAACCACCATCTCACTCAAACCACCATCTCACTCTAAAAGGTTGAAGGTTAAGGTGCAGGCAGCCCTGAAAATATATTGGCTCGTGCCACTGCAAGCTCCCTTCTGGAGGATATGTTGTTGAGCCAGACGTTTGGAAGAGGTGGGAGTAACCCACATTTTACCCCACCACACACGACCTGCCGATGGACTACCCATTGACAGTGCTGAGTGGACAACGGCAGGGCCAGTGAGGGGGGATTTAAGAAACGGTTCAATCACCTGCCGCGCTTGGAGGATGAACCGGCGGCATTTGGGTCGCCAATCCCAGTGTGATAACCGTCACATTATGGCAGCATCATAATCTGAATATTTTTCCTGGATCAATCCGATGAGCTATAAAGCTCTTTTTCACAGGTGTCCAGCACCACTTCATCATATGGATGAGGGGTTCCTGAATCAGGTGAGAGAGATTTGTCCTCCTCTACCAGGTGAGGTCAGGCAATTTTACTTCTCACTTCACCTTCCTCACCTCAACTGGTAAGGTAGGAAAATCATTGCTCCTGAACTAGGTGAGAGCCCAATCAGGTGTGACGCGTGGTGCATAAGGGGACCACACCAATGATAACAAAAATACTAAACTATTTTTTATTTTCTTGGTTCTTTCGGTAAAGTCTCGTAGAAGATAAATAATAAAAATATAAAACAATACAATTCTCACGACGTTTCGACTGCAACACAAGCAATCATCATTCCTTCTACGTGACTTTACCGAAAGAACCAAGAATATGAATGCCTGCAGTCACGAAAGCTTTAAATCAAAATGTATTTTTTATTTATTTACCAAGGTCACATCTATAACAACAGCCACTATACCTGACCAGTGTTACTCATTTCTACTGTTACCTATTATTATGATTAGTGTGTGGACCCACCACAAAATTTCATACTTAACTTGCAGTTCATCAATCTTTGTAATAGCGTAATCAACCAGACTATGCGTTAATTGTGTTTTGACCGACCGTCTGTGTTGCTTTATATGGTTTCCAAATTTTGCTAAATACTGTTTGTTTGGTATGCTTCTCTCTCTGTGTCCCCTGTTGTATCTGTGTTAGTTTCCCCCTACTTGTGTGTCTGTATATACATATGGGGTTATGTGTTTCCTCTCTCTCGTAAATTTAGCTCTTCTGTACCTGATGATGGCTGCTTGTGTTGCAACCGAAACGTCGTACGCTATTATGTTATTTTATTATTTCTTATTTATACGTGACTTTACCGAAAAAAAACAAAGAGTAATTCCTGCAGTCACGAAAGCTTTGAATCAAGTCTGTAGTGCCTCTTGTTAAACAGTGCTTCAGTTAAACAGGAAAATTAATAAATCCAGCAGGCATGACTTGAAAAGTAACACATTTACATTTTGGGTGGCACTCTAAATCGTCCGGTAAATCGTGTCGCCAATTATAATTTCTGCGTTTATCTGCGCGTGTCTGTGTACCCCCAGTGGAGGAATACGTGCGCAGCTTGCTGGACAACCCTGAGTTGATTGACCGTCTGGCACTGGCCTCGGAGCAGGTGAGACTCCGTATGCGTGCATCAGCTCTGCCCCCCCCTCATATTTATGGTGCGGGCCTGTACCCTTGTCCGACCCCTCACTTCCGCGTTGCATCCAGCTGCCTCACTGAAGAAAGGGACACTTGCCTTGCGCTGAGTACGACGTTTCGCTGGTTGTAATCGCCAGGGAAACGATATACTCGATTTGTAAGTGTTGTGGGTTTACTCTCCAATACACTGGCGTGCTGCAGTAGTAACTAATTGACACGTTTTGTTTTACGTAACAAACCTTACTAATTGTCTGTGCCGGGTTAACTACGCAAATTTACGCGCTCTTACCCAAAAAACCTTTATTATGGATAATATTGGTCACAAAAGAACACGTGTTAAACAGCTCCCGTTTAGAACGTCTCATCCTCACCATCAATGGTCAATCAATCAAATAAATCCTAGATTTATAACGTGGCATATTTACCAAAAAGCAGAGACGGAAGGGTGAAACTCTAGAGGTAGCTCTATGATATCCGCTTTTGTGGAACGTTCTCTAACACGGATGGCCGTACTGCTCTGAGATAAATCAGACTGGATCCTTCGTCTCGTTACGTGATGGCGGTTGCAAAATTGTTGTTGACGCGTGCATGTGCCGTGCGTGTGCTGTGTACGTGTGCAGGATGTGGTGGAGTCCCGGGTAATCTTCCCCGAACATCTCCCGCTGTCCCAGCTGCAGCAAGGTGTGCGCTCCGGCCGGTTTGTCCAGGGAACCTTCCTTGCGAGTCGTGAGAATTACCTGGAGGGGACTCTGAGGGTGCGAGGGGACGGTGACAGTGATAAAGAGGTACACGTTTCACAAGCATGCGTCTGGAAGGAACAATGCTGTTCGATCGTATCTGTGTGAGTATTAAAAACAAATTTATAATGAAGCAGTGGCATAGCGTTCTTGGCATGAGCAGTAGCTCTTAACCTTTACTGCAAGGCTGCAGTAAAGGTTAAGAGCTACTGGGCTAAAATATTTGTATTTTGAACGTCTTTTGCACCCTACGTAGGTGTCATAGCCTGGCTCCTGCCCCCCCGGCCTGTGAGTCTTGGTGCAGTTGCACTGCCTGCACACTCGATAGCTACGCCACCACAACTACAGTATATACGTTAATTGTGACTACTTTAATAATAGGGTTTTTCCCTTTTTTTCTGGCAACAAAACTGAAACCTTTTACAAGGAATCATGTGTGCATTAACCACAATACTTGTGGTCAAAATGCAAACAAAAAACACACTATGATAATATATGCATTGTCCTTGAGACTGAGTGGTTCACACCAGGGACGGCTTTCTTTTGAGCCTCGACCCAATTGGTGCGAGACCAGAGGACGCCAAAAGGCGTACGCATATATTGCAAATATTATCAGTGTGTTTTTGTTTGCATTTTGACCACAAGTATTGTGGTTAATGCACACCTGATTCCTTGTAAGAGGTTTCAGTTTTGTTGCCAGAAAAAAGGGGAAAAACCCTATTATATTTTGGTACTGGAAAAGGAGGTCTAATGATGGTTGTGACTACTTTGTTAACAAAATGAATGGTCTATTTCCACCTCCAAAATGTAACGTTAAATAACAATTAGGTACATTGGCCCTTTGTTGGAAAAAAAAAACCCAGTCTAGAAATTGCCCTACTTGAACATATGTTACTGAAAAACATTGGTTTCAGAAGATTCATGGGCTCATAGTCCTACATTTTAAATTGTTTATTCGTGGTATTAAAACTCTTGTACAGTAAAACCTTGGATTGCGAGCATAATTCGTTCCGGAAACGTGTTTGTAATCCAAAGCACTCGTATATCAAAGCACTCGTATATCAGTTGTGATCACGTGACGCTCGGCAGTACAAAGCTGCTCGTATTGCAAGACCCTCGCTCGTTTATCAAATTAATATTTATTAAAAATTTTGCTTGTCTTGTAAAACACTCGCAGACCAAGTTACTCGCAATCCAAGGTTTTACTGTATATGCTGCTCTCTAACAGCACTTGGCCCAGCGGTCTGTTAAGACTATACGGGGGATCTTTTTTGTCTGCGTGCAGGTGTTGATCCAGGGGCTGCAGCATTTAAACCGCGCGATGCACGACGACATCGTGTGCGTGGAGATGTTCCCCGAGGAGCGCTGGGTTGCCCCCTCCTCGCTGGTCCTGCACGATGAGGGCGTCGCAGGGGACGTTGCAGAAGAGAATGAAGAGGATGTGGTGAGTGGAGCGTCAACACTGCCAAACCAAAATCAAACCCAGACACCTGCAGTGTGCGTGTCTCTCTCCCCGTGGTCGCATGGATTTTTCTCCAGGTCCTCCGGCTTTTCCCTCCACAGTTACAATCTGACATGCACTTAGAGTATGTGGCTGCTATCAATTTCAAATGTGATAAGATACTTCACTGAACGATCATTTGTGGCCAGGTCACTTAAAAAGAGCTATAGAGCTCTCAGGGTCCTTACCTGGTAAAGTTATTTAGTTTATAGTTTTTAAATAGTTTTAATATAAATTTTGATTTAAAGCTTTCGTGACTGCAGTAATTCATATTCTTAGTTTTTTTTCGGTAAAGTCACGTTGAAGGGAAACAACAAAATAATAAAATATATAAAACAATAAAAAAAATTCACGACGTTTCGACCATAACTCAAACGGTCGTCTTCAGGTGTGTTGGTTTGCATAAATTTATTTTTAAACGGCGCATTTATTTATTTATAAAAACGTTAGCGCCACGCGCAACGATTTGGCAGTTTATTTAGGACTAGCCCATCTATATTCTGAAAAGAGGAGGGGGGAGACGAAATTTTTTATAATGTATGCTGTCTGAAAGCCACTGTAAGCGTGAACAATCAATTAAGACCTGGAATGGTTTATCAAATCTTTCCAATGATTGCTAAGATAGAATCCATCTTCTCGGTTGAAATTGTCTCTGTGCTTGTATATGTGGATAGCCTCATGAACGAATCTCTCATGGAAGCCAGATGGCTTACAAAGAACCTCTGTCTTGGAAAAGTCAATGGCATGTGAGCCTACTGAATTAGAACAATGATCTGCCACGGCAGAGGTGTTGGTCCTACCGTGTTTAAGGTCTACTTTGTGTTCACGAATGCGGTCCGAGACATGGCGTTTGGTTTCTCCAATGTAACTACTACCACAGAGGCAACTTAGTTTGTAGACACCAGGGTATTGTATGTCCGGAATCACATCTTTTACAGACGGAACCAGATCACGGATTTTATGTAATGTGTTGAAACGGACCTGGATCTTGTGTTTATTCAGGATTTTGGAGATCTTTTTTGTGACCCCCGCAATGTAGGGTAAAGTGATGGTTTTGAAAGGCTCCTCAAGAGGGTTCTTCTTCATGGTTTGAGTGATAGCTTTGCGGATTGTATAGTCGGAGTAACCATTAGCCCTAAGAGCTTGGTGTACGTGCTTGAGTTCACTGCTTATGTGTTCCTGGTCGGATATGCATTGGGCTCTATGATACAGAGTCTTGATGAGAGAATTCTTCTGTGATGGATGGTGGTGGGAATCCGGTTTCAGATAAGCATCCGTATGGGTAGCTTTCCTGTAGACAGAGTGGCTCATTGAACCATCAGGTCCCTTTTTAATTAGGACATCCAAAAAAGGTATCTTGCCATCTATTTCGACTTCCATGGTAAATCTGATGGCTGGGTGTATGGAATTGATGTGGTCGAAGAATTGGTCTAGAGCAAGCCGGCCATGTGGCCAGATGACAAAAGTGTCATCCACGTACCTCTTCCATAAGGTTGGGCGCAGAGTGGCAGTCTGGATGGCGTCAGTCTCAAATTTCTCCATGAAAATGTTAGCTATAACTGGAGAAAGGGGGGAGCCCATTGGGGTGCCCTCAGTTTGTTTGTAGAAAGTTCCATTCCAAGTGAAGTATGTATTGGTTAAACAGTGTCTCACCAGGGGGGGTACCTCAGTGTTTAGTCCTTGATGAACCAAGTCTTCAATGATTGCAATGGTGTCAGGTACAGGAACCTTGGTGAATAAGGAAACTACATCAAAACTGATAAGCAGGTCGTCTGGGGACAGGGAAATACCCTTGATTGTCGATACCAGGTGAGTCGAATTTTGTACCACAGAGGTGGTCTTTCCAGTGAAAGGACGCAGGATTTCAGACAAAAAACGAGCTAGTTTGTAGGTGGGGGAGCCGATAGTAGAGACTATGGGACGAAGGGGTGTATCTACTTTATGTATTTTTGGTAAGCCGTATAATCTTGGTGGCCTGGCAGCAGAAGGTTTCAACGAAAACTATTTAGATTGATCAAGTAATGCGGTTGAATCAGAAATTATTTTGTTGGTTTGTGTGACGAGGCTGTTGGTGGGATCTCTTTTTATTTTTGTATAACTACCATCGTCGAGTAATTCTTTAATTTTGTTGTTGTATTCTATTTTATCCATGATGACAGTAGCATTGCCTTTGTCAGCTGAGAGGACTACAATATCATTCCTCTTTTTTAATTTATATAATTCAAAACGCTCATCTTTGCTGAGGTTGCTAGCTGGCATCTTAGCGTTTTTGAGGGTTGCAGCGATTTCAGATCTTGCTACGTCTGCAGCGATGTGACCCAGGCCCCTGAGAGCAACGTCTACTTGGGCAATTATATCATTAACTGGTATGTGTTTAGGTGTGACTGCAAAGTTTAGACCTTTAGCTAAAACGGATTTCAGACTATCGGAAATAGAACTGTTACTGCGATTAATTACGACTTTGTTAACGTCTAACTATAAATGCACCGTTTAAAGATAAATTTATGCAAACCAACACACCTGAAGACGACCGTTTGAGTTATGTTCGAAACGTCGTGAGAATTTTTTATTGTTTTATATATATTTTATTATTTTGTTGTTTCCCTTCAACGTGACTTTACTGAAAAAAAAACTAAGATTATAGTTTTAATATAGTTTAAACAAAGAATAACAACAAAAACTCAACCACTTCAAGAGAGACCTTAACCATAATGAACACCGTGTGACCAGACAACAATCCACATTAGAGATGCTGTTAGCTTGATTTTGCGTTTATTAAATGACTTTACATTACATTACTTCAAAATCAAGTCAGGAGTGCTAATCATTTCATACTATTTTTGTATGTACGTAGGGGTTATTTGACCATACTTCGATGCGGGTTGGTGAACGGGGGGGGCATAGATCAGGAGCATAGAAGGACAGGACAACAGTTCATTTTGCTGTACTGCGCTCTGCTGCCTGCCATTTTGGCGCAGAGCCTATACCACCTGTTATGCATATCCAGGCTCAACACGGTGGCGCTTCCACGGTCTGAGCTCCTTTTTAATGTTTATTTTAATTAACTTAATTAGAACTCAAGAGATCAGGACACGTATCATTTGCGAGAGTGACCTGGGTCACAGGGTGGCCTCTATATTGAAAACTAATTTCTTTAGAACTGCTTTTTGTATTTAGATTGTTGTCCTTTCCGCGCACCTCCGATTAGCATGGTTGGCTGTGTACGGTGCGAAATAAGTTCTACATGCATACATACCACAGTGACAAAATGCAAAACATAATAAAGTACAGCAATGAAGTTAATTGAAATTGGCACGAAAACAACTGTGGTTTATGAAAAGTCGACAATATTGCACAAACATAAACAAGTGTTAGATATTAAATCGCATGTAGTGCAAGTTGGCTTGGGCAGATTATTTATAGGCTGATCATTGCACAGTTATACGTATTAAAACGTTACGTAAACATTAAACACATATAGGGTGACTGATGTGCTAAGCAGGTAAGAGAAAATGTCAATCAGTGAAATCATAAAGAATCGAGAGATTAAGCATCAAATTGTGAATTAGATGGGAGGGTAACCTTTGTTGTAGATAATATTGGTCGCAAAAGCTTACGCGTTTTTTTTTAAACGTGTGGTATCTGATGGGCGTGTTCCGGTTGATTCTATCAATCGCCAGAACTGTTTTAACTTATAAATATTTACGGAGGACTCCTCACTGTGATCTTTTGTCATTTTAACAAAGCGTCAGTCTTATTATTGACATTGATGAGACACAGCATGAAACCACATCCGCAGGTTAAGCGCTATTGTTTTGGATTGCTCCTTCCCCTTCAAGCCAAATTGTATTGTGTTATGCAGTGAGTTGGTTAAAAAAATAGTTATTTCATTATTTCAGTGTGTGAGAGAGACGCTACTGTGGTGAGTGCTCATTTGAGTTTGCGTTGTCATCTCCCGGTGCTATCCCAGCTGCTGCTGCTGTCGTCGCTCTTGCTTAGATTACGCAACACGATGTTTGTCCTTTGTTTTGGTCTCCAGCTGAAAGCCGAAAGTGGGAAGATGCGTCGGCCCACTGGCAAAGTGGTCGGCATCATCAAGCGGAACTCGAGGCCGCTGTGCGGCATGCTCATGCCCAGCCCAATCAAGGAGGTGGGCTGATCTGCATGTGTGTGTGTACGTGTGGGGAGCGGTAATGTAGCGGTTAGCGCGCTGCGCTACGAATCCTGGGACCCGAGTTGGATTATATTTATCGCTCATAACCAATAAACAGCGCCAAATGTCTGAACCTGTCTTGGGCCCTTCCCTAGGTCGACTCGGCCATAAATGAGTCTCTGATGTGGCATGTAAACATCAGCGCTGTGGAGACAAAGGCGGTCGGGCATGGTGCTGGCCGTACCCACCCCGTCGTTTGCCGTACCAGCTTGAATAGGTGTGTGCTGACGGCACTTGCCCAAACAGTTTGTTGAATGCCTTACTGGGGGCTCTTTGGGCGTGTTGCAGGCCACCCGCCACCTGTTCACGCCCGCGGACCGCCGCATGCCACGAGTGCGGGTGGAGACAAGACAAGCAGCGTCCCTGCAGGCCCACCGCATCGTGGTGGCCATCGGTGGCTGGCTGCGACACTCCCGCTACCCGAACGTACGACTGCACCGTGACGCCCCGGACGCCGTGACACCTCACCCGTCTGTCCCGTGGTCGGCATCGTCGGGCTCATCCTTCTGTCACTTGACGCGCGGCCACGCGGCTCTGTATGCAATACAGCCGTCGAACCCAAAACACGAACGGTGACACGGTGAATTGGAAGTCAGGGTGGATGAAGTGGCACCACTGTGATATTTTTTTGTTTGAAAGCATGGCAAACTCACCTGTGATTCAACCTAGGTTATTAAGGTGTTGTAAGTTGATAGTCTCAGCCCAGTCACCAATAACTGTACCAAAAACGATATTAAATTTGGTCGTGCACTTCGATTGTTTGATTTCCATCTCTGAGAAAACTACTGCGTTTGACTGCCATGTGATGAACATTACTTTGATTGGCAGAGTGGTTGGAAAAGCACTGCCCCCCTACAATTTGGACTGCATTTCACTTCAATGGATCTTAGAAGTAGCTCTGTTATGTCTGCTCCTGTGGGTCGTCCTTGACCACGAAGGGTTTGTATAGATTGCTTGTCTTGTGCGATACCATTAACACAATGAGAAACAAAATTGGTGAAAAGTTAAATATATTGTTAAGATGTATTCTTTGGGTTGTATCTTTGTTTAAACAGATGTCGGTTAATATTCTACATAATGTACGTTAGGTACAAGGTTGGCATTGTGGTTGTGCTTTTCATACCTATTTGCCACTGCACAACCGAGCGACACCATGGCTGGCACGGTTTAGTAGGCTGCAGGTTGTTTATCCACTGCAAAAGCGGATCCATGCCATGGACGGTCAATGCTTTGAACAAGGCTAGGCACGTGCAGATGACGCTGTGGTGCCACGTCCCCGCGGTGTACTGACTGCCGTCACACAATTAACGTGTCGCTAGCCCCGCCCCTGGCCCTGCTCGGCCCCCGGATATATTTGGATGCCTTGTGGGGCCAGCATACTACGGTTTGGTTCTGGTTCGACACGGCAAAAAGCCAGTGGGTGACCACAGACACTTCGAGAGATCTGCACTGTCTGGGTTCCAATGTACCAGTGGAAAAGGGATACCGGTGACGATTGGCCACGTATGTGCATATGCATGTTGAACTTCTTCCGTACCATACGTAGACAACCGTGCTAATCGTCGGTGTGCTTGTGCAGGGCCATTTTGTGCGCTCTCTGGGCGAATGTGGGGATAAGGAGACAGAGACAGAGGTGCTGCTGCTGGAGCACGACGTGCCACACCAGCCCTTCAGCCAGGCCGTACTTGCATGCCTGCCCCCTCCCACGTTCAGCATCACAGCAGAGGTACGCATGAGACGTGTGACGATATGTCAATTCATCGATTGAGTTCAATTCTTACGCCTGCGGTGTGTTGGTGTGTTCGGTCGTGCATGTGAGAATCCTTTACTTCAATGTTCTTTATTACAAGGCCCACGGGCCACTGGTGGCCCCTGGGTGGCCTTTGGTGTGGCCCATGACGTGTGGCCCCCGACGTATAGGCCCCCGACAATAGACAAATGCGAAAACACCCCCCATCATCATCATCGTGCTGTCAAACCGCAATAGTTTCAAGATGTTTGGCCTGCGTAGAATACCTTCTAGAGGGCCTCTCTGGAGCTCTCCCTCCAGTCGAGGTCCTTCCGTTGCACTGGCATGAACGAGAAGCCACGGGGCTCTACGCCTTTACCGCAGACCGTATATAGAAAAGCCGTCGACCTGAAAGAAAGTCGATGGCTCGGACACATCATCGTAAGAAGAGAGGAAATTCACATCGGAGGAATGAAGGCGATGGACTTATGGAAGCACCAGGGCGGAGACCCAAGAGGCAGGCCTCGAGAGATGCGGATCAAAGTGGTGAGCCAGGATGTGGAGGACTCTGCAGTGGCCGTGGAGATGGTCCAGTACAGAAATGAATGGAGCAAGGGGACTACAGACTTTTCTCCTATAACGCTGTACTTGCGTTCCTGAAGAACACCGAATTGTGGAAAAATCGCATAATTAATAATATAGGGTAAAGGACAGTCCGCAAATACGTGAGATGCGTACGCAGGCTTAACAAAGACTTTGGGTACGTGAGTAGCATCTAGAAGCATCCAGCATCATCCCGCTGTGTGATGCTACACCGAGGCAACCGTACAACCGCTTATTCTGCCTCGCACAACGCAGTTCTGTTCACTCGATCGCCTTTTATCCAATTCACATCCATGTTATGAAAAAAATGTGTTCCCTAATGCATTCATCGCATTATATCTAATTCACGATATGAAAACACGCAGAGTCATAGGAGAACGGACTGTACTTTCAAAATATTCAGTCGCCTATTGAGAAGATAGAACGCCATTAGAATGAAGTTGGTTTACCCATGTATGGCTCACCCTGTGTTTTGGTTGTTGGAAGGCAGCGTTTTGTTGAACCTGGTGCTGTGTGTGTCCCGTACAAGGACCAGGCTGGCAGGGAGGACCTCCGTGCATTGTCCATCTGCAGCGTGGATCCTCCAGGCTGCACAGACATTGACGATGCCCTACACTGCAAACCGCTCGACAATGGGAACACCGAGGTATTCATTTGGTGGTGGTAATCGTGGTCACGGTTGCGGTAATTCGTGCCTATTCCTTTCATGGTTTTATCAATGCTAGCGGAGATGACAAGGGGAGTTTAGTGGCACAATGATAAGTGCACTGCACATTCATCCTGTCAAGCTGGTTTAGATTCCCAGTCATGGCTAACACCGGTACAGAGTGATATCTAAAAAAACTGCCCAAGTTCTCCCCTTCACCAGCTGCATTGACCATCGTAATAAAGCAAGGTCAAATGACAATCGCGACCTATTATGGCATGGAGAAGCCCTCATCCTGCAGTGGATTGACAAAGGGGTGGACAATATTCCTGTTTTTAAGTTTCCAAACATTGTTGCCTTAGTGCCCGTATTCTTGGTCTCTGCTCAGCTCAGGACTGACTTCAACATGGCTCGGTTCTGGCTTGATCTGCTCCGTTGCCTCCAAAGAAGCATGAGTGGCTCAGCTGTGCCTTGGCTCACGCTCAGCTCACGGAAATTCTGAGCGTGGCTGGGAGCATGCAGAGATATACGAGGAGGCACAAGGGACACAGAGGCTCAGGGCTGGAACCATGCTTAGAGGCAGCTCTGGTTTTAAGCGTTGCTTTGATGTGGCTTATTGAGAATTAGAATATTTATACTGGAGGAATCCGATGAGCTATAAAGCTATTTTTCACATGTCCAGTAGAGGCGGGTAAGAACGTTACAACAACAAACAGTACAAAAACATAATAGTAGTGCAAAGTACAAGAAAGATAAACAAATAACCCAAACACAAACAAATACAACGAAACCATCCCCATCCTACCAGGCAAAGCCCACTGAGGTATTGATTTATTTTTGATTAGTGAACTAGCCACAAATGAATAGCTCAACAAAGTGGCCCATCATTTGGACATTTATAGCAGCCAAAATAATAGAAATAATCTCAATGCATGTTGCGCGAGAGCCAAGCCTGAGCCAAGCCATGGCTAAGACCCCACTGGCCTAAGTGTCCACGTCACTGGCCGAATGCCTGGTTCACAATGAATGCACCAGGTAGTAATGGATGTGCATTTCATTTCATATTATTGTGCTTTGGTTGGAGTGGCTATGGTGGAGGTTATGCATGCATGTGGAGTGAGCGACTTCCGACAGACGTCTAGTAGAAGGCTTCTTATTTATTAAAAGCACACAGGGCGATACACTTTGTAATGCGGCTACACCTAGGCTGTACAAGCACGCAGCCCATCTCCATCCTGCGTAGCTACGCTGGCTGGTTGACGAGCGTAGCGGCGGAGACAGAGCTGCTCTTGCAGAAGAACCAGCCACGTGGTCGAAGACGAAGAGATGACGACGGTAGCGACGCAACCAGGACCCAGACCCCACGCTAACAGCCCCGAAGCTCTGATTCGGTGCTCTTTATATCTGCCTGGAGTGGCCAAGCTCCACCTCTGGCCACGCCCCCTTTCTAGAACCTTCTAGGCCCTTCGGGATGGTTCCCGGAGCTTCTCGACTGACTCCGCCGTTGACCTTTACCCCAGATACGCCCCTTCATAATAAGGCGTTATGTAATGCAGCTATAACCTTAATTACCCTTACAGGCTGCAGGTATCACCCTGTCATTACACATCCATGCATGTGAGGGTGGTGACGGTGTATTAATGTGTGTTCTAGGTTGGGGTACACATCGCCGATGTGAGCTACTTTATCCGGCCGGGGAATGCCTTGGATGAGGAGGCATCTCTGCGTGGTACCACAGTTTACCTGTGTGAGAAGGTAAGATGTGGATTTCTTCTTGCCACAATATCAAGTGTTTTACGACCCGCCGATTTCATCCTTTCATTCTTAACTTTACGACATGATGTAAAATATTATGATGTAACGATCATCGCGGTACCAGTTTCCCCACAACTGTAATTGTATTTGACATTTTCACCACATTTTTTTGCGTGCTTTTCAGTACTTCCCGTGTGAATAACGATAACTTAAAAATGAATTAGAATTAAAAAATGTGCAACAACAATGCTGAATATCTCTCATGATGTTTTAAACGAGGTGATTTTTGCGGATTTCTTATCATATGATGTACCGTGACATCATGAGCGGCAGGCTATCGGCGCAGTGGTAACACTCGTGCCTTGCAGCAAGGAGACGCTGGGTTTGATTACTCAACTCTTGTGCCTTTTTGCTTGCAGTTTTGTTTGTCCTCCCCCCTGTTAGTGAATGGGTTTCCTCTGGATTCATCAGATTTCCTCTAAATAAAACCCATACAATCTTAAGTGGCATTCGCGAAAACATCCCTTTGCTGAACACTTACCTGCAGGTGACTTAATCATGTGTGGGTTTGCTTGCAAAACACTCGTTGAGTTGGTGCATATGTATTTGCCAGATTGTGTTTATTGACAGAGAAGTGGTTGCGTTTATGTGTTTGTGCGCCTGCAGAGGATTGATATGGTGCCAGAGTTATTGAGCTCAAACCTGTGTTCCTTGAGATCCAACGTCGACCGGTGAGATGCACCAACAACTGTGAACTCGCAAGTGCGCACATTGCAACCCATACTCAGCAGCTAACGTGCGTTGTTGCCAGGTGCACATGTAATCCCATGATGCGTGGCACTGTTAAAGTGTAATTGTACAGATCCACACAAGCATGTGTACATACATAAGCAGCCAAACCAGGATGGCACAATGGTAACACGTGTCTCACAGCAAGAATGGCCTAGGATTGATGCCCGACTTGGTTGCCTTTCCATGTAGATTTTGTATGTTCTCCCCCTATTTAGCATGGGTTGACTCCAGGTTATCAGGTGTCCTCTCATCGCTAACATAAACGTGTTATTACTACTATGATCCTTAACCAAGGAAAGCCTCACTGAATCTCATAACTTCGGGAGGGTACTGCAAAGCTTTTGCAGTCGAACAATGGTTGCTACGTATATATTCCAGTTGAGTCATTTGTAACAACCCAAACCGGTATTTGGCCAAACATCCCGCTGCTGAAAGAATGACTCGACTACCAAAAACTTGGCAAGACCCTCCTGAAAAAGAGTCTCGAGACTTTGCGAGGCTTTCCTGAGTGAACACCCTGCACCAGTCCAATGTCGACGACTCCGCCACTCGACGGTGAATGGCCACGATGCATGTGCTGTGCGCGTGCAGGCTGGAGTTCTCGTGCATATGGGAGATGACTCCAAAGGCTGAGATCGTGAGTACACGTTTTACCAAGAGCATCATCAATTCCAAGGTGAGTTCCCCCCCCCCCCACAGACGTTCAGTTTTTGTAAAACTCTCGTTTGCTTTCACGTGTATTGTATCGGTGCCTTGCTATGTTAGTGCAGTTGAGGTTTCCGGATGGCTGAGAGGTCAGAGCGTTGAGCTTGCACCTCTGGGTTCACAAGTGTAGCGAGATGAACCGGGTTCACAAGTGGTAGTATGTATGTTTAACTTCTTTTGCACCATACGTAGCCAACTGTGCTAATCGGAGGTGCGAGGTAGGACATGAAAGTAGTGAGTTGATGGTCTCTGTCCAGTCAACAATCACTGCACAAAACACAGAACATGCCAATTCGTCACGAGTACAGCACACCGGTGTGTTGTACCAGTGACGAATTGGCCACGTTCTGTTTATGTTACAACCCTTACTAGTTGGCTGTGTCGGGTGGTGGCGGGTTTAACGACACATTTACGTATTTACACAATCTAACCCAAAAAACCTGTATTATGGATGATATTGGTCACGAAAGCCTATGTGTTAAACTCACTGCACAAAAGACCACCAAATTACATTGCACTAAATTTGGTTAAATTCCAGCTTTGAGAATTAAAAAAATATAAATTTTGCTGTCTTTGGGTGAGCGTAACCCTCAGTGGTCATCGGGCGCCACGTAGACATCTGTTGAGTTCTGGCTTGGGCTTGGATCAGGCGTGGGCATTGTGTAATTGCGAGGACCCCATGGTTCACCCGTAGTGTGTTCATCGTATCCCCGCAGGCGTCTTTGACGTACGCAGAGGCTCAGCTAATGATGGACGACGCCGGGCGGAAGGACCCGGTCACCAGCAGCTTGCGTGGCCTCAACTCCCTGGCCAAGATCCTCAAGCAGAGGCGCATTCAAAACGGGTAACTCATTGTCAAGATCCTCATCCCCTCCACCGCCACTGGAGCGATGAGCAGTATTAATGGGTGCACCACATTTAGTCGATCGGCAGGTCGCCTGTGGCGCGGTAAAGTGTGGTTACTCCCGTGTCTTCTAAGACATCCGGCCAGCGTGGAAGAGTAGGCTAAAATACATTGAAAGGGACTGTAGAAGGGTGTATCTCTAGAGGGGCCGCCTCTTATGGGAGCACCCTTCTTCCAGCAGTGGCTTGAGCAAGCAATTGCAAGGCTGCACCTGTTGCTTTTTTGACCCCATGATGCATGAGGCTTGGGTGAATACCATGCACAAACAAGTGTTACAGGATTCATACTCAGGTTTTTTTTCGGTAAAGTCACGTAGGTAAAACTATAAAATAAAATAACAAGTAAATTAAATCACGACGTTTCGGGCGCAACACAAGCGTCCTTCTTCAGGTGGGACAACCACAGCCAGAAACAATTGCTGAAGTGGGCAAAAAAGGGTTGTTGTAACAAGAGGCTATATAGGTAAGAGAGTGGGGGGGAGCAAGGGGGGAGAGATAGAGAGGGGGGGTGTGGGGTAGGGGAAGTGGGGTGCTGCTAGAGGGATTAAAGGGGCGAGCACGGCAAAATGCCGGGTGGGGGGGTGGAAAGTGAGCGGGGCTGGGAGTGGGAGGCTGAAGAAGCTGGAGATGTGGAAATGAAGGCAATAATAAAGAAGTTAAGGTTTTACCTAGTTAATAACATCCTTCTAGATTGGAGTGTTACAGGCTGCTGCGGGGCTACATTGTGGGCAAGAGGACAATGCAGTGACATAAATTGTTTTACTCTACTTAATGCTCCCATGTCTGTGCTCCCCCACCTTTGCCAACGCGTACTGACCACCACGGTTAAGTACGGTAAAACCACCCCACGACCCGCATGGCATGGGGTGGCCCTCATCCAGCAGTGGATTTACTTAACGAGCTGTGCATGTTCAACTCAAATATCTGAGTTTGTGAAGTGTCTTATATTAAGATTCTGTGTTGTTTTGGCTGGACATGATAATCGCTCATGTCCCTTCTTCACCCGTAGGGCATTGACTCTGGCATCCCCTGAGGTCCGATTCCACATGGACAGCGAAACCCACGACCCGATCGACCTGCAGACCAAGGAACTCAAGTGAGTCTCGTCACCAAGACACCTCCCATGACTGCAATCCGACTGTTGTGCAGATCTCTCTATCAGAATCAAAATATATATTTCTACTGGAAGAATCCAATGAGCTATAAAGCTCTTTTTTCACAGATGTCCAGTTGGGGCAGGTCACAACGTTACAACAACAAACAATACAAGCACACGTCAGGATTGCAAAGTATTGGAAAGGTAAACAAATAACTTAAACAAATATACAAATACAACTAAACTATTTTTATCTTACCAAGTAAAACCCTGACCACAAATGATAGCTGAACAAAGTGGCTTATCACGTGGGATATTTATTATCAGCAAAATATTCTAAGATAAAGAATCTTGACCCTTGTGGTTGATGTGTTGTGGTGGCGGAAACTGGTGCGTGTACACAGGGAGACCAACTCGATGGTGGAGGAGTTCATGTTGCTCGCCAACATCTCTGTGGCGGAGCGCATCGTAGACGAATTCCCCGAGTGTGCGCTGCTCCGACGCCATCCGGCGCCTCCGCCTTCCAACTACGACATATTGGTGAAGGCGGCGAAATCAAAGGTAGATGTAGAACCCCTTTTAACGACCACCCTTGTTAACTAATCGCTTAACAACGGGCCTCCATAGAGCTCAATGTGTAGGCTTAACCGACCATTTCTCTGTTAACGACGGGCTGTTGTAGGTACAGTAAATATGAATTCATGCCACGTAGAAGGGAAACAATAAAATAACAAAAATATAAAACGATAAAATTCTCACGACGTTTCGACTGCAACACAAGCAATCATCATCAGGTGTGAAGACCACAACAAGAAAATTTGAAAAAAGGGGCAGTTATTTTTAACGTTAGCACCACGGAGAGAGATTTGACAGTTTGTTCAGATGGACGAGTCCATCTATGTTCGGAAAAGAGGAGGGGGGAGACGAAAAATAATGGATGCGTTCTGAAAGCCACCTTAAGCGTGATCAATCAATTAAGACCCGAAATGGTTTATCAAATCTCTCTCCGTGGTGCTAACGTTAAAATAACCGCCACTTTTTTCGCATTTTCTTGTTGTGGTTTTCACACCTGATGATGATTGCTTGTGTTGCAGTCGAAACGTCGTGAGAATTTTATTGTTTATATTTTTATTATTTTGTTGTTTCCCTTCTACGTGAATTTACCGAAATAACCAAGAATATGAATCCCTGCAGTCACGAAAGCTTTAAATCAATGAATTAATGCATTTATTAACAGTGTTTATTTTAATATGATGTGTTTATAATGTTAGTATCTTTATGTATTAATATCCATTTTTAAATATTATAAAGTACGTTTTTTGGGTGAACAAGGGAAACTTTCGATGCTATCGGAATGAATTAAGCTTTTAACACGTATTTCCTATACTCGCTTAATGACCAAATCCTTTAATGCTCGTGTTCGTGGAACCAATTACCGTCTTTAAGAGGGGTTCTACTGTCTCTAGATTGCTGTTAACCTTCCTTCAATATCATCCTCCTCGCAAGGAATTCAGAGGTTGCCGGGTGGCTCAAATTTTTGTTTGAGGTCTTTTGATTTAACTGGGTGAGAACTCAAGAGACCATAATAGTCTCATTTGCAAGGGTCACCTGGGTCACCCTATGACCCAGAGATTACAGCTGGCACCATGGCTTCAAAATCCAGCAGCCGCATTGAACATACTGTGTTATCAAGTGTAGGGAGTTGAAGGACTCGGCTCGTTTCCCAGCTACTCCACAGAAATAAGCAACAAAAAACCATCACGATAAATGTGGTACTGTATTTAATTTTAGATAAATTCCAGCACTGAAATGTTGAAATATCAGTTCGACTTATCGTGATGAACATTATGCTCAAAATGGGTGGGAATGTGCTACCCCCTACTGTGAAGCAGAGGTGTCTTGAAACGATGTCAGTATTGGCCTGAACGAGCAATTGCAGGGCTGTCCTACCAGACAGTCTCGTCCCTTCACCTGATGAAGGCCGCTTGTGTTGTGGCCGAAACGTCGTGAGAATATTATTGTTATTTTATTTCATCAATTTATTATTTTATTCTCATTCTACGTGACTTTACCGAAAGAACCAAAGAAGAACAATGCTATACTTAAAGTAGCGCATTTTGATGTGACGTCACATTTCTCAAACCCCCCCTCGTCACACATCGTCACAAATGTCTGACCCCCCTCCCCCCCCCCCCGAGGTGTTCATTCTGTGGTGAAGGGATGAGGAAAAGGAAGAGGGAAAAGCATGCAGTGTCGCCGCACGCAGGCAACATGTTTATCACACAGTTGTCAAAATATAAAAATACATATATATGTAGTGGGTTTTACGGAGACTGGAGACGTCTTTAGAGGCAACACGGTTTATTTGTAACTATGAACAGAACTCCCCTTAACTCCCACTATCTAGGGAGGTACAGCCTCCGGGCTAGCGTGCCCTCGCACTGATCAAACCTGGCTCTCAGCCCTCTGGCTATCTGTGCCCTAGGGGAGGCTAACTGACCCGACCCAGGCAAGGTACGGGTCCTGACCACTGGTCCGCGCTCGGCCCCGACCCTTATAAGGATGTCGGGTCCCAGGGTCCTAGCTAGGCTGGTCTTCTATTCTTCGTCTTCGGAGCACTGCCCTGAGCTGTCCCGGAGGTGCCCCTTTAATACACCTCTCGGGGGCTCTCCACCCCCGGTACCGCCCCCTCTCTAGAACCTTCCAGGGGGCTCTGGAAGAACTCCCCAACCCCTCACCTGGGGCCTGGCTCTCTCTGTCCTTCCCCAGCTCAGGGTGGCACCCCCTATGGGTTTGTGCCCGCAACTGCAGGTAAGTATACCGACGGTAAAGGATGTGCATTTATGACGCTACATCTATGCGAGAGAGGTTGTGTACAGGAGTCTGCTCTGCGGGAAGCAAGCATTGCCATACGAATGAGATGAGCTCGCGTTCGATGCGGGCAGTCTTGAGGACGACCGTCGACAGGCACGCGTGGAGGCACGCCGTGGTCACAGCGCAGCGCCGACTCGTGTAGGTGGTGATGGCCCAGTTGTAGAGAGGAATGCCGGAGCTTCGAGCAGATGTAGCCGAATGTAGGATAGATCATCTTGAGGAGCGTTGCCCTCGACCCCCTCCGGGAGGCCGTATGGTTTACTAGGCACTCCCGTCCCTTAGAGTCCAGTCTGATGTAAGCCTCCTCAGGTTCCAGCAGCCTGGCTTCGTAGGTCTTCATTGCACCGCTCTGCTCGTCTAGCATAGTCTGAAGGGTCATATGTGGCTGCCTCCTGAATCTTCACCCTCCTGCAAACCTTACTCGACATCTCGTTGAGGACCCAAAGAAGGGCAGTATTCTCTTTGTTTTTTTTTTTACAAAAGGGCTTGTAAGAGCTCTCGTTCCTCCCACCGGGATCTCTGGTGTCAACTTGAACGGGGGTGGGGGGGGGAGAGACAAAGCTACGGCTTTTTTCCCAGGGGATCTGTCTTCTATGGAGCACAAAGATACAGGCGGAAGGTCCCCTTGGCCTAGCCATGAGGTCAGGCTCGAGTTGCTTACTGAGGACCCTACACCTAAGGAGGCTGTGGATCGCCCTAGGAAGCTCCAAAGTAGAAAACCAGCTTTCCAAGGCCCCCTATAAAGTGCCTGAGGCCAGGTAGAAAAATAAGAAAACTATCAAACAGGAAAGCGAGTGGTTATGTTGGGTCGAAAAAGGTAATGTTCTAATGTAGGGGTTGGAGCGGTCATTGCTGCTTACTCGGCCATGACGTCACTGCAACTCGTTTGATTAACACTTTTAAAATACAAAAATCACGACGCATACTGAACATATTATTCCGAATCGGTTTTACCACCACTACCACCATGACACAGTGGCAAGGCTGGCACATCGCAGTGCAGCTGCTAGGCTGAATCATATGAATGAATATAATCAAATCTAGAAATATCCTTTATGTACCCAGGAGAGCCCCATTGAGTCTCGAGACTCATTATTAGCTCCGTGCTGCATTAAGATGTTTGGACAATTTCAAGCATCAGGGTTCGGCACGTAGGAGGAAACCGGAGAAATGCGCAGATGTTGTGAAGCTGGCTTGGTGGTAGAAGTCAGTCCAGAACATTTGGCCCCACACCTATCACTGTAACGAATGAGTGTTCTACGGGGGCATTCTAAGCGAGGACTGATTGTATTAAAATCTACTTTTATCTACGAATCGTAATGTATCAATAATGTTAACGTGTAACATGCCCCACGGTTTTTCTTAATCTGGAAGGAGGGAACAATGGATGATCTGTGTGCTGATGATGTTGATGATCTCATAATGGCTGTTCACTTCGAGGAGTGGGAGAGTCTGATGGTGAACCTGGATCGTGCCAATAAGAGATAGGGCCTTACCATTCGCCCTACCAAATAAATCAAAGCAGTACCTGCCTTGATATTTTGTATGTCTTTAAGGACTCCACCCCCTCAACTCCGCATGATAGGTAGTTGTGGAAAGAGTGGAGGTATTCCCATATCTGGGCAGTTGTTCATGACCAGCTCCAATTTCAGAGCGAAGGTCTTACTCTGAATTAGTTCAATGGCATATCCTTTTTTCAGCTGCATAGCGCTGTATAAAAGTTACATGGCCTATCACTTCATAAAAAGCTCTGGTTCTTTTCTGCCAAACTTGTCCTCTCCCTCCCAGCTATAACCTCCCGAAAGCAACATGTGACCTTTGTTTTGGCGTGACAAACACCAGTGAAAGCAAAACACCGAAAGTGTAATGACTACACGTAATGCAAGAATCTCAGTTGTATTTCTCAACGGGTATTGAATATGAAGTCCCAGGAGGGGGTGTCGATGCATCTCCCAACAGCATCCCTGGTGGTGCTGGGGAATGTTGGTGGGAAAAGCCATTAGGCTGATGTATTTAAACATCGTATTCTGATTTATGTGGAGACACAAAAAGCGAGTTATGCTTCTACAGTATTTGCTTGTGCAAAGCATGGACAATCATTGCCACAGAGAAAGAATCAGCTCGGTGGCTAGGAGATGTTAACTACCTCACCTGGTATGGAGGAGGCCGAGGGTTTGATCCCGACTCTGATGCCTTTATAAGGAATACCTT
The DNA here is from genome assembly GCF_048934315.1 of Petromyzon marinus. NCBI lineage: Eukaryota > Metazoa > Chordata > Hyperoartia > Petromyzontiformes > Petromyzontidae > Petromyzon > Petromyzon marinus. The sequence goes on along the minus strand of NW_027423677.1, from coordinate 1,169,491 downwards.
GGATATCGAGGTGGTTACATTTTTGGAAAGTGCAGCAAAAGCCAAAAGCGTGATATTCAATACTTAAGCTTGACCTAAATAATGAGCTTACATACACGGCAACCAAAAATAGACACATCACAATAGAAATGTGCTGTACTGAATGCCTAATTTACTACTATAATGAGCCAAGAATGTCTGTGTCCCGCGCGTGACGTCACTCCACGTCGAGCAGGCCCCCTCATTAATACTCATGAATAGACTAATCTCTCACACTACAAAGGCCACTGCCACAGCCATTGACATGCTAATCTCACAATACAAAGGCCACTGCCCCAGCCTCTGTGGTTGGACCATCTCTAGCTCCACCCACCTACCTTGATGCACTCATCTCAGGCCTATATAAGACCTTGTCTCAGCAACTTTCGGGTGACGTCACTCCACATGGGGGGGGGGGCGAGGTGCCTCCTCCCCCCTCCTCAGCGTCAACTTAGAAACTCACTACAAAGGCAGAACCCTCACGTCACGCGATCTCCCTAACGCTATTAAGACATCGAAGTAAAAAAGACGTCATGATGAACAAGGGATTATAACCTTTAAATGAAATAGGTCTGTCACCGCGGCCTTACAAATTGCACACAAATGGCTGCAATGAATATCATTTCGCGGTCTGATTTACTGCAATAGATTTACTGCAATACACCCATGCTTGCACGGGCAAAAGGCTTGTAAACAAATAATCCCCTCGCCTGCTCCCCACCACAATATCACACAATGATATAGTACTTCCTTGTACAGTATACCCGCTAAAGACCAAAACTAATCCCCATGATAGGTAAATTGATATACATAGAGCTTGCCGGCGATAGGTCTAAACCACGAACTATGAACTCGTGATATTCAAGGGTCTCCCGTATTTGGAGTGTGCATGTTCTCCCCATGGTCACGTATCCTTTTCTCCAGGTCCTCCGGTTTTTTTCTCCACATCTAAAAACATGCGTTAAGATAATTACTGCTATAAATATTCACATAAGCCACTACGTTGAGCAATCATATGTGGCCAGGCTGCTTCTGGAAAAGAGCTATATATCTCGGTGGGCCTTACCTGGTCAAATAAAAATAGGTCGCTTACAGGAGCTGAATGGATTGCCACATCACAGGGACGCAAGGAATCGCAGCATGGAGATGGCTTCATCCAGCAGTGGATTGATCCTGGTTTATGTTTTGCAAATAGTAAACGTAAGCGTGCACTTCCAAATGAAGGTGTTTAAAGTATCTGTTTATCTTCTTTGGTTCTTTCGGTAAAGTCACGTAGAATGAGAATAAAATAATAAAATAAAAATAAGACAATAAAATTCTCACGACGTTTCGGCCGCAACACAAGCGGCCTTCTTCAGGTGAAAGAACATAACTGTCGGGACGACAGTGCTTCAATGAGTGCTGCTGAGATTCGTGGCGTCTTTTAAGCTCGGTGATAGGTGTGAATGACCTAGAAAGCAGGAGAATTTAGCATTGAAATAGCTAGGGATTAGCTTGTGACAAAAAATAGCTGTGTTAAAGTCAAAGTTTACATATCAACAGAGGCATTTAGTATATGGACGCTAAAGGGCCTCCAACTACCCAACTATCATACAGTAAACCAATGTGGGAAAAAACTAAGTCTATATTACATCAGTATAATAATTGTACTTGATATATTCTTCAATAAGCTGAGCTATTAATCACAAAGCAACTGGGTATACACTACACTATATAAACAGGTCCCTGCAGGGTGGGCTGGTTAGAACATTGGAATTTTGTCTATTGCAGGTTGGTACACTCAGTTTACAACTTCGTTCCTTCCAGTATTAATACCATATAGTAAAACCAATGAAAACCAAAATATAAACTACCTCAATGTTTTGATTTAAAGCTTTCGTGACTGCAGTAATTCATATTCTTAGTTTTTTCGGTAAAGTCACGTTGAAGGGAAGCAACAAAATAATAATATATATAAAACAAAAAATTCTCACGACGTTTCGACCATAACTCAAACGGTCGTCTTCAGGTGTGTTGGTTTGCATAAATTTATTTTTAAACGGCGCATTTATTTATTTATAAAAATGTTAGCGCCATGCGCAACGATTTGGCAGTTTATTTAGGACTAGTCCATCTATATTCTGAAAAGAGGAGGGGGGAGACGAAATTTTTTATAATGTATGCTGTCTGAAAGCCACTGTAAGCGTGAACAATCAATTAAGACCTGAAATGGTTTATCAAATCTTTCCAATGATTGCTAAGATAGAATCCATCTTCTCGGTTGAAATTGTCTCTGTGCTTGTATATGTGGATAGCCTCATGAACGAATCTCTCATGGAAGCCAGATGGCTTACAAAGAACCTCTGTCTTGGAAAAGTCAATGGCATGTGAGCCTACTGAATTAGAACAATGATCTGCCACGGCCGAGGTGTTGGTCCTACCGTGTTTAAGGTCTGCTTTGTGTTCACGAATGCGGTCCGAGACATGGCGTTTGGTTTCTCCAATGTAACTACTACCACAGAGGCAACTTAGTTTGTAGACACCAGGGTATTGTATGTCCGGAATCACATCTTTTACAGACGGAACCAGATCACGGATTTTATGTAATGTGTTGAAACGGACCTGGATCTTGTGTTTATTCAAGATTTTGGAGATTTTTTTGTGATCCCCGCAATGTAGGGTAAAGTGATGGTTTTGAAAGGCTCCTCAAGAGGGTTCTTCTTCATGGTTTGAGTGATAGCTTTGCGGATTGTATAGTCGGAGTAACCATTAGCCCTAAGAGCTTGGTGTACGTGCTTGAGTTCACTGCTTATGTGTTCCTGGTCGGATATGCATTTATAAATAAATAAATGCGCCGTTTAAAAATAAATTTATGCAAACCAACACACCTGAAGACGACCGTTTGAGTTATGGTCGAAACGTCGTGAGAATTTTTTAGTGTTTTATATATATTTTATTATTTTGTTGTTTCCCTTCAACGTGACTTTACCGAAAAAACTAAGAATACCTCAATGTTATCAATAAACTCTATATACTCTCCAATCAGCTGAGCCACCAACAATAAGTCGTTATATATCACAATGCCATATTGCAAAAAATGGCGGTTTTTCTTCCCATCAACGACCAGCACCACGGACAACGAACGAGCTTCGTTCAGACGGACGACTCAATCCATGCTCGGGAACGGAAGAGGGAGAGAGACAGCCATAATGCGTTGTTATACTCCATGTTATAAACCATACCATTAACCGTGGTGTGAGAGGTATTAAGAGGCAATATCAGCGAAAGAGCTGCGGTCTGACGGTAACCGTAAAATACAATTAATTAAGAACCATTGTAAAGATGTTTTAAACCATTTCGGAACTTCATTAGATTTATTGGCTGGTTGGGGAGGCTATATTAAGTTTGCGAGGTCTGAAACTCCAGGCCAAACATAAACTTCCGTTATCTCCGAAAAAGTAAGATGGATTGATGACCAAGCTGTGGAGGTCTGCCTAAATTCATGAGATGTCCATTGTTTCACAAGAGATAGCATGACTCGGATAAGAAATACACTATTAATTCTTATACACTGATCCATGCATACAATTAGTATATTAGTGGACTACGTTAGAGAAGGAGAAGATCAAGGGAGTAGAGGAGAAGAGGAGTGCCGGGGTGCCCGGAGCCCAGAGAGTGCCCAGAGGGGCCAGAGAGCCAGGGGCAACCCTCATGTTTATGTTGGCTGGATAGCATGTGCTCCCGTGCATGTGAGGTTGCTCTCAACAGAAGTCGTTCCTTGCACGAGAATGGCTGAAACGCTGAGTAACCACTCAGAGGAATAGTGGTTAAGCAGTGGAGACGATATAGTGGAAAAACAGTGGAGATTTCTGAAATATAGAAGACTTAAAGTGTGTTGCTAAAAAAATCTTGGAGGAAAGAGAGGATACATGTGTGCCTCTTGGAGAAGGAAAGGCATTGCTCAAAACTGTGCTGCAAGGTCACGTGCCATGAATCACATGAGTTTAGAAAAAACGTGACTGTAAACCAACAAGCTTGTGAATAATTATCATGGTGAAGACACCTCTATACGTTGGATACTGAAGGAAAACCATCGTGCTACGCATCGTCAAAGCACAACAACACCTGACATTTGAGAAGTACAATTTCATCGTTCTACACATCGTCAATACCCTACAACACCTGGAAAGTCACCAGCTGCATCAAGCATCTGACTGTTGTATTGTTCGAAAGACACTGTGTATAACGACTTTACATCCACCGGCACAGCGGATTTCTAAACGCCTGCCATGTCACCTTCTCAACACTAGCGTCAGAGACCGTCTGATACAGACTGAAAGCTGATTTCCTTTGTTGCACTGTTTGTCTTTTCATGAATGTCATATTGTGCACTGGGTTATGCCTTATTAACCTAAATTCTGAATTTAGCTATTCATGTATTTCTATTACAGTATCACATATTCTTTGGACCAAGTGTCAATTGCCTATTTGATGACTGGTACTCTGATAATTTTTTACAAATAAGGAACTTGTTTTATTTAAAATGTGTATGTGTGTGTGGTTGAACAGTGTAACAAATCCATGCGTTACATGTGTAGTGTTGCAGCGCCGACCTGGGCAAGGCCTATGATACAATCAGTAGGCCAGGGCTCTGGATTGTTATTCGTGTTTTCAGAGTCCCTTACCATCTGCTCACAATGAGTAAGGACCTTCACGATGGTGGGCAGGCCCGGATAAAGTTGCGTGCCCGGGAGTCAGATCAATTGCCTGTTTACAGTGGGGTGTGACAGGGATCTACAGTGAGGGAAAAAAGTATTTGATCCCCTGCTGATTTGTACGTTTGCCCACTGACAAATACATCATGAGTCTATAATTTTAATATTAGGTTTATTTGAACAGTGAGAGACAGAATAACAACAACAAAATCCAGTAAAACGCATGTCAAAGATGTTATAAATTGATTTGCATTTTAATGAGGGAAGTGAGTATTCGACCCCCTCTCAATCAGAAATATTTCTGGCTATCAGATGTATTTTATACAGGTAATGAGCTGAGATTAGGAGCACACTCTTTAAGGGAGTGCTCCTAATCTCAGCTTGTTACCTGTATAAAAAACACCTGTCCACAGAAGCAATCAATCAATCAGATTCCAAACTCTCCACCATGGCCAAGACCAAAGAGCTCTCCAAGGATGTCAGGGACAAGATTGTAGACCTACACAAGGCTGGAATGGGCTACAAGACCATTGCCAAGCAGCTTGGTGCGAAGGTGACAACAGTTGGTGTGATTATTCGCAAATGGAAGAAACACAAAAGAACTGTAAATCTCCCTCGGCCTGGGGCTCCATGCAAGATCTCACCTCGTGGAGTTGCAATGATCATGAGAACGGTGAGGAATCAGCCCAGAACTACACGGGAGGACCTTGTCAATGATCTCAAGGCAGCTGGGACCATAGTCACCAAGAAAACAATTGGCAACACACTACGCCGTGAAGGACTGAAATCCTGCAGCACCCGCAAGGCCCCCCTGCTCAAGAAAACTCATATACATGCCCGTCTGAAGTTTGCCAATGAACATCTGAATGATTAAGAGGACAACTGGGTGAAAGTGTTGTGGTCAGATGAGACCAAAATGGAGCTCTTTGGCATCAACTCAACTCACCGTGTTTGGAGGAGGAGGAATGCTGCCTATGACCCTAAGAACACCATCGCCACCGTCAAACATGGAGGTGGAAACATTATGCTTTGGGGGTGTTTTTATGCCAAGGGGACAGGACAACTTCACCGCATCAAAGGGACGATGGACGGGGCCATGTATAGTCAAATCTTGGGTGATAACCTCCTTCCCTCAGCCAGGGCATTGAAAATGGGTCATGGATGGGTATTCCAGCATGACAATGACCCAAAACACACGGCCAAGGCAACAAAGTAGTGGCTCAAGAAGAAGCACATTAAGGTCCTGGAGTGCCCTAGCCAGTCTCCAGACCTTAATCCCATAGAAAATCTGTGGAGGGAGCTGAAGTTTCGAGTTGCCAAACGTCAGCCTCGAAACCTTAATGACTTGGAGATGATCTGCAAAGAGCAGTGGGACAAAATCCCTCCTGAGATGTGTACAAACCTGGTGGTCCAACTACAAGAAACGTCGAACCTCTGTGATTGCCAACAAGGCTTTTGCCACCAAGTACTAAGTCATGTTTTGCACACGGGTCAAATGCTTATTTCCCTGATTAAAATGCAAATCAATTTATAACATTTTTACATGCGTTTTTCTGGATTTTGTTGTTATTCTGTCTCTCACTGTTCAAATAAACCTACCATTAAAATTATAGACTGATCATTTCTTCGTCAGTGGGCAAACGTACAAAATCAGCAGGGGATCAAATACTTTTTCCTCTCAATGTATGTGAGGAGTCTGTGGGTCGCAACATCACGTACGGCTGGAAGTAGGACATTCCAGACTAAGAGGGTTAATGATGGCAATGTCAACGATACTGAACCAGCCAGCACAACTCACTGCCAATAACACATATCACATAATTCACCCTTAAGCAATTGTTCAATCAATTAATTGAATCACTACAATTAAAACCAAAGAATCTCCCAGAACAAACACTTCGCACTCTCCTCCGTCAGCCACCTGCATCGACAATAGAAACGCATCAGTCCAGCAGTGGATAAAACCTGGCGTCGGAGGTATGGGGGGGGGCGGCGGCTTACACTTGCGGTGGACAGCAGGGGGGTGGCTGGATGCAGTAGCCATCGCAGATCAAGCGGTAGAACTTGTCATCGACTGCCATGCGCCAGGGTAATGGGCCTCTCCTACACCCACACACATCACACTGAGCGGCACACACGTCACACCGAGGAGCACGCACGTCACACACCGAGGAGCACGCACATCACACACCGAGCAGGTTGCACAGGTCTCCTTTATCAAGACAAACGTGGAGCAGATTACAACTACAACTCTTCTATGCCTGTCACAATGCCCCCCTCTCCCCCCCCCCAGTTTATGGGGGGCCGCGGGCCTCACTCCACCCCTTCGCGTCAGCCCCCCCTAATAAATGGTCCGGTTGCATTGTGAATGCACCACTCGAATGACGTGCAGTCCCGTGGCGCACTGTAACGGGCTCGTGATTTACTCACTAAAATTCAATGTAAAAAAATAAAAACGATCCCAAGACATTATTTAAAATAAAGTATGGCCATCGTGTGTCAGCATCACAGGCGAAAATTGGCATGTAAAAAAAAACTTCACTCCGAATCACTCAATTGGGATTGCTCGCAGCAAAGAGCACTTGACCTGCTTGCAGGTTAGGTGCTGAATAACCGTGTGTCACACAGAGAACAGTTGCCACTGAGGGTGCCCTTTTAAAATGCTTGAGATGAGATGTGATTATCGCGTGTAAATGTGCACACTAAAATAAAAAAAATCATAATTATAAGCGAACTATTATCGTTTCAGGTGGCAGGGTGTTGCAGCGGTGATCTTTGACCCTCGCAACAAGAAGGGCCTTGGTTAATCATCCGACTGGCACTTTGCGGATGTATGGGTTATCCACTTTGCTCACGTAGCTAGAAAACACACAATCACAATGTAACTGGGTATTGGCCAAGCATCCCAATGCTAAAGTTACCTGGAAATTACTTCATTGGGATGACACTCGGCAGCAGAGCCGGATGATGACATTGCTGGGGCCCTATGCCATTGTCAAGCTTAAGAGCCCCCTTCTATGAATGCCTGTATATTTTTGTCAACAGAATGAAAATAACTGCTTTGGAGAGTCTTTTTTTCTCACCGATCTTAATTTTTTTAAACAATTATGTTAAAACTCGAAACCTCGTGTCCATTTCTTGTTTCGTATTTAGAGCCCCCCCCCCCCCCCCTCTCTTAATGCGAGGCCCTTAGCTGTAAGTGTAGCCGGTGTGAGCTCGCCTGTGATGAATAACACGTATAATTGCGCACTCTTATTTTCTATGGGTGGCCAGGAGAATGTATTATTATTTAAGTGAATGCAATGGTGATCAGAGGATTGGACCCAGAGCCCCACGTACACAGTAGAATACAAGGGAACGCCCACAGTACAGATTTGAGCTGACCTCCGGATTGAGAAATTGAACTGTGTTGTGACGTGGAGGGTGTTTCTGAACGCTATTGTGACCGACCCGTCCCGACGGGAGGAGAGAGGACAGGGTGGACCGGCTGCATGAGCTTACTCTCCGGCACTGCACAGCACAACATCGCCTCCCTACTGCAAAAAAACTCGGCAGGACCCTCCTGAAAATAAAAGTCTTCGGAATTAGTGAGGCCTGTCCTTGGGAGGACAGGCGTAGTCTTGGTCGTCACAAGCGAACATTTGTTTCTCCATATTAATTTGTATCTCCGGGTTACCATCAGGGCTGGGCGCTGCAAGCTTAGCTTCTGAGATCTGATGAGACTGGTAGCCGTTTTTTAAAAGGTAATTTCGGCACGTGGAGCCCAAGCATGCAACAACTTTATGCAACTTCTTGGTTCTTTCGGTAAAGTCACGTAGAATGGAAATAAAATAATAAAAAATAAAACATAAAAAAATTCTCACGACGTTTCGGCCACAACACAAGTAGCCTTCTTCAGGTGAAGGAACAGAACTGTCGGGACGACAGCGCTTCAATAACTGCTGCTAAGATTCGCAGCGTCTTTTAGGCTAGGTGTGAGAGGTAAAGCGCCTTGACAAAGGAGTTTACATATCAAACAGGAGAATTTAGCATTGAAATAGCTGTGTTAAAGTGTTGAATCAGCAGGGTGTTAAATTCAGAAATTAGCATGTAACTGGGAGATTAGCATGATGTTAATGTGAGGGTTTAGCATGTGACTGGTCACGGAAATAGCTATGTTAAAGTCAAAGTTTACATCTCAACAGAGGCATTTTGTATATGGACGCTAAAGGACTGCAACTACCCAACTATCATACAATAAACCGATGTGGAAAAAAACTAAGTATAAACTACATCAATATAATAAATGTACTCAATATATTTTTCAAAAAGTTGAGCTATAAACATAAAGTAACTAGGTATACACTACACTATATAATGAATACCATATAGTAAACGAATTAATACAACTAAAATATAACTACATCAATGTTATCAATAAACTCTATATACTCTCCCATCAGCTGAGCTACTAACAATAAGTCATTATACATTAAATGCCCTATGGCGAAAAAATGGGTGGCGGTTTTTTCCTTCTTTCAAACGTTAGCACCATGGAGAGCGACGAGCCTCGTTCAGACGGACGAGTCCATCCATGCTCGGAACGGAGGAGGGGGGAGAAACAGCCACGATGCGCTGCTCTGTCCTGTGTTGCGTTACAACCATGCCATAAACTAGACGACTATACATTGTAATGTTATACCTTCCAATCTAAACTACATTGTATAATATCGTATACACAGCCCAATGTAAGCTCGAACATTATGCATGATATTGATATGTCTCCAACTAAAATTTTCCAACATTACACGACTATTCACCATAATATACACTACCATAGACAAACCCACCCTTGAATTATACAAGGTGTTACTTTACACTACCCTATACTTTAGACTGTTAAATGTTAGACTTGTAATATTACACTATGTATTATTCTACCAACCCTACTGTATACCACACTGCTGTATATTCACTATACAATTACGATACTATATATTGCCTAATGAATTATGTTAAACATTACAATGTTATACTATTTATTATTATATAACATGCTATAAACCATACCATTGACCGTCGTGTGAAAGCTATTAAGAGGCAGTACCAGCGAATGGACTGCGGTCTGAAAGTCACCATAAAATACAATCAATTAAGAACCGAAATGGTTTATAACATCTTTCCAATGGTTACTAAGCCAGAATCCATCTTCTCGGTTGAAATTGTCTCTCTGTTTGTATATGTGGATGGCCTCATGAACGAATCTCTCATGGTAGCCGGATGGCTTGCAGAGAACGTCCGTCTTGGAGAAGTCAATGTCATGTGAGCCCACTGAATTATAACAGTGATCTGCCATGGCTGAGGTGTTCGTCCTATCATGTTTCAAGTCTGCTTTATGTTCACGGATGCGGTCCGAGATATGTCGTTTGTTTTCTCCAATGTAACTGCTACCACAGAGGCAACTTAGTTTGTAGACGCCCGGGTACTGTATGTCTGGAACCACATCTTTTACAGACGGAACCAGATCACGGATTTTATGTACTGTGTTGAATCGGACCTGGATCTAGTGTTTATTCAGGATTTTGGAGATCTTTTTTGTGACCCCCGCAATGTAGGGTAAGGTGATGGTTTTGAATGGCTCCTCAAGAGGATTCTTCTTCATTGCTGGAGTGATGGCTTTGCGGATTGTGTAGTCGGAGTAACCATTAGCCTTGAGAGCTTGGTGTACGTGCTTGAGTTCACTGGCAATGTGTTCCTGGTCGGAAATGCATTGGGCTCTATGGTATAGAGTCTTGATGAGGGAGTTCTTCTGGGATGAATGGTGGTGGGAATCCGGTTTAAAGTAAGCATCTGTATGGGTAGCTTTCCTGTAGACAGAGTGGCTCATTGAACCATCAGGTCTCCTTTTAATAAGGACATACACAAAGGGTAGCTTGCCATCTTTTTCGACTTCCATGGTAAATCTGATGGCTGGGTGTATGGAATTGATGTGGTCGAGGAATTGGTCTAGAGCAGGCCGGCCATGTGGCCAGATGATAAAAGTGTCATCCACGTACCTCTTCCATAACGTCGGGCGTAGAGTGGCAGTCTGGATGGCATCAGTTTCAAATTTCTCCATGAAAACGTTGGCCCCCGTGGTGCCTCACCACAAACGTGGGGCCCGGTCAGCCGCGTCGACTGTCATGATCGCGTACAGGTGGTGAAACTGCCACACATGAACCATGATACCTTGCTGATCTCATGTCAAGGAGAATAAACCAGCAGCCCGTCGCTAGCAATGGGAATGATTGGTAAGGGAACACATTGGGCTCTACAGAGGCACTCCACTATTATACACCACTACTATACAGTAAACATTGGGCTCTATGGAGGCCTGTCGTTAAGGGATTACTCGTTAACATGGGGTGGTCGTTAAGAGGGGTTCTATTGTATATAACAAGTTTAAATATTTAATAAGTTAATAGAGAGTACTCAACTGAGATGGCGGAGGAGTTTGCTAAACTCACAATACAAAGACCACTGTCCCAGCCTCTGTGGTTGGACCATCTCTAGCTCCACCAACCTACCTTGATGCACCTATCTCAGGCCTATATAAGACTTTGTCTCAGCAACTTTCTCTCTCACCTGACCTGAAGACGATTGCTTGTGTTGCGATCGAAACGTCGTGATATTTTTATTATTTTTTATCTACGTGGCTTTACCAAAGGACCCATAGAATATAATCATAAACAGGTTACGTCCTCTACATGGACCCCCCCCCCCCCTCATTATTAATCATGAACAGGTGACGTCCTCCAAATGGACACCCCCCTCCATTGATAATAATTAGCGGGTGACATCACTCCACATGGGGGGGGGGGGGGGCGAGGTGCCTCCTCTCCCCTCCTAAGCGTCAACTTATAAACTCACTACAAAGGCAGAACCCTCACGTAACGCGATCTCCATAACGCTATTGAGACATCTAAGTAAAAACAACGTCATGATGAACAAGGGATTATAACCTTTAAATGAAATAGGTCTGTCACCGCGGGCTTACAAATTGCACACAAATGGATGCAATGAATATCACTTCGCGGTCTGCTTTGCGCTTGCAAGTTTCAGATTTACTGCAATACACCCATGCTTGGACGGGCAAAAGGCTAGTAAACAAATAATCCCCTCGCCTGCTCCCCACCACGATATCACACGATGATATAGTACTTCCTTGTACAGTATACCCAATAAAGACCAAATCTAATCCCCATGATAGGTAAATTGATATACATAGAGCTTGCCGGCGATAGGTCTAAACCACGAACTATGAACTCGTGATATTCAAGGGTCTCCCGTATTTGGAGTTTGCATGTTCTCCCCATGGTCACGTTGGGATGACTGCTATGAATTTTCACATAAGCCACCTCGTTGAGCAATCATATGTGGCCAGGCTGCTTCTGGAAAAGAGCTATGTATCTCAGTGGGCCTTACCTGGTCAAATAAAAATAGGTTGCTTACAGGAGTTGAATGGATTGCCACATCACAGGGATGTGAGGAATCGCAGCATGGAGAGGGCTTTATCCAGCAGTGGATTGAGTGTTCTTGTTGAAACGTGTGTATTTAATATTTCTCTGATGTTCTTTTAGTCTCGTGCTGATCATTTGTCCTGTTTGCCCAACGTAACATTTGCCACAAGTGCAGTTAATCCTGTACAAACCTTCTGTTGATAGCTTAGGTAATACATATTTTATACCAGAAGTCGAGTTCAAGAAACATAAGTACGTTTTTATTTCAACTGAAATGTATATATATACATATATAAATATACATGTCCATACAACCACGTCTCAATGTCTATGTCTGGGAGAACACGCTAGTTTCTCCCTCTGTGGAGTCTCCACCACTTTTCTTTCTTCTTGTTTCCCAGCTCCTCGTCTTGGTGCTCCTTCCCTCTGTCTCCTCCTCGTTCATTCTCCTCTTCATCTTTCTCCAGCTGCCGTGTGCAGCACATGAAGCTCCAAATTGCCCAACGCCAGAAACTGTTCTTTCTCTCTCCCTTAGAAGATGGGATGTGCTTAATCTCTTTCTTCTCTTCCTGAACACTCTCTGCCCTCCAAGGTTGCTCACATCTTCCTTCCTCATTCACCACTTCCTGCTTTGTATCGTCTTCAATCGTGTCGACCTCCTTCAGCTCTACCTCATTTGCCTCTAACTCAATAGCTCCTACTTCTTTTGCGTCTACCTCTATTGCCTCTACATCATTCGCCTCTACCAAAATCGCCTCACTCTCCTCCACCTCAATATCCCCTACCTTCACTTCTACCTCAATCACCTCTACGTCATTCGCCTCTAACTCATTCGGCTCTACCTCCATAACCACCTCCTGCTTGGCCTCTCCCTCAATCTCCTCTACCTCTTTTGCCACTTCCTGGATGGCATCTACTTCATATGCCTCAACCTCATTTGCCCCTTCCTGCTTTATTTCCTCCACCACGTTCTCAACTTTTGTTGCCATTTCCTGTTTGGCCTTTAGCTCATTCTTGTCTACCTCATTGATCAAGACCTGCATGGCCTTTTCTTCGATCGTGTCGACCTGAATTGCCTCGACCTGTTTCACCAATTCCTGCTTTGTATGTCTCGCAATCCCTTCTACGACATTGGCCACAACCTCTTTCACCACTTCCTGCTTGGCCACTGCATCTACCTCAATCACCGCTACCTCTACCTCACTCGCCACTTCCTTCTTGGGCTCTACATCATTCCCCTCTCCCTCAATCTCGTTTTCCTTCATCTCTTCTACTTCGCGAAATTTCATCTCAGTCCTTCGTAGCTTCCTATTCCTACGTTTCCTCTGAACACCATCCTCTCCTTCTATCTTTGTCTCCACAACATCATCAACTTTCTTAGCCACTTCCTGTTTGGCTATTCCCTCATTCCCATCTACCTCACTTGCCTCTACCTCTTTCCCTAAGTCCTCCTTGGCATCTCTCTCAATCCCTTCTACGACATTGGCCACTACCTCTTTCACAAATTCCTGTGTGGCCACTGCATCTACCTCAATCACCGCTACCTCTACCTCATTTGCCTCTACCTCACTCGCCACTTCCTTCTTGGGTTCTCCATCATTCCCCTCTCTCTCAATCTCGTTTTCCTTCATCTCTTCTACTTCCCGAACTTTCATCTCAATCCTTCGTAGCTTCCTATTCCTACGTTTCCTCTGAACACAATCCTCTCCCTCTTTCTTTGTCTCCACAATATTCTCAACTTTCTCCGCCACTTCCTGTTTGGCCATTCCCTCATTCCGATCGACCTCATTTGGCTCTACCTCTTCTGCTAATACCTGTTTTGCATCTCTCTCAATCCCCTCTATGACATTGGCTGCTATATCTTTCACCACTTCCTGCTTGGCCACTGCTTCTACCTCAATCACCGCTACCTCTGCCTCATTCGCTAATTCCTGCTTGTCATCTCCTTCTAATACCTCTACCCTATTCAACTCTACCTCATTCATCACATCCTCCAAAGCCACTGCCTCAATCATCTCTACCTCAATCGTCCCAACCTCCACCACTTCCTGCATGGGCTCTCCCTCACTCCCCTCTCTCTCAGCCACCTCTTCTTTCACTGTCTCCAGAACTTTCTTCTTGTTCTTGTGTTTATTCCTATTCCTACGTTTCCTCTGAACACCATCCTCTCCCTCTTTCTTTGTCTCCACAACATTATCAACTTTCTTAGCCACTTCCTGTTTGGCTATTCCCTTATTCCCATTTACCTCACTTGACTCTACCTCTTTCCCTAAGTTCTCCTTGGCATCTCTCTCAATCACTTCTACGACATTGGCCACTACCTCTTTCACAAATTCCTGTGTAGCCACTGCATCTACCTCAATTACCGCTACCTCTACCTCACTCGCCACTTCCTTCTTGGGCTCTCCATCATTCCCCTCTCCCTCAATCTCGTTTTCCTTCATCTCTTCTACTTCCCGCACTTTCATCTCAGTCCTTCGTAGCTTCCTATTCCTACGTTTCCTCTGAACACCATCCTCTCCCTCTTTCTTTGTCTCCACAACATTATCAACTTTCTTAGCCACTTCCTGTTTGGCTATTCCCTCATTCCCATCTATCTCACTTGCCTCTACCTCTTTCCCTAAGTCCTCCTTGGCATCTCTCTCAATCCCTTCTATGACATTGGCCACTACCTCTTTCACAAATTCCTGTGTGGCTACTGCATCTACCTCAATCACCGCTACCTCTACCTCATTTGCCTCTACCTCACTCGCCACTTCCTTATTGAGCTCTACATCATTCCGCTCTCTCTCAATCTCGTTTACCTTCATCTCTCCTACTTCCCGAACTTTCATCTCAATCCTTCGTAGCTTCCTATTCCTATGTTTCCTCTGAACACAATCCTCTCCCTCTTTCTTTGTTTCCAAAACATTCTCAACTTTCTCCGCCACTTCCTGTTTGGCCATTCCCTCATTCCCATCGACCTCATTTGGCTCTACCTCTTCTGCTAATACCTGTTTTGCATCTCTCTCAATCCCCTCTATGACATTGGCCGCTATATCTTTCACCACTTCCTGCTTGGCCACTGCTTCTACCTCAATCACCGCTACCTCTGCCTCATTCGCTAATTCCCGCTTGCCATCTCCTTCTAACACCTCTACCTTATTCAACTCTACCTCATTCATCACATCCTCCAAAGCCACTGCCTCAATCATCTCTACCTCAATCGTCCCAACCTCCACCACTTCCTGCATGGGCTCTCCCTCACTCCCCTCTCTCTCAGCGACCTCTTCTTTCAATGTCTCCAGAACTTTCTTCTTGTTCTTGTGTTTCTTCCTATTCCTACGTTTCCTCTGAACACCATCCTCTCCCTCTATCTTTGTCTCCACAACATTATCAACTTTCTTAGCCACTTCCTGTTTGGCTATTCCCTCATTCCCATTTACCTCACTTGCCTCTACCTCTTTCCCTAAGTTCTCCTTGGCATCTCTCTCAATCCTTTCTACGACATTGGCCACTACCTCTTTCACAAATTCCTGTGTGGCCACTGCATCTACCTCAATCACCGCTACCTCTACCTCACTCGCCACTTCCTTCTTGGGCTCTCCATCATTCCCCTCTCCCTCAATCTCGTTTTCCTTCATCTCTTCTACTTCCCGCACTTTCATATCAGTCCTTCGTAGCTTCCTATTCCGAAGTTTCCTCTGAAGACCATCCTCTCCCTCTTTCTTTGTCTCCACAACATTATCAACTTTCTTAGCCACTTCCTGTTTGGCCATTCCCTCATTCCGATCGACCTCATTTGGCTCTACCTCTTCTGCTAATACCTGTTTTGCATCTCTCTCAATCCCCTCTATGACATTGGCTGATATATCTTTCACCACTTCCTGCTTGGCCACTGCTTCTACCTCAATCACCGCTACCTCTGCCTCATTCGCTAATTCCCGCTTGCCATCTCCTTCTAACACCTCTACCTTATTCAACTCTACCTCATTCATCACATCCTCCAAAGCCACTGCCTCAATCATCTCTACCTCAATCGTCCCAACCTCCACCACTTCCTGCATGGGCTCTCCCTCACTCCCCTCTCTCTCAGCCACCTCTTCTTTCACTGTCTCCAGAACTTTCTTCTTGTTCTTGTGTTTATTCCTATTCCTACGTTTCCTCTGAACACCATCCTCTCCCTCTTTCTTTGTCTCCACAACATTATCAACTTTCTTAGCCACTTCCTGTTTGGCTATTCCCTTATTCCCATTTACCTCACTTGACTCTACCTCTTTCCCTAAGTTCTCCTTGGCATCTCTCTCAATCACTTCTACGACATTGGCCACTACCTCTTTCACAAATTCCTGTGTAGCCACTGCATCTACCTCAATTACCGCTACGTCTACCTCACTCGCCACTTCCTTCTTGGTCTCTCCATCATTCCCCTCTCCCTCAATCTCGTTTTCCTTCATCTCTTCTACTTCCCGCACTTTCGTCTCAGTCCTTCGTAGCTTCCTATTCCTACGTTTCCTCTGAACACCATCCTCTCCCTCTTTCTTTGTCTCCACAACATTATCAACTTTCTTAGCCACTTCCTGTTTGGCTATTCCCTCATTCCCATCTACCTCATTTGCTTCTACCTCTTTCCCTAAGTCCTCCTTGGCATATCTCTCAATCCCTTCTATGACATTGGCCACTACCTCTTTCACAAATTCCTGTGTGGCTACTGCATCTACCTCAATCACCGCTACCTCTACCTCATTTGCCTCTACCTCACTCGCCACTTCCTTATTGAGCTCTACATCATTCCGCTCTCTCTCAATCTCGTTTACCTTCATCTCTCCTACTTCCCGAACTTTCATCTCAATCCTTCGTAGCTTCCTATTCCTATGTTTCCTCTGAACACAATCCTCTCCCTCTTTCTTTGTTTCCAAAACATTCTCAACTTTCTCCGCCACTTCCTGTTTGGCCATTCCCTCATTCCCATCGACCTCATTTGGCTCTACCTCTTCTGCTAATACCTGTTTTGCATCTCTCTCAATCCCCTCTATGACATTGGCCGCTATATCTTTCACCACTTCCTGCTTGGCCACTGCTTCTACCTCAATCACCGCTACCTCTGCCTCATTCGCTAATTCCCGCTTGCCATCTCCTTCTAACACCTCTACCTTATTCAACTCTACCTCATTCATCACATCCTCCAAAGCCACTGCCTCAGTCATCTCTACCTCAATCGTCCCAACCTCCACCACTTCCTGCATGGGCTCTCCCTCACTCCCCTCTCTCTCAGCCACCTCTTCTTTCAATGTCTCCAGAACTTTCTTCTTGTTCTTGTGTTTCTTCCTATTCCTACGTTTCCTCTGAACACCATCCTCTCCCTCTTTCTTTGTCTCCACAACATTATCAACTTTCTTAGCCACTTCCTGTTTGGCTATTCCCTTATTCCCATTTACCTCACTTGACTCTACCTCTTTCCCTAAGTTCTCCTTGGCATCTCTCTCAATCACTTCTACGACATTGGCCACTACCTCTTTCACAAATTCCTGTGTGGCCACTGCATCTACCTCAATCACCGCTACCTCTACCTCACTCGCCACTTCCTTCTTGGGCTCTCCATCATTCCCCTCTCCCTCAATCTCGTTTTCCTTCATCTCTTCTACTTCCCGCACTTTCATATCAGTCCTTCGTAGCTTCCTATTCCTACGTTTCCTCTGAAGACCATCCTCTCCCTCTTTCTTTGTCTCCACAACATTATCAACTTTCTTAGCCACTTCCTGTTTGGCCATTCCCTCATTCCGATCGACCTCATTTGGCTCTACCTCTTCTGCTAATACCTGTTTTGCATCTCTCTCAATCCCCTCTATGACATTGGCCGCTATATCTTTCACCACTTCCTGTTTGGCCACTGCTTCTACCTCATTCACCGCTACCTCTGCCTCATTCGCTAATTCCCGCTTGCCATCTCCTTCTAACACCTCTACCTTATTCAACTCTACCTCATTCATCACATCCTCCAAAGCCACTGCCTCAATCATCTCTACCTCAATCGTCCCAACCTCCACCACTTCCTGCATGGGCTCTCCCTCACTCCCCTCTCTCTCAGCCACCTCTTCTTTCACTGTCTCCAGAACTTTCTTCTTGTTCTTGTGTTTATTCCTATTCCTACGTTTCCTCTGAACACCATCCTCTCCCTCTTTCTTTGCCTCCACAACATTATCAACTTTCTTAGCCACTTCCTGTTTGGCTATTCCCTTATTCCCATTTACCTCACTTGACTCTACCTCTTTCCCTAAGTTCTCCTTGGCATCTCTCTCAATCACTTCTACGACATTGGCTACTACCTCTTTCACAAATTCCTGTGTAGCCACTGCATCTACCTCAATCACCGCTACCTCTACCTCACTCGCCACTTCCTTCTTGGGCTCTCCATCATTCCCCTCTCCGTCAATCTCGTTTTCCTTCATCTCTTCTACTTCCCGCACTTTCGTCTCAGTCCTTCGTAGCTTCCTATTCCTACGTTTCCTCTGAACACCATCCTCTCCCTCTTTCTTTGTCTCCACAACATTATCAACTTTCTTAGCCACTTCCTGTTTGGCTATTCCCTCATTCCCATCTACCTCATTTGCTTCTACCTCTTTCCCTAAGTCCTCCTTGGCATCTCTCTCAATCCCTTCTATGACATTGGCCACTACCTCTTTCACAAATTCCTGTGTAGCCACTGCATCTACCTCAATCACCGCTACCTCTACCTCACTCGCCACTTCCTTCTTGGGCTCTCCATCATTCCCCTCTCCGTCAATCTCGTTTTCCTTCATCTCTTCTACTTCCCGCACTTTCGTCTCAGTCCTTCGTAGCTTCCTATTCCTACGTTTCCTCTGAACACCATCCTCTCCCTCTTTCTTTGTCTCCACAACATTATCAACTTTCTTAGCCACTTCCTGTTTGGCTATTCCCTCATTCCCATCTACCTCATTTGCTTCTACCTCTTTCCCTAAGTCCTCCTTGGCATCTCTCTCAATCCCTTCTATGACATTGGCCACTACCTCTTTCACAAATTCCTGTGTGGCTACTGCATCTACCTCAATCACCGCTACCTCTACCTCATTCGCCTCTACCTCACTCGCCACTTCCTTATTGAGCTCTACATCATTCCGTTCTCTCTCAATCTCGTTTACCTTCATCTCTCCTACTTCCCGAACTTTCATCTCAATCCTTCGTAGCTTCCTATTCCTATGTTTCCTCTGAACACAATCCTCTCCCGCTTTCTTTGTTTCCAAAACATTCTCAACTTTCTCCGCCACTTCCTGTTTGGCCATTCCCTCATTCCCATCGACCTCATTTGGCTCTACCTCTTCTGCTAATACCTGTTTTGCATCTCTCTCAATCCCCTCTATGACATTGGCCGCTATATCTTTCACCACTTCCTGCTTGGCCACTGCTTCTACCTCATTCACCGCTACCTCTGCCTCATTCGCTAATTCCCGCTTGCCATCTCCTTCTAATACCTCTACCTTATTCAACTCTACCTCATTCATCACATCCTCCAAAGCCACTGCCTCAATCATCTCTACCTCAATCGTCCCAACCTCCACCACTTCCTGCATGAGCTCTCCCTCACTCCCCTCTCTCTCAGCCACCTCTTCTTTCACTGTCTCCAGAACTTTTTTCTTGTTCTTGTGTTTCTTCCTATTCCTACGTTTCCTCTGAACACCATCCTCTCCCTCTTTCTTTGTCTCCACAACATTATCAACTTTCTTAGCCACTTCCTGTTTGGCTATTCCCTCATTCCCATTTACCTCACTTTCCTCTACCTCTTTCCCTAAGTTCTCCTTGGCATCTCTCTCAATCCTTTCTACGACATTGGCCACTACCTCTTTCACAAATTCCCGTGTGGCCACTGCATCTACCTCAATCACCACTACCTCTACCTCACTCGCCACTTCCTTCTTGGGCTCTCCATCATTCCCTTCTCCCTCAATCTCGTTTTCCTTCATCTCTTCTACTTCCCGCACTTTCATATCAGTCCTTCGTAGCTTCCTATTCCGAAGTTTCCTCTGAAGACCATCCTCTCCCTCTTTCTTTGTCTCCACAACATTATCAACTTTCTTAGCCACTTCCTGTTTGGCCATTCCCTCATTCCGATCGACCGCATTTGGCTCTACCTCTTCTGCTAATACCTGTTTTGCATCTCTCTCAATCCCCTCTATGACATTGGCCGCTATATATTTCACCACTTCCTGCTTGGCCACTGCTTCTACCTCAATCACCGCTACCTCTGCCTCCTTCGCTAATTCCCGCTTGCCATCTCCTTCTAACACCTCTACCTTATTCAACTCTACCTCATTCATCACATCCTCCAAAGCCACTGCCTCAATCATCTCTACCTCAATCGTCCCAACCTCCACCACTTCCTGCATGGGCTCTCCCTCACTCCCCTCTCTCTCAGCCACCTCTTCTTTCACTGTCTCCTCCAGAACTTTCTTCTTGTTCTTATGTTTCTTCCTACTCCCACGTTTTTTCTTCATACCATTTCTCTCCCCCACTTTCTCCATCTCTTCGATCTCGTTCTCAACCTTGTTGCTATTCTGCATTGTCTGCTTCACATCCTCATTATTGGTGCTGACTTCTGCCTGCTGCTGCTCTTCTGCCTTTTGCTGCTGCTGCTGCTGGTGGTGGATGATGAAGCTCTTCAGCTCGGTGCTGTTCTGGAATTGCAGCAGCTCCCGCTGATATTTGGCCTGCTGCTGTGCACAATGATCCAGCAGGATCATCTCAAGCTCCAGAATCTGGCGCTTAGCTTCTAGTCTTGTGTCAACGAGGAACCTCTTTCGCTGCCCCTTCGAGCGACGGTCTGGGGAGTCACATGGGGAGGAGAGAGCAGCACCACAATTGATTCGTTAATGGGTATTTGAGTATTTCCTGTATGATAATAGGTTTTTCCCGTTTTTACTGGCAACAAAACAGGTGTTAAGATGTTAAAACACCAAACTGAAACCTTTTACAAGGAATCATGTCTGCATTAACCATGATGCTTGTGGTCAGAATGCAAACAAAAAACATACTCTGATAATATATGCATTGTCTTTGAAACTGATTGGTCCACACCAGGGACAGCTTTCTTTTGAGCCTCGTCTCAAACGGTGTTAGACCAGAGGACGCCAAAAGGCGTATTTCCTGTATGTTATTTTGGTAAAGAAACTTGGCACCATTGACAGGAATCTAACTTAACTTGAGACCGATGTAACAATGATAACACTGTAGAGAGGTCTGGAGGTTGACTCATGTGCCGGAGACACCTGCTCCTCCAAATAACTTCATTAGGATTATGGGCTGGTTGGGGAGGCCATATTAAGTTTGCGAGGTCTGGAAACTCCAGGCCAAACATAGAAAAACTTCCGTTATCTCAGAAGAAGTAAGATGGATTTATGGGCAAGCTGTGGAGGTCTGGCTAAATTTAAAAGATGTCCATTGTTTCACAAGAGAGAACATGAATTGGATAAGAAATACACTATTAATTCTTATACACTGGTCCATTCATACAATTAGTATATTAGTGGGCTACGTTAGAAAAGATAAAGGGAGGAGAAGAGGAGGGTGCCCAAAGGGGCCAGAGTGCCAGGGGCAACCCTAATGTTTATGTTGGCTGGATAGCATGTGCTCCCGTGCATGTGAGGTTGCTCTCAACAGAAGTCATTCCTTGCACGAGAATGGCTGAAACGCTGAGTAACCACTCAGAGGTATAGTGGTTAAGCAGTAGAGACGGTATAGTGGTAAAACAGTGGAGATTTTAAAAGCAAAGTTTAAGATTTGCATTTGTCACTTTATATTGAGCCGATACATATGGCAAGTGAAATTAAGAAGACTTAAAGTGAGTTTTACAGAAAGAGAGGATACATGTGTGTCTCTTGGAGAAGGAAAGGCATTGCTCAAAACTGTGCTGCAAGGTCACGTGCCATGAACCACATGAGTTTAGAAAAAACGTGACTGTAAACCAACAAGCCTGTGAATAATTATCATGGTGAAGACACCTCTATACGTTGGATACTGAAGGAAATCCATCGTGCTACACATCGTCAAAGCCCGACAACACCTGACATTCGAGAAAGAAGTACAATTGCATCGTTCTACACATCGTCAATACCCCACCACATCTGGAAAGTCACCAGCTGCATCAAGCACCTGACTGTTGTATTGTTCGAAAGACACTGTGTGTAACGACTTTACATCTGCCGGCACTGCGGGTTTCTAAACGCCTGCTATGTCACCTTCTCAACACTAGCGTCTGAGACCGTCTGATACAGACTGAAAGCTTATTTCCTTTGTTGCACTGTTTGTCTTTTCATGAATGTCATATTGTGCACTGGGTTATGCCTTATTAACCTAAATTCTGAATTTAGCTATTCATGTATTTCTATTACAGTATCACATATTCTTTGGACCAAGTGTCAATTGCCTATTTGATGACTGGTACTCTGATTCTTTTTTTTACAAATCAGGGACTTGTTTTAATTAAAATGTGTCTGTGTGTGTGGTTGAACGGTGTAACAAATCCATGCGTTACATGTGTAGTGTTGCAGCGCCGACCTGGTCAAGGCCTATGATACAATCAGTAGGCCAGGGCTCTGGATTGTTACTCGTATTTCCGGAGTCCCTAACCCTCTGCTCACAATCATTAAGGACCTTCACGATGGTGGGCAGGCCCGGATAAAGTTGCGTGCCCAGGAGTCAGAGCAATTTCCTGTTTACAGTGGGGTGCGACAGGGATCTACTCTGGCTGACACATTATTTAGCATCATCTTCGACCACATAGTTCGAGAAGTTTTTTTTTATGGCTGTACCGGTGGACTTTTTAATATTTGCTACAGATACAATGCGAGGCTGATTGATGCCTGGGTGAGGTCAAGGGATGGCTCCCTACTGGTCAACCATGTTATGTACACTGATCATTTGGAAGTTGATGCTCACACTGAAAAATAGTTGGAGGTTCTGCTGCTAAGCCTGGAGCGTGTGACAAAGAGGTGGTGCCTTACCATCAGCCCCACCAAAACTAAGCACCCACCTGAGTATTTTGTGTAATTTAATACTCCGCCCCCTCAACTACTCTTGAGTGATGGGGTAATTGTAGAGAGAAGTTTACGTACCTGGATAGTGTGCTTATGCAAAAATTCTGGTTTGGCAGCAGAGGTCTCACTCCGAATCGGTCAAGTGGCATATTTTCATCAGCTTCGTAACACTTTGGGGTATCTACCTGGTCTGTCACTCGACACAAAACGCTAGGTCTTCTTGGCCAATGATAGAATAAATGAAAAATCTGAACCAGCTTTACACTTTCAGACTGGCCTGCCTACGATCCACCCTGGGTTTAACTAGGCTGGAATGTGTGAACAGCTCACAGTGAGCTCCACTGGTGGGCAGGGCTGCATTGCCTGGGTCATGTAGCCTGCTTGCTCAGCCACCGCATCCCCAAGCAGCCTCTGTTTTTCCAGATAGAGGGGGCTAAATGGGCGTGGCACGGCCTGGAGAAGAGATGGACTGATGCAGTACAGGAGGATACGGAACTAAGTGGACTTGCCAAAGACTGGTACCACTGGTGTCAAGATCTGCCTCTATGGAGGAAGCTCGTGAAGGATGCTTATGGGAAGTTGGTGGCAGTTGCCCTCAAGCAAAAAAGGAGGGTGAGAGGAGCGACGCTCACAACAACAGACGGTGCACTGGATGACTAAAACGCAGCAAGTTGGCACAGTAGGATGCAAAGGTGGTGCGTCTGCCAGTCATCTCAGTCAGTCAACCCATCGCACTGGGGTCTGTCCCCTGATCTCCTGTCGGCAAGCCTTCGACACTTCAAGTGGCCTCGGAGTGCACCAGGCCTGGCACAAGCGCCATGGTGACGTCTCCGTCACTTAGTGGCGAATGAGGGCTGTTGTTGTTATCTGAGTCGGTTAGGGGCCTCCCCTAGGTCCACTCAGCCTCAAGTATCTGATACGGTGTGTAAACATCGCCACTTGGGAGACAAAGACGGACAAGTGTGGTGCTGGCAACCCACCCCTCGTGTGCGGTGCCGGCCGTCATAGGTGCTCACTAACAGCACTTGCTCCTACAGTGTTTCAAGGCTATACACAAGATTTCTGTCTTTGTTTGTGTCTATGTGCAGTGTCTGTATGAGTGGTTGGGAGCAGTTGTGTCTGTGGGGATCGACCTGAGTTCGATTCCCATTCACAACCATCAGTGACTAATAAATAAAACCGGTCGTGTGCGTCCCCTACATCTACTCAAACTTAAAATAGTACCTCGTGCAACGTATAAACATCAAATGTGGGGAGACAAAGGCATCCGGATGCGGTGCTGACCACCCACCCCATCATAGGTGCTAACTCGCTAACAGCACTTGACTCAATAGTCTGTTAAGGCTATACGGGGATCTGTCTTTGTATACAGGTGCATGTGTCTGTGTGTATGTCTGTGTGTGGAATTACAGTACTCACTTCCCGTCGGCTTGCTCATCTCTCCACCCTGCAACAAAATCACAGCAGCGCACGTGAGACTCTAATCATATCACAGCTTACAACCACCACCACCATCATCATTACAGTCCTCATCATTAAACATTTCGAACAGACACACATTCACATATAGATGTTCTCTCAGATTAATGTTATCCTGATACAGCGCGCGTGTGGATGTACTCACGGAAGACATCGCCTTGAAGGCAGAACGAGAAGTCACGGAGGGTCACGTTTTGTCAATAGATTTCGTTAACTGTGTTAATGAAGTGTTCAACCTCACGGATGTTTGTCAATGAGGTTTACCAAGTAATTTAACCGCGTTATCGATGTTCACTGACGACGTTGTCAAAGTGTGCTCCCGAATGCGATCTTTAAGCACACAGAGCGCGCGTCCACCTCCGTCTGTAACGATCGACCGTTGCTAGGGAAGTGACGTCACTTGTTAAGGTAACGAACCCCGGAAACCACGTGGTCCACTGTATCCTCCAGGCCTGATTAGTTACACGACTGTCAAATTTTTACTTTAAATTTTCGTAACTTGCAGGAATTCATATTTTTGGTTCTTTCGGTAAAGTCACGTAGATAGAAAATAACATTTTAAGTGAAGGCAAAAAACCCACGAGGTTTCGGTGGCAACACAAGCGGTCTTCATCACGTGTTGCGATCGAAACGTCGGGGTTTTTTTTCTTTTATTTTAATTTATTTTTATTTTATTGTTATTATTTTCTATCTACGTGACTTTACCTGAAAGAACCAAGAATATAGTAAGGATTGTACCCTGGTCGCCACGGATGAAGAGGCCGAGCGGGCTCGGTTCAACTGTTGCCAGGTACCTCCACCACTCAGCTCGCAGCACACACACACAGTGTCCACTATGTAAAAATCAGGCTAAACTAAACCTTTCTAGAAGTTACTAAAATAATGCTATAAAAACAATGCAACAGTGATCATAAGAAATGTGATTGAAAGTTAACAATAGCGACATATAACATATATTACTAAACCTAGCATCCTTCGCTAGCTGCTTGAGTCAATCCATAATAGCAGGAGTAACAATTATGTATGTTGATTAACTGCGAATAACCCAATCAATAACAGATATCCATTGTAATTTACATCAATACATTACCCCCCCCCCCCGTCTTCGTATCGGATCTGCTTACAAGCGACGACGTCACATTTATCCCCCGTCTACGTCTATTAAAGACCGAAACAGGGGAAGGATTTCACCACAACTCTGGCTGTCACCTGACGAGGCGGATTGTTGTTGTAGTTACAGGCGAAACGTCACGGTACTTGAATTGTAAATGTTGTGGGTTTACTCTCCAACACACCGATGTGCTGAAATAGTCACTAATTGGCATGTATTGTTACGCGATCTAACCCAAACAAACAAAAACACCCTCTAATAAGTCAATATTTGTATTAATTCCATGAATGGACCTTGGCATGGGACTGTGCGGATTGAGAAGTTATGTATGCAGCTTCTGTTTGTGCTGCCATCAGAATGACCAACAAATAAATAAATAATACACACGGATTGGTGACTACAGTACTAGACCCCCAGTGCTTTTATATTTAAAAGTGTATGTGCTTTGTGGTTGCTTTATTGCGCGTGTGTACGTACTGTGTAACACTTGTTTGAACGCAGGTGATGGGGTTGTCCATGTTGGGTGTCATTACAGCCAAAAACAAGCAGCAGTTCGAAGACCAGGACGCCGTGGCCGACCATGAGGACGGAAATTGGCCTCGCCCGGTCACAACGTACGACAGCAGTACAGGTTTCCCTCCACACATGCACACATCTACGAGTTTCCCACTACAGAGACGAAGATCCCCCATATAGCCTTAACAGACTGTTGTGGCAAGTGCTGTTCGCAAGCACCAATGAAGGTCCGCATGGATACCAGGGGGTAGGTGGCCAACACCCAAGTGGTGACGTATAACACACCGCTCCAGGTATTCATTTGAGGTTGAGTCGACTCAGGACCAGTTCAGATAAATAATTGTAATTGGTGTTGGCCATGAGCGGGACTCCAACTCGGATGTTTGCGGGGTTTGGAGCGTAGCGTACTATCCACTGCGCCACTGCTACCCTCACATAACGCACACAGAAACAACACACAGGGACCCACATGCACGGACACACAGGGACCTGCTCAACATTGAAATGTGCAGCCCTTGTGTGGCGGCCTGCGTTGAATTTGGGCGTTCATCTCGTCACCCATACAAAAGGTCTCGACACAATCAATGGCAGTCCCCCTTGCCCTGCCTGGCACGCACATCGGGCCAGTCACCCCACGCACAGCACACACAACGTGCGCGTCGCGTATGCCAAATCAAGAGTCGTCCCCGAGTGTCCGGCAAATTGGACCGACCATCCCGGGCCCCGCGCTTCGGGGGAGGCCCCACGTGTAGACATCAGTGTCACATGTAATGCTTCCGGTTTAGTTTGAAGGCATCGGCGGGGGCCCCACGCACCCCCTATGGACGGCCCTGGTCAAAGCACACGGCAGCGCGGAGCACGCGCGTCAAGCGCACGGGCCACGTGCGTCACGGGTACGTGACATCTACAAGGCAAGCACCTGCATCGCGTGGTCATCACTTGTAAGGCATGCCCTTTGTGCATGGGACGTGCGTAGTGTGTGCAACACGTGGCACATGTATGTCACACATGCACATCGCAATGTGATGTCATGTGTACGTGGACATTTGAATCGCATGTAGCTGTCTGGTGGGCAGGACGGATCTACGCGTGGGCAAGTAAGGGGGTGGCTGAGTAAGACTGATACGGAGACACGTCAAGCCACACACTCACCACACACTCACCGGCACACTCACACACACCACATTCACCGCACACTCACTTACCGGCACACTCGCACACTGGCACTCACTGCACACTCACACACCGCACACTCACCACGCACTCACTTACCGGCACACTGGCTGCACACTCACACACCGCTCTCACCACGCACTCACTTACCGGCACACTGACTGCACATTGACACACACTCACCGCACATTCACCGCACACTCACCACGCACTCACTTACCGGCACACTGACTGCACTTTCACACACACCGAACACTCACCACGCACTCACTTACCGGCACTCTGACTGCACATTCACCCACACTCACCGCACACTCACCGCACACTCACCACGCACTCACTTACCGGCACTCTGACTGCACATTCACACACCCTCACTGCACACTCACCACGCACTCACTTACCGGCACACTGACTGCACTTTCACACACACCGCACTCACACCGCATTCACACACACTCACACACACACACCGCACTCATTCACTCACACACACTCACTCACACACACTCACACAAATTTACACACACTCACCGCACACTCACACACACTCACTTACACACACCGCACACACTCACACTCACCGGCACACTCGTGTGCAAGCACACTAGTGAGCTTCCACAAAATGTTCTGCACATTAGTGAGGCCACACACCAAAGAGCACACACCAGCAGGTTTACACATCAGTGAGCTTACACACTAGTGTGCACACACACAGTTGTAAGCTTACAGATTAGATAGCTTACACACCAGCTCACCAGTGAGGTGAGCTACACACTGGTGAGTTAACACACCCACCTGTTCACGTGCGCAAAGCTCTTAACCCTAAACCTAACATATCCCAAATGCCATGGCTAAAGTTATTTTACACATGCACGTCCATACACGCATGCGCATATGAAGGCACGCATGCACACATACGTGCACACAAACACACATGCACGCACATGTTTAAACATATACAATTCCATGGCGTTGGACTTGAGACTCCCAGAAGTGGAATCAGGACTCCTGAGTGTGCGATATAGCTCAGTGGGCCTTACTTGGTAAAATTGAAATAATTAATTTAGTTTCAGGATGTAGGGTTCTGAAGATATTTCATCTTTCAGTCCTTTCTGACCGTTTGAGTGTGGGTGAGTGAGTGACAACTACTTATGCATTTTTTTTTATTACAAATACAAGCATTTCCAGCTATTGACATGAAATGTATTAACTCTGGAAGATGATGGTGATACAGGTGGTGGGTAGCGGTAGTGTAGCGTTTAGCACGCTGCGCTATGAACCCGGCGACCCGAGTTAAATTCTCGCTCATGCCCAACGCAGGTAACGACTCTCTGAACCGGTCATGCGCCTCCCCTAGGTCGACTCAGCCTCAAATGAGTACCTGGTGTGGTGTAAACATCACTACTGGGGAGACAAAGGCGGCCGGGCGTGGTGTTGGCCACCCACCCCTCTTGTGCCATGCTGGCCTTCACAGGTACTCGCTAACAGCACTTGCCCCAACAGTCTATTCGGGCTATAAGGGGGTCTTTGCTTTGGTGGTGATGATACAGATGGTGATTGATTATACAGATGGTTGGGATGATGATAATGATACATTTGGTGATGATGGTGGTGATGATGGGACTGTAAGAGTGGTCCTTGAAGATATTTACTGTGTAATATTAAGACACACTAATATAAAATGTAATCATTAAAGCACAATATATAACATTTGTAATTTCTGTTGAAAGCATGTGCTTATAATGGTCACATGTATTTGTACGTGGTTGTGCATGAATGCACGTGTTTTTTATTTTCTGTATTAGGTGCTTGTCAACAGCACTTGGCCCAACATTCTTTATTGGTTGTACAGCAAATCTTTGTGTTTTGATTTGCGAATGTTCCATTCACGAAATTTAGTGAAAACGAAATTGACAAATTAAGGATACTTTTCGACTTACGAAATAGAATTTCAGCGGAAACAATATATCACATGGCACGCGCCATGAGATCATCAAGCAAGAAGCTGTCATCCATCCACGACAGTGTCACGGTATCCCCATAGTGCAAAAGTAACGCCTCGTCACCTCTCCAGTCACTCCAACATGCAGATCTTTTGGTGAGTTCCTTGAAGATGTTAATTATTTTTGTCTTAAATTGATTGTTATTCAACCGTTATAATATTTGTTCTTAATTATTTTTTGTATTGTGAAATATTGGTGTATATTTTGGGTTTAGGAGCATAGCAGAAATGACTGTCTGAAACACATCGCAAGTTTTTCGTATTCAATTAATGGGAAAGGCCATTCCGATTTACGATATTTTGTTTTGCGTGCGTTTTCAGAAGAACGCATCCCTTTCGTAAGTAGAGGCATACATGTACAGGAATCCATTGCCAACCGCGAATTTACCAACCACGAGATTTTAGTAAACACGGATTGACTACTGGACACCTGTTTACTAACCACGAGCATCTCGCTTTGAGTATTCGCGAGTTGCGCCGAGTCGTGAAATCAAAACAACACGATGTACCTTATGGGGGGGGGGTTCTTGTATTTGTTCTTGTATTTGTACGAGCTGTTGTTTGTTTATGTTACCGATGTTTACGGGGAGCGTTAGTGCAGCGGGTTAGCGAGGTGTACTATGAAGCCATAAATCCTGGTATAATTCCTGCTCATGGCCAACACCAGTGGCAATTATCTGAACCATTCCTGGACCTACCCTCGGCCTCAAATGAGTACTTGGTGCATTGTGAAAACATCAGCACTGGCAGAGACAAACCCCATATGCTGTGCTGGCCTGCATAAGTGCTCATAACGGCACTTACCCAACAGTCTGTTACATGGGGGGATCTTAGTCTTGGCGTGTATGTGAGAGTTTGTGGACTTTGCATGTTCTTCCCCTGTTGTGCACGCGTTTTCTCAGGGTTCCTAGCTTTCAAAAAAGAACAACCAATTCTAACAGTGAGATTTTACTTGCAAATTACTTAAACAGGGATTACACACCGTGGCAACATCGCCCCCTTCTGTGAAAGCTGGACAGGACCCTCCTGCAAAAGAGTGAGACTTCCCTGAATAAACAAATGTAGCACGGTAATCTTTGAAATAATAAAATAAACTATTCACCCCTAGAGTGGACAAGGTAGCGAGGGTGATTCTAGCAAGCGAGGGAGCTGTACTCGGACGGAACGGACGACGGCTCCCAGCCGACCTCTTTGCCTTTGTGGATCTTGTCATCGTTGGAGGCCGGTCTCAGCTCTGCGAGGATCGCCTCAAACGTGGGGCGCTCTAACGGCGGGTGGCTCCAGCAGTGGTGCATCACCTTGCGGCTGTGGGGCGAGGGGAGGGTGCGGTGAGGGTGCGAGGAAGGTGAATCGCGCACAAGCTCGGACTGTGCTTTCACCTCTTCCAGTGCGCGTTCGTTCTCAGAATGGTTGAATGAGTGCCGATGATGTTAATGACGTCACAGAGGGGGATGAAGGGGGTCAGGTGGCGAGGGGGGTGAGGGGGGGGTGAGTAGGGAGAGGGTCATGAAGGCATAAAATATCTACAGTAATGATTCACACAGCGGCGTCTAAATGCCACTGCATCTCCATACGTAGTGCAGAAACACTGGTCATGTTTATCTTGTAGAGAGAGAAGCAGTCTGTGGGTCTCTACAATGAGGGAAAAAGTATTTGATCCCCTGCTGATTTTGTACGTTTGCCCACAGACAAAGAAATGATCAGTCTATAATTTTAATGGTAGGTTTATTTGAACAGTGAGAGACAGAATAAGAACAAAATCCAGAAAAACGCATGTCAAAAATGTTATAAATTGAGTTGCATTTTAATCAGGGAAATAAGTATTTGATCCCTCTGCAAAACATGACTTAGTACTTGGTGGCAAAACCCTTGTTGGCAATCACAGAGGTCAGACGTTTCTTGTAGTTGGCCACCAGGTTTGCACACATCTCAGGAGGGATTTTGTCCCACTCCTCTTGGCAGATCTTCTCCAAGTCATTAAGGTTTCGAGGCTGACGTTTGGCAACGCGAACCTTCAGCTCCCTCCACAGATTTTCTATGGGATTAAGGTCTGGAGACTGGCTAGGCCACTCCAGGACCTTAATGTGTTTCTTCTTGAGCCACTCCTTTGTTGCCTTGGCCGTGTGTTTTTGGTTATTGTCATGCTGGAATACCCATCCACGACCCATTTTCAATGCCCTGGCTGAGGGAAGGAGGTTGTCACCCAAGATTTGATGGTACATGGCCCCGTCCATCGTCCCTTTGATGCGGTGAAGTTGTCCTGTCCCCTTAGCAGAAAAACACCCCCAAAGCATAATGTTTCCACCTCCATGCTTGACGGTGGGGATTGTGTTCTTGGGGTCATAGGCAGCATTCCTCCTCCTCCAAACACGGCGAGTTGAGTTGATGCCATAGAGCTCCATTTTGGTCTCATCTGACCACAACACTTTCACCCAATTGTCCTCTGAATCATGCAGATGTTCATTGGCAGGGAAAAAAGTATTTGATCCCCTGCTGATTTTGTACGTTTGCCCACTGACAAAGAAATTATGAGTCTATATTTTTAATGGTAGGTTTATTTGAACAGTGACAGACAGAATAACAACAAAAAAAATCCAGAAAAATGCATGTCAAAAATGTTATAAATTGATTAGCATTTTAATGAGGGAAATAAGTATTTGACCCCCTCTCAATCAGAAAGATTTCTGGCTCCCAGGTGTCTTTTATACAGGTAACGAGCCGAGGTTAGGAGCACACTCTTGAAGGGAGTGCTCCTAATCTCAGCTTGTTACCTGTATAAAAGACACCTGTCCACAGAAGCAATCAATCAGATTCCAAACTCTCCACCATGGCCAAGACCAAAGAGCTCTCCAAGGATGTCGGACAAGATTGTAGACCTACACAAGGCTGGAATGGGCTACAAGACCATTGCCAAGCAGCTTGGTGAGAGGTGAGAAGAGTTAAAGCGATTATTCGCAAATGGAAGAAACACAAAAGAACTGTCAATCTCCCTTGGCCTGGGGCTCCATGCAAGATCTCACCTCGTGGAGTTGCAATGATCATGAGAACGGTGAGGTCGTGGATGGGTATTCCAGCATGACAATGACCCAAAACACACGGCCAAGGCAACAAAGGAGGGGCTCAAGAAGAAGCACATTAAGGTCCTGGAGTAGCCTAGCCAGTCTCCAGACCTTAATCCCATGGAAAATCTGTGGAGGGAGCGGAAGGTTCGAGTTGCCAAACGTCAGCCTCGAAACCTTAATGACTTGGAGAAGATCTGCAAAGAGGAGTGGGACAAATCCCTTCTGAGATGTGTGCAAACCTGGTGGCCAACTACAAGAAACGTCTGACCTCTGTGATTGCCAACAAGGGTTTTGCCACCAAGTGCAGAGGGGTCAAATACTTATTTCCCTCATTATAATGCAAATCAATTCATAACATTTTTGACATGCATTTTTCTGGATTTTGTTGTTATTCTGTCTCTCACTGTTCAAATAAACCTACCATTAAAAATATAGACTGATCATTTCTTTGTCAGTGGGCAAACGTACAAAATCAGCAGGGGATCAAATACTTTTTTCCCTCAATGTATATGTGCTTTCTTGAGCAGGGGGACCTTGCGTGCGCTGCAGGATTTCAGTCCTTAACGGCGTAGTGTGTTACCAATTGTTTTCTTGGTTACTATGGTCCCAGCTGCCTTGAGATCATTGACAAGATCCTCCCGTGTAGTTCTGGGCTGATTCCTCACCGTTCTCATGATCATTGCAATTCCACGAGGTGAGATCTTGCATGGAGCCCCAGGCCGAGGGAGATTGACAGTTCCTTTGTGTTTCTTCCATGATGCGCACCAACTGTTGTCACCTTCTCACCAAGCTGCTCGGCAATGGTCTTGTAGCCCATTCCAGCCTTGTGTAGGTCTATAATCTTGTCCCTGACATCCTTGGAGAGCTCTTTGGTCTTGGCCATGGTGGAGAGTTTGGAATCTGATTGATTGATTGCGTCTGTGGACAGGTGTCTTTTATACAGATAGCAAGCTGAGATTAGGAGCACTCCCTTTAAGAGTGTGCTCCGAATCTCAGCTCGTTACCTGTATAAAAGACACCTGGGAGCCGCTTTCTGATTGAGAGGGGGTCAAATACTTATTTCCCTCATTAAAATGCAAATCAATTTATAACATTTTTGACATGCGTTTTTCCGGATTTTTTTTGTTGTTTTTCTGTCTCTCACTGTTCAAATAAACCTACCATTAAAATTATAGACTGATAATTTCTTTGTCAGTGGGCAAACGTACAAAATCAGCAGGGGATCGAATACTTTTTTCCCTCATTGTATGTGAGGAGTCTGTGGGTCGCAACAGCACGTACGTCTGGAAGTAGGACATTCCAGACTAAGAGGGTTCATAATGGCCGTGTCAACGAGACTGAACCAGCCAGCACAACTCACTGCTAATAACACATCACATAATTCACCCTTAAGCAATTGTTCAATCAATTAATTAAATCACTACAATTAAAATCAAAGAATATCCCAGAACAAACACTTCGCACTCTCCTCCGTCAGCCACCTGCATCGACAATAGAAACGCATCAGTCCAGCAGTGGATAAAACCTGGTGTGGGAGGTATGGGGGGGCGGCTTACACTTGTGGTGGACAGCAGGGGGGTGGCTGCATGCAGTAGCCATCGCAGATCAAGCGGTAGAACTTGTCATCGACTGCCATGCACCAGGGTAAGGGGCCTCTCCTACACCCACACACATCACACACCGAGCGGTACACACGTCACACCGAGGAGCACGCACGTCACACACCGAGCAGGTTGCACAGGTCTCCTTTATCAAGACAAACGTGGAGCAGATTACAACTACAACTCTTCTACGCCTGTCACAATGCCCCCCTCTCCCCCCCCCCCAGTTTATGGGGGGGCGCGGGCCTCACTCCCCCCTTCGCGTCAGCCCCCCCTAATAAATGGTCCGGTTGCATTGTGAATGCACCACTCGAATGACGTGCAGTCCCGTGGCGCACTGTAACGGGCTCGTGATTTACTCAATAAAATTCAACGTAAAAAAATAAAAACGATCCCAAGACATTATTTAAAATAATGTATGGCCATCGTGTGTCAACATCACAGGCGAAAATTGGCATGTAAAAAAAAACTTCACTGCGACTCACTCAATTGGGATTGCTCGCAGCAAACAGCACTTGACCTGCTTACAGGTTAGGTGCTGAATAACCGTGTGTCACACAGAGAACAGTTGCCACTGAGGCTGCCCTTTTCAAATGCTTGAGATGAGATGTGATTATCGCGTGTAAATGTACACACTAAAATAACGAAAAAATTATAAGCGAACTATTATCGTTTCAGGTGGCAGGGTGGTGCAGCGGTGATCTTTGACCCTCGCAACAAGAAGGGCCTTGGTTAATGATCCGACTGGCACTTTGCGGAGTTTTCTACGTTCTCACCTTTGTTCTGTATGGGTTATCCAGTTTGCTCACATAGCTAGAAAACACACAATCACAATGTAACTGGGTATTGGCCAAGCATCCCAATGCTAAAGTTACCTGCAAATTACTTCATTGGGATGACACTCGGCAGCAGAGCCGGATGATGGCATTGCTGGGGCCCTATGCCATTGTCAAGTTTAAGAGGCCCCTTCTATGAATGCCTGTATATTTTTGTCAGCAGAATGAAAATAACTGCTTTGGAGAGTCTTTTTTTCTCACCGATCTTTATTTATTAAGCAATTATGTTAAAACTCGAAACCTCGTGTCCATTTCTTGTTTCGTATTTAGAGATCCCCCCCCTCTCTTAATGCGAGGCCCTAAGCTGCAAGTGTGGCCGGTCTGAGCTCGCCTGTGATGAATCACACGTATAATTGTGCACTCTAATTTTCTATGGGTGGCCAGGAGAATTTATTATTATTTAAGTGAATGCAATGGTGATCAGGGGATTGGATCCAGAGCCCCACGTACACAGTAGAGTACAAGGGAACGCCCACAATACAGATTTGAGCTGACCTGCGGATTGAGAAATTGAACTGTTTTGTGACGTGGAGGGTGTTTCTGACCGCTATTATGACCGACCCGTCCCTACGGGAGGAGAGAGGACAGGGTGGACCGGCTGCATGAGCTTACTCTCCGGCACTGCACAGCACAACATCGCCTCCCTACTGCAAAAATACTCGGCAGGACCCTCCTGAAAATGAAAGTCTTCGGAATCAGTGAGGCCTGTCCTTGGGAGGACAGGCGTAGTCTTGGTCGTCACAAGCGAACATTTGTTTCTCCACATGAATTTGTATCCCCGGGTTACCATCAGGGCTGGGCGCTGCAAGCTTAGCTTCTGAGATCTGATGAGACTGGCCGTTTTTTAAAAGGTAATTTCGGCATCTGGAGCCCAAGCATGCAACAACTTTATGCAACTTCTTGGTTATTTTGATAAAGTCACGTAGAATGGAAATAAAATAATAAAAATAAAACATAATAAAAAATAAAATTCTCACGACGTTTCTGCCAAAACACAAGTAGCCTTCTTCAGGTGAAGGAACAGAACTGTCGGGACAACAGTGCTTCAATAACTGCTGCTAAGATTCCCAGCGTCTTTTAAGCTAGGTGGGAGAGGTAAAGCGCCTTGACAAAGGAGTTTACATATCAAACAGGAGAATTTAGCATTGAAATAGCTGTGTTAAAGTGTTGGATCATCAGGGTGTTAAAGTCAGAAATAAGCATGTAACTGGGAGATTAGCATGATGTTAATGTGAGGGATTAGCATGTGACTGGTCACGGAAATAGCTATGTTAAAGTCAAAGTTTACATCTCAACAGAGGCGTTTAGTATATGGACGCTAAAGGACTGCAACTACCCAACTATCATACAATAAACCGATGTGAAAAAAATAAGTATAAACAACATCAATATAATAAATGTACTCAATATGTTCTTCAATACGTTGAGCTATAAACATAAAGTAACTGAGTATACACTACACTATATAATGAATACCATATAGTAAACGAATTAATAAAACTAAAATATAAACTACATCAATGTTATTAATAAACTCTATATACTCTCCAATCAGCTGAGCTACTAACAATAAGTCATTATACATTACAATGCCATATGGCGAAAAAAAGGGTGGCGGTTTTTTCCTTCTTTCCAACGTTAGCACCACGGAGAGCGACGAGCCTCGTTCAGACGGACGAGTCCATCCATGCTCGGAACGGAGGAGGGGGGAGAAACAGCCACGATGTGCTGCTCTGTCCTGTGTTGCGTTACAACCATGCCATAAACTAGACTACTATACATTGTAACGGTATACCTTCCAATCTAAACTACATTGTATAATATCGTATACACAGCCCAATGTAAGCTCGAACATTATGCAGTATATTTATATGTCTTCAACTAAACATTTTCCTACATTACACGACTATACACCGTAATATACACTACCATAGACAAACCCACCCTTGAATTATAAAATGCGTTACTTTACACTACCCTATACTTTAGACTGTAAAATGTTAGACTTGTAATATTACACTATGTATTATTCTACCAACCCTACTGTATACCACACTGCTGTATATTCACAATACAATTACGATACTATATATTGCCTTATGAATTATGTTAAACATTACAATGTTATACTATTTATTATTATGTAACATGCTATAAACCATACCATTGACCGTCGTGTGAAGAGGCAGTGCCAGCGAATGGACTGCAGTCTGAATGTCACCATAAAATACAATCAATTAAGAACTGAAATTGTTTATAACATCTTTCCAATGAAATTTTGATTTAAAGCTTTCGTGACTGCAGTAATTAATATGCTTAGTTCTTTCGGTAAAGTCACGTTGAAGGGAAACAACAAAATAATAAAATATATATAAAACAATAAAAATTCTCACGACGTTTCGACCATAACACAAACCAATTCCTCAACCACATCAATTCCATACACCCAGCCATCAGATTCACCATGGAGGTCGAAAAAGATGGCAAGCTACCCTTTTTGGATGTCCTAATTAAAAGGAGACCTGATGGTTCAATGAGCCACTCTGTCCACAGGAAAGCTACGCATACGAATGCTTACTTAAAACTGGATTCCCACCACCATCCATGTCAGAAGAACTCCCTCATCAAGACTCTATAGCATAGAGCCCAATGCATTTCCGACCAGGAACACATTGCCAGTGAACTTAAGCACGTACACCAAGCTCTCAAGGCTAATGGTTACTCCGACTACACAATCCGCAAAGCCATCACTCCAGCCATGAAGAAGGATCCTCTTGAGGAGCCATTCAAAACCATCACCTTACCCTACATTGCGGGGGTCACAAAAAAGATCTCCAAAATCCTGAATAAACACAAGATCCAGGTCCGATTCAACACAGTACATAAAATCCGTGATCTGGTTCCGTCTGTAAAAGATGTGGTTCCAGACATACAGTACCCGGGCGTCTACAAACTAAGTTGCCTCTGTGGTAGCAGTTACATTGGAGAAACCAAACGACATATCTGGGACCGCATCCGTGAATATAAAGCAGACTTGAAACACGGTAGGACGAGCACCTCAGCCGTGGCAGATCACTGTTATAATTCAGTGGGCTCACATGACATTGACTTCTCCAAGACGGACGTTCTCTGCAAGCCATCCGGCTACCATGAGAGATTCGTTCATGAGGCTATCCACATATACAAACACAGAAACAATTTCAACCGAGAAGATGGATTCTGGCTTAGTAACCATTGGAAAGATGTTATAAACCATTTTGGTACTTAATTGATTGTATTTTATGGTGACTTTCAGATCGCAGCCCATTCGCTGCCACTGCCTCTTAATACCTTTCACACGACGGTCAATGGTATGGTTTATAGCAGGGGTGTCCAAACTTTTGTTTCCCGAGGGCCACATACAGAAAAATATACGAAGGATTGGGCCACTCACTAGACGTGAGGTATACTGCCTCACTTCTCATGCACTAATATTGTCAAAATCAATCAAATGCAGGTAAATTACGTTTGATTATTGAACATGTTTGAAGAAAAAAAGCCTCCATCATAGCTCTTCATTAGTAGATTTTAATTTTATTTTTTACAAAAAGGTTGGCAGGTAATTCTCTCAGTGACAGCCTCAGATTGGTTCTTAGGGTGCTGATCCCCCTTCATTGTCCATATGAAGGGAGAGACAAGAAGACAAATAGGGGATGTGGATATTTCAAGCTTATTACACAAATAAATTATTGGGCTTGTTAACACATCAACTAACGTTTGTTAAAAAAATTGTCATCAACTTTAATTGACTGAATTTATGAAGTAATTGGGCTTATTAACAAATGAAAACGGTGTGTATATTTTAACTCACCTGTAATGGGAATAATGTTACGCTCAGTGGGAGCAGTGATGCTGCGCTTTGGTCTGAAGGATAGCTGGCAGGTCAGGAGTAAGTTTGGTGGTTGAGATGCGAAGGACGTCACGGAGATGGCTGTCGGTCGTTCTGGTTCTCAGCCTGCTTTTGTTCAGCGTTAACAGAGAGAATGTCTGCTCACATATGTATGTTGAGCCGAACAGACTCATCATTCGTTTTGCATGGCGTCTCGTCAGAGGAAACTTGGGCCTTTTCCAAACTCCGGTAGAAGTCAGGTAGGGAGAGAAGCTGATGCTGATTCTTCAGAGAATCATCACACTGAATTTCGATCAGTTCTAATTGCAGACTCTCCTCCACTTCTTTTGCATCCATTGAAAACGGAGCCGCAAACAGTGTGATTTCCTTCTCAATGACAGAAAAATCTTGGAAGCGCTGACTGAATTCTGTCATGAGAGATGTGATCACAGACACATATTCTCCCATTTTTGCAGAGAGCTTGGCATTTGGAAATGCGCATTGATTTCGTTCAGCGTGGGGAAGTGCGCTACATTGAAGTTGCGCAGTTGTGACTCGAAGAGACGGAGCTTCGCACGGAATGCTTTCATGTGCACATACAGCTGTGGTACCAGCTGCTCTTTGCCTTGTAGTCTCTTGTTTGGGGTGTTGAGATGATCAGTGAGATCAACTAAAAAAGCCAGGCCTGCCAACCATAAAGGGTCACTGATCTCATGGAGTGGTCTGCCCTTTTCTTTCAAAACTTGTCGATATTTGATCTCAGGGAATAAAACCACTGCAGCACGGAGCCGCGACTGAGCCAGCGCACTTGAGAATGGTAGAGTAGGTCCCCGTATTCAGCATCGACATCAGAGAGGAACGCTTGCAATTCTCTGTGGTAAAGCCCTCGGGCCATACTTTTTTTTGATATTTTTCACAACTGTGTTCATCACATCGCCAAGCTGGATTATCTTGGCACAGAGGGCTTCTTGGTAGATGATACAGTGCATTTTAACAGTCTCACCTCCGCTCTCCTGCACCTTGGCACTCACCATAGAAGCCATTCCTTTGCGCTCGCCTGTCATTGCTGGAGCCCCATCCGTTGTAATTCCACACAGCTTGTCCCATTTAAGTCCAGCCTGGTTAATTGAATCTGACACAGCTTCAAAACATGTCCTTCCCAGTTGTTGTCCCCTTTATACTCCGAAGATCAAGCAGTTCCTCCGTAATGCAAAAATTCTCATCAACTCCCCGCAAAAAAATTAACAGCCGTGCAGTGTCCGTGGCATCTGTGCTCTCATCACATGCAATCGAGTAAAAATCGAAAGCACAAGCTTTATCTGACACTTGCTGTTTTAAGTTAGCCGACAAGTCTTCAATTCGCCGCACAACCTTATTTCTGGACATACTAACATCGTTAAAATCCTGCATTTTCTCCAGGCACATTCCCACGACTTTAGTGAGGCACTGTTTGATGAAGTCACCGTCTGAGAAAGGTTTCCCGTGTAGGGCAATGAGTTGAGCTACTTCATTGCTGGCTATTGTTGCATTTTCTTGAGCTTTGTTAGCACCGAAAAAAACCCTGCTGCTGCGTTAGCAGGCTAGCTTGCCATTTGCTTTACCTTCTCTCTCCGCTCGGCGCCAGTGTAGGACGTGAAGGTCTGATGTTTCGTTTCATAATGCCGTCGTACATTGTACTCTTTCATCACGGCAACACTCTCATTACAAATCAAACAAACACACTTCCCCTTGGTTTCTATGAAAAAACATTCATTTTTCCACCGAGTCTGAAATTTTCTGCACTCGCTTGCAATCTTGCGTCTCTTCGGTTCCGGCATTTCTGGTGACCCTGAGCAAATGTTTTCTACGATTGCTTGCTTTGTGGAGACGCTGCCTTGTTCAAGACAATAGCGCTATCTAGTGTTTAAATTAAGAAATGCAATACAGTGGGCCATAGTCCATTATATTTTTAAACTTTGATACGGGCCAATTAAAAATGGATGGCGGGCCGCAGTTGGCCCGCGGGCCGTAGTTTGGACACCCCTGGTTTATAGCATGTTATATAATAATAAATAGTATAACATTGTAATGTTTAACATAATTCATAAGGCAATATATAGTATTGTAATTTTATAGTGAATATACAGCTGTGTGGTATACAGTAGGGTTGGTAGAATAATACATAGTGTAATATTACAAGTCTAATATTTTACAGTCTAAAGTATAGAGTAGTCTAAAGTAACGCATTGTATAATTCAAGGGTGGGTTTGTCTATGGTAGTGTATATTACGGTGTATAGTTGTGTAATGTAGGAAAAAGTTTATTTGGAGACATATCAATATAATGCATAATGTTCGAGCTTACATTGGGCTGTGTATACGATATTATACAATGTAGTTTAGATTGGAAGGTATAACATTACAATGTATAGTAGTCTAGTTTATGGCATGGTTGTAACGCAACACAGGACAGAGCAGCGCATCGTGGCAGTTTCTCCCCCCTCCTCCGTTCCGAGCATGGATGGACTCGTCCGTCTGAACGAGGCTCGTCGCTCTCCGTGGTGCTAACGTTGGAAAGAAGGAAAAAACCGCCACCCATTTTTTTCGCCATATGGCATTGTAATGTATAACGACTTATTGTTAGTAGCTCAGCTGATGGAGAGTATATAGAGTTTATTGATGACATTGATGTAGTTTGTATTTTAGTTTTTTTATTAGTTTACTATATGGTA
The DNA here is from genome assembly GCF_048934315.1 of Petromyzon marinus. Taxonomy (NCBI): domain Eukaryota; kingdom Metazoa; phylum Chordata; class Hyperoartia; order Petromyzontiformes; family Petromyzontidae; genus Petromyzon; species Petromyzon marinus. The sequence goes on along the minus strand of NW_027423677.1, from coordinate 1,127,913 downwards.
TTCATTAGATAGTGTAGTGTATACCCAGTTACTTTATGTTTATAGCTCAATTTATTGAAGAATATATTGAGTACATTTATTATATTGATGAAGTTTCTACTTAGTTTTTTTTCACATCGGTGTATTGTATGATAGTTGGGTAGTTGCAGTCCTTTAGCGTCCATATACTAAATGCCTCTGTTGAGATGGAAACTTTGACTTTAACATAGCTATTTCCGTGACCAGTCACATGCTAATCCCTCACATTAACATCATGCTAATCTCCCAGTTACATGCTAATTTCTGACTTTAACACCCTGCTGATCCAACACTTTAACGCAGCGATTTCAATGCTAAATTATCCTGTTTGATATGTAAACTCCTTTGTCAAGGCGCTTTACCTCTCCCACCTAGTTTAAACGACACTGCGAATCTTAGCAGCAGTCATTGAAGTGCTGTCGTCCCGACAGTTCTGTTCCTTCACCTGAAGAAGGCTACTTGTGTTGTGGCCGAAACGTCGTGAAAATTTTATTTTTTGTTACGTTTTTATTTTTTTATTTTATATCCATTCTACGTTACTTTACCGAAAGAACCAAGAAGATGAATCCCTGCAGTCACGAAAGCTTTAAATCTGAACTTTACGCAATTAATAATCATAGTGTAAGATAAGACTACAATCGTTGTCTGCTGTGAGGATCTTCTGTACTCAGGGCCCCGAATGTTTGTGGCAAGTGAAAGTTTGTCTCAGCAAAATATAAGATTTCTCACAGTAGCATACCGTATGACCACACGTCGCTCTGCACCTTGTAGAGCCCATGGAACATGCTTTCTGAAGACATCCACTTTACAGGCAGAGGCACCTAATGGACATGACCGCATGGCCACAAGCACAACAACAATACGTTCAGTAAATTCAGTTCAGGCCGATGCATCGCGATTCGTCATACGTTTTTTGCGTCAGGCCACATTCATCTGGCCAAATTAGCGTCATCTAGCCCTCCACTACCCTGAAGGGTTAAATGTGTAGTGACATCACGGGATGTCACTGTGTAGTACCGGCCCTAGAGGGGCTCGGTCAGCGCTGATTGATCCCGCTGGATGGCATCACGCTTGGCGTGCAGTGCCAACCCAACAGGATAGGGTGTGGGAGTGCCGGCCGTAGGAAACGGGTTACTAAATGCTATGGCACTCTGGTTGACCCGAGAGGACACGTGACCGGTTAAGTCTACAAAGGGGCCCCAAGTGGGGTCTAGGGGTGGTCACGTGGTCGGGGTCCAGATCCTGCTGCTCGATGATTCTTGAAGGTGGTCGTGGCCAAGGGCGGAGCCAGCCACGCCACAGAGAATATAAGCTGGGTCCCCCAGAGGGACCGGCGTTGTTGTTCATCCTTAAGAACCTTTGTCTACGTCTACGTTCTACCGAGTCTCCAACACATGGACTGGGACCCGAGCTGTGGTCCCGTTCTGTCGTAGCTAGTCATGTTGTAATTAGTGTAGTTAGCCTGGTGGTCACCACCACAGGTTCTTATTCTGGGCCAGTTACCCCGTGTACCACATGGGGTGGGGAGGAGGAAGGGGATTTGTGAAATTGCCCCATATTGTGAACTGTCGGCAGAGCAGGGAGATTGAATCCAATTGCCGACCTCTGGATTGCAAGTCCAGGGTGGGAGAGCCATTGCACCACCGTGTGTGGCAGCACCCCCGCTCTTTTTTTCTTAGGGGCTGTGCAAAATAAAATAAAAACATTGAGTACAATGAAAGTGATGGGCCTTCCATTCCGATGATGGTGATGACATTGGCGATACTGATAATGATGCTGATGATGCTAAGTAAGGTGCAGGACTCACTTTGCCCTTCACCACGTAGTTGGGGTCAGTCTGGACGTTCCGTGCCAGCCCAAAGTCGCAAATCTTGGCGATGTGTCCATGCGTTACCAGCAAATTCCTCGCAGCCAGGTCGCGGTGGATGCACTAAAAAAAAGAAAAAAATTCCCTGTGTGGCCTTCAACAAACTTGGGGCAACTTCTGTGAAGGTCGGCCACGGTACACGACGGGGTGGGTGCCCAGCACCACGCCCGGCCGCCTTTGTCTCCCCAGTGTAGATGTTTATACACCGCACCAGGTACTCATTTGAGACTGAGTCCATCTGGGGAGGCCCATGACCGGTTCAGATAATTGTCACTGGTGTTGGCCGTGAGCGGGAATCGAACTCTGGCCATTGGGTTCGTAGTGCAGTGAACTAACCACTGAGCGACCACTCGCCACCCAGACAGACATATTAAGGGCAACAAAGACGTGCACCACAGACACAGTCACATACAAAGACACAGTTAAACACGCACAGTCACAGAGATACAGTTAAACATACTCTTTGGTTCTTTCGGTAAAGTAACATAGGTATAAAATAAAACAAATCACGACGTTTCGGGCGCAACACAAGTGTCCCTCATCAGGTGGGAAAGCATGATCTGCTGCTGAGGCAGACTGTTTTAAAAGGTTTGAAATAGGTGTAGCCTAAGGGTCATAAAGAAGTGGGCGGGGCTAGTGATGTTAATGTGAGAAATTAGCATGTAAATGTAAGATCGGAGAGCGGCCTCCTCGACGAGGGCTTCAAATCAAGACAGTTAAACACACGCAGTCACACATGGTCAAATTGAAACACAGAGGTGAATTTCCGGAGGTTCTTAAAGATGGTCATGGCCCTGTAGGGATAGAGACAGACAGGCACGGAGATACATACAGAGAGACACAGAGACAGGTTAAAATCATCACGTATTTTCATCATTATGTTCCACCACTCTTTTAACCGAGGAGAGAGGCTCACTGCTGATTCACTCCTCTCGCGACTCACGTTCTTGTGAGCGAGGAAGGCCATACCGCTCGCGACCTGCTCCGAGAAGCTCGGGAGGTTGTCCACCCCGGATGGAGTAGAGTCGCTCACGATCGCTTCTCTCTCCGACGACGACGCGTCCCAGCCTGCGGCGCACAAGGAAGCCCGGACGATTCAGAAATGCCCTAACTATAGAGTATCTATAGTAGATCATCGATTATTCGGCGGCTACGGGGGGGAAGGGGACGCCAAATTTTTTAACAACGCCGGATATTCACTACATAATAATTTTAAAAAGCTAATTTTTTGCACATTCTTGCATAGCATTGTTTTTAAATGTTGTGAATGTTTTGTTGTCTTTTAAATTAGTTTACTATATGAAATTGGTGTGAATAAACATACAAATACACAGAAATAAATATCCTACTGTAAAATGTAACCTATTTACTGTAACGTACTTACCAATCCAATCTCGAAGACTCTGAATGGAGTGATGTATATACGTGCAGTATTGTCATTTTTTAAAGTTGTATTTAGTGTATAATGTACCGTCCGTAATATTTAACACTGAAATGAAGTCGGTGGCCGCTCTGGTTAATAACGCGGTCTACTTCGCAGTAGACACAGAGCGAACACGTACATGATTAGAAAAAGAGAGTCGGCCAAGTGTTGTGTGGTGTAATTACCCAAATTTGAGAAATTTACTCGCAAATTATTCCATCGGGGAAGCTGCCTAATAACATCACAAACCCACTTGGCAGGGTAAAGCCCGCTTGCAAGGCTGTGGCTGCACAGGGGCAGCTGCCCCCAGTCCATGGAAACTGGTACTGATGTAGTTTACGAATCGCCATGGGCGGCATGGTGGCACATTGGTAAGTAACCCTTGCGCCTTGCAGCAAGAAAGCTGGGTTTGATTCCCGACTCGGGCGCGTTTCGGCGTGGAATTGTCATCTTCTCTCCCCCTGTTCGTCAGAGTGTGTAAGTGCAATGAAGTGTTTGAGTGAGTGTGTGAGCGAGTGAGTTAGCGTGAATGTGTGAGTGTGTGAAGATTGTATGTTCTCCCCCTCTTCTGGGTCTCCTCCGTGTTCTCGAGTTTCCTCCCATAGTAAAAAAAATACCCAATACAACGAGTCTGGCATTGGGCAAAACATCCCAATACTGAAAAATCACCTGCAAATTACTCAATTGGGACTACACAGTGACAGCAAAAACTTCGCAGGACCCTCATGAAGAAGTCTTGAGTTTTTGCACAGTAAACAAATGTAATAATAAATCTTGACTTAAAGCTTTTGTAACTGCAGGAAGACATTCTTTGGGTCTTTCGGTAACGTCACGTAAATAGGTTCAAATGAAATAACCAAAAATAACAAAAAACTACGACGTTTCGATCACAACACAAGCTTTTGTCATCAGGAAGAAAAAAAGAGAGGGGGACAGCTGCTGAGGCAGACAGTCTGCCTTATCTCAACCGGTGTTGTCCCTATCCTAGGTAAACTCTGTCTTAAATGAGTACCTGGTGCAGTGTGTAGACATGAGCACTGGGGAGACAGAGGTGGCTGCATGCGCGTAGTGCTGGCCACCCACCTCCTCGTGGGCCATGCCGCCTAACAGCAGCACAGTCTGTTAAGGCTTATTTGGGTGATCTTCATCTTTGTTGTACGCTTGTGCCATCTTGTGTGTCCGCTGTCACAGATTCCAGGCTACAACCCTCTGGAGTCCACCCCATGGGGCTCCCCTTCTCCCCGGCCCAAAAAACCCAGACAGTACTCGTGCATCATGCATGCGGTGTCAGCAAGAGGTAAGAGGTGCATGAGTGGGCACACACTCTGGGTTTTACATCTGCAGAGTTAGTTAAGTGTACAGTGTGCTCGCAAGCAGAGGTGAACAATAAAAAAAAAATCAGTGGCGGTTATGAGAAACGCTACCCTGAAGTAACGGGCGGTTTGCACTCTGAACTTGCAATCCTGAAGTTACTGGTTCGTTTTCCCATCGCAGCGTTTGAAACAGTGGCGCAATTTTCTTAAATTTACAATTTTTACCTTGCCAACCAGTACAAACAGCCAGGTGAGGTGTATAAGCGTCACTATATATGAATAGTTTAGGACATCTTATGCTCACAAACTCACCCGTTCACGCACTCAACCACCAACTCAATCTCACTCAAATCACCAACTCACTCTCACTCAAACCACCAACTCACTCAACCATCAACTCACTCAACCCACCATCTCACTCAAACCACCAACTCACTCAACCATCAACTCACTCAACCCACCATCTCACTCAAACCACCAACTCACTCAAACCACCACCATCTCACTCAAACCACCAACTCACTCAAACCACTATCTCAAACGACCATCTCAAACCACCAACTCACTCAAACCACCATCTCACTCAAACCACCATCTCACTCAAACCACCATCTCACTGAAACCACCAACTCACTCAAACCACCAACTCACTCAAACCACCACCATCTCACTCAAACCACCATCTCACTCAAACCACCACCATCTCACACAAACCACCAACTCACTCAAACCACCATCTCACTCAAACCACCATCTCACTCAAACCACCATCTCACTCTAAAAGGTTGAAGGTTAAGGTGCAGGCAGCCCTGAAAATATATTGGCTCGTGCCACTGCAAGCTCCCTTCTGGAGGATATGTTGTTGAGCCAGACGTTTGGAAGAGGTGGGAGTAACCCACATTTTACCCCACCACACACGACCTGCCGATGGACTACCCATTGACAGTGCTGAGTGGACAACGGCAGGGCCAGTGAGGGGGGATTTAAGAAACGGTTCAATCACCTGCCGCGCTTGGAGGATGAACCGGCGGCATTTGGGTTGCCAAGCCCAGTGTGATAACCGTCACATTATGGCAGCATCATAATCTGAATATTTTTCCTGGATCAATCCGATGAGCTATAAAGCTCTTTTTCACAGGTGTCCAGCACCACTTCATCATATGGATGAGGGGTTCCTGAATCAGGTGAGAGACAGATTTGTCCTCCTCTACCAGGTGAGGTCAGGCAATTTTACTTCTCACTTCACCTTCCTCACCTCAACTGGTAAGGTAGGAAAATCATTGCTCCTGAACTAGGTGAGAGCCCAATCAGGTGTGACCCGTGGTGCATAAGGGGACCACACCAATGATAAAAAAAAATACTAAACTATTTTTTATTTTCATTGTTCTTTTGGTAAAGTCTCGTAGAAGATAAATAATAAAAATATAAAACAATACAATTCTCACGACGTTTCGACTGCAACACAAGCAATCATCATTCCTTCTACGTGACTTTACCGAAAGAACCAAGAATATGAATGCCTGCAGTCACGAAAGCTTAAAATCAAAATGTATTTTTTATTTATTTACCAAGGTCACATCTATAACAGCAGCCACTATACCTGACCAGTGTTACTCATTTCTACTGTTACCTATTATGATTAGTGTGTGGACCCACCACAAAATGTCATACTTAACTTGCAGTTCATCAATCTTTGTAATAGCGTAATCAACCAGATTATGCGTTAATTGTGTTTTGACCGACCGTCTGTGTTGCTTTATATGGTTTCCAAATTTTGCTAAATACTGTTTGTTTGGTATGCTTCTCTCTCTGTGTCCCCTGTTGTATCTGTGTTAGTTTCCCCCTACTTGTGTGTCTGTATATACATATGGGGTTATGTGTTTCCTCTCTCTCGTAAATTTAGCTTTTCTGTACCTGATGATGGCTGCTTGTGTTGCAACCGAAACGTCGTACGCTATTATGTTATTTTATTATTTCTTATTTATACGTGACTTTACCGAAAAAAAACAAAGAGTAATTCCTGCAGTCACGAAAGCTTTGAATCAAGTCTGTAGTGCCTCTTGTTAAACAGTGCTTCAGTTAAACAGGAAAATTAATAAATCCAGCAGGCATGACTTGAAAAGTAACACATTTACATTTTGGGTGGCACTCTAAATCGTCCGGTAAATCGTGTCGCCAATTATAATTTCTGCGTTTATCTGCGCGTGTCTGTGTACCCCCAGTGGAGGAATACGTGCGCAGCTTGCTGGACAACCCTGAGTTGATTGACCGTCTGGCACTGGCCTCGGAGCAGGTGAGACTCCGTATGCATGCATCAGCTCTGCCCCCCCCTCATATTTATGGTGCGGGCCTGTACCCTTGTCCGACCCCTCACTTCCGCGTTGCATCCAGCTGCCTCACTGAAGAAAGGGACACTTGCCTTGGGCTGAGTACGACGTTTCGCTGGTTGTAATCGCCAGGGAAACGATATACTCGATTTGTAAGTGTTGTGGGTTTACTCTCCAATACACTGGCGTGCTGCAGTAGTAACTAATTGACACGTTTTGTTTTACGTAACAAACCTTACTAATTGTCTGTGCCGGGTTAACTACGCACATTTACGCGCTCTTACCCAAAAAACCTTTATTATGGATAATATTGGTCGCAAAAGAACACGTGTTAAACAGCTCCCGTTTAGAACGTCTCATCCTCACCATCAATGGTCAATCAATCAAATAAATCCTAGATTTATAACGTGGCATATTTGCCAAAAAGCAGAGACGGAAGGGTGAAACTCTAGAGGTAGCTCTATGATATCCGCTTTTGTGGAACGTTCTCTAACACGGATGGCCGTACTGCTCTGAGATAAATGAGACTGGATCCTTCGTCTCGTTACGTGATGGCGGTTGCAAAATTGTTGTTGACGCGTGCATGTGCCGTGCGTGTGCTGTGTACGTGTGCAGGATGTGGTGGAATCCCGGGTAATCTTCCCCGAACATCTCCCGCTGTCCCAGCTGCAGCAAGGTGTGCGCTCCGGCCGGTTTGTCCAGGGAACCTTCCTTGCGAGTCGTGAGAATTACCTGGAGGGGACTCTGAGGGTGCGAGGGGACGGTGACAGTGATAAAGAGGTACACGTTTCACAAGCCTGCGTCTGGAAGGAACAATGCTGTTCGATCGTATCTGTGTGAGTTTTAAAAACACATTTATAATTAAGCAGTGGCATAGCGTTCTTGGCATGAGCAGTAGCTCTTAACCTTTACTGCAAGGCTGCAGTAAAGGTTAAGAGCTACTGGGCTAAAATATTTGTATTTTGAACGTCTTTTGCACCCTACGTAGGTGTCATAGCCTGGCTCCTGCCCCCCCGGCCTGTGAGTCTTGGTGCAGTTGCACTGCCTGCACACTCGATAGCTACGCCACCACAACTACAGTATATACGTTAATTGTGACTACTTTAATAATAGGGTTTTTCCCTTTTTTTCTGGCAACAAAACTGAAACCTTTTACAAGGAATCATGTGTGCATTAACCACAATACTTGTGGTCAAAATGCAAACAAAAAACACACTATGATAATATATGCATTGTCCTTGAGACTGATTGGTTCACACCAGGGACGGCTTTCTTTTGAGCCTCGACCCAATTGGTGCGAGACCAGAGGACGCCAAAAGGCGTACGCATATATTGCAAATATTATCAGTGTGTTTTTGTTTGCATTTTGACCACAAGTATTGTGGTTAATGCACACCTGATTCCTTGTAAGAGGTTTCAGTTTTGTTGCCAGAAAAAAGGGGAAAAACCCTATTATATTTTGGTACTGGCAAAGGAGGTCTAATGATGGTTGTGACTACTTTGTTAACAAAATGAATGGTCTATTTCCACCTCCAAAATGTAACGTTAAATAACAATTAGGTACATTGGCCCTTTGTTGGAAAAAAAAAACCCAGTCTAGAAATTGCCCTACTTGAACATATGTTACTGAAAAACATTGGTTTCAGAAGATTCATGGGCTCATAGTCCTACATTTTAAATTGTTTATTCGTGGTATTAAAACTCTTGTACAGTAAAACCTTGGATTGCGAGCATAATTCGTTCCGGAAACGTGTTTGTAATCCAAAGCACTCGTATATCAAAGCACTCGTATATCAGTTGTGATCACGTGACGCTCGGCAGTACAAAGCTGCTCGTATTGCAAGACCCTCGCTCGTTTATCAAATTAATATTTATTAAAAATTTTGCTTGTCTTGTAAAACACTCGCAGACCAAGTTACTCGCAATCCAAGGTTTTACTGTATATGCTGCTCTCTAACAGCACTTGGCCCAGCGGTCTGTTAAGACTATACGGGGGATCTTTTTTGTCTGCGTGCAGGTGTTAATCCAGGGGCTGCAGCATTTAAACCGCGCGATGCACGACGACATCGTGTGCGTGGAGATGTTCCCCGAGGAGCGCTGGGTTGCCCCCTCCTCGCTGGTCCTGCACGATGAGGGCGTCGCAGGGGACGTTGCAGAAGAGAATGAGGAGGATGTGGTGAGTGGAGCGTCAACACTGCCGAACCAAAATCAAACCCAGACACCTGCAGTGTGCGTGTCTCTCTCCCCGTGGTCGCATGGATTTTTCTCCAGGTCCTCCGGCTTTTCCCTCCACAGTTACAATCTGACATGCACTTAGAGTATGTGGCTGCTATCAATTTCAAATGTGATAAGATACTTCACTGAACGATCATTTGTGGCCAGGTCACTTAAAAAGAGCTATAGAGCTCTCAGGGTCCTTACCTGGTAAAGTTATTTAGTTTATAGTTTTTAAATAGTTTTAATATAAATTTTGATTTAAAGCTTTCGTGACTGCAGTAATTCATATTCTTAGTTTGTTTTCGGTAAAGTCACGTTGAAGGGAAACAACAAAATAATAAAATATATAAAACAATAAAAAAAATTCACGACGTTTCGACCATAACTCAAACGGTCGTCTTCAGGTGTGTTGGTTTGCATAAATTTATTTTTAAACGGCGCATTTATTTATTTATAAAAACGTTAGCGCCACGCGCAATGATTTGGCAGTTTATTTAGGACTAGCCCATCTATATTCTGAAAAGAGGAGGGGGGAGACGAAATTTTTTATAATGTATGCTGTCTGAAAGCCACTGTAAGCGTGAACAATCAATTAAGACCTGAAATGGTTTATCAAATCTTTCCAATGATTGCTAAGATAGAATCCATCTTCTCGGTTGAAATTGTCTCTGTGCTTGTATATGTGGATAGCCTCATGAACGAATCTCTCATGGAAGCCAGATGGCTTACAAAGAACCTCTGTCTTGGAAAAGTCAATGGCATGTGAGCCTACTGAATTAGAACAATGATCTGCCACGGCCGAGGTGTTGGTCCTACCGTGTTTAAGGTCTGCTTTGTGTTCACGAATGCGGTCCGAGACATGGCGTTTGGTTTCTCCAATGTAACTACTACCACAGAGGCAACTTAGTTTGTAGACACCAGGGTATTGTATGTCCGGAATCACATCTTTTACAGACGGAACCAGATCACGGATTTTATGTAATGTGTTGAAACGGACCTGGATCTTGTGTTTATTCAGGATTTTGGAGATCTTTTTTGTGACCCCCGCAATGTAGGGTAAAGTGATGGTTTTGAAAGGCTCCTCAAGAGGGTTCTTCTTCATGGTTTGAGTGATAGCTTTGCGGATTGTATAGTCGGAGTAACCATTAGCCCTAAGAGCTTGGTGTACGTGCTTGAGTTCACTGCTTATGTGTTCCTGGTCGGATATGCATTGGGCTCTATGATACAGAGTCTTGATGAGAGAATTCTTCTGTGATGGATGGTGGTGGGAATCCGGTTTCAGATAAGCATCCGTATGGGTAGCTTTCCTGTAGACAGAGTGGCTCATTGAACCATCAGGTCTCTTTTTAATTAGGACATCCAAAAAAGGTATCTCGCCATCTATTTCGACTTCCATGGTAAATCTGATGGCTGGGTGTATGGAATTGATGTGGTCGAAGAATTGGTCTAGAGCAAGCCGGCCATGTGGCCAGATGACAAAAGTGTCATCCACGTACCTCTTCCATAAGGTTGGGCGCAGAGTGGCAGTCTGGATGGCGTCAGTCTCAAATTTCTCCATGAAAATGTTAGCTATAACTGGAGAAAGGGGGGGGCCCATTGGGGTGCCCTCAGTTTGTTTGTAGAAAGTTCCATTCCAAGTGAAGTATGTATTGGTTAAACAGTGTCTCACCAGGGGGGGTACCTCAGTGTTTAGTCCTTGATGAACCAAGTCTTCAATGATTGCAATGGTGTCAGGTACAGGAACCTTGGTGAATAAGGAAATTACATCAAAACTGATAAGCAGGTCGTCTGGGGACAGGGAAATACCCTTGATTGTCGATACCAGGTGAGTCGAATTTTGTACCACAGAGGTGGTCTTTCCAGTGAAAGGACGCAGGATTTCAGACAAAAAACGAGCTAGTTTGTAGGTGGGGGAGCCGATAGTAGAGACTATGGGACGAAGGGGTGTATCTACTTTATGTATTTTTGGTAAGCCGTATAATCTTGGTGGCCTGGCAGCAGAAGGTTTCAACGAAAACTGTTTAGATTGATCAATTAATGCGGTTGAATCAGAAATTATTTTGTTGGTTTGTGTGACGAGGCTGTTGGTGGGATCTCTTTTTATTTTTGTATAACTACCATCGTCGAGTAATTCTTTAATTTTGTTGTTGTATTCTATTTTATCCATGATGACAGTAGCATTGCCTTTGTCAGCTGAGAGGACTACAATATCATTCCTCTTTTTTAATTTATATAATTCAAAACGCTCATCTTTGCTGAGGTTGCTAGCTGGCATCTTAGCGTTTTTGAGGGTTGCAGCGATTTCAGATCTTGCTACATCTGCAGCGATGTGACCCAGGCCCCTGAGAGCAACGTCTACTTGGGCAATTATATCATTAATTGGTATGTGTTTAGGTGTGACTGCAAAGTTTAGACCTTTAGCTAAAACGGATTTCAGACTATCGGAAATAGAACTGTTACTGCGATTAATTACGACTTTGTTAACGTCTAACTATAAATGCACCGTTTAAAAATAAATTTATGCAAACCAACACACCTGAAGACGACCTTTTGAGTTATGTTCGAAACGTCGTGAGAATTTTTTATTGTTTTATATATATTTTATTATTTTGTTGTTTCCCTTCAACGTGACTTTACCGAAAAAAAACTAAGATTATAGTTTTAATATAGTTTAAACAAAGAATAACAACAAAAACTCAACAACTACAAGAGAGACCTTAAACATAATGAACACCGTGTGACCAGACAACAATCCACATTAGAGATGTTGTTAGCTTAATTTTGCGTTTATTAAATGACTTTACATTACATTACTTCAAAATCAAGTCAGGAGTGCTAATCATTTCATACTATTTTTGTATGTACGTAGGGGTTATTTGACCATACTTCGATGCGGGTTGGTGAACGGGGGGGGGCATAGATCAGGAGCATAGAAGGACAGGACAACAGTTCATTTTGCTGTACTGCGCTCTGCTGCCTGCCATTTTGGCGCAGAGCCTATACCACCTGTTATGCATATCCAGGCTCAACACGGCATCGTTTCCACGGTCTGAGCTCCTTTTTAATGTTTATTTTAATTAACTTAATTAGAACTCAAGAGATCAGGACACGTATCATTTGCGAGAGTGACCTGGGTCACAGGGTGGCCTCTATATTGAAAACTAATTTCTTTAGAACTGCTTTTTGTATTTAGATTGTTGTCCTTTCCGCGCACCTCCGATTAGCATGGTTGGCTGTGTACGGTGCGAAATAAGTTCTACATGCATACATACCACAGTGACAAAATGCAAAACATAATAAAGTACAGCAATGAAGTTAATTGAAATTGGCACGAAAACAACTGTGGTTTATGAAAAGTCGACAATATTGCACAAACATAAACAAGTGTTAGATATTAAATCGCATGTAGTGCAAGTTGGCTTGGGCAGATTATTTATAGGCTGATCATTGCACAGTTATACTTATTAAAACGTTACGTAACATTAAACACATATAGGGTGACTGATGTGCTAAGCAGGTAAGAGAAAATGTCAATCAGTGAAATCATAAAGAATCGAGAGATTAAGCATCAAATTGTGAATTAGATGGGAGGGTAACCTTTGTTGTAGATAATATTGGTCGCAAAAGCTTACGCGTTTTTTTTTAAACGTGTGGTATCTGATGGGCGTGTTCCGGTTGATTCTATCAATCGCCAGAACTGTTTTAACTTATAAATATTTACGGAGGACTCCTCACTGTGATCTTTTGTCATTTTAACAAAGCGTCAGTCTCATTATTGACATTGATGAGACACAGCATGAAACCACATCCGCAGGTTAAGCGCTATTGTTTTGGATTGCTCCTTCCCCTTCAAGCCAAATTGTATTGTGTTATGCAGTGAGTTGGTTAAAAAAAATAGTTATTTCATTATTTCAGTGTGTGAGAGAGACGCTACTGTGGTGAGTGCTCATTTGAGTTTGCGTTGTCATCTCCCGGTGCTATCCCAGCTGCTGCTGCTGTCGTCGCTCTTGCTTAGATTACGCAACACGATGTTTGTCCTTTGTTTTGGTCTCCAGCTGAAAGCCGAAAGTGGGAAGATGCGTCGGCCCACTGGCAAAGTGGTCGGCATCATCAAGCGGAACTCGAGGCCGCTGTGCGGCATGCTCATGCCCAGCCCAATCAAGGAGGTGGGCTGATCTGCATGTGTGTGTGTACGTGTGGGGAGCAGTAATGTAGCGGTTAGCGCGCTGCGCTACGAATCCTGGGACCCGAGTTGGATTATATTTATCGCTCATAACCAATAAACAGCGCCAAATGTCTGAACCTGTCTTGGGCCCTTCCCTAGGTCGACTCGGCCATAAATGAGTCTCTGATGTGGCATGTAAACATCAGCGCTGTGGAGACAAAGGCGGTCGGGCATGGTGCTGGCCGTACCCACCCCGTCGTTTGCCGTACCAGCTTGAATAGGTGTGTGCTGACGGCACTTGCCCAAACAGTTTGTTGAATGCCTTACTGGGGGCTCTTTGTGCGTGTTGCAGGCCACCCGCCACCTGTTCACGCCCGCGGACCGCCGCATGCCACGAGTGCGGGTGGAGACAAGACAAGCAGCGTCCCTGCAGGCCCACCGCATCGTGGTGGCCATCGGTGGCTGGCTGCGACACTCCCGCTACCCGAACGTACGATTGCACCGTGACGCCCCGGACGCCGTGACACCTCACCCGTCTGTCCCGTGGTCGGCATCGTCGGGCTCATCCTTCTGTCACTTGACGCACGGCCACGCGGCTCTGTATGCAATACAGCCGTCGAACCCAAAACACGAACGGTGACACAGTGAATTGGAAGTCAGGGTGGATGAGCTGGTACCACTGTGATTTTTTGTTTGAAAGCATGGAAAACTCACCTGTGATTCAACCTAGGTTATTAAGGTGTTGTAAGTTGATAGTCTCAGCCCAGTCACCAATAACTGCACCAAAAACGATATTAAATTTGGTCGTGCACTTCGATTGTTTAATTTCCATCTCTGAGAAAACTACTGCGTTTGACTGCCATGTGATGAACATTAATTTGATTGGCAGAGTGGTTGGAAAAGCACTGCCCCCCTACAATTTGGACCGCATTTAACTTCATTGGATCTTAGAAGTAGCTCTGTTATGTCTGCTCCTGTGAGTCGTCCTTGACCACGAAGGGTGGTATAGATTGCTTGTCTTGTGTGATACCATTAACACAATGAGAAAAAAAATTGGTGAAAAGCTAAATATATTGTTAAGATGTATTATTTGGGTTGCATCTTTGTTTAAACAGATGTCGGTTAATATTCTACATAATGTACGTTAGGTACAAGGTTGGCATTGTGGTTGTGCTTTTCATACCTATTTGCCACTGCACAACCGAGCGACACCATGGCTGGCACGGTTTAGTAGGCTGCAGGTTGTTTATCCACTGCAAAAGCGGATCCATGCCATGGACGGTCAATGCTTTGAACAAGGCTAGGCACGTGCAGATGACGCTGTGGTGCCACGTCCCCGCGGTGTACTGACTGCCGTCACACAATTAACGTGTCGCTAGCCCCGCCCCTGGCCCTGCTCGGCCCCCGGATATATTTGGATGCCTTGTGGGGCCAGCATACTACGGTTTGGTTCTGGTTCGACACGGCAAAAAGCCAGTGGGTGACCACAGACACTTCGAGAGATCTGCACTGTCTGGGTTCCAATGTACCAGTGGAAAAGGGATACCGGTGACGATTGGCCACGTATGTGCATATGCATGTTGAACTTCTTCCGTACCATACGTAGACAACCGTGCTAATCGTCGGTGTGCTTGTGCAGGGCCATTTTGTGCGCTCTCTGGGCGAATGTGGGGATAAGGAGACGGAGACGGAGGTGCTGCTGCTGGAGCACGACGTGCCACACCAGCCCTTCAGCCAGGCCGTACTTGCATGCCTGCCCCCTCCCATGTTCAGCATCACAGCAGAGGTACGCATGAGACGTGTGACGATATGTCAATTCATCGATTGAGTTCAATTCTTACGCCTGCGGTGTGTTGGTGTGTTCGGTCGTGCATGTGAGAATCCTTTAATTCAATGTTCTTCATTACAAGGCCCACGGGCCACTGGTGGCCCCTGGGTGGCCTTTGGTGTGGCCCATGACGTGTGGCCCCCGACGTATAGGCCCCCGACAATAGACAAATGCGAAAACACCCCCCATCATCATCATCGTGCTGTCAAACCGCAATAGTTTCAAGATGTTTGGCCTGCGTAGAATACCTTCTAGAGGACCTCTCTGGAGCTCTCCCTCCAGTCGAGGTCCTTCCGCTGCACTGTCATGAACGAGAAGCCACGGGGCTCTACACCTTTACCGCAGACCGTATATAGAAAAGCCGTCGACCTGAAAGAAAGTCGATGGCTCGGACACATCATCGTAAGAAGAGAGGAAATTCACATCGGAGGAATGAAGGCGATGGACTTATGGAAGCACCAGGGCGGAGACCCGAGAGGCAGGCCTCGAGAGATGCGGATCAAAGTGGTGAGCCAGGATGTGGAGGACTCTGCAGTAGCCGTGGAGATGGTCCAGTACAGAAATGAATGGAGCAAGGGGACTACAAACTTTTTTCCTATAACGCTGTACTTGCGTTCCTGAAGAACACCGAATTGTGGAAAAATCGCATAATAAATAATATAGGGTAAAGCACAGTCCGCGATAACACGTGAGATGCGTACGCAGGCTTAACAAAGACTTCGGGTACGTGAGTAGCATCTAGAAGCATCCAGAAACATCCCGCCTTGTGTGATGCTACACCGAGGCAACCGTACAACAGCTTATTCTGCCTCGCACAACGCAGTTCTGTTCACTCGATCGCCTTTTATCCAATTCGCATCCATGTTATGAAAAAATGTGTTCCCTAATGCATTCATCACATTATATCTAATTCACGATATGAAAACACGCAGAGTTATAGGAGAACGGACTGTACTTTCAGAATATTCAGTCGCCTATTGAGAAGATAGAACGCCATTAGAATGAAGTTGGTTTACCCATGTATGGCTCACCCTGTGTTTTGTTTGTTGTAAGTCAGCGTTTTGTTGAACCTGGTGCTGTGTGTGTCTCGTACAAGGACCAGGCTGGCAGGGAGGACCTTCGAGCGTTGTCCATCTGCAGTGTGGATCCTCCAGGCTGCACAGACATCGACGATGCCCTACACTGCAAACCGCTCGACAATGGGAACACCGAGGTATTCATTTGGTGGTGGTAATCGTGGTCACGGTCGCGGTAATTCGTGCCTATTCCTTTCATGGTTTTGTCAATGCTAGCGGAGGTTACAAGGGGAGTTTAAGTGGCACAATGATAAGTGCAATGCACATTCATCCTGTCAAGCTGGTTTAGTTCCAGTCATGGCTAACACCGGTACAGAGTGATATCTAAAAAAAACTGCCCAAGTTCTCCCCTTCACCACCTGCATTGACCATCGTAACAAAGCAAGGTCAAATGACAATCGCAACCCATTACGGCATGGAGAAGCCCTCATCCTGCAGTGGATTGACAAAGGGGTGGACAATATTCCTGTTATTAAGTTTCCAAACATTGTTGCCTTAGTGCCCGTATTCTTGGTCTCTGCTCGGCTCAGGACTGACTTCAACATGGCTTGGTTCTGGCTTGATCTGCTCCGTTGCCTCCAAAGAAGTATGAGTGGCTCAGCTGTGCCTTGGCTCAGGCTCAGCTCACGGAAATTCTGAGCGTGGCTGGGAGCATGCAGAGATATACGTGGAGGCACAAGGGACACGGAGGCTCAGGGCTGGAACCATGCTTAGAGGCAGCTTGGGTTTTAAGCGTTGCTTTGATGTGGCTTATTGAGAATTAGAATCAGAATATTTATACTGGAGGAATCCAATGAGCTATAAAGCTATTTTTCACATGTCCAGTAGAGGCGGGTAATAACGTTACAACAGCAAACAGTACAAAAACATAATAGTAGTGCAAAGTACAAGAAAGATCAACAAATAACCCAAACACAAACAAATACAACTAGACCATCCCCATCTTACCAGGAAAAGCCCACTGAGGTATTGATTTATTTTTGATTAGTGACCTGGCCACAACTGAATAGCTCAACAAAGTGGCCCATCATTTGGACATTTATAGCAGCCAAAATAATAGAAATAATCTCAATGCATGTTGCGCGAGAGCCAAGCCTGAGCCAAGCCATGGCTAAGACCCCACTGGCCTAAGTGTCCACGTCACTGGCCGAATGCCTGGTTCACAATGAATGCACCAGGTAGTAATGGGTGTGCATTTCATTTCACATTATTGTGCTTTGGTTGGAGTGGCTATGGTGGAGGTTATGCATGCATGTGGAGTGAGCGACTTCCGCCAGACGTCTAGTAGAAGGCGTCTTATTTATTAAAAGCACACAGGGCGATACACTTCGTAACGCGGCTACACCTAGGCTGTACAAACACGCAGCCCATTTGCGTCCTGCGTAGCTACGCTGGCTGGTTGACGAGCGTAGCGGCGGAGACAGAGCTGCTCTTGCAGAAGAACCAGCCACGTGGTCGGAGACGAAGAGATGACGACCGTAGCGACGCAACCAGGACCCAGACCCCACGCCAACAGCCCCGAAGTTCTGATTCGGTGCTCTTTATATCTGCCTGTAGTGGCCAAGCTCCACCTCTGGCCACGCCCCCTTTCTAGAACCTTCTAGGCCCTTCGGGATGGTTCCCGGAGCTTCTCGACTGACTCCGCCGTTGACCTTTACCCCAGATACGCCCCTTCATAATAAGGCATTATGTAATGCAGCTATAACCTTAATTACCCTTACAGGCCGGCAGGTATCACCCTGTCATTACACATCCATGCATGTGAGGGTGGTGACGGTGTGTTAATGTGTGTTCTAGGTTGGGGTACACATCGCCGATGTGAGCTATTTTATCCGGCCGGGGAATGCCTTGGATGAGGAGGCATCTCTGCGTGGTACCACAGTTTACCTGTGTGAGAAGGTGAGATGTGGATTTCTTCTTGCCACAATATCAAGTGTTTTACGACCCGCCGATTTCATCCTTTCATTCTTAACTTTACGACATGATGTAAAATATTACGATGTAACGATCATCGCGGTACCAGTTTCCCCACAACTTTGTAATTGTATTTGACATTTTCACCACATTTTTTTGCGTGCTTTTCAGTACTTCCCGTATGAATAACGATAACTTAAAAATGAATTAGAATTTAAAAAATGTGCAACAACAATGATAAATATCTCTCATGATGTTTTAAACGAGGTGATTTTTGTGGATTTCTTATAATATGATGTACCGTGACATCATGAGCGGCAGGCTATCGGCGCAGTGGTAACACTCGTGCCTTGCAGCAAGGAGACGCTGGGTTTGATTACTCAACTCTTGTGCCTTTTTGCTTGCAGCTTTGTTTGTTCTCCCCCCTGTTAGTGAATGGGTTTCCTCTGGATTCATCAGATTTCCTCTAAATAAAACCCATACAATCTTAACTGGCATTCGCGAAAACATCCCCTTGCTGAACAGTTACCTGCAGGTGACTTAATCATGTGTGGGTTTGCTTGCAAAACACTCGTTGAGTTGGTGCATTGACAGAGAAGTTGTTGCGTTTATGTGTTTGTGCGCCTGCAGAGGATTGATATGGTGCCAGAGTTATTGAGCTCAAACCTGTGTTCCTTGAGATCCAACGTCGACCGGTGAGATGCACCAACAACTGTGAACTCGCGAGTGTGCACATTGCAACCCATACTCAGCAGCTAACGTGCGTTGTTGCCAGGTGCACATGTAATCCCATGATGCGTGGCACTGTTTAAGTGTCATTGTACAGATCCACACAAGCATGTGTACATACATAAGCAGCCAAACCAGGATGGCACAATGGTAACACATGTCTCACAGCAAGAATGGCCTAAGATTGATGCCCGACTTGGTTGCCTTTCCATGTAGATTTTGTATGTTCTCCCCCTATTTAGCATGGGTTGACTCCAGGTTATCAGGTTTCCTCTCATCGCTAACATAAACGTGTTATTACTACTATGATCCATAACCATGGAAAGCCTCACTGAATCTCATAACTTCGGGAGGGTACTGCAAAGCTTTTGCAGTCGAACAATGGTTGCTACATATATATTCCAGTTGAGTAATTTGTAACAACCCAAACCGGTATTTGGCCAAACATCCCGCTGCTGAAAGAATGACTCGACTACCAAAAACTTGGCAAGACCCTCCTGAAAAAGAGTCTCGAGACTTTGCGAGGCTTTCCTGAGTGAACACCCTGCACCACTCCAATGTCGACGACTCTGCCACTCGACGGTGAATGGCGACGGTGCATGTGCTGTGCGCGTGCAGGCTGGCGTTCTCGTGCATATGGGAGATGACTCCAAAGGCTGAGATTGTGAGCACACGTTTTACCAAGAGCATCATCAATTCCAAGGTGATTCCCCCCCCCCCCCCCACAGACGTTCAGTTTTTGTAAAACTCTCGTTTGCTTTCACGTGTATTGTATCGGTGCCTTGCTATGTTAGTGCAGTTGAGGTTTCCGGATGGCTGAGAGGTCAGAGCGTTGAGCTTGCACCTCTGAGTTCACAAGTGTAGCGAGATGAAACGGGTTCACAAGTGGTAGTATGTATGTTGAACTTCTTTCGCACCGTACGTAGCCAACTGTGCTAATCGGAGGTGCGAGGTAGGACATGAAAGTAGTGAGTTGATGGTCTCTGTTTAGTCAACAATCACTGCACAAAACACAGGTTTGTTTTTTTAGGTTATATCGTGTAAATATGTAAATGTGTCATTAAACCCACCCCCACCCGACACAGCCAACTAATAAGGGTTGTCACGTAAACAGAACATGCCAATTCGTCACGAGTACAGCACACCGGTGTGTTGTACCAGTGACGAATTGGCCACGTTCTGTTTATGTGACAACCCTTACTAGTCGGTTGTGTCGGGTGGTGGCGGGTTTAACGACACATTTATGTATTTACACAATCTAACCCAAACAACCTGTATTATGGATGATATTGGTCAAGAAAGCCTACGTGTTAAACTCACTGCACGAAAGACCACCAAATTACATTGCACTAAATTTGGTTAAATTCCAGCTTTGAGAATTAAAAAAATATATCAATTTTGCTGTCTTTGGGTGAGCGTAACCCTCAGTGGTCATCGGGAGCCACGTAGACATCTGTTGAGTTCTGGCTTGGGCTTGGATCAGGCGTGGGCATTGTGTAATTGCGAGGATCCCATGGTTCACCCGTGGTGTGTTCATCGTATCCCCGCAGGCGTCTCTGACGTACGCAGAGGCTCAGCTAATGATGGACGACGCCGGGCGGAAGGATCCGGTCACCAGCAGCTTGCGTGGCCTCAACTCCCTGGCCAAGATCCTCAAGCAGAGGCGCATTCAAAACGGGTAACTCATTGTCAAGATCCTCATCCCCTCCACCGCCTCTGGAGCGATGAGCAGTATTAATGGGTGCACCGCATTTAGTCGATCGGCAGGTCGCCTGTGGCGCGGTAAAGTGTGGTTACTCCCGTGTCTTCTAAGACATCCGGCCAGCGTGGAAGAGTAGGCTAAAATACATTGAGAGGGACTGTAAAAGGGTGTATCCCTAGAGGGGCCGCCTCTTATGGGAGCCCCCTTCTTCCAGCAGTGGCTTGAGCAAGCAATTGCAAGGCTGCACCTGTTGCTTTTTTGACCCCATGATGCATGAGGCTTGGGTGAATATCATGCACAAACAAGTGTTACAGGATTCATACTCTGTTTTTTTTCGGTAAAGTCACGTAGGTAAAACTATAAAATAAAATAACAACTAAATTAAATCACGACGTTTCGGGCGTAACACAAGCGTCCTTCTTCAGGTGGGACAACCACAGCCAGAAACAATTGCTGAAGTGGGCAAAAAAGGGCTGTTGTAACAAGAGGCTATATAGGTAAGAGAGTGGGGGGGAGCAAGGGGGGAGAGATAGAGATGGGGGGTGTGGGGTAGGGGAAGTGGGGTGCTGCTAGAGGGATTAAAGGGGCGAGCACGGCAAAATGCCGGGGGGGGGGGGAAGTGAGTGGGGCTGGGAGTGGGAGGCTGAAGAAGCTGGAGATGCGGAAATGAAGGCAACAATAAAGAAGTTAAGGTTTTACCTGGTTAATAACATCCTTCTAGATTGGAGTGTTACAGGCTGCTGCGGGGCTACATTGTGGGCAATAGAGGACAATGCAGTGACATAAATTGTTTTACTCTTCTTAATGCTCCCATGTCTGTGCTCCCCCACCTTTGCCAACGCGTACTGACCACCACGGTTAAGTACGGTAAAACCACCCCACGACCCGTATGACATGGGGCGGCCCTCATCCAGCAGTGGATTGACTTAACGAGCTGTGCATGTTCAACTCAAATATCTGAGTTTGTGAAGTGTCTTATATTAAGATTCTGTGTTGTTTTGGCTGGACATGATAATCGCTCATGTCCCTTCTCCACCCGTAGGGCATTGACTCTGGCATCCCCTGAGGTCCGATTCCACATGGACAGCGAAACCCACGACCCGATCGACCTGCAGACCAAGGAACTCAAGTGAGTCTCGTCAACAAGACACCTCCCATGACTGCGATCCGACTGTTGTGCAGATCTCTCTATCAGAATCAAAATATATATTTCTACTGGAAGAATCCGATGAGCTATAAAGCTCTTTTTTCACAGATGTCCAGTTGGGGCAGGTCACAACGTTACAACAACAAACAATACAAGCACACGTTAGGATTGCAAAGTATTGGAAAGGTAAACAAATAACTTAAACAAATATACAAATAAAACTAAACTATTTTTATCTTACCAAGTAAAACCCTGACCACAAATGATAGCTGAACAAAGTGGCTTATCACGTGGGAAATTTATTATCAGCAAAATAATCTAAGATAAAGAATCTTGACCCTTGTGGTTGATGTGTTGTGGTGGCGGAAACTGGTGCGTGTACACAGGGAGACCAACTCGATGGTGGAGGAGTTCATGTTGCTCGCCAACATCTCCATGGCGGAGCGCATTGTAGGCGAATTCCCCGAGTGTGCGCTGCTCCGACGCCACCCGCCGCCTCCGCCTTCCAACTACGACATCTTGGTGAAGGCGGCGAAATCAAAGGGAGAGTTAGAACCCCTTTTAACGACCACCCTTGTTAACTAATCGCTTAACAACGGGCCTCCATAGAGCTCAATGTGTAGGCTTAACCGACCATTTCCCTGTTAACGACGGGCTCTTGTAGGTACAGTAAATATGAATTAATGCCACGTAGAAGGAAAACAATAAAATAAATATAAAACAATAAAATTATCACGACGTTTCGACTGCAACACAAGCAATCATCATCAGGTGTGAAAACCACGACAAGAAAATTTGAAAAAGTGGCAGTTATTTTTAACGTTAGCACCACGGAGAGAGATTTGACAGTTTGTTCAGATGGACGAGTCCATCTATGTTCGGAAAAGAGGAGGGGGGAGACGAAAAATAATGGATGCGGTCTGAAAGCCACCTTAAGCGTGATCAATCAATTAAGACCCGAAATGGTTTATGAAATCTCTCTCCGTGGTGCTAACGTTAAAATAACCGCCACTTTTTTCAAATTTTATTGTTGTGGTTTTCACACCTGATGATGATTACTTGTGTTGCAGTCGAAACGTCGTGAGAATTTTATTGTTTTAAATGTTTATTATTTTATTGTTTCCCTTCTACGTGAATTTACCGAAAGAACCAAGAATATGAATCCCTGCAGTCACGAAAGTTTTAAATCAAAATGAATTCATGCATTTATTAACAGTGTTTATTTTAATATGATGTGTTTATAATGTTAGTATCTTTATGTATTAATATCCATTGTTTAAATAT
Organism: Petromyzon marinus; assembly: GCF_048934315.1. Classification (NCBI taxonomy): domain Eukaryota; kingdom Metazoa; phylum Chordata; class Hyperoartia; order Petromyzontiformes; family Petromyzontidae; genus Petromyzon; species Petromyzon marinus. Next base: position 1,104,903 of record NW_027423677.1, on the reverse strand, counting down.
TATAAAGTACGTTTTTTGGGTGAACAAGGGAAACTTTCGATGCTATCGGAACGAATTAAGCTTTTAACACGTATTTCCTATACTCGCTTAATGACCAAATCCTTTAATGCTTGTGTTCGTGGAACCAATTACCGTCTTTAAGAGGGGTTCTACTGTCTCTAGATTGCTGTTAACCTTCCTTCAATATCATCCTCCTCGCAAGGAATTCAGAGGTCGTCGGGTGGCTCAAATTTTTGTTTGAGGTCTTTTGGTTTAACCGGGTGAGAACTCAAGAGAACATAATAGTCTCATTTGCAAGGGTCACCTGGGTCACCCTATGACCCAGAGATTACAGCTAGGACCCTGGCTTCAAAATCCAGCAGCCGCATTGAACATACTGTGTTATCAAGTGTAGGGAGTTGAAGGACTCGGCTCGTTTCCCAGCTACTCCACAGAAATAAGCAACAAAAAACCATCACGATAAATGTAGTACTGTATTTAATTTTAGATAAATTCCAGCACTGAAATGTTGAAATATCAGGTCGACTTATTGTGATGAACATTATGCTCAAAATGGGTGGGAATGTGCTACCCCCTACTGTGAAGCAGAGGTGTCTTGAAACGATGTCAGTATTGGCCTGAGCGAGCAATTGCAGGGCTGCACCTTTTACCTTTATCTTGAGATGTAGCCGTATAGTTTCCACTCGCCCTTAGAGGCAGAACAACTCAAAAGGTGTGACGAACCACAGACAACGCTGGAAGGCAGCCAGGCACTGTGCCAGATGTACATTAATCCACTTGCCGTACTGCCTTCTCCTGGCAAGCCAGGTTATGGAAACCTGAATGCCTACAGGAAGTGCGCTGAATAACGTTTTCTTTCCAATACACCACAACCCTTGCTGCTTCCCCAGCACTGAACTACAAGCCACGTGCGGGATAGTCACCTCACAAACGCCGGTGTGCCCGATTTTTTTGCGCAGAACATCGAGATCCAGGTGGACTCGGCTAAGGCGTTGGCCGAGTCCCTGGACCGGGCGGCGGTGCCGGGAGCGCCACCATACCTCAACACTCTGCTGCGCATCCTGGCCACGCGCTGCATGATGCAGGCCATCTACTTCTGCTCCAGCATGGATCCCGACACCCACCACTACGGGCTCGCCACCGCCATCTACACCCACTTCACGTTGCCCATTCGACGGTGACGTGCTCTGGCGTCAGGCACACGCGTGAAATCGACCTTCGCGATTATTGAGGGGACTATGTTGTTGTCTTGGTGTGGTCTGGGACTGTGCTGCCTTTCCCAAGTTTAGGAATTTATTCATTAATTGATGTACTTATGCAATGTTAATTTGTCATTATGGCACACCTCCGATTAGCACGATTGGCTACGTACTTGTATATCTTTTTTCTATTATTTACTTTTAGTGATTTGTTTACCTTTCCTATTCTTAGCACTCCTATCATCTACCTACTGGACATCTGTCAAAAAGAGCTTTTATCGCGAATCGGATTTCTCCAGGATAAAGATTCAGATTTTGACTTATTTTTCTAAAAGGTCCTATAAACGGGAAGTTTGGCCAATTCCTTAAATGGTTGTTTGGCTTGTGTTGGAGAAAAACTAGAGGATCCAAAGAACACCAACGCCTACAAGGAGGGTGACAGTGTTCCACGTGCAGAATCAAGAATCCATTGCCGTGTTGCAGCGGCGGCCAAAAGTGAATTGCAATTCTGCCATGGATCGCTAACGATTTTGTTGTGAATCTTAAATAAGAACACAGATATGAGCAGGCAGCAATTTGCGTTACATCTGATGACAAATAAAAAAAATCCTCAACAAAGAATTAAATTCATACATTAATAAAGCTAATTTCCACAAGCAGATGGTGCTAGAACGTGGTATGTCCAGAGTACAGTATTCTATCACAGCGTTAAATCCATCTGAGTCATTGTTTGAGTAGCTTTCTGGTGGATCGTGAAACCCGCTGAGATCCACCAGAATGAATCGCGGTGCTTGGTGGATTAATACCGCTGCTCCGTTGGCATCTCGTGGCCATACCGCAGCCTGTATCTACTGTAAATTTAATCTTCATATTAAATAGAGGCTACAACAAATGTGAATATTGTTGTTGTTGTCTCCCTGTACCGTTACAGATACTCGGATGTGATTGTGCACCGGCTGCTGGCCGTGTGCGTGGGCGCCGACCCCACGTACCCGGCGCTCACCGACAAGCAGAAGCAGCAGCAGCTCTGCAACAACCTCAACTACCGCCACAAGATGGCGCAGTACGCCCAACGCTCGTCTGTAGCTTTCCACACGCAGGTGGGAGGCGGAAGTGTGGGCCACGTGGAGCTTGCACGGCGTGTGCTTAGGCACCTGATAATGCGTCCATTCGTCTCTTTAAAACCATTTTTAAGGCCACGAAAGCAGGCATCGTATTGTGCGTGTAGTAAGAATCAATTGTTTTCTATTCACACGCTTACGTGTGGTGGTGCCGTGGCTGTACTGGTTGGCTACACTTGACATTGCTTTTCAGCATTCTTCTGTGTTTGCTGAAAAACCTAGTCACTTGGCACATTTGCCCATGATGTGACAACTTTATTTGATTGGCTCTGTCAGGTGATGGAGGATTATAGTCAATACAATTGACATTGTACCTTCACGATTGAACTCAAAATAATCCCCATGACATGATGCCAATAGCACAACTGGAATAAATTAGCGGGGGGATGCGGAAAATTACCTTAAATTTTGTTAACTAATTATGGGCTTGGTAAGTGATGCGCGTGTGTCTGCTCTTGGCCACGTAGCGGTGATTAACGGCTGTTGTTGTTGTGGTCTCAGTTGTTCTTCAAGGGCAAGGGAGTGGTGAGCGAAGAGGGCTTCGTGCTGTTTGTGCGCAAGAACGCCGTGGTGGTGCTCATTCCCAAGTACGGCTTGGAGGGGACGGTTTTCTTTGACTCCAAAGATCTCAAGCTCAACGTTACCTTCGACGAGGAGGTAGGGCATGTGTTCACTTAACCGGGAGGCATTGGCATTTCCCGAACGGCTGAATTCTGCATTTAAACCCAGGACTGGCTTAATGCACTGGGACCCAAGCCCCCTGACCATCTCTCTACGATTAGGTTTCTATCAGACACACAGACACTTGGTTTAAGGTGGAAGAGTTTCTCATTGTAAACAATGAGAAACTCAAAGGGCAGAAAAGTACTTGTAGAATAAAAACAAATGAGGGAAATAGTAGTTGATGCAAAAAGTGATCTCTAGATGGCAAAAAGCACATTTGTGACCATTGGATCCAGTCCTTTCCAGCATGCCTTGCATGCCGCATTACATTGTCACTCTGCGTGGATAAGTGGATAATGCACACAGCCTAATTTGGACCAGAAGCTCAAAAGGGTCAACATTTGCAGCCATATTTTAGGTATGTTCTTAACTGCAATTGTACACTCCATATAACCTAAGGGGGGTTGCATCTACTCCTTAATGATGGCCAAATAAGGCTTTAAAATTCCTTGGCTGGCCCGCACATCACGATCCCTCGGTTGGTTTGGTCATTGCAGCCATCGGCTTCTCATGCCTGGTTTTCAGCTCGCGGTGAGGTGGCCCAAGCGGTATTGCATTCGCTGTGTGTTGTGGAGGTTTGCGTTTCAAACTCGGTGGCCACTCCGGTTAATACTGTGGTGTGTATTAAGCGTAAAATATTTACAGGCTATCCGCTTTAACAGTGGACGTTAAAAGATCCTGTAACGTTATTCGTGTGCCAGCATCATGGTCCAAGGTTGGCAAATTACATGCAAATTACTTATTTGGGGAGCACATATTAATCGTTCGCCTCCTTTTACAAAAACGTAGCAGTGACCTTGAATGCAAACGTTTTGAGAATCAGTGAGGCTTTTCTGAGTGACCCTTGTAATTGTATGAATAATAACGTTGGGTTCACGTCAATCCGTACTTGTATGCAGGGCACTTGGCAGAGAGCAGTCAGCGGTAGTGTAGCGGTTAGCGTTCTGTGCTACAATCCTGGCGACTTGGGTTCGATTCCTTCGCACGGTCAACACCAGTGATGATTATCTGAACCGGTCCTGGGCCTCCCCTAGGTTGACTCGGTGTGTAAACATCGCCACTGGGGAGACAAAGGCGGTCGGGCATGGCGCTGGCAAACCACCCCCTTGTGTGCCGTGCCGGCCTTCATCTGTGCTCCTCGCTAACAGCACTTGCCCCAACAGTCTGTTAAGGCTACATTAGAGATGTCTTTGTGTTTTGTGTAGGGCCTCACACTGTGCGTGGAGGGCATTGCGCTGAACATGTTCGACCGCGTGCGCGTGTCGCTGGATTCGTCCAACCTGCAGCACCAGCGGATCCGCATGCACCTCGTCCGCCCGGAGGTACTCACCGTGCGGCTCGACGCGCAACCTCGGAATACCACCGATTTATATTGTGACCATGCTGCTGTTGCTGCTTGCTGCGCCAGCAGTAGTGCACAAAAAACAAACGCTCGCCGCATCGGAACGTCAGCGGGCCGAAAATTAATGACACAAGCCAAAGCATAGCGCTTGTTGCCATGCAACCCAAACTGTGGGACCGTATAGTAAACCCATAGAGACACAGAGATACATAGGAGATACAGAGAGACCCATTATGATTCCTAGAGATTCATAGAGACTCATACAGATACATAGCAGTGCATTAAAAACAAGCTCCTGTACGATTGTGGCCATGCAACCCAAACTATGGACCACATTTTACACCACTGTAGTCTGCGCTCCTTCAATGGAGGGGGTGGCAAGATGACACAAACTCTCTCCTGAGGCTCTCCCGTGGCTATCAGACCCATCCATTGGCATTTAGCCCCTGAACTTAATACCCTTATAACACAGGAATAAAATATAAACTCCGGTCTTGGATGGAAAAAATATATGTATAGCTAGCATTTTGAGCTGCAGTCTGTTGTCCTATACCTCCTGTAACTGGCAAATTGGATATAACGCGATGATGAACGTATGAGGGAACGCATTTTTTTGTATAACGCGGATCTGAACTGGATTTAACTCGGTTGAATGAATGGAACTACGTCGCGCGATTAGGAATAAGCGGTTGTGTAACGGCTGCCTCGGCGTAGCATCACACAAGGCGGGATGCTGCTGGATGCTTCTAGATGCTACCCACGTTCCTTAGTCTTTGTTCAGCCTGTGTTACGCATCTCACGCGTTATTGCGGACTGCGCTTTACCCCATATAATATATATTATTTATTATAACACGATTTTTCCAAAACGCGGTGTTCTTGAGGTACGCAACTACCGTATTATAGAACAGACTGTATATCCAAAGCCTATGGGATACTATCCCTACCTATATCAGTTGTGACTGTCCATGTGTTTAAATCCAGCTTGAAAACGTCGTTATTAATTGGCTTTTCCTGGATTCTGATTGGTTATTACTGTGAGGGGAATCATTATGATTAGCTTTTATTACATTTTGCATGCTGTGTAAAGTGTCAGTATCACTGTCATTATTGTTATTATCGGCTTTTACTTTATTTCTATTGGCTTGTATCTATACTTGAGTAGTTTTTTAATGTCCAGTGCTTTTTTGAGATATTTCGATATCCAAGGTGTTGTATAAATTAGATTTTTATTATGGCCCTAGTTCATTGCACAAGAAGGGCCATTATCTGAAACGTGACCTATTTAAATGATCGTTTGGGGCTGTTGTTGATGAATGCGAGTTCTCAAAATACCAAGCTAAGTCAGGGTGTGGGAGCCTTGGTAGATATCAGATGTCTTAACAAAACTCCATGAGTCTGTTCTGCATGGGTTTCCTCCGGGTTCTCTGGTTTCCTCCCATATCTAAAAAGAATCATGCGTTGAAACTGGTATTAAGGTAGTTTACGTATCGCCATGGGCGGCAGGGTGGCACATTGGTAAACCCTTGCGTCTTGCAGCAAGAAAACTGGGTTTGATTCCCAACTAGAGTGTTACTGTGTGGAGTTGTCATCTTCTCTCCCCCTGTTCCTCAAAAGTCTTCAGACTTGACGAAGTTTTTCAGTGTTAATAAGTGTAATAATAACGTATCACTTGTGTTGGAAATACTCGCATGTGTGTGTGTGAGAGCATTGGTGTAGTGGTTAGCACGCTGCGCTATGAACCCGGCAACCCAATTCCCACTCACCGCCAACACCAGTGAGGATTATCTGAACTGCTGTTTTGCCTACCCAAGGTCAACTCTTTCTTAAATGAGTACCTGGTGCAGTGTGTAAACATCAGCACTGGGGAGAGGTGTTGGCCACTTACCCCCTCGTGGGCCATGCCGCCTAACAGCAGCACAGTCTGTTAAAGGCTTATTTGGGTGACTATCTCCGTTGTACGTTTGTGCCATTTGTGTGTCCGCTGTCACAGATTCCAGGCTACAACCCTGCGGAGTCCACCCCATGGGGCTCGCCTTCTCCCCGGCCTAAGAAACCCAGACAGCACTAGTGTATCGTGGATGCGGTGTCAACAAGATGTCGGAGGAGGTGCATGAGTGGGCACACACTCTGGGTTTTACATCTGCAGAGTTAATTAAGTGTACATTGTGCTCGGAAGCAGAGGTGAACAATTGAAAAAAAAGCAGTGGCGGTTATGAGAAATGTTACCCTGAAGTAACAGACGGTTTGCACTCTGAACTTGCAATCCAGAGGTCACCGGTTCTTCGTTCTCCTGTCGCAGCGGTTCAAATGGTAGTACAATCAGCCAATGAAGGTGTATACGCGTCAAGATGTATGAAAGGTTTAGGATATCTTATGCCCCACTTCTTTGCCAGCCAAGACACTGACCCCCTTGTGATGAAGGTGATTTCACAAAAATATTGGTTACTGAATCGGTGGTGTTTATTGACTAACGCAGCAGTGTCCAACCCACAAAGCACTGTGATCCATTCTGGTATATCTCAACATGTTCCGTGATCTACCAGCAATATATGACCAACAGTTACCCGGATGGATTTAACCGACTAATAGAACACTGTAGACATGCCAAGTGCTAGTGCGATCTATTGGTTTAAGATATATATTATTAATCCATTAATTCTTAGTCGGGGATTTTGTTTTGCCATCTGCTATAACAAGAATTGCTTTATATTAGAGGTGTTTAATCCTATTTGTCCAGAGATCCACAATCAAATATTTTGCGATCATCCACCCATGGATCGCGATTCACATATCGGCTACCACTGATCTAACAGTTGAAAACCAGTTTAACACGTAGGCTTTCGCGACCAATATCCATAACACAGGTTTTTTGGGTTAGATCGCGTAATAAATATTTAAATGTGTCGGTAAACCCACCACCACCCGACACAGCCAATTCGAAAGGTTTGTCACATTAACAGAACGTGCCAATTCGTTACTAGTAACATCACACCAGTGTCTTGGAGAGCAAAGCCCCAACATTTACAATCTGAGTACAATGTTTCACCAGTAATTACAACCAGCTTCATCAGGCGACAGCCAGATTCGTGGAGAATCCTCGTTCCTTAATGCGCATGCATAATGTGTGTTGATTAACATATAAATAACCCAATCGGCAATGGATACCCGTAGTCATATGCATTCATTGATTCCCCTCCCAATTCGCGAAAGAAGTGCTCACAAGTGATGGCTGTCGCTTGATGAAGCTAGTTAGTGCTGGGGAAATGTTGTACTTAGATTGTAAATGGTGTGGCTTTGCTCTCCAACACACTGGTGGACTGTACTAGTAACGAATTGACATGTTCTGTTTATGTGACAAACCTTACTAATTGGCTGTCGGGTGGTGGTGGGTTCAACAACACATTTATATATTTAAACGATCTAACCCATAAAACGTGTATTATAGTTGAAAACCTACAATTGTGCCAAGTTTGGCCTGTCGGAGTGGGCCATTAGGGTGGCCACTCGGAGGGCAAAGCTCTGGGGAATCCGAGCAAGAGCTTCGAAGTATGATTGTGCACGGTGACACCCGCAGGGGTCTCGTGATGGATGGCAAATGGAAGATATTTTTTTATCGCGAGAGGATTCCCTGCAAGGGATGTTAGGTTACTTATTCTTGTGAGGATGCCATTTACTGTATGAAGGGGCAGCGGTCAGCTGCATAGAACAGAGTATAAAATTCCCCGAGCTGTTGCTGTTTAAATCGTCGGTTTAATGAAGAATTTCACCTCAGGTATTTTTTACACAGCTACCCCACCCCTCATCGGACTCTGTGCAATCACACAAGGAATGTTTTTGGAAAAAATGTCGGTGTCAGAAAATTTTAAGGTTTAATCGTTTACAAATGCGCATTTCGTTACAGCTTCTCTTGTCCTTTAGACGTGCAAAGATAATTTCTGACAAAATATTGACACGTTTTCAAATTGTTTCGTAAATGGTTATAACTTTGCTCACGTATATACAGTACTTGGGCAATAATTCTGAGCTCCTGGAGTAGTGGTAAAGATTTAAGGGAGTTGATGTCTTTGCGACTTTGTGTAAATGTGTTTTACATTTTTTAGCTGAATCGTATATTCACAAGCATGTACACATGAGTTATACGCGTTTATATACAAAATTAAACCGATTTCTTTTCCATGCATCTTCTGTTATTTTGGTTACTTTAAGTTACGTTTTCCACTGCTGGATGAACATCTCGCCACGTGATGTTGGATGTCAGGTTTAGTTTGACCATACTTCACCATGCTGGTCACTGTTGGATGATAATAATGTCCACTTGCAATGCACCACCGCGCAGTATTCACTCGCCTTCGAATCGAGTCCTGCACCGCCGTTTCACATGCAAATTTGATTCTCAATCCCTGGGCCAACTTGCTCCTGATTAGCATGCGATTTGCCACATTTCGATCTCGGAGGTGATTAAATGCGCCGGCTTCCAGGCTTGTTGAGCCGCTCGGAGCCCAATTAACGAAAATTGTTGCCAAAGCAAAAGCGTGAGCTCGAATGTTTGTCCGTGTTCTTTTCAAACCACCAGTCGAACGCCGGCCTCTGCCCACTCCGACCGTGCGCAGGCCCTGGCCGTCAGGGAGGCCCTCATGGTGCCTCACGGCAAACGTGGGGCCCGGGTGGGCGCGTCGACGGTTGATCGCGTACAGGCGGTGCAACTCCCACAAATGAAACATCACACCTTGCTGATCTCGTGTCCAGGAGCATAAACGATCATCACGCAAACTCCGGTCATCCTCGCAGCAGCAGCTCTTGGCCATCGAACAAAGACGATCACTGCTTCCTTCCGATATTAGAAGCCACGAGCTATGAACGACTCAGAGGTTCGAGCAACCACAGCCGAGTGGGAAGGCAGCAGCAGCCCAGGCGGTGAGCCAGCTCCAAAATCCCCCAAGCACTGAAGTTCTCGATTTAGTACATTGAAAAACACGACGGTAAGTGAAACAACGTAAATCGAAACCAATTTTGCCATTCACTTGAGGGGCCGTCCATAAATGACGTCACGCAATTTTTGACCTCTCGTCACTCGGCGTCACAAAAAGTCAGACCCCCCCCCCTCAAATATGACGTCACAAAGCTCTGCCCCCCCCCCAAAACCATATTTCCATTTTGAAAATAAAACATGCTTCAACTATTGTCATTGTAGTGCGTGGCGCTGTACTAATGTTGTAGAAGTGTTATAACAATTAGTGTTATAACAATTCTATACTTAAAGTTGCGCATTTTGATGTGACGTCACATTTCTCAAACCCCCCCCTCCCCCTCGTCACAAATGTCTGAACCCCCCCCCCCCCCCCCCCCGAGGTGCATGGCCGCGTTACCGTGTTCATTCTGTGGTGAAGGGATGAGGAAAAGGAAGAGGGAAAAGCATCCAGTGTCGCCGCACGCAGGCAACGTGTTTATTACACAGTGGTCAAAATATAAAAATACACATATGTAGTGGGTTCCACGGAGACTGGAGACGTCTTTAGAGGCAACACGGTTTATTTGTAACTTTGAACAGAACTCCCCTTAACTCCCACTATCTAGGGAGGTACAGCCTCCGGGCTAGCGTGCCCTCGCACTGATCAAACCTGGCTCTCAGCCCTCTGGCTATCTATGCCCTAGGGGAGGCTAACTGACCCGACCCAGCCAAGGTACGGGTCCTGACCACTGGTCCGAGCTCGGCCCAGCCCTTACAAGGACGTCGGACTCGAGGTCCCAGGGTCCTAGCTAGGGAGGCTACTCTGACCCGACCCAGCCAAGGTGCGGGTCCTGACCACTGGTCCCCGCTCGGCCCCGACCCTTATAAGGATGTCGGGTCCCAGTGTCCTAGCTAGGCTGGTCTTCTGTTCTTCGTCTTCGGAGCACTGCCCCGAGCTGTCCCAGAGGTGCCCCTTTAATACACCTCTCGGGGGCTCTCCGCCCCCGGTACCGCCCCCTCTCTAGAACCTTCCAGGGGGCTCTGGAAGAACCCCCCAACCCCTCACCTGGGGCCTGGCTGAGGGTGGCACCCCCTATGGGCTTGTGCCCGCAAATGCAGGTAAGTATACCGACGGTATAGGATGTGCATTTATGACGCTACATATATGCGAGAGAGTTTGTGGACAAGAGTCTGCTCTGCGGGAAGCAAGCATTGCCATACGAATGAGATGAGCTCGCGTTTGATGCGGGCAGTCTTGAGGACGACTGTCGACAGGCACGCGTGGAGGCACGCCGTGGTCACAGCGCAGCGCCGACTCGTGTAGGTGGTGATGGCCCAGTTGTAGAGAGGAATGCCGGAACTTGGAGCAGATGTAGCCGAATGTAGGATAGAGCATCTTGAGGAGCGTTGCCCTCGACCCCCTCCGGGAGGCCGTATGGTTTACTTGGCACTCCCGTCCCTTAGAGTCCAGTCTGATGTAGGCCTCCTCAGGTTCCAGCAGCCTGGCTTCGTAGGTCTTCATTGCACCGCTCTGCTCGTCTAGCATAGTCTGAAGGGTCATATGTGGCTGCCTCCTGAAACTTCACCGTCCTGCAAACCTTACTCGACATCTCGTTGAGGACCCGAAGAAGGGCAGTATTCTCTTTGTTTTGTTTTTTACAAAAGGGCTTGTAAGAGCTCTCGTTCCTCCCACCGCGATCTGTGGTGTCAACTTGAACGGGGGGGGGGAGGGGAGACAAAGCTATGGCTTTTTTCCCAGGGGATCTGTCTTCCATGGAGCACAAAGATACAGGCGGAAGGTCCCGTTGGCCTAGCCATGAGGTCAGGCTCGAGTTGCTTACTGAGGACCCTACACTTAAGGAGGCTGTGGATCGTCCTAGGAAGCTCCAAAGTAGAAAACCAGCTTTCCAAGGCCCCCTATAAAGTGCCTGAGTCCAGGTAGAAAAATAGGAAAACTATCAAACAGGAAAGCGAGTGGTTATGTTGGGTCGAAAAAGGTAATGTTCTAATAATGTAGGGGTTGGAGCGGTCATTGCTGCTTACTCGGCCATGACGTCACTGCAACTCGTTTGATTAACACTTTTAAAATAAAAAATCACGACGCGTACTGAACATATTATTCCGAATCGGTTTTACCACCACTACCACCATGACACAGTGGCAAGGCTGGCACATCGCAGTGCAGCTGCTATGCTGAATCATATGAATAAATATAATCAAATCTAGAAATATCCTTTCTGTACCCAGGAGAGCCACATTGAGTCTCGAGACTCATTATTAGCTCCGTGCTGCATTGAGATGTTTGGACAATTTCAAGCATCAGGGTTCGGCACGTAGGAGGAAACCGGAGAAACGCGCAAATGTTGTGAAGCTGGCTTGGTGGTAGAAGTCAGTCCAGAACATTTGGCCCCACACCTATCACTGTAGCGAATCAGTGTTCTACGGGGGCATTCTAAGCGAGGACCGATTGTATTAAAATCTACTTTGATCTACGAATCGTAATGTATCAATAATGTTAACGTGTAACATGTCCCACGGTTTTTCTTTATCTGGAAGGAGAGAACAACGGATGATCTGTATGCTGATGATGTTGGTGATGATCTCGTAATGGCTGTTCACTTCGAGGAGTGGGAGAGTCTGATGGTGAACCTGGATCGTGCCAATAAGAGGTAGGGCCTTACCATTTGCCCTACCAAATAAATCAAAGCAGTACCTGCCTTGATATTTTGTATGTCTTCAAGGACTCCACCCCCTCAACTCCGCATGATAGGTAGTTGTGGAAAGAGTGGAGGTATTCCCATATCTGGGCAGTTGTTTATGACCAGCTCCGATTTCAGAGCGGAGGTCTTACTCTGAATTAGTTCAGTGGCATATCCTTTTTTTCAGCTGTTTAGCGCCGTATAAAAGTTACATGGCCTATCACTTCATACAAAGCTCTGGTTCTTTTCTGCCAAACTTGTCCTCTCCCTCCCAGCTATAACCTCCCGAAAGCAACATGTGACCTTTGTTTTGGCGTGACAAACACCAGTGAAAGCAAAACACCGAAAGTGTAATGACTACACATAATGCAAGAATCTCAATTGTATTTCTCAACGGGTATTGAATATGAAGTCCCAGGAGTGGTGAAGGTGCATCAGCCTGCAGACCCACAGGTGGCAGCGGTGGATTGGCTTGCAGACGTTGGGGTGGTGGTGGATTGGCCTACAGACGTTGGGGTGGTGGTGGATTGGCATGCAGACGCTGGGGTGGCGGCGGTAGATCGGCCTGCAGACGCAGGGGTGTCGGTGGTGGATCGGCCTGCAGATGTAGGGGTAGCGGCGGTGGATCTTCCAGCAGTAGCCGACCAGTGAAGTTCTCGAATAAATTTACGCAATTTGCCGAACCTGGTGCCTTTGGCACAGGCGGTGGTGGTGGTGGATCTCCCAGCAAAAGCTGGGGAGGCAGTGGTGCATCTGCCAGCATGAGCTGGGTTGGGATGACAGCGTTGGATCTCCCGGCAGCAGCCGGGGTGGTGGTGGCGGTGTTGGAGATGCCAGCAGCAGCTGGGGTGGCAGCGCTGAATCTGCCAACATCAAGCGCCATGGCGGTGGGGGTGAATAATATGCCAGAAGCAGTCGGGGTGGGGGTGGCGATGCATCTCCCAACAGCATCACTGGTGGTGGCGGCGGAACTGCATGTGGCTGCCAGGATGGCGTTGGAGGCAGTGGTGGTGTTGGTGGAGACCGTGGCCGTGGCTTTCTCCAGCTCCTTGAGCTATCGACGCATCATTTCCAACTGCAGATGGCGCTCCACATTCTCCCGTTTGTATACTTGAGTGCAGGGAAATCATCGACAGTTTGGTCAACATTAGCCCCTACACGAGCCTTCTAATCATCGCAACTCTTCAAACTATATCGCTTATATAATGTACATAATTTCAGTCACAACAAAAATTACATATAACACATCGGGGCTGTGAAAATTACGGCTTCGTATTGTCATGCGAACGGTGAGGAATCAGCCCAGAACTACACGGGAGGATCTTGTCAATGATCTCAAGGCAGCTGGGACCATAGTCTCCAAGAAAACAATTGGCAACACACTACGCCGTGAAGGACTGAAATCCTGCAGCGCCTGCAAGGTCCCCCTGCTCAAGAAAGGTCATATACATGCCCGCGTGAAGTTTGCCAATGAACATCTGAATGATTCAGAGGACAACTGGGTGAAAGTGTTGTGGTCAGATGAGACCAAAATGGAGCTCTTTGACATCAACTCAACTCACCGTGTTTGGAGGAGGAGGAATGCTGCCTATGACCCCAAGAACAGCATCCCCACCGTCAAACATGGAGGTGGAAACATTATGCTTTGGGGGTGTTTTTCTGCCAAGGGGACAGGACAACTTCACCGCATCAAAAGGACGATGGACGGGGCCATGTACCATCAAATCTTGGGTGAGAACCTCCTTCCCTCAGCCAGGGCATTGAAAATGGGTCGTGGATGGTTATTCCAGCATGACAATGACCCAAAACACACGGCCAAGGCAACAAGGGAGTGGCTCAAGAAGAAGCACATTAAGGTCCTGGAGTGGCCTAGCCAGTCTCCAGACCTTAATCCCATAGAAAATCTGTGGAGGGAGCTGAAGGTTCGAGTTGCCAAACGTCAGCCTCGAAACCTTAATGACTTGGAGAAGATCTGCAAAGAAGAGTGGGACAAAATCCCTCCTGAGATGTGTGCAAACCTGGTGGTCCAACTACAAAAAACGTCTGACCTCTGTGATTGCCAACAAGGCTTTTGCCACCAAGTACTAAGTCATGTTTTGCAGAGGGGTCAAATACTTATTTCCCTGATTAAAATGCAACTCAATTTATAACATTTTTAACATGCGTTTATCTGGATTTTTTTGTTATTCTGTCTCTCACTGTTCAAATAAACCTACCATTCAAATTATAGACTGATCATTTCTTCGTCAGTGGGCAAACGTACAAAATCAGCAGGGGATCAAATACTTTTTTCCCTCACTGTATGTGAGGAGTCTGTGGGTCGCAACATCACGTACGGCTGGAAGTAGGACATTCCAGACTAAGAGGGTTCATGATGGCAATGTCAACGACACTGAACCAGCCAGCACAACTCACTGCCAATAACACATATCACATAATTCACTCTGAAGCAATTGTTCAATCAATTAATTTAATCACTACAATTAAAACCAAAGAATCTCCCAGAACAAACACTTCGCACTCTCCTCCGTCAGCCACCTGCATCGACAATAAAAACGCATCAGTCCAGCAGTGGATAAAACCTGGCGTGGGAGGTATGGGGGGGCGGCTTACACTTGCGGTGGACAGCAGGGGGGTGTCTGGATGCAGTAGCCATCGCAGATCAAGCGGTAGTACTTGTCATCGACTGCCATGCGCCAGGGTAATGGGCCTCTCCTACACCCACACACATCACACATCCAGCGGCACGCACGTCACACCGAGGAACACGCACGTCACACACCGAGCAGGTTGCACAGGTCTCCTTTATCAAGACAAACGTGGAGCAGATTACAACTACAACTCTTCTACGCCTGTCACAATGCCCCCCTTTCCCCCCCTCCCCAGTTTATGGGGTGGCGCGGGCCTCACTCCCCCCTTCGCGTCAGCCCCTACTAATAAATGGTCTGGTTGCATTGTGAATGCACCACTCGAATGATGTGCAGTCCCGTGGCGCACTGTAACGGGCTCGTGATTTACTCACTAAAATTCAATGTAAAAAAATAAAAACGATCCCAAGACATTATGTAAAATAAAGGATGGCCATCGTTTGTCAGCATCACAGGCGAAAATTGGCATGTAAAAAAACTTCAATGGGAATCACTCAATTGGGATTGCTCGCAGCAAACAGCACTTGACCTGCTTGCAGGTTAGGTGCTGAATAACCGTGTGTCACACAGAGAACAGTTGCCACTGAGGGTGCCCTTTTCAAATGTTTGAGATGATATGTGATTATCGGGTGTAACTGTGCACACTTAAAAAATTATAAGCGAACTATTATCGTTTCAGGTGGCAGGGTGGTGCAGCGGTGATCTTTGACCCTCGCAACAAGAAGGGCCTTGGTTAATTATCCGACTGGCACTTTGCGGAGTTTTCTACGTTCTCACCTTTGTTCTGTATGGGTTATCCAGTTTGCTCACGTAGCTAGAAAACACACTATCACAATGTAACTGGGTATTGGCCAAGCATCCCAATGCTAAAGTTACCTGCAAATTACTTCACTGGGATGACACTCGGCAGCAGATCCGGATGATGGCTTGCTGGGGCCCTATGCCATTGTCAAGCTTAAGAGGCCCCTTCTATGAATGCCTGTATATTTTTGTAAGCAGAATGAAAATCACTGCTTTGGAGAGTCTTTTTTTCTCACCGATCTTAATTTTTTTAAACAATTATGTTAAAACTCGAAACCTTGAGTCCATTTCTTGTTTCGTATTTAGAGCCCCCCCCTCTCTTAATGCGAGGCCCTAAGCTGTAAGTGTAGCCGGTGTGAGCTCGCCTGTGATGAATCACACGTATAATTGTGCACTCTTATTTTCTATGGGTGGCCAGGAGAATTTATTATTATTCAAGTGAATGCAATGGTGATCAGGGGATTGGACCCAGAGCCCCATGTACACAGTAGAGTACAAGGGAACGCCCACAGTACAGATTTGAGCTGACCTCCAGATTGAGAAATTGAACTGTGTTATGACTTGGAGGGTGTTTCTGAACGCGATTGTTACCGACCCGTCCCGAAGGGAGGAGAGGGGACAGGGTGGACCGGCTGCATGAGCTTACTCTTTGGCACTGCACAGAACAACATCGCCTGCCTACTGCAAAAAACTCGGCAGGACCTTCCTGAAAATAAAAGTCTTCGGAATCAGTGAGGCCTGTCCTTCGGAGGACAGGCGTAGTCTTGGTCGTCACAAGCGAACATTTGTTTCTCCACATTAATTTGTATCCCCGG
This sequence comes from Petromyzon marinus, assembly GCF_048934315.1. NCBI lineage: Eukaryota > Metazoa > Chordata > Hyperoartia > Petromyzontiformes > Petromyzontidae > Petromyzon > Petromyzon marinus. The sequence goes on along the minus strand of NW_027423677.1, from coordinate 1,088,605 downwards.
GTTACCATCAGGGCTGGGCGCTGCAAGCTTAGCTTCTGAGATCTGATGAGACTGGTAGCCGTTTTTTAAAAGGTAATTTCGGCATCTGGAGTCCAAGCATGCAACAACTTTATGCAACTTCTTGGTTCTTTCGGTAAAGTCACGTAGAATGGAAATAAAATAATAAAAATAAAACATAATAAAAAATAAAATTCTCACGACGTTTCGGCCACAACACAAGTAGCCTTCTTCAGGTGAAGGAACAGAACTGTCGGGACGACAGCGCTTCAATAACTGCTGCTAAAATTCGCAGGGTCTTTTAAGTTAGGTGGGAGAGGTAAAGCGCCTTGACAAAGGAGTTTACATATCAAACAGGATAATTTAGCATTGAAATCGCTGTGTTAAAGTGTTGGATCATCAGGGTGTTAAAGTCAGAAATTAGCATGTAACTGGGAGATTAGCATGATGTTAATGTGAGGGATTAGCATGCGACTGGTCACGGAAATAGCTATGTTAAAGTCAAAGTTTACATATCAACAGAGGCATTTAGTATATGGACGCTAAAGGACTGCAACAACCTAACTATTATACAATTAAACCGATGTGAAAAAAAACTAAGTATAAACTACATCAATATAATAAATGTACTCAATATATTCTTCAATAAGTTGAGCTATAAACATAAAGTAACTGGGTATACACTACACTATATAATGAATACCATATAGTAAACGAATTAACAAAACTAAAATATAAACTACATCAATGTTATCAATAAACTCCATATACTCTCCAATCAGCTGAGCTACTAACAATAAGTCATTATACATTACAATGCCCTATGGCGAAAAAATGGGTGGCGGTTTTTTCCTTCTTTCCAACGTTAGCACCACGGAGAGTGACGAGCCTCGTTCAGACGGACGAGTCCATCCATGCTCGGAACGGAGGAGGGGGGAGAAACAGCCACGATGCGCTGATCTGTCCTGTGTTGCGTTACAACCATGCCATAAACTAGACTACTATACATTGTAATGTTATACCTTCCAATCTAAACTACATTGTATTATATCGTATACACAGCCCAATGTAAGCTCTAACATTATGCAGTATATTGATATGTCTCCAACTAAAATTTTCCAACATTACACGACTATTCACCATAATATACACTACCATAGACAAACCCACCCTTGAATTATAAAATGCGTTACTTTACACTACCCTATACTTTAGACTGTAAAATGTTAGACTTGTAATATTACACTATATATTATTCTACCAACCCTACTGTATACCACACTGCTGTATATTCACTATACAATTACGATACTATATATTGCCTTATGAATTATGTCAAACATTACAATGTTATACTATTTATTATTATATAACATGCTATAAACCATACCATTGACCGTCGTGTGAAAGGTATTAAGAGGCAGTGCCAGTGAATGGACTGCGGTCTGAAAGTCACCATAAAATACAATCAATTAAGAACCGAAATGGTTTATAACATCTTTCCAATGGTTACTAAGCCAGAATCCATCTTCTCGGTTGAAATTGTCTCTGTGTTTGTATATGTGGATGGCCTCATGAACGAATCTCTCATGGTAGCCGGATGGCTTGCAGAGAACGTCCGTCTTAGAGAAGTTAATGTCATGTGAGCCCACTGAATTATAACAGTGATCTGCCACGGCTGAGGTGTTCGTCCTACCATGTTTCAAGTCTGCTTTATGTTCACGGATGCGGTCCGAGATATGTCGTTTGTTTTCTCCAATGTAACTGCTACCACAGAGGCAACTTAGTTTGTAGACGCCCGGGTACTGTATGTCTGGAACCACATCTTTTACAGACGGAACCAGATCACGGATTTTATGTACTGTGTTGAATCGCACCTGGATCTAGTGTTTATTCAGGATTTTGGAGATCTTTTTTGTGACCCCCGCAATGTAGGGTAAGGTGATGGTTTTGAATGGCTCCTCAAGAGGATTCTTCTTCATGGCTGGAGTGATGGCTTTGCGGATTGTGTAGTCGGAGTAACCATTAGCCTTGAGAGCTTGGTGTACGTGCTTGAGTTCACTGGCAATGTGTTCCTGGTCGGAAATGCATTGGGCACAATGGTATAGAGTCTTGATGAGGGAGTTCTTCTGGGATGGATGGTGGTGGGAATCCGGTTTTAAGTAAGCATCCGTATGGGTAGCTTTCCTGTAGACAGAGTGGCTCATTGAACCATCAGGTCTCCTTTTAATAAGGACATACACAAAGGGTAGCTTGCCATCTTTTTCGACTTCCATGGTAAATCTGATGGCTGGGTGTATGGAATTGATGTGGTCGAGGAATTGGTCTAGAGCAGGCCGCGTACCTCTTCCATAACGTCGGGCGTAGAGTGGCAGTCTGGATGGCATCAGTTTCAAATTTCTCCATGAAAACGTTGGCCCCCGTGGTGCCTCACCACAAACGTGGGGCCCGGTCAGCCGCGTCGACTGTCGTGATCGCGTACAGGTGGTGAAACTGCCACACATGAACCATGATACCTTGCTGATCTCGTGTCAAGGAAAATAAACCAGCAGCCCGTCGTTAGCAATGGGAATGATCGGTAAGGGAACACATTGGTCTCTACAGAGGCACTCCACTATTATACACCACTACTATACAGTAAACATTGGGCTCTATGGAGGCCTATCGTTAAGGGATTACCCGTGAACATGGGGTGGTCGTTAAGAGGGGTTCTATTGTATATAACAAGTTTAAATATTTAATAAGTTAATAGAGAGTACTCAACTGAGATGGCAGAGGAGTTTTTTTATCTACGTGGCTTTACCAAAGGACCCATAGAATATAATCATAAACAGGTTACGTCCTCTACATGGACCCCCCCCCTCATTATTAATCATGAGCAGGTGACGTCCTCCAAATGGACACCCCCCTCCATTGATAATAATTAGCGGGTGACATCACTCCACATGGGGGGGGGGGGGGGGGGGGGGCGAGGTGCCTCCTCTCCCCTCCTAAGCGTCAACTTATCAACTCACTACAAAGGCAGAACCCTCACGTAACGTGATCTCCATAACGCTATTGAGACATCTAAGTAAAAAGAACGTCATGATGAACAAGGGATTATAACCTTTAAAGGAAATAGGTCTGTCACCGCGGCCTTACAAATTGCACACAAATGGATGCAATGAATATCACTTTGCGGTCTGCTTTGCGCTTGCAAGTTTCAGATTTACTGCAATACACCCATGCTTGGACGGGCAAAAGGCTAGTAAACAAATAATCCCCTCGCCCGCTCCCCACCACGATATCACACAATGATATAGTACTTCCTTGTACAGTATACCCAATAAAGACCAAATCTAATCCCCATGATAGGTAAATTGATATACAGAGCTTGCCGGCGATAGGTCTAAACCACGAACTATGAACTCGTGATATTCAAGGGTCTCCCGTATTTGGAATTTGCATGTTCTCCCCATGGTCACGTTGAGATAATGACTATGAATTTTCACATAAGCCACCTCGTTGAGCAATCATATGTGGCCAGGCTGCTTCTGGAAAAGAGCTATATATCTCAGTGGGCCTTACCTGGTCAAATAAAAATAGGTTGCTTACAGGAGTTGAATGGATTGCCACATCACAGGGATGTGAGGAATCGCAGCATGGAGAGGGCTTCATCCAGCAGTGGATTGAGTGTTCTTGTTGAAACGTGTGTATTTAATATTTCTCTGATGTTCTTTTAGTCTCGTGCTGATCATTCGTCCTGTTTGCCCAACATAACATTTGCCACAAGTGCAGTTAATCCTGTACAAACCTTCTGTTGATAGCTTAGGTAATACATATTTTATACCAGAAGTCGAGTTCAAGAAACATAAGTACGTTTTTATTTCAACTGAAATGTATATATACATATATAAATATTCATGTCCATACAACCACGTCTCAATGTCTATGTCTGGGAGAACATGCTAGTTTCTCCCTCTGTGGAGTCTCCACCACTTCTCTTTCTTCTTGTTTCCCAGCTCCTCGTCTTAGTGCTCCTTCCCTCTGTCTCCTCCTCGTTCATTCTCCTCTTCATCTTTCTCCAGCTGCCGTGTGCAGCACATGAAGCTCCAAATCGCCCAACGCCAGAAACTGTTCTTTCTCTCTCCCTTAGTAGATGGGATGTGCTTAATCTCTTTCTTCTCTTCCTGAACACTCTCTGCCCTCCAAGATTGCTCACATCTTCCTTCCTCATTCACCACTTCCTGCTTTGTATCGTCTTCAATCGTGTCGACCTCCTTCAGCTCTACCTCATTTGCCTCTAACTCAATAGCTCCTACTTCTTTTGCGTCTACCTCTATTGCCTCTACATCATTCGCCTCTACCAAAATCACCTCACTCTCCTCCACCTCAAAATCCCCTACCTCCACTTCTACCTCAATCACCTCTATGTCATTCGCCTCTAACTCATTCGGCTCTACCTCCATAACCACCTCCTGCTTGGCCTCTCCCTCAATCTCCTCTACCTCTTTTGCCACTTCCAGGATGGCATCTACTTCATATGCCTCGACCTCATTTGCCCCTTCCTGCTTTATTTCCTCCACCACGTTCTCAACTTTTGTTGCCATTTCCTGTTTGGCCTTTAGCTCATTCGTGTCTACCTCATTGATCAAGACCTGCATGGCCTTTTCTTCGATCGTGTCGACCTGAATTGCCTCGACCTGTTTCACCAACTCCCGCTTTGTATCTCTCTCAATCCCTTCTACGACATTGGCAACAACCTCTTTCACCACTTCCTGCTTGGCCACTGCATCTACCTCAATCACCGCTACCTCTACCTCACTCGCCACTTCCTTCTTGGGCTCTACATCATTCCCCTCTCCCTCAATCTCGTTTTCCTTCATCTCTTCTACTTCCCGAAATTTCATCTCAGTCCTTCGTAGCTTCCTATTCCTACGTTTCCTCTGAACACCATCCTCTCCTTCTTTCTTTGTCTCCACAACATTATCAACTTTCTTAGCCACTTCCTGTTTGGCTATTCCCTCATTCCCATCTACCTCACTTGCCTCTACCTCTTTCCCTAAGTCCTCCTTGGCATCTCTCTCAATCCCTTCTACGACAATGGCCACTACCTCTTTCACAAATTCCTGTGTGGCCACTGCATCTACCTCAATCACCGCTACCTCTACCTCATTTGCCTCTACCTCACTCGCCACTTCCTTCTTGGGTTCTCCATCATTCCCCTCTCTCTCAATCTCGTTTTCCTTCATCTCTTCTACTTCCCGAACTTTCATCTCAATCCTTCGTAGCTTCCTATTCCTACGTTTCCTCTGAACACAATCCTCTCCCTCTTTCTTTGTCTCCACAATATTCTCAACTTTCTCCGCCACTTCCTGTTTGGCCATTCCCTCATTCCGATCGACCTCATTTGGCTCTACCTCTTCTGCTAATACCTGTTTTGCATCTCTCTCAATCCCCTCTATGACATTGGCTGCTATATCTTTCACCACTTCCAGCTTGGCCACTGCTTCTACCTCAATCACCGCTACCTCTGCCTCATTCGCTAATTCCCGCTTGTCATCTCCTTCTAATACCTCTACCTTATTCAACTCTACCTCATTCATCACATCCTCCAAAGCCACTGCCTCAATCATCTCTACCTCAATCGTCCCAACCTCCACCACTTCCTGCATGGGCTCTCCCTCACTCCCCTCTCTCTCAGCCACCTCTTCTTTCACTGTCTCCAGGACTTTCTTCTTGTTCTTGTGTTTATTCCTATTCCTACGTTTCCTCTGAACACCATCCTCTCCCTCTTTCTTTGTCTCCACAACATTATCAACTTTCTTAGCCACTTCCTGTTTGGCTATTCCCTCATTCCCATCTACCTCACTTGCCTCTACCTCTTTCCCTAAGTCCTCCTTGGCATCTCTCTCAATCCCTTCTATGACATTGGCCACTACCTCTTTCATAAATTCCTGTGTGGCCACTGCATCTACCTCAATCACCGCTACCTCTACCTCATTTGCCTCTACCTCACTCGCCACTTCCTTCTTGGGTTCTCCATCATTCCCCTCTCCCTCAATCTCGTTTTCCTTCATCTCTTCTACTTCCCGAACTTTCATCTCAATCCTTCGTAGCTTCCTATTCCTACGTTTCCTCTGAACACAATCCTCTCCCTCTTTCTTTGTCTCCACAATATTCTCAACTTTCTCCGCCACTTTCTGTTTGGCCATTCCCTCATTCTGATCGACCTCATTTGGCTCTCCCTCTTCTGCTAATACCTGTTTTGCATCTCTCTCAATCCCCTCTATGACATTGGCTGCTATATCTTTCACCACTTCCTGCTTGGCCACTGCTTCTACCTCAATCATCACTACCTCTGCCTCATTCGCTAATTCCCGCTTGTCATCTCCTTCTAATACCTCTACCTTATTCAACTCTACCTCATTCATCACATCCTCCAAAGCCACTGCCTCAATCATCTCTACCTCAATCGTCCCAACCTCCACCACTTCCTGCATGGGCTCTCCCTCACTCCCCTCTCTCTCAGCCACCTCTTCTTTCACTGTCTCCAGGACTTTCTTCTTGTTCTTGTGTTTATTCCTATTCCTACGTTTCCTCTGAACACCATCCTCTCCCTCTTTCTTTGTCTCCACAACATTATCAACTTTCTTAGCCACTTCCTGTTTGGCTATTCCCTCATTCCCATCTACCTCACTTGCCTCTACCTCTTTCCCTAAGTCCTCCTTGGCATCTCTCTCAATCCCTTCTATGACATTGGCCACTACCTCTTTCACAAATTCCTGTGTGGCCACTGCATCTACCTCAATCACCGCTACCTCTACCTCATTTGCCTCTACCTCACTCGCCACTTCCTTCTTGGGTTCTCCATCATTCCCCTCTCCCTCAATCTCGTTTTCCTTCATCTCTTCTACTTCCCGAACTTTCATCTCAATCCTTCGTAGCTTCCTATTCCTACGTTTCCTCTGAACACAATCCTCTCCCTCTTTCTTTGTCTCCACAATATTCTCAACTTTCTCCGCCACTTCCTGTTTGGCCATTCCCTCATTCTGATCGACCTCATTTGGCTCTCCCTCTTCTGCTAATACCTGTTTTGCATCTCTCTCAATCCCCTCTATGACATTGGCTGCTATATCTTTCACCACTTCCTGCTTGGCCACTGCTTCTACCTCAATCATCACTACCTCTGCCTCATTCGCTAATTCCCGCTTGTCATCTCCTTCTAATACCTCTACCTTATTCAACTCTACCTCATTCATCACATCCTCCAAAGCCACTACCTCAATCATCTCTACCTCAATCGTCCCAACCTCCACCACTTCCTGCATGGGCTCTCCCTCACTCCCCTCTCTCTCAGCCACCTCTTCTTTCACTGTCTCCAGAACTTTCTTCTTGTTCTTGTGTTTATTCCTATTCCTACGTTTCCTCTGAACACCATCCTCTCCCTCTTTCTTTGTCTCCACAACATTATCAACTTTCTTAGCCACTTCCTGTTTGGCTATTCCCTCATTCCCATTTACCTCACTTGCCTCTACCTCTTTCCCTAAGTTCTCCTTGGCATCTCTCTCAATCACTTCTACGACATTGGACACTACCTCTTTCACAAATTCCTGTGTGGCCACTGCATCTACCTCAATCACCGCTACCTCTACCTCACTCGCCACTTCCTTCTTGGGCTCTCCATCATTCCCCTCTCCCTCAATCTCGTTCTCCTTCATCTCTTCTACTTCCCGCACTTTCATCTCAGTCCTTCGTAGCTTCCTATTTCTACGTTTCCTCTGAACACCATCCTCTCCCTCTTTCTTTGTCTCCACAACATTATCAACTTTCTTAGCCACTTCCTGTTTGGCTATTCCCTCATTCCCATCTACCTCACTTGCCTCTACCTCTTTCCCTAAGTCCTCCTTGGCATCTCTCTCAATCCCTTCTATGACATTGGCCACTACCTCTTTCACAAATTCCTGTGTGGCCACTGCATCTACCTCAATCACCGCTACCTCTACCTCATTTGCCTCTACCTCACTCGCCACTTCCTTCTTGGGTTCTCCATCATTCCCCTCTCTCTCAATCTCGTTTTCCTTCATCTCTTCTACTTCCCGAACTTTCATCTCAATCCTTCGTAGCTTCCTATTCCTACGTTTCCTCTGAACACAATCCTCTCCCTCTTTCTTTGTCTCCACAATATTCTCAACTTTCTCCGCCACTTCCTGTTTGGCCATTCCCTCATTCCGATCGACCTCATTTGGCTCTACCTCTTCTGCTAATACCTGTTTTGCATCTCTCTCAATCCCCTCTATGACATTGTCTGCTATATCTTTTACCACTTCCTGCTTGGCCACTGCTTCTACCTCAATCCCCGCTACCTCTGCCTCATTCGCTAATTCCCGCTTGCCATCTCCTTCTAATACCTCTACCTTATTCAACTCTACCTCATTCATCACATCCTCCAAAGCCACTGCCTCAATCATCTCTACCTCAATCGTCTCAACCTCCACCACTTCCTGCATGGGCTCTCCCTCACTCTCCTCTCTCTCAGCCACCTCTTCTTTCACTGTCTCCAGAACTTTCATCTTGTTCTTGTGTTTCTTCCTATTCCTACGTTTCCTCTGAACACCATCCTCTCTCTCTTTCTTTGTCTCCACAACATTATCAACTTTCTTAGCCACTTCCTGTTTGGCTATTCCCTCATTCCCATTTACCTCACTTGCCTCTACCTCTTTCCCTAAGTTCTCCTTGGCATCTCTCTCAATCCCTTCTACGACATTGGCCACTACCTCTTTCACAAATTCCTGTGTGGCCACTGTATCTACCTCAATCACCGCTACCTCTACCTCACTCGCCACTTCCTTCTTGGGCTCTCCATCATTCCCCTCTCCCTCAATCTCGTTTACCTTCATCTCTTCTACGTCCCGAACTTTCATCTCAGTCCTTCGTAGCTTCCCATTCCTATGTTTCCTCTTAACACAATCCTGTCCCTCTTTCTTTGTCTCCACAACATTCTCAACTTTCTCCGCCACTTCCTGTTTGACCATTCCCTCATTCCCATCGACCTCATTTGGCTCTACCTCTTCTGCTAATACCTGTTTTGCATCTCTCTCAATCCCCTCTATGACATTGGCCACTATATCTTTCACCACTTCCTGCTTGGCCACTGCTTCTACCTCAATCACCGCTACTTCTGCCTCATTCGCTAATTCCCGCTTGCCATCTCCTTCTAACACCTCTACCTTATTCAACTCTACCTCATTCATCACATCCTCCAAAGCCACTGCCTCAATCATCTCTACCTCAATCGTCCCAACCTCCACCACTTCCTGCATGGGCTTTCCCTCACTCCCCTCTCTCTTAGCCACCTCTTCTTTCACTGTCTCCTCCAGAACTTTCTTCTTGTTCTTATGTTTCTTCCTATTCCCACGTTTTCTCTTCATACCATTTCTCTCCCCCACTTTCTCCATCTCTTCAATCTCGTTCTCAACCTTGTTGCTATTCTGACATGTCTGCTTCACATCCTCATTATTGGTGCTGACTCCTGCCTGCTGCTGCTCTTCTGCCTTTTGCTGCTGCTGCTGGTGGTGGATGATGAAGCTCTTCAGCTCGGTGCTGTTCTGGAATTGCAGCAGCTCCCGCTGATATTTGGCCTGCTGCTGTGCACAATGATCCAGCAGGATCATCTCAAGCTCCAGAATCTGGCGCTTAGCTTCTAGTCTTGTGTCAACGAGGAACCTCTTTCGCTGCCCCTTCGAGCGACGGTCTGGGGAGTCACATGGGGAGGAGAGAGCAGCACCACAATTGATTCGTTAATGGGTATTTGAGTATTTCCTGTATGATAATAGGTTTTTCCCGTTTTTACTGGCAACAAAACAGGTGTTAAGATGTTAAAACACCAAACTGAAACCTTTTACAAGGAATCATGTCTGCATTAACCATGATGCTTGTGGTCAGAATGCAAACAAAAAACATACTCTGATAATATATGCATTGTCCTTGAAACTGATTGGTCCACACCAGGGACAGCTTTCTTTTGAGCCTCGTCTCAAACGGTGTTAGACCAGAGGACGCCAAAAGGCGTATTTCCTGTATGTTATTTTGGTAAAGAAACTTGGCACCATTGACAGGAATCTAACTTAACTTGAGACCGATGTAACAATGATAACACTGTAGGGAGGTCTGGAGGTTGACTCATGTGCCGGAGACACCTCCTCCTCCAAATAACTTCATTAGGATTATGGGCTGGTTGGGGAGGCCATATTAAGTTTGTGAGGTCTGGAAACTCCAGGCCAAACATAGAAAAACTTCCGTTATCTCAGAAAAAGTAAGATGGATTTATGGGCAAGCTGTGGAGGTCTGGCTAAATTTAAAAGATGTCCATTGTTTCACAAGAGAGAACATGAATTGGATAAGAAATACACTATTAATTCTTATACACTGGTCCATTAATACAATTAGTATATTAGTGGACTACGTTAGAGAAGGAGAAGATCAAGGGAGTAGAGGAGAAGAGGAGTGCCGGGGTGCCCGGAGCCCAGAGAGTGCCCAGAGGGGCCAGAGAGCCAGGGGCAACCCTCATGTTTATGTTGGCTGGATAGCATGTGCTCCCGTGCATGTGAGGTTGCTCTCAACAGAAGTCGTTCCTTGCACGAGAATGGCTGAAACGCTGAGTAACCACTCAGAGGTATAGTGGTTAAGCAGTGGAGACGGTATAGTGGTAAAACAGTGGAGATTTTAAAAGCAAAGTTTAAGATTTGCATTTGTCACTTTATATTGAGCCGATACATATGGCAAGTGAAATTAAGAAGACTTAAAGTGAGTTTTACAGAAAGAGAGGATACATGTGTGTCTCTTGGAGAAGGAAAGGCATTGCTCAAAACTGTGCTGCAAGGTCACGTGCCATGAATCACATGAGTTTAGAAAAAACGTGACTGTAAACCAACAAGCCTGTGAATAATTATCATGGTGAAGACACCTCTATATGTTGGATACTGAAGGAAATCCATCGTGCTACACATCGTCAAAGCCCGACAACACCTGACATTCGAGAAAGTACAATTGCATCGTTCTACACATCGTCAATACCCCACCACATCTGGAGAGTCACCAGCTGCATCAAGCACCTGACTGTTGTATTGTTCGAAAGACACTGTGTGTAACGACTTTACATCCGCCGGCACTGCGGGTTTCTAAACGCCTGCCATGTCACCTTCTCAACACTAGCGTCTGAGACCGTCTGATACAGACTGAAAGCTTATTTCCTTTGTTGCACTGTTTGTCTTTTCATGAATGTCATATTGTGCACTGGGTTATGCCTTATTAACCTAAATTCTGAATTTAGCTATTCATGTATTTCTATTACAGTATCACATATTCTTTGGACCAAGTGTCAATTGCCTATTTGATAACTGGTACTCTGATTCTTTTTTTACAAATCAGGGACTTGTTTTAATTAAAATGTGTCTGTGTGTGTGGTTGAACGGTGTAACAAATCCATGCGTTACATGTGTAGTGTTGCAGCGCCGACCTGGTCAAGGCCTATGATACAATCAGTAGGCCAGGGCTCTGGATTGTTACTCGTATTTCCGGAGTCCCTAACCCTCTGCTCACAATCATTAAGTACCTTCACGATGGTGGGCAGGCCCGGATAAAGTTGCGTGCCCGGGAGTCAGAGCAATTTCCTGTTTACAGTGGGGTGCGACAGGGATCTACTCTGGCTGACACATTATTTAGCATCATCTTCGACCACATAGTTCGAGAAGTTTTTTTTTTATGGCTGTACCGGTGGATTTTTTAATATTTGCTACAGATACAATGGGAGGCTGATTGATGCCTGGGTGAGGTCAAGGGATGGCTCCCTACTGGTCAACCATGTTATGTACACTGATCATTTGGAAGTTGATGCTCACACTGAAAAATAGTTGGAGGTTCTGCTGCTAAGCCTGGAGCGTGTGACAAAGAGGTGGTGCCTTACCATCAGCCCCACCAAAACTAAGCACCCGCCTGAGTATTTTGTGTAATTTAATACTCCGCCCCCTCCACTACTCTTGAGTGATGGGGTAATTGTAGAGAGAAGTTTACGTACCTGGATAGTGTGCTTATGCAAAAATTCTGGTTTGGCAGCAGAGGTCTCACTCCGAATCGGTCAAGTGGCATATTTTCATCAGCTTCGTAAGACTTTGGGGTATCTACCTGGTCTGTCACTCGACACAAAACGCTGGGTCTTCTTGGCCAATGATAGAATAAATGAAAAATCTGAACCAGCTTTACACTTTCAGACTGGCCTGCCTACGATCCACCCTGGGTTTAACTAGGCTGGAATGTGTGAACAGCTCACAGTGAGCTCCACTGGTGGGCAGGGCTGCATTGCCTGGGTCATGTAGCCTGCTTGCTCAGCCACCGCATCCCCAAGCAGCCTCTGTTTTTCCAGATAGAGGGGGCTAAATGGGCGTGGCACGGCCTGGAGAAGAGATGGACTGATGCAGTACAGGAGGATACGGAACTAAGTGGACTTGCCAAAGACTGGTACCACTGGTGTCAAGATCTGCCTCTATGGAGGAAGCTCGTGAAGGATGCTTATGGGAAGTTGGTGGCAGTTGCCCTCAAGCAAAAAAGGAGGGTGAGAGGAGCGACGCTCACAACAACAGACGGTGCACTGGATGACTAAAACGCAGCAAGTTGGCACAGTAGGATGCAAAGGTGGTGCGTCTGCCAGTCATCTCAGTCAGTCAACCCATCGCACTGGGGTCTGTCCCCTGATCTCCTGTCGGCAAGCCTTCGACACTTCAAGTGGCCTCGGAGTGCACCAGGCCTGGCACAAGCGCCATGGTGACGTCTCCGTCACTTAGTGGCGAATGAGGGCTGTTGTTGTTATCTGAGTCGGTTAGGGGCCTCCCCTAGGTCCACTCAGCCTCAAATAAGTATCTGATACGGTGTGTAAACATCGCCACTTGGGAGACAAAGACGGACAAGTGTGGTGCTGGCAACTCACCCCTCGTGTGCGGTGCCGGCCGTCATAGGTGCTCACTAACAGCACTTGCTCCTACAGTGTTTCAAGGCTATACACAAGATTTCTGTCTTTGTTTGTGTCTATGTGCAGTGTCTGTATGAGTGGTTGGGAGCAGTTGTGTCTGTGGGGATCGACCTGAGTTCGATTCCCATTCACAACCATCAGTGACTAATAAATAAAACCGGTCGTGTGCGTCCCCTACATCTACTCAAACTTAAAATAGTACCTCGTGCAACGTATAAACATCAAATGTGGGGAGACAAAGGCATCCGGATGCGGTGCTGACCACCCACCCCATCATAGGTGCTAACTCGCTAACAGCACTTGACTCAATAGTCTGTTAAGGCTATACGGGGATCTGTCTTTGTATACAGGTGCATGTGTCTGTGTGTATGTCTGTGTGTGGAATTACAGTACTCACTTCCCGTCGGCTTGCTCATCTCTCCACCCTGCAACAAAATCACAGCAGCACACGTGAGACTCTAATCATATCACAGCTTACAACCACCATCATCATTACCGTCCTCATCATTAAACATTTCGAACAGACACACATTCACATATAGATGTTCTCTCAGATTAATGTTATCCTGATACAGCCCGCGTGTGGATGTACTCACGGAAGATATCGCCTTGAAGGCAGAACGAGAAGTCACGGATGGTCACGTTTTGTCAATAGATTTCGTTAACTGTGTTAATGAAGTGTTCAACCTCACGGATGTTTGTCAATGAGGTTTACCAAGTAATTTAACCGCGTTATCGATGTTCACTGACGACGTTGTCGAAGTGTGCTCCCGAATGCGATCTTTAAGCACACAGAGCGCGCGTCCACCTCCGTCTGTAACGATCGACCGTTGCTAAGGAAGTGACGTCACTTGTTAAGGTAGCAAACCCCGGAAACCACGTGGTCCACTGTATCCTCCAGGCCTGATTAGTTACACGACTGTCAAATTTTTACTTTAAACTTTCGTAACTTACAGGAATTCATAATTTTTGGTTCTTTCGGTAAAGTCACGTAGATAGAAAATAACATTTTAAGTGAAGGCAAAAAACCCACGAGGTTTCGGTGGCAACACAAGCGGTCTTCATCACGTGTTGCGATCGAAACGTCGTGGGTTTTTTGCTTTTATTTTAATTTATTTTTATTGTTATTATTTTCTATCTACGTGACTTTACCTGAAAGAACCAAGAATATAGTAACGATTGTACCCTGGTCGCCACGGATGAAGAGGCCGAGCGGGCTCGGTTCAACTGTTGCCAGGTACCTCCACCACTCAGCTCGCAGCACACACACACACAGTGTCCACTATGTAAAAATCAGGCTAAACTAAACCTTTCTAGAAGTTACTAAAATAATGCTATAAAAACAATGCAACAGTGATCATAAGACATGTGATTGAAAGTTAACAATAGCGACATATATAACATATATTACTAAACCTAGCATCCTTCGCTAGCTGCTTGAGTCAATCCATAATAGCAGGAGTAACAATTATGTATGTTGATTAACTGCGAATAACCCAATCAATAACAGATATCCATTGTAATTTACATCAATACATTACCCCCCCCCCCCCGTCTTCGTATCGGATCTGCTTACAAGCGACGACGTCACATTTATCCCCCGTCTACGTCTATTAAAGACCGAAACAGGGGAAGGATTTCACCACAACTCTGGCTGCTGTCACCTGACGAGGCGGGTTGTTGTTGTAGTTACAGGCGAAACGTCACGGTACTTGAATTGTAAATGTTGTGGGTTTACTCTCCAACACACCGATGTGCTGAATTAGGCACTAATTGGCATGTTTTGTTTACGTGACAAACTTGACTAAGATTTACGCGAGCTAACCCAAACAAACAAAAACACCCTCTAATAAGTAAATATTTGTATTAATTCCATGAATGGACCTTGGCCTGGGACTGTGGGGATTGAGAAGTTATGGATGCAGCTTCTGTTTGTGCTGCCATCAGAATGACCAACAAATAAATAAATAATACACACGGATTGGTGACTACAGTACTAGACCCCCAGTGCTTTTATATTTAAAAGTGTATGTGCTTTGTGGTTGCTTTATTGCGCGTGTGTACGTACTGTGTAACACTTGTTTGAACGCAGGTGATGGGGTTGTCCATGTTGGGTGTCATTACAGCCAAAAACAAGCAGCAGTACGAAGACCAGGACGCCGTGGCCGACCATGAGGACGGAAATTGGCCTCGCCCGGTCACAACGTACGACAGCAGTACAGGTTTCCCTCCACACATGCACACACCTATGAGTTTCCCACTACAGAGACGAAGGTCCCCCATATAGCCTTAACAGACTGTTGTGGCAAGTGCTGTTCGCAAGCACCAATGAAGGTCGGCATGGTATATCAGGGGGTAGGTGGCCAACACCACACCCGGCCGCCTTTGTCTCCCAAGTGGTGACGTATACACACACCACTCCAGGTATTTATTTGAGGTTGAGTCGACCCAGAACCGGTTCAGATAAATAATCGTCACTGGCGTTGGCCATGAGCGGGACTCCAACTCGCATGTTTGCGGGGTTTGGAGCGTAGCATACTATCCACTGCGCCACTGCTACCTTCACATAACGCACACAGAAACAACACACAGGGACCCACACGCACGGACACACAGGGACCTGCTCAACATTGAAATGTGCAGCCCTTGTGTGGCGGCCTGCGTTGAATTTGGGCGTTCATCTCGTCACCCATACAAAAGGTCTCGACAATCAATGGCAGTCCCCCTTGCCCTGCCTGGCACGCACATCGGGCCAGTCACCCCACGCACAGCACACACAACGTGCGCGTCGCGTATGCCAAATCAAGAGTCGTCCCCGAGTGTCCGGCAAATTGGACCGACTATCCCGGGCCCCGCGCTTCGGGGGAGGCCCCACGTGTAGACATCAGTGTCACATGTAATGCTTCCGGTTTAGTTTGAAGGCATCGGGGGGGGGCCCCACGCACCCCCTATGGACGGCCCTGGTCAAAGCACACGGCAGCGCGGAGCACGCGCGTCATGCGCACGGGCCACGTGCGTCACGGGTACGTGACATCTACAAGGCAAGCACCTGCATCGCGTGGTCATCACTTGTAAGGCATGCCCTTTGTGCATGGGACGTGCGTAGTGTGTGCAACACGTGGCACATGTATGTCACACATGCGCATCGCAATGTGATGTCATGTGTACGTGGACATTTGAATCGCATGTAGCTGTCTGGTGGGCAGGACGGATCTACGCGTGGGCAAGTAAGGGGGTGGCTGAGTAAGACTGATACGGAGACACGTCAAGCCACACACTCACCACACACTCACCGGTACACTCAAACACACCACATTCACCGCACACTCACTTACCGGCACACTCGCACACTGGCACTCACTGCACACTCACACACCGCACACTCACCACGCACTCACTTACCGGCACACTGACTGCACATTCACACTCACACACCGCACACTCACCACGCACTCACCGGCACACTGACTGCACATTCACACACACTCAGCGCTCTCACCACGCACTCACTTACCGGCACACTGACTGCACATTCACACACACTCACCGCACACTCACTTACCAACACTCTGACTGCACATTCACACACACCGCACTCACACCGCATTCACATACACTCACACACACTCACACCGCACTCATTCACTCACACACACTCACTCACACACACTCACACAAATTTACACACACTCACCACACACTCACACACACTCACACTCACCGGCACACTCGTGTGCAAGCACACTAGTGAGCTTCCACAAGATGTGCTGCACATTAGTGAGGCCACACACCAGCAGGTTTACACATCAGTGAGCTTACACACTAGTGTGCACACACACAGTCGTAAGCTTACAGATTAGATAGCGTACACACCAGCTCACCGGTGAGGTGAGCTACACACTGGTGAGTTAACACACCCACCTGTTCACGTGCGCAAAGCTCTTAACCCTAAACCTAACATATCCCAAATGCCATGGCTAAAGTTATTTTACACACGCACGTCCATACACGCATGCGCATATGAAGGCACGCATGCACACATACGTGCACACAAACACACATGCACGCACATGTTTAAACATATACAATTCCATGGCGTTGGACTTGAGACTCCCAGAAGTGGAATCAGGACTCCTGAGTGTGCGATATAGCTCAGTGGGCCTTACTTGGTAAAATTTAAATAATTAATTTAGTTTCAGGATGTAGGGTTCTGAAGATATTTCATCTTTCAGTCCTTTCTGACCGTTTGAGTGTGGGTGAGTGAGTGACAACTACTTATGCATTTTTTGTTATTACAAATACAAGCATTTCCAGCTATTGACATGAAATGTATTAACTCTGGAAGATGATGGTGATACAGGTGGTGGGTAGCGGTAGTGTAGCGTTTAGCACGCTGCGCTACGAACCCGGCGACCCGAGTTAAATTCTCGCTCATGCGCAACGCAGGTAACGACTCTCTGAACCGGTCATGGGCCTCCCCTAGGTCGACTCAGCCTCAAATGAGTACTTGGTGTGGTGTAAACATCACTACTGGGGAGACAAAGGCGGCCGGGCGTGGTGTTGGCCACCCACCCCTCGTGGGCCATGCTGGCCTTCACAGGTACTTGCTTACAGCACTTGCCCCAATAGTCTATTCGGGCTATACGGGGAGTCTTTGCTTTGGTGGTGATAATACAGATGGTGATTGATTATACAGATGGTTAGGATGATGATAATGATACATTTGGTGATGATGGTGGTGATGATGGGACTGTAAGAGTGGTCCTTGAAGATATTTACTGTGTAATATTAAGACACACTAATATAAATGTAATCATTAAAGCACAATATATAACACTTGTAATTTCTGTTGAAAGCATGTGCTTTTAATGGTCACGTGTATTTGTACGTGGTTGTGCATGAATGCACGTGTTTTTATTTTCTGTATTAGGTGCTTGACGACAGCCCTTGGCCCAACAGTCTATATTGGTTGTACAGGAAATCTTTGTGTTTTGATTTACGAATGTTCCATTCACGAAATGTAGTGAAAACGAAATTGACAAATTAAGGATACTTTTCGACTTACAAAATAGAATTTCAGCGGAAACAATATATCACATGGCACGCGCCATGAGATCATCAAGCAAGAAGCTGTCATCCATTCACGACAGTGTCACGGTATCCCCATAGTGCAAAAGTAACGCCTCGTCACCTCTCCAGTCATTCCAACATGCAGATCTTTTGGTGAGTTCCTTGAAGATGTTAATTATTTTTGTTTTAAATTGATTATTATTCAACCGTTGTAATATTTGTTCTCTATTATTTTTTGTATTGTGAAATATTGGTGATTATTTTGGGTTTATAGTAGAAATGACTGTCTGAAACACATCGCAAGTTTTTCGTATTCAATTAATGGGAAAAGCCATTCCGATTTGCGATATTTTGTTTTACGGGCGTTTTTAGAAGAACGCATCCCTTTCGTAAGTAGAGGCATACATGTACAGGAATCCATTGCCAACCGCTAATTTATTAACCACGAAATTTTAGTAAACACGGATTGACTACTGGACACCTGTTTACTAACCACGAGCATCTCGCTTTGAGTATTCGCGAGTCGCGCCGAGTAGTGAAATCAAAACAACACGATGTACCTTATGGGGGGGGGGGGGGGTTCTTGTATTTGTTCTTGTATTTGTACGAGCTGTTGTTTATGTTACCGATGTTTACGGGGAGCGTTAGTGCAGCGGGTTAGCGAGCTGTACTATGGAGCCATAAATCCTGGTATAATTTCTGCTCATGGCCAACACCAGTGGCAATTATCTGAACCATTCCTGGACCTACCCTCGGCCTCAAATGAGTACTTGGTGCATTGTGAAAACATCAGCACTGGCAGAGACAAACCCCATATGCTGTGCTGGCCTGCATAAGTGCTCATAACGGCACTTACCCAACAGTCTGTTACATGGGGGGATCTTAGTCTTGGCGTGTAAGTGAGAGTTTATGGACTTTGCATGTTCTTCCCCTGTTGTGCACGCGTTTTCTCAGGGTTCTCAGCTTTCAAAAAAGAACAACCAATTCTAACTGTAAGATATTACCTGCAAATTACTTAAACAAGGATTACACACCGTGGCAACATCGCCCCCTTCTGTGAAAGCTGGACAGGACCCTCCTGCAAAAGAGTGAGACTTCTCTGAATAAACAAATGTAGCACGGCAATCTTTGAGATAATAAAAAAAAACTATTCACCCCTAGAGTGGACAAGGTAGCGAGGGCGATCCTAGCAAGCGAGGGAGCTGTACTCAGACGGAACGGACGACGGCTCCCAGCCGACCTCTTCGCCTTTGTCGATCTTGTCATCGTTGGAGGCCGGTCTCAGCTCTGCGAGGATCGCCTCAAACTTGGGGCGCTCTAACGGCGCGTGGCTCCAGCAGCGGTGCATCACCTTGCGGCTGTGGGGCGAGGGGAGGGTGCAGTGAGGGTGCGAGGAAGGCGAATCGCGCACAAGCTCGGACTGCGCTTTCACCTCTTCCAGTGTGCGTTCGTTCTCAGAATGGTTGAATGAGTGCCGATGATGTTAATGACGTCACAGAGGGGGATGAAGGGGGTCAGGTGGCGAGGGGGGTGAGGGGGGGGTGAGTAGGTAGAGGGTCATGAAGGCATAAAATATCTACAGAATGGATTCACACAGCGGCGTCTAAATGCCACTGCATCTCCATACGTAGTGCAGAAACACTGATCATGTTTATCTTGTAGAGAGAGAAGCAGTCTGTGGGTCTCTACAGTGAGGGAACAAAGTATTTCATCCCCTGCTGATTTTGTACGTTTGCCCACTGACAAAGAAATGATCAGTCTATCATTTTAATTGTAGGTTTATTTGAACAGTGAGAGACAGAATAACAACAAAAAAATCCAGAAAAACGCATGTCAAAAATGTTATGAATTTATTTGCATTTTAATGAGGGAAATAAGTATTTGACCCCTCTGCAAAACATGACTTAGTACTTGGTGGCTAAACCCTTGTTGGAAATCACAGAGGTCAGACGTTTCTTGTAGTTGGCCACCAGGTTTGCACACATCTCAGGAGGGATTTTGTCCCACTCCTCTTTGCAGATCTTCTCCAAGTCATTAAGGTTTCTAGGCTGACGTTTGGCAACGCGAACCTTCAGCTCCCTCCACAGATTTTCTATGGGATTAAGGTCTGGAGACTGGCTAGGCCACTCCAGGACCTTAATGTGTTTCTTCTTGAGCCACTCCTTTGTTGCCTTGGCCGTGTGTTTTTGGTTATTGTCATGCTGGAATACCCATCCACGACCCATTTTCAATGCCCTGGCTGAGGGAAGGAGGTTCTCACCCAAGATTTGATGGTACATGGCCCCGTCCATCGTCCCTTTGATGCGGTGAAGTTGTCCTGTCCCCTTAGCAGAAAAACACCCCCCAAAGCATAATGTTTCCACCTCCATGCTTGACGGTGGGGATTGTGTTCTTGGGGTCATAGGTAGCATTCCTCCTCCTCCAAACACGGCGAGTTGAGTTGATGTCAAAGAGCTCCATTTTGGTCTCATCTGACCACAACACTTTCACCCAGTTATCCTCTGAATCATTCAGATGTTCATTGGCAGGGAAAAAAGTATTTGATCCCCTGCTGATTTTGTACGTTTGCCCACTGACAAAGAAATGATGAGTCTATATTTTTAATGGTAGGTTTATTTGAACAGTGAGAGACAGAATAACAACAAAAAAATCCAGAAAAATGCATGTCAAAAATGTTATAAATTAATTTGCATTTTAATGAGGGAAATAAGTATTTGACCCCCTCTCAATCAGAAAGATTTCTGGCTCCCAGGTGTCTTTTATACAGGTAACGAGCCGAGGTTAGGAGCACACTCTTAAAGGGAGTGCTCCTAATCTCAGCTTGTTACCTGTATAAAAGACACCTGTCCACAGAAGCAATCAATCAATCAGATTCCAAACTCTCCACCATGGCCAAGACCAAAGAGCTCTTCAAGGATGTCGGACAAGATTGTAGACCTACACAAGGCTGGAATGGGCTACAAGACCATTGCCAAGCAGCTTGGTGAGAGGTGAGAAGAGTTAAAGCGATTATTCGCAAATGGAAGAAACACAAAAGAACGGTC
Source organism: Petromyzon marinus (assembly GCF_048934315.1). Classification (NCBI taxonomy): domain Eukaryota; kingdom Metazoa; phylum Chordata; class Hyperoartia; order Petromyzontiformes; family Petromyzontidae; genus Petromyzon; species Petromyzon marinus. The sequence goes on along the minus strand of NW_027423677.1, from coordinate 1,067,491 downwards.
AATCTCCCTTGGTCTGGGGCTCCATGCAAGATCTCACCTCGTGGAGTTGCAATGATCATGAGAACGGTGAGGTCGTGGATGGGTATTCCAGCATGACAATGACCCAAAACACACGGCCAAGGCAACAAAGGAGGGGCTCAAGAAGAAGCACATTAAGGTCCTGGAGTAGCCTAGCCAGTCTCCAGACCTTAATCCCATGGAAAATCTGTGGAGGGAGCGGAAGGTTCGAGTTGCCAAACGTCAGCCTCAAAACCTTAATGACTTGGAGAAGATCTGCAAAGAGGAGTGGGACAAAATCCCTCCTGAGATGTGTGCAAACCTGGTGGCCAACTACAAGAAACGTCTGACCTCTGTGATTGCCAACAAGGGTTTTGCCACCAAGTGCAGAGGGGTCAAATACTTATTTCCCTCATTATAATGCAAATCAATTCATAACATTTTTGAAATGCATTTTTCTGGATTTTGTTGTTATTCTGTCTCTCACTGTTCAAATAAACCTACCATTAAAAATATAGACTGATCATTTCTTTGTCAGTGGGCAAACGTACAAAATCAGCAGGGGATCAAATACTTTTTTCCCTCAATGTATATGTGCTTTCTTGAGCAGGGGGACCTTGCGTGCGCTGCAGGATTTCAGTCCTTAACGGCGTAGTGTGTTACCAATTGTTTTCTTGGTGACTATGGTCCCAGCTGCCTTGAGATCATTGACAAGATCCTCCCGTGTAGTTCTGGGCTGATTCCTCACCGTTTTCATGATCATTGCAATTCCACGAGGTGAGATCTTGCATGGAGCCCCAGGCCGAGGGAGATTGACAGTTCTTTTGTGTTTCTTCCATGATGCGCACCAACTGTTGTCACCTTCTCACCAAGCTGCTTGGCAATGGTCTTGTAGCCCATTCCAGCCTTGTGTAGGTCTATAATCTTGTCCCTGACATCCTTGGAGAGCTCTTTGGTCTTGGCCATGGTGGAGAGTTTGGAATCTGATTGATTGATTGCGTCTGTGGACAGGTGTCTTTTATACAGGTAGCAAGCTGAGATTAGGAGCACTCCCTTTAAGAGTGTGCTCCTAATCTCAGCTCGTTACCTGTATAAAAGACACCTGGGAGCCGCTTTCTGATTGAGAGGGGGTCAAATACTTATTTCCCTCATTAAAATGCAAATCAATTTATAACATTTTTGACATGCGTTTTTCCGGATTTTTTTTGTTGTTTTTCTGTCTCTCACTGTTCAAATAAACCTACCATTAAAATTATAGACTGATAATTTCTTTGTCAGTGGGCAAACGTACAAAATCAGCAGGGGATCGAATACTTTTTTCCCTCATTGTATGTGAGGAGTCTGTGGGTCGCAACAGCACGTACGTCTGGAAGTAGGACATTCCAGACTAAGAGGGTTCATAATGGCCGTGTCAACGAGACTGAACCAGCCAGCACAACTCACTGCTAATAACACATCACATAATTCACCCTTAAGCAATTGTTCAATCAATTAATTAAATCACTACAATTAAAATCAAAGAATATCCCAGAACAAACACTTCGCACTCTCCTCCGTCAGCCACCTGCATCGACAATAGAAACGCATCAGTCCAGCAGTGGATAAAACCTGGTGTGGGAGGTATGGGGGGGCGGCTTACACTTGTGGTGGACAGCAGGGGGGTGGCTGCATGCAGTAGCCATCGCAGATCAAGCGGTAGAACTTGTCATCGACTGCCATGCACCAGGGTAAGGGGCCTCTCCTACACCCACAAATATCACACACCGAGCGGTACACACGTCACACCGAGGAGCACGCACGTCACACACCGAGCAGGTTGCACAGGTCTCCTTTATCAAGACAAACGTGGAGCAGATTACAACTACAACTCTTCTACGCCTGTCACAATGCCCCCCTCTCCCCCCCCCCCCCAGTTTATGGGGGGGGGGGCGGGCCTCACTCCCCCCTTCGCGTCAGCCCCCCCTAATAAATGGTCCGGTTGCATTGTGAATGCACCACTCGAATGACGTGCAGTCCCGTGGCGCACTGTAACGGGCTCGTGATTTACTCAATAAAATTCAACGTAAAAAAATAAAAACGATCCCAAGACATTATTTAAAATAATGTATGGCCATCGTGTGTCAGCATCACAGGCGAAAATTGGCATGTAAAAAAAAACTTCACTGCGACTCACTCAATTGGGATTGCTCGCAGCAAACAGCACTTGACCTGCTTACAGGTTAGGTGCTGAATAACCGTGTGTCACACAGAGAACAGTTGCCACTGAGGCTGCCCTTTTCAAATGCTTGAGATGAGATGTGATTATCGCGTGTAAATGTACACACTAAAATAACGAAACAATTATAAGCGAACTATTATCGTTTCAGGTGGCAGGGTGGTGCAGCGGTGATCTTTGACCCTCGCAACAAGAAGGGCCTTGGTTAATGATCCGACTGGCACTTTGCGGAGTTTTCTACGTTCTCACCTTTGTTCTGTATGGGTTATCCAGTTTGCTGACATAGCTAGAAAACACACAATCACAATGTAACTGGGTATTGGCCAAGCATCCCAATGCTAAAGTTACCTGCAAATTACTTCATTGGGATGACACTCGGTAGCAGAGCCGGATGATGGCATTGCTGGGGCCCTATGCCATTGTCAAGTTTAAGAGGCCCCTTCTATGAATGCCTGTATATTTTTGTCAGCAGAATGAAAATAACTGCTTTGGAGAGTCTTTTTTTCTCACCGATCTTTATTTATTAAGCAATTATGTTAAAACTCGAAACCTCGTGTCCATTTCTTGTTTCGTATTTAGAGATCCCCCCCCTCTCTTAATGCGAGGCCCTAAGCTGCAAGTGTGGCCGGTCTGAGCTCGCCTGTGATGAATCACACGTATAATTGTGCACTCTAATTTTCTATGGGTGGCCAGGAGAATTTATTATTATTTAAGTGAATGCAATGGTGATCAGGGGATTGGATCCAGAGCCCCACGTACACAGTAGAGTACAAGGGAACGCCCACAATACAGATTTGAGCTGACCTGCGGATTGAGAAATTGAACTGTTTTGTGACGTGGAGGGTGTTTCTGACCGCTATTATGACCGACCCGTCCCGACGGGAGGAGAGAGGACAGGGTGGACCGGCTGCATGAGCTTACTCTCCGGCACTGCACAGCACAACATCGCCTCCCTACTGCAAAAATACTCGGCAGGACCCTCCTGAAAATGAAAGTCTTCGGAATCAGTGAGGCCTGTCCTTGGGAGGACAGGCGTAGTCTTGGTCGTCACAAGCGAACATTTGTTTCTCCACATGAATTTGTATCCCCGGGTTACCATCAGGGCTGGGCGCTGCAAGCTTAGCTTCTGAGATCTGATGAGACTGGCCGTTTTTTAAAAGGTAATTTCGGCATCTGGAGCCCAAGCATGCAACAACTTTATGCAACTTCTTGGTTATTTTGATAAAGTCACGTAGAATGGAAATAAAATAATAAAAATAAAACATAATAAAAAATAAAATTCTCACGACGTTTCTGCCAAAACACAAGTAGCCTTCTTCAGGTGAAGGAACAGAACTGTCGGGACAACAGCGCTTCAATAACTGCTGCTAAGATTCCCAGCGTCTTTTAAGCTAGGTGGGAGAGGTAAAGCGCCTTGACAAAGGAGTTTACATATCAAACAGGAGAATTTAGCATTGAAATAGCTGTGTTAAAGTGTTGGATCATCAGGGTGTTAAAGTCAGAAATAAACATGTAACTGGGAGATTAGCATGATGTTAATGTGAGGGATTAGCATGTGACTGGTCACGGAAATAGCTATGTTAAAGTCAAAGTTTACATCTCAACAGAGGCGTTTAGTATATGGACGCTAAAGGACTGCAACTACCCAACTATCATACAATAAACCGATGTGAAAAAATAAGTATAAACAACATCAATATAATAAATGTACTCAATATGTTCTTCAATACGTTGAGCTATAAACATAAAGTAACTGAGTATACACTACACTATATAATGAATACCATATAGTAAATGAATTAATAAAACTAAAATATAAACTACATCAATGTTATTAATAAACTCTATATACTCTCCAATCAGCTGAGCTACTAACAATAAGTCATTATACATTACAATGCCATATGGCGAAAAAATGGGTGGCGGTTTTTTCCTTCTTTCCAACGTTAGCACCACGGAGAGCGACGAGCCTCGTTCAGACGGACGAGTCCATCCATGCTCGGAACGGAGGAGGGGGGAGAAACAGCCACGATGTGCTGCTCTGTCCTGTGTTGCGTTACAACCATGCCATAAACTAGACTACTATACATTGTAACGTTATACCTTCCAATCTAAACTACATTGTATAATATCGTATACACAGCCCAATGTAAGCTCGAACATTATGCAGTATATTTATATGTCTTCAACTAAACTTTTTCCTACATTACACAACTATACACCGTAATATACACTACCATAGACAAACCCACCCTTGAATTATAAAATGCGTTACTTTACACTACCCTATACTTTAGACTGTAAAATGTTAGACTTGTAATATTACACTATGTATTATTCTACCAACCCTACTGTATACCACACTGCTGTATATTCACAATACAATTACGATACTATATATTGCCTTATGAATTATGTTAAACATTACAATGTTATACTATTTATTATTATGTAACATGCTATAAACCATACCATTGACCGTCGTGTGAAGAGGCAGTGCCAGCGAATGGACTGCAGTCTGAATGTCACCATAAAATACAATCAATTAAGAACTGAAATTGTTTATAACGTCTTTCCAATGAAATTTTGATTTAAAGCTTTCGTGACTGCAGTAATTAATATGCTTAGTTCTTTCGGTAAAGTCACGTTGAAGGGAAACAACAAAATAATAAAATATATATAAAACAATAAAAATTCTCACGACGTTTCGACCATAACACAAACCAATTCCTCAACCACATCAATTCCATACACCCAGCCATCAGATTCACCATGGAGGTCGAAAAAGATGGCAAGCTACCCTTTTTGGATGTCCTAATTAAAAGGAGACCTGATGGTTCAATGAGCCACTCTGTCCACAGGAAAGCTACGCATACGAATGCTTACTTAAAACTGGATTCCCACCACCATCCATGTCAGAAGAACTCCCTCATCAAGACTCTATAGCATAGAGCCCAATGCGGGGGTCACAAAAAAGATCTCCAAAATCCTGAATAAACACAAGATCCAGGTCCGATTCAACACAGTACATAAAATCCGTGATCTGGTTCCGTCTGTAAAAGATGTGGTTCCAGACATACAGTACCCGGGCGTCTACAAACTAAGTTGCCTCTGTGGTAGCAGTTACATTGGAGAAACCAAACGACATATCTGGGACCGCATCCGTGAATATAAAGCAGACTTGAAACACGGTAGGACGAGCACCTCAGCCGTGGCAGATCACTGTTATAATTCAGTGGGCTCACATGACATTGACTTCTCCAAGACGGACGTTCTCTGCAAGCCATCCGGCTACCATGAGAGATTCGTTCATGAGGCCATCCACATATACAAACACAGAAACAATTTCAACCGAGAAGATGGATTCTGGCTTAGTAACCATTGGAAAGATGTTATAAACCATTTTGGTACTTAATTGATTGTATTTTATGGTGACTTTCAGATCGCAGTCCATTCGCTGCCACTGCCTCTTAATACCTTTCACACGACGGTCAATGGTATGGTTTATAGCAGGGGTGTCCAAACTTTTGTTTCCCGAGGGCCACATACAGAAAAATATACGAAGGATTGGGCCACTCACTAGACGTGAGGTATACTGCCTCACTTCTCATGCACTAATATTGTCAAAATCAATCAAATGCAGGTAAATTACGTTTGATTATTGAACATGTTTGAAGAAAAAAAGCCTCCATCATAGCTCTTCATTAGTAGATTTTAATTTTATTTTTTACAAAAAGGTTGGCAGGTAATTCTCTCAGTGACAGCCTCAGATTGGTTCTTAGGGTGCTGATCCCCCTTCATTGTCCATATGAAGGGAGAGATAAGAAGACAAATAGGGGATGTGGATATTTCAAGCTTATTACACAAATAAATTATTGGGCTTGTTAACACATCAACTAACGTTTGTTAAAAAAATTGTCATCAACTTTAATTGACTGAATTTATGAAGTAATTGGGCTTATTAACAAATGAAAACGGTGTGTATATTTTTAACTCACCTGTAATGGGAATAATGTTATGCTCAGTGGGAGCAGTGATGCTGCGCTTTGGTCTGAAGGATAGCTGGCAGGTCAGGAGTAAGTTTGGTGGTTGAGATGCGAAGGACGTCACGGAGATGGCTGTCGGTCGTTCTGGTTCTCAGCCTGCTTTTGTTCAGCGTTAACAGAGAGAATGTCTGCTCACATATGTATGTTGAGCCGAACAGACTCATCATTCGTTTTGCATGGCGTCTCGTCAGAGGAAACTTGGCCTTTTCCAAACTCCGGTAGAAGTCAGGTAGGGAGAGAAGCTGATGCTGATTCTTCAGAGAATCATCACACTGAATTTCGATCAGTTCTAATTGCAGACTCTCCTCCACTTCTTTTGCATCCATTGAAAACGGAGCCGCAAACAGTGTGATTTCCTTCTCAATGACAGAAAAATCTTGGAAGCGCTGACTGAATTCTGTCATGAGAGATGTGATCACAGACACATATTCTCCCATTTTTGCAGAGAGCTTGGCATTTGGAAATGCGCATTGATTTCGGTCAGCGTGGGGAAGTGCGCTACATTGAAGTTGCGCAGTTGTGACTCGAAGAGACGGAGCTTCGCACGGAATGCTTTCATGTGCACATACAGCTGTGGTACCAGCTGCTCTTTGCCTTGTAGTCTCTTGTTCGGGGTGTTGAGATGATCAGTGAGATCAACTAAAAAAGCCAGGCCTGCCAACCATAAAGGGTCACTGATCTCATGGAGAGGTCTGCCCTTTTCTTTCAAAAACTTGTCGATATTTGATCTCAGGGAATAAAACCACTGCAGCACGGAGCCGCGACTGAGCCAGCGCACTTGAGAATGGTAGAGTAGGTCCCCGTATTCAGCATCGACATCAGAGAGGAACGCTTGCAATTCTCTGTGGTAAAGCTCTCGGGCCATATATTTTTTTGACATTTTTCACAACTGTGTTCATCACATCGCCAAGCTGGATTATCTTGGCACAGAGGGCTTCTTGGTAGATGATACAGTGCATTTTAACAGTCTCACCTCCGCCCTCCTGCACCTTGGCACTCACCATAGAAGCCATTCCTTTGCGCTCGCCTGTCATTGCTGGAGCCCCATCCGTTGTAATTCCACACAGCTTGTCCCATTTAAGTCCAGCCTGGTTAATTGAATCTGACACAGCTTCAAACATGTCCTTCCCAGTTGTTGTTCCCTTTAGACTCTGAAGATCAAGCAGATCCTCCATAATGCAAAAATTCTCATCAACTCCACGCAAAAAAATTAACAGCCGTGCAGTGTCCGTGGCATCTGTGCTCTCATCACATGCAATCGAGTAAAAATCAAAAGCACAAGCTTTATCTGACACTTGCTGTTTTAAGTTAGCCGACAAGTCTTCAATTCGCCGCACAACCTTATTTCTGGACAACACTAACATCGTTAAAATCCTGCAATTTCTCCAGGCACATTCCCACGACTTTAGTGAGGCACTGTTTGATGAAGTCACCGTCTGAGAAAGGTTTCCCGTGTAGGGCAATGAGTTGAGTTACTTCATTGCTGGCTATTGTTGCATTTTCTTGAGCTTTGTTAGCACGGAAAAAAAAACCCTGCTGCTGCGTTAGCAGGCTAGCTTGCCATTTGCTTTACCTTCTCTCTCCGCTCGGCGCCAGTGTAGGACGTAAAGGTCTGATGTTTCGTTTCATAATGCCGTCGTACATTGTACTCTTTCATCACGGCAACACTCTCATTACAAATCAAACAAACACACTTCCCCTTGGTTTCTATGAAAAAAAAATCATTTTTCCACCGAGTCTGAAATTTTCTGCACTCGCTTGCAATCTTGCGTCTCTTCGGTTCCGGCATTTCTGGTGACCCTGAGCAAATGTTTTCTACGATTGCTTGCTTTGTGGAGACGCTGCCTTGTTCAAGACAATAGCGCTATCTAGTGTTTAAATTAAGAAATGCAATACAGTGGGCCATAGTCCATTATATTTTTAAACTTTGATACGGGCCAATTAAAAATGGATGGCGGGCCGCAGTTGGCCCGCGGGCCGTAGTTTGGACACCCCTGGTTTATAGCATGTTATATAATAATAAATAGTATAACATTGTAATGTTTAACATAATTCATAAGGCAATATATAGTATTGTAATTTTATAGTGAATATACAGCTGTGTGGTATACAGTAGGGTTGGTAGAATAATACATAGTGTAATATAACAAGTCTAATATTTTACAGTCTAAAGTATAGGGTAGTCTAAAGTAACGCATTGTATAATTCAAGGGTGGGTTTGTCTATGGTAGTGTATATTACGGTGTATAGTTGTGTAATGTAGGAAAAAGTTTATTTGGAGACATATCAATATAATGCATAATGTTAGAGCTTACATTGGGCTGTGTATACGATATTATACAATGTAGTTTAGATTGGAAGGTATAACATTACAATGTATAGTAGTCTAGTTTATGGCATGGTTGTAACGCAACAGGACAGAGCAGCACATCGTGGCTGTTTCTCCCCCCTCCTCCGTTCCGAGCATGGATGGACTCGTCCGTCTGAACGAGGCTCGTCGCTCTCCGTGGTGCTAACGTTGGAAAGAAGGAAAAAACCGCCACCCATTTTTTTATTCACATGGCATTGTAATGTATAATGACTTATTGTTAGTAGCTCAGCTGATGGAGAGTATATAGAGTGTATTGATAACATTGATGTAGTTTGTATTTTAGTTTTTTTATTAGTTTACTATATGGTATTCATTAGATAGTGTAGTGTATACCCAGTTACTTTATGTTTATAGCTCAATTTATTGAAGAATATATTGAGTACATTTATTATATTGATGAAGTTTCTACTTAGTTTTTTTTCACATCGGTTTATTGTATGATAGTTGGGTAGTTGCAGTCCTTTAGCGTCCATATACTAAATGCCTTTGTTGAGATGGAAAATTTGACTTTAACATAGCTATTTCCGTGACCAGTCACATGCTAATCCCTCACATTAACATCATGCTAATCTCCCAGTTACATGCTAATTTCTGACTTTAACACCCTGCTGATCCAACACTTTAACGCAGCTATTTCAATGCTAAATTCTCCTGTTTGATATGTAAACTTCTTTGTCAAGGCGCTTTACCTCTCCCACCTAGTTTAAACGACACTGCGAATCTTAGCAGCAGTCATTGAAGTGCTGTCGTCCCGACAGTTCTGTTCCTTCACCTGATGAAGGCCACTTGTGTTGTGGCCGAAACGTCGTGAGAATATTATTGTTATTTTATTTTATCAATTTATTATTTTATTCTTATTCTACGTGACTTTACCGAAAGAACCAAAGACGATTAACAAAGATAATTTCCACCAGCAGATGGTGCTAGAACGTGGTATGTCCAGAGTACAGTATTCTATCACAGCGTTAAATCTATCTGAGTCATTGTTTGCGTAGCTTTCTGGTGGATCGTGAAACCCGCTGAGATCCACCAGAATGAATCGCGGTGCTTGGTGGATTAATACCGCTGCTCCGTTGGCATCTCGTGGCCATACCGCAGCCTGTATCTACTGTAAATGTAATCTTCATATTAAATAGAGGCTACAACAAATGTGAATATTGTTGTTGTTGTCTCCCTGTATCGTTACAGATACTCGGATGTGATTGTGCACCGGCTGCTGGCCGTGTGCGTGGGCGCCGACCCCACGTACCCGGCGCTCACCGACAAGCAGAATCAGCAGCAGCTCTGCAACAACCTCAACTACCGCCACAAGATGGCGCAGTACGCCCAACGCTCGTCTGTAGCTTTCCACACGCAGGTGGGAGGCGGAAGTGTGGGCCACGTGGAGCTTGCACGGCGTGTGCTTAGGCACCTGATAATGCATCCATTCGTCTCTTGAAAACCATTTTTAAGGTCACGAAAGCAGGCATCATATTGTGCGTGTAATAAGAATCAATTGTTTTCTATTCGCACGCTTACGTGTGGTGGTTCCGTGGCTGTACTGGTTGGCTACACTTGACATTGCTTTTCAGCATTCTTCTGTGTTTGCTGAAAAACCTAGTCACTTGGCACATTTGCCCATGATGTGACAACTTTATTTGATTGGCTCTGTCAGGTGATGGAGGATTATAGTCAATACAATTGACATTGTACCTTCACGATTGAACTCAAAATAATCCCCATGACATGATGCCAATAGCACAACTGGAATAAATTAGCGGGGGGATGCAGGAAAATTACCTTAAATTTTGTTAAATAATTATGGGCTTGGTAAGTGATGCGCGTGTGTCTGCTCTTTGCCACGTAGCGGTGATTAACGGCTGTTGTTGTTGTGGTCTCAGTTGTTCTTCAAGACTAAGAGAGTGGTGAGCGAAGAGGGCTTCGTGATGTTTGCGCGCAAAAACGCCGTGGTGGTGCTCATTCCCAAGTACGGCTTGGAGGGGACGGTTTTCTTTGACTCCAAAGGTCTCAAGCTCAACGTTACCTTCGACGAGGAGGTAGGGCATGTGTTCACTTAACCGGGAGACATTGGCATTTCCTGAACGGCTGAATTCTCCATTTAAACCCAGGACTGGCTTAATGCACTGGGACCCAAGCCCCCTGACCATCTCTCTACGATTAGGTTTCTATCAGACACACAGACACTTGGTTTAAGGTGGAAGAACGCAGTGAGATACGAAGCTCCGTTTTTTTTGCCATTTGGCAGTGTGGACTATTACAGAGGAAGTTACACCGGTGGATACATTAGAGCCGGATGGCTCACAGGGCTATACCAAAATAAACTGAAACTGAATTAAATTATGTAAATGCGTTTCAAATATAAAACTGTCACAATTAAATTTGCTTTGGAAATAACTGCCATGACGGAGCCCGTATTGTCACGGAGAGGACATCACATTAAAAATACAGTAAAATCCTTCAGATCCGGAAGAATTATAGAGAAAATCTAATGCTTTCTGTAAACAATGAGAAACTCGAAGGGCAGAAAAGTACTTGTAGAATAAAAACAAATGAGGGAAATAGTAGTTGATGCAAAAAGTGATCTCTAGATGGCAAAAAGCACATTTGTCATCAGTGGATCCGGTCCTTTCCAGCATGCCTTGCATGCCGCATTACATTGTCACTCTGCGTGGATAATGCACACAGCCTAATTTGGACCAGAAGCTCAAAAGGGTCAACATTTGCAGCCATATTTTAGGTATGTTCTTAACTGCAATTGTGCACTCCATATAACCTAAGGGGGGTTGCATCTACTCCTTAATGATGGCCAAATAAGGCTTTAAAATTCCTTGGCTGGCCCGCACATCACGATCCCTCGGTTGGTTTGGTCATTGCAGCCATCGGCTTCTCATGCCTGATTTTCAGCTCGCGGTGAGGTGGCCCAAGCGGTATTGCATTCGCTGTGTGTTGTGGAGATTTGTGTTTCAAACTCGGTGGCCACTCCGGTTAATACTGTGGTGTGTCTTCTTTGGTTCTTTCGGTAAAGTCACGTAGAATGAGAATAAAATAATAAATTGATAAAATAAAATAGCACAATAATATTCTCACGACGTTTCGGCCACAACACAAGCGGCCTTCATCAGGTGAAGGGACGAGACTGTGTTGTGGCCGAAACGTCGTGAGAATATTATTGTGTTATTTTATTTTATCAATTTATTATTTTATTCTCATTCTACGTGACTTTACCGAAATAACCAAAGAAGATGAATCCTTGCAGTCACGAAATCTTTAAATCGAAACTGTGGTGTGTATTAAGCGTAAAATATTTACAGGCTATCCGCTTTAACAGTGGACGTTAAAAGATCCTGTAACGTTATTCGTGTGCCAGCATCATGGTCCAAGGTTGGCAAATTACATGCAAATTACTTATTTGGGGAGCACATATCAATCGTTCGCCTCCTTTTACAAAGACGTAGCAGTGACCTTGAATGCAAACGTTTTGAGAATCAGTGAGGCTTTTCTGAGTGACCCATGTAATAGTATGAATAATAACGTTGGGTTTACGTCAATCCGTGCTTGTGTGCAGGGCACTTGGCAGTGAGCAGTCAGTGGTAGTGTAGCGGTTAGCGCTCTGCGCTACGATCCCGGCGACTTGGGTTCAATTCCTTCGCACGGTCAACACCAGTGATGATTATCTGAACCGGTCCTGGGCCTCCCCTAGGTTGACTCGGAACTCAATTGAATGCCTGGTGCGGTGTGTAAACATCGCCACTGGGAAGACAAAGGCGGCCGGGCATGGCGCTGGTGACCCACCCCCTTGTGTGCCGTGCCGGCCTTCATCTGTCCTCCTCGCCAACAGCACTTGCCCCAACAGTCTGTTAAGGCTACATTGGAGATATGTCTTTGTGTTTTGTGTAGGGCCCCACGCTGTGCGTGGAGGGCATCGCACTGAACATGTTCGACCGCGTGTGCGTGCGCGTGTCGCTGGATTCGTCCGCCCGGAGGTACTCACCGTGCGGCGCGACGCGCAACCTCGGAATACCACCGATTTGTATTGTGACCATGCTGCTGTTGCTGCTTGCTGCGCCAGCAGTAGTGCACAAAAAACAAACGCTCGCCGCATCGGAACGTCAGCGGGCCGAAAATTAATGACACAAGCCACAGCATAGCGCTTGTTGCCATGCAACCCAAACTGTGGGACCGTATAGTAAACCCATAGAGACACAGAGATACATAGGAGATACAGAGAGACCCATTATGATTCCTAGAGATTCATAGAGACTCATACAGATACATAGCAGTGCATTAAAAACAAGCTACTGTACGATTGTGGCCATGCAACCCAAACTATGGACCACATTTTACACCACTGTAGTCTGCGCTCCTTCAATGGAGGGGGCGGCAAGATGACACAAACTCTCTCCTGAGGCTCTCCCGTGGCTATCAGACCCATCCATTGGCATTTAGCCCCTGAACGTAATACCCTTATAACATAGGAATAAAATATAAACTCCGGTCTTGGATGGAAAAAATATATGTATAGCTAGCATTTTCAGCTGCAGTCTGTTGTCCTATACCTCCTGTAACTGGCAAATTGGATATAACGCGATGATGAATGTATGAAGGAATGCATTTTTTGTATAACGCGGATCCGAACTGGATTTAACTCGGTTGAATGAATGGAACTACGTCGCGCGAGTAGGAATAAGCGGTTGTAACGGCTGCCTCGGCGTAGCATCACACAAGGCGGGATGCTGCTGGATGCTTCTAGATGCTACCCACGTTCCTTAGTCTTTGTTCAGCCTGTGTTACGCATCTCACGCGTTATTGCGGACTGCGCTTTACCCCATATAATATATTATTTAGTACGCAACTACCGTATTATAGAACAGACTGTATATCCAAAGACTATGGGACACTATCCCTACCTATATCAGTTGTGACTATCCGTGTGTTTAAATCCAGCTTGAAAACGTCGTTATTAATTGGCTTTTCCTGGATTCTGATTGGTTATTACTGTGAGGGGAATCATTATGATTAGCTTTTATTGCATTTTGCATGCTGTGTAAAGTGTCAGTATCACTGTCATCATTGTTATTATCGGCTTTTACTTTATTTCTATTGGCTTGTATCTATACTTGAGTAGTTTTTTAATGTCCAGTGCTTTTTTGAGATATTTCGATATGCAAGGTGTTGTATAAAATAGATTTTTATTATGGCCCTAGTTCATTGCACAAGAAGGGCCATTATCTGAAACGTGACCTATTTAAATGATCGTTAGGGGCAGTTGTTGATGAATGCGAGTTCTCAAGATACCAAGCTAAGTCAGGGTGTGGGAGCCTTGGTAGATATCAGATTTCTTAACAAAACTCCATGAGTCTGTTCTGCATCACTTTCCTCCGGGTTCTCTGGTTTCCTCCCATATCTAAAAATAAGCATGCGTTGAAACTGGTATTAAGGTAGTTTACGTATCGCCATGGGCGGCAGGGTGGCACATTGGTAAACCCTTGCATCTTGCAGCAAGAAAACTGGGTTTGATTCCCAACTAGAGTGTTACTGTGTGGAGTTGTCATCTTCTCTCCCCCTGTTCCTCAAAAGTCTTCAGACTTGGCGAAGTTTTTCAGTGTTATTAAGTGTAATAATAACGTATCACTTGTGTTGGAAATACTCACATGTGTGTGTGTGAGAGCATTGGTGTAGTGGTTAGCACGCTGCGCTATGAACCCGGCAACCCAATTCCCACTCACCGCCAACACCAATGAGGATTATCTGAACTGCTGTTTTGCCTACCCAAGGTCAACTCTTTCTTAAATGAGTACCTGGTGCAGTGTGTAAATATCAGCACTGGGGAGAGGTGTTGGCCACTTACCCCCTCGTGGGCCATGCCGCCTAACAGCAGCACAGTCTGTTAAAGGCTTATTTGGGTGACTATCTTTGTTGTACGTTTGTGCCATTTGTGTGTCCGCTGTCACAGATTCCAGGCTACAACCCTGCGGAGTCCATCCCATGGGGCTCGCCTTCTCCCCGGCCTAAGAAACCCAGACAGCACTAGTGTATCGTGGATGCGGTGTCAACAAGATGTCGGAGGAGGTGCATGAGTGGGCACACACTCTGGGCTTTACATCTGCAGAGTTAATTAAGTGTACATTGTGCTCGCAAGCAGAGGTGAACAATTGAAAAAAAAAAGCAGTGGCGGTTATGAGAAATGTTACCCTGAAGTAACAGCAGTTCAAATGGTAGCGCAATTTTTTTTTTTAGATTGTTTACCTTGCCAACCAGTACAATCAGCCAATTAAGGTGTATACGCGTCAAGATGTATGAAAGGTTTAGGATATCTTATGCCCCACTTCTTTGCCAGCCAAGACACTGACCCCCTTGTGATGAAGGTGATTTCACAAAAATATTGGTTACTGAATCGGTGGTGTTTATTGACTAACGCAGCAGTGTCCAACCCACAAAGCACTGTGATCCATTCTGGTATATCTCAACATGTTCCGTGATCTACCAGCAATATATGACCAACAGTTACCCGGGTGGAATTAACCGACTAATAGAACACTGTAGACATGCCAAGTGCTAGTGCGATCTATTGGTTTAAAATATATATTATTAATCCATTAATTCTTAGTCGAGGATTTTGTTTTGCCATCTGCTATAACAAGAATTGCTTTATATTAGAGGTGTTTAATCCTATTTGTCCCGAGATCCACAATAAAAAATCTTTTGCGATCATCCACCCATGGATCGCGATTCACATATCGGCTACCACTGATCTAACAGTTGAAAACCAGTTTAACACGTAGGCTTTCGCGACCAATATCCATAACACGGGTTTTTTGGGTTAGATCGCGTAATAAATATTTAAATGTGTCGGTAAACCCGCCACCACCCGACACAGCCAATTCGAAAGGTTTGTCACATTAACAGAACGTGCCAATTCGTTACTAGTAACATCACACCGGTGTCTTGGAGAGCAAAGCCACAACATTTACAATCTGAGTACAATGTTTCACCAGTAATTACAACCAGCTTCATCAGGCGACAGCCAGATTCGTGGAGAATCCTCGTCCCTTAATGCGCATGCATAATGTTTGTTGATTAACATATAAATAACCCAATCGGAAATGGATACCCATAGTCATATGCATTCATTGATTCCCCTCCCAATTCGCGAAAGAAGTGCTCACAAGTGATGGCTGTCGCCTGATGAAGCTAGTTAGTGCTGGCGAAATGTTGTACTTAGATTGTAAATGGTGTGGCTTTGCTCTCCAACACACTGGTGGACTGTACTAGTAACGAATTGACATGTTCTGTTTACGCGACAAACCTTACTAATTGACTGTCGGGTGGTGGTGGGTTTAACAACACATTTATATATTTAAACGATCTAACCCATAAAACGTGTATTATAGTTGAAAACCTACAATTGTGCCAGGTTTGGCCTGTCGGAGTGGGCCATTAGGGTGGCCACTCAGAGGGCAAAGCTCTGGGGAATCCGAGCAAGAGCTTCGAAGTATGATTGTGCACGGTGACACCCGCAGGGGTCTCGTGATGGATGGCAAATGGAAGATTTTTTTATCGCGAGAGGATTCCCTGCAAGGGATGTTAGGTTACTTATTCTTGTGAGGATGCCATTTACTGTATGAAGGGGCAGCGGTCAGCTGCATAGAACAGAGTATAAAATTACCCAAGCTGTTGCTGTTTAAATCGTCGGTTTAACGGAGAATTTCACCTCAGGTCTTTTTTTACACAGCTGCCCCACCCCTCATCGGACTCTGTGCAATCACACAAGGAATGTTTTTGGAAAAAATGTCGGTGTCAGAAAATTTTAAGGTTTAATCGTTTACAAATGTGCATTTCGTTACAGCTTCTCTTGTCCTTTAGACGTGCAAAGATAATTTCTGACAAAATATTGACACGTTTTCAAATTGTTTTGTAAATGGTTATAACTTTGCTCACGTATATACAGTACTTGGGCAATAATTCTAAGCTCCTGGAGTAGTGGTAAAGATTTAAGCGAGTTGATGTCTTTGCGACTTTGTGTAAATGTGTTTAACATTTTTTAGCTGAATCGTATATTTACAAGCATGTACACATGAGTTATATGCGTTTATATACAAAATTAGATCGATTTATTTTCCATGCATCTGTTATTTTGGTTACTTTAAGTTACGTTTTCCACTGCTGGATGAACATCTCGCCACGTGATGTTGGATGTCAGGTTTAGTTTGACCATACTTGACCATGCTGGTCACTGTTGGATGATAATAATGTCCACTTGCAATGCACCACCGCGCAGTATTCACTCGCCTTCGAATCGAGTCCTGCACCGCCGTTTCACATGCAAATTTGATTCTCAATCCCTGGGCCAACTTGCTCCTGATTAGCATGCGATTTGCCACATTTCGATCTCGGAGGTGATTAAATGCGCCGGCTTCCAGGCTTGTTGAGCCGCTCGGAGCCCAATTAACGAAAATTGTTGCCAAAGCAAAAGCGTGAGCTCGAATGTTTGTCCGTGTTCTTTTCAAACCACCAGTCGAACGCCGGCCTCTGCCCACTCCGACCATGCGGAGGCCCTGGCCGTCGGGGAGGCCCTCATGGTGCCTCGCGGCAAACGTGGGGCCCGGGTGGGCGCGTCGACGGTTGATCGCGTACAGGCGGTGCAACTCCCACAAATGAAACATCACACCTTGCTGATCTCGTGTCCAGGAGCATAAACGATCATCACGCAAACTCCGGTCATCCTCGCAGCAGCAGCTCTTGGCCATCGAACAAAGACGATCACCGCTTCCTTCCGATATTAGAAGCCACGAGCTATGAACGACTCGGAGGTTCGAGCAACCACAGCCGAGTGGGAAGGCAGCAGCAGCCCAGGCGGTGAGCCAGCTCCAAAATCCCCCAAGCACTGAAGTTCTCGATTTAGTACATTGAAAAACACGACGGTAAGTGAAACAACGTAAATCGAAACCAATTTTGCCATTCACTTGACGGGCCGTCCATAAATGACGTCACGCAATTTTTGACCTCTCGTCACTCGGCGTCACAAAAAGTCAGACCCCCCCCTCAAACATGACGTCACAAAGCTCTGCCCCCCCCCCCAAAACCATATTTCCATCTTGAAAATAAGACATGCTTCAACTATTGTCATTGTAGTGCGTGGCGCTGCACTGATGTAGGAGTGTTATAACAATTAGTGTTATAACAATTCTATACTTAAAGTTGCGCATTTTGATGTGACGTCACATTTCTCAAACCCCCCCCTCCCCCTCGTTACACATCGTCACAAATGTCTGACCCCCCCCCCCCCCCCCGAGGTGCATGACCGCGTTACCGTGTTCATTCTGTGGTGAAGGGATGAGCATCCAGTGTCGCCGCACGCAGGCAACGTGTTTATCACACAGTGGTCAAAATATAAAAATACATATATATGTAGTGGGTTCCACATAGACTGAAGACGTCTTTAGAGGCTACACGGTTTATTTGTAACTATGAACAGAACTCCCCTTAACTCCCACTATCTAGAGAGGTACAGACTCCAGGCTAGCGTGCCCTCGCACTGATCAAACCTGGCTCTCAGCCCTCTGGCTATCTGTGCCCTAGGGGAGGCTAACTGACCCGACCCAGCCAAGGTGCGGGTCCTGACCACTGGTCCGCGCTCGGCCCCGACCCTTATAAGGATGTCGGGTCCCAGGGTCCTAGCTAGGCTGGTCTTCTGTTCTTCGTCTTCGGAGCACTGCCCCGAGCTGTCCCGGAGGTGCCCCTTTAATACACCTCTCGGGGGCTCTCCGCCCCCGGTACCGCCCCCTCTCTAGAACCTTCCAGGAGGCTCTGGAAGAACCCCCCAACTCCTCACCTGGGGCCTGGCTCTCTCTGTCCTTCCCCAGCTCTGGGTGGCACAGTTGCGGGCTTGTGCCTGCAACTTGTGGTAAGTATACCGACGGTATAGGATGTGCATTTATTACGCTACATCTATGTGAGAGAGGTTGTGGACAGGAGTCTGCTCTGCGGGAAGCAAGCATTGCCATACGAATGAGATGAGCTCGCGTTCGATGCGGGCAGTCTTGAGGACGACCGTCGACAGGCACGCGTGGAGGCACGCCGTGGTCACAGCGCAGCGCCGACTCGTGTAGGTGGTGATGGCCCAGTTGTAGAGAGGAATGCCGGAGCTTCGAGCAGATGTAGCCGAATGTAGGAGAGAGCATCTTGAGGAGCGTTGCCCTCGACCCCCTCCGGGAGGCCGTATGGTTTACTTGGCACTCCCGTCCCTTAGAGTCCAGTCTGATGTAAGCCTCCTCAGGTTCCAGCAGCCTGGCTTCGTAGGTCTTCATTGCACCGCTCTGCTCGTCTAGCATAGTCTGAAGGGTCATATGTGGCTGCCTCCTGAATCTTCACCCTCCTGCAAACCTTACTCGACATCTCGTTGAGGACCCGAAGAAGGGCAGTATTCTCTTTGTTTTTTTTTTTACAAAAGGGCTTGTAAGAGCTCTCGTTCCTCCCACCGGGATCTCTGGTGTCAACTTGAACGTGGGGGGGGGGGGGGGGGAGACAAAGCTATGGCTTTTTTCCCAGGGGATCTGTCTTCCATGGAGCACAAAGATACAGGCGGAAGGTCCCCTTGGCCTAGCCATGAGGTCAGGCTCAAGTTGCTTACTGAGGACTCTAGCACCTAAGGAGGCTGTGGATCGCCCTAGGAAGCTCCAAAGTAGAAAACCAGCTTTCCAAGGCCCCCTATAAAGTGCCTGAGGCCATGACGTCACTGCAACTCGTTTGATTAACACTTTTAAAATAAAAAATGACGACGCGTACTGAACATATTATTCCGAATCGGTTTTACCACCACTACTACCATGACACAGTGGCAAGGCTGGCACATCGCAGTGCAGCTGCTCGGCTGAATCATATGAATAAATATAATCAAATCTAGAAATATCCTTTATGTTCCCAGGTGAGCCACATTGAGTCTCGAGACTCATTATTAGCTCCGTGCTGCATTAAGATGTTTGGACAATTTCAAGCATCAGGGTTCGGCACGTAGGAGGAAACCGGAGAAACGCGCAGATGTTGTGAAGCTGGCTTGGTGGTAGAAGTCAGTCCAGAACATTTGGCCCCACACCTATCACTGTAACGAATCAGTGTTCTACGGGGGCATTCTAAGCGAGGACTGATTGTATTAAAATCTACTTTGATCTACTAATCGTAATGTATCAATAATGTTAACGTGTAACATGCCCCACGGTTTTTCTTAATCTAGAAGGAGAGAACAACGGATGATCTGTGTGCTGATGATGTTGGTGATGATCTCGTAATGGCTGTTCACTTCGAGGAGTGGGAGAGTCTGATGGTGAACCTGGATCGTGCCAATAAGAGGTAGGGCCTTACCATTTGCCCTACCAAATAAATCAAAGCAGTACCTACCTTGATATTTTGTATGTCTTCAAGTACTCCACCCCCTCAACTCCGCATGATAGGTAGTTGTGGAAAGAGTGGAGGTATTCCCATATCTGGGCAGTTGTTCATGACCAGCTCCAATTTCAGAGCGAAGGTCTTACTCTGAATTAGTTCAATGGCATATCCTTTTTTCAGCTGCATAGCGCTGTATAAAAGTTACATGGCCTATCACTTCATAAAAAGCTCTGGTTCTTTTCTGCCAAACTTGTCCTCTCCCTCCCAGCTATAACCTCCCGAAAGCAACATGTGACCTTTGTTTTGGCGTGACAAACACCAGTGAAAGCAAAACACCGAAAGTGTAATGACTACACGTAATGCAAGAATCTCAGTTGTATTTCTCAACGGGTATTGAATATGAAGTCCCAGGAGTG
This sequence comes from Petromyzon marinus, assembly GCF_048934315.1. Classification (NCBI taxonomy): domain Eukaryota; kingdom Metazoa; phylum Chordata; class Hyperoartia; order Petromyzontiformes; family Petromyzontidae; genus Petromyzon; species Petromyzon marinus. The sequence continues at coordinate 1,047,064 of NW_027423677.1, read as the reverse complement.
GTGAAGGTGCATCAGCCTGCAGACGCACAGGTGGCAGCGGTGGATTGGCCTGCAGACGTTGGGGTGGTGGTGGATTGGCATGCAGACGCTGGGGTGGTGGCGGTAGATCGGCCTGCAGACGCAGGGGTGTCGGTGGTGGATCGGCCTGCAGATGTAGGGGTAGCGGCGGTGGATCTTCCAGCAGTAGCCGACCAGTGAAGTTCTCGAATACATTTACGCAATTTGCCGAACCTGGTGGCTTTGGCACAGGCGGTGGTGGTGGTGGATCTCCCAGCAAAAGCTGGGGAGGCAGTGGTGCATCTGCCAGCATGAGCTGGGTTGGGATGACAGCGTTGGATCTCCCGGCAGCAGCCGGGGTGGTGGTGGCGGTGTTGGAGATGCCAGCAGCAGCCGGGGTGGCAGCGCTGAATCTGCCAACATCAAGCGCCATAGCGGTGGGGATGAATAATATGCTAGAAGCAGTCGGGGTGGGGGTGTCGATGCATCTCCCAACAGCATCCCTGGTGGTGGTGGCGGAACTGCATGTGGCTGCCAGGATGGCGTTGGAGGCAGTAGTGGTGTTGGTGGAGACCGTGGCCGTGGCTTTCTCCAGCTCCTTGAGCTATCGACGCATCATTTCCAACTGCAGATGGCGCTACACATTCTCCCATTTGTATACTTGAGTGCAGGGAAACATTCGACAGTTTGATCAACATTAGCCCCTACACGAGCCTTCTAATCATCGCAACTCTTCAAACTATATCGCTTATATAATGTACATCATTTCAGTCACAGCAAAAATTACATATAACACATCGGGGCTGTGAAAATTACGGCTTCGTATTACCAATATCTTGCCTGTCCAGAGAAGCCCATGAACTAACATTGTACATACACACTCATAGACTCAGAGGCACATAGACTGAGTCACAAATAGCAGTGGATAGGGCCCGGAACGGTGTGGTGTTAGTGAAAATATGAACCCAACTGCGTCCTTTTCAATGGAACCAGGGACCCAAGTGTCATCATAGGCTTTCCCTCGCAATCGAGGATTGCCTTCCAGAGAAAATTTGGATTTTCTGTGGGTCCAAAGATGGCTGAAGAGACCAATCTGGGATCGACAGATTCTGCCGCAACTCTGGCACATGTGTCCAGAAATAGTGGTGGGTGGAACTGCATTAGTAAGTCGGGCTGCAGGCTGTTGTTTCTGCCATTCCCACTTTTTCTCTTTCTGCTGTTAAGTTTTAAATCGTTTGGCTTCTTGAAATAGACTCTGCCTCCATCTGAGGTGATCCTGGGAAAGATACTCCCTTGAGTTAGTGTCGATGGAGCACTTCTTCATGTTGGACTTGAGGACATCCTTGAAGCACTTTCTCTGACGAACTACATTCTCCCACTTTTGGTTAATCAAGTTTGACAGTTTTTCATTGAGGCATTGGCGGAAGAGGTCTTGCTTAATGGAGTCCTATAAAGCTTCAATGTTAATCTTCTGTAGACATCTCTTCCGATGAAGCCGTCACTTGGGAGCCACTTTTATGAGCATGGTTGAGCAGATGAGTCGATGATCAGTCCAGCCACCAGCAGCTACTAGAATAGCCTGGATGATGCAGACATCTTTGGGATCCTGGGCATGGACAATGACGTAATCGATCAAGTGGCGGTGCTTATATCACAGATGATGCTATGATGTTTTGTATTTGTTTTTCTGGCGTAACAGGGTGTTGATGATTACTCCATTTTCCGTGCATTTAGTCAAGGGAAGGATGCCGTTGGAATTGACTTTACCCACTCCATCTTTCCCGATGGTTCCATTACAGAGGTTTATGTTTCTTCCAACTCTGTCATGCATATCACCGAGCAGAATAAGTTTGTCTCCCACAGGAACAGTAGAAAGGACCTGATCAAGGTTGATGTAACATTCATAATCGGAGTGAAGAATCAGGGCATATACGCTGATGACAGTAGAATATTGGCTCCCCACCAGTGTGAGACATAGAGTCATGAGGCGCTCACTCATCAAGTTCATTCTTGATGGAGAAACCAACGCTGTGCAGCCGCCGCTGTTCTTCCTGTCTGCCTTTACAGAAGAGGGTACAGCCAGCTCCTTGTTCCTTGAGCTGCCCCTCCTCTTCTCGTCGAGCATCATTGAGGGCAGCTACGTCAGTGTTGTGTCGTCTGAGTTTCTGGACCACAATTAAGGTGCAGCATTCTGGCCGTTCACTTTTAGTGTTGTCCATAAGGGTCCTGACATTCCAGTTCCCAAAGGTAATTATCTGACTTTTAGTTTTGTTTCCACCACAGTAATGGGGATCCTTCTGAACGTGGTTATCCAGTCGGGAAGGAGTGAGACAGACTATGTTTAGGGCCACTTTCCTAGCTCCTTCCCCACGTGGGGTGAGCAGAGTGGATCATTTGAAAGGACTTCTTAGTCGCAGGTACAGCTGCAGAAACACACTCTTGCTTCTGCTGAGTGTTAGACGACCTTCTTGTAGCTGCCACTAGAAGCTTCCAGACTTCACAATCATGCTCCCGTCGTCACTAGCTGGTCACCAAAAACATTGTATTGAATGGGCCAGAAGATGTTGTTCCTTTAATGAAACACGCCTGTGCATGATTTATTTTATTGTGGAGAAGCTAATAATTGTTTTTTTTACCCTGTTATCTGGCAACAAAACTGACACCTTTTTTTTACAAGGAGTCATGTTTGCATTGACCACAATACCTGCGGTCGGAATGCAAACAAAAAACATAACTCTGATAATGTATGCACTATCCTTGAAATTGATTGGTCCACACCCGAGACAGCTTTCCTTAGAGCCTAGTCTCACATGGTGTTGGACCAGATGACGCCAAAAAGCTGTTGTACAGTAGCTTCCACAGTTCTTGAGAGAATGGGACCATGAATCCAATGGCAAGGAGACCAGTACGATTGGCGATATCGTTCTGCTGCAGTCTTGGTCCGCCTTCACAGCTGTTGAGATGTTAACATCTTCCTCCTCCTGCTCTGCCGTTGAGGACTTGTTAACCCATGGCTGGTGGCAGACATGCTTATTATAATGGCGGCCTATACTCGCCATGCGGCAGCATCGTTAAAGGGTATATGTCGCTTTTCAAGAGGAAAACCATTGGCATTTTCAGTCCTAACCACACCCTGGTGGTGCTGTCACTGCTTGGTCCACAACTGCTTATCCGCCAGGGTTGCCGCTACTTATTTTGCAGCTAACGTTCACAGAAGGTCGTTCCACTCTCCACCACCTGTGGACGCGCAGGGTCCCTGATATACAATACCCTGGCGTCTACAAACTAAGCCGTGTCTGTGGCAGTAGTTACATTGGGGAAACTAACCGACATGTCTCTGACTGTGTTCATGAGCATAAGGAAGATTTGAAACACGGTAGGACCAACACGGTAGCCTTGGCTGATCATTGTTTTAATGCGGTTGGCTCACACGCCAATTGATTTCTCTAAGACGAAGGTACTTTGTAAGCCCACTGGCTATCAAAAAAATTCGTTCATGAAGCCATCCACATATATAGACACAGTCACAATTTCAACCGAAAGGATGGGTACAAACTCAGCAATCATTGAAAGTCTGGTAAATTTGGACTGTGGCACTGACGCAAATGGCCAGCTCTTTTTTGAATAACAACCACCATTAGTTTAACAAGCCTAACTGATAAAACCCAAATGGAAGCTGGTATAATTATATTGCTTAAAACAAATGCTGCTGGGGAATGTTGGTGGGAAAAGCCATTAGGCTGATGTATTTAAACATCGTATTCTGATTTATGTGGAGACACAAAAAGCGAGTTATGCTTCTACAGTATTTGCTTGTGCAAAGCATGGACAATCATTGCCACAGAGACAGAATCAGCTCGGTGGCTAGGAGATGTTAACTACCTCACCTGGTATGGAGGAGGCCGAGGGTTTGATCCCGACCCTGATGCCTTTATAAGGAGTACCTTGGATATCGAGGTGGTTACATTTTTGGAAAGTGCAGCAAAAGCCAAAAGCGTGATATTCAATACTTAAGCTTGACCTAAATAATGAGCTTACATACACGGCAACCAAAAATAGACACATCACAATAGAAATGTGCTGTACAGATTACCAAATTTACTACTACAATGAGCCAAGAATGTCTGTGTCCCACGCGTGACGTCACTCCACGTCGAGCAGGCCCCCTCATTAATACTCATGAATAGACTAATCTCTCATAATACAAAGGCCACTGCCACAGCCATTGACATGCTAATCTCACAATACAAAGGCCACTGCCCCAGCCTCTGTGGTTGGACCATCTCTAGCTCCACCCACCTACCTTGATGCACTCATCTCAGGCCTATATAAGACCTTGTCTCAGCAACTTTCGGGTGACGTCACTCCACATGGGGGGGCGAGGTGCCTCCTACCCCCTCCTCAGCGTCAACTTAGAAACTCACTACAAAGGCAGAACCCTCACGTCACACGATCTCCCTAACGCTATTGAGACATCGAAGTAGAAAGGACGTCATGATGAACAAGGGATTATAACCTTTAAATCAGTGGTTCTTAACCTTGTTGGAGGTACCGAACCCCACCAGTTTCATATGCGCATTCACCGAACCCCTCTTTAGTGAAAAATAAAATGTGATTTTTTTCAAATTCAAGACATAGATATGTTTTTTACTGGTACACAAAATGAGCCGTGCATGAACATTACCTTGTTCAAAGAATAAAACCAACACAATGCATAAACTCACAACAAATTACATACCTGGAAATCAATGTGACTTCTGCTGTTGCCTTTGAGAGATCAGTTCAGATATGCGTGGCTCCACCTTGGCAAGTGCCACTCTCATGTCATTTTCACAGCAAAGTCTGTTCCTTTTCTTCGTTTTTATGTCCAGCATCCTCGAAAAGGATTGCTCACAAAGATATGTTGTAACAAATGGTATAAAAAAATCCAGGGCTTTCTTAGCAATAACTGGATACTTGTTCATTTGTCGACACCAAAACGTTGAGAGCGTTGTTGTTCTGAAGAGTTGCTGTTGAACCTGGCTCTGCTGAATTTCAATGATTTCGTCGAGGAATTCATCATTGACATCTGCTGTTTCAACAGCAAACGTGAACGGCTGTCTCACCCATGCTGGATATGACTCTCTTGTAGGGAAATATCCGTCGAGAGACTTTGCAAGCTCATCTAAGTGCGTGGCAATTGTTTTCTTCAGTTCCGTGGATACAGAAATATCTCCGATTCCAGACACATCTTCGATCTTACTTGCACAGTCGTCCAGAAGCGGGAAGTTTGCGAAGTTATTGTTCTCTGTTCGTCGTTTCCATAACGGTAGCTTTTTTTGAAAAGCCTTCAGGTGTTCTTCCGCTTCCATGATATTGACTCCACCACCCTGCATCTGCTGATTGAGATGATTGAGAGCTGCGAATATATCAGCCATGTACGCTAAAATGAGAATGAACTCAGGATTTTTGAAGCAATCTGCATGGCAGTGTTGGTGCTCTTGCAAAAACAGGGCTAATTCCACACGCATGGCAAAAACACGATTCAGCACCTGTCCCCGGGATAACCACCGAATATTAGAATGGAGCAGAAGTACCTCAAATTCAGAGCCCATTTCTTTACACAGCTCACTGAAGATGCGGTGCCTCAGAGCACTTTTTCGCACATAGTTCACACATTCCACCACAGTTTTTAATACTTCTGCCATTTTTGGAGGTAAGGTTTTTGTTGCCAACGCATGCCTGTGCAGAATACAATGCGTCACAATGATGTGTGGTGCATCGGCCTTTACTAGCGCACCAAAACCAGACTTTCTTCCCAGCATGACTGGAGCTCCGTCCGTACAAACTGCAGAAACCATATCCCATGAAAGATTGTTGTCGCTGAAGAAGTCATCCACAAGCTTCTTCACATCGGCTGCCTTCGTTGTTGTAAGAGGCTTACAAAATAAAAACTCTTCTTTTATCATGTCGTCTTTCACATAGCGTACAAAAACAGCAAGCTGGCTTAGATCAGAAACGTCTGTGGTTTCGTCGAGTTGAAGGCTGAATTTTGCCGGGCTTGAAATCAGATCCGCGACTACTTGAGCCAAGATGTCTTTACTCATGTCTTCTATTCTGTCACTGACGGTGTCATTTGAAAGGGGAATTTGGGATAATTTACCTTCGGCCGCTGTTCCGAGTATCAGATTCGCCATCTTTAATGCAGCTGGTTTCACAAGTGTTTCACCAATGGTGTGTGGCTTGCCCTGCTTTGCGATCAGGTAAGCAACTTCGTACGATGCTGTCAGGATCGGTTTGTTAACAGGTACAAATCCAAGAGCAGGCAGAGTGGCCCTTTCATCGAATCTGGCTCTCTTCACCCTGAATTCAGCAAGTGTTGTGTTCTTGTATTCCCCGTCTCCATGCAGCTTCAAGAAGTGTTCCTTTAGTTTTGCCGGTGCAAGACTAGAGTTGCTCAACTTGGCGTTGCAAATCATGCAGATAGGACGCTCACTCCCATCACGTTCCGTGATACATGAGAATCCATGTTGTACATATTCGTCCGACCACTTTCTTCTTTTGCCCGACATAGTTAGTATGGATAAAATATTAAAGAAATCACACGACGTACGACAACAACAGTCACACGTTGACTACTGAGTACGCACTAAATTCCCCGCAGCGCTGATTGGCCAAGCAGTCTAGCATGATCATCTGCAGCCAGTGATGGCCAAGCGGGCCGTGTGTGTCATCATAAATTTACACAATAATTCAAGTGTGTCCGGACCTCCGTGGCGGGGGCTCTGCCGAACCCCTGAGATCGACTCACCGAACCCCTGGGGTTCGATCGAACCCAGGTTAAGAACCACTGCTTTAAATGAAATAGGTCTGTCACCGCGGCCTTACAAATTGCACACAAATGGATGCAATGAATATCACTTCGCGGTCTGATTTACTGCAATAGATTTACTGCAATACACCCATCCTTGGACGGGCAAAAGGCTAGTAAACAAATAATCCCCTCGCCCGCTCCCCACCACAATATCACACAATGATATAGTACTTCCTTGTACAGTATACCCGCTAAAGACCAAAACTAATCCCCATGATAGGTAAATTGATATACATAGAGCTTGCCGGCGATAGGTCTAAACCACGAACTATGAACTCGTGATATTCAAGGGTCTCCCGTATTTGGAGTGTGCATGTTCTCCCCATGGTCACGTATCCTTTTCTCCAGGTCCTCCGGTTTTTTTCTCCACATCTAAAAACATGCGTTAAGATAATTACTGCTATAAATATTCACAAAAGCCACTACGTTGAGCAACCATATGTGGCCAGGCTGCTTCTGGAAAAGAGCTATATATCTCAGTGGGCCTTACCTGGTCAAATAAAAATAGGTCGCTTACAGGAGCTGAATGGATTGCCACATCACAGGGACGCAAGGAATCGCAGCATGGAGAGGGCTTCATCCAGCAGTGGATTGATCCTGGTTTATGTTTTGCAAATAGTAAACTTCAGCGTGCACTTCCAAATGAAGGTGTTTAAAGTGTCTGTTTATCTTATTTGGTTATTTCGGTAAAGTCACGTAGAATGAGAATAAAATAATAAAATAAAAATAAGACAATTAAATTCTCACGACGTTTCGGCCACAACACAAGCGGCCTTCTTCAGGTGAAAGAACAGAACTGTCGGGACGACAGTGCTTCAATGAGTGCTGCTGAGATTCGTGGCGTCTTTTAAGCTCGGTGATAGGTGTGAATGACCTAGAAAGCAGGAGAATTTAGCATTGAAATAGCTAGGGATTAGCTTGTGACAAAAATAGCTGTGTTAAAGTCAAAGTTTACATATCAACAGAGGCATTTAGTATATGGACGCTAAAGGGCCTCCAACTACCCAACTATCATACAGTAAACCAATGTGAGAAAAAACTAAGTCTATATTACCTCAGTATAATAATTGTACTTGATATGTGCTTCAATAAGCTGAGCTATTAATCACAAAGCAACTGGGTATACACTACACTATATAAACAGGTCCCTGCAGGGTGGGCTGGTAGGAACATTGGAATTTTGTCTATTGCAGGCTGGTACACTCAGTTTACAACTTCGTTCCTTCCAGTATTAATACCATATAGTAAAACCAATGAAAACCCAAATATAAACTACCTCAATGTTATCAATAAACTCTATATACTCTCCAATCAGCTGAGCCACCAACAATAAGTCGTTATATATCACAATGCCATATTGCGAAAAATGGCGGTTTTTCTTCCCATCAACGACCAGCACCACGGACAACGAACGAGCTTCGTTCAGACGGACGACTCAATCCATGCTCTGGAACGGAAGAGGGAGAGAGACAGCCATAATGCGTTGTTATACTCCATGTTATAAACCATACCATTAACCGTGGTGTGAGAGGTATTAAGAGGCAATATCAGCGAAAAAGCTGCGGTCTGACGGTAACCGTAAAATACAATAAATTAAGAACCATTGGAAAGATGTTTTAAACCATTTCGGAACTTCATTAAATTTATTGGCTGGTTGGGGAGGCCATATTAAGTTTGCGAGGTCTGAAACTCCAGGCCAAACATAAATAAACTTCCGTTATCTCCGAAAAAGTAAGATGGATTGATGACCAAGCTGTGGAGGTCTGCATAAATTTATAAGATGTCCATTGTTTCACAAGAGATAGCATGAATCGGATAAGAAATACACTATTAATTCTTATACACTGGTCCATTCATACAATTAGTATATTAGTGGGCTACATTAGAGAAGATAAAGGGCGGAGAGGAGAAGAGGAGGGCCGGGGTGCCCGGAGCCCAGAGAGTGCCCAGAGGAGCCAGAGAGCCAGGGGCAACCCTGATGTTTATGTTGGCTGGATAGCATGTGCTCCCATGCATGTGAGGTTGCTCTCAACAGAAGTCGTTCCTTGCACGAGATTGGCTGAAACGCTGAGTAACCACTCAGAGGTATAGTGGTTAAGCAGTGGAGACGGTATAGTGGAAAAACAGTGGAGATTTCTGAAGCAAAGTTTAAGATTTGCAGTTGTCAAATTATATTGAGCCGATCCATATGGCAAGTGAAAGAAAGAAGACTTGAAGTGTGTTGCTAAAACAATCTTGGAGGAAAGAGAGGATACATGTGTGCCTCTTGGAGAAGGAAAGGCATTGCTCAAAACTGTGCTGCAAGGTCACGTACCATGAATCACATGAGTTTAAAAAAACGTGACTGTAAACCACAAGCTTGTGAATAATATTCATGGTGAAGACACCTCTATACGTTGGATGCTGCACTTTGTCTTTTCATGAATGTCATATTGTGCACTGTGTTATGCCTTATTAACATAAATTCTGAATTTAGCTATTCATGTATTTCTATTACAGTATCACATATTCTTTGGACCAAGTGTCAATTGCCTATTTGATGACTGGTACTCTGATTATTTTTTGCAAATAAGGGACTTGTTTTATTTAAAACGTGTCTGTGTGTGTAGTTGAACAGTGTAACAAATCCATGCGTTACATGTGTAGTGTTGCAGCGCCGACCTGGGCAAGGCCTATGATACAATCAGTAGGCCAGGGCTCTGGATTGTTATTCGTGTTTTCAGAGTTCCTTACCCTCTGCTCACAATGATTAAGGACCTTCACGATGGTGGGCAGGCCCGGGTAAAGTTGCGTGCCCGGGAGTCAGAGCAATTTCCCGTTTACAGTGGGGTGTGACAGGGATCTACAGTGAGGGAAAAAAGTATTTGACCCCCTGCTGATTTGTACGTTTGCCCACTGACAAATAAATCATCAGTCTATAATTTTAATGGTACGTTTATTTGAACAGTGAGGGACAGAATAACAACAAAATCCAGAAAAACACATGTCAAAAATGTTATAAATTGAATTGCATTTTAATGAGGGAAGTAAGTATTCGACCCCCTCTCAATAAGAAAGATTTCTGGCTCCCAGATGTATTTTATACAGGTAATGAGCTGAGATTTTGAGCACACTCTTAAAGGGAGTGCTCTTAATCTCAGCTTGTTACCTGTATAAAAAAACACCTGTCCACAGAAGCAATCAATCAATCAGATTCCAAACTCTCCACCATGGCCAAGACCAAAGAGCTCTCCAAGGATGTCAGGGACAAGATTGTAGACCTACACAAGGCTGGAATGGGCTACAAGACCATTGCCAAGCAGCTTGGTGCGAAGGTGACGACAGTTGGTGTGATTATTCGCAAATGGAAGAAACACAAAAGAACTGTTAATCTCCCTCGGCCTGGGGCTCCATGCAAGATCTCACCTCGTGGAGTTGCAATGATCATGAGAACGGTGAGGAATCAGCCCAGAACTACACGGGAGGACCTTGTCAATGATCTCAAGGCAGCTGGGACCATAGTCACCAAGAAAACAGACTAAGAGGGTTCATGATGGCAATGTCAACGACACTGAACCAGCCAGCACAACTCACTGCCAATAACACATATCACATAATTCACCCTTAACTAATTGTTCAATCAATGAATTGAATCACTACAATTAAAACCAAAGAATCTCCCAGAACAAACACTTCGCACTCTCCTCCGTCAGCCACCTGCATCGACAATAGAAACGCATCAGTCTTGCAGTGGATAAAACCTGGCGTGGGAGGTATGGGGGGGGCGGCTTACACTTGCGGTGGACAGCAGGGGGGTGGCTGGATGCAGTAGCCATCGCAGACAAAGCGGTAGAACTTGTCATCGACTGTCATGCGCCAGGGTAATGGGCCTCTCCTACACCCACACACATCACACTGAGCGGCACACACGTCACACCGAGAAGCACGCACGTCAAACCAAGGAGCACGCACATCACACATCCAGCGGCACGCATGTCACACACACAGGTTGCACAGGTCTCCTTTATCAAGACAAACGTGGAGCAGATTACAACTACAACTCTACGCCTGTCACAATGCCCCCCTCTCCCCCCCCCAGTTTATGGGGGGCCGCGGGCCTCACTCCCCCCTTCGCGTCAGCCCCCCCTAATAAATGGTCCGGTTGCATTGTGAATGCACCACACGAATGACGTGCAGTCCCGTGGCGCACTGTAACGGGCTCGTGATTTACCCACTAAAATTTAATGTAAAAAAATAAAAACGATCCCAAGACATTATTTAAAATAAAGTATGGCCATCGTGTGTCAGCATCACAGGCGAAAATTGGCATGTAAAAAAAACTTCACTGGGAATTACTCATTTGGGATTGCTCGCAGCAAACAGCACTTGACCTGCTTGCAGGTTAGGTGCTGAATAACCGTGTGTCACACAGAGAACAGTTGCCACTGAGGGTGCCCTTTTCAAATGCTTGAGATGAGATGTGATTATCGCGTGTAAATGTGCACACTAAAATAAAAAAATCATAATTATAAGCGAATTATTATCGTTTCAGGTGGCAGGGTGTTGCAGCGGTGATCTTTGACCCTCGCAACAAGAAGGGCCTTGGTTAATCATCCGACTGGCACTTTGCGGATGTATGGGTTATCCAGTTTGCTCACGTAGCTAGAAAACACACTATCACAATGTAACTGGGTATTGGCTAAGCATCCCAATGCTAAAGTTACCTGCAAATTACTTCACTGGGATGACACTCGGCAGCAGAGCCGGATGATGGCATTGCTGGGGCCCTATGCCATTGTCAAGTTTAAGAGGCCCCTTCTATGAATGCCTGTATATTTTTGTCAGCAGAATGAAAATAACTGCTTTGGAGAGTCTTTATTTCTCACCGATCTTTATTTTTTAAACAATTATGTTAAAACTCGAAACCTCGTGTCCATTTCTTGTTTCGTATTTAGAGACCCCCCCCCCCTCTCTTAATGCGAGGCCCTAAGCTGTAAGTGTAGCCGGTGTGAGCTCGCCTGTGATGAATCACACGTATAATTGTGCACTCTTATTTTCTATGGGTGGCCAGGAGAATGTATTATTATTTAAGTGAATGCAATGGTGATCAGGGGATTGGAACCAGAGCCCCACGTACACAGTAGAGTACAAGGGAACGCCCACAGTACAGATTTGAGCTGACCTCCGGATTGAGAAATTGAACTGTGTTGTGACTTGGAGGGTGTTTCTGAACGCTATTGTGACCGACCCGTCCCGACGGGAGGAGAGAGGACAGGGTGGACCGGCTGCATGAGCTTACTCTCCGGCACTGCACAGCACAACATCGCCTCCCTACTGCAAAAAACTCGGCAGGACCCTCCTGAAAATAAAAGTCTTCGGAATCAGTGAGGCCTGTCCTTGGGAGGACAGGCGTAGTCTTGGTCGTCACAAGCGAACATTTGTTTCTCCATATTAATTTGTATCCCCGGGTTACCATCGGGGCTGGGCGTTGCAAGCTTAGCTTCTGATATCTGATGAGACTGGTAGCCGTTTTTTAAAAGGTAATTTCGGCATCTGGAGCCCAAACATGCAGCAACTTTATGCAACTTCTTGGTTCTTTCGGTAAAGTCACGTAGAATGGAAATAAAATAATAAAAATAAAACATAAAAAAATTCTCACGACGTTTCGGCCACAACACAAGTAGCCTTCTTCAGGTGAAGGAACAGAACTGTCGGGACGACAGCGCTTCAATAACTGCTGCTAAGATTCGCAGCGTCTTTTAGGCTAGGTGTGAGAGGTAAAGCGCCTTGACAAAGGAGTTTACATATCAAACAGGAGAATTTAGCATTGAAATAGCTGTGTTAAAGTATTGGATCAGCAGGGTGTTAAATTCAGAAATTAGCATGTAACTGGGAGATTAGCATGATGTTAATGTGAGGGATTAGCATGTGACTGGTCACGGAAATAGCTATGTTAAAGTCAAAGTTTACATCTCAACAGAGGCATTTTGTATATGGACGCTAAAGGACTGCAACTACCCAACTATCATACAATAAACCGATGTGGAAAAAAAACTAAGTATAAACTACATCAATGTCATCAATAAACTCTATATGCTCTCCAATCAGCAGAGCACTTCATTGAACGCTGCTAAGATTCGCAGCGCCTTTTAGGCTAGGTGTGAGAGGTAAAGCGCCTTGACAAAGGAGTTTACATATCAAACAGGATAATTTAGCATTGAAATAGCTGTGTTAAAGTGTTGGATCAGCAGGGTGTTAAAGTCAGAAATTAGCATGTAACTGGGAGATTAGCATGATGTTAATGTGAGGGATTAGCATGTGACTGGTCACGGAAATAGCTATGTTAAAGTCAAAGTTTCCATCTCAACAGAGGCATTTAGTATATGGACGCTAAAGGACTGCAACTACCCAACTATTATACAATTAACCGATGTGAAAAAAACGAAGTATAAACTACATCAATATAATAAATGTACTCAATATGTTCTTCAATACGTTGAGCTATAAACATACAGTAACTGGGTATACACTACACTATATAATGAATACCATATAGTAAACGAATTAATGAAACTAAAATATAAACTACATCAATGTTATAGTCTTAGTTTTTTCGGTAAAGTCACGTTGAAGAGAAACAACAAAATAATAAAATATATATAAAACAAAACAAAAAAAATTCTCACGACGTTTCGACCATTACTCAAACGGTCATCTTCAGGTGTGTTGGTTTGCATAAATTATTTTTTAAACGGCACATTTATTTATTTATAAAAAACGTTAGCGCCACGCGCAGCGATTTGGCAGTTTACCCAGGACTAGTTCATCTATATTCTGAAAAGAGGAGGGGGGAGACGAATATTTTTATAATGTATGCTGTCTGAAAGCCACTGTAAGCGTGAACAATCAATTAAGAACTGAAATGGTTTATCAAATCTTTCCAATGATTGCTAAGATAGAATCCATCTTCTCGGTTGAAATTGTCTCTGTGCTTGTATATGTGGATAAATAAATAAATGAGCCGTTTAAAAAATAATTTATGCAAACCAACACACCTGAAGATGACCGTTTGAGTTATGGTCGAAACGTCGTGAGAATTTTTTTGTTTTATATATATTTTATTATTTTGTTGTTTCTCTTCAACGTGACTTTACCGAAAAAACTAAGAATATGAATTACTGCAGTCACGAAAGCTTTAAATCAAAATTTACATCAATGTTATCAATAAACTCTATATACTCTCCAATCAGCTGAGCTACTAACAATAAGTCATTATACATTACAAAGCCATATGGCAAAAAAATGGGTGGCGGTTTTATCCTTCTTTCCAACGTTAGCACCACGGAGAGCGACGAGCCTCGTTCAGACGGACGAGTCCATCCATGCTCGGAACGGAGGAGGGGGGAGAAACAGCCACAATGTGCTGCTCTGTCCTGTGTTGCATTACAACCATGCCATAAACTAGACCACTATACATTGTAACGTTATACCTTCCAATCTAAACTACATTGTATAATATCGTATACACAGCCCAATGTAAGCTCGAACATTATGCAGTATATTTATATGTCTTCAACTAAACTTTTTCCTACATTACACGACTATACACCGTAATATACACTACCATAGACAAACCCACCCTTGAATTACACAATGCGTTACTTTACACTACCCTATACTTTAGACTGTAAAATGTTAGACTTGTAATATTACACTATGTATTATTCTACAAACCCTACTGTATACCACACTGCTGTATATTCACAATACAATTACGATACTATATATTGCCTTATGAATTATGTTAAACATTACAATGTTATACAATTATTATATAACATGCTATAAACCATACCATTGACCGTCGTGTGAAGAGGCAGTGCCAGCGAATGGACTGCAGTCTGAATGTCACCATAAAATACAATCAATTAAGAACTGAAATTGCTTATAACGTCTTTCCAATGAAATTTTGATTAAAGCTTTCGTGACTGCAGTAATTCATATTCTTAGTTCTTTCGGTAAAGTCACGTTGAAGGGAAACAACAAAATAATAAAATATATATAAAACAATAAAAATTCTCACGACGTTTCGACCATAACACAAACCAATTCCTCGACCACATCAATTCCATACACCCAGCCATCAGATTCACCATGGAGGTCGAAAAAGATGGCAAGCTACCCTTTTTGGATGTCCTAATTAAAAGGAGACCTGATGGTTCAATGAACCACTCTGTCGACAGGAAAGCTACGCATACGAATGCTTACTTAAAACCGGATTCCCACCACCATCCATGCCAGAAGAACTCCCTCATCAAGACTCTATACCATAGAGCCCAATGCATTTCCGACCAGGAACACATTGCCAGTGAACTTAAGCACGTACACCAAGCTCTCAAGGCTAATGGTTACTCCGACTACACAATCCGCAAAGCCATCACTCCAGCCATGAAGAAGGATCCTCTTGAGGAGCCATTCAAAACCATCACCTTACCATACATTGCGGGGGTCACAAAAAAGATCTCCAAAATCCTGAATAAACACAAGATCCCGGTCCGATTCAACACAGTACAGAAAATCCGTGATCTGGTTCCGTCTGTAAAAGATGTGGTTCCAGACAT
Source organism: Petromyzon marinus (assembly GCF_048934315.1). Taxonomy (NCBI): domain Eukaryota; kingdom Metazoa; phylum Chordata; class Hyperoartia; order Petromyzontiformes; family Petromyzontidae; genus Petromyzon; species Petromyzon marinus. The sequence continues at coordinate 1,031,614 of NW_027423677.1, read as the reverse complement.
ACAGTACCCGGGCGTCTACAAACTAAGTTGCCTCTGTGGTAGCAGTTACATTGGAGAAACCAAACGACATATCTGGGACCGCATCCGTGAACATAAAGCAGACTTGAAACACGGTAGGACGAGCACCTCAGCCGTGGCAGATCACTGTTATAATTCAGTGGGCTCACATGACATTGACTTCTCCAAGACGGACGTTCTCTGCAAGCCATCCGGCTACCATGAGAGATTCGTTCATGAGGCCATCCACATATACAAACACAGAAACAGTTTCAACCGAGAAGATGGATTCTGGCTTAGTAACCATTGGAAAGACGTTATAAACCATTTTGGTACTTAATTGATTGTATTTTATGGTGACTTTCAGATCACAGTCCATTCGCTGCCACTGCCTCTTAATACCTTTCACACGACGGTCAATGGTATGGTTTATAGCAGGGGTGTCCAAACTTTTTTTCCCGAGGGCCACATACAGAAAAATACACGAAGGATTGGGCCACTCACTAGACGTGAGGTATACTGCCTCACTTCTCATGCACTAATATTGTCAAAATCAATCAAATGCAGGTAAATTACGTTTGATTATTGAACATGTTTGAAGAAAAAAATCCTCCATCATAGCTCTTCATTAGTAGATTTTAATTTTATTTTTTACAAAAAGGTTGGCAGGTAATTCTCTCAGTGACAGCCTCAGATTGGTTCTTAGGGTGCTGATCCCCCTTCATTGTCCATATGAAGGGAGAGACAAGAAGACAAATAGGGGATGTGGATATTTCAAGCTTATTACACAAATAAATTATTGGGCTTGTTAACACATCAACTAACGTTTGTTAAAAAAATTGTCATCAACTTTAATTGACTGAATTTATGAAGTAATTGGGCTTATTAACAAATGAAAACGGTGTGTATATTTTTAACTCACCTGTAATGGGAATAATGTTACGCTCAGTGGGAGCAGTGATGCTGCGCTTTGGTCTGAAGGATAGCTGGCAGGTCAGGAGTAAGTTTGGTGGTTGAGATGCGAAGGACGTCACGGAGATGGCTGTCGGTCGTTCTGGTTCTCAGCCTGCTTTTGTTCAGCGTTAACAGAGAGAATGTCTGCTCACATATGTATGTTGAGCCGAACAGACTCATCATTCGTTTTGCATGGCGTCTCGTCAGAGGAAACTTGGCCTTTTCCAAACTCCGGTAGAAGTCAGGTAGGGAGAGAAGCTGATGCTGATTCTTCAGAGAATCATCACACTGAATTTCGATCAGTTCTAATTGCAGACTCTCCTCCACTTCTTTTGCATCCATTGAAAACGGAGCCGCAAACAGTGTGATTTCCTTCTCAATGACAGAAAAATCTTGGAAGCGCTGACTGAATTCTGTCATGAGAGATGTGATCACAGACACATATTCTCCCATTTTTGCAGAGAGCTTGGCATTTGGAAATGCGCATTGATTTCGGTCAGCGTGGGGAAGTGCGCTACATTGAAGTTGCGCAGTTGTGACTCGAAGAGACGGAGCTTCGCACGGAATGCTTTCATGTGCACATACAGCTGTGGTACCAGCTGCTCTTTGCCTTGTAGTCTCTTGTTCAGGGTGTTGAGATGATCAGTGAGATCAACTAAAAAAGCCAGGCCTGCCAACCATAAAGGGTCACTGATCTCATGGAGAGGTCTGCCCTTTTCTTTTAAAAACTTGTCGATATTTGATCTCAGGGAATAAAACCACTGCAGCACGGAGCCGCGACTGAGCCAGCGCACTTGAGAATGGTAGAGTAGGTCCCCGTATTCAGCATCGACATCAGAGAGGAACGCTTGCAATTCTCTGTGGTAAAGCCCTCGGGCCATATTTTTTTTGACATTTTTCACAACTGTGTTCATCACATCGCCAAGCTGGATTATCTTGGCACAGAGGGCTTCTTGGTAGATGATACAGTGCATTTTAACAGTCTCACCTCCGCTCTCCTGCACCTTGGCACTCACCATAGAAGCCATTCCTTTGCGCTCGCCTGTCATTGCTGGAGCCCCATCCGTTGTAATTCCACACAGCTTGTCCCATTTAAGTCCAGCCTGGTTAATTGAATCTGACACAGCTTCAAACATGTCCTTCCCAGTTGTTGTCCCCTTTAGACTCTGAAGATCAAGCAGTTCCTCCATAATGCAAAAATTCTCATCAACTCCCCGCAAAAAAATTAACAGCCGTGCAGTGTCCGTGGCATCTGTGCTCTCATCACATGCAATCGAGTAAAAATCGAAAGCACAAGCTTTATCTGACACTTGCTTTTAAGTTAGCCGACAAGTCTTCAATTCGCCGCACAACCTTATTTCTGGACAACACTAACATCGTTAAAATCCTGCAATTTCTCCAGGCACATTCCCACGACTTTAGTGGGGCACTGTTTGATGAAGTCACCGTCTGAGAAAGGTTTCCCGTGTAGGGCAATGAGTTGAGTTACTTCATTGCTGGCTATTGTTGCATTTTCTTGAGCTTTGTTAGCACGGAAAAAAAAACCCTGCTGCTGCGTTAGCAGGCTAGCTTGCCATTTGCTTTACCTTCTCTCTCCGCTCGGCGCCAGTGTAGGACGTGAAGGTCTGATGTTTCGTTTCATAATGCCGTCGTACATTGTACTCTTTCATCACGGCAACACTCTCATTACAAATCAAACAAACACACTTCCCCTTGGTTTCTATGAAAAAAAAATCATTTTTCCACCGAGTCTGAAATTTTCTGCACTCGCTTGCAATCTTGCGTCTCTTCGTTTCCGGCATTTCCGGTGACCCTGAGCAAATGTTTTCTTCGATTGCTTGCTTTGTGGAGACGCTGCCTTGTTCAAGACAATAGCGCCATCTAGTGCTTAAATTAAGAAATGCAATACAGTGGGCCATAGTCCATTATATTTTTAAACTTTGATACGGGCCAATTAAAAATGGATGGCGGGCCGCAGTTGGCCCGCGGGCCGTAGTTTGGACACCCCTGGTTTATAGCATGTTATATAATAATAAATAGTATAACATTGTAATGTTTAACATAATTCATAAGGCAATATATAGTATTGTAATTTTATAGTGAATATACAGCTGTGTGGTATACAGTAGGGTTGGTAGAATAATACATAGTGTAATATTACAAGTCTAATATTTTACAGTCTAAAGTATAGGGTAGTCTAAAGTAACGCATTGTATAATTCAAGGGTGGGTTTGTCTATGGTAGTGTATATTACGGTGTATAGTTGTGTAATGTAGGAAAAAGTTTAGTTGGAGACATATCAATATACTGCATAATGTTCGAGCTTACATTGGGCTGTGTATACGATATTATACAATGTAGTTTAGATTGGAAGGTATAACATTACAATGTATAGTAGTCTAGTTTATGGCATGGTTGTAACGCAACACAGGACAGAGCAGCGCATCGTGGCAGTTTCTCCCCACTGCTCCGTCCTGAGCATGGATGGACTCGTCCGTCTGTACAAGGCTCGTCGCTCTCCGTGGTGCTAACGTTGGAAAGAAGGAAAAAACCGCCACCCATTTTTTTCGCCATATGGCATTGTAATGTATAACGACTTATTGTTAGTAGCTCAGCTGATGGAGAGTATATAGAGTTTATTGATGACATTGATGTAGTTTGTATTTTAGTTTTTTTTATTAGTTTACTATATGGTATTCATTAGATAGTGTAGTGTATACCCAGTTACTTTATGTTTATAGCTCAATTTATTGAAGAATATATTAAGTACATTTATTATATTGATGAAGTTTCTACTTAGTTTTTTTTCACATCGGTTTATTGTATGATAGTTGGGTTGTTGCAGTCCTTTAGCGTCCATATACTAAATGCCTCTGTTGAGATGGAAACTTTGACTTTAACATAGCTATTTAACGCAGCTATTTCAATGCTAAATTATCCTGTTTGATATGTAAACTCCTTTGTCAAGGCGCTTTATCTCTCCCACCTAGTTTAAACGACACTGCGAATCTTAGCAGCAGTCATTGAAGTGCTGTCGTCCCGACAGTTCTGTTCCTTCACCTGAAGAAGGCTACTTGTGTTGTGGCCGAAACGTCGTGAAAATTTTATTTTTTATTACGTTTTTTTATTATTATTTTATATCCATTCTACGTTACTTTACCGAAAGAACCAAGAAGATGAATCCCTGCAGTCACGAAAGCTTTAAATCTGAACTTTACGCAATTAATAATCATAGTGTAAGATAAGACTACAATCGTTGTCTGCTGTGAGGATCTTCTGTACTCAGGGCCCCGAATGTTTGTGGCAAGTGAAAGTTTGTCTCAGCAAAATATAAGATTTCTCACAGTAGCATACCGTATGACCACACGTCGCTCTGCACCTTGTAGAGCCCATGGAACATGCTTTCTGAAGACATCCACTTTACAGGCAGAGGCACCTAATGGACATGACCGCATGGCCACAAGCACAACAACAATACGTTCAGTAAATTCAGTTCAGGCCGATGCATCGCGATTCGTCATACGTTTTTTGCGTCAGGCCACATATTCATCTGGCCAAATTAGCGTCATCTAGCCCTCCACTACCCTGAAGGGTTAAATGTGTAGTGACATCACGGGATGTCACTGTGTAGTGCCGGCCCTAGAGAGGCACGGCGTGCGGTGTATTGACATCGCGGATACCACTCTGGTGTGGGTGTAGTACCGGCCCTAGAGGGGCTCGGTCAGCGCTGATTGATCCCGCTGGATGGCATCACGCTTGGCGTGCAGTGCCAACCCAACAGGATAGGGTGTGGGAGTGCCGGCCGTAGGAAACGGGTTACTAAATGCTATGGCACTCTGGTTGACCCGAGAGGACACGTGACCGGTTAAGTCTACAAAGGGGCCCCAAGTGGGGTCTAGGGGTGGTCACGTGGTCGGGGTCCAGATCCTGCTGCTCGATGATTCTTGAAGGTGGTCGTGGCCAAGGGCGGAGCCAGCCACGCCACAGAGAATATAAGCTGGGTCCCCCAGAGGGACCGGCGTTGTTGTTCATTCTGAAGAACCTTTGTCTACGTCTACGTTCTACCGAGTCTCCAACACATGGACTGGGACCCGAGCTGTGGTCCCGTTCTGTCGTAGCTAGTCATGTTGTAATTAGTGTAGTTAGCCTGGTGGTCACCACCACAGGTTCTTATTCTGGGCCAGTTACCCCGTGTACCACATGGGGTGGGGAGGAGGAAGGGGATTTGTGAAATTGCCCCATATTTTGAACTGTCGGCAGAGCAGGGAGATTAAATCCAATTGCCGACCTCTGGATTGCAAGTCCAGGGTGGGAGAGCCATTGCACCACCGTGTGTGGCAGCACCCCCGCTCTTTTTTTCTTAGGGGCTGTGCAAAATAAAATAAAAACATTGAGTACAATGAAAGTGATGGGCCTTCCATTCCGATGATGGTGATGACATTGGCGATACTGATAATGATGCTGATGATGCTAAGTAAGGTGAAGGACTCACTTTGCCCTCCACCACGTAGTTGGGGTCAGTCTGGACGTTCCGTGCCAGCCCAAAGTCGCAAATCTTGGCGATGTGTCCATGCGTTACCAGCAAATTCCTCGCAGCCAGGTCGCGGTGGATGCACTAAAAAAAAGAAAAAAATTCCCTGTGTGGCCTTCAACAAACTTGGGGCAACTTCTGTGAAGGTCGGCCACGGTACACGACCGGGTGGGTGCCCAGCACCACGCCCGGCCGCCTTTGTCTCCCCAGTGTAGATGTTTATACACCGCACCAGGTACTCATTTGAGACTGAGTCCATCTGAGGAGGCCCATGACCGGTTCAGATAATTGTCACTGGTGTTGGCCGTGAGCGGGAATCGAACTCTGGCCATTGGGTTCGTAGTGCAGTGAACTAACCACTGAGCGACCACTCGCCACCCAGACAGACATATTAAGGGCAACAAAGACGTGCACCACAGACACAGTCACATACAAAGACACAGTTAAACACGCACAGTCACAGAGATACAGTTAAACATACTCTTTGGTTCTTTCGGTAAAGTAACATAGGTATAAAATAAAACAAATCACGACGTTTCGGGCGCAACACAAGTGTCCCTCATCAGGTGGGAAAGCATGATCTGCTGCTGAGGCAGACTGTTTTAAAAGGTTTGAAATAGGTGTAGCCTAAGGGTCATAAAGAAGTGGGCGGGGCTAGTGATGTTAATGTGAGAAATTAGCATGTAAATGTAAGATCGTAGAGCGGCCTCCTCGACGAGGGCTTCAAATCAAGACAGTTAAACACGCGCAGTCACACATGGTCAAATTGAAACACAGAGGTGAATTTCCGGAGGTTCTTAAAGATGGTCATGGCCCTGTAGGGATAGAGACAGACAGGCACGGAGATACATACAGAGAGACACAGAGACAGGTTAAAATCATCACGTATTTTCATCATTATGTTCCACCACTCTTTTAACCGAGGAGAGAGGCTCACTGCTGATTCACTCCTCTCGCGACTCACGTTCTTGTGAGCGAGGAAGGCCATACCGCTCGCGACCTGCTCCGAGAAGCTCGGGAGGTTGTCCACCCCGGATGGAGTAGAGTCGCTCACGATCGCTTCTCTCTCCGACGACGACGCGTCCCAGCCTGCGGTGCACAAGGAAGCCCGGACGATTCAGAAATGCCCTAACTATAGAGTATCTATAGTAGATCATCGATTATTCGGCGGCTACGGGGGGGAAGGGGACGCCAAATTTTTTAACAACGCCAGATATTCACTACATAATAATTTTAAAAAGCTAATTTTTTGCACATTCTTGCATAGCATTGTTTTTAAATGTTGTGATTGTTTTGTTGTCTTTTAAATTAGTTTACTATATGAAATTGGTGTGAATAAACATACAAACACACAGAAATAAATATCCTACTGTAAAATGTAACCTATTTACTGTACCGTACTTACCAATCCAATCTCGAAGACTCTGAATGGAGTTATGTATATACGTGCAGTATTGTCATTTTTTAAAGTTGTATTTAGTGTATAATGTACCGTCCGTAATATTTAACACTGAAATGAAGTCGGTGGCCGCTCTGGTTAATACCGCGGTCTACTTCGCAGTAGACACAGAGCGAACACGTACATGATTAGAAAAAGAGAGTCGGCCAAGTGTTGTGTGGTGTAATTACCCAAATTTGAGAAATTTACTCGCAAATTATTCCATCGGGGAAGCTGCCTAATAACATCACAAACCCACTTGGCAGGGTAAAGCCCGCTTGCAAGGCTGTGGCTGCACAGGGGCAGCTGCCCCCAGTCCATGGAAACTGGTACTGATGTAGTTTACGAATCGCCATGGGCGGCATGGTGGCACATTGGTAAGTAACCCTTGCGCCTTGCAGCAAGAAAGTTGGGTTTGATTCCCGACTCGGGCGCGTTTCGGCGTGGAGTTGTCATCTTCTCTCCCCCTGTTCGTCAGAGTGTGTAAGTGCAATGAAGTGTTTGAGTGAGTGTGTGAGCGAGTGAGTTAGCGTGAATGTGTGAGTGTGTGAAGATTGTATGTTCTCCCCCTCTTCTGGGTCTCCTCCGTGTTCTCGAGTTTCCTCCCATAGTAAAAAAAATACCCAATACAACGAGTCTGGCATTGGGCAAAACATCCCAATACTGAAAAATCACCTGCAAATTACTCAATTGGGACTACACATTGACAGCAAAAACTTCGCAGGACCCTCATGAAGAAGTCTTGAGTTTTTGCACAGTAAACAAATGTAATAATAAATCTTGACTTAAAGCTTTTGTAACTGCAGGAAGACATTCTTTGGGTCTTTCGGTAACATCACGTAAATAGGTTCAAATGAAATAACCAAAAATAACAAAAAACTACGACGTTTCGATCACAACACAAGCTTTTGTCATCAGGAAGAAAAAAAGAGAGGGGGACAGCTGCTGAGGCAGACAGTCTGCCTTATCTCAACCGGTGTTGTCCCTATCCTAGGTAAACTCTGTCTTAAATGAGTACCTGGTGCAGTGTGTAGACATGAGCACTGGGGAGACAGAGGTGGCTGCATGTGCGTAGTGCTGGCCACCCACCTCCTCGTGGGCCACGCCGCCTAACAGCAGCACAGTCTGTTAAGGCTTATTTGGGTGATCTTCATCTTTGTTGTACGCTTGTGCCATCTTGTGTGTCCGCTGTCACAGATTCCAGGCTACAACCCTCCGGAGTCCACCCCATGGGGCTCCCCTTCTCCCCGGCCCAAAAAACCCAGACAGTACTCGTGCATCATGCATGCGGTGTCAGCAAGAGGTAAGAGGTGCATGAGTGGGCACACACTCTGGGTTTTACATCTGCAGAGTTAGTTAAGTGTACAGTGTGCTCGCAAGCAGAGGTGAACAATACAAAAAAATCAGTGGCGGTTATGAGAAACGCTACCCTGAAGTAACGGGCGGTTTGCACTCTGAACTTGCAATCCTGAAGTTACTGGTTCGTTTTCCCATCGCAGCGTTTGAAACAGTGGCGCAATTTTCTTAAATTTACAATTTTTACCTTGCCAACCAGTACAAACAGCCAGGTGAGGTGTATAAGCGTCACTATATATGAATAGTTTAGGACATCTTATGCTCACAAACTCACCCGTTCACGCACTCAACCACCAACTCAATCTCACTCAAATCACCAACTCACTCTCACTCAAACCACCAACTCACTCAACCATCAACTCACTCAACCCACCATCTCACTCAAACCACCAACTCACTCAACCATCAACTCACTCAACCCACCATCTCACTCAAACCACCAACTCACTCAAACCACCAACTCACTCAAACCACTATCTCAAACCACCATCTCAAACCACCAACTCACTCAAACCACCATCTCACTCAAACCACCAACTCACTCAAACCACCACCATCTCACTCAAACCACCATCTCACTCAAACCACCACCATCTCACACAAACCACCAACTCACTCAAACCACCATCTCACTCAAACCACCATCTCACTCTAAAAGATTGAAGGTTAAGGTGCAGGCAGCCCTGAAAATATATTGGCTCGTGCCACTGCAAGCTCCCTTCTGGAGGATATGTTGTTGAGCCAGACGTTTGGAAGAGGTGGGAGTAACCCACATTTTACCCCACCACACACGACCTGCCGATGGACTACCCATTGACAGTGCTGAGTGGACAACGGCAGGGCCAGTGAGGGGGGATTTAAGAAACGGTTCAATCACCTGCCGCGCTTGGAGGATGAACCGGCGGCATTTGGGTTGCCAAGCCCAGTGTGATAACCGTCACATTATGGCAGCATCATAATCTGAATATTTTTCCTGGATCAATCCGATGAGCTATAAAGCTCTTTTTCACAGGTGTCCAGCACCACTTCATCATATGGATGAGGGGTTCCTGAATCAGGTGAGAGACAGATTTGTCCTCCTCTACCAGGTGAGGTCAGGCAATTTTACTTCTCACTTCACCTTCCTCACCTCAACTGGTAAGGTAGGAAAATCATTGCTCCTGAACTAGGTGAGAGCCCAATCAGGTGTGACCCGTGGTGCATAAGGGGACCACACCAATGATAAAAAAATACTAAACTATTTTTTATTTTCTTGGTTCTTTCGGTAAAGTCTCGTAGAAGATAAATAATAAAAATATAAAACAATACAATTCTCACGACGTTTCGACTGCAACACAAGCAATCATCATTCCTTCTACGTGACTTTACCGAAAGAACCAAGAATATGAATGCCTGCAGTCACAAAAGCTTTAAATCAAAATGTATTTTTTATTTATTTACCAAGGTCACATCTATAACAGCAGCCACTATACCTGACCAGTGTTACTCATTTCTACTGTTACCTATTATTATGATTAGTGTGTGGACCCACCACAAAATTTCATACTTAACTTGCAGTTCATCAATCTTTGTAATAGCGTAATCAACCAGACTATGCGTTAATTGTGTTTTGACCGACCGTCTGTGTTGCTTTATATGGTTTCCAAATTTTGCTAAATACTGTTTGTTTGGTATGCTTCTCTCTCTGTGTCCCCTGTTGTATCTGTGTTAGTTTCCCCCTACTTGTGTGTCTGTATATACATATGGGGTTATGTGTTTCCTCTCTCTCGTAAATTTAGCTCTTCTGTACCTGATGATGGCTGCTTGTGTTGCAACCGAAACGTCGTACGCTATTATGTTATTTTATTATTTCTTATTTATACGTGACTTTACCGAAAAAAAACAAAGAGTAATTCCTGCAGTCACGAAAGCTTTGAATCAAGTCTGTAGTGCCTCTTGTTAAACAGTGCTTCAGTTAAACAGGAAAATTAATAAATCCAGCAGGCATAACTTGAAAAGTAACACATTTACATTTTGGGTGGCACTCTAAATCGTCCGGTAAATCGTGTCGCCAATTATAATTTCTGCGTTTATCTGCGCGTGTCTGTGTACCCCCAGTGGAGGAATACGTGCGCAGCTTGCTGGACAACCCTGAGTTGATTGACCGTCTGGCACTGGCCTCGGAGCAGGTGAGACTCCGTATGCGTGCATCAGCTCTGCCCCCCCCTCATATTTATGGTGCGGGCCTGTACCCTTGTCCGACCCCTCACTTCCGCGTTGCATCCAGCTGCCTCACTGAAGAAAGGGACACTTGCCTTGCGCTGAGTACGACGTTTCGCTGGTTGTAATCGCCAGGGAAACGATATACTCGATTTGTAAGTGTTGTGGGTTTACTCTCCAATACACTGGCGTGCTGCAGTAGTAACTAATTGACACGTTTTGTTTTACGTAACAAACCTTACTAATTGTCTGTGCCGGGTTAACTACGCACATTTACGCGCTCTTACCCAAAAAACCTTTATTATGGATAATATTGGTCGCAAAAGAACACGTGTTAAACAGCTCCCGTTTAGAACGTCTCATCCTCACCATCAATGGTCAATCAATCAAATAAATCCTAGATTTATAACGTGGCATATTTACCAAAAAGCAGAGACGGAAGGGTGAAACTCTAGAGGTAGCTCTATGATATCCGCTTTTGTGGAACGTTCTCTAACACGGATGGCCGTACTGCTCTAAGATAAATCAGACTGGATCCTTCGTCTCGTTACGTGATGGCGGTTGCAAAATTGTTGTTGACGCGTGCATGTGCCGTGCGTGTGCTGTGTACAAGTGCAGGATGTGGTGGAGTCCCGGGTAATCTTCCCCGAACATCTCCCGCTGTCCCAGCTGCAGCAAGGTGTGCGCTCCGGCCGGTTTGTCCAGGGAACCTTCCTTGCGAGTCGTGAGAATTACCTGGAGGGGACTCTGAGGGTGCGAGGGGACGGTGACAGTGATAAAGAGGTACACGTTTCACAAGCCTGTGTCTGGAAGGAACAATGCTGTCCGATCGTATCTGTGTGAGTATTAAAAACAAATTTATAATGAAGCAGTGGCATAGCCTTCTTGGCATGAGCAGTAGCTCTTAACCTTTACTGCAAGGCTGCAGTAAAGGTTAAGAGCTACTGGGCTAAAATATTTGTATTTTGAACGTCTTTTGCACCCTACGTAGGTGTCATAGCCTGGCTCCTGCCCCCCCGGCCTGTGAGTCTTGGTGCAGTTGCACTGCCTGCACACTCGATAGCTACGCCACCACAACTACAGTATATACGTTAATTGTGACTACTTTAATAATAGGGTTTTTCCCTTTTTTTCTGGCAACAAAACTGAAACCTTTTACAAGGAATCATGTGTGCATTAACCACAATACTTGTGGTCAAAATGCAAACAAAAAACACACTATGATAATATATATTGTCCTTGAGACTGATTGGTTCACACCAGGGACGGCTTTCTTTTGAGCCTCGACCCAATTGGTGCGAGACCAGAGGACGCCAAAAGGCGTACGCATATATTGCAAATATTATCAGTGTGTTTTTGTTTGCATTTTGACCACAAGTATTGTGGTTAATGCACACCTGATTCCTTGTAAGAGGTTTCAGTTTTGTTGCCAGAAAAAAGGGGAAAAACCCTATTATATTTTGGTACTGGCAAAGGAGGTCTAATGATGGTTTTGACTACTTTGTTAACAAAATGAATGGTCTATTTCCACCTCCAAAATGTAACGTTAAATAACAATTAGGTACATTGGCCCTTTGTTGGAAAAAAAAACCCAGTCTAGAAATTGCCCTACTTGAACATATGTTACTGAAAAACATTGGTTTCAGAAGATTCATGGGCTCATAGTCCTACATTTTAAATTGTTTATTCGTGGTATTAAAACTCTTGTACAGTAAAACCTTGGATTGCGAGCATAATTCGTTCCGGAAACGTCCTTGTAATCCAAAGCACTCGTGTATCAGTTGTGATCACGTGACGCTCGGCAGTACAAAGCTGCTCGTATTGCAAGACCCTCGCTCGTTTATCAAATTAATATTTATTAAAAATTTTGCTTGTCTTGTAAAACACTCGCAGACCAAGTTACTCGCAATCCAAGGTTTTACTGTATATGCTGCTCTCTAACAGCACTTGGCCCAGCGGTCTGTTAAGACTATACGGGGGATCTTTTTTGTCTGCGTGCAGGTGTTGATCCAGGGGCTGCAGCATTTAAACCGCGCGATGCACGACGACATCGTGTGCGTGGAGATGTTCCCCGAGGAGCGCTGGGTTGCCCCCTCCTCGCTGGTCCTGCACGATGAGGGCGTCGCAGGGGACGTTGCAGAAGAGAATGAAGAGGATGTGGTGAGTGGAGCGTCAACACTGCCGAACCAAAATCAAACCCAGACACCTGCAGTGTGCGTGTCTCTCTCCCCGTGGTCGCATGGATTTTTCTCCAGGTCCTCCGGCTTTTCCCTCCACAGTTACAATCTGACATGCACTTAGAGTATGTGGCTGCTATCAATTTCAAATGTGATAAGATACTTCACTGAACGATCATTTGTGGCCAGGTCACTTAAAAAGAGCTATAGAGCTCTCAGGGTCCTTACCTGGTAAAGTTATTTAGTTTATAGTTTTTAAATAGTTTTAATATAAATTTTGATTTAAAGCTTTCGTGACTGCAGTAATTCATATTCTTAGTTTTTTTTTCGGTAAAGTCACGTTGAAGGGAAACAACAAAATAATGAAATATATAAAACAATAAAAAAATTCTCACGACGTTTCGACCATAACTCAAACGGTCGTCTTCAGGTGTGTTGGTTTGCATCAATTTATTTTTAAACGGCGCATTTATTTATTTATAAAAACGTTAGCGCCACGCGCAACGATTTGGCAGTTTATTTAGGACTAGCCCATCTATATTCTGAAAAGAGGAGGGGGGAGACGAAATTTTTTATAATGTATGCTGTCTGAAAGCCACTGTAAGCGTGAACAATCAATTAAGACCTGAAATGGTTTATCAAATCTTTCCAATGATTGCTAAGATAGAATGCATCTTCTCGGTTGAAATTGTCTCTGTGCTTGTATATGTGGATAGCCTCATGAACGAATCTCTCATGGAAGCCAGATGGCTTACAAAGAACCTCTGTCTTGGAAAAGTCAATGGCATGTGAGCCCACTGAATTAGAACAATGATCTGCCACGGCCGAGGTGTTGGTCCTACCGTGTTTAAGGTCTGCTTTGTGTTCACGAATGCGGTCCGAGATATGGCGTTTGGTTTCTCCAATGTAACTACTACCACAGAGGCAACTTAGTTTGTAGACACCAGGGTATTGTATGTCCGGAATCACATCTTTTACAGACGGAACCAGATCACGGATTTTATGTAATGTGTTGAAACGGACCTGGATCTTGTGTTTATTCAGGATTTTGGAGATCTTTTTTGTGACCCCCGCAATGTAGGGTAAAGTGATGGTTTTGAAAGGCTCCTCAAGAGGGTTCTTCTTCATGGTTTGAGTGATAGCTTTGCGGATTGTATAGTCGGAGTAACCATTAGCCCTAAGAGCTTGGTGTACGTGCTTGAGTTCACTGCTTATGTGTTCCTGGTCGGATATGCATTGGGCTCTATGATACAGAGTCTTGATGAGAGAATTCTTCTGTGATGGATGGTGGTGGGAATCCGGTTTCAGATAAGCATCCGTATGGGTAGCTTTCCTGTAGACAGAGTGGCTCATTGAACCATCAGGTCTCTTTTTAATTAGGACATCCAAAAAAGGTATCTTGCCATCTATTTCGACTTCCATGGTAAATCTGATGGCTGGGTGTATGGAATTGATGTGGTCGAAGAATTGGTCTAGAGCAAGCCGGCCATGTGGCCAGATGACAAAAGTGTCATCCACGTACCTCTTCCATAAGGTTGGGCGCAGAGTGGCAGTCTGGATGGCGTCAGTCTCAAATTTCTCCATGAAAATGTTAGCTATAACTGGAGAAAGGGGGGAGCCCATTGGGGTGCCCTCAGTTTGTTTGTAGAAAGTTCCATTCCAAGTGAAGTATGTATTGGTTAAACAGTGTCTCACCAGGGGGGGTACCTCAGTGTTTAGTCCTTGATGAACCAAGTCTTCAATGATTGCAATGGTGTCAGGTACAGGAACCTTGGTGAATAAGGAAACTACATCAAAACTGATAAGCAGGTCGTCTGGGGACAGGGAAATACCCTTGATTGTCGATACCAGGTGAGTCGAATTTTGTACCACAGAGGTGGTCTTTCCAGTGAAAGGACGCAGGATTTCAGACAAAAAACGAGCTAGTTTGTAGGTGGGGGAGCCGATAGTAGAGACTATGGGACGAAGGGGTGTATCTACTTTATGTATTTTTGGTAAGCCGTATAATCTTGGTGGCCTGGCAGCAGAAGGTTTCAACGAAAACTGTTTAGATTGATCAATTAATGCGGTTGAATCAGAAATTATTTTGTTGGTTTGTGTGACGAGGCTGTTGGTGGGATCTCTTTTTATTTTTGTATAACTACCATCGTCAAGTAATTCTTTAATTTTGTTGTTGTATTCTATTTTATCCATGATGACAGTAGCATTGCCTTTGTCAGCTGAGAGGACTACAATATCATTCCTCTTTTTAAATTTATATAATTCAAAACGCTCATCTTTGCTGAGGTTGCTAGCTGGCATCTTAGCGTTTTTGAGGGTTGCAGCGATTTCAGATCTTGCTACGTCTGCAGCGATGTGACCCAGGCCCCTGAGAGCAACGTCTACTTGGGCAATTATATCATTAACTGGTATGTGTTTAGGTGTGACTGCAAAGTTTAGACCTTTAGCTAAAACGGATTTCAGACTATCGGAAATAGAACTGTTACTGCGATTAATTACGACTTTGTTAACGTCTAACTATAAATGCACCGTTTAAAAATAAATTTATGCAAACCAACACACCTGAAGACGACCGTTTGAGTTATGTTCGAAACGTCGTGAGAATTTTTTATTGTTTTATATATATTTTATTATTTTGTTGTTTCCCTTCAACGTGACTTTACCGAAAAAAAACTAAGATTATAGTTTTAATATAGTTTAAACAAAGAATAACAACAAAAACTCAACCACTTCAAGAGAGATCTTAAACATAATGAACACCGTGTGACCAGACAACAATCCACATTAGAGATGCTGTTAGCTTGATTTTGCGTTTATTAAATGACTTTACATTACATTACTTCAAAATCAAGTCAGGAGTGCTAATCATTTCATACTATTTTTGTATGTACGTAGGGGTTATTTGACCATACTTCGATGCGGGTTGGTGAACGGGGGGGGGCATAGATCAGGAGCATAGAAGGACAGGACAACAGTTCATTTTGCTGTACTGCGCTCTGCTGCCTGCCATTTTGGCGCAGAGCCTATACCACCTGTTATGCATATCCAGGCTCAACACGGTGGCGCTTCCACGGTCTGAGCTCCTTTTTAATGTTTATTTTAATTAACTTAATTAGAACTCAAGAGATCAGGACACGTATCATTTGCGAGAGTGACCTGGGTCACAGGGTGGCCTCTATATTGAAAACTAATTTCTTTAGAACTGCTTTTTGTATTTAGATTGTTGTCCTTTCCGCGCACCTCCGATTGGCATGGTTGGCTGTGTACGGTGCGAAATAAGTTCTACATGCATACATACCACAGTGACAAAATGCAAAACATAATAAAGTACAGCAATGAAGTTAATTGAAATTGGCACGAAAACAACTGTGGTTTATGAAAAGTCGACAATATTGCACAAACATAAACAAGTGTTAGATATTAAATCGCATGTAGTGCAAGTTGGCTTGGGCAGATTATTTATAGGCTGATCATTGCACAGTTATACTTATTAAAACGTTACGTAAACATTAAACACATATAGGGTGACTGATGTGCTAAGCAGGTAAGAGAAAATGTCAATCAGTGAAATCATAAAGAATCGAGAGATTAAGCATCAAATTGTGAATTAGATGGGAGGGTAACCTTTGTTGTAGATAATATTGGTCGCAAAAGCTTACGCGTTTTTTTTTAAACGTGTGGTATCTGATGGGCGTGTTCCGGTTGATTCTATCAATCGCCAGAACTGTTTTAACTTATAAATATTTACGGAGGACTCCTCACTGTGATCTTTTGTCATTTTAACAAAGCGTCAGTCTCATTATTGACACTGATGAGACACAGCATGAAACCACATCCGCAGGTTAAGCGCTATTGTTTTGGATTGCTCCTTCCCCTTCAAGCCAAATTGTATTGTGTTATGCAGTGAGTTGGTAAAAAAAATAGTTATTTCATTATTTCAGTGTGTGAGAGAGACGCTACTGTGGTGAGTGCTCATTTGAGTTTGCGTTGTCATCTCCCGGTGCTATCCCAGCTGCTGCTGCTGTCGTCGCTCTTGCTTAGATTACGCAACACGATGTTTGTCCTTTGTTTTGGTCTCCAGCTGAAAGCCGAAAGTGGGAAGATGCGTCGGCCCACTGGCAAAGTGGTCGGCATCATCAAGCGGAACTCGAGGCCGCTGTGCGGCATGCTCATGCCCAGCCCAATCAAGGAGGTGGGCTGATCTGCATGTGTGTGTGTACGTGTGGGGAGCGGTAATGTAGCGGTTAGCGCGCTGCGCTACGAATCCTGGGACCCGAGTTGGATTATATTTATCGCTCATAACCAATAAACAGCGCCAAATGTCTGAACCTGTCTTGGGCCCTTCCCTAGGTCGACTCGGCCATAAATGAGTCTCTGATGTGGCATGTAAACATCAGCGCTGTGGAGACAAAGGCGGTCGGGCATGGTGCTGGCCGTACCCACCCCGTCGTTTGCCGTACCAGCTTGAATAGGTGTGTGCTGACGGCACTTGCCCAAACAGTTTGTTGAATGCCTTACTGGGGGCTTTTTGGGCGTGTTGCAGGCCACCCGCCACCTGTTCACGCCCGCGGACCGCCGCATGCCACGAGTGCGGGTGGAGACAATACAAGCAGCGTCCCTGCAGGCCCACCGCATCGTGGTGGCCATCGGTGGCTGGCTGCGACACTCCCGCTACCCGAACGTACGACTGCACCGTGACGCCCCGGACGCCGTGACACCTCACCCGTCTGTCCCGTGGTCGGCATCGTCGGGCTCATCCTTCTGTCACTTGACGCGCGGCCACGCGGCTCTGTATGCAATACAGCCGTCGAACCCAAAACACGAACGGTGACACGGTGAATTGGAAGTCAGGGTGGATGAAGTGGCACCACTGTGATATTTTTTTGTTTGAAAGCATGGCAAACTCACCTGTGATTCAACCTAGGTTATTAAGGTGTTGTAAGTTGATAGTCTCAGCCCAGTCACCAATAACTGCACCAAAAACGATATTAAATTTGGTCGTGCACTTCGATTGTTTGATTTCCATCTCTGAGAAAACTACTGCGTTTGACTGCCATGTGATGAACATTACTTTGATTGGCAGAGTGGTTGGAAAAGCACTGCCCCCCTACAATTTGGACTGCATTTCACTTCAATGGATCTTAGAAGTAGCTCTGTTATGTCTGCTCCTGTGGGTCGTCCTTGACCACGAAGGGTTTGTATAGATTGCTTGTCTTGTGCGATACCATTAACACAATGAGAAACAAAATTGGTGAAAAGTTAAATATATTGTTAAGATGTATTCTTTGGGTTGTATCTTTGTTTAAACAGATGTCGGTTAATATTCTACATAATGTACGTTAGGTACAAGGTTGGCATTGTGGTTGTGCTTTTCATACCTATTTGCCACTGCACAACCGAGCGACACCATGGCTGGCACGGTTTAGTAGGCTGCAGGTTGTTTATCCACTGCAAAAGCGGATCCATGCCATGGACGGTCAATGCTTTGAACAAGTCTAGGCACATGCAGATGACGCTGTGGTGCCACGTCCCCGTGGTGTACTGACTGCCGTCACACAATTAACGTGTCGCTATCCCCGCCCCTGGCCCTGCTCGGCCCCCGGATATATTTGGATGCCTTGTGGGGCCAGCATACTACGGTTTGGTTCTGGTTCGACACGGCAAAAGCCAGTGGGTGACCACAGACACTTCGAGAGATCTGCACTGTCTGGGTTCCAATGTACCAGTGGAAAAGGGATACCGGTGACGATTGGCCACGTATGTGCATATGCATGTTGAACTTCTTCCGTACCATACGTAGACAACCGTGCTAATCGTCGGTGTGCTTGTGCAGGGCCATTTTGTGCGCTCTCTGGGCGAATGTGGGGATAAGGAGACGGAGACGGAGGTGCTGCTGCTGGAGCACGACGTGCCACACCAGCCCTTCAGCCAGGCCGTACTTGCATGCCTGCCCCCTCCCACGTTCAGCATCACAGCAGAGGTACGCATGAGACGTGTGACGATATGTCAATTCATCGATTGAGTTCAATTCTTACGCCTGCGGTGTGTTGGTGTGTTCGGTCGTGCATGTGAGAACCCTTTACTTCAATGTTCTTTATTACAAGGCCCACGGGCCACTGGTGGCCCCTGGGTGGCCTTTGGTGTGGCCCATGACGTGTGGCCCCCGACGTATAGGCCCCCGACAATAGACAAATGCGAAAACACCCCCCATCATCATCATCGTGCTGCCAAACCGCAATAGTTTCAAGATGTTTGGCCTGCGTAGAATACCTTCTGGAGGACCTCTCTGGAGCTCTCCCTCCAGTCGAGGTCCTTTCGTTGCACTGGCATGAACGAGAAGCCAAGGGGCTCTACACCTTTACCGCAGACCGTATATAGAAAAGCCGTCGACCTGAAAGAAAGTCGATGGCTCGGACACATCATCGTAAGAAGAGAGGAAATTCACATCGGAGGAATGAAGGCGATGGACTTATGGAAGCACCAGGGCGGAGACCCGAGAGGCAGGCCTCGAGAGATGCGGATCAAAGTGGTGAGCCAGGATATGGAGGACTTTGCAGTAGCCGTGGAGATGGTCCAGTACATAAATGAATGGAGCAAGGGGACTACAGACTTTTTTCCTATAACGCTGTACTTGCGTTCCTGAAGAACACCGAATTGTGGAAAAATCGCATAATAAATAATATAGGGTAAAGCACAGTCCGCGATAACACGTGAGATGCGTACGCAGGCTTAACAAAGACTTCGGGTACGTGAGTAGCATCTAGAAGCATCCAGAAACATCCCGCCTTGTGTGATGCTACACCGAGGCAACCGTACAACCGCTTATTCTGCCTCGCACAACGCAGTTCTGTTCACTCGATCGCCTTTTATCCAATTCGCATCCATGTTATGAAAAAATGTGTTCCCTAATGCATTCATCGCATTATATCTAATTCACGATATGAAAACACGCAGAGTTATAGGAGAACGGACTGTACTTTCAGAATATTCAGTCGCCTATTGAGAAGATAGAACGCCATTAGAATGAAGTTGGTTTACCCATGTATGGCTCACCCTGTGTTTTGTTTGTTGTAAGGCAGCGTTTTGTTGAACCTGGTGCTGTGTGTGTCCCGTACAAGGACCAGGCTGGCAGGGAGGACCTTCGTGCGTTGTCCATCTGCAGTGTGGATCCTCCAGGCTGCACAGACATCGACGATGCCCTACACTGCAAACCGCTCGACAATGGGAACACCGAGGTATTCATTTGGTGGTGGTAATCGTGGTCACGGTCGCGGTAATTCGTGCCTATTCCTTTCATGGTTTTGTCAATGCTAGCGGAGGTTACAAGGGGAGTTTAAGTGGCACAATGATAAGTGCACTGCACATTCATCCTGTCAAGCTGGTTTAGTTCCAGTCATGGCTAACACCGGTACAGAGTGATATCTAAAAAAAACTGCCCAAGTTCTCCCCTTCACCACCTGCATTGACCATCGTAACAAAGCAAGGTCAAATGACAATCGCAACCCATTACGGCATGGAGAAGCCCTCATCCTGCAGTGGATTGACAAAGGGGTGGACAATATTCCTGTTATTAAGTTTCCAAACATTGTTGCCTTAGTGCCCGTATTCTTGGTATCTGCTCGGCTCAGGACTGACTTCAACATGGCTTGGTTCTGGCTTGATCTGCTCCGTTGCCTCCAAAGAAGTATGAGTGGCTCAGCTGTGCCTTGGCTCAGGCTCAGCTCACGGAAATTCTGAGCGTGGCTGGGAGCATGCAGAGATATACGTGGAGGCACAAGGGACACGGAGGCTCAGGGCTGGAACCATGCTTAGAGGCAGCTTGGGTTTTAAGCGTTGCTTTGATGTGGCTTATTGAGAATTAGAATCAGAATATTTATACTGGAGGAATCCAATGAGCTATAAAGCTATTTTTCACATGTCCAGTAGAGGCGGGTAAGAACGTTACAACAGCAAACAGTACAAAAACATAATAGTAGTGCAAAGTACAAGAAAGATCAACAAATAACCCAAACACAAACAAATACAACTAAACCATCCCCATCTTACCAGGAAAAGCCCACTGAGGTATTGATTTATTTTTGATTAGTGACCTGGCCACAACTGAATAGCTCAACAAAGTGGCCCATCATTTGGACATTTATAGCAGCCAAAATAATAGAAATAATCTCAATGCATGTTGCGCGAGAGCCAAGCCTGAGCCAAGCCATGGCTAAGACCCCACTGGCCTAAGTGTCCACGTCACTGGCCGAATGCCTGGTTCACAATGAATGCACCAGGTAGTAATGGGTGTGCATTTCATTTCACATTATTGTGCTTTGGTTGGAGTGGCTATGGTGGAGGTTATGCATGCATGTGGAGTGAACGACTTCCGCCAGACGTCTAGTAGAAGGCGTCTTATTTATTAAAAGCACACAGGGCGATACACTTCGTAACGCGGCTACACCTAGGCTGTACAAACACGCAGCCCATTTGCGTCCTGCGTAGCTACGCTGGCTGGTTGACGAGCGTAGCGGCGGAGACAGAGCTGCTCTTGCAGAAGAACCAGCCACGTGGTCGGAGACGAAGAGATGACGACCGTAGCGACGCAACCAGGACCCAGACCCCACGCTAACAGCCCTGAAGTTCTGATTCGGTGCTCTTTATATCTGCCTGGAGTGGCCAAGCTCCACCTCTGGCCACGCCCCCTTTCTAGAACCTTCTAGGCCCTTCGGGATGGTTCCCGGAGCTTCTCGACTGACTCCGCCGTTGACCTTTACCCCAGATACGCCCCTTCATAATAAGGCATTATGTAATGCAGCTATAACCTTAATTACCCTTACAGGCCGGCAGGTATCACCCTGTCATTACACATCCATGCATGTGAGGGTGGTGACGGTGTGTTAATGTGTGTTCTAGGTTAGGGTACACATCGCCGATGTGAGCTATTTTATCCGGCCGGGGAATGCCTTGGATGAGGAGGCATCTCTGCGTGGTACCACAGTTTACCTGTGTGAGAAGGTGAGATGTGGATTTCTTCTTGCCACAATATCAAGTGTTTTACGACCCGCCGATTTCATCCTTTCATTCTTAACTTTACGACATGATGTAAAATATTACGATCTAACGATCATCGCGGTACCAGTTTCCCCACAACTTTGTAATTGTATTTGACATTTTCACCACATTTTTTTTGCGTGCTTTTCAGTACTTCCCGTATGAATAACAATAACTTAAAAATGAATTAGAATTTAAAAAAATGTGCAACAACAATGCTAAATATCTCTCATGATGTTTTAAACGAGGTGATTTTTGTGGATTTCTTATAATATGATGTACCGTGACATCATGAGCGGCAGGCTATCGGCGCAGTGGTAACACTCGTGCCTTGCAGCAAGGAGACGTTGGGTTTGATTACTCAACTCTTGTGCCTTTTTGCTTGCAGCTTTGTTTGTTCTCCCCCCTGTTAGTGAATGGGTTTCCTCTGGATTCATCAGATTTCCTCTAAATAAAACCCATACAATCTTAACTGGCATTCGCGAAAACATCCCCTTGCTGAACAGTTACCTGCAGGTGACTTAATCATGTGTGGGTTTGCTTGCAAAACACTCGTTGAGTTGGTGCATATGTATTTGCCAGATTGTGTTTATTGACAGAGAAGTTGTTGCGTTTATGTGTTTGTGCGCCTGCAGAGGATTGATATGGTGCCAGAGTTATTGAGCTCAAACCTGTGTTCCTTGAGATCCAACGTCGACCGGTGAGATGCACCAACAACTGTGAACTCGCGAGTGTGCACATTGCAACCCATACTCAGCAGCTAACGTGCGTTGTTGCCAGGTGCACATGTAATCCCATGATGCGTGGCACTGTTTAAGTGTCATTGTACAGATCCACACAAGCATGTGTACATACATAAGCAGCCAAACCAGGATGGCACAATGGTAACACATGTCTCACAGCAAGAATGGCCTAAGATTGATGCCCGACTTGGTTGCCTTTCCATGTAGATTTTGTATGTTCTCCCCCTATTTAGCATGGGTTGACTCCAGGTTATCAGGTTTCCTCTCATCGCTAACATAAACGTGTTATTACTACTATGATCCTTAACCATGGAAAGCCTCACTGAATCCCATAACTTCGGGAGGGTACTGCAAAGCTTTTGCAGTCGAACAATGGTTGCTACATATATATTCCAGTTGAGTAATTTGTAACAACCCAAACCGGTATTTGGCCAAACATCCCGCTGCTGAAAGAATGACTCGACTACCAAAAACTTGGCAAGACCCTCCTGAAAAAGAGTCTCGAGACTTTGCGAGGCTTTCCTGAGTGAACACCCTGCACCACTCCAATGTCGACGACTCTGCCACTCGACGGTGAATGGCGACGGTGCATGTGCTGTGCGCGTGCAGGCTGGCGTTCTCGTGCATATGGGAGATGACTCCAAAGGCTGAGATTGTGAGCACACGTTTTACCAAGAGCATCATCAATTCCAAGGTGATTCCCCCCCCCCCCCCCCCACAGACGTTCAGTTTTTGTAAAACTCTCGTTTGCTTTCACGTGTATTGTATCGGTGCCTTGCTATGTTAGTGCAGTTGAGGTTTCCGGATGGCTGAGAGGTCAGAGCGTTGAGCTTGCACCTCTGAGTTCACAAGTGTAGCGAGATGAAACGGGTTCACAAGTGGTAGTATGTATGTTGAACTTCTTTCGCACCGTACGTAGCCAACTGTGCTAATCGGAGGTGCGAGGTAGGACATGAAAGTAGTGAGTTGATGGTCTCTGTCCAGTCAACAATCACTGCACAAAACACAGGTTTGTTTTTTTAGATTAGATCGTGTAAATATGTAAATGTGTCATTAAACCCACCCCCACCCGACACAGCCAACTAATAAGGGTTGTCACGTAAACAGAACATGCCAATTCGTCACGAGTACAGCACACCGGTGTGTTGTACCAGTGACGAATTGGCCACGTTCTGTTTATGTGACAACCCTTACTAGTCGGCTGTGTCGGGTGGTCGCGGGTTTAACGACACATTTATGTATTTACACAATCTAACCCAAACAACCTGTATTATGGATGATATTGGTCACGAAAGCCTACGTGTTAAACTCACTGCACGAAAGACCACCAAATTACATTGCACTAAATTTGGTTAAATTCCAGCTTTGAGAATTAAAAAAATATATCAATTTTACTTTCTTTGGGTGAGCGTAACCCTCAGTGGTCATCGGGAGCCACGTAGACATCTGTTGAGTTCTGGCTTGGGCTTGGATCAGGCGTGGGCATTGTGTAATTGCGAGGACCCCATGGTTCACCCGTGGTGTGTTCATCGTATCCCCGCAGGCGTCTCTGACGTACGCAGAGGCTCAGCTAATGATGGACGACGCTGGGCGGAAGGATCCGGTCACCAGCAGCTTGCGTGGCCTCAACTCCCTGGCCAAGATCCTCAAGCAGAGGCGCATTCAAAACGGGTAACTCATTGTCAAGATCCTCATCCCCTCCACCGCCACTGGAGCGATGAGCCGTATTAATGTGTGCACCGCATTTAGTCGATCGGCAGGTCGCCTGTGGCGCGGTAAAGTGTAGTTACTCCCGTGTCTTCTAAGACATCCGGCCAGCGTGGAAGAGTAGGCTAAAATACATTGAGAGGGACTGTAAAAGGGTGTATCCCTAGAGGGGCCGCCTCTTATGGGAGCCCCCTTCTTCCAGCAGTGGCTTGAGCAAGCAATTGCAAGGCTGCACCTGTTGCTTTTTTGACCCCATGATGCATGAGGCTTGGGTGAATATCATGCACAAACAAGTGTTACAGGATTCATACTCTGTTTTTTTTCGGTAAAGTCACGTAGGTAAAACTATAAAATAAAATAACAACTAAACTAAATCACGACGTTTCGGGCGCAACACAAGCATCCTTCTTCAGGTGGGACAACCACAGCCAGAAACAATTGCTGAAGTGGGCAAAAAAGGGCTGTTGTAACAAGAGGCTATATAGGTAAGAGAGTGGGGGGGAGCAAGGGGGGAGAGATAGAGATGGGGGGTGTGGGGTAGGGGAAGTGGGGTGCTGCTAGAGGGATTAAAGGGGCGAGCACGGCAAAATGCCGGGGGGGGGGAAGTGAGTGGGGCTGGGAGTGGGAGGCTGAAGAAGCTGGAGATGCGGAAATGAAGGCAACAATAAAGAAGTTAAGGTTTTACCTGGTTAATAACATCCTTCTAGATTGGAGTGTTACAGGCTGCTGCGGGGCTACATTGTGGGCAATAGAGGACAATGCAGTGACATAAATTGTTTTACTCTTCTTAATGCTCCCATGTCTGTGCTCCCCCACCTTTGCCAACGCGTACTGACCACCACGGTTAAGTACGGTAAAACCACCCCACGACCCGTATGACATGGGGCGGCCCTCATCCAGCAGTGGATTGACTTAACGAGCTGTGCATGTTCAACTCAAATATCTGAGTTTGTGAAGTGTCTTATATTAAGATTCTGTGTTGTTTTGGCTGGACATGATAATCGCTCATGTCCCTTCTCCACCCGTAGGGCATTGACTCTGGCATCCCCTGAGGTCCGATTCCACATGGACAGCGAAACCCACGACCCGATCGACCTGCAGACCAAGGAACTCAAGTGAGTCTCGTCAACAAGACACCTCCCATGACTGCGATCCGACTGTTGTGCAGATCTCTCTATCAGAATCAAAATATATATCTACTGGAAGAATCCGATGAGCTATAAAGCTCTTTTTTCACAGATGTCCAGTTGGGGCAGGTCACAACGTTACAACAACAAACAATACAAGCACACGTTAGGATTGCAAAGTATTGGAAAGGTAAACAAATAACTTAAACAAATATACAAATAAAACTAAACTATTTTTATCTTACCAAGTAAAACCCTGACCACAAATGATAGCTGAACAAAGTGGCTTATCACGTGGGAAATTTATTATCAGCAAAATAATCTAAGATAAAGAATCTTGACCCTTGTGGTTGATGTGTTGTGGTGGCGGAAACTGGTGCGTGTACACAGGGAGACCAACTCGATGGTGGAGGAGTTCATGTTGCTCGCCAACATCTCCGTGGCGGAGCGCATCGTAGGCGAATTCCCCGAGTGTGCGCTGCTCCGACGCCACCCGGCGCCTCCGCCTTCCAACTACGACATCTTGGTGAAGGCGGCGAAATCAAAGGTAGAGTTAGAACCCCTTTTAACGACCACCCTTGTTAACTAATCGCTTAACAACGGGCCTCCATAGAGCTCAATGTGTAGGCTTAACCGACCATTTCCCTGTTAACGACGGGCTCTTGTAGGTACAGTAAATATGAATTAATGCCACGTAGAAGGAAAACAATAAAATAAATATAAAACAATAAAATTATCACGACGTTTCGACTGCAACACAAGCAATCATCATCAGGTGTGAAAACCACAACAAGAAAATTTGAAAAAAGTGGCAGTTATTTTTAACGTTAGCACCACGGAGAGAGATTTGACAGTTTGTTCAGATGGACGAGTCCATCTATGTTCGGAAAAGAGGAGGGGGGAGACAAAAAATAATGGATGCGTTCTGACAGCCACCTTAAGCGTGATCAATCAATTAAGACCCGAAATGGCTTATCAAATCTCTCTCTGTGGTGCTAACGTTAAAATAACCGCCACTTTTTTCAAATTTTCTTGTTGTGGTTTTCACACCTGATGATGATTGCTTGTGTTGCAGTCGAAACGTCGTGAGAATTTTATTGTTGTATATTTTTATTATTTTATTGTTTCCCTTCTACGTGAATTTACCGAAAGAACCAAGAATATGAATCCCTGCAGTCACGAAAGTTTTAAATCAAAATGAATTCATGCATTTATTAAGTGTTTATTTTAATATGATGTGTTTATAATGTTAGTATCTTTATGTATTAATATCCATTGTTTAAATATTATAAAGTACGTTTTTTGGGTGAACAAGGGAAACTTTCGATGCTATCGGAACGAATTAAGCTTTTAACACGTATTTCCCATACTCGCTTAATGACCAAATCCTTTAATGCTCGTGTTCGTGGAACCAATTACCGTCTTTAGGAGGGGTTCTACTGTTTCTAGATTGCTGTTAACCTTCCTTCAATATCATCCTCCTCGCAAGGAATTCAGAGGTCGTCGGGTGGCTCAAATTTTTGTTTGAGGTCTTTTGGTTTAACCGGGTGAGAACTCAAGAGAACATAATAGTCTCATTTGCAAGGGTCACCTGGGTCACCCTATGACCCAGAGATTACAGCTGGGACCCTGGCTTCAAAATCCAGCAGCCACATTGAACATACTGTGTTATCAAGTGTAGGGAGTTGAAGGACTCGGCTCGTTTCCCAGCTACTCCACAGAAATAAGCAACAAAAAACCATCACGATAAATGTAGTACTGTATTTAATTTTAGATAAATTCCAGCACTGAAATGTTGAAATATCAGGTCGACTTATTGTGATGAACATTATGCTCAAAATGGGTGGGAATGTGCTACCCCCTACTGTGAAGCAGAGGTGTCTTGAAACGATGTCAGTATTGGCCTGAGCGAGCAATTGCAGGGCTGCACCTTTTACCTTTATCTTGAGATGTAGCCGTATAGTTTCCACTCGCCCTTAGAGGCAGAACAACTCAAAAGGTGTGACGAACCACAGACAACGCTGGAAGGCAGCCAGGCACTGTGCCAGATGTAGATTAATCCACTTGCCGTACTGCCTTCTCCTGGCAAGCCAGGTTATGGAAACCTGAATGCCTACAGGAAGTGCGCTGAATAACGTTTTCTTTCCAATACACCACAACCCTTGCTGCTTCCCCAGCACTGAACTACAAGCCACGTGCGGGATAGTCACCTCACAAACGCCGGTGTGACCGATTTTTTTGCGCAGAACATCGAGATCCAGGTGGACTCGGCTAAGGCGTTGGCCGAGTCCCTGGACCGGGCGGCGGTGCCGGGAGCGCCACCATACCTCAACACTCTGCTGCGCATCCTGGCCACGCGCTGCATGATGCAGGCCATCTACTTCTGCTCCAGCATGGATCCCGACACCCACCACTACGGGCTCGCCACCGCCATCTACACCCACTTCACGTTGCCCATTCGACGGTGACGTGCTCTGGCGTCAGGCACACGCGTGAAATCGACCTTCGCGATTATTGAGGGGACTATGTTGTTGTCTTGGTGTGGTCTGGGACTGTGCTGCCTTTCCCAAGTTTAGGAATTTATTCATTAATTGATGTACTTATGCAATGTTAATTTGTCATTATGGCACACCTCCGATTAGCACGATTGGCTACGTACTTGTATATCTTTTTTCTATTATTTACTTTTAGTGATTTGTTTACCTTTCCTATTCTTAGCACTCCTATAATCTACCTACTGGACATCTGTCAAAAAGAGCTTTTATCGCGAATCGGATTTCTCCAGGATAAAGATTCAGATTTTGACTTATTTTTCTAAAAGGTCCTATAAACGGGAAGTTTGGCCAATTCCTTAAATGGTTGTTTGGCTTGTGTTGGAGAAAAACTAGAGGATCCAAAGAACACCAACGCCTACAAGGAGGGTGACAGTGTTCCACGTGCAGAATCAAGAATCCATTGCCGTGTTGCAGCGGCGGCCAAAAGTGAATTGCAATTCTGCCATGGATCGCTAACGATTTTGTTGTGAATCTTAAATAAGAACACAGATATGAGCAGGCAGCAATTTGCGTTACATCTGATGACAAATAAAAAAAATCCTCAACAAAGAATTAAATTCATACATTAATAAAGCTAATTTCCACAAGCAGATGGTGCTAGAACGTGGTATGTCCAGAGTACAGTATTCTATCACAGCGTTAAATCCATCTGAGTCATTGTTTGAGTAGCTTTCTGGTGGATCGTGAAACCCGCTGAGATCCACCAGAATGAATCGCGGTGCTTGGTGGATTAATACCGCTGCTCCGTTGGCATCTCGTGGCCATACCGCAGCCTGTATCTACTGTAAATTTAATCTTTATATTAAATAGAGGCTACAACAAATGTGAATATTGTTGTTGTTGTCTCCCTGTACCGTTACAGATACTCGGATGTGATTGTGCACCGGCTGCTGGCCGTGTGCGTGGGCGCCGACCCCACGTACCCGGCGCTCACCGACAAGCAGAAGCAGCAGCAGCTCTGCAACAACCTCAACTACCGCCACAAGATGGCGCAGTACGCCCAACGCTCGTCTGTAGCTTTCCACACGCAGGTGGGAGGCGGAAGTGTGGGCCACGTGGAGCTTGCACGGCGTGTGCTTAGGCACCTGATAATGCGTCCATTCGTCTCTTGAAAACCATTTTTAAGGCCACGAAAGCAGGCATCGTATTGTGCATGTAGTAAGAATCAATTGTTTTCTATTCACACGCTTACGTGTGGTGGTGCCGTGGCTGTACTGGTTGGCTACACTTGACATTGCTTTTCAGCATTCTTCTGTGTTTGCTGAAAAACCTAGTCACTTGGCACATTTGCCCATGATGTGACAACTTTATTTGATTGGCTCTGTCAGGTGATGGAGGATTATAGTCAATACAATTGACATTGTACCTTCACGATTGAACTCAAAATAATCCCCATGACATGATGCCAATAGCACAACTGGAATAAATTAGCGGGGGGATGCGGAAAATTACCTTAAATTTTGTTAACTAATTATGGGCTTGGTAAGTGATGCGCGTGTGTCTGCTCTTGGCCACGTAGCGGTGATTAACGGCTGTTGTTGTTGTGGTCTCAATTGTTCTTCAAGAGCAAGGGAGTGGTGAGCGAAGAGGGCTTCGTGCTGTTTGTGCGCAAGAACGCCGTGGTGGTGCTCATTCCCAAGTACGGCTTGGAGGGGACGGTTTTCTTTGACTCCAAAGATCTCAAGCTCAACGTTACCTTCGACGAGGAGGTAGGGCATGTGTTCACTTAACCGGGAGGCATTGGCATTTCCCGAACGGCTGAATTCTGCATTTAAACCCAGGACTGGCTTAATGCACTGGGACCCAAGCCCCCTGACCATCTCTCTACGATTAGGTTTCTATCAGACACACAGACACTTGGTTTAAGGTGGAAGAGTTTCTCATTGTAAACAATGAGAAACTCAAAGGGCAGAAAAGTACTTGTAGAATAAAAACAAATGAGGGAAATAGTAGTTGATGCAAAAAGTGATCTCTAGATGGCAAAAAGCACATTTGTGACCATTGGATCCAGTCCTTTCCAGCATGCCTTGCATGCCGCATTACATTGTCACTCTGCGTGGATAAGTGGATAATGCACACAGCCTAATTTGGACCAGAAGCTCAAAAGGGTCAACATTTGCAGCCATATTTTAGGTATGTTCTTAACTGCAATTGTACACTCCATATAACCTAAGGGGGGTTGCATCTACTCCTTAATGATGGCCAAATAAGGCTTTAAAATTCCTTGGCTGGCCCGCACATCACGATCCCTCGGTTGGTTTGGTCATTGCAGCCATCGGCTTCTCATGCCTGGTTTTCAGCTCGCGGTGAGGTGGCCCAAGCGGTATTGCATTCGCTGTGTGTTGTGGAGGTTTGCGTTTCAAACTCGGTGGCCACTCCGGTTAATACTGTGGTGTGTATTAAGCGTAAAATATTTACAGGCTATCCGCTTTAACAGTGGACGTTAAAAGATCCTGTAACGTTATTCGTGTGCCAGCATCATGGTCCAAGGTTGGCAAATTACATGCAAATTACTTATTTGGGGAGCACATATTAATCGTTCGCCTCCTTTTACAAAAACGTAGCAGTGACCTTGAATGCAAACGTTTTGAGAATCAGTGAGGCTTTTCTGAGTGACCCTTGTAATTGTATGAATAATAACGTTGGGTTCACGTCAATCCGTACTTGTATGCAGGGCACTTGGCAGAGAGCAGTCAGCGGTAGTGTAGCGGTTAGCGTTCTGTGCTACAATCCTGGCGACTTGGGTTCGATTCCTTCGCACGGTCAACACCAGTGATGATTATCTGAACCGGTCCTGGGCCTCCCCTAGGTTGACTCGGAACTCAATTGAATGCCTGGTGCGGTGTGTAAACATCGCCACTGGGGAGACAAAGGCGGCCGGGCATGGCGCTGGCAAACCACCCCCTTGTGTGCCGTGCCGGCCTTCATCTGTGCTCCTCGCTAACAGCACTTGCCCCAACAGTCTGTTAAGGCTATATTAGAGATGTCTTTGTGTTTTGTGTAGGGCCTCACACTGTGCGTGGAGGGCATCGCGCTGAACATGTTCGACCGCGTGCGCGTGTCGCTGGATTCGTCCAACCTGCAGCACCAGCGGATCCGCATGCACCTCGTCCGCCCGGAGGTACTCACCGTGCGGCGTGACGCGCAACCTCGGAATACCACCGATTTATATTGTGACCATGCTGCTGTTGCTGCTTGCTGCGCCAGCAGTAGTGCACAAAAAACAAACGCTCGCCGCATCGGAACGTCAGCGGGCCGAAAATTAATGACACAAGCCACAGCATAGCGCTTGTTGCCATGCAACCCAAACTGTGGGACCGTATAGTAAACCCATAGAGACACAGAGATACATAGGAGATACAGAGAGACCCATTATGATTCCTAGAGATTCATAGAGACTCATACAGATACATAGCAGTGCATTAAAAACAAGCTCCTGTACGATTGTGGCCATGCAACCCAAACTATGGACCACATTTTACACCACTGTAGTCTGCGCTCCTTCAATGGAGGGGGTGGCAAGATGACACAAACTCTTTCCTGAGGCTCTCCCGTGGCTATCAGACCCATCCATTGGCATTTAGCCCCTGAACTTAATACCCTTATAACACAGGAATAAAATATAAACTCCGGTCTTTGATGGAAAAAATATATGTATAGCTAGCATTTTGAGCTGCAGTCTGTTGTCCTATACCTCCTGTAACTGGCAAATTGGATATAACGCGATGATGAACGTATGAGGGAACGCATTTTTTTGTATAACGCGGATCTGAACTGGATTTAACTCGGTTGAATGAATGGAACTACGTCGCGCGATTAGGAATAAGCGGTTGTGTAACGGCTGCCTCGGCGTAGCATCACACAAGGCGGGATGCTGCTGGATGCTTCTAGATGCTACCCACATTCCTTAGTCTTTGTTCAGCCTGTGTTACACATCTCACGCGTTATTGCGGAATGCGCTTTACCCCATATAATATATATTATTTATTATAACACGATTTTTCCAAAACGCGGTGTTCTTGAGGTACGCAACTACCGTATTATAGAACAGACTGTATATCCAAAGACTATGGGATACTATCCCTACCTATATCAGTTGTGACTGTCCGTGTGTTTAAATCCAGCTTGAAAACGTCGTTATTAATTGGCTTTTCCTGGATTCTGATTGGTTATTACTGTGAGGGGAATCATTATGATTAGCTTTTATTACATTTTGCATGCTGTGTAAAGTGTCAGTATCACTGTCATTATTGTTATTATCGGCTTTTACTTTATTTCTATTGGCTTGTATCTATACTTGAGTAGTTTTTTAATGTCCAGTGCTTTTTTGAGATATTTCGATATCCAAGGTGCTGTATAAATTAGATTTTTATTATGGCCCTAGTTCATTGCACAAGAAGGGCCATTATCTGAAACGTGACCTATTTAAATGATCGTTTGGGGCTGTTGTTGATGAATGCGAGTTCTCAAAATACCAAGCTAAGTCAGGGTGTGGGAGCCTTGGTAGATATCAGATGTCTTAACAAAACTCCATGAGTCTGTTCTGCATGGGTTTCCTCCGGGTTCTCTGGTTTCCTCCCATATCTAAAAAGAATCATGCGTTGAAACTGGTATTAAGGTAGTTTACGTATCGCCATGGGCGGCAGGGTGGCACATTGGTAAACCCTTGCGTCTTGCAGCAAGAAAACTGGGTTTGATTCCCAACTAGAGTGTTACTGTGTGGAGTTGTCATCTTCTCTCCCCCTGTTCCTCAAAAGTCTTCAGACTTGACGAAGTTTTTCAGTGTTAATAAGTGTAATAATAACGTATCACTTGTGTTGGAAATACTCGCATGTGTGTGTGTGAGAGCATTGGTGTAGTGGTTAGCACGCTGCGCTATGAACCCGGCAACCCAATTCCCACTCACCGCCAACACCAGTGAGGATTATCTGAACTGCTGT
Organism: Petromyzon marinus; assembly: GCF_048934315.1. Classification (NCBI taxonomy): domain Eukaryota; kingdom Metazoa; phylum Chordata; class Hyperoartia; order Petromyzontiformes; family Petromyzontidae; genus Petromyzon; species Petromyzon marinus. The sequence continues at coordinate 998,857 of NW_027423677.1, read as the reverse complement.
TTTGCCTACCCAAGGTCAACTCTTTCTTAAATGAGTACCTGGTGCAGTGTGTAAACATCAGCACTGGGGAGAGGTGTTGGCCACTTACCCCCTCGTGGGCCATGCCGCCTAACAGCAGCACAGTCTGTTAAAGGCTTATTTGGGTGACTATCTTCGTTGTACGTTTGTGCCATTTGTGTGTCCGCTGTCACAGATTCCAGGCTACAACCCTGCGGAGTCCACCCCATGGGGCTCGCCTTCTCCCCGGCCTAAGAAACCCAGACAGCACTAGTGTATCGTGGATGCGGTGTCAACAAGATGTCGGAGGAGGTGCATGAGTGGGCACACACTCTGGGTTTTACATCTGCAGAGTTAATTAAGTGTACATTGTGCTCGCAAGCAGAGGTGAACAATTGAAAAAAAAGCAGTGGCGGTTATGAGAAATGTTACCCTGAAGTAACAGACGGTTTGCACTCTGAACTTGCAATCCAGAGGTCACCGGTTCTTCGTTCTCCTGTCGCAGCGGTTCAAATGGTAGTACAATCAGCCAATGAAGGTGTATACGCGTCAAGATGTATGAAAGGTTTAGGATATCTTATGCCCCACTTCTTTGCCAGCCAAGACACTGACCCCCTTGTGATGAAGGTGATTTCACAAAAATATTGGTTACTGAATCGGTGGTGTTTATTGACTAACGCAGCAGTGTCCAACCCACAAAGCACTGTGATCCATTCTGGTATATCTCAACATGTTCCGTGATCTACCAGCAATATATGACCAACAGTTACCCGGATGGATTTAACCGACTAATAGAACACTGTAGACATGCCAAGTGCTAGTGCGATCTATTGGTTTAAGATATATATTATTAATCCATTAATTCTTAGTCGGGGATTTTGTTTTGCCATCTGCTATAACAAGAATTGCTTTATATTAGAGGTGTTAATTCCTATTTGTCCAGAGATCCACAATCAAATATTTTGCGATCATCCACCCATGGATCGCGATTCACATATCGGCTACCACTGATCTAACAGTTGAAAACCAGTTTAACACGTAGGCTTTCGCGACCAATATCCATAACACAGGTTTTTTGGGTTAGATCGCGTAATAAATATTTAAATGTGTCGGTAAACCCACCACCACCCGACACAGCCAATTCGAAAGGTTTGTCACATTAACAGAACGTGCCAATTCGTTACTAGTAACATCACACCAGTGTCTTGGAGAGCAAAGCCCCAACATTTACAATCTGAGTACAATGTTTCACCAGTAATTACAACCAGCTTCATCAGGCGACAGCCAGATTCGTGGAGAATCCTCGTTCCTTAATGCGCATGCATAATGTGTGTTGATTAACATATAAATAACCCAATCGGCAATGGATACCCGTAGTCATATGCATTCATTGATTCCCCTCCCAATTCGCGAAAGAAGTGCTCACAAGTGATGGCTGTCGCATGATGAAGCTAGTTAGTGCTGGGGAAATGTTGTACTTAGATTGTAAATGGTGTGGCTTTGCTCTCCAACACACTGGTGGACTGTACTAGTAACGAATTGACATGTTCTGTTTATGTGACAAACGTTACTAATTGGCTGTCGGGTGGTGGTGGGTTCAACAACACATTTATATATTTAAACGATCTAACCCATAAAACGTGTATTATAGTTGAAAACCTACAATTGTGCCAAGTTTGGCCTGTCGGAGTGGGCCATTAGGGTGGCCACTCGGAGGGCAAAGCTCTGGGGAATCCGAGCAAGAGCTTCGAAGTATGATTGTGCACGGTGACACCCGCAGGGGTCTCGTGATGGATGGCAAATGGAAGATATTTTTTTATCGCGAGAGGATTCCCTGCAAGGGATGTTAGGTTACTTATTCTTGTGAGGATGCCATTTACTGTATGAAGGGGCAGCGGTCAGCTGCATAGAACAGAGTATAAAATTCCCCGAGCTGTTGCTGTTTAAATCGTCGGTTTAATGAAGAATTTCACCTCAGGTATTTTTTACACAGCTACCCCACCCCTCATCGGACTCTGTGCAATCACACAAGGAATGTTTTTGGAAAAAATGTCGGTGTCAGAAAATTTTAAGGTTTAATCGTTTACAAATGCGCATTTCGTTACAGCTTCTCTTGTCCTTTAGACGTGCAAAGATAATTTCTGACAAAATATTGACACGTTTTCAAATTGTTTCGTAAATGGTTATAACTTTGCTCACGTATATACAGTACTTGGGCAATAATTCTGAGCTCCTGGAGTAGTGGTAAAGATTTAAGGGAGTTGATGTCTTTGCGACTTTGTGTAAATGTGTTTTACATTTTTTAGCTGAATCGTATATTCACAAGCATGTACACATGAGTTATACGCGTTTATATACAAAATTAAACCGATTTCTTTTCCATGCATCTTCTGTTATTTTGGTTACTTTAAGTTACGTTTTCCACTGCTGGATGAACATCTCGCCACGTGATGTTGGATGTCAGGTTTAGTTTGACCATACTTCACCATGCTGGTCACTGTTGGATGATAATAATGTCCACTTGCAATGCACCACCGCGCAGTATTCACTCGCCTTCGAATCGAGTCCTGCACCGCCGTTTCACATGCAAATTTGATTCTCAATCCCTGGGCCAACTTGCTCCTGATTAGCATGCGATTTGCCACATTTCGATCTCGGAGGTGATTAAATGCGCCGGCTTCCAGGCTTGTTGAGCCGCTCGGAGCCCAATTAACGAAAATTGTTGCCAAAGCAAAAGCGTGAGCTCGAATGTTTGTCCGTGTTCTTTTCAAACCACCAGTCGAACGCCGGCCTCTGCCCACTCCGACCGTGCGCAGGCCCTGGCCGTCGGGGAGGCCCTCATGGTGCCTCACGGCAAACGTGGGGCCCGGGTGGGCGCGTCGACGGTTGATCGCGTACAGGCGGTGCAACTCCCACAAATGAAACATCACACCTTGCTGATCTCGTGTCCAGGAGCATAAACGATCATCACGCAAACTCCGGTCATCCTCGCAGCAGCAGCTCTTGGCCTTCGAACAAAGACGATCACCGCTTCCTTCCGATATTAGAAGCCACGAGCTATGAACGACTCGGAGGTTCGAGCAACCACAGCCGAGTGGGAAGGCAGCAGCAGCCCAGGCGGTGAGCCAGCTCCAAAATCCCCCAAGCACTGAAGTTCTCGATTTAGTACATTGAAAAACACGACGGTAAGTGAAACAACGTAAATCGAAACCAATTTTGCCATTCACTTGAGGGGCCGTCCATAAATGACGTCACGCAATTTTTGACCTCTCGTCACTCGGCGTCACAAAAAGTCAGACCCCCCCCCTCAAATATGACGTCACAAAGCTCTGCCCCCCCCCCCCAAAACCATATTTCCATTTTGAAAATAAAACATGCTTCAACTATTGTCATTGTAGTGCGTGGCGCTGTACTAATGTTGTAGGAGTGTTATAACAATTAGTGTTATAACAATTCTATACTTAAAGTTGCGCATTTTGATGTGACGTCACATTTCTCAAACCCCCCCCTCCCCCTCGTCACAAATGTCTGAACCCCCCCCCCCCCCCCCCGAGGTGCATGACTGCGTTACCGTGTTCATTCTGTGGTGAAGGGATGAGGAAAAGGAAGAGGGAAAAGCATCCAGTGTCGCCGCACGCAGGCAACGTGTTTATTACACAGTGGTCAAAATATAAAAATGCATATATATGTAGTGGGTTCCACGGACACTGGAGACGTCTTTAGAGGCAACACGGTTTATTTGTAACTTTGAACAGAACTCCCCTTAACTCCCACTATCTAGGGAGGTACAGCCTCCGGGCTAGCGTGCCCTCGCACTGATCAAACCTGGCTCTCAGCCCTCTGGCTATCTATGCCCTAGGGGAGGCTAACTGACCCGACCCAGCCAAGGTACGGGTCCTGACCACTGGTCCGAGCTCGGCCCAGCCCTTACAAGGACGTCGGACTCGAGGTCCCAGGGTCCTAGCTAGGGAGGCTACTCTGACCCGACCCAGCCAAGGTGCGGGTCCTGACCACTGGTCCCCGCTCGGCCCCGACCCTTATAAGGATGTCGGGTCCCAGTGTCCTAGCTAGGCTGGTCTTCTGTTCTTCGTCTTCGGAGCACTGCCCCGAGCTGTCCCAGAGGTGCCCCTTTAATACACCTCTCGGGGGCTCTCCGCCCCCGGTACCGCCCCCTCTCTAGAACCTTCCAGGGGGCTCTGGAAGAACCCCCCAACCCCTCACCTGGGGCCTGGCTGAAGGTGGCACCCCCTATGGGCTTGTGCCCGCAAATGCAGGTAAGTATACCGACGGTATAGGATGTGCATTTATGACGCTACATATATGCGAGAGAGTTTGTGGACAAGAGTCTGCTCTGCGGGAAGCAAGCATTGCCATACGAATGAGATGAGCTCGCGTTTGATGCGGGCAGTCTTGAGGACGACTGTCGACAGGCACGCGTGGAGGCACGCCGTGGTCACAGCGCAGCGCCGACTCGTGTAGGTGGTGATGGCCCAGTTGTAGAGAGGAATGCCGGAACTTGGAGCAGATGTAGCCGAATGTAGGATAGAGCATCTTGAGGAGCGTTGCCCTCGACCCCCTCCGGGAGGCCGTATGGTTTACTTGGCACTCCCGTCCCTTAGAGTCCAGTCTGATGTAGGCCTCCTCAGGTTCCAGCAGCCTGGCTTCGTAGGTCTTCATTGCACCGCTCTGCTCGTCTAGCATAGTCTGAAGGGTCATATGTGGCTGCCTCCTGAATCTTCACCGTCCTGCAAACCTTACTCGACATCTCGTTGAGGACCCGAAGAAGGGCAGTATTCTCTTTGTTTTGTTTTTTACAAAAGGGCTTGTAAGAGCTCTCGTTCCTCCCACCGCGATCTGTGGTGTCAACTTGAACGGGGGGGGGGAGGGGAGACAAAGCTATGGCTTTTTTCCCAGGGGATCTGTCTTCCATGGAGCACAAAGATAGAGGCGGAAGGTCCCGTTGGCCTAGCCATGAGGTCAGGCTCGAGTTGCTTACTGAGGACCCTACACTTAAGGAGGCTGTGGATCGTCCTAGGAAGCTCCAAAGTAGAAAACCAGCTTTCCAAGGCCCCCTATAAAGTGCCTGAGTCCAGGTAGAAAAATAGGAAAACTATCAAATAGGAAAGCGAGTGGTTATGTTGGGTCGAAAAAGGTAATGTTCTAATAATGTAGGGGTTGGAGCGGTCATTGCTGCTTACTCGGCCATGACGTCACTGCAACTCGTTTGATTAACACTTTTAAAATAAAAAATCACGACGCGTACTGAACATATTATTCCGAATCGGTTTTACCACCACTACCACCATGACACAGTGGCAAGGCTGGCACATCGCAGTGCAGCTGCTACGCTGAATCATATGAATAAATATAATCAAATCTAGAAATATCCTTTCTGTACCCAGGAGAGCCACATTGAGTCTCGAGACTCATTATTAGCTCCGTGCTGCATTGAGATGTTTGGACAATTTCAAGCATCAGGGTTCGGCACGTAGGAGGAAACCGGAGAAACGCGCAAATGTTGTGAAGCTGGCTTGGTGGTAGAAGTCAGTCCAGAACATTTGGCCCCACACCTATCACTGTAACGAATCAGTGTTCTACGGGGGCATTCTAAGCGAGGACTGATTGTATTAAAATCTACTTTGATCTACAAATCGTAATGTATCAATAATGTTAACGTGTAACATGCCCCACGGTTTTTCTTAATCTGGAAGGAGAGAACAACGGATGATCTGTATGCTGATGATGTTGGTGATGATCTCGTAATGGCTGTTCACTTCGAGGAGTGGGAGAGTCTGATGGTGAACCTGGATCGTGCCAATAAGAGGTAGGGCCTTACCATTTGCCCTACCAAATAAATCAAAGCAGTACCTGTCTTGATATTTTGTATGTCTTCAAGGACTCCACCCCCTCAACTCCGCATGATAGGTAGTTGTGGAAAGAGTGGAGGTATTCCCATATCTGGGCAGTTGTTTATGACCAGCTCCGATTTCAGAGCGGAGGTCTTACTCTGAATTAGTTCAGTGGCATATCCTTTTTCTCAGCTTTTTAGCGCCGTATAAAAGTTACATGGCCTATCACTTCATACAAAGCTCTGGTTCTTTTCTGCCAAACTTGTCCTCTCCCTCCCAGCTATAACCTCCCGAAAGCAACATGTGACCTTTGTTTTGGCGTGACAAACACCAGTGAAAGCAAAACACCGAAAGTGTAATGACTACACATAATGCAAGAATCTCAATTGTATTTCTCAACGGGTATTGAATATGAAGTCCCAGGAGTGGTGAAGGTGCATCAGCCTGCAGACCCACAGGTGGCAGCGGTGGATTGGCTTGCAGACGTTAGGGTGGTGGTGGATTGGCCTGCAGACGTTGGGGTGGTGGTGGATTGGCATGCAGACGCTGGGGTGGCGGCGGTAGATCGGCCTGCAGACGAAGGGGTGTCGGTGGTGGATCGGCCTGCAGATGTAGGGGTAGCGGCGGTGGATCTTCCAGCAGTAGCCGACCAGTGAAGTTCTCGAATAAATTTACGCAATTTGCCGAACCTGGTGCCTTTGGCACAGGCGGTGGTGGTGGTGGATCTCCCAGCAAAAGCTGGGGAGGCAGTGGTGCATCTGCCAGCATGAGCTGGGTTGGGATGACAGCGTTGGATCTCCCGGCAGCAGCCGGGGTGGTGGTGGCGGTGTTGGAGATGCCAGCAGCAGCTGGGGTGGCAGCGCTGAATCTGCCAACATCAAGCGCCATGGCGGTGGGGGTGAATAATATGCCAGAAGCAGTCGGGGTGGGGGTGGCGATGCATCTCCCAACAGCATCACTGGTGGTGGCGGCGGAACTGCATGTGGCTGCCAGGATGGCGTTGGAGGCAGTGGTGGTGTTGGTGGAGACCGTGGCCGTGGCTTTCTCCAGCTCCTTGAGCTATCGACGCATCATTTCCAACTGCAGATGGCGCTCCACATTCTCCCGTTTGTATACTTGAGTGCAGGGAAATCATCGACAGTTTGGTCAACATTAGCCCCTACACGAGCCTTCTAATCATCGCAACTCTTCAAACTATATCGCTTATATAATGTACATAATTTCAGTCACAACAAAAATTACATATAACACATCGGGGCTGTGAAAATTACGGCTTCGTATTGTCATGCGAACGGTGAGGAATCAGCCCAGAACTACACGGGAGGATCTTGTCAATGATCTCAAGGCAGCTGGGACCATAGTCTCCAAGAAAACAATTGGCAACACACTACGCCGTGAAGGACTGAAATCCTGCAGCGCCTGCAAGGTCCCCCTGCTCAAGAAAGGTCATATACATGCCCGCGTGAAGTTTGCCAATGAACATCTGAATGATTCAGAGGACAACTGGGTGAAAGTGTTGTGGTCAGATGAGACCAAAATGGAGCTCTTTGACATCAACTCAACTCACCGTGTTTGGAGGAGGAGGAATGCTGCCTATGACCCCAAGAACAGCATCCCCACCGTCAAACATGGAGGTGGAAACATTATGCTTTGGGGGTGTTTTTCTGCCAAGGGGACAGGACAACTTCACCGCATCAAAAGGACGATGGACGGGGCCATGTACCATCAAATCTTGGGTGAGAACCTCCTTCCCTCAGCCAGGGCATTGAAAATGGGTCGTGGATGGTTATTCCAGCATGACAATGACCCAAAACACACGGCCAAGGCAACAAGGGAGTGGCTCAAGAAGAAGCACATTAAGGTCCTGGAGTGGCCTAGCCAGTCTCCAGACCTTAATCCCATAGAAAATCTGTGGAGGGAGCTGAAGGTTCGAGTTGCCAAACGTCAGCCTCGAAACCTTAATGACTTGGAGAAGATCTGCAAAGAAGAGTGGGACAAAATCCCTCCTGAGATGTGTGCAAACCTGGTGGTCCAACTACAAAAAACGTCTGACCTCTGTGATTGCCAACAAGGCTTTTGCCACCAAGTACTAAGTCATGTTTTGCAGAGGGGTCAAATACTTATTTCCCTGATTAAAATGCAACTCAATTTATAACATTTTTAACATGCGTTTTTCTGGATTTTTTTGTTATTCTGTCTCTCACTGTTCAAATAAACCTACCATTCAAATTATAGACTGATCATTTCTTCGTCAGTGGGCAAACGTACAAAATCAGCAGGGGATCAAACACTTTTTTCCCTCACTGTATGTGAGGAGTCTGTGGGTCGCAACATCACGTACGGCTGGAAGTAGGACATTCCAGACTAAGAGGGTTCATGATGGCAATGTCAACGACACTGAACCAGCCAGCACAACTCACTGCCAATAACACATATCACATAATTCACTCTTAAGCAATTGTTCAATCAATTAATTTAATCACTACAATTAAAACCAAAGAATCTCCCAGAACAAACACTTCGCACTCTCCTCCGTCAGCCACCTGCATCGACAATAAAAACGCATCAGTCCAGCAGTGGATAAAACCTGGCGTGGGAGGTATGGGGGGGGGCGGCTTACACTTGCGGTGGACAGCAGGGGGGTGTCTGGATGCAGTAGCCATCGCAGATCAAGCGGTAGTACTTGTCATCGACTGCCATGCGCCAGGGTAATGGGCCTCTCCTACACCCACACACATCACACATCCAGCGGCACGCACGTCACACCGAGGAGCACGCACGTCACACACCGCGCAGGTTGCACAGGTCTCCTTTATCAAGACTCACGTGGAGCAGATTACAACTACAACTCTTCTACGCCTGTCACAATGCCCCCCTTTCCCCCCCTCCCCAGTTTATGGGGTGGCGCGGGCCTCACTCCCCCCTTCGCGTCAGCCCCTACTAATAAATGGTCCGGTTGCATTGTGAATGCACCACTCGAATGACGTGCAGTCCCGTGGCGCACTGTAACGGGCTCGTGATTTACTCACTAAAATTCAATGTAAAAAAATAAAAACGATCCCAAGACACTATTTAAAATAAAGGATGGCCATCGTGTGTCAGCATCACAGGCGAAAATTGGCATGTAAAAAAACTTCAATGGGAATCACTCAATTGGGATTGCTCGCAGCAAACAGCACTTGACCTGCTTGCAGGTTAGGTGCTGAATAACCGTGTGTCACACAGAGAACAGTTGCCACTGAGGGTGCCCTTTTCAAATGCTTGAGATGATATGTGATTATCGGGTGTAACTGTGCACACTTAAAAAATTATAAGCGAACTATTATCGTTTCAGGTGGCAGGGTGTTGCAGCGGTGATCTTTGACCCTCGCAACAAGAAGGGCCTTGGTTAATCATCCGACTGGCACTTTGCGGATGTATGGGTTATCCACTTTGCTCACGTAGCTAGAAAACACACAATCACAATGTAACTGGGTATTGGCCAAGCATCCCAATGCTAAAGTTACCTGCAAATTACTTCACTGGGATGACACTCGGCAGCAGAGCCGGATGATGGCTTGCTGGGGCCCTATGCCATTGTCAAGCTTAAGAGGCCCCTTCTATGAATGCCTGTATATTTTTGTAAGCAGAATGAAAATCACTGCTTTGGAGAGTCTTTTTTTCTCACCGATCTTAATTTTTTTAAACAATTATGTTAAAACTCGAAACCTTGAGTCCATTTCTTGTTTCGTATTTAGAGCCCCCCCCCCTCTCTTAATGCAAGGCCCTAAGCTGTAAGTGTAGCCGGTGTGAGCTCGCCTGTGATGAATCACACGTATAATTGTGCACTCGTATTTTCTATGGGTGGCCAGGAGAATTTATTATTATTCAAGTGAATGCAATGGTGATCAGGGGATTGGACCCAGAGCCCCACGTACACAGTAGAGTACAAGGGAACGCCCACAGTACAGATTTGAGCTGACCTCCAGATTGAGAAATTGAACTGTGTTATGACTTGGAGGGTGTTTCTGAACGCGATTGTTACCGACCCGTCCCGAAGGGAGGAGAGGGGACAGGGTGGACCGGCTGCATGAGCTTACTCTTTGGCACTGCACAGCACAACATCGCCTGCCTACTGCAAAAAACTCGGCAGGACCTTCCTGAAAATAAAAGTCTTCGGAATCAGTGAGGCCTGTCCTTCGGAGGACAGGCGTAGTCTTGGTCGTCACAAGCGAACATTTGTTTCTCCACATTAATTTGTATCCCCGGGTTACCATCAGGGCTGGGCGCTGCAAGCTTAGCTTCTGAGATCTGATGAGACTGGTAGCCGTTTTTTAAAAGGTAATTTCGGCATCTGGAGCCCAAGCATGCAACAACCTTATGCAACTTCTTGGTTCTTTCGGTAAAGTCACGTAGAATGGAAATAAAATAATAAAAATAAAACATAATAAAAAATAAAATTCTCACGACGTTTCGGCCACAACACAAGTAGCCTTCTTCAGGTGAAGGAACAGAACTGTCGGGACGACAGCGCTTCAATAACTGCTGCTAAAATTCGCAGGGTCTTTTAAGTTAGGTGGGAGAGGTAAAGCGCCTTGACAAAGGAGTTTACATATCAAACAGGATAATTTAGCATTGAAATAGCTGTGTTAAAGTGTTGGATCAGCAGGGTGTTAAAGTCAGAAATTAGCATGTAACTGGGAGATTAGCATGATGTTAATGTGAGGGATTAGCATGCGACTGGTCACGGAAATAGCTATGTTAAAGTCAAAGTTTACATATCAACAGAGGCATTTAGTATATGGACGCTAAAGGACTGCAACAACCCAACTATTATACAATGAAACCGATGTGAAAAAAAACTAAGTATAAACTACATCAATATAATAAATGTACTCAATATATTCTTCAATAAGTTGAGCTATAAACATAAAGTAACTGGGTATACACTACACTATATAATGAATACCATATAGTAAACGAATTAACAAAACTAAAATTTAAACTACATCAATGTTATCAATAAACTCCATATACTCTCCAATCAGCTGAGCTACTAACAATAAGTCATTATACATTACAATGCCCTATGGCGAAAAAATGGGTGGCGGTTTTTTCCTTCTTTCCAACGTTAGCACCACGGAGAGCGACGAGCCTCGTTCAGACGGACGAGTCCATCCATGCTCGGAACGGAGGAGGGGGGAGAAACAGCCACGATGCGCTGCTCTGTCCTGTGTTGCGTTACAACCATGCCATAAACTAGACTACTATACATTGTAATGTTATACCTTCCAATCTAAACTACATTGTATTATATCGTATACACAGCCCAATGTAAGCTCTAACATTATGCAGTATATTGATATGTCTCCAACTAAAATTTTCCAACATTACACGACTATTCACCATAATATACACTACCATAGACAAACCCACCCTTGAATTATAAAATGCGTTACTTTACACTACCCTATACTTTAGACTGTAAAATGTTAGACTTGTAATATTACACTATGTATTATTCTACCAACCCTACTGTATACCACACTGCTGTATATTCACTATACAATTACGATACTATATATTGCCTTATGAATTATGTTAAACATTACAATGTTATACTATTTATTATTATATAACATGCTATAAACCATACCATTGACCGTCGTGTGAAAGGTATTAAGAGGCAGTGCCAGTGAATGGACTGCGGTCTGAAAGTCACCATAAAATACAATCAATTAAGAACCGAAATGGTTTATAACATCTTTCCAATGGTTACTAAGCCAGAATCCATCTTCTCGGTTGAAATTGTCTCTGTGTTTGTATATGTGGATGGCCTCATGAACGAATCTCTCATGGTAGCCGGATGGCTTGCAGAGAACGTCCGTCTTAGAGAAGTCAATGTCATGTGAGCCCACTGAATTATAACAGTGATCTGCCACGGCTGAGGTGTTCGTCCTACCATGTTTCAAGTCTGCTTTATGTTCACGGATGCGGTCCGAGATATGTCGTTTGTTTTCTCCAATGTAACTGCTACCACAGAGGCAACTTAGTTTGTAGACGCCCGGGTACTGTATGTCTGGAACCACATCTTTTACAGACGGAACCAGATCACGGATTTTATGTACTGTGTTGAATCGGACCTGGATCTAGTGTTTATTCAGGATTTTGGAGATCTTTTTTGTGACCCCCGCAATGTAGGGTAAGGTGATGGTTTTGAATGGCTCCTCAAGAGGATTCTTCTTCATGGCTGGAGTGATGGCTTTGCGGATTGTGTAGTCGGAGTAACCATTAGCCTTGAGAGCTTGGTGTACGTGCTTGAGTTCACTGGCAATGTGTTCCTGGTCGGAAATGCATTGGGCACAATGGTATAGAGTCTTGATGAGGGAGTTCTTCTGGGATGGATGGTGGTGGGAATCCGGTTTTAAGTAAGCATCCGTATGGGTAGCTTTCCTGTAGACAGAGTGGCTCATTGAACCATCAGGTCTCCTTTTAATAAGGACATACACAAAGGATAGCTTGCCATCTTTTTCGACTTCCATGGTAAATCTGATGGCTGGGTGTATGGAATTGATGTGGTCGAGGAATTGGTCTAGAGCAGGCCGGCCATGTGGCCAGATGATAAAAGTGTCATCCACGTACCTCTTCCATAACGTTGGGCGTAGAGTGGCAGTCTGGATGGCATCAGTTTCAAATTTCTACATGAAAACGTTGGCCCCCGTGGTGCCTCACCACAAACGTGGGGCCCGGTCAGCCGCATCGACTGTCGTGATCGCGTACAGGTGGTGAAACTGCCACACATGAACCATGATACCTTGCTGATCTCGTGTCGAGGAGAATAAACCAGCAGCCCGTCGTTAGCAATGGGAATGATCGGTAAGGGAACACATTGGTCTCTACAGAGGCACTCCACTATTATACACCACTACTATACAGTATACATTGGGCTCTATGGAGGCCTATCGTTAAGGGATTACCCGTGAACATGGGGTGGTCGTTAAGAGGGGTTCTATTGTATATAACAAGTTTAAATATTTAATAAGTTAATAGAGAGTACTCAACTGAGATGGCGGAGGAGTTTGCTAAACTCACAATACAAAGGCCACTGTCCCAGCCTCTGTGGTTGGACCATCTCTAGCTCCACCCACCTACCTTGATGCACCTATCTCAGGCCTATATAAGACCTTGTCTCAGCAACTTTCTCTCTCACCTGACCTGAAGACGATTGCTTGTGTTGCGATCGAAACGTCGTGATATTTTTATTATTTTTTATCTACGTGGCTTTACCAAAGGACCCATAGAATATAATCATAAACAGGTTACGTCCTCTACATGGACCCCCCCCCCCCTCATTATTAATCATGAGCAGGTGACGTCCTCCAAATGGACACCCCCCTCCATTGATAATAATTAGCGGGTGACATCACTCCACATGGGGGGGGGGGGGGGGCGAGGTGCCTCCTCTCCCCTCCTAAGCGTCAACTTATCAACTCACTACAAAGGCAGAACCCTCACGTAACGCGATCTCCATAACGCTATTGAGACATCTAAGTAAAAAGAACGTCATGATGAACAAGGGATTATAACCTTTAAAGGAAATAGGTCTGTCACCGCGGCCTTACAAATTGCACACAAATGGATGCAATGAATATCACTTTGCGGTCTGCTTTGCGCTTGCAAGTTTCAGATTTACTGCAATACACCCATGCTTGGACGGGCAAAAGGCTAGTAAACAAATAATCCCCTCGCCCGCTCCCCACCACGATATCACACAATGATATAGTACTTCCTTGTACAGTATACCCAATAAAGACCAAATCTAATCCCCATGATAGGTAAATTGATATACATAGAGCTTGCCGGCGATAGGTCTAAACCACGAACTATGAACTCGTGATATTCAAGGGTCTCCCGTATTTGGAATTTGCATGTTCTCCCCATGGTCACGTTGAGATAATGACTATGAATTTTCACATAAGCCACCTCGTTGAGCAATCATATGTGGCCAGGCTGCTTCTGGAAAAGAGCTATATATCTCAGTGGGCCTTACCTGGTCAAATAAAAATAGGTTGCTTACAGGAGTTGAATGGATTGCCACATCACAGGGATGTGAGGAATCGCAGCATGGAGAGGGCTTCATCCAGCAGTGGATTGAGTGTTCTTGTTGAAACGTGTGTATTTAATATTTCTCTGATGTTCTTTTAGTCTCGTGCTGATCATTCGTCCTGTTTGCCCAACATAACATTTGCCACAAGTGCAGTTAATCCTGTACAAACCTTCTGTTGATAGCTTAGGTAATACATATTTTATACCAGAAGTCGAGTTCAAGAAACATAAGTACGTTTTTATTTCAACTGAAATGTATATATACATATATAAATATACATGTCCATACAACCACGTCTCAATGTCTATGTCTGGGAGAACATGCTAGTTTCTCCCTCTGTGGAGTCTCCACCACTTCTCTTTCTTCTTGTTTCCCAGCTCCTCGTCTTGGTGCTCCTTCCCTCTGTCTCCTCCTCGTTCATTCTCCTCTTCATCTTTCTCCAGCTGCCGTGTGCAGCACATGAAGCTCCAAATTGCCCAACGCCAGAAACTGTTCTTTCTCTCTCCCTTAGTAGATGGGATGTGCTTAATCTCTTTCTTCTCTTCCTGAACACTCTCTGCCCTCCAAGATTGCTCACATCTTCCTTCCTCATTCACCACTTCCTGCTTTGTATCGTCTTCAATCGTGTCGACCTCCTTCAGCTCTACCTCATTTGCCTCTAACTCAATAGCTCCTACTTCTTTTGTGTCTACCTCTATTGCCTCTACATCATTCGCCTCTACCAAAATCGCCTCACTCTCCTCCACCTCAAAATCCCCTACCTCCACTTCTACCTCAATCACCTCTATGTCATTCGCCTCTAACTCATTCGGCTCTACCTCCATAACCACCTCCTGCTTGGCCTCTCCCTCAATCTCCTCTACCTCTTTTGCCACTTCCAGGATGGCATCTACTTCATATGCCTCGACCTCATTTGCCCCTTCCTGCTTCATTTCCTCCACCACGTTCTCAACTTTTTTTGCCATTTCCTGTTTGGCCTTTAGCTCATTCGTGTCTACCTCATTGATCAAGACCTGCATGGCCTTTTCTTCGATCGTGTCGACCTGAATTGCCTCGACCTGTTTCACCAATTCCCGCTTTGTATCTCTCTCAATCCCTTCTACGACATTGGCAACAACCTCTTTCACCACTTCCTGCTTGGCCACTG
Source organism: Petromyzon marinus (assembly GCF_048934315.1). Taxonomy (NCBI): domain Eukaryota; kingdom Metazoa; phylum Chordata; class Hyperoartia; order Petromyzontiformes; family Petromyzontidae; genus Petromyzon; species Petromyzon marinus. The sequence goes on along the minus strand of NW_027423677.1, from coordinate 983,778 downwards.
CATCTACCTCAATCACCGCTACCTCTACCTCACTCGCCACTTCCTTCTTGGGCTCTACATCATTCCCCTCTCCCTCAATCTCGTTTTCCTTCATCTCTTCTACTTCCCGAAATTTCATCTCAGTCCTTCGTAGCTTCCTATTCCTACGTTTCCTCTGAACACCATCCTCTCCTTCTTTCTCTGTCTCCACAACATTATCAACTTTCTTAGCCACTTCCTGTTTGGCTATTCCCTCATTCCCATCTACCTCACTTGCCTCTACCTCTTTCCCTAAGTCCTCCTTGGCATCTCTCTCAATCCCTTCTACGACAATGGCCACTACCTCTTTCACAAATTCCTGTGTGGCCACTGCATCTACCTCAATCACCGCTACCTCTACCTCATTTGCCTCTACCTCACTCGCCACTTCCTTCTTGGGTTCTCCATCATTCCCCTCTCTCTCACTCTCGTTTTCCTTCATCTCTTCTACTTCCCGAACTTTCATCTCAATTCTTCGTAGCTTCCTATTCCTACGTTTCCTCTGAACACAATCCTCTCCCTCCTTCTTTGTCTCCACAATATTCTCAACTTTCTCCGCCACTTCCTGTTTGGCCATTCCCTCATTCTGATCGACCTCATTTGGCTCTACCTCTTCTGCTAATACCTGTTTTGCATCTCTCTCAATCCCCTCTATGACATTGGCTGCTATATCTTTCACCACTTCCAGCTTGGCCACTGCTTCTACCTCAATCACCGCTACCTCTGCCTCATTCGCTAATTCCCGCTTGTCATCTCCTTCTAATACCTCTACCTTATTCAACTCTACCTCATTCATCACATCCTCCAAAGCCACTGCCTCAATCATCTCTACCTCAATCGTCCCAACCTCCACCACTTCCTGCATGGGCTCTCCGTCACTCCCCTCTCTCTCAGCCACCTCTTCTTTCACTGTCTCCAGGACTTTCTTCTTGTTCTTGTGTTTCTTCCTATTCCTACGTTTCCTCTGAACACCATCCTCTCCCTCTTTCTTTGTCTCCACAACATTATCAACTTTCTTAGCCACTTCCTGTTTGGCTATTCCCTCATTCCCATCTACCTCACTTGCCTCTACCTCTTTCCCTAAGTCCTCCTTGGCATCTCTCTCAATCCCTTCTATGACATTGGCCACTACCTCTTTCACAAATTCCTGTGTGGCCACTGCATCTACCTCAATCACCGCTACCTCTACCTCATTTGCCTCTACCTCACTCGCCACTTCCTTCTTGGGTTCTCCATCATTCCCCTCTCTCTCAATCTCGTTTTCCTTCATCTCTTCTACTTCCCGAACTTTCATCTCAATCCTTCGTAGCTTCCTATTCCTACGTTTCCTCTGAACACAATCCTCTCCCTCTTTCTTTGTCTCCACAATATTCTCAACTTTCTCCGCCACTTCCTGTTTGGCCATTCCCTCATTCTGATCGACCTCATTTGGCTCTCCCTCTTCTGCTAATACCTGTTTTGCATCTCTCTCAATCCCCTCTATGACATTGGCTGCTATATCTTTCACCACTTCCTGCTTGGCCACTGCTTCTACCTCAATCATCACTACCTCTGCCTCATTCGCTAATTCCCGCTTGTCATCTCCTTCTAATACCTCTACCTTATTCAACTCTACCTCATTCATCACATCCTCCAAAGCCACTGCCTCAATCATCTCTACCTCAATCGTCCCAACCTCCACCACTTCCTGCATGGGCACTCCCTCACTCCCCTCTCTCTCAGCCACCTCTTCTTTCACTGTCTCCAGAACTTTCTTCTTGTTCTTGTGTTTATTCCTATTCCTACGTTTCCTCTGAACACCATCCTCTCCCTCTTTCTTTGTCTCCACAACATTATCAACTTTCTTAGCCACTTCCTGTTTGGCTATTCCCTCATTCCCATTTACCTCACTTGCCTCTACCTCTTTCCCTAAGTTCTCCTTGGCATCTCTCTCAATCACTTCTACGACATTGGACACTACCTCTTTCACAAATTCCCGTGTGGCCACTGCATCTACCTCAATCACCGCTACCTCTACCTCACTCGCCACTTCCTTCTTGGGCTCTCCATCATTCCCCTCTCCCTCAATCTCGTTTTCCTTCATCTCTTCTACTTCCCGCACTTTCATCTCAGTCTTTCGTAGCTTCCTATTCCTACGTTTCCTCTGAACACCATCCTCTCCCTCTTTCTTTGTCTCCACAACATTATCAACTTTCTTAGCCACTTCCTGTTTGGCTATTCCCTCATTCCCATCTACCTCACTTGCCTCTACCTCTTTCCCTAAGTCCTCCTTGGCATCTCTCTCAATCCCTTCTATGACATTGGCCACTACCTCTTTCACAAATTCCTGTGTGGCCACTGCATCTACCTCAATCACCGCTACCTCTACCTCATTTGCCTCTACCTCACTCGCCACTTCCTTCTTGGGTTCTCCATCATTCCCCTCTCTCTCAATCTCGTTTTCCTTCATCTCTTCTACTTCCCGAACTTTCATCTCAATCCTTCGTAGCTTCCTATTCCTACGTTTCCTCTGAACACAATCCTCTCCCTCTTTCTTTGTCTCCACAATATTCTCAACTTTCTCCGCCACTTCCTGTTTGGCCATTCCGTCATTCCGATCGACCTCATTTGGCTCTACCTCTTCTGCTAATACCTGTTTTGCATCTCTCTCAATCCCCTCTATGACATTGTCTGCTATATCTTTTACCACTTCCTGCTTGGCCACTGCTTCTACCTCAATCCCCGCTACCTCTGCCTCATTCGCTAATTCCCGCTTGCCATCTCCTTCTAATACCTCTACCTTATTCAACTCTACCTCATTCATCACATCCTCCAAAGCCACTGCCTCAATCATCTCTACCTCAATCATCTCAACCTCCACCACTTCCTGCATGGGCTCTCCCTCACTCCCCTCTCTCTCAGCCACCTCTTCTTTCACTGTCTCCAGAACTTTCTTCTTGTTCTTGTGTTTCTTCCTATTCCTACGTTTCCTCTGAACACCATCCTCTCCCTCTTTCTTTGTCTCCACAACATTATCAACTTTCTTAGCCACTTCCTGTTTGGCCATTCCCTCATTCCCATCGACCTCATTTGGCTCTACCTCTTCTGCTAATACCTGTTTTGCATCTCTCTCAATCCCCTCTATGACATTGGCCACTATATCTTTCACCACTTCCTGCTTGGCCACTGCTTCTACCTCAATCACCGCTACTTCTGCCTCATTCGCTAATTCCCGCTTGCCATCTCCTTCTAACACCTCTACCTTATTCAACTCTACCTCATTCATCACATCCTCCAAAGCCACTGCCTCAATCATCTCTACCTCAATCGTCCCAACCTCCACCACTTCCTGCATGGGCTTTCCCTCACTCCCCTCTCTCTTAGCCACCTCTTCTTTCACTGTCTCCTCCAGAACTTTCTTCTTGTTCTTATGTTTCTTCCTATTCCCACGTTTTCTCTTCATACCATTTCTCTCCCCCACTTTCTCCATCTCTTCAATCTCGTTCTCAACCTTGTTGCTATTCTGACATGTCTGCTTCACATCCTCATTATTGGTGCTGACTCCTGCCTGCTGCTGCTCTTCTGCCTTTTGCTGCTGCTGCTGCTGCTGGTGGTGGATGATGAAGCTCTTCAGCTCGGTGCTGTTCTGGAATTGCAGCAGCTCCCGCTGATATTTGGCCTGCTGCTGTGCACAATGATCCAGCAGGATCATCTCAAGCTCCAGAATCTGGCGCTTAGCTTCTAGTCTTGTGTCAACGAGGAACCTCTTTCGCTGCCCCTTCGAGCGACGGTCTGGGGAGTCACATGGGGAGGAGAGAGCAGCACCACAATTGATTCGTTAATGGGTATTTGAGTATTTCCTGTATGATAATAGGTTTTTCCCGTTTTTACTGGCAACAAAACAGGTGTTAAGATGTTAAAACACCAAACTGAAACCTTTTACAAGGAATCATGTCTGCATTAACCATGATGCTTGTGGTCAGAATGCAAACAAAAAACATACTCTGATAATATATGCATTGTCCTTGAAACTGATTGGTCCACACCAGGGACAGCTTTCTTTTGAGCCTCGTCTCAAACGGTGTTAGACCAGAGGACGCCAAAAGGCGTATTTCATGTATGTTATTTTGGTAAAGAAACTTGGCACCATTGACAGGAATCTAACTTGACTTGAGACCGATGTAACAATGATAACACTGTAGGGAGGTCTGGAGGTTGACTCATGTGCCGGAGACACCTCCTCCTCCAAATAACTTCATTAGGATTATGGGCTGGTTGGGGAGGCCATATTAAGTTTGCGAGGTCTGGAAACTCCAGGCCAAACATAGATAAACTTCCGTTATCTCAGAAAAAGTAAGATGGATTGATGGGCAAGCTGTGGAGGTCTGGCTAAATTTATAAGATGTCCATTGTTTCACAAGAGAGAACATGAATTGGATAAGAAATACACTATTAATTCTTATACACTGGTCCATTCATACAATTAGTATATTAGTGGGCTACGTTAGAGAAGATAAAGGGAGGAGAGGAGAAGAGGAGGGCCGGGGTGCCCGGAGCCCAGAGAGTGCCCAGAGGGGCCAGAGAGCCAGGGGCAACCCTGATGTTTCTGTTGGCTGGATAGCATGTGCTCCCGTGCATGTGAGGTTGCTCTCAACAGAAGTCATTCCTTGCACGAGAATGGCTGAAACGCTGAGTAACCACTCAGAGGTATAGTGGTTAAGCAGTGGAGACGGCATAGTGGTAAAACAGTGGAGATTTTAAAAGCAAAGTTTAAGATTTGCATTTGTCAATTTATATTGAGCCGATACATATGGCAAGTGAAATTAAGAAGACTTAAAGTGAGTTTTGCAGAAAGAGAGGATACATGTGTGTCTCTTGGAGAAGGAAAGGCATTGCTCAAAACTGTGCTGCAAGGTCACGTGCCATGAATCACATGAGTTTAGAAAAAACGTGACTGTAAACCAACAAGCCTGTGAATAATTATCATGGTGAAGACACCTCTATACGTTGGATACTGAAGGAAATCCATCGTGCTACACATCGTCAAAGCCCGACAACACCTGACATTCGAGAAAGAAGTACAATTGCATCGTTCTACACATCGTCAATACCCCACCACATCTGGAGAGTCACCAGCTGCATCAAGCACCTGACTGTTGTATTGTTCGAAAGACACTGTGTGTAACGACTTTACATCCGCCGGCACTGCGGGTTTCTAAACGCCTGCCATGTCACCTTCTCAACACTAGCGTCTGAGACCGTCTGATACAGACTGAAAGCTTATTTCCTTTGTTGCACTGTTTGTCTTTTCATGAATGTCATATTGTGCACTGGGTTATGCCTTATTAACCTAAATTCTGAATTTAGCTATTCATGTATTTCTATTACAGTATCACATATTCTTTGGACCAAGTGTCAATTGCCTATTTGATGACTGGTACTCTGATTCTTTTTTTTACAAATCAGGGACTTGTTTTAATTAAAATGTGTCTGTGTGTGTGGTTGAACGGTGTAACAAATCCATGCGTTACATGTGTAGTGTTGCAGCGCCGACCTGGTCAAGGCCTATGATACAATCAGTAGGCCAGGGCTCTGGATTGTTACTCGTATTTCCGGAGTCCCTAACCCTCTGCTCACAATCATTAAGGACCTTCACGATGGTGGGCAGGCCCGGATAAAGTTGCGTGCCCGGGAGTCAGAGCAATTTCCTGTTTACAGTGGGGTGCGACAGGGATCTACTCTGGCTGACACATTATTTAGCATCATCTTCGACCACATAGTTCGAGAAGTTTTTTTTATGGCTGTACCGGTGGATTTTTTAATATTTGCTACAGATACAATGGGAGGCTGATTGATGCCTGGGTGAGGTCAAGGGATGGCTCCCTACTGGTCAACCATGTTATGTACACTGATCATTTGGAAGTTGATGCTCACACTGAAAAATAGTTGGAGGTTCTGCTGCTAAGCCTGGAGCGTGTGACAAAGAGGTGGTGCCTTACCATCAGCCCCACCAAAACTAAGCACCCGCCTGAGTATTTTGTGTAATTTAATACTCCGCCCCCTCAACTACTCTTGAGTGATGGGGTAATTGTAGAGAGAAGTTTACGTACCTGGATAGTGTGCTTATGCAAAAATTCTGGTTTGGCAGCAGAGGTCTCACTCCGAATCGGTCAAGTGGCATATTTTCATCAGCTTCGTAACACTTTGGGGTATCTACCTGGTCTGTCACTCGACACAAAACGCTGGGTCTTCTTGGCCAATGATAGAATAAATAAAAAATCTGAACCAGCTTTACACTTTCAGACTGGCCTGCCTACGATCCACCCTGGGTTTAACTAGGCTGGAATGTGTGAAGAGCTCACAGTGAGCTCCACTGGTGGGCAGGGCTGCATTGCCTGGGTCATGTAGCCTGCTTGCTCAGCCACCGCATGCCCAAGCAGCCTCTGTTTTTCCAGATAGAGGGGGCTAAATGGGCGTGGCATGGCCTGGAGAAGAGATGGACTGATGCAGTACAGGAGGATACGGAACTAAGTGGACTTGCCAAAGACTGGTACCACTGGTGTCAAGATCTGCCTCTATGGAGGAAGCTCGTGAAGGATGCTTATGGGAAGTTGGTGGCAGTTGCCGTCAAGCAAAAATGGAGGGTGAGAGGAGCGACGCTCACAACAACAGACGGTGCACTGGATGACTAAAACGCAGCAAGTTGGCACAGTAGGATGCAAAGGTGGTGCGTCTGCCAGTCATCTCAGTCAGTCAACCCATCGCACTGGGGTCTGTCCCCTGATCTCCTGTCGGCAAGCCTTCGACACTTCAAGTGGCCTCGGAGTGCACCAGGCCTGGCACAAGCGCCATGGTGACGTCTCCGTCACTTAGTGGCGAATGAGGGCTGTTGTTGTTATCTGAGTCGGTTAGGGGCCTCCCCTAGGTCCACTCAGCCTCAAATAAGTATCTGATACGGTGTGTAAACATCGCCACTTGGGAGACAAATACGGACAAGTGTGGTGCTGGCAACCCACCCCTCGTGTGCGGTGCCGGCCGTCATAGGTGCTCACTAACAGCACTTGCTCCTACAGTGTTTCAAGGCTATACACAAGATTTCTGTCTTTGTTTGTGTCTATGTGCAGTGTCTGTATGAGTGGTTGGGAGCAGTTGTGTCTGTGGGGATCGACCTGAGTTCGATTCCCATTCACAACCATCAGTGACTAATAAATAAAACCGGTTGTGTGCCTCCCCTACATCTACTCAAACTTAAAATAGTACCTCGTGCAACGTATAAACATCAACACTGGGGAGACAAAGGCATCCGGATGCGGTGCTGACCACCCACCCCATCATAGGTGCTAACTCGCTAACAGCACTTGACTCAATAGTCTGCTAAGGCTATACGGGGATCTGTCTTTGTATACAGGTGCATGTGTCTGTGTGTATGTCTGTGTGTGGAATTACAGTACTCACTTCCCGTCGGCTTACTCATCTCTCCACCCTGCAACAAAATCACAGCAGCGCACGTGAGACTCTAATCATATCACAGCTTACAACCACCACCACCATCATCATTACCGTCCTCATCATTAAACATTTCGAACAGACACACATTCACATATAGATGTTCTCTCAGATTAATGTTATCCTGATACAGCGCGCGTGTGGATGTACTCACGGAAGACATCGCCTTGAAGGCAGAACGAGAAGTCACGGATGGTCACGTTTTGTCAATAGATTTCGTTAACTGTGTTAATGAAGAGTTCAACCTCACGGATGTTTGTCAATGAGGTTTACCAAGTAATTTAACCGCGTTATCGATGTTCACTGACGACGTTGTCGAAGTGTGCTCCCGAATGCGATCTTTAAGCACACAGAGCGCGCGTCCACCTCCGTCTGTAATGATCGACCGTTGCTAGGGAAGTGACGTCACTTGTTAAGGTAACGAACCCCGGAAACCACGTGGTCCACTGTATCCTCCAGGCCTGATTAGTTACACGACTGTCAAATTTTTACTTTAAACTTTCGTAACTTGCAGGAATTCATAATTTTTGGTTCTTTCGGTAAAGTCACGTAGATAGAAAATAACATTTTAAGTTAAGGCAAAAAACCCACGAGGTTTCGGTGGCAACACAAGCGGTCTTCATCACGTGTTGCGATCGAAACGTCGTGGGTTTTTTGCTTTTATTTTAATTGATTTTTATTTTATTGTTGTTATTTTCTATCTACGTGACTTTACCTGAAAGAACCAAGAATATAGTAACGATTGTACCCTGGTCGCCACGGATGAAGAGGCCGAGCGGGCTCGGTTCAACTGTTGCCAGGTACCTCCACCACTCAGCTCGCAGCACACACACACACAGTGTCCACTATCTAAAAATCAGGCTAAACTAAACCTTTCTAGAAGTTAATAAAATAATGCTATAAAAACAATGCAACAGTGATCATAAGACATGTGATTGAAAGTTAACAATAGCGACATATATAACATATATTACTAAACCTAGCATCCTTCGCTAGCTGTTTGAGTCAATCCATAATAGCAGGAGTAACAATTATGTATGTTGATTAACTGCGAATAACCCAATCAATAACAGATATCCATTGTAATTTACATCAATACATTACCCCCCCCCTCCCCCGGTCTTCGTATCGGATCTGCTTACAAGCGACGACGTCACATTTATCCCCCGTCTACGTCTATTAAAGACCGAAACAGGGGAAGGATTTCACCACAACTCTGGCTGTCACCTGACGAGGCGGGTTGTTGTTGTAGTTACAGGCGAAACGTCACGGTACTTGAATTGTAAATGTTGTGGGTTTACTCTCCAACACACCGATGTGCTGAAACAGTCACTAATTGGCATGTTTTGTTTACGTGACAAACTTGACTAAGATTTACGCGATCTAACCCAAACAAACAAAAATACCCTCTAATAAGTAAATATTTTTATTAATTCCACGAATGGACCTTGGCCTGGGACTGTGCGGATTGAGAAGTTATGGATGCAGCTTCTGTTTGTCCTGCCATCAGAATGACCAACAAATAAATAAATAATACACACGGATTGGTGACTACAGTACTAGACCCCCAGTGCTTTTATATTTAAAAGTGTATGTGCTTTGTGGTTGCTTTATTGCGCATGTTGTTCATACTGTGTAACACTTGTTTGAACGCAGGTGATGGGGTTGTCCATGTTGGGTGTCATTACAGGCAAAAACAAGCAGCAGTACGAAGACCAGGACGCCGTGGCCGACCATGAGGACGGAAATTGGCCTCGCCCGGTCACAACGTACGACAGCAGTACAGGTTTCCCTCCACACATGCACACACCTACGAGTTTCCCACTACAGAGACGAAGATCCCCCATATAGCCTTAACAGACTGTTGTGGCAAGTGCTGTTCGCAAGCACCAATGAAGGTCGGCATGGTATACCAGGGGGTAGGTGGCCAACACCAAACCCGGCCACCTTTGTCTCCCAAGTGGTGACGTATTACACACACCGCTCCAGGTATTCATTTGAGGTTGAATCGACCCAGGACCAGTTCAGATAAATAATCGTTATTGGTGTTGGCCATGAGCGGGACTCCAACTCGCATGTTTGCGGGGTTCGGAGCGTAGCGTACTATCCACTGCGTCACTGCTACCCTCACATAACGCACACAGAAACAACACACAGGGACCCACACGCACGGACACACAGGGGCCTGCTCAACATTGAAATGTGCAGCCCTTGTGTGGCGGCCTGCGTTGAATTTTGGCGTTCATCTCGTCACCCATACAAAAGGTCTCGACACAATCAATGGCAGTCCCCCTTGCCCTGCCTGGCACGCACATCGGGCCAGTCACCCCACGCACAGCGCACACAACGTGCGCGTCGCGTATGCCAAATCAAGAGTCGTCCCCGAGTGTCCGGCAAATTGGACCGACTATCCCGGGCCCCGCGCTTCGGGGGAGGCCCCACGTGTAGACATCAGTGTCACATGTAATGCTTCCGGTTTAGTTTGAAGGCATCGGGGGGGGGCCCACGCACCCCCTATGGACGGCCCTGGTCAAAGCACACGGCAGCGCGGAGCACGCGCGTCACGCGCACGGGCCACGTGCGTCACGGGTACGTGACATCTACAAGGCAAGCACCTGCATCGCGTGGTCATCACTTGTAAGGCATGCCCTTTGTGCATGGGACGTGCGTAGTGTGTGCAACACGTGGCACATGTATGTCACACATGCGCATCGCAACGTGATGTCATGTGTACGTGGACATTTGAATCGCATGTAGCTGTCTGGTGGGCAGGACGGATCTACGCGTGGGCAAGTAAGGGGGTGGCTGAGTAAGACTGATACGGAGACACGTCAAGCCACACACTCACCACACACTCACCGGCACACTCACACACACCACATTCACCGCACACTCACTTACCGGCACACTGACTGCACATTCACACACTCACTGGACCCTCACTGCACACTCACCACGCACTCACCGGCACACTTACTGCACATTCACACACACTCACCGCACACTCACTTACCAACACTCTGACTGCACACTCACACACACCGCACTCACACCGCATTCACACACACTCACACACACTCACACCGCACTCATTCACTCACACACACTCACACACGCACTCACACAAATTTACACACACTCACCGCACACTCACACACAATCACACTCACCGGCACACTCGTGTGCAAGCACACTAGTGAGCTTCCACAAAATGTGCTGCACATTAGTGAGGCCACACACCAGCAGGTTTAGACATCAGTGAGCTTACACACTAGTGTGCACACACACAGTCGTAAGCTTACAGATTAGATAGCGTACACACCAGCTCACCGGTGAGGTGAGCTACACACTGGTGAGTTAACACACCCACCTGTTTACGTGCGCAAAGCTCTTAACCCTAAACCTAACATATCCCAAATGTCATGGCTAAAGTTATTTTACACACGCACGTGCATACACACGCACGTGCATACACGCATGCGCTTATGAAGGCATGCATGCACACATACGTGCACACAATCACACATGCACGCACATGTTTAAACATATACAATTCCATGGCGTTGGACTTGAGACTCCCAGAAGTGGAATCAGGACTCCTGAGTGTGCGATATAGCTCAGTGGGCCTTTCTTGGTAAAATTGAAATAATTAGTTTAGTTTCAGGATGTAGGGTTCTGAAGATATTTCATCTTTCAGTCCTTTCTGACCGTTTGAGTGTGGGTGAGTGAGTGACAACTACTTATGCATTTTTTTTATTACAACTACAAGCATTTCCAGCTATTGACATGAAATGTATTAACTCTGGAAGATGATGGTGATACAGGTGGTGGGTAGCGGTAGTGTAGCGTTTAGCACGCTGCACTACGAACCCGGCGACCCGAGTTAAATTCTCACTCATGCCCAACGCTGGTAACGACTCTCTGAACCGGTCATGGACCTCCCCTAGGTCGACTCAGCCTCAAATGAGTACCTGGTGTGGTGTAAACATCACTACTGGGGAGACAAAGGCGGCCGGGCGTGGTGTTGGCCACCCACCCCTCGTGTGCCATGCTGACCTTCACAGGTACTCGCTAACAGCACTTGCCCCAACAGTCTATTCGGGCTATACAGGGAGTCTTTGCTTTGGTGGTGATGATACAGATGGTGATTTATTATACAGATGGTTAGGATGATGATAATGATACATTTGGTGATGATGGTGGTGATGATGGGACTGTAAGAGTCGTCCTTGAAGATATTTACTGTGTAATATTAAGACACACTAATATAAAATGTAATCATTAAAGCACAATATATAACATTTGTAATTTCTGTTGAAAGCATGTGCTTATAATTGTGACGTGTATTTGTACGTGGTTGTGCATGAATGCACGTGTTTTTTATTTTCTGTATTAGGTGCTTGACGACAGCACTTGGCCCAACAGTCTATATTGGTTGTACAGGAAATCTTTGTGTTTTGATTCATGAATGTTCCATTCACGAAATTTAGTGAAAACGAAATTGACAAATTAAGGATACTTTTCGACTTACGAAATAGGATTTCAGCGGAAACAATATATCACATGGCACGCACCATGAGATCATCAAGCAAAAAGCTGTCATCCATCCACGACAGTGTCACGGTATCCCCATAGTGCAAAAGTAACGCCTCGTCACCTCTCCAGTCATTCCAACATGCAGATCTTTTGGTGAGTTCCTTGAAGATGTTAATTATTTTTGTTTTAAATTGATTATTATTCAACCGTTGTAATATTTGTTCTTTATTATTTTTTGCATTGTGAAATGTTGGTGTTTATTTTGGGTTTATAGTAGAAATGACTGTCTGAAACACATCGCAAGTTTTTCGTATTCAATTAATGGGAAAAGCCATTCCGATTTACGATATTTTGTTTTACGTGCGTTTTTCGAAGAACGCATCCCTTTCGTAAGTAGAGGCATACATGTACAGGAATCCATTGCCAACCGCTAATTTACCAACCACGAGATTTTAGTAAACACGGATTGACTACTGGACACCTGTTTACTAACCACGAGCATCTCGCTTTGAGTATTCGCGAGTCGCGCCGAGTCGTGAAATCAAAACAACACGATGTACCTTATGGGGGGGGGGGGGTTCTTGTATTTGTTCTTGTATTTGTACGAGCTGTTGTTTGTTTATGTTACTGATGTTTATGGGGAGCGTTAGTGCAGCGGGTTAGCGAGCTGTACTATGAATCCATTAATCCTGGTATAATTCCTGCTCATGGCCAACACCAGTGGCAATTATCTGAACCATTCCTGGACCTACCCTTGGCCTCAAATGAGTACTTGGTGCATTGTGAAAACATCAGCACTGGCAGAGACAAACCCCATATGCTGTGCTGGCCTGCATAAGTGCTCATAACGGCACTTACCCAACAGTCTGTTACATGGGGGGATCTTAGTCTTGGCGTGTAAGTGAGAGTTTGTGGACTTTGCATGTTCTTCCCCTGTTGTGCACGCGTTTTCTCAGGGTTCTCAGCTTTCAAAAAAGAACAACCAATACTAACAGTGAGATTTTACTTGCAAATTACTTAAACAGGGATTACACACCGTGGCAACATCGCCCCCTTCTGTGAAAGCTGGACAGGACCCTCCTGCAAAAGAGTGAGACTTCCCTGAATAAACAAGTGTAGCACGGTAATCTTTGAAATAATAAAATAAACTATTCACCCCTAGAGTGGACAGGGTAACGAGGGCGATCCTAGCAAGCGAGGGAGCTGTACTCGGACGGAACGGACGACGGCTCCCAGCCGACCTCTTCGCCTTTGTAGATCTTGTCATCGTTGGAGGCCGGTCTCAGCTCTGCGAGGATCGCCTCAAACGTGGGGCGCTCTAACGGCGCGTGGCTCCAGCAGTGGTGCATCACCTTGCGGCTGTGGGGTGAGGGGAAGGTGCGGTAAGGGTGCGAGGAAGGCGAATCGTGCACAAGCTCGGACTGCGCTTTCACCTCTTCCAGTGCGCGTTCGTTCTCAGAATGGTTGAATGAGTGCCGATGATGTTAATGACGTCACGGAGGGGGATGAAGGGGGTCAGGTGGCGAGGGGGGTGAGGGGGGGGTGTGAGTAGGTAGAGGGTCATGAAGGCATGAAATATCTACAGTATGGATTCACACAGCGGCGTCTAAATGCCACTGCATCTCCATACGTAGTGCAGAAACACTGGTCATGTTTATCTTGTAGAGAGAGAAGAAGTATGTGGGTCTCTACAGTGAGGGAAAAAAGTATTTGATCCCCTGCTGATTTTGGACGTTTGCCCACTGACAAAGAAATGATCAGTCTATAATTTTAGTGGTAGGTTTATTTGAACAGTGAGAGACAGAATAACAACAAAAAAATTCAGAAAAACGCATGTCAAAAATGTTGTAAATTTATTTGCATTTAATGAGGGAAATAAGTATTTGACCCCTCTGCACTTGGTGGCAAAACCCTTGTTGGCAATCACAGAGGTCAGACGTTTCTTGTAGTTAGCCACCAGGTTTGCACACATCTCAGGAGGGATTTTGTCCCACTCCTCTTTGCAGATCTTCTCCAAGTCATTAAGGTTTCGAGGCTGACGTTTGGCAACTCGAACCTTCAGCTCCCTCCACAGATTTTCTATGGGATTAAGGTCTGGAGACTGGCTAGGCCACTCCAGGACCTTAATGTGCTTCTGCTTAAGCCACTCCTTTGTTGCCTTGGCCGTGTGTTTTTGGTTATTGTCATGCTGGAATACCCATCCACGACCCATTTGCAATGCCCTGGCTGAGGGAAGGAGGTTCTCACCCAAGATTTGACGGTACATGGCCCCGTCCATCGTCCCTTTGATGCGGTGAAGTTGTCCTGTCCCCTTAGCAGAAAAACACCCCCAAAGCTTAATGTTTCCACCTCCATGCTTGACGGTGGGGATGGTGTTTTTGGGGTCATAGGCAGCATTCCTCCTCCTCCAAACACGGCGAGTTGAATTGATGCCAAAGAGCTCCATTTTGGTCTCATCTGACCACAACACTTTCACCCAGTTGTCCTCTGAATCATTCAGATGTTCATTGGCAGGGAAAAAAGTATTTGATCCCCTGCTGATTTTGTACGTTTGCCCACTGACAAAGAAATGATCAGTCTATATTTTTAATGGTAGGTTTATTTGAACAGTGAGAGACAGAATAACAACAAAAAAATACCGAAAAATGCATGTCAAAAATGTTATAAATTGATTTGCATTTTAATGAGGGAAATAAGTATTTGACCCCCTCTCAATCAGAAAGATTTCTGGCTCCCAGGTGTCTTTTATACAGGTAACGAGCCGAGGTTAGGAGCACACTCTTAAAGGGAGTGCTCCTAATCTCAGCTTGTTACCTGTATAAAAGACACCTGTCCACAGAAGCAATCAATCAGATTCCAAACTCTCCACCATGGCCAAGACCAAAGAGCTCTCCAAGGATGTCAGGGACAAGATTGTAGACCTACACAAGGCTGGAATGGGCTACAAGACCATTGCCAAGCAGCTTGGTGAGAAGGTGACAACAGTTAGTGCGATTATTCGCGAATGGAAGAAACACAAACGAACTGTTAATCTCCCTTGGCATGGGGCTCCATGCAAGATCTCACCTCGTAGAGTTGCAATGATCATGAGAACGGTGAGGAATCAGCCCAGAACTACACGGGAGGATCTTGTTAATGATCTCAAGGCAGCTGGAACCATAGTCACCAAGAAAACAATTGGAATACACTACGCCGTGAAGGACTGAAAGGTTCCCCTGCTCAAGAAAGAACATATACATGCCGGTCTGAAGTTTGCCAATAAACATCTGAATGGTTCAGAGGACAACTGGGTGAAGTGTTGTGGTCAGATGAGACCAAAATGGAGCTCTTTGGCATCAACTCAACTCGCCGTGTTTGGAGGAGGAGGAATGCTGCCTATGACCCCAAGAACACCATCCCCACCGTCAAGCATGGAGGTGGAAACATTATGCTTTGGGGGTGTTTTTCTGCTAAGGGGACAGGACAACTTCACCGCATCAAAGGGACGATGGACGGGGCCATGTACCGTCAAATCTTGGGTGAGAACCTCCTTCCCTTAGCCAGGGCATTGAAAATGGGTCGTGGATGGGTATTCCAGCATGACAATAACCAAAAACACACGGCCAAGGCAACAAAGGAGTGGCTCAAGAAGAAGCACATTAAGGTCCTGGAGTAGCCTAGCCAGTCTCCAGACCTTAATCCCATAAAAAATCTGTGGAGGGAGCTGAAGGTTCGAGTTGCCAAACGTCAGCCTCGAAACCTTAATGACTGGAGAAGATCTGCAAAGAGGAGTGGGACAAAATCCCTCCTGAGATGTGTGCAAACCTGGTGGCCAACTACAAGAAACATCTGACCTCTGTGATTGCCAACAAGGGTTTTGCCACCAAGTGCAGAGGGGTCAAATACTTATTTCCCTCATTATAATGCAAATCAATTCATAACATTTTTGACATGCATTTTTCTGGATTTTTTTGTTGTTATTCTGTTTCTCACTGTTCAAATAAACATACCATTAAAATTATAGACTGATCATTTCTTTGTCAGTGGGCAAACGTACAAAATCAGCAGGGGATCGAATACTTTTTTTCCCTCATTGTATGTGAGGAGACGGTGGGTCGCAACAGCACGTACGGCTGGAAGTAGGACATTCCAGACTAAGAGGGTTCATAATGGCCGTGTCAACGAGACTGAACCAGCCAGCACAACTCACTGCCAATAACACATCACGTAATTCACCCTTAAGCAATTGTTCAATCAATTAATTGAATCACTACAATTAAAATCAAAGAATATCCCAGAACAAACACTTCGCACTTTCCTCCGTCAGCCACCTGCATCCACAATAGAAACGCATCAGTCCAGCAGTGGATAAAACCTGGTGTGGGAGGTATGGGGGGGCGGCTTACACTTGCGGTGGACAGCAGGGGGGTGGCTGCATGCAGTAGCCATCGCAGATCAAGCGGTAGAACTTGTCATCGACTGCCATGGGCCAGGGTAAGGGGCCTCTCCTACACCCACACACATCACACACCGAGCGGTACACACGTCACACCAAGGAGCACGCACATCACACCAAGGAGCACGCACATCACACACCGAGCAGCACGCACGTCACACACCGATGAGCACGCACGTCACACACCGAGCAGGTTGCACAGGGCTCCTTTATCAAGACAAACGTGGAGCAGATTACACCTACTACAATACGCCTGTCACAATGCCCCCCTCTCCCCCCACCCCCCCAGTTTATGGGGGGGCGCAGGCCTCACTCCCCCCTTCCCGTCAGCCCCCCCTAATAAATGGTCCGGTTGCATTGTGAATGCACCACTCGAATGACGTGCAGTCCCGTGGCGCACTGTAACGGGCTCGTGATTTACTCAATAAAATTCAACGTAAAAAAATAAAAACGAGCCCAAGACATTATTTAAAATAAAGTATGGCCATCGTGTGTCAGCATCACAGGCGACAATTGTCATGTAAAAAAAAAACTTCACTGCGAATCACTCAATTGGGATTGCTCGCAGCAAACAGCACTTGACCTCCTTACAGGTTAGGTGCTGAATAACCGTGTGTCACACAGAGAACAGTTGCCACTGAGGGTGCCCTTTTCAAATGCTTGAGATGAGATGTGATTATCGCGTGTAAATGTGCACACTAAATAACCAAAAAATTATAAGCGAACTATTATCGTTTCAGATGGCAGGGTGGTGCACCGGTGATCTTTGACCCTCGCAACAAGAAGGGCCTTGGTTAATTAATTATCCAGTTTGCTCACATAGCTAGAAAACACACAATCACAATGTAACTGGGTATTGGCCAAGCATCCCAATGCTAACGTTACCTGCAAATTACTTCATTGGGATGACACTCGGCAGCAGAGCCGGATGATGGCATTGCTGGCGCCCTATGCCATTGTCAAGCTTAAGAGGCCCCTTCTATGAATGCCTGTATATTTTTGTCAGCAGAATGAAAATAACTGCTTTGGAGTGTCTTTTTTTCTCACCGATCTTTATTTATTAAGCAATTATGTTAAAACTCGAAACCTCATGTCCATTTCTTGTTTCGTATTTAGAGATCCCCCCCCTCTCTTAATGCGAGGCCCTAAGCTGGAAGCGTGGCCGGTGTGAGCGCGCCTGTGATGAATCACACGTATAATTGTGCACTCTAATTTTCTATGGGTGGCCAGGAGAATTTATTATTATTTAAGTGAATGCAATGGAGATCAGGGGATTGGATCCAGAGCCCCTCGTACACAGTAGAGTACAAGGGAACGCCCACAATACAGATTTGAGCTGACCTGCGGATTGAGAAATTGAACTGTTTTGTGACGTGGAGGGTGTTTCTGAATGCTATTGTGACCGACCCGTCCCGACGGGAGGAGAGGGGACAGGGTGGACGGGCTGCATGAGCTTACTCTCCGGCACTGCACAGCACAACATCGCCTCCCTACTGCCAAAATACTCGGCAGGACCCTCCTGAAAATGAAAGTCTTCGGAATCAGTGAGGCCTGTCCTTGGGAGGACAGGCGTAGTCTTGGTCGTCACAAGCGAACATTTGTTTCATCTTCTTTGGTTCTTTCGGTAAAGTCACGTAGAATGGGAATAAAATAATAAATTGATAAAATAAAATAACACAATAATATTCTCACGACGTTTCGGCCACAACACAAGCGGCCTTCATCAGGTGAAGGGAGCGAGACTGGTAGGACAGCGCTGGAGTGAGAGAGCCACGTTCAGATCACGGCTTTTAAGCTGTGTGGGAGGAACAAAGAGCCTTGACGAAGGAATTAGCATAAAATTTAGCATTGAAAAGGCTGAATGATTAGCTTGTGACTGGTCACAGAAATAGCTATGTTAAAAGTTAAAGCATACACATCCGCAGAGGCACCCATTGTTAAAAGGAATTAGCATAGAATTTAGCATTGAAATAGCTAAATTAAGGCATTCGCTTGTAACTGCTACAGAAATAGTTACGTTGAAGTCAGAGCATACACATTCACCGAGGCACTTAGTACAAATCAAAACAGGAGAATTTAGCATTGAAATAACTAGGCGAATTTAGCATTGAAATAACTGGGTGATTTGCTGGTGACTGGTCACAGAATACTATATACTATATAGTGAACCAATAAAAACTAAAATATAAATTACCTTCATGTTATCAATAAACTCTATATTCTCCAATCAGCTAAGCTACCAACCATAAGTCGTTATATATCACAATGCTATATGGCGAAAAAATGGGTGGATTCTTACCCTCAAATTTCCGTACCACGGATAGCTACGGGCCCCGTTCAGACGGACGAGTTCGTCCATGGTCGGAACAGAGGAGGGGGAGAGAGACAGCTGCGAAGCCCTAGTATACTCCATGTTGTAAACCATACCATTAACCGTGGTGTGAGAGGTATTAAGAGGCAATGCTGGCGAAAGAGCTGCGGTCTGAAGGTCATCGTAAAATTACAATTAATTAAGAACAGAAATGATTTAACACATCTTTCCAGTGGTTACTAAGCCTGAATCCATCTTCTCGGTTGAAATTGTCTCTGTGCTTGTATATGTGAATGGCCTCATGAACGAATCTCTCATGGTAGCCAGTTGGTTTGCAAAGAACCTCCGTCTTGGAGAAAGATGGCAAACTACCCTTTCTGGATGTCTTAATTAAAAGGAGACATGATGGTTCAATGAGCCACTCTGTCTACAGGAAAGCTACCCATACAGATGCTTACTTGAAACCGGATTCCCACCACCATCCATCCCAGAAGAACTGCCTCATCAAGACTCTATACCATAGAGCCCAATGCATTTCCGACCAGGAACACATTACCAGTGAACTCAAGCACGTACACCAGGCTCTCAGGGCTAATTGCTACTCCGACTACACAATCCGCAAAGCCATCACTCCAGTCATGAAGAAGGATCCTCTTGTGGAGCCACTCAAAACCATCACCTTACCCTACATTGCAGGGGTCACTAAAAAAGATCTCCAAAATCCTGAATAAACACAAGATCCAGGTCCGATTCAACACAGTACACAAAATCCGTGATTTAGTTCCATCTGTAAAAGATGCTCTTCCAAAAGACATATCTCGGACCGCATCCGCGAACATAAAGCAGACTTGAAACACGGTAAGACGAACTCCTCTGCCGTGGCAGATCACTGTTACAATTCAGTGGGCTCACATGACATTGACTTCTCCAAGACGGAGGTTCTTTGCAAACCAACTGGCTACCATGAGAGATTCGTTCATGAGGCCATTCACATATACAAGCACAGAGACAATTTCAACCGAGAAGATGGATTCAGGCTTAGTAACCACTGGAAAGATGTGTTAAATCATTTCTGTTCTTAATTAATTGTAATTTTACGATGACCTTCAGACCGCAGCTCTTTCGCCAGCATTGCCTCTTAATACCTCTCACACCACGGTTAATGGTATGGTTTACAACATGGAGTATACTAGGGCTTCGCAGCTGTCTCTCTCCCCCTCCTCTGTTCCGACCATGGACGAACTCGTCCGTCTGAACGGGGCCCGTAGCTATCCGTGGTACGGAAATTTGAGGGTAAGAATCCACCCATTTTTTCGCCATATAGCATTGTGATATATAACGACTTATGGTTGGTAGCTTAGCTGATTGGAGAATATAGAATTTATAGATAACATGAAGGTAATTTATATTTTAGTTTTTATTGGTTCACTATATAGTATATAGTATTCTGTGACCAGTCACCAGCAAATCACCCAGTTATTTCAATGCTAAATTCGCCTAGTTATTTCAATGCTAAATTCTCCTGTTTTGATTTGTACTAAGTGCCTCGGTGAATGTGTATGCTCTGACTTCAACGTAACTATTTCTGTAGCAGTTACAAGCGAATGCCTTAATTTAGCTATTTCAATGCTAAATTCTATGCTAATTCCTTTTAACAATGGGTGCCTCTGCGGATGTGTATGCTTTAACTTTTAACATAGCTATTTCTGTGACCAGTCACAAGCTAATCATTCAGCCTTTTCAATGCTAAATTTTATGCTAATTCCTTCGTCAAGGCTCTTTGTTCCTCCCACACAGCTTAAAAGCTGTGATCTGAACGTGGCTTTCTCACTCCAGCGCTGTCCTACCAGACAGTCTCGCTCCCTTCACCTGATGAAGGCCGCTTGTGTTGTGGCTGAAACGTCGTGAGAATATTATTGTGTTATTTTATTTTATCAATTTATTATTTTATTCCCATTCTACGTGACTTTACCGAAATAACCAAAGAAGATGAATCATTGCAGTCACGAAAGCTTTAAATCGGAACATTTGTTTCTCCACATTAATTTGTATCCCCGGGTTACCATCAGGGCTGGGCGCTGCAAGCTTAGCTTCTGAGATCTGATGAGACTGGCCGTTTTTTAAAAGGTAATTTCGGCATCTGGAGCCCAAGCATGCAACAACTTCATGCAACTTCTTGGTTATTTTGGTAAAGTCACGTAGAATGGAAATAAAATAATAAAACATAATAAAAAATAAAATTCTCACGACAATTCTGCCAAAACACAAGTAGCCTTCTTCAGGTGAAGGAACAGAACTGCCGGGACGACAGCGCTTCAATAACTGCTGCTAAGATTCGCAGCGTCTTTTAAGCTAGGTGGGAGAGGTAAAGTGCCTTGACAAAGGAGTTTACATATCAAACAGGAGAATTTAGCATTGAAATCGCTGTGTTAAAGTGTTGGATCAGCAGGGTGTTAAAGTCAGAAATAAGCATGTAACTGGGAGATTAGCATGATGTTAATGTGAGGGATTAGCATGTGACTGGTCACGGAAATAGCTATGTTAAAGTCAAAGTTTACATCTCAACAGAGGCGTTTAGTATATGGACGCTAAAGGACTGCAACTACCCAACTATCATACAATAAACCGATGTGAAAAAAACTAAGTATAAACTACATCAATGTTATCAATAAACTCTATATGCTCTCCAATCAGCAGAGCGCTTCAATGAACGCTGCTAAGATTCGCAGCGTCTTTTAGGCTAGGTGGGAGAGGTAAAGCGCCTTGACAAAGGAGTTTACATATCAAACAGGATAATTTAGCATTGAAATAGCTGTGTTAAAGTGTTGGATCAGCAGGGTGTTAAAGTCAGAAATTAGTATGTAACTGGGAGATTAGCATGATGTTAATGTGAGGGATTAGCATGCGACTGGTCACGGAAATAGCTATGTTAAAGTTTCCATCTCAACAGAGGCATTTAGTATATGGACGCTAAAGGACTGCAACTACCCAACTATTATACAATTAACCGATGTGAAAAAAACGAAGTATAAACTACATCAATATAATAAATGTACTCAATATGTTCTTCAATATGTTGAGCTATAAACATAAAGTAACTGTGTATACACTACACTATATAATGAATACCATATAGTAAACGAATTAATAAAACTAAAATATAAACTACATCAATGTTATTAATAAACTCTATATACTCTCCAATCAGCTGAGCTACTAACAATAACTCATTATACATTACAATGCCATATGGCGAAAAAATCGGTGGCGGTTTTTTCCTTCTTTCCAACGTTAGCACCACGGAGAGCGACGAGCCTCGTTCAGACGGACGAGTCCATCCATGCTCGGAACGGAGGAGGGGGGAGAAACAGCCACGATGTGCTGCTCTGTCCTGTGTTGCGTTACCACCATGCCATAAACTAGACTACTATACATTGTAACGTTATACCTTCCAATCTAAACTGCATTGTATAATATCGTATACACAGCCCAATGTAAGATCGAACATTATGCAGTATATTTATATGTCTTCAACTAAACTTTTTCATACATTACACGACTATACACCGTAATATACACTACCATAGACAAACCCACCCTTGAATTACACAATGCGTTACTTTACACTACCCTATACTTTAGACTGTAAAATGTTAGACTTGTAATATTACACTATGTATTATTCTACCAACCCTACTGTATACCACACTGCTGTATATTCACAATACAATTACGATACAATATATTGCCTTTTGAATTATGTTAAACATTACAATGTTATACTATTTATTATTATAACATGCTATAAACCATACCATTGACCGTCGTGTGAAGAGGCAGTGCCAGCGAATGGACTGCAGTCTGAATGTCACCATAAAATACAATCAATTAAGAACTGAAATTGTTTATAACGTCTTTCCAATGAAATTTTCTTTTAAAGCTTTCGTGACTGCAGTAATTCATATTCTTAGTTCTTTCGGTAAAGTCACGTTGAAGGGAAACAACAAAATAACAAAATATATATATAAAACAATAAAAATTCTCACGACGTTTCGACCATAACACAAACCAATTCCTCGACCACATCAATTCCATACACCCAGCCATCAGATTCACCATGGAGGTCGAAAAAGATGGCAAGCTACCCTTTTTGGATGTCCTAATTAAAAGGAGACCTGATGGTTCAATGAGCCACTCTGTCGACAGGAAAGCTACGCATACGAATGCTTACTTAAAACCGGATTCCCACCACCATCCATGCCAGAAGAACTCCCTCATCAAGACTCTATACCATAGAGCCCAATGCATTTCCGACCAGGAACACATTGCCAGTGAACTTAAGCACGTACACCAAGCTCTCAAGGCTAATGGTTACTCCGACTACACAATCCGCAAAGCCATCACTCCAGCCATGAAGAAGGATCCTCTTGAGGAGCCATTCAAAACCATCACCTTACCCTACATTGCGGGGGTCACAAAAAAGATCTCCAAAATCCTGAATAAACACAAGATCCAAGTCCGATTCAACACAGTACATAAAATCCGTGATCTGGTTCCGTCTGTAAAAGATGTGGCTCCAGACATACAGTACCCAGGCGTCTACAAACTAAGTTGCCTCTGTGGTAGCAGTTACATTGGAGAAACCAAACGACATATCTGGGACCACATCCGTGAACATGAAGCAGACTTGAAACACGGTAGGACGAGCACCTCAGCCGTGGCAGATCACTGTTATAATTCAGTGGGCTCACATGACATTGACTTCTCCAAGACGGACATTCTCTGCAAGCCATCCGGCTACCATGAGAGATTCGTTCATGAGGCCATCCACATATACAAACACAGAAACAATTTCAACCGAGAAGATTGATTCTGGCTTAGTAACCATTGGAAAGACGTTATAAACCATTTTGGTACTTAATTGATTGTATTTTATGGTGACTTTCAGATCGCAGTCCATTCGCTGCCACTGCCTCTTAATACCTTTCACACGACAGTCAATGGTATGGTTTATAGCAGGGGTGTCCAAACTTTTTTCCCGAGGGCCACATACAGAAAAATATACGAAGGATTGGGCCACTCATTAGACGTGAGGTATACTGCCTCACTTCTCATGCACTAATATTGTCAAAATCAATCAAATGCAGGTAAATTACGTTTGATTATTGAACATGTTTGAAGAAAAAAAGCCTCCATCATAGCTCTTCATTAGTAGATTTAAATTTTATTTTTTACAAAAAGGTTGGCAGGTAATTCTCTCAGTGACAGCCTCAGATTCGTTCTTAGGGTGCTGATCCCCCTTCATTGTCCACATGAAGGGAGAGCCAAGAAGACAAATAGGGGATGTGGATATTTCAAGCTTATTACACAAATACATTATTGGGCTTGTTAACACATCAACTAACGTTTGTTAAAAAAATTGTCATCAACTTTAATTGACTGAATTTATGAAGTAATTGGGCTTATTAACAAATGAAAACGGTGTGTATATTTTTAACTCACCTGTAATGGGAATAATGTTACGCTCAGTGGGAGCAGTGATGCTGCGCTTTGGTCTGAAGGATAGCTGGCAGGTCAGGAGTAAGTTTGGTGGTTGAGATGCGAAGGACGTCACGGAGATGGCTGTCGGTCGTTCTGGTTCTCAGCCTGCTTTTGTTCAGCGTTAACAGAGAGAATGTCTGCTCACATATGTATGTTGAGCCGAACAGACTCATGCTCACATATGTATGTTGAGCCGAACAGACTCATCATTCGTTTTGCATGGCGTCTCGTCAGAGGAAACTTGGCCTTTTCCAACCTCCGGTAGAAGTCAGGTAGGGAGAGAAGCTGATGCTGATTCTTCAGAGAATCATCACACTGAATTTCGATCAGTTCTAATTGCAGACTCTCCTCCACTTCTTTTGCATCCATTGAAAACGGAGCCGCAAACAGTGTGATTTCCTTCTCAATGACAGAAAAATCTTGGAAGCGCTGACTGAATTCTGTCATGAGAGATGTGGTCACAGACACATATTCTCCCATTTTTGCAGAGAGCTTGGCATTTGGAAATGCGCATTGATTTCGGTCAGCGTGGGGAAGTGCGCTACATTGAAGTTGCGCAGTTGTGACTCGAAGAGACGGAGCTTCGCACGGAATGCTTTCATGTGCACATACAGCTGTGGTACCAGCTGCTCTTTGCCTTGTAGTCTCTTGTTCGGGGTGTTGAGATGATCAGTGAGATCAACTAAAAAAGCCAGGCCTGCCAACCATAAAGGGTCAATGATCTCATGGAGAGGTCTGCCCTTTTCTTTCAAAAACTTGTCGATATATGATCTCAGGGAATAAAACCACTGCAGCACGGAGCCGCGACTGAGCCAGCGCACTTGAGAATGGTAGAGTAGGTCCCCGTATTCAGCATCGACATCAGAGAGGAACGCTTGCAATTCTCTGTGGTAAAGCCCTCGGGCCATAATTTTTTTTTGACATTTTTCACAACTGTGTTCATCACATCGCCAAGCTGGATTATCTTGGCACAGAGGGCTTCTTGGTAGATGATACAGTGCATTTTAACAGTCTCACCTCCGCTTTCCTGCACCTTGGCACTCACCATAGAAGCCATTCCTTTGCGCTCGCCTGTCATTGCTGGAGCCCCATCCGTTGTAATTCCACACAGCTTGTCCCATTTAAGTCCAGCCTGGTTAATTGAATCTGACACAGCTTCAAACATGTCCTTCCCAGTTGTTGTCCCCTTTAGACTCCGAAGATCAAGCACTTCCTCCGTAATGCAAAAATTCTCATCAACTCCCCGCAAAAAAATTAACAGCCGTGCAGTGTCCGTGGCATCTGTGCTCTCATCACATGCAATCGAGTAAAAATCGAAAGCACAAGCTTTATCTGACACTTGCTGTTTTAAGCTAGCCGAGAAGTCTTCAATTCGCCGCACAACCTTATTTCTGGACATACTAACATCGTTAAAATCCTGCATTTTCTCCAGGCACATTCCCACGACTTTAGTGAGGCACTGTTTGATGAAGTCACCGTCTGAGAAAGGTTTCCCGTGTAGGGCAATGAGTTGAGCTACTTCATTGCTGGCTATTGTTGCATTTTCTTGAGCTTTGTTAGCACGGAAAAAAACCCTGCTGCTGCGTTAGCAGGCTAGCTTGCCATTTGCTTTACCTTCTTTCTCCGCTCGGCGCCAGTGTAGGACGTGAAGGTCTGATGTTTCCTTTCATAATGCCGTCGTACATTGTACTCTTTCATCACGGCAACACTCTCATTACAAATCAAACAAACACACTTCCCCTTGGTTTCAATGAAAAAAAAATCATTTTTCCACCGAGTCTGAAATTTTCTGCACTCGCTTGCAATCTTGCGTCTCTTCGGTTCCGGCATTTCTGGTGACCCTGAGCAAATGTTTTCTTCGATTGCTTGCTTTGTGGAGACGCTGCCTTGTTCAAGACAATAGCGCCATCTAGTGTTTAAATTAAGAAATGCAATACAGTGGGCCATAGTCCATTATATTTTTAAACTTTGATACGGGCCAATTAAAAATGGATGGCGGGCCGCAGTTGGCCCGCGGGCCGTCGTTTGGACACCCCTGGTTTATAGCATGTTATATAATAATAAATAGTATAACATTGTAATGTTTAACATAATTCATAAGGCAATATATAGTATTGTAATTTTATAGTGAATATATGTGTGGTATACAGTAGGGTTGGTAGAATAATACATAGTGTAATATTACAAGTCTAATATTTTACAGTCTAAAGTATAGGGTAGTCTAAAGTAACTCATTGTATAATTCAAGGGTGGGTTTGTCTGTGGTAGTGTATATTACGGTGTATAGTTGTGTAATGTAGGAAAAAGTTTATTTGGAGACATATCAATATAATGCATAATGTTAGAGCTTACATTGGGCTGTGTATACGATATTATACAATGTAGTTTAGATTGGAAGCTATAACGTTACAATGTATAGTAGTCTAGTTTATGGCATGGTTGTAATGCAACACAGGACAGAGCAGCACATCGTGGCTGTTTCTCCCCCCTCCTCCGTTCCGAGCATGGATGGACTCGTCAGTCTGAACGAGGCTCGTCGCTCTCCGTGGTGCTAACGTTGGAAAGAAGGAAAAAACCGCCACCCATTTTTTTCGCCATATGGCATTGTAATGTTTAACGACTTATTGTTATATTCTTAGTTTTTTCGGTAAAGTCACGTTGAAGAGAAACAACAAAATAACAAAATATATATATAAAACAATAAAAAATTCTCACGACGTTTCGACCATAACTCAAACGGTCATCATCAGGTGTGTCGGTTTGCATAAATGTATTTTGAAAACGGCATATTTATTTATTTATATAAAAATAACGTTTGCGTCACGCGCAACGATGGCAGTTTGCCAGGACTAGTCCATCTATTTTTTGAAAAGAGGAGGGGGGAGACGAAATTTGTTTTTATGTATGCTGTCTGAAAGGCACTGTAAGCGTGAACAATCAATCAAGAACTGAAATGATTTATCAAATCTTTCCAATGATTGCTAAGATAGAATCCATCTTCTCGGTTGAAATTGTCTCTGTGTTTGTATATGTGGATAGCCTCATGAACGAATCTCTCATGGAAGCCAGATGGCTTACAAAGAACCTCCGTCTTGGAAAAGTCAATGGCATGTGAGCCTACTGAATTAGAACAATGATCTGCTACGGCCGAGGTGTTGGTCCTACCGTGTTTAAGGTCTGCTTTATGTTCACGAATGCGGTCCGAGATATGGCGTTTGGTTTCTCCAATGTAACTACTACCACAGAGGCAACTTAGTTTGTAGACACCAGGGTATTGTATGTCCGGAATCACATCTTTTACAGACGGAACCAGATCACGGATTTTATGTAATGTGTTGAAACGGACCTGGATCTTGTGTTTATTCAAGATTTTGGAGATCTTTTTTGTGATCCCAGCAATGTAGGGTAAAGTGATGGTTTTGAAAGGCTCCTCAAGAGGGTTCTTCTTCATGGTTTGAGTGATAGCTTTGCGGATTGTATAGTCGGAGTAACCATTAGCCCTAAGAGCTTGGTGTACGTGCTTGAGTTCACTGCTTATGTGTTCCTGGTCGGATATGCATTGGGCTCTATGATACAGAGTCTTGATGAGAGAATTCTTCTGTGATGGATGGTGGTGGGAATCCGGTTTCAGAAAGATTTGATTTATCAAATCTTTCCAATGATTGCTAGGCTCACATGCCATTGACTTTTCCAAGACGGAGGTTCTTTGTAAGCCATCTGGCTTCCATGAGAGATTCGTTCATGAGGCTATCCACATATACAAACACAGAGACAATTTCAACCGAGAAGATGGATTCTATCTTAGCAATCATTGGAAAGATTTGATAAATCATTTCAGTTCTTGATTGATTGTTCACGCTTACAGTGCCTTTCAGACAGCATACATAAAAACAAATTTCGTCTCCCCCCTCCTCTTTTCAAAAAATAGATGGACTAGTCCTGGCAAACTGCCATCGTTGCGCGTGACGCAAACGTTATTTTTATATAAATAAATAAATATGCCGTTTTCAAAATACATTTATGCAAACCGACACACCTGATGATGACCGTTTGAGTTATGGTCGAAACGTCGTGAGAATTTTTTATTGTTTTATATATATATTTTGTTATTTTGTTGTTTCTCTTCAACGTGACTTTACCGAAAAAACTAAGAATATGAATTACTGCAGTCACGAAAGCTTTAAATCAAAAGACTTATTGTTAGTAGCTCAGCTGATGGAGAGTATATAGAGTTTATTGATAACATTGATGTAGTTTGTATTTTAGTTTTTTTATTAGTTTACTATATGGTTTTCATTAGATAGTGTAGTGTATACCCAGTTACTTTATGTTTATAGCTCAATTTATTGAAGAATATATTGAGTACATTTATTATATTGATGAAGTTTCTACTTAGTTTTTTTCACATCGGTTTATTGTATGATAGTTGGGTAGTTGCAGTCCTTTAGCGTCCATATACTAAACGTCTCTGTTGAGATGTAAACTTTGACTTTAACATAGCTATTTCCATGACCAGTCACATGCTAATCCCTCACATTAACATCATGCTAATCTCCCAGTTACATGCTAATTTCTGACTTTAACACCCTGCTGATCCAACACTTTAACACAGCGATTGCAATGCTAAATTATCCTGTTTGATATGTAAACTCCTTTGTCAAGGCGCTTTACCTTTCCCACCTAGTTTAAACGACACTGCGCATCTTAGCAGCAGTCATTGAAGTGCTGTCGTCCCGACAGTTCTGTTCCTTCACCTGAAGAAGGCTACTTGTGTTGTGGCCGAAACGTCGTGAAAATTTTATTTTTTATTACGTTTTATTTTTTTATTTTTTTCCCCATTCTACGTTACTTTATCGAAAGAACCAAGAAGATGAATCCCTGCAGTCACGAAAGCTTTAAATCTGAACTTTACGCAATTAAAAATCATAGTGTAAGATAAGACTAAAATCGTTGTCTGCTGTGAGGATCTTCTGTACTCAGGGCCCCGAATGTTTGTGGCAAGTGAAAGTTTGTCTCAGCAAAATATAAGATTTCTCACAGTAGCATACCGTATGACCACACGTCGCTCTGCACCTTGTAGAGCCCATGGAACATGCTTTCTGAAGACATCCACTTTACAGGCAGAGGCACCTAATGGACATGACCACATGGCCACATGCACAACAACAATACGTTCAGTAAATTCAGTTCAGGCCGATGCATCGCGATTCGTCATACGTTTTTTTGCGTCAGGCCACATTCATCTGGCCAAATTAGCGTCATCTAGCCCTCCACTACCCTGAAGGGTTAAATGTGTAGTGACATCACGGGATATCACTGTGTAGTGCCGGCCCTATTGACATCGCGGATACCACTCTGGTGTGGG
The DNA here is from genome assembly GCF_048934315.1 of Petromyzon marinus. Lineage (NCBI taxonomy): Eukaryota > Metazoa > Chordata > Hyperoartia > Petromyzontiformes > Petromyzontidae > Petromyzon > Petromyzon marinus. The sequence continues at coordinate 954,087 of NW_027423677.1, read as the reverse complement.
TGTAGTACCGGCCCTAGAGGGGCTCGGTCAGTGCTGATTGATCCCGCTGGATGGCATCACGCTTGGCGTGCAGTGCCAACCCAACAGGATAGGGTGTGGGAGTGCCGGCCGTAGGAAACGGGTTACTAAATGCCATGGCACTCTGGTTGACCCGAGAGGACACGTGACCGGTTAAGTCTACAAAGGGGCCCCAAGTGGGGGCTAGGGGTGGTCACGTGGTCGGGGTCCAGATCCTGCTGCTCGATGATTCTAGAAGGTGGTCGTGGCCAAGGGCGGAGCCAGCCACGCCACAGAGAATATAAGCTGGGTCCCCCAGAGGGACCGGCGTTGTTGTTCATCCTGAAGAACCTTTGTCTACGTCTACGTTCTACCGAGTCTCCAACACATGGACTGGGACCCGAGCTGTGGTCCCGTTCTGTCGTAGCTAGTCATGTTGTAATTAGTGTAGTTAGCCTGGTGGTCACCACCACAGGTTGTTATTCTGGGCCAGTTACCCCGTGTACCACACGGGGGGGGGAGGAGGAAGGGGATTTGTGAAATTGCATCCATATTTTGAACTGTCGGCAGAGCAGGGAGATTGAATCCAATTGCCGACCTCTGGATTGCAAGTCCAGGGTGGGAGAGCCATTGCACCACCGTGTGTGGCAGCACCACCCACTCTTTTTTTCTTAGGGGCTGTGCAAAATAAAATAAAAACATTGAGTACAATTAAAGTGATGGGCCTTCCATTCCGATGATGGTGATGACATTGGCGATACTGATAATGATGCTGATGATGCTAAGTAAGGTGAAGGACTCACTTTGCCCTTCACCACGTAGTTGGGGTCAGTCTGGACGTTCCGTGCCAGCCCAAAGTCGCAAATCTTGGCGATGTGTCCATGCGTTACCAGCAAATTCCTCGCAGCCAGGTCGCGGTGGATGCACTAAAAAAAAGAAAATAATTCCATGTGTGGCCTTCAACAAACTTGGGGCAACTTCTGTGAAGGTCGGCCACGGTACACGACGGGGTGGGTGCCCAGCACCACGCCCGGCTGCCTTTGTCTCCCCAGTGTAGATGTTTACACACCGCACCAGGTACTCATTTGAGACTGAGTCCATCTGGGGAGGCCCAAGACCGGTTCAGATAATTGTCACTGGTGTTGGCCGTGAGCGGGAATCGAACTCTGGCCGTTGGGTTCGTAGCACAGTGAACTAACCACTGAGCGACCACTCGCCACCCAGACAGACATATTAAGGGCAACAAAGACGTGCACCACAGACACAGTCACATACAAAGACACAGTTAAACACGCACAGTCACAGGGATACAGTTAAACATACTCTTTGGTTCTTTCGGTAAAGTAACATAGGTATAAAATAAAACAAATCACGACGTTTCGGGCGCAACACAAGTGTCCCTCATCAGGTGGGAAAGCATGATCTACTGCTGAGGCAGACTGTTTTAAAAGGTTTGAAATAGGTGTAGCCCAAGGGTCATAAAGAAGTGGGCGGGGCTAGTGATGTTAATGTGAGAAATTAGCATGTAAATGTAAGATCGGAGAGCGGCCTCCTCGACGAGGGCTTCAAATCAAGACAGTTAAACACGCGCAGTCACACATGGTCAAATTGAAACACAGAGGTGAATTTCCGGAGGTTCTTAAAGATGGTCATGGCCCTGTAGGGATAGAGACAGACAGGCACGGAGATACATACAGAGAGACACAGAGACAGGTTAAAATCATCACGTATTTTCATCATTATGTTCCACCACTCTTTCAACCGAGGAGAGAGGCTCACTGCTGATTCACTCATCTCGCGACTCACGTTCTTGTGAGCGAGGAAGGCCATATCGCTCGCGACCTGCTCCGAGAAGCTCGGGAGGTTGTCCACCCCGGATGGAGTAGAGTCGCTCACGATCGCTTCTCTCTCCGACGACGACGTGTCCCAGCCTGCGGTGCACAAGGAAGCCCGGACGATTCAGAAATGCCCTAACTATAGAGTATCTATACTAGATCATCGATTATTCGGCAGCTACGGGGGGGAAGGGGACGCCAAATTTTTTTTAACAACGCCGGATATTCACTACTTAATAATTTTAAAAAAGTTAATTTTTTGCACATTCTTGCATAGCATTGTTTTTAAATGTTGCGAATGTTTTGTTGTCTTTTAAATTAGTTTACTATATGAAATTGGTGTGAATAAACATACAAATACACAGAAATAAATATCCTACTGTAAAATGTAACCTATTTACTGTACCGTACTTACCAATCCAATCTCGAAGACTCTGAATCGAGTGATGTATATACGTGCAGTATTGTCATTTTTTAAAGTTGTATTTAGTGTATAATGTACCGTCTGTAATATTTAACACTGAAATGAAGTCGGTGGCTGCTCTGGTTAATACCGCGGTCTACTTCGCAGTAGACACAGTTAGAGCGAACACGTACATGATTAGAAAAATAGAGTCGGCCAAGTGTTGTGTGGTGTAATTACCCAAATTTGAGAAATGTACTCGCAAATTATTCCATCGGGGAAGCTGCCTAATAACATCACAAACCCACTTGGCAGGGTAAAGCCCGCTTGCAAGGCTGTGGCTGCACAGGGGCAGCTGCCCCCAGTCCATGGAAACTGGTACTGATGTAGTTTACGAATCGCCATGGGCGGCATGGTGGCACATTGGTAAGTAACCCTTGCGCCTTGCAGCAAGAAAGCTGGGTTTGATTCCCGACTCGGGCGCGTTTCGGCGTGGAGTTGTCATCTTCTCTCCCCCTGTTCGTCAGAGTGTGTAAGTGCAATGAAGTGTTTGAGTGAGTGTGTGAGCGAGTGAGTTAGCGTGAATGTGTGAGTGGGTGAAGATTGTATGTTCTCCCCCTCTTCTGGGTCTCCTCCGTGTTCTCGAGTTTCCTCCCATAGTAAAAAAAAATACCCAATACAACGAGTCTGGCATTGGGCAAAACATCCCAATACTGAAAAATCACCTGCAAATTACTCAATTGGGACTACACAGTGACGGCAAAAACTTCGCAGGACCCTCATGAAGAAGTCTTGAGTTTTTGCACAGTAAACAAATGTAATAATAAATCTTGACTTAAAGCTTTTGTAACTGCAGGAAGACATTCTTTGGGTCTTTCGGTAATGTCACGTAAATAGGTTCAAATGAAATAACCAAAAATAACAAAAAACTACGACGTTTCGATCACAACACAAGCTTTTGTCATTAGGAAGAAAAAAAGAGAGGGGGACAGCTGCTGAGGCAGACAGTCTGCCTTATCTCAACCGGTGTTGTGCCTATCCTAGGTAAACTCTGTCTTAAATGAGTACCTGGTGCAGTGTGTAGACATGAGCACTGGGGAGACAGAGGTGGCTCCATGCGCGTGGTGCTGGCCACCCACCTCCTCGTGGGCCATGCCGCCTAACAGCAGCACAGTCTGTTAAGGCTTATTTGGGTGATCTTCATCTTTGTTGTACGCTTGTGCCATCTTGTGTGTCCGCTGTCACAGATTCCAGGCTACAACCCTCCGGAGTCCACCCCATGCGGCTCCCCTTCTCCCCGGCCCAAAAAACCCAGACAGTACTCGTGCATCATGTATGCGGTGTCAGCAAGAGGTGCATGAGTGGGCACACACTCTGGGTTTTACATCTGCAGAGTTAATTAAGTGTACATTGTGCTCGCAAGCAGAGGTGAACAATACAAAAATCAGTGGCGGTTATGAGAAACGCTACCCTGAAGTAACGGGCGGTTTGCACTCTGAACTTGCAATCCAGAAGTTACTGGTTCGTTTTCCCATCGCAGCATTTGAAACAGTATCGCAATTTTCTTAAATTTACAATTTTTACCTTTCCAACCAGTACAAACAGCCAGGTGAGGTGTATAAGCGTCACTATGTATGAATAGTTTAGGACATCTTATGCTCACAAACTCACCCATTCACGCACTCAACCACCAACTCAATCTCACTCAAACCACCAACTCACTCTCACTCAAACCACCAACTCACTCAACCATCAACTCACTCAACCCATCATCTCACTCAAACCACCAACTCACTCAAACTACCAACTCACTCAAACCACCATCTCATTCAAACCACCATCTAACTCAAACCACCAACTCACTCAAACCACCAACTCACTCAAACCACCAACTCACTCAAACCACCAACTCACTCAAACCACCATCTCACTCAAACCACCAACTCACTCAACCATCAACTCACTCAACCCACCAACTCACTCAACCATCAACTTACTCAAACCACCATCTCACTCAAACCACCATCTCAAACCACCATCTCACTCAAACCACCAACTCACTCAAACCACCAACTCACTCAAACCACCAACTCACTCAAACCACCAACTCACTCAAACCATCAACTCACTCAACCACCAACTCACTCAAACCATCAACTCACTCAACCACCATCTCACTCAAACCACCAACTCACTCAAACCATCAACTCACTCAAACCACCATCTCACTCAAACCAGCATCTCACTCAAACCACCACCTCACTCAACCACCAACTCACTCAAACCACCATCTCACTCAAACCAGCATCTCACTCAACCATCAACTCACTCAACCCACCAACTCACTCAACCATCAACTCACTCAAACCACCATCTCACTCAAACCACCATCTCACTCAAACCACCATCTCACTCAAACCACCAACTCACTCAAACCACCAACTCACTCAAACCACCAACTCACTCAAACCACCAACTCACTCAAACCATCAACTCACTCAACCACTATCTCACTAAAACCACCAACTCACTCAAACCACCATCTCACTCAAACCACCAACTCACTCAAACCATCAACTCACTCAAACCACCAACTCACTCAAACCACCATCTCACTCAAACCACCAACTCACTCAACCACCAACTCACTCAAACCACCATCTCACTCAAACCAGCATCTCACTCAAACCACCATCTCACTCAACCACCAACTCACTCAAACCACCATCTCACTCAAACCACCATCTCACTCAAACCACCAACTCACTCAAACCACCAACTCACTCAACCACCATCTCACTCAAACCACCATCTCACTCAAACCACCATCTCACTCGAACCATTAACTCACTCAAACCACCATCTCACTCAAACCACCAACTCACTCAAACCACCATTTCACTCAAACCACAAACTCACTCAAACCACCAACTCACTCAAACCACCAACTCACTCAAACCACCACCATCTCACTCAAACCACCATCTCATTCAAACCACCATCTCACTCAAACCACCAACTCACTCAAACCACCAAACTCACTCAAACCACCAACTCACTCAAACCACCAAACTCACTCAAACCACCAACTCACTCAAACCACCAAACTCACTCAAACCACCATCTCACTCAAACCACCATCTCACTCTAAAAGATTGAAGGTTAAGGTGCAGGCAGCCCTGAAAATATATTGGCTCGCGCCACTGCAAGCTCCCTTCTGGAGGATATGTTGTTGAGCCAGACGTTTAGAAGAGGTGGGAGTAACCCACATTTTACCCCACCACACACGAACTGCCGATGGACTACCCATGGACAGTGCTGAGTGGACAACGGCAGGGCCAGTGAGGGGGGATTTAAGAAACGGTTCAATCACCTGCCGCGCTTGGAGGACGAACTGGCAGCATTTGGGTTGCCAAGCCCAGTGTGATAACCGTCACATTATGGCAGCATCATAATCTGAATATTTTTCCTGGATCAATCCGATGAGCTATAAAGCTCTTTTTCACAGGTGTCCAGCACCACTTCATCATTTGGATGAGGGGTTCCTGAATCAGGTGAGAGACAGATTTGTCCTCCTCTACCAGGTGAGGTCGGGCAATTTTACTTCTCACATCACCTTCCTCACCTCAACTGGTAAGGTAGGAAAATCATTGCTCCTGAACTAGGTGAGAGCCCAATCAGGTGTGACCCGTGGTGCATAAGGGGACCACACCAATGATAAAAAAAATACTAAACTATTTTTTATTTTCTTGGTTCTTTCGGTAAAGTCTCGTAGAAGATAAATAATAAAAATATAAAACAATACAATTCTCACGACGTTTCGACTGCAACACAAGCAATCATCATTCCTTCTACGTGACTTTACCGAAAGAACCAAGAATATGAATGCCTGCAGTCACGAAAGCTTTAAATCAAAATGTATTTTTTATTTATTTACCAAGGTCACATCTATAACAGCAGCCACTATACCTGACCAGTGTTACTCATTTCTACTGTTACCTATTATTATGATTAGTGTGTGGACCCACCACAAAATTTCATACTTAACTTGCAGTTCATCAATCTTTGTAATAGCGTAATCAACCAGACTATGCGTTAATTGTGTTTTGACCGACCGTCTGTGTTGCTTTATATGGTTTCCAAATTTTGCTAAATACTGTTTGTTTGGTATGCTTCTCTCTCTGTGTCCCCTGTTGTATCTGTGTTAGTTTCCCCCTACTTGTGTGTCTGTATATACATATGGGGTTATGTGTTTCCTCTCTCTCGTAAATTTAGCTCTTCTGTACCTGATGATGGCTGCTTGTGTTGCAACCGAAACGTCGTACGCTATTATGTTATTTTATTATTTCTTATTTATACGTGACTTTACCGAAAAAAAACAAAGAGTAATTCCTGCAGTCACGAAAGCTTTGAATCAAGTCTGTAGTGCCTCTTGTTAAACAGTGCTTCAGTTAAACAGGAAAATTAATCAATCCAGCAGGCATGACTTGAAAAGTAACACATTTACATTTTGGGTGGCACTCTAAATCGTCCGGTAAATCGTGTCGCCAATTATAATTTCTGCGTTTATCTGCGCGTGTCTGTGTACCCCCAGTGGAGGAATACGTGCGCAGCTTGCTGGACAACCCTGAGTTGATTGACCGTCTGGCACTGGCCTCGGAGCAGGTGAGACTCCGTATGCGTGCATCAGCTCTGCCCCCCCCCTCATATTTATGGTGCGGGCCTGTACCCTTGTCCGACCCCTCACTTCCGCGTTGCATCCAGCTGCCTCACTGAAGAAAGGGACACTTGCCTTGCGCTGAGTACGACGTTTCGCTGGTTGTAATCGCCAGGGAAACGATATACTCGATTTGTAAGTGTTGTGGGTTTACTCTCCAATACACTGGCGTGCTGCAGTAGTAACTAATTGACACGTTTTGTTTTACGTAACAAACCTTACTAATTGTCTGTGCCGGGTTAACTACGCACATTTACGCGCTCTTACCCAAAAAACCTTTATTATGGATAATATTGGTCGCAAAAGAACACGTGTTAAACAGCTCCCTTTTAGAACGTCTCATCCTCACCAGCAATGGTCAATCAATCAAATAAATCCTAGATTTATAACGTGGCATATTTACCAAAAAGCAGAGACGGAAGGGTGAAACTCTAGAGGTAGCTCTATGATATCCGCTTTTGTGGAACGTTCTCTAACACGGATGGCCGTACTGCTCTGAGATAAATCAGACTGGATCCTTCGTCTCGTTACGTGATGTCAGTTGCAAAATTGTTGTTGACGCGTGCATGTGCCGTGCGTGTGCTGTGTACGTGTGCAGGATGTGGTGGAGTCCCGGGTAATCTTCCCCGAACATCTCCCGCTGTCCCAGCTGCAGCAAGGTGTGCGCTCCGGCCGGTTTGTCCAGGGAACCTTCCTTGCGAGTCGTGAGAATTACCTGGAGGGGACTCTGAGGGTGCGAGGGGACGGTGACAGTGATAAAGAGGTACACGTTTCACAAGCCTGCGTCTGGAAGGAACAATGCTGTCCGATCGTATCTGTGTGAGTTTTAAAAACAAATTTATAATGAAGCAGTGGCATAGCGTTCTTGGCATGAGCAGTAGCTCTTAACCTTTACTGCAAGGCTGCAGTAAAGGTTAAGAGCTACTGGGCTAAAATATTTGTATTTTGAACGTCTTTTGCACCCTACGTAGGTGTCGTAGCCTGGCTGCTGCCCCCCCCGGCCTGTGGGTCCTGGTGCAGTTGCACTGCCTGCACACTCGATAGCTACGCCACCACAACCACAGTATATACGTTAATTGTGACTACTTTAATAATAGGGTTTTTCCCTTTTTTTCTGGCAACAAAACTGAAACCTTTTACAAGGAATCATGTGTGCATTAACCACCCCAGGGACGGCTTTCTTTTGAGCCTCGACCCAATTGGTGCGAGACCAGAGGACGCCAAAAGGCGTACGCATATATTGCAAATATTATCAGTGTGTTTTTCTTTGCATTTTGACCACAAGTATTGTGGTTAATGCACACATGATTCCTTATAAAAGGTTTTAGTTTTGTTGCCAGAAAAACGGGGAAAAACCATATTATATTTTGGTACTGGCAAAGGAGGTCTAATGATGGTTGTGACTACTTTGTTAACAAAATGAATGATCTATTTCCACCTCCAAAATGTAACGTTAAATAACAATTAGATACATTGGCCCTTTGTTGGAAAAAAAACCCAGTCCAGAAATTGCCCTGCTTGAACATATGTTACTGAAAAACATTGGTTTCAGAAGATTCATGGGCTCATAGTCCTACATTTTAAATTGTTTATTCGTGGTATTAAAACTCTTGTACAGTAAAACCTTGGATTGCGAGCATAATTCGTTCCGGAAACGTGTTTGTAATCCAAAGCACTCGTATATCAAAGCACTCATTTATCAGTTGTGATCACGTGACGCTCGGCAGTACAAAGCTGCTCGTATTGCAAGACTCTCGCTCGTTTATAAAATTAATATTTATTAAAAATTTTGCTCTTCTTGTAAAACACTCGCAGACCAAGTTACTCGCAATCCAAGGTTTTACTGTATATGCTGCTCTCTAACAACACTTGGCCCAGCGGTCTGTTCAGGCTATATCGGGGATCTTTTTTGTCTCCGTGCAGGTGTTGATCCAGGGGCTGCAGCATTTAAACTGCGCGATGCACGACGACATCGTGTGCGTGGAGATGTTCCCCGAGGAGCGCTGGGTTGCCCCCTCCTCGCTGGTCCTGCACGATGAGGGCGTCGCAGGGGACATTGCAGAAGAGAATGAGGAGGATGTGGTGAGTGGAGCGTCAACACTGCCGAACCAAAATCAAACCCAGACACCTGCAGTGTGCGTGTCTCTCTCCCCGTGCTCGCATGGATTTTTCTCCAGGTCCTCCGGCTTTTCCCTCCACAGTTACAATCTGACATGCACTTAGAGTATTTGGCTGCTATCAATTTCAAATGTGATAAGATACTTCATTGAACGATCATTTGTGGCCAGGTCACTTAAAAAGAGCTATATAGCTCTCAGGGTCCTTACCTGGTAAAGTTATTTAGTTTATAGTTTTTAAATAGTTTTAATATAGTTTAAACAAAGAATAACAACAAAGACTCAACCACTTCAAGAGAGACCTTAAACATAATGAACACTGTGTGACCAGACAACAATCCACATTAGAGATGCTGTTAGCTTGATTTTGCGTTTATTAAATGACTTTACATTAGATTACTTCAAAATCAAGTCAGGAGTGCTAATCATTTCGTACAATTTTTGTATGTACGTAGGGGTTATTTGACCATACTTCGGTGCGGGTTGGTGAAGGGGGGGGGGCATAGATCAGGAGCATAGAAGGACAGGACAGCAGTTCATTTTGCTGTACTGCACTCTGCTGCCAGCCATTTTGGCGCAGAGCCTATACCACCTGTTATGCATATCCAGGCTCAACACGGCGTCGCTTCCATGGTCTGAGCTGGGTCACAGGGTGGCCTCTATATTGAAAACTAATTTCTTTAGAACTGCTTTTTGTATTTAGATTGTTGTCCTTTCCGCGCACCTCCGATTAGCATGGTTGGCTGTGTACGGTGCGAAATAAGTTCTACATGCATACATACCACAGTGACAAAATGCAAAACATAATAAAGTACAGCAATGAAGTTAATTGAAATTGGCACGAAAACAACCGTGGTTTATGAAAAGTCGACAATATTGCACAAACATAAACAAGTGTTAGATATTAAATCGCATGTAGTGCAAGTTGGCTTGGCCAGATTATTTATAGACTGATCATTGCAGTTATACTTATAAAAACGTTACGTAAACATTAAACACATATAGGGTGACTGATGTGCTAAGCAGGTAAGAGAAAATGTCAATCAGTGAAATCATAAAGAATCGAGAGATTAAGCATCAAATTGTGAATTAGATGGGAGGGTAACCTTTGTTGTAGATAATATTGGTCGCAAAAGCTTACGCGTTTTTTTTTAAACGTGTGGTATCTGATGGGCGGGTTCCGGTTGATTCTATCAATTGCCAGAACTGTTTTAACTTATCAATATTTACGGAGGACTCCTCACTGTGATCTTTTGTCATTTTAACAAAGCGTCAGTCTCATTATTGACATTGATGAGACACAGCATGAAACCACATCCGCAGGTTAAGCGCTATTGTTTTGGGTTGCTCCTTCCCCTTCAAGCCAAATTGTATTGTGTTACGCAGTGAGTTGGTTAAACAATAGTTATTTCATTATTTCAGTGTGTGAGAGAGAAGCTACTGTGGTTAGTGCTCATTTGAGTTTGCGTTGTCATCTCCCGGTGCTATCCCAGCTGCTGCTGCTGTCGTCGCTCTTGCTTAGATTGCGCAACACGATGTTTGTCCTTTGTTTTGGTCTCCAGCTGAAAGCCGAAAGTGGGAAGATGCGTCGGCCCACTGGCAAAGTGGTCGGCATCATCAAGCAGAACTCGAGGCCGCTGTGCGGCATGCTCATGCCCAGCTACGAATCCTGGGAACCGCTTCTTGGGAAGCAAGCTGATCCAAAAATGATCGCCTGGCCATAAATGATAGCACAACTATAGTAGTTGGCCACCAGGTTTGCACACATCTCAGGAGGGATTTTGTCCCACTCCTCTTTGCAGATCTTCTCCCAAGTCATTAAGGTTTCGAGGCTGACGTTTGGCAACTCGAACCTTCATCTCCCTCCACAGATTTTCTATGGGATTAAGGTCTGGAAACTGGCTAGGCCACTCCAGGACCTTAATGTGCTTCTTCTTGAGCCACTCCTTTGTTGTCTTGGCCGTGTGTTTTGGGTCATTGTCATGCTGGAATACCCATCCACGACCCATTTTCAATGCCCTGGCTGAGGGAAGGAGGTTCTCACCCAAGATTTGATGGTACATGGCCCCGTCCATCGTCCCTTTGATGCGGTGAAGTTGTCCTGTCCCCTTAGCAGAAAAACACCCCCAAAGCATAATGTTTCCACCTCTATGTTTGACGGTGGGGATGGTGTTCTTGGTGTCATAGGCAGCATTCCTCCTCCAAACACGGCGAGTTGAGTTGATGCCAAAGAGCTCCATTTTGGTCTCATCTGACCACAACACTTTCACCCAGTTGTCCTCTGAATCATTCAGATGTTCATTGGCAAACTTCAGACGGGCATGTATATGTGCTTTCTTGAGCAGGGGGACCTTGCGGGCGCTGCAGGATTTCAGTCCTTCACGGCGTAGTGTGTTACCAATTGTTTTCTTGGTGACTATGGTCCCAACTGCCTTGAGATCATTGACAAGATCCTCCCGTGTAGTTCTGGGCTGATTCCTCACGGTTCTCATGATCATTGCAACTCCACGAGGTGAGATCTTGCATGGAGCCCCAGTCCGAGGGAGATTGACAGTTTTTTTGCGTTTCTTCCATTTGCGAATAATCGCACCAACTCTCGTCACCTTCTCACCAAGCTGCTTGACAATGGTCTTGTAGCCCATTCCAGCCTTGTGTAGGTCTACAATCCTGTCCCTGACATCCTTGGAGAGCTCTTTGGTCTTGGCCATGGTGGAGAGTTTGGAATCTGATTGATTGATTGCTTCTGTGGACAGGTGTCTTTTGTACAGGTAACAAGCTGAGATTAGGAGCACTCCCTTTAAGAATGTGCTCCTAATCTCAGCTCGTTACCTGTATAAAAGACACCTGGGAGCCAGAAATCTTTCTGATTGAGAGGGGGTCAAATACTTATTTCCCTCATTAAAATGCAAATCAAATTATAACATTTTTGACATGCGTTTTTGTGGATTTTGTTGTTGTTATTCTGTCTCTCACTGTTCAAATAAACCTACCATTAAAATTATAGACTTATCATTTCTTTGTCAGTGGGAAAACGTTCAAAATCAGCAGGGGATCGAATATTTTTTCCCTGACTGTATGTGAGGAGTCTGTGGGTCGCAACAGCACGTACGGCTGGAAGTAGGACATTCCAGACTAAGAGGATTCATAATGGCCGTGTCAACGAGACTGAACCAGCCAGCACAACTCACTGCCAATAACACGTCACATTATTCACCCTTAAGCAATTGTTCAATAAATTAATTGAATCACTACAATTAAAATCAAAGAATATCCCAGAACAAACACTTCGCATTCTCCTCCGTCAGCCACCTGCATCGACAATAGAAACGCATCAGACCAGCATTTGATAAAACCCGGTGTGGGAGGTATGGGGGGGCGGCTTACACTTGCGGTGGACAGCAGGGGGGTGGCTGCATGCAGTAGCCATCGCAGATCAAGCGGTAGAACTTGTCATCGACTGCCATGCGCCAGGGTAAGGGGCCTCTCCTAAACCCACACACATCACACACCGAGCGGTACACATGTCACACCGAGGAGCACGCACGTCACACTCTGAGCAGGTTGCACAGGGCTCCTTTATCAAGACAAACGTGGAGCAGATTACACCTACTACAATACGCTTGTCACAATGCCCCCCTCTCCCCCCCCCCCCAGTTTATGGGGGGGCGCGGGCCTCACTCCCCCCTTCGCGTCAGCCCCCCCTAATAAATGGTCCGGTTGCATTGTGAATGCACCACTCGAATGACGTGCAGTCCCGTGGCGCACTGTAACGGGCTCGTGATTTACTCAATAAAATTCAACGTAAAAAAATAAAAACGATCCCAAGACATTATTTAAAATAAAGTATGGCCATCGTGTGTCAGCATCACAGGCGAAAATTGCCATGTAAAAAAAAACTTCACTGCGACTCACTCAATTGGGATTGCTCGCAGCAAACAGCACTTGACCTGCTTGCAGGTTAGGTGCTGAATAACCGTGTGTCACACAGAGAACAGTTGCCACTGAGGGTGCCCTTTTCAAATGCTTGAGATGAGATGTGATTATCGCGTGTAAATGTACACACTAAAATAACGAAAAAATTATAAGCGAACTATTATCGTTTCAAGTGGCAGGGTGGTGCAGCGGTGATCTTTGACCCTCGCAACAAGAAGGGCCTTGGTTAATTATCCGACTGGCACTTTGCTGAGTTTTCTACGTTCTCCCCTTTGTTCTGTATGGGTTATCCAGTTTGCTCACATAGCTAGAAAACACACTATCACAATGTAACTGGGTATTGGCCAAGCATCCCAATGCTAAAGTTACCTGCAAATTACTTCATTGGGATGACACTCGGCAGCAGAGCCGGATGATGGCATTGCTGGGGCCCTATGCCATTGTTAAGCTTAAGAGGCCCCTTCTATGAATGCCTGTATATTTTTGTCAGCAGAATGAAAATAACTGCTTTGGAGAGTCTTTTTTTCTCACCGATCTTCATTTATTAAACAATTATGTTATAACTCGAAACCTCGTGTCCATTTCTTGTTTCGTATTTAGAGACCCCCCCCCCCCCCCCTCTCTTAATGCGAGGCCCTAAGCTGCAAGTGTGGCCGGTGTGAGCTCGCCTGTGATGAATCACACGTATAATTGTGCACTCTAATTTTCTATGGGTGGCCAGGAGAATTTATTATTATTTAAGTGAATGCAATGGCGATCAGGGGATTGGATCCAGAGCCCCACGTACACAGTAGAGTACAAGGGAACGCCCACAATACAGATTTGAGCTGACCTGCGGATTGAGAAATTGAACTGTTTTGTGACGTGGAGGGTGTTTCTGAACGCTATTATGACCGACCCGTCCCGACGGGAGGAGAGAGGCCAGGGTGGACCGGCTGCATGAGCTTACTCTCCGGCACTGCACAGCACAACATCGCCTCCCTACTGCAAAAATACTCGGCAGGACCCTCCTGAAAATGAAAGTCTTCGGAATCAGTGAGGCCTGTCCTTGGTAGGACAGGCGTAGTCTTGGTCGTCACAAGCGAACATTTGTTTCTCCACATGAATTTGTATCCCCGGGTTACCATCAGGGCTGGGCGCTGTAAGCTTAGCTTCTGAGATCTGATGAGACTGGCCGTTTTTTAAAAGGTAATTTCGGCATCTGGAGCCCAAGCATGCAACAACTTTATGCAACTTCTTGGTTATTTTGGTTAAGTCACGTAGAATGGAAATAAAATAATAAAAATAAAACGTAATAAAAAATAAAATTCTCACGACGTTTCTGCCAAAACACAAGTAGCCTTCTTCAGGCGAAGGAACAGAACTGCCAAGATTCGCAGCGTCTTTTAAGCTAGGTGGGAGAGGTAAAGCGCCTTGACAAAGGAGTTTACATATCAAACAGGAGAATTTAGCATTGAAATCGCTGTGTTAAAGTGTTGGATCAGCAGGGTGTTAAAGTCAGAAATAAACATGTAACTGGGGGATTAGCATGATGTTAATGTGAGGGATTAGCATGTGACTGGTCACGGAAATAGCTATGTTAAAGTCAAAGTTTACATCTCAACAGAGGCGTTTAGTATATGGACGCTAAAGGACTGCAACTACCCAACTATCATACAATAAACCGATGTGAAAAAAACTAAGTATAAACTACATCAATGTTATCAATAAACTCTATATGCCCTCCAATCAGCAGAGCGCTTCAATGAACGCTGCTAAGATTCGCAGCGTCTTTTAGGCTAGGTGGGAGAGGTAAAGCGCCTTGACAAAGGAGTTTACATATCAAACAGGATAATTTAGCATTGAAATAGCTGTGTTAAAGTGTTGGATCAGCAGGGTGTTAAAGTCAGAAATTAGCATGTAACTGGGAGATTAGCATGATGTTAATGTGAGGGATTAGCATGCGACTGGTCACGGAAATAGCTATGTTAAAGTCAAAGTTTCCATCTCAACAGAGGCATTTAGTATATGGACGCTAAAGGACTGCAACTACCCAACTATTATACAATTAACCGATGTGAAAAAAAACTAAGTATAAACTACATCAATATAATAAATGTACTCAATATGTTCTTCAATATGTTGAGCTATAAACATAAAGTAACTGTGTATACACTACACTATATAATTAATACCATATAGTAAACGAATTAATAAAACTAAAATATAAACTACATCAATGTTATTAATAAACTCTATATACTCTCCAATCAGCTGAGCTACTAACAATAAGTCATTACACATTACAATGCCATATGGCGAAAAAATGGGTGGCGGTTTTTTCCTTCTTTCCAACGTTAGCACCACGGAGAGCGACGAGCCTCGTTCAGACGGACGAGTCCATCCATGCTCGGAACGGAGGAGGGGGGAGAAACAGCCACGATGTGCTGCTCTGTCCTGTGTTGCATTACAACCATGCCATAAACTAGACTACTATACATTGTAATGTTATACCTTCCAATCTAAACTACATTGCATAATATCGTATACACAGCCCAATGTAAGCTCTAACATTATGCATTATATTGATATGTCTCCAAATAAACTTTTTCCTACATTACACAACTATACACCGTAATATACACTACCATAGACAAACCCACCCTTGAATTATACAATGCGTTACTTTAGACTATCCTATACTTTATACTGTAAAATATTAGACTTGTAATATTACACTATGTATTATTCTACCAACCCTACTGTATACCACACAGCTGTATATTCACTATAAAATTACAATACTATATATTGCCTTATGAATTATGTTAAACATTACAATGTTATACTATTTATTATTATATAACATGCTATAAACCAGGGGTGTCCAAACTACGGCCCGCGGGCCAACTGCGGCCCGCCATCCATTTTTAATTGGCCCGTATCAAAGTTTAAAAATATAATGGACTATGGCCCACTGTATTGCATTTCTTAATTTAAACACTAGATGGCGGTATTGTCTTGAACAAGGCAGCGTCTCCACAAAGCAAGCAATCGAAGAAAACATTTGCTCAGGGTCACCAGAAATGCCGGAACCGAAGAGACGCAAGATTGCAAGCGAGTGCAGATAATTTCAGACTCGGTGGAAAAATGAATTTTTTTCCATAGAAACCAAGGGGAAGTGTGTTTGTTTGATTTGTAATGAGAGTGTTGCCGTGATGAAAGAGTACAATGTACGACGGCATTATGAAACGAAACATCAGACCTTCACGTCCTACACTGGCGCCGAGCGGAGAGAGAAGGTAAAGCAAATGGCAAGCTAGCCTGCTAACGCAGCAGCAGGGTTTTTTTTCCGTGCTAACAAAGCTCAAGAAAATGCAACAATAGCCAGCAATGAAGTAGCTCAACTCATTGCCCTACACGGGAAACCTTTCTCAGACGGTGACTTCATCAAACAGTGCCTCACTAAAGTCGTGGGAATGTGCCTGGAGAAAATGCAGGATTTTAACGATGTTAGTATGTCCAGAAATAAGGTTGTGCGGCGAATTGAAGACTTGTCGGCTAACTTAAAACAGCAAGTGTCAGATAAAGCTTGTGCTTTCGATTTTTACTCGATTGCATGTGATGAGAGCACAGATGCCACGGACACTGCACGGCTGTTAATTTTTTTGCGGGGAGGTGATGAGAATTTTTGCATTACGGAGGAACTGCTTGATCTTCGGAGTCTAAAGGGGACAACAACTGGGAAGGATATGTTTTGAAGCTGTGTCAGATTCAATTCACCAGGCTGGACTTAAATGGGACAAGCTGTGTGGAATTACAACGGATGGGGCTCCAGCAATGACAGGCGAGCGCAAAGGAATGGCTTCTATGGTGAGTGCCAAGGTGCAGGAGAGCGGTGGTGAGACTGTTAAAATGCACTGTATCATCTACCAAGAAGCCCTCTGTGCCAAGATAATCCAGCTTGGCGATGTGATGAACACAGTTGTGAAAAATGTCAAAAAAAATTATGGCCCGAGGGCTTTACCACAGAGAATTGCAAGCGTTCCTCTCTGATGTCGATGCTGAATACGGGGACCTACTCTACCATTCTCAAGTGCGCTGGCTCAGTCGCGGCTCCGTGCTGCAGTGGTTTTATTCCCTGAGATCAAATATCGACAAGTTTTGGAAAGAAAAGGGCAGACCTCTCCATGAGATCAGTGACCCTTTATAGTTGGCAGGCCTGGCTTTTTTAGTTGATCTCACTGATCATCTCAACACCCCGAACAAGAGACTACAAGGCAAAGAGCAGCTGGTACCACAGCTGTATGTGCACATGAAAGCATTCCGTGCGAAGCTCCGTCTCTTCGAGTCACAACTGCGCAACTTCAATGTAGCGCACTTCCCCACGCTGACCGAAATCAATGCGCATTTTCAAATGCCAAGCTCTCTGCAAAAATGGGAGAATATGTGTCTGTGATCACATCTCTCATGACAGAATTCAGTCAGCGCTTCCAAGATTTGTCTGTCATTGAGAAGGAAATCACACTGTTTGCGGCTCCGTTTTCAATGGATGCAAAAGAAGTGGAGGAGAGTCTGCAATTAGAACTGATCGAAATTCAGTGTGATGATTCTCTGAAGAATCAGCATCAGAATTTAGCATTGAAATCGCTGTGTTAAAGTGTTGGATCAGCAGGGTGTTAAAGTCAGAAATAAACATGTAACTGGGGGATTAGCATGATGTTAATGTGAGGGATTAGCATGTGACTGGTCACGGAAATAGCTATGTTAAAGTCAAAGTTTACATCTCAACAGAGGCGTTTAGTATATGGACGCTAAAGGACTGCAACTACCCAACTATCATACAATACACCGATGTGAAAAAAAACTAAGTATAAACTACATCAATGTTATCAATAAACTCTATATGCCCTCCAATCAGCAGAGCGCTTCAATGAACGCTGCTAAGATTCGCAGCGTCTTTTAGGCTAGGTGGGAGAGGTAAAGCGCCTTGACAAAGGAGTTTACATATCAAACAGGATAATTTAGCATTGAAATAGCTGTGTTAAAGTGTTGGATCAGCAGGGTGTTAAAGTCAGAAATTAGCATGTAACTGGGAGATTAGCATGATGTTAATGTGAGGGATTAGCATGCGACTGGTCACGGAAATAGCTATGTTAAAGTCAAAGTTTCCATCTCAACAGAGGCATTTAGTATATGGACGCTAAAGGACTGCAACTACCCAACTATTATACAATTAACCGATGTGAAAAAAAAACTAAGTATAAACTACATCAATATAATAAATGTACTCAATATGTTCTTCAATATGTTGAGCTATAAACATAAAGTAACTGTGTATACACTACACTATATAATTAATACCATATAGTAAACGAATTAATAAAACTAAAATATAAACTACATCAATGTTATTAATAAACTCTATATACTCTCCAATCAGCTGAGCTACTAACAATAAGTCATTACACATTACAATGCCATATGGCGAAAAAATGGGTGGCGGTTTTTTCCTTCTTTCCAACGTTAGCACCACGGAGAGCGACGAGCCTCGTTCAGACGGACGAGTCCATCCATGCTCGGAACGGAGGAGGGGGGAGAAACAGCCACGATGTGCTGCTCTGTCCTGTGTTGCGTTACAACCATGCCATAAACTAGACTACTATACATTGTAACGTTATACCTTCCAATCTAAACTACATTGTATAATATCGTATACACAGCCCAATGTAAGCTCGAACATTATGCAGTATATTTATATGTCTTCAACTAAACTTTTTCCTACATTACACGACTATACACCGTAATATACACTACCATAGACAAACCCACCCTTGAATTACACAATGCGTTACTTTACACTACCCTATACTTTAGACTGTAAAATGTTAGACTTGTAATATTACACTATGTATTATTCTACCAACCCTACTGTATACCACACTGCTGTATATTCACAATACAATTACGATACTATATATTGCCTTATGAATTATGTTAAACATTACAATGTTATTCTATGTATTATTATATAACATGCTATAAACCATACCATTGATGGTCGTGTGAAGAGGCAGTGCCAGCGAATGGACTGCAGTCTGAATGTCACCATAAAATACAATCAATTAAGAACTGAAATTGTTTATAACGTCTTTCCAATGAAATTTTGATTTAAAGCTTTCGTGACTGCAGTAATTCATATTCTTAGTTCTTTCGGTAAAGTCACGTTGAAGGGAAACAACAAAATAATAAAATATAAAACAATAAAAATTCTCACGACATTTCGACCATAACACAAACCAATTCCTCGACCACATCAATTCCATACACCCAGCCATCAGATTCACCATGGAGGTCGAAAAAGATGGCAAGCTACCCTTTTTGGATGTCCTAATTAAAAGGAGACCTGATGGTTCAATGAGCCACTCTGTCGACAGGAAAGCTACGCATACGAATGCTTACTTAAAACCGGATTCCCACCACCATCCATGCCAGAAGAACTCCCTCATCAAGACTCTATACCATAGAGCCCAATGCATTTCCGACCAGGAACACATTGCCAGTGAACTTAAGCACTTACACCGAGCTCTCAAGGCTAATGGTTACTCCGACTACACAATCCGCAAAGCCATCACTCCAGCCATGAAGAAGGATCCTCTTGAGGAGCCATTCAAAACCATCACCTTACCCTACATTGCGGGGGTCACAAAAAAGATCTCCAAAATCCTGAATAAACACAAAATCCAGGTCCGATTCAACACAGTACATAAAATCCGTGATCTGGTTCCGTCTGTAAAAGATGTGGTTCCAGACATACAGTACCCGGGCGTCTACAAACTAAGTTGCCTCTGTGGTAGCAGTTACATTGGAGAAACCAAACGACATATCTGGGACCGCATCCGTGAACATAAAGTAGACTTGAAACATGGTAGGACGAGCACCTCAGCCGTGGCAGATCACTGTTATAATTCAGTGGGCTCACATGACATTGACTTCTCCAAGACGGAAGTTCTCTGCAAGCCATCCGGCTACCATGAGAGATTCGTTCATGAGGCCATCCACATATACAAACACAGAAACAATTTCAACCGAGAAGATGGATTCTGGCTTAGTAACCATTGGAAAGACGTTATAAACCATTTTGGTACTTAATTGATTGTATTTTATGGTGACTTTCAGATCGCAGTCCATTCGCTGCCACTGCCTCTTAATACCTTTCACACGACGGTCAATGGTATGGTTTATAGCAGGGGTGTCCAAACTTTTGTTTCCCGAGGGCCACATACAGAAAAATATACGAAGGATTGGGCCACTCACTAGACGTGAGGTATACTGCCTCACTTCTCATGCACTAATATTGTCAAAATCAATCAAATGCAGGTAAATTACGTTTGATTATTGAACGTTTGAAGAAAAAAAGCCTCCATCATAGCTCTTTATTAGTAGATTTGAATTTTATTTTTTACAAAAAGGTTGGCAGGTAATTCTCTCAGTGACAGCCTTAGATTGGTTCTTAGGGTGCTGATCCCCCTTCATTGTCCATATGAAGGGAGAGACAAGAAGACAAATAGGGGATGTGGATATTTCAAGCTTATTACACAAATAAATTATTGGGCTTGTTAACACATCAACTAACGTTTGTTAAAAAAATTGTCATCAACTTTAATTGACTGAATTTATGAAGTAATTGGGCTTATTAACAAATGAAAACGGTGTGTATATTTTTAACTCACCTGTAATGGGAATAATGTTACGCTCAGTGGGAGCAGTGATGCTGCGCTTTGGTCTGAAGGATAGCTGGCAGGTCAGGAGTAAGTTTGGTGGTTGAGATGCGAAGGACGTCACGGAGATGGCTGTCGGTCGTTCTGGTTCTCAGCCTGCTTTTGTTCAGCGTTAACAGAGAGAATGTCTGCTCACATATGTATGTTGATCCAAACAGACTCATCATTCGATTTGCATGGCGTCTCGTCAGAGGAAACTTGGCCTTTTCCAAACTCCGGTAGAAGTCAGGTAGGGAGAGAAGCTGATGCTGATTCTTCAGAGAATCATCACACTGAATTTCGATCAGTTCTAATTGCAGACTCTCCTCCACTTCTTTTGCATCCATTGAAAACGGAGCCGCAAACAGTGTGATTTCCTTCTCAATGACAGACAAATCTTGGAAGCGCTGACTGAATTCTGTCATGAGAGATGTGATCACAGACACATATTCTCCCATTTTTGCAGAGAGCTTGGCATTTGAAAATGCGCATTGATTTCGGTCAGCGTGGGGAAGTGCGCTACATTGAAGTTGCGCAGTTGTGACTCGAAGAGACGGAGCTTCGCACGGAATGCTTTCATGTGCACATACAGCTGTGGTACCAGCTGCTCTTTGCCTTGTAGTCTCTTGTTCGGGGTGTTGAGATGATCAGTGAGATCAACTAAAAAAGCCAGGCCTGCCAACTATAAAGGGTCACTGATCTCATGGAGAGGTCTGCCCTTTTCTTTCCAAAACTTGTCGATATTTGATCTCAGGGAATAAAACCACTGCAGCACGGAGCCGCGACTGAGCCAGCGCACTTGAGAATGGTAGAGTAGGTCCCCGTATTCAGCATCGACATCAGAGAGGAACGCTTGCAATTCTCTGTGGTAAAGCCCTCGGGCCATAATTTTTTTTGACATTTTTCACAACTGTGTTCATCACATCGCCAAGCTGGATTATCTTGGCACAGAGGGCTTCTTGGTAGATGATACAGTGCATTTTAACAGTCTCACCACCGCTCTCCTGCACCTTGGCACTCACCATAGAAGCCATTCCTTTGCGCTCGCCTGTCATTGCTGGAGCCCCATCCGTTGTAATTCCACACAGCTTGTCCCATTTAAGTCCAGCCTGGTGAATTGAATCTGACACAGCTTCAAAACATATCCTTCCCAGTTATTGTCCCCTTTAGACTCCGAAGATCAAGCAGTTCCTCCGTAATGCAAAAATTCTCATCACCTCCCCGCAAAAAAATTAACAGCCGTGCAGTGTCCGTGGCATCTGTGCTCTCATCACATGCAATCGAGTAAAAATCGAAAGCACAAGCTTTATCTGACACTTGCTGTTTTAAGTTAGCCGACAAGTCTTCAATTCGCCGCACAACCTTATTTCTGGACATACTAACATCGTTAAAATCCTGCATTTTCTCCAGGCACATTCCCACGACTTTAGTGAGGCACTGTTTGATGAAGTCACCGTCTGAGAAAGGTTTCCCGTGTAGGGCAATGAGTTGAGCTACTTCATTGCTGGCTATTGTTGCATTTTCTTGAGCTTTGTTAGCACGGAAAAAAAACCCTGCTGCTGCGTTAGCAGGCTAGCTTGCCATTTGCTTTACCTTCTCTCTCCGCTCGGCGCCAGTGTAGGACGTGAAGGTCTGATATTTCGTTTCATAATGCCGTCGTACATTGTACTCTTTCATCACGGCAACACTCTCATTACAAATCAAACAAACACACTTCCCCTTGGTTTCTATGGAAAAAAATTCATTTTTCCACCGAGTCTGAAATTATCTGCACTCGCTTGCAATCTTGCGTCTCTTCGGTTCCGGCATTTCTGGTGACCCTGAGCAAATGTTTTCTTCGATTGCTTGCTTTGTGGAGACGCTGCCTTGTTCAAGACAATACCGCCATCTAGTGTTTAAATTAAGAAATGCAATACAGTGGGCCATAGTCCATTATATTTTTAAACTTTGATACGGGCCAATTAAAAATGGATGGCGGGCCGCAGTTGGCCCGCGGGCCGTAGTTTGGACACCCCTGGTTTATAGCATGTTATATAATAATAAATAGTATAACATTGTAATGTTTAACATAATTCATAAGGCAATATATAGTATTGTAATTTTATAGTGAATATACAGCTGTGTGGTATACAGTAGGGTTGGTAGAATAATACATAGTGTAATATTACAAGTCTAATATTTTACAGTATAAAGTATAGGATAGTCTAAAGTAACGCATTGTATAATTCAAGGGTGGGTTTGTCTATGGTAGTGTATATTACGGTGTATAGTTGTGTAATGTAGGAAAAAGTTTATTTGGAGACATATCAATATAATGCATAATGTTAGAGCTTACATTGGGCTGTGTATACGATATTATGCAATGTAGTTTAGATTGGAAGGTATAACATTACAATGTATAGTAGTCTAGTTTATGGCATGGTTGTAATGCAACACAGGACAGAGCAGCACATCGTGGCTGTTTCTCCCCCCTCCTCCGTTCCGAGCATGGATGGACTCGTCCGTCTGAATGAGGCTCGTCGCTCTCCGTGGTGCTAACGTTGGAAAGAAGGAAAAAACCGCCACCCATTTTTTTCGCCATATGGCATTGTAATGTATAACGACTTATTGTTAGTAGCTCAGCTGATGGAGAGTATATAGAGTTTATTGATAACATTGATGTAGTTTGTATTTTAGTTTTTTTCATTAGTTTACTATATGGTATTCATTACATAGTGTAGTGTATACCCAGTTACTTTATGTTTATAGCTCAATTTATTGAAGAATATATTGAGTACATTTATTATATTGATGAAGTTTCTACTTAGTTTTTTTTCACATCGGTTTATTGTATGATAGTTGGGTAGTTGCAGTCCTTTAGCGTCCATATACTAAATGCCTTTGTTGAGATGGAAAATTTGACTTTAACATAGCTATTTCCGTGACCAGTCACATGCTAATCCCTCACATTAACATCATGCTAATCTCCCAGTTACATGCTAATTTCTGACTTTAACACCCTGCTGATCCAACACTTTAACGCAGCTATTTCAATACTAAATTATCCTGTTTGATATGTAAACTCCTTTGTCAAGGCGCGTTACCTCTCCCACCTAGTTTAAACGACACTGCGAATCTTAGCAGCAGTCATTGAAGTGCTGTCGTCCCGACAGTTCTGTTCCTTCACCTGATGAAGGCCACTTGTGTTGTGGCCGAAACGTCGTGAGAATATTGTGTTATTTTATTTTATCAATTTATTATTTTATTCTCATTCTACGTGACTTTACCGAAAGAACCAAAGAAGATTAACAAAGATAATTTCCACCAGCAGATGGTGCTAGAACGTGGTATGTCCAGAGTACAGTATTCTATCACAGCGTTAAATCTATCTGAGTCATTGTTTGCGTAGCTTTCTGGTGGATCGTGAAACCCGCTGAGATCCACCAGAATGAATCGCGGTGCTTGGTGGATTAATACCGCTGCTCCGTTGGCATCTCGTGGCCATACCGCAGCCTGTATCTACTGTAAATTTAATCTTCATATTAAATAGAGGCTACAACAAATGTGAATATTGTTGTTGTTGTTGTCTCCCTGTACCGTTACAGATACTCGGATGTGATTGTGCACCGGCTGCTGGCCGTGTGCGTGGGCGCCGACCCCACGTACCCGGCGCTCACCGACAAGCAGAAGCAGCAGCAGCTCTGCAACAACCTCAACTACCGCCACAAGATGGCGCAGAACGCCCAACGCTCGTCTGTAGCTTTCCACACGCAGGTGGGAGGCGGAAGTGTGGGCCACGTGGAGCTTGCACGGCGTGTGCTTAGGAACCTGATAATTCGTCCATTCGTGTCTTGAAAGGCATTTTTAAGGTCACGAAAGCAGGCATCGTATTGTGCGTGTAGTAAGAATCAATTGTTTTCTATTCGCATGCTTACGTGTGGTGGTGTCGTGGCTGTACTGGTTGGCTACACTTGACATTGCTTTTCAGCATTCTTCTGTGTTTGCTGAAAAACCTAGTCACTTGGCACATTTGCCCATGATGTGACAACTTTATTTGATTGGCTCTGTCAGGTGATGGATGATTATAGTCAATACAATTGACATTGTACCTTCACGATTGAACTCAAAATAATCCCCATGACATGATACCAATAGCACAACTGGAATAAATTAGCGGGGGGATGTGGAAAATTACCTTAAATTTAGTTAAATAATTATGGGCTTGGTAAGTGATGCGCGTGTGTCTGCTCTTTGCCACATAGCGGTGATTAACGGCTGTTGTTGTTGTGGTCTCAGTTGTTCTTCAAGAGCAAGGGAGTGGTGAGCGAAGAGGGCTTCGTGCTGTTTGTGCGCAAGAACGCCGTGGTGGTGCTCATTCCCAAGTACGGCTTGGAGGGGATGGTTTTCTTTGACTCCAAAGATCTCAAGCTCAACGTTACCTTCGACGAGGAGGTAGGGCATGTGTTCACTTAACCGGGAGGCATTGGCATTTCCTGAACGGCTGAATTCTGCACTTAAACCCAGGACTGGCTTAATGCACTGGGACCCAAGCCCCCTGACCATCTCTCTACGATTAGGTTTCTATCAGACACACAGACACTTGGTTTAAGGTGGAAGAATGCAGTGAGATACGAAGCTCCGTTTTTTTGCCATTTGGCAGTGTTGACTCTGACAGAGGAAGTTACACCGGTGGATACATTAGAGCCGGATGGCTCACAGGGCTATACCAAAATAAACTGAAACTGAATTAAATTATGTAAATGCGTTTCAAATATAAAACGGTCACAATTAAATATGCTTTGGAAATAACTGCCATGATGGAGCCCGTATTGTCACGGAGAGGACATCACATTAAAAATACAGTAAAATCCCTCAGATCCGGAAGAATTATAGAGAAAATCTAATGCTTTCTGTAAACAATGAGAAACTCAAAGGGCAGATAAGTACTTGTAGAATAAAAACAAATGAGGGAAATAGTAGTTGATGCAAAAAGTGATCACTAGATGGCAAAAAGCACATTTGTGACTAGTGGATCCGGTCCTTTCCAGCATGCCTTGTATGCCGCATTACATTGTCACTCTGCGTGAATAATGCACACAGCCTAATTTGGACCAGAAGCTCAAAAGGGTCAACATTTGCAGACATATTTTAGGTATGTTCTTAACTGCAATTGTACACTCCATATAACCTAAGGGGGGTTGCATCTACTCCTTAATGATGGCCAAATAAGGCTTTAAAATTCCTTGGCTGGCCCGCACATCACGATCCCTCGGTTGGTTTGGTCATTGCAGCCATCGGCTTCTCATGCCTGGTTTTCAGCTCGCGGTGAGGTGGCCCAAGCGGTATTGCATTCGCTGTGTGTTGTGGAGGTTTGCGTTTCAAACTCGGTGGCCACTCCGGTTAATACTGTGGTGTGTATTAAGCGTAAAATATTTACAGGCTATCCGCTTTAACAGTGGACGTTAAAAGATCCTGTTACGTTATTTGTGTGCCAGCATCATGGTCCAAGGTTGGCAAATTATATGCAAATTACTTATTTGGGGAGCACATATCAATCGTTCGCCTCCTTTTACAAAGACGTAGCAGTGACCTTGAATGCAAACGTTTTGAGAATCAGTGAGGCTTTTCTGAGTGACCCATGTAATAGTATGAATAATAACGTTGGGTTTACGTCAATCCATGCTTGTGTGCAGGGCACTTGGCAGAGAGCAGTCAGCGGTAGTGTAGCGGTTAGCGCTCTGCGCTACGATCCCGACGACTTGGGTTCAATTCCTTCGCACGGTCAACACCAGTGATGATTATCTGAACCGGTCCTGGGCCTCCCCTAGGTTGACTCAGAACTCAATTGAATGCCTGGTGCGGTGTGTAAACATCGCCACTGGGGAGACAAAGGCGGCCGGGCATGGCGCTGGCGACCCACCCCCTTGTGTGCCGTGCCGGCCTTCATCTGTGCTCCTCGCCAACAGCACTTGCCCCAACAGTCTGTTAAGGCTACATTGGAGATATGTCTTTGTGTTTTGTGTAGGGCCCCACGCTGTGCGTGGAGGGCATCGCGCTGAACATGTTCGACCGCGTGTGCGTGCGCGTGTCGCTGGATTCGTTCAACCTGCAGCACCAGCAGATCCGCATGCACCTCGTCCACCCGGAGGTACTCACCGTGCGGCGCGACGCGCAACCTCTGAATACCACCGATTTGTATTGTGACCATGCTGCTGTTGCTGCTTGCTGCGCCAGCAGTAGTGCACAAAAAACAAACGCTCGCCGCATCGGAACGTCAGCGAGCCGAAAATTAATGACACAAGCCACAGCATAGCGCTTGTTGCCATGCAACCCAAACTGTGGGACCGTATAGTAAACCCATAGAGACACAGAGATACATAGGAGATACAGAGAGACCCATTATGATTCCTAGAGATTCATAGAGACTCATACAGATACATAGCAGTGCATTAAAAACAAGCTACTGTACGATTGTGGCCATGCAACCCAAACTATGGACCACATTTTACACCACTGTAGTCTGCGCTCCTTCAATGAAGGGGGTGGCAAGATGACACAAACTCTCTCCTGAGGCTCTCCCGTGGCTATCAGACCCATCCATTGGCATTTAGCCCCTGAACGTAATACCCTTATAACACAGGAATAAAATATAAACTCCGGTCTTGGATGGAAAAAATATATGTATAGCTAGAATTTTGAGCTGCAGTCTGTTGTCCTATACCCCCTGTAACTGCCAAATTGGATATAACGCGATGATGAATGTATGAGGGAACGCATTTTTTGTATAACGTGGATCCGAACTGGATATAACTCGGTTGAATGAATGGAACTACGTCGCACGAGTAGGAATAAGCGGTTGTAACGGCTGCCTCGGCGTAGCATCACACAAGGCGGGATGCTGCTGGATGCTTCTAGATGCTACCCACGTTCCTTAGTCTTTGTTCAGCCTGTGTTACGCATCTCACGCGTTATTGCGGACTGCGCTTTACCCCATATAATGTATATTATTTATTATAACACGATTTTTCCAAAACGCGGTGTTCTTGAGGTACGCAACTACCGGATTATAGAACAGACTGTATATCCAAAGGCTATGGGACACTATCCCTACCTATATCAGTTGTGACTGTCCGTGTGTTTAAATCCAGCTTGAAAACGTCGTTATTAATTGGCTTTTCCTGGATTCTGATTGGTTATTACTGTGAGGGGAATCATTATGATTAGCTTTTATTGCATTTTGCATGCTGTGTAAAGTGTCAGTATCACTGTCATTATTGTTATTATCGGCTTTTACTTTATTTCTATTGGCTTGTATCTATACTTGAGTAGTTTTTTAATGTCCAGTGCTTTTTTGAGATATTTCGATATACAAGGTGCTGTATAAAATAGATTTTTATTATGGCCCTAGTTCATTGCACAAGAAGGGCCTTTATCTGAAACGTGACCTATTTAAATGATCGTTGTTGATGAATGCGAGTTCTCAAGATACCAAGCTAAGTCAGGGTGTGGCAGCCTTGGTAGATATCAGATTTCTTAACAAAACTCCATGAGTCTGTTCTGCATGGGTTTCCTCCGGGTTCTCTGTTTCCTCCCATATCTAAAAATAAGCATGCGTTGAAACTGGTATTAAGGTAGTTTACGTATCGCCATGGGCGGCAGGGTGGCACATTGGTAAACCCTTGCGTCTTGCAGCAAGAAAACTGGGTTTTATTCCCAACTAGAGTGTGTTACTGTGTGGAGTTGTCATCTTCTCTCCCCCTGTTCCTCAAAAGTCTTCAGACTTGGCAAAGTTTTTCAGTGTTAATAAGTGTAATAATAACGTTTCACTTGTGTTGGAAATACTCGCATGTGTGTGTGTGAGAGCATTGGTGTAGTGGTTAGCACGCTGCGCTATGAACCCGGCAACCCAATTCCCACTCACCGCCAACACCAGTGAGGATTATCTGAACTGCTGTTTTGCCTACCCAAGGTCAACTCTTTCTTAAATGAGTACCTGGTGCAGTGTGTAAACATCAGCACTGGGGAGAGGTGTTGGCCACTTACCCCCTCGTGGGCCATGCCGCCTAACAGCAGCACAGTCTGTTAAAGGCTTATTTGGGTGACTATCTTTGTTGTACGTTTGTGCCATTTGTGTGTCCGCTGTCACAGATTCCAGGCTACAACCCTGCGGAGTCCACCCCATGGGGCTCGCCTTCTCCCCGGCCTAAGAAACCCAGACAGCACTAGTGTATCGTGGATGCGGTGTCAACAAATGTCGGAGGAGGTGCATGAGTGGGCACACACTCTGGGTTTTACATCTGCAGAGTTAATTAAGTGTACATTGTGCTCGCAAGCAGAGGTGAATAATTGAAAAAAAAGCAGTGGCGGTTATTAGAAATGCTACCCTGAAGTAACAGACGGTTTGCACTCTGAACTTGCAATCCAGAGGTCACCGGTTCTTCGTTCTCCTGTCGCAGCGGTTCAAATGGTAGCGCAATTTTTTATTTATTTATAATTTTTACCTTGCCAACCAGTACAATCAGCCAATTAAGGTGTATACGCGTCAAGATGTATGAAAGGTTTAGGATATCTTATGCCCCACTTCTTTGCCAGCCAAGACACTGACCCCCTTGTGATGAAGGTGATTTCACAAAAATATTGGTTACTGAATCGGTGGTGTTTATTGACTAACGCAGCAGTGTCCAACCCACAAAGCACTGTGATCCATTCTGGTATATCTCAACATGTTTCGTGATCTACCAGCAATATATGACCAACAGTTACCCGGATGGATTTAACCGACTAATAGAACACTGTAGACATGCCAAGTGATAGTGCGATCTATTGGTTTAAAATATATATTATTAATCCATTAATTCTTAGTTGGGGATTTTGTTTTGCCATCTGCTATAACAAGAATTGCTTTATATTAGAGGTATTTATTCCTATTTGTCCCGAGATCCACAATCAAAATCTTTTGCGATCATCCACCCATGGATCGCGAATCACATATCGGCTACCACTGATCCAACAGTTGAAAACCAGTTTAACACATAGGCTTTCGCGACCAATATCCATAACACAGGTTTTTTGGGTTAGATCGCGTAATAAATATTTAAATGTGTCGGTAAACCCGTCACCACCCGACACAGCCAATTCGAAATGTTTGTCACATTAACAGAACGTGCCAATTCGTTACTAGTAACATCACACCGGTGTCTTGGAGAGCAAAGCCACAACATTTACAATCTGAGTACAATGTTTCACCAGTAATTACAACCAGCTTCATCAGGCGACAGCCAGATTCGTGGAGAATCCTCGTTCCTTAATGCGCATGCATAATGTGTGTTGATTAACATATAAATAACCCAATCGGCAATGGATACCCATAGTCATGTGCATTCATTGATTCCCCCCCCAATTCGCGAAAGAAGTGCTCACAAGTGATGGCTGTCGCCTGATGAAGCTAATTAGTGCTGGCGAAATGTTGTACTTAGATTGTAAATGGTGTGGCTTTGCTCTCCAACACACTGGTGGACTGTATTAGTAACGAATTGACATGTTTTGTTTACGTGACAAACCTTACTAATTGGCTGTCGGGTGGTGGTGGGTTTAACAACACATTTATATATTTAAACGATCTAACCCATAAAACGTGTATTATAGTTGAAAACCTACAATTGTGCCAGGTTTGGCCTGTCGGAGTGGGCCATTAGGGTGGCCACTCGGAGGGCAAAGCTCTGGGGAATCCGAGCAAGAGCTTTGAAGTATGATTGTGCACGGTGACACCCGCAGGGGTCTCGTGATGGATGCCAAATGGAATATTTTTTATCGCGAGAGGATTCCCTGCAAGGGATGTTAGGTTACTTATTCTTGTGAGGATGCCATTTACTGTATGAAGCGGCAGCGGTCAGCTGCATAGAACAGAGTATAAAATTCCCCGAGCTGTTGCTGTTTAAATCGTCGGTTTAACGGAGAATTTCACCTCAGGTTTTTTTACACTGCTGCCCCATCCCTCATCGGACTCTGTGCAATCACACATGGAATGTTTTTGGAAAAAATGTCGGTGTCAGAAAATTTTAAGGTTTAATCGTTTACAAATGCGCATTTCGTTACAGCTTCTCTTGTCCTTGAGACGTGCAAAGATAATTTATGACAAAATATTGACACGTTTTCACATTGTTTCGTAATTGGTTATAACTTTGCTCACGTATATACAGTACTTGGGCAATAATTCTAAGCTCCTGGAGTAGTGGTAAAGATTTAAGCGAGTTGATGTCTTTGCGACTTTGTGTAAATGTGTTTAACATTTTTTAGCTGAATCGTATATTTACAAGCATGTACACATGAGTAATACGCGTTTATATACAAAATTAAACCGATTTATTTTCCATGCATCTTCTGTTATTTTGGTTACTTTAAGTTACGTTTTCCACTGCTGGATGAACATCTCGCCACGTGATGTTGGATGTCAGGTTTAGTTTGACCATACTTCACCATGCTGGTCACTGTTGGATGATAATAATGTCCACTTGCAATGCACCACCGCGCAGTATTCACTCGCCTTCGAATCGAGTCCTGCACCGCCGTTTCACATGCAAATTTGATTCTCAATCCCTGGGCCAACTTGCTCCTAATTAGCATGCGATTTGCCACATTTCGATCTCGGAGGTGATTAAATGCGCCGGCTTCCAGGCTTGTTGAGCCGCTCGGAGCCCAATTAACGAAAATTGTTGCCAAAGCAAAAGCGTGAGCTCGAATGTTGTCCGTGTTCTTTTCAAACCACCAGTCGAACGCCGGCCTCTGCCCACTCCGACCGTGTGGAGGCCCTGGCCGTCGGGGAGGCCCTCATGGTGCCTCACGGCAAACGTGGGGCCCGGGTGGGCGCGTCGACGGTTGATCGCGTACAGGCGGTGCAACTCCCACAAATGAAACATCACACCTTGCTGATCTCGTGTCCAGGAGCATAAACGATCATCACGCAAACTCCGGTCATCCTCGCAGCAGCAGCTCTTGGCCATCGAACAAAGACGATCACCGCTTCCTTCCGATATTAGAAGCCACGAGCTATGAACGACTCGGAGGTTCGAGCAACCACAGCCGAGTGGGAAGGCAGCAGCAGCCCAGGGGGTGAGCCAGCTCCAAAATCCCCCAAGCACTGAAGTTATCGATTTAGTACATTGAAAAACACGACGGTAAGTGAAACAACGTAAATCGAAACCAATTTTGCCATTCACTTGAGGGGCCGTCCATCAATGACGTCACGCAATTTTTGACCTCTCGTCACTCGGCGTCACAAAAAGTCAGACCCCCCCCTCAAATATGACGTCACAAAGCTCTGCCCCCCTCCCCCCCAAAACCATATTTCCATCTTGAAAATAAAACATGCTTCAACTATTGTCATTGTCGTGCGTGGTGCTGCACTGATGTAGGAGTGTTATAACAATTAGTGTTATAACAATTCTATACTTAAAGTTGCGCATTTTGATGTGACGTCACATTTCTCAAACCCCCCCCTCCCCCTCGTCACACATCGTCACAAATGTCTGACCCCCCCCCCCCCCCAAGGTGCATGACCGCGTTACCGTGTTCATTCTGTGGTGAAGGGATGAGGAAAAGGAAGAGGGAAAAGCATCCAGCGTCGCCGCACGCAGGCAACGTGTTTATCACACAGTGGTCAAAATATAAAAATACATATATATGTAGTGGGTTCCACGGAGACTGGAGACGTCTTTAGAGGCAACACGGTTTATTTGTAACTATGAACAGAACTCCCCTTAACTCCCACTATCTAGGGAGGTACAGCCTCCGGGCTAGCGTGCCCTCGCACTGATCAAACCTGGCTCTCAGCCCTCTGGCTATCTGTGCCCTAGGGGAGGCTAACTGACCCGACCCAGCCAAGGTACGGGTCCTGACCACTGGTCCAAGCTCGGCCCGGTCCTTACAAGGACGTCGGGCTCGAGGTCCCAGGGTCCTAGCTAGGGAGGCTACTCTGACCCGACCCAGCCAAGGTACGGGTCCTGACCACTGGTCCGAGCTCGGCCCGGTCCTTACAAGGACGTCGGGCTCGAGGTCCCAGGGTCCTAGCTAGGGAGGCTACTCTGACCTGACCCAGCCAAGGTGCGGGTCCTGACCACTGGTCCGCGCTCGGCCTCGACCCTTATAAGGATGTCGGGTCCCAGGGTCCTAGCTAGGCTGGTCTTCTGTTCTTCGTCTTCGGAGCACTGCCCCGAGCTGTCCAAGAGGTGCCCCTTTAATACACCTCTCGGGGGCTCTCCGCCCCCGGTACCGCTCCCTCTCTAGAACCTTCCAGGGGGCTCTGGAAGAACCCCCCAACCCCTCACCTGGGGCCTGGCTCTCTCTGTCCTTCCCCAGCTCAGGGTGGCACCCCCTATAGGCCTGTGCCCGCAACTGCAGGTAAGTATACTGACGGTATAGGATGTGCATTTATTACGCTACATCTATGCGGAAGTAGAGAGGAGTGCAGCTGCTAGGCTGAATCATATGAATAAACAATCAAATCTAGAAATATCCTTTATGTACCCAGGAGAGCCACATTGAGTCTCGAGACTCATTATTAGCTCCGAGCTGCATTAAGATGTTTGGACAATTTCAAGCATCAGGGTTCGGCACGTAGGAGGAAACCGGAGAAACGCGCAAATGTTGTGAAGCTGGCTTGGTGGTAGAAGTCAGTCCAGAACATTTGGCCCCACACCTATCACTGTAACGAATCAGTGTTCTACGGGGGCATTCTAAGCGAGGACTGATTGTATTAAAATCTACTTTGATCTACGAATCGTAATGTATCAATAATGTTAACGTGTAACATGCCCCACGGTTTTTTTTTTATCTGGAAGGAGAGAACAACGGATGATCTGTGTGCTGATGATGTTGGTGATGATCTCGTAATGGCTGTTCACTTCGAGGAGTGGGAGAGTCTGATGGTGAACCTGGATCGTGCCAATAAGAGGTAGGGCCTTACCATTCGCCCTACCAAATAAATCAAAGCAGTACCTGCCTTGATATTTTGTATGTCTTCAAGGACTCCACCCCCTCAACTCCGCATGATAGGTAGTTGTGGAAAGAGTGGAGGTATTCCCATATCTGGGCAGTTGTTTATGACCAGCTCCGATTTCAGAGCGGAGGTCTTACTCTGAATTAGTTCAGTGGCAGATCCTTTTTTTCAGCTGCTTAGCGCTGTATAAAAGTTACATGGCCTATCACTTCATACAAAGCTCTGGTTCTTTTCTGCCAAACTTTTCCTCTCCCTCCCAGCTATAACCTCCCGAAAGCAACATGTGACCTTTGTTTTGGCGTGACAAACACCATTGAAAGCAAAATACCGAAAGTGTAATGACTACACGTAATGCAAGAATCTCAGTTGTATTTCTCAACGGGTATTGAATATGAAGTCCCAGGAGTGGTGAAGGTGCATCAGCCTGCAGACCCACAGGTGGCAGCGGTGGATTGGCCTGCAGACGTTGGGGTGGTGGTGGATTGGCCTGCAGACGTTGGGGTGGTGGTGGATTGGCCTGCAGACGCTGGGGTGGCGGCGGTAGATCGGCCTGCAGACGCAGGGGTGTCGGTGGTGGATCGGCCTACAGACCGAGGGGTGTCGGCGGTAGATCGGCCTACAGATGTAGGGGTAGCGGCGGTGGATCTTCCAGCAGTAGCCGACCAGTGAAGTCTCGAATAAATTTACGCAATTTTCCGAACCTGGTGGCTTTGGCACAGGCGGTGGTGGTGGTGGATCTCCCAGCAAAAGCTGGGGAGGCAGTGGTGCATCTGCCAGCATGAGCTGGGTTGGGATGACAACGTTGGATCTCCCGGCAGCAGCCGGGGTGGTGGTGGCGGTGTTGGAGATGCCAGCTGCAGTCCGGGTGGGGGTGTCGATGCATCTCCCAACAGCATCCCTGGTGGTGGCGGCGGAACTGCATGTGGCTGCCAGGATGGCGTTGGAGGCAGTGGTGGTGTTGGTGGAGACCGTGGCCGTGGCTTTCTCCAGCTCCTTGAGCTATCGACGCATCATTTCCAACTGCAGATGGCGCTCCACATTCTCCCGTTAGTATACTTGAGTGCAGGGAAATCATCGACAGTTTGGTCAACATTAGCCCCTACACGAGCCTTCTAATCATCGCAACTCTTAAAAGTATATCGCTCATATAATGCACATCATTTCAGTCACAACAAAAATTACATATAACACATCGGGCTGTGAAAATTACGGCTTCGTATTACCAATATCTTGCCTGTCCAGAGAAGCCCATGAACTAACGTTGTACATACAACTCATAGACTCAGAGGCCCATAGACTGAGTTACAAATAGCAGTGGATAGGGCCCGGAACGGTGTGGTGGTAGTGAAAATATGAACCCAACTGCGTCCTTTTCAATGGAACCAGGGACCCAAGTGTCATCATAGGCTTTCCCTCGCAATCGAGGATTGCCTTCCAGAGAAAGTTTTGATTTTCTGTGGGTCCAAAGATGGCCAATCTGGGATCGACAGATTCTGCCGCAACTCTGGCACATGTGTCCAGAAATAGTGGTGGGTGGAACTGCATTAGTCGGGCTGCAGGTTGTTGTTTCCGCCATTCCCACTTTTTCTGTTTCTGCTGTTAAGTTTTAAAATGTTTGGCTTCTTGAAATAGACTGTCTCCATCTGAGGTGATCCTGGGAAAGATACTCCCTTGAGTTAGTGTCGATGGAGCACTTCTTCATGTTGGACTTGAGGACATCCTTGAAACACTTTCTCTGACGAACTACATTCTCCCACTTCTGGTTAATCAAGTTTGACAGTTTTTCATTGAGGCATTGGCAGAAGAGGTATTGCTTAATGGAGTCCTATAAAGCTTTAATGTTAATCTTCTGTAGGCATCTCTTCCGATGAAGCCGTCACTTGGGAGCCAGTTTTATGAGCATGGTTGAGCAGATGAGTCGATGATCAGTCCAGCCACCAGCAGCTACTAGAACAGCCTGGATGATGCAGACATCTTTGGGATCCTGGGCATGGACAATGACGTAATCGATCAAGTGGCAGTGCTTAGATCACGGATGATGCTATGATGTTTTGTATTTGTTATTCTGGCGTAACAGGGTGTTGATGATGATGACTCCATTTTCCGTGCATTTAGTCAAGGGAAGGATGCCGTTGGAATTGACTTTACCCACTCCTTCTTTCCCGATGGTTCCATTACAGAGGTTTATGTTTCTTCCAACTTTGGCATGCATATCACCGAGCAGAATAAGTGTGTCTCCCACAGGAACAGTAGAAAGGACCTGATCAAGGTTGACATAACATTCATAATCGGAGTGAAGAATCAGGGCATATACGCTGATGACAGTAGAATATTGGCTCCCCACCAATTTGAGACATAGAGTCATGAGGCGCTCAATCATCAAGTTAATTCTTGATGGAGAAAACAACTCTATGCAGCCGCCGCTGTTCTTCCTGTCTGCCTTTCCAGAAGAGGGTACAGCCAGCTCCTTGTTCCTTGAGCTGCCCCTCCTCTTCTCGTCGAGTATCATTGAGGGCAGCTACGTCAGTGTTGTGTCGTCTGAGTTTCCGGGCCACGATTAAGGTGCAGCATTCTGGGCGTTCACTTTTAGTGTTGTCCATAAGGGTCCTGACATTCCAGTTCCCAAAGGTAATTATCTGACTTTTAGTTTTTTTTCCACCACAGTAATGGGGATCCTTCTGAACGTGGTTATCCAGTCGGGAAGGAGTGAGACAGACTATGTTTAGGGCCACTTTCCTAGCTCCTTCCCCACGTGGGGTGAGCAGAGTGGATCATTGGAAAGGACTTCTTAGTCGCAGGTACAGCTGCAGAAACACACTCTTGTTTCTGCTGAGTGTTAGACGACCTTCTTGTAGCTGCCACTAGAAGCTTCCAGACTTCACAATCATGCTCCCGTCGTCACTAGCTGGTCACCAAAAACATTGTTTCGAATGGGCCACAAGATGTTGTTCCTTTAATGAAACACGCCTGTGCATGATTTATTTATTGTGGAGAAGCTGATCATTGTTTTTTTACCCTGTTATCTGGCAACAAAACTGACAGCTTTTTTACAAGGAGTCATGTTTGCATTGACCACAATACCTGCGGTCGGAATGCAAACAAAAAACATAACTCTGATAATGTATGCACTGTCCTTGAAATTGATTGGTCCACACCCAAGACAGCTTTCCTTAGAGCCTAGTCTCACATGGTGTTGGACCAGATGACGCCAAAAAGCTGTTGTACAGTAGCTTCCACAGTTCTTTAGAGAATGGGACCATGAATCCAATGGCAAGGAGACCAGTACGATTGGAGATATCGTTCTGCTACAGTCTTGGTCCGCCTTCACAGCTGTTGAGATGCTAACATCTTCTTCCTCCTGCTCTGCCGTTGAGGACTTGTTAACCCATGGCTGGTGGCAGACATGCTTATTATAATGGCGGCCTATACTCGCCATGTGGCAGCATCGTTAAAGGGTATATGTCGCTTTTCAAGAGGAAAACCATTGGCATTTTCAGTCCTAACCACACCCTGGTGGTGCTGTCATTGCTTGGTCCACAACTGCTTATCCGCCAGGGTTGCCGCTGCTTATTTTGCAGCTAATGTTCACAGAAGGTCGTTCCACTATCCACCACTTGCGGACGCGCTGGGTCCCTGATATACAATACCCTGGCGTCTACAAACTAAGCCGTGTCTGTGGCAGTAGTTACATTGGGGAAACTAACCGGCATGTCTCGGACTGTGTTCATGAGCATAAGGAAGATTTGAAACACGGTAGGACCAACACGGTAGCCTCGGCTGATCATTGTTTTAATGCGATTGGCTCACACGCCATTTGATTTCTCTAAGACAAAGGTACTTTATAAGCCCACTGGCTCTCAAAAAAATTCGTTCATGAAGCCATCCACATATACAGACACAGTCACAATTTCAACCGAGAGGATGGGTACAAACTCAGCAATCATTGGAAGAACGTCATCAACCAGTTTAAGTCATAACTGGTGTTGTTCTCATCCTGCCACCTTCCGATGTTAGTTTTTATTTTCCCCGTAGGTTCGGCTCTCCGATCTTACATTAACAGGTGAAACAAATTTCACACCAACATAGCCCCTTCCGCGTGCTGACCTCGAGGTGGCAGCAGCTCTGCGATCTTACATTAACATGCCAATCTCTCACATTAACATAGCCACCTCCGTGCCCTCGTCATGGAGGCCGCTCTCTGATCTTACATTAATGTGCTAATTTCTCGCATTAACATCACTAGCCACGTCGTTTATGACCCTTGGGCTACACACATTTTAAACCTTCAAACAGTCTGCCTCAGCAGCTTTCCTCCTCTTTCTTCTTCCTGATGACGATCACTTGTGTTGTGATTAAAACGTCAGAGTTTTTTGTTTATTTTATTTTTATTAATTTGAACCTATCTACGTGACTTCACCGAAAGACCCAAATAATATGAATTCCTGCAGTCACGAAAGCTTTAATTCAAGATTTATAGTAATGACTCTTCCTCAGATCTAATTAGATGAAATCATTACCAGATGTATTTGCACCATTCCTACAATGCAAGGCTCTCACGAAGGTGATATGTTTTACAGACGGGTAGAGTGTGCCATGGTTTCACATTAAGGGTAATGCTGCTCTGTGGTTTTAACCAATTGGATAATTGGAAAGTATTATTTAAAGTCTGGTAAATTTGGACTGTGGCACTGACGCAAATGGCCGGCTCTTTTTTGAATAACAACCACCATTAGTTTAACAAGCCTAACTGATGAAACCCAAATGGAAGCCGGTATAATTATATTGCTTAAAACAAATGCTGCTGGGGACTGTTGGTGGGAAAAGCCATAAGGCTGATGTATTTAAACATCGTATTCTGATTTATGTGGAGACACAAAAGCGAGTTATGCTTCTACAGTATTTGCTTGTGCAAAACATGGACAATCATTGCCACAGTGAAAGAATCAGCTCGGTGGCTAAGAGATGTTAACTACCTCACCTGGTATGGAGGAGGCCGAGGGTTTGATCCCGACCCTGATGCCTTTATAAGGAGTACCTTGGATATCGAGGTGGTTACATTTTTGGAAAGTGTAGCAAAAGCCAAAAGCGTGATATTCAATACTTAAGCTTGACCTAAATAATGAGTTTACATACACGCAACCAAAAATAGACACATCACAATAGAAATGTGCTGTACTGAATGCCAAATTTACTACTATAATGAGCCAAGAATGTCTGTGTCCCGCACGTGACGTCACTCCACGTCGAGCAGGCCCCCTCATTAATACTCATGAATAGACTAATCTCTCACAATACAAAGGCCACTGCCACAGCCATTGACATGCTAATCTCTCACAATACAAAGGCCACTGCCCCAGCCTCTGTGGTTGGACCATCTCTAGCTCCACCCACCTACCTTGATGCACTCATCTCAGACCTATATAAGACCTTGTCTCAGCAACTTTCGAGTGACGTCACTCCACATGGGGGGGGGGGCGAGGTGCCTCCTCCCCCCTCCTCAGCGTCAACTTAGAAACTCACTACAAAGGCAGAACCCTCACGTCATGCGATCTCCCTAACGCTATTGAGACATCGAAGTAAAAAAGACGTCATGATGAACAAGGGATTATAACCTTTAAATGAAATAGGTCTGTCACCGCGGCCTTACAAATTGCACACAAATGGATGCAATGAATATCACTTCGCTGTCTGATTTACTGCAATAGATTTACTGCAATACACCCATCCTTGGACGGGCAAAAGGCTAGTAAACAAATAATCCCCTCGCTCGCTCCCCACCACGATATCACACAATGATATAGTACTTCCTTGTACAGTATACCCGCTAAAGACCAAAACTAATCCCCATGATAGGTAAATTGATATACATAGAGCTTGCCGGCGATAGGTCTAAACCACGAACTGTGAACTCGTGATATTCAAGGGTCTCCCGTATTTGGAGTGTGCATGTTCTCCCCATGGTCACGTATCCTTTTCTCCAGGTCCTCCGGTTTTTTTCTCCACATCTAAAAACATGCGTTAAGATAATTACTGCTATAAATATTCACAAAAGCCACTACGTTGAGCAACCATATGTGGCTAGGCTGCTTCTGGAAAAGAGCTATATATCTCAGTGGGCCTTACCTGGTCAAATACAAATAGGTCGCTTACAGGAGATGAATGGATTGCCACATCACAGGGACGCAAGGAATCGCAGCATGGAGAGGGCTTCATCCAGCAGTGGATTGATCCTGGTTTATGTTTGCAAATAGTAAACTTCAGCGTGCACTTCCAAATGAAGGTGTTTAAAGTGTCTTTTTATCTTATTTGGTTCTTTCGGTAAAGTCACGTAGAATGAGAATAAAATAATAAAATAAAAATAAGACAATAAAATTCTCACGACGTTTCGGCCACAACACAAGCGGCCTTCTTCAGGTGAAAGAACAGAACTGTCGGGACGACAGTGCTTCAATGAGTGCTGCTGAGATTCGTGGCGTCTTTTAAGCTCGGTGATAGGTGTGAATGACCTAGAAAGCAGGATAATTTAGCATTGAAATAGCTAGGGATTAGCTTGTGACAAA
This sequence comes from Petromyzon marinus, assembly GCF_048934315.1. Classification (NCBI taxonomy): domain Eukaryota; kingdom Metazoa; phylum Chordata; class Hyperoartia; order Petromyzontiformes; family Petromyzontidae; genus Petromyzon; species Petromyzon marinus. Next base: position 913,813 of record NW_027423677.1, on the reverse strand, counting down.
AAATAGCTGTGTTAAAGTCAAAGTTTACATATCAACAGAGGCATTTAGTATATGGACGCTAAAGGGCCTTCAACTACCCAACTATCATACAGTAAACCAATGTGAGAAAAAACTAAGTCTATATTACATCAGTATAATAATTGTACTTGATATGTTCTTCAATAAGCTGAGCTATTAATCACAAAGCAACTGGGTATACACTACACTATATAAACAGGTCCCTGCAGGGTGGGCTGGTAGGAACATTGGAATTTTGTCTATTGCAGGCTGGTACACTCAGTTTACAACTTCGTTCCTTCCAGTATTAATACCATATAGTAAAACCAATGAAAACCCAAATATAAACTACCTCAATGTTATCAATAAACTCTATATACTCTCCAATCAGCTGAGCCACCAACAATAAGTCGTTATATATCACAATGCCATATTGCGAAAAATGGCGGTTTTTCTTCCCATCAACGACCAGCACCACGGACAACGAACGAGCTTCGTTCAGACGGACGACTCAATCCATGCTCGGGAACGGAAGAGGGAGAGAGACAGCCATAATGCGTTGTTATACTCCATGTTATAACCCATACCATTAACCGTGGTGTGAGAGGTATTAAGAGGCAATATCAGCGAAAGAGCTGCGGTCTGACGGTAACCGCAAAATACAATTAATTAAGAACCATTGGAAAGATGTTTTAAACCATTTCGGAACTTCATTAAATTTATTGGCTGGTTGGGGAGGCCATATTAAGTTTGCGAGGTCTGAAACTCCAGGCCAAACATAAACTTCCGTTATCTCCGAAAAAGTAAGATGGATTGATGACCAAGCTGTGGAGGTCTGCCTAAATTTATAAGATGTCCATTGTTTCACGAGAGATAGCATGAATTGGATAAGAAATACACTATTAATTCTTATACACTGGTCCATTCATACAATTAGTATATTAGTGGGCTACATTAGAGAAGATAAAGGGAGGAGAGGAGAAGAGGAGGGCCGGGGTGCCCGGAGCCCAGAGAGTGCCCAGAGGGGCCAGAGAGCCAGGGGCAACCCTGATGTTTATGTTGGCTGGATAGCATGTGCTCCCGTGCATGTGAGGTTGCTCTCAACAGAAGTCGTTCCTTGCACGAGATTGGCTGAAACGCTGAGTAACCACTCAGAGGTATAGTGGTTAAGCAGTGGAGACGGTATAGTGGAAAAACAGTGGATATTTCTGAAGCAAAGTTTAAGATTTGCAGTTGTCAAATTATATTGAGCCGATCCATATGGCAAGTGAAAGAAAACGACTTGAAGTGTGTTGCTAAAAAAATCTTGGAGGAAAGAGAGGATACAAGTGTGCCTATTGGAGAAGGAAAGGCATTGCTCAAAACTGTGCTGCAAGGTCACGTGCCATGAATCACATGAGTTTAAAAAACGTGACTGTAAACCAACAAGCTTGTGAATAATATTCATGGTGAAGACACCTCTATACGTTGGATGCTGGACTTTGTCTTTTCATAAATGTCATATTGTGCACTGGGTTATGCCTTATTAACCTAAATTCTGAATTTAGCTATTCATGTATTTCTATTACAGTATCACATATTCTTTGGACCAAGTGTCAATTGCCTATTTGATGACTGGTACTCTGATGATTTTTTGCAAATAAGGGACTTGTTTTATTTAAAATGTGTCTGTGTGTGTAGTTGAACAGTGTAACAAATCCATGCGTTACGTGTGTAGTGTTGCAGCGCCGACCTGGGCAAGGCCTATGATACAATCAGTAGGCCAGGGCTCTGGATTGTTATTCGAGTTTTCAGAGTTCCTTACCCTCTGCTCACAATGATTAAGGACCTTCACGATGGTCGGCAGGCCCGGATAAAGTTGCGTGCCCGGGAGTCAGAGCAATTTCCTGTTTACAATGGGGTGTGACAGGGATCTACAGTGAGGGGAAAAAGTATTTGACCCCCTGCTGATTTGTACGTTTGCCCACTGATGAGCTGAGATTTTGAGCACACTCTTAAAGGGAGTGCTCTTAATCTCAGCTTGTTACCTGTATAAAAAAACACCTGTCCACAAAAGCAATCAATCAATCAGATTCCAAACTCTCCACCATGGCCAAGACCAAAGAGCTATCCAAGGATGTCAGGGACAAGATTGTAGACCTACACAAGGCTGGAATGGGCTACAAGACCATTGCCAAGCAGCTTGGTGCGAAGGTGACAACAGTTAGTGTGATTATTCGCAAATGGAAGAAACACAAAAGAACTGTCAATCTCCCTCGGCCTGGGGCTCCATGCAAGATCTCACCTCGTGGAGTTGCAATGATCATGAGAACGGTGAGGAATCAGCCCAGAACTACACGGGAAGACCTTGTCAATGATCTCAAGGCAGCTGGGACCATAGTCACCAAGAAAACAATTGGTAACACACTACGCCGTGAAGGACTGAAATCCTGCAGCGCCCGCAAGGTCCCCCTGCTCAAGAAAGCTCATATACATGCCCGCCTGAAGTTTGCCAATGAACATCTGAATGATTCAGAGGACAACTGGGTGAAAGTGTTGTGGTCAGATGAGACCAAAATGGAGCTCTTTGGCATCAACTCAACTCACCGTGTTTGGAGGAGGAGGAATGCTGCCTATGACCCCAAGAACACCATCCCCACCGTCAAACATGGAGGTGGAAACATTATGCTTTGGGGGTGTTTTTCTGCCAAGGGGACAGGACAACTTCACCGCATCAAAAGGACGATGGACGGGGCCATGTACCATCAAATCTTGGGTGAGAACCTCCTTCCCTCAGCCAGGGCATTGAAAATGGGTCGTGGATGGGTATTCCAGCATGACAATGACCCAAAACACACGGCCAAGGCAACAAGGGAGTGGCTCAAGAAGAGGCACATTAAGGTCCTGGAGTGGCCTAGCCAGTCTTCAGACCTTATTCCCATAGAAAATCTGTGGAGGGAGCTGAAGGTTCGAGTTGCCAAACGTCAGCCTCGAAACCTTAATGACTTGGAGAAGATCTGCAAAGAGGAGTGGGACAAAATCCCTCCTGAGATGTGTGCAAACCTGGTGGTCCAACTACAAGAAACGTCTGACCTCTGTGATTGCCAACAAGGCTTTTGCCACCAAGTACTAAGTCATGTTTTGCAGAGGGATCAAATACTTATTTCCCTGATTAAAATGCAACTCAATTTATAACATTTTTGACATGCGTTTTTCTGGATTTTGTTGTTATTCTGTCTCTCACTGTTCAAATAAACCTACCATTAAAATTATAGACTGATCATTTCTTCGTCAGTGGGCAAACGTACAAAATCAGCAGGGGATCAAATACTTTTTTCCCTCACTGTATGTGAGGAGTCTGTGGGTCGCAACATCACGTACGGCTGGAAGTAGGACATTCCAGACTAAGAGGGTTCATGATGGCAATGTCAACGACACTGAACCAGCCAGCACAACTCACTGCCAATAACACATATCCACATAATTCACTCTTAAGCAATTGTTTAATCAATTAATTGAATCACTACAATTAAAACCAAAGAATCTCCCAGAACAAACACTTCGCACTCTCCTCCGTCAGCCACCGGCATCAACAATTGAAACGCATCAGTCCAGCAGTGGATAAAACCTGGCGTAGGAGGTATGGGGGGGGGGGGGGGCGGCTTACACTTGCGGTGGACAGCAGGGGGGTGGCTGGATGCAGTAGCCATCGCAGAACAAGCGGTAGAACTTGTCATCGACTGCCATGCGCCAGGGTAATTGGCCTCTCCTACACCCACACACATCATTCTGAGCGGCACACACGTCACACCGAGGAGCACGCACGTCAAACCAAGGAGCACGCACATCACACATCCAGCGGCACGCACGTCACACACCGAGGAGCACGCACGTCACACACCGAGCAGGTTGCACAGGTCTCCTTTATCAAGACAAACGTGGAGCAGATTACAACTACAACTCTTCTATGCCTGTCACAATGCCCCCCTCTCCCCCCCCCCCAGTTTATGGGAGGCCGCGGGCCTCACTCCCCCCTTCGCATCAGGCCCCCCTAATAAATGGTCCGGTTGCATTGTGAATGCACCACTCGAATGACGTGCAGTACCGTGGCGCACTGTAACGGGCTCGTGATTTACTCACTAAAATTCAATGTAAAAAAATAAAAACGATCCCAAGACATTATTTAAAATAAAGTATGGCCATCGTGTGTCAGCATCACAGGCGAAAATTGGCATGTAAAAAAAAACTTCACTGCGAAACACTCAATTGGGATTGCTTGCAGCAAACAGCACCTGACCTGCGTGCAGGTTAGGTGCTGAATAACCGTGTGTCACACAGAGAACAGTTGCCACTGAGGGTGCCTTTTCAAATGCTTGAGATGAGATGTGATTATCGAGTGTAACTGTGCACACTTAAAAAAATTTATAAGCGAACTATTATCGTTTCAGGTGGCAGGGTTGTGCAGCGGTGATCTTTGACCCTCGCAACAAGAAGGGCCTTGGTTAATTATCCGACTGGCACTTTGCGGAGTTTTCTACGTTCTCCCCTTTGTTCTGTATGGGTTATCCAGTTTGCTCACGTAGCTAGAAAACACACTATCACAATGTAACTGGGTATTGGCCAAGCATCCCAATGCTAAAGTTACCTGCAAATTACTTCACTGGGATGACACTCGGCAGCAGAGCCGGATGATGGCATTGCTGGGGCCCTATGCCATTGTCAAGCTTAAGAGGCCCCTTCTATGAATGCCTGTATATTTTTGTCAGCAGAATGAAAATAACTGCTTTGGAAAGTCTTTTTTTCTCACCGATCTTAATTTTTTTTAACAATTATGTTAAAAATCGAAACCTCGTGTCCATTTCTTGTTTCGTATTTAGAGCCCCCCCCTCTCTTAATGCGAGGCCCTAAGCTGTAAGTGTAGCCAGTGTGAGCTCGCCTGTGATGAATCACACGTATAATTGTGCACTCTTATTTTCTATGGGTGGCCAGGATAATTTATTATTACTTAATTGAATGCAATGGTGATCAGGGGATTGGACCCAGAGCCCCACGTACACAGTAGAGTACAAGGGAACGCCCACAGTACAGATTTGAGCTGACCTCCGGATTGAGAAATTGAACTGTGTTGTGACGTGGAGGGTGTTTCTGAACGCTATTGTGACCGACCCGTCCCGACGCGAGGAGAGAGGACAGGGTGGACCGGCTGCATGAGCATACTCTCCGGCACTGCACAGCACAACATCGCCTCCCTACTGCAAAAAACTCGGCAGGACCCTCCTGAAAATGAAAGTCTTCGGAATCAGTGAGGCCTGTCCTTGGGGGGACAGGCGTAGTCTTGGTCGTCAGAAGCGAAGATTTGTTTCTCCATATTAAGTTGTATCCCCGGGTTACCATAAGGGCTGGGCGCTGCAAGCTTAGCTTCTGAGATCTGATGAGACTGGCCGTTTTTTAAAAGGTAATTTCGGCATCTGGAGCCCAAGCATGCAACAACTTTATGCAACTTTTTGGTTCTTTCGGTAAAGTCACGTATAATGGAAATAAAATAATAAAAATGAAACGTAATAAAAAATAATTCTCACGACGTTTCGGCCACAACACAAGTAGCCTTCTTCAGGTGAAGGAACAGAACTGTCGGGACGACAGCGCTTCAATAACTACTGCTAAAATTCGCAGCGTCTTTTAAGCTCGGTGGGAGAGGTAACGTGCCTTGATAAAGGAGTTTACACATCAAACAGGAGAATTTAGCATTGAAATAGCTGTGTTAAAGTGTTGGATCAGCATGGTGTTAAAGTCAGAAATTATCATGTAACTGGGATATTAGCATGATGTTAATGTGAGGGATTAGCATGCGACTGGTCACGGAAATAGCTATGTTAAAGTCAAAGTTTACATATCAGCAGAGGCATTTAGTATATGGACGCTAAAGGACTGCAACTACCCAACTATTATACAATAAAACTGATGTGAAAAAAACTAAGTATAAACTACATCAATACAATAAATGTACTCAATATATTCTTCAATAAGTTGAGCTATAAACATAAAGTAACTGGGTATACACTACACTATATAATGAATACCATATAGTAAACGAATTAATAAAACTAAAATATAAACTACATCAATGTTATCAATAAACTCTACACTCTCCAATCAGCTGAGCTACTAACAATAAGTCATTATACATTACAATGCCATATGGCGAAAAAATGGGTGGCGGTTTTTTCCTTCTTTCCAACGTTAGCACCACGGAGAGCGACGAGCCTCGTTCAGACGGACGAGTCCATCCATGCTCGGAACGGAGGAGGGGGGAGAAACAGCCACGATGCGCTGCTCTGTCCTGTGTTGCGTTACCACCATGCCATAAACTAGACTACTATACATTGTAATGTTATACCTTCCAATCTAAACTACATTGTATAATATCGTATACACAGCACAATGTAAGCTCGAACATTATGCAGTATATTATTATGTCTCCAACTAAACTTTTTCCTACATTACACGACTATACACCGTAATATACACTACCATAGACAAACCCACCCTTGAATTATACAATGCGTTACTTTACACTACCCTATACTTTAGACTGTAAAATGTTAGACTTGTAATATTACGCTATGTATTATTCTACCAACCCAACTGTATACCACACTGCTGTAAATTCACTATACAATTACGATACTACATATTGCCTTATGAATTATGTTAAACATTACAATGTTATACTATTTATTATTATATAACATGCTATAAACCATACCATTGACCGTCGTATGAAAGGTATTAAGAGGCAGTGCCAGCGAATGGACTGCGGTCTGAAAGTCACCATAAAATACAATCAATTAAGAACCAAAATGGTTTATAACGTCTTTCCAAAGGTAACTAAGCCAGAATCCATCTCCTCGGTTGAAATTGTCTCTGTGTTTGTATATGTAGATGGCCTCATGAACGAATCTCTCATGGTAGCCGGATGGCTTGAGAGAACCTCCGTCTTGGAGAAGTCAATGTCATGTGAGCCCACTGAATTATAACAGTGATCTGCCACGGCTGAGGTGTTCGTCCTACCGTGTTTCAAGTCTGCTTTATGTTCACGGATGCGGTCCGAGATATGTCGTTTGTTTTCTCCAATGTAACTGCTACCACAGAGGCAACTTAGTTTGTAGACGCCCGGGTACTGTATGTCTGGAACCACATCTTTTACAGACGGAACCAGATCACGGATTTTATGTACTGTGTTGAATTGGACCTGGATCTTGTGTTTATTCAGGATTTTGGAGATATTTTTTGTGACCCCCGCAATGTAGGGTAAGGTGATGGTTTTGAATGGCTCCTCAAGAGGATTCTTCTTCATGGCTGGGGTGATGGCTTTGCGGATTGTGTAGTCGGAGTAACCATTAGCCTTGAGAGCTTGGTGTACGTGCTTGAGTTCACTGACAATGTGTTCCTGGTCGGAAATGCATTGGGCACTATGGTATAGAGTCTTGATGAGGGAATTCTTCTGGGATGGATGGTGGTGGGAATCCGGTTTTAAGAAAGCATCTGTATGGGTAGCTTTCCTGTAGACAGAGTGGCTCATTGAACCATCAGGTCTCCTTTTAATTAGGACATACAAAAAGGGTAGCTTGCCATCTTTTTCGACTTCCATGGTAAATCTGATGGCTGGGTGTATGGAATTGATGTGGTCGAGGAATTGGTCTAGAGCAGGCCGGCCATGTGGCCAGATGATAAAAGTGTCATCCACGTACCTCTTCCATAACGTCGGGCGTAGAGTGGCAGTCTGGATGGCATCAGTTTCAAATTTCTCCATGAAAACGTTGGCCCCCGTGGTGCCTCACCACAAACGTGGGGCCCGGTCAGCCGCGTCGACTGTCATGATCGCGTACAGGTGGTGAAACTGCCACACATGAACCATGATACCTTGCTGATCTCGTGTCAAGGAGAATAAACCAGCAGCCCGTCGTTAGCAATGGGAATGATCGGTAAGGGAACACATTGGGCTCTACAGAGGCACTCCACTATTATAAACCACTACTATATAGTAAACATTGGGCTCTATGGAGGCCTGTCGTTAAGGGATTACTCGTTAACATGGGGTGGTCGGTAAGAAGGGTTCTATTGTATATAAAAAAGTTAAAATATTTAATAAGTTAATAGAGAGTACTCAACTGAGATGGCAGAGGAGTTTGCTAAACTCACAATACAAAGGCCACTGTCCCAGCCTCTGTGGTTGGACCATCTCTAGCTCCACCCACCTACCTTGATGCACCTATCTCAAGCCTTTATAAGACCTTGTCTCAGCAACTTTCTCTCTCACCTGACCTGAAGACGATTGCTTGTGTTGCGATCGAAACGTCGTGATATTTTTATTATTTTTTATCTAGGTGGCTTTACCAAAGGACCCATAGAATATAATCATAAACAGGTTACGTCCTCTACATGGACCCCCCCCCCCCTCATTATTAATCATGAGCAGGTGACGTCCTCCAAATGGACACCCCCCTCCATTGATAATAATTAGCGGGTAACATCACTCCACATTGGGGGGGGGGGGGGGGGGGGCGAAGTGCCTCCTCTCCCCTCCTAAGCGTCAACTTATAAACTCACTACAAAGGCAGAACCCTCACGTAACGCGATCTCCATAACGCTATTGAGACATCTAAGTAAAAAGAACGTCATGATGAACAAGGGATTATAACATTTAAATGAAATAGGTCTGTCACCGCGGCCTTACAAATTGCACACAAATGGATGCAATGAATATCACTTCGCGGTCTGCTTTGCGCTTGCAAGTTTCAGATTTACTGCAATACACCCATGCTTGGACGGGCAAAAGGCTAGTAAACAAATAAAATCCTCGCCCGCTCCCCACCACGATATCACACAATGATATAGTACTTCCTTGTACAGTATACCCAATAAAGACCAAATCTAATCCCCATGATAGGTAAATTGATATACAGAGCTTGCCGGCGATAGATCTAAACCACGAACTATGAACTCGTGATATTCAAGGGTCTCCCGTATTTGGAGTTTGCATGTTCTCCCCATGGTCACGTTGAGATAATGACTGCTATGAATTTTCACATAAGCCACCTCGTTGAGCAATCATATGTGGCCAGGCTGCTTCTGGAAAAGAGCTATATATCTCAGTGGGCCTTACCTGGTCAAATAAAAATAGGTTGCTTACAGAAGTTGAATGGATTGCCACATCACAGGGATGTGAGAAATCGCAGCATGGAGAGGGCTTCATCCAGCAGTGGATTGAGTGTTCTTGTTGAAACGTGTGTATTTAATATTTCTCTGATGTTCTTTTAGTCTCGTGCTGATCATTCGTCCTGTTTGCCCAACATAACATTTGCCACAAGTGCAGTTAATCCTGTACAAACCTTCTGTTGATAGCTTAGGTAATACATATTTTATACCAGAAGTCGAGTTCAAGAAACATAAGTACGTTTTTATTTCAACTGAAATGTATATATACATATATAAATATACATGTCCATACAACCACGTCTCAATGTCTATGTCTGGGAGAACACGCTAGTTTCTCCCTCTGTGGAGTCTCCACCACTTTTCTTTCTTCTTATTTCCCAGCTCCTCGTCTTGGTGCTCCTTCCCTCTGTCTCCTCCTCGTTCATTCTCCTCTTCATCTTTCTCCAGCTGCCGTGTGCAGCACATGAAGCTCCAAATTGCCCAACGCCAGAAACTGTTCTTTCTCTCTCCCTTAGAAGATGGGATGTGCTTAATCTCTTTCTTCTCTTCCTGAACACTCTCTGCCCTCCAAGGTTGCTCACATCTTCCTTCCTCATTCACCACTTCCTGCTTTGTATCGTCTTCAATCGTGTCGACCTCCTTCAGCTCTACCTCATTTGCCTCTAACTCAATAGCTCCTACTTCTTTTGCGTCTACCTCTATTGCCTCTACATCATTCGTCTCTACCGAAATCGCCTCACTCTCCTCCACCTCAATATCCCCTACCTCCACTTCTACCTCAATCACCTCTACGTCATTCGCCTCTAACTCATTCGGCTCTAACTCCATAACCACCTCCTGCTTGGCCTCTCCCTCAATCTCCTCTACCTCTTTTGCCACTTCCTGGATGGCATCTACTTCATATGCCTCAACCTCATTTGCCCCTTCCTGCTTTATCTCCTCCACCACGTTCTCAACTTTTTTTGCCATTTCCTGTTTGGCCTTTAGCTCATTCGTGTCTACCTCATTGATCAAGACCTGCATGGCCTTTTCTTCGATCGTGTCGACCTGAATTGCCTCGACCTGTTTCACCAATTCCTGCTTTGTATCTCTCTCAATCCCTTCTACGACATTGGCCACAACCTCTTTCACCACTTCCTGCTTGGCCACTGCATCTACCTCAATCACCGCTACCTCTACCTCACTCGCCACTTCCTTCTTGGGCTCTACATCATTCCCCTCTCCCTCAATCTCGTTTTCCTTCATCTCTTCTACTTCCCGAAATTTCATGTCAGTCCTTCGTAGCTTCCTATTCCTACGTTTCCTCTGAACACCATCCTCTCCTTCTTTCTTTTTCTCCACAACATTATCAACTTTCTTAGCCACTTCCTGTTTGGCTATTCCCTCATTCCCATCTACCTCACTTGCCTCTACCTCTTTCCCTAAGTCCTCCTTGGCATCTCTCTCAATCCCTTCTACGACATTGGCCACTACCTCTTTCACAAAATCCTGTGTGGCCACTGCATCTACCTCAATCACCGCTACCTCTACCTCATTTGCCTCTACCTCACTCGCCACTTCCTTCTTGGGTTCTCCATCATTCCCCTCTCTCTCAATCTCGTTTTCCTTCATCTCTTCTACTTCCCGAACTTTCATCTCAATCCTTCGTAGCTTCCTATTCCTACGTTTCCTCTGAACACCATCCTCTCCCTTTTTCTTTGTCTCCACAACATTATCAACTTTCTTAGCCACTTCCTGTTCGGCTATTCCCTCATTCCCATCTACCTCACTTGCCTCTACCTCTTTCCCTAAGTCCTCCTTGGCATCTCTCTCAATCCCTTCTATGACATTGGCCACTACCTCTTTCACAAATTCCTGTGTGGCCACTGCATCTACCTCAATCACCGCTACCTCTACCTCATTTGCCTCTACCTCACTCGCCACTTCCTTCTTGGGTTCTCCATCATTCCGCTCTCTCTCAATCTCGTTTTCCTTCATCTCTTCTACTTCCCGAACTTTCATCTCAATCTTTCGTAGCTTCCTATTCCTACGTTTCCTCTGAACACAATCCTCTCCCTCTTTCTTTGTCTCCACAATATTCTCAACTTTCTCCGCTACTTCCTGTTTGGCCATTCCCTCATTCCGATCGACCTCATTTGGCTCTACCTCTTCTGCTAATACCTGTTTTACATCTCTCTCAATACCCTCTATGACATTGCCTGCTATTTCTTTCACCACTTCCTGCTTGGCCACTGCTTCTACCTCAATCACCGCTACCTCTGCCTCATTCGCTAATTCCCGCTTGCCATCTCCTTCTAACACCTCTACCTTATTCAACTCTACCTCATTCATCACATCCTCCAAAGCCACTGCCTCAATCATCTCTACCTCAATCGTCCCAACCTCCACCACTTCCTGCATGGGCTCTCCCTCACTCCCCTCTCTCTCAGCCACCTCTTCTTTCACTGTCTCAAGAACTTTCTTCTTGTTCTTGTGTTTCTTCCTATTCCTACGTTTCCTCTGAACACCATCCTCTCCCTCTTTCTTTGTCTCCACAACATTATCAACTTTCTTAGCCACTTCCTGTTTGGCTATTCCCTCATTCCCATTTACCTCACTTGCCTCTACCTCTTTCCCTAAGTTCTCCTTGGCATCTCTCTCAATCACTTCTACGACATTGGCCACTACCTCTTTCACAAATTCCTGTGTGGCCACTGCATCTACCTCAATCACCGCTACCTCTACCTCACTCGCCACTTCCTTCTTGGGCTCTCCATCATTCCCCTCTCCCTCAATCTCGTTTTCCTTCATCTCTTCAACTTCCCGCACTTTCATCTCAGTCCTTCGTAGCTTCCTATTCCTACGTTTCCTCTGAACACCATCCTCTCCCTCTTTCTTTGTCTCCACAATATTCTCAACTTTCTCCGCTACTTCCTGTTTGGCCATTCCCTCATTCCGATCGACCTCATTTGGCTCTACCTCTTCTGCTAATACCTGTTTTACATCTCTCTCAATACCCTCTATGACATTGCCTGCTATATCTTTCACCACTTCCTGCTTGACCACTGCTTCTACCTCAATCACCGCTACCTCTGCCTCATTCGCTAATTCCCGCTTGCCATCTCCTTCTAACACCTCTACCTTATTCAACTCTACCTCATTCATCACATCCTCCAAAGCCACTGCCTCAATCATCTCTACCTCAATCGTCCCAACCTCCACCACTTCCTGCATGGGCTCTCCCTCACTCCCCTCTCTCTCAGCCACCTCTTCTTTCACTGTCTCAAGAACTTTCTTCTTGTTCTTGTGTTTCTTCCTATTCCTACGTTTCCTCTGAACACCATCCTCTCCCTCTTTCTTTGTCTCCACAACATTATCAACTTTCTTAGCCACTTCCTGTTTGGCTATTCCCTCATTCCCATTTACCTCACTTGCCTCTACCTCTTTCCCTAAGTTCTCCTTGGCATCTCTCTCAATCACTTCTACGACATTGGCCACTACCTCTTTCACAAATTCCTGTGTGGCCACTGCATCTACCTCAATCACCGCTACGTCTACCTCACTCGCCACTTCCTTCTTGGGCTCTCCATCATTCCCCTCTCCCTCAATCTCGTTTTCCTTCATCTCTTCTACTTCCCGCACTTTCATCTCAGTCCTTCGTAGCTTCCTATTCCTACGTTTCCTCTGAACACCATCCTCTCCCTCTTTCTTTGTCTCCACAACATTCTCAACTTTCTCCGCCACTTCCTGTTTGGCCATTCCCTCATTCCCATCGACCTCATTTGGCTCTACCTCTTCTGCTAATACCTGTTTTGCATCTCTCTCAATCCCCTCTATGACATTGGCCGCTATATCTTTCACCACTTCCTGCTTGGCCACTGCTTCTACCTCAATCACCGCTACCTCTGCCTCATTCGCTAATTCCCGCTTGCCATCTCCTTCTAACACCTCTACCTTATTCAACTCTACCTCATTCATCACATCCTCCAAAGCCACTGCCTCAATCATCTCTACCTCAATCGTCCCAACCTCCACCACTTCCTGCATGGGCTCTCCCTCACTCCCCTCTCTCTCAGCCAGCTCTTCTTTCACTGTCTCCTCCAGAATTTTCTTCTTGTTCTTATGTTTCTTCTTATTACTACGTTTCCTCTGAACACCATCCTCTCCCTTTTTCTTTGTCTCCACAACATTATCAACTTTCTTAGCCACTTCCTGTTTGGCTATTCCCTCATTCCCATCTACCTCACTTGCCTCTACCTCTTTCCCTAAGTCCTCCTTGGCATCTCTCTCAATCCCTTCTATGACACTGGCCACTATCTCTTTCACATATTCCTGTGTGACTACTGCATCTACCTCAATCACCGCTACCTCTACCTCATTCGCCTCTAGCTCACTCGCCACTTCGTTCTTGGGCTCTCCATCATTCCCCTCTCTCTCAATCTCGTTTACCTTCATCTCTTCTACTTCCCGAACTTTCATCTCAATCCTTCGTAGCTTCCTATTCCTACGTTTCCTCTTAACACAATCCTCTCCCTCTTTCTTTGTCTCCACAACATTCTCAACTTTCTCCGCCACTTCCTTTTTGGCCATTCCCTCATTCCCATCTACCTCACTTGCCTCTACCTCTTTCCATAAGTCCTCCTTGGCATCTCTCTCAATCCCTTCTATGACATTGGCCACTACCTCTTTCACAAATTCCTGTTTGGCCACTGCATCTACCTCAATCACCGCTACCTCTACCTCATTTGCCTCTACCTCACTCGCCACTTCCTTCTTGGGTTCTCCATCATTCCGCTCTCTCTCAATCTCGTTTTCCTTCATCTCTTCTACTTCCCGAACTTTCATCTCAATCCTTCGTAGCTTCCTATTCCTACGTTTCCTCTGAACACAATCCTCTCCCTCTGTCTTTGTCTCCACAATATTCTCAACTTTCTCCGCCACTCCCTGTTTGGCCATTCCCTCATTCCGATCGACCTCATTTGGCTCTACCTCTTCTGCTAATACCTGTTTTGCATCTCTCTCAATCCCCTCTATGACATTGTCTGCTATATCTTTCACCACTTCCTGCTTGGCCACTGCTTCTACCTCAATCACCACTACTTCTGCCTCATTCGCTAATTCCCACTTGCCATCTCCTTCTAACACCTCTACCTTATTCAACTCTACCTCATTCATCATATCCTCCAAAGCCACTGCCTCAATCATCTCTACCTCAATCGTCCCAACCTCCACCACTTCCTGCATGGGCTTTCCCTCACTCCCCTCTCTCTCAGCCACCTCTTCTTTCACTGTCTCCTCCAGAACTTTCTTCTTGTTCTTATGTTTCTTCCTATTCCCACGTTTTCTCTTCATACCATTTCTCTCCCCCACTTTCTCCATCTCTTCAATCTCGTTCTCAACCTTGTTGCTATTCTGATATGTCTGCTTCACATCCTCATTATTAGTGCTGACTCCTGCCTGCTGCTGCTCTTCTGCCTTTTGCTGCTGCTGCTGCTGGTGGTGGATGATGAAGCTCTTCAGCTCAGTGCTGTTCTGGAATTGCAGCAGCTCCCGCTGATATTTGGCCTGCTGCTGTGCACAATGATCCAGCAGGATCATCTCAAGCTCCAGAATCTGGCGCTTAGCTTCTAGTCTTGTGTCAACGAGGAACCTCTTTCGCTGCCCCTTCGAGCGACGGTCTGGGGAGTCACATGGGGAGGAGAGAGCAGCACCACAATTGATTCGTTAATGGGTATTCGAGTATTTCCTGTATGATAATAGGTTTTTCCCATTTTTACTGGCAACAAAACAGGTGTTAAGATGTTAAAACACCAAACTGAAACCTTTTACAAGGAATCATGTCTGCATTCACCATGATGCTTGTGGTCAGAATGCAAACAAAAAAACATACTCTGATAATATATGCATTGTCCTTGAAACTGATTGGTCCACACCAGGGACAGCTTTCTTTTGAGCCTCGTCTCAAACCGTGTTAGACCAGAGGACGCCAAAAGGCGTATTTCCTGTATGTTATTTTGGTAAAGAAACTTGGCACCATTGACAGGAATCTAACTTAACTTGAGACCGATGTAACAATGATAACACTGTAGGGAGGTCTGGAGGTTGACTCATGTGCCGGAGACACCTCCTCCTCCAAATAACTTCATTAGGATTATGGGCTGGTTGGGGAGGCCATATTAAGTTTGCGAGGTCTGGAAACTCCAGGGCAAACATAGATAAACTTCCGTTATCTCAGAAAAAGTAAGATGGATTGATGAGCAAGCTGTGGAGGTCTGGCTAAATTTATAAGATGTCCATTGTTTCACAAGAGAGAACATGAATTGGATAAGAAATACACTATTAATTCTTATACACTGGTCCATTCATACAATTAGTATATTAGTGGGCTACGTTAGAGAAGATAAAGGGAGGAGAGGAGAAGAGGAGGGTGCCCAAAGGGGCCAGAGAGCCAGGGGCAACCCTAATGTTTATGTTGGCTGGATAGCATGTGCTCCCGTGCATGTGAGGTTGCTCTCAACAGAAGTCATTCCTTGCACGAGAATGGCTGAAACGCTGAGTAACCACTCAGAGGTATAGTGGTTAAGCAGTGGAGACGGTATAGTGGTAAAACAGTGGAGATTTTAAAAGCAAAGTTTAAGATTTGCATTTGTCAATTTATATTGAGCCGATACATATGGCAAGTGAAATTAAGAAGACTTAAAGTGAGTTTTGCAGAAAGAGAGGATACATGTGTGTCTCTTGGAGAAGGAAAGGCATTGCTCAAAACTGTGCTGCAAGGTCATGTGCCATGAATCACATGAGTTTAGAAAAAAACGTGACTGTAAACCAACAAGCCTGTGAATAATTATCATGGTGAAGACACCTCTATACGTTGGATACTGAAGGAATTCCATCGTGCTACACATCGTCAAAGCCCGACAAAACCTGACATTCGAGAAAGAAGTACAATTGCATCGTTCTACACATCGTCAATACCCCACCACATCTGGAAAGTCACCAGCTGCATCAAGCACCTGACTGTTGTATTGTTCGAAAGACACTGTGTGTAACGACTTTACATCTGCCGGCACTGCGGGTTTCTAAATGCCTGCCATGTCACCTTCTCAACACTAGCGTCTGAGACCGTCTGATACAGACTGAAAGCTTATTTCCTTTGTTGCACTGTTTGTCTTTTCATGAATGTCATATTGTGCACTGGGTTATGCCTTATTAACCTAAATTCTGAATTTAGCTATTCATGTATTTCTATTACAGTATCACATATTCTTTGGACCAAGTGTCAATTGCCTATTTGATGACTGGTACTCTGATTCTTATTTTTACAAATCAGGGACTTGTTTTAATAAAAATGTGTCTGTGTGTGTGGTTGAACGGTGTAACAAATCCATGCGTTACATGTGTAGTGTTGCAGCGCCGACCTGGTCAAGGCCTATGATACAATCAGTAGGCCAGGGCTCTGGATTGTTACTCGTATTTCCGGAGTCCCTAACCCTCTGCTCACAATCATTAAGGACCTTCACGATGGTGGGCAGGCCCGGATAAAGTTGCGTGCCCGGGAGTCAGAGCAATTTCCTGTTTACAGTGGGGTGCGACAGGGATCTACTCTGGCTGACACATTATTTAACATCATCTTCGACCACATAGTTCGAGAAGTTTTTTTTATGGCTGTACCGGTGGATTTTTTAATATTTGCTACAGATACAATGGGAGGCTGATTGATGCCTGGGTGAGGTCAAGGGATGGCTCCCTACTGGTCAACCATGTTATGTACACTGATCATTTGGAAGTTGATGCTCACACTGAAAAATAGTTGGAGGTTCTGCTGCTAAGCCTGGAGCGTGTGACAAAGAGGTGGTGCCTTACCATCAGCCCCACCAAAACTAAGCACCCGCCTGAGTATTTTGTGTAATTTAATACTCCGCCCCCTCAACTACTCTTGAGTGATGGGGTAATTGTAGAGAGAAGTTTACGTACCTGGATAGTGTGCTTATGCAAAAATTCTGGTTTGGCAGCAGACGTCTCACTCCGAATAGGTCAAGTGGCATATTTTCATCAGCTTCGTAACACTTTGGGGTATCTACCTGGTCTGTCACTCGACACAAAACGCTGGGTCTTCTTGGCCAATGATAGAATAAATAAAAAATCTGAACCAGCTTTACACTTTCAGACTGGCCTGCCTACGATCCACCCTGGGTTTAACTAGGCTGGAATGTGTGAAGAGCTCACAGTGAGCTCCACTGGTGGGCAGGGCTGCATTGCCTGGGTCATGTAGCCTGCTTGCTCAGCCACCGCATGCCCAAGCAGCCTCTGTTTTTCCAGATAGAGGGGGCTAAATGGGCGTGGCACGGCCTGGAGAAGAGATGGACTGATGCAGTACAGAAGGATATGGAACTAAGTGGACTTGCCAAAGACTGGTACCACTGGTGTCAAGATCTGCCTCTATGGAGGAAGCTCGTGAAGGATGCTTATGGGAAGTTGGTGGCAGTTGCCGTCAAGCAAAAAAGGAGGGTGCGAGGAGCGACGCTCACAACAACAGACGGTGCACTGGATGACTAAAACGCAGCAAGTTGGCACAGTAGGATGCAAAGGTGGTGCGTCTGCCAGTCATCTCAGTCAGTCAACCCATCGCACTGGGGTCTGTCCCCTGATCTCCTGTCGGCAAGCCTTCGACACTTCAAGTGGCCTCGGAGTGCACCAGGCCTGGCACAAGCGCCATGGTGACGTCTCCGTCACCTAGTGGCGAATGAGGGCTGTTGTTGTTATCTGAGTCGGTTAGGGGCCTCCCCTAGGTCCACTCAGCCTCAAATAAGTATCTGATACGGTGTGTAAACATCGCCACTTGGGAGACAAAGACGGACAAGTGTGGTGCTGGCAACCCACCCCTCGTGTGCGGTGCCGGCCGTCATAGGTGCTCACTAACAGCACTTGCTCCTACAGTGTTTCAAGGCTATACACAAGATTTCTGTCTTTGTTTGTGTCTATGTGCAGTGTCTGTATGAGTGGTTGGGAGCAGTTGTGTCTGTGGGGATCGACCTGAGTTCGATTCCCATTCACAACCATCAGTGACTAATAAATAAAACCGGTCGTGTGCCTCCCCTACATCTACTCAAACTTAAAATAGTACCTCGTGCAACGTATAAACATCAACACTGGGGAGACAAAGGCATCCGGATGCGGTGCTGACCACCCACCCCATCATAGGTGCTAACTCGCTAACAACACTTGACTCAAGAGTCTGTTAAGGCTATACGGGGATCTGTCTTTGTATACAGGTGCATGTGGCTGTGTGTATGTCTGTGTGTGGAATTACAGTACTCACTTCCCGTCGGCTTACTCATCTCTCCACCCTGCAACAAAATCACAGCAGCGCACGTGAGACTCTAATCATATCACAGCTTACAACCACCACCACCATCATCATTACCGTCCTCATCATTAAACATTTCGAACAGACACACATTCACATATAGATGTTCTCTCAGATTAATGTTATCCTGATACAGCGCGCGTGTGGATGTACTCACGGAAGACATCGCCTTGAAGGCAGAACGAGAAGTCACGGATGGTCACGTTTTGTCAATAGATTTCGTTAACTGTGTTAATGAAGTGTTCAACCTCACAGATGTTTGTCAATGAGGTTTACCAAGTAATTTAACCGCGTTATCGATGTTCACTGACGACGTTGTCGAAGTGTGCTCCCGAATGCGATCTTTAAGCACACAGAGCGCGCGTCCACCTCCGTCTGTAACGATCGACCGTTGCTAAGGAAGTGACGTCACTTGTTAAGGTAGCAAACCCCGGAAACCACGTGGTCCACTGTATCCTCCAGGCCTGATTAGTTACACGACTGTCAAATTTTTACTTTAAACTTTCGTAACTTGCAGGAATTCATAATGTTTGGTTCTTTCGGTAAAGTCACGTAGATAGAAAATAACATTTTAAGTGAAGGCAAAAAACCCACGAGGTTTCGGTGGCAACACAAGCGGTCTTCATCACGTGTTGCGATCGAAACGTCGTGGGTTTTTTGCTTTTATTTTAATTTATTTGTATTTTATTGTTATTATTTTCTATCTACGTGACTTTACCTGAAAGAACCAAGAATATAGTAACGATTGTACCCTGGTCGCCACGGATGAAGAGGCCGAGCGGGCTCGGTTCAACTGTTGCCAGGTACCTCCACCACTTAGCTCGCAGCACACACACACACACACAGTGTCCACTATGTAAAAATCAGGCTAAACTAAACCTTTCTAGAAGTTACTAAAATAATGCTATAAAAACAATGCAACAGTGATCATAAGAAATGTGATTGAAAGTTAACAATAGCGACATATATAACATTACTAAACCTAGCATCCTCCGCTAGCTGCTTGAGTCAATCCATAATAGCAGGAGTAACAATTATGTATTAACTGCGAATAACCCAATCAATAACAGATATCCATTGTAATTTACATCAATACATTACCCCCCCTCCCCCCCGTCTTCGTATCGGATCTGCTTACAAGCGACGACGTCACATTTATCCCCCGTCTACGTCTATTAAAGACCGAAACAGGGGAAGGATTTCACCACAACTCTGGCTGCTGTCACCTGACGAGGCGGGTTGTTGTTGTAGTTACAGGCGAAACGTCACGGTACTTGAATTGTAAATGTTGTGGGTTTACTCTCCAACACACCGATGTGCTGAATTAGTCACTAATTGGCATGTTTTGTTTACGTGACAAACTTGACTAAGATTTACGCGATCTAACCCAAACAAACAAAAACACCCTCTAATAAGTAAATATTTGTATTAATTCCACGAATGGACCTTGGCCTGGGACTGTGCGGATTGAGAAGTTATGGATGCAGCTTCTGTTTGTGCTGCCATCAGAATGATCAATAAATAAATAAATAATACACACGGATTGGTGACTACAGTACTAGACCCCCAGTGCTTTTATATTTAAAAGTGTATGTGCTTTGTGGTTGCTTTATTGCGCGTGTGTACGTACTGTGTAACACTTGTTTGAACGCAGGTGATGGGGTTGTCCATGTTGGGTGTCATTACAGCCAAAAACAAGCAGCAGTACGAAGACCAGGACGCCGTGGCCGACCATGAGGACGGAAATTGGCCTCGCCCGGTCACAACGTACGACAGCAGTACAGGTTTCCCTCCACACATGCACACACCTACGAGTTTCCCACTACAGAGACGAAGATCCCCCATATGGTCTTAACAGACTGTTGTGGCAAGTGCTGTTCGCAAGCACCAATGAAGGTCGGCATGGTATACCAGGGGGTAGGTGACCAACACCACACCCGGCCGCCTTTGTCTCCCAAGTGGAGACGTATTACACACACCGCTCCAGGTATTCATTTGAGGTTGAGTCGACCCAGGACCAGTTCAGATAAATAATCGTTATTGGTGTTGGCCATGAGCGGAACTCTAACTCGCATGTTTGCAGGTTTCGGAGCGTAGCTTACTATCCACTGCGCCACTGCTACCCTCACATAACGCACACAGAAACAACACACACACACACAGGGACCCGCACGGACACACATGGACCTGCTCAACATTGAAATGTGCAGCCCTTGTGTGGCGGCCTGCGTTGAATTTGGGCGTTCATCTCGTCACCCATACAAAAGGTCTCGACACAATCAATGGCAGTCCCCCTTGCCCTGCCTGGCACGCACATCGGGCCAGTCACCCCACGCACAGCGCACACAACGTGCGCGTCGCGTATGCCAAATCAAGAGTCGTCCCCGAGTGTCCGGCAAATTGGACCGACTATCCCGGGCCCCGCGCTTCGGGGGAGGCCCCACGTGTAGACATCAGTGTCACATGTAATGCTTCCGGTTTAGTTTGAAGGCATCGGGGGGGGGGGGGGCCCACGCACCCCCTATGGACGGCCCTGGTCAAAGCACACGGCAGCGCGGAGCACGCGCGTCACGCGCACGGGCCACGTGCGTCACGGGTACGTGACATCTACAAGGCAAGCACCTGCATCGTGTGGTCATCACTTGTAAGGCATGCCCTTTGTGCATGGGACGTGCGTAGTGTGTGCAACACGTGGCACATGTATGTCACACATGCGCATCGCAATGTGATGTCATGTGTACGTGGACATTTGAATCGCATGTAGCTGTCTGGTGGGCAGGACGGATCTACGCGTGGGCAAGTAAGGGGGTGGCTGAGTAAGACTGATACGGAGACACGTCAAGCCACACACTCACCACACACTCACCGGCACACTCACACACACCACATTCACCGCACACTCACTTACTGGCACACTCGCACACTGGCACTCACTGCACACCCACACACACCACACTCACCACGCACTCACTTACCGGCACACTGACTGCACATTCACACACCGCTCTCACCACGCACTCACTTACCGGCACACTGACTGCACATTCACACACACTCACCGCACACTCACCGCACACTCACCACGCACTCACTTACCAGCACTCTGACTGCACTTTCACACACACCGCACACTCACCACGCACTCACTTACCGGCACTCTGACTGCACATTCACACACACTCACCACACACTCACCGCACACTCACCACGCACTCACTTACCGGCACTCTGACTGCACATTCACACACACTCACTGCACACTCACCACGCACTCACTTACCGGCACACTGACTGCACTTTCACACACACTCACCGCACACTCACCACGCCCTCACTTACCGGCACTCTGACTGCACATTCACACACACTCACCGCACACTCACTTACCAACACTCTGGCTGCACATTCACGCACACCGCACTCACACCGCATTCACACACACTCACACACACTCACACCGCACTCATTCACTCACACACACTCACTCACACACACTCACACACATTTACACACACTCACCGCACACTCACACACACTCACTTACACACACCGCACACACTCACACTCACCGGCACACTCGTGTGCAAGCACACTAGTGAGCTTCCACAAAATGTGCTACACATTAGTGAGGCCACACCAAAGAGCACACACCAGCAGGTTTACACATCAGTGAGCTTACACACTAGTGTGCACACACAGTCGTTAGCTTACAGATTAGATAGCGTACACACCAGCTCACCAGTGAGGTGAGCTACACATTGGTGAGTTAACACACCCACCTGTTTGCGTGTGCAAAGCTCTTAACCCTAAAACTATTTTACACACGCACGTGCATACACACGCACGTGCATACACGCATGCGCATATGAAGGCATGCATGCACACATACGTGCACACAAACACACATGCACGCACATGTTTAAACATATACAATTCCATGGCGTTGGACTTGAGACTCCCAGAAGTGGAATCAGGACTCCTGAGCATGCGATATAGCTCAGTGGGCCTTACTTGGTAAAATTGAAATAATTTAGTTTCAGGATGTAGGGTTCTGAAGATGTTTCATCTTTCAGTCCTTTCTGACCGTTTGAGTGTGGGTGAGTGAGTGACAACTACGTATGCATTTTTTGTTATTACAAATACAAGCATTTCCAGCTATTGACATGAAATATATTAACTCTGGAAGATGATGGTGATACAGGTGGTGGGTAGCGGTAGTGTAGCGTTTAGCACGCTGCGCTATGCACCCGGCGACCCGAGTTAAATTCTCGCTCATGCCCAACGCAGGTAACGACTCTCTGAACCGGTCATGGGCCTCCCCTAGGTCGACTCAGCCTCAAATGAGTACCTGGTGTGGTGTAAACATCACTACTGGGGAGACAAAGGCGGCCGGGCGTGGTGTTGGCCACCCACCCTTCGTGTGCCATGCTGGCCTTCACAGGTACTCGCTAACAGCACTTGCCCCAACAGTCTATTCGGGCTATAAGGGGGTCTTTGCTTTGGTGGTGATGATACAGATGGTGATTGATTATACAGATGGTTGGGATGATGATAATGATACTTTTGGTGATGATGGTGGTGATGATGGGACTGTAAGAGTGGTCCTTGAAGATATTTACTGTGTAATATTAAGACACACTAATATAAAATGTAATCATTAAAGCACAATATATAACATTTGTAATTTCTGTTGAAAGCATGTGCTTATAATGGTCACGTGTATTTGTACGTGGTTGTGCATGAATGCACGTGTTTTTTATTTTCTGTATTAGGTGCTTGACGACAGCACTTGGCCCAACAGTCTATATTGGTTGTACAGCAAATCTTTGTGTTTTGATTTACGAATGTTCCATTCACGAAATTTAGTGAAAACGAAATTGACAAATTAAGGATACTTTTCGACTTACGAAATAGAATTTCAGCGGAAACAATATATCACATGGCACGCGCCATGAGATCATCAAGCAAGAAGCTGTCATCCATCCACGACAGTGTCACGGTATCCCCATAGTGCAAAAGTAACGCCTCGTCACCTCTCCAGTCACTCCAACATGCAGATATTTTGGTGAGTTCCTTGAAGATGTTAATTATTTTTGTTTTAAATTGATTATTATTCAACCGTTGTAATATTTGTTCTCTATTATTTTTTGCATTGTGAAATATTGGTGTTTATTTTGGGTTTATAGTAGAAATGACTGTCTGAAACACATCGCAAGTTTTTCGTATTCAATTAATGGGAAAAGCCATTCCGATTTGCGATATTTTGTTTTACGGGCGTTTTTAGAAGAACGCATCCCTTTCGTAAGTAGAGGCATACATGTACAGGAATCCATTGCCAACCGCTAATTTACCAACCACGAAATTTTAGTAAACACGGATTGACTACTGGACACCTGTTTACTAACCACGAGCATCTCGCTTTGAGTATTCGCGAGTCGCGCCGAGTAGTGAAATCAAAACAACACGATGTACCTTATGGGGGGGGGGGGGGTTCTTGTATTTGTTCTTGTATTTGTACGAGCTGTTGTTTGTTTATGTTACCGATGTTTACGGGGAGCGTTAGTGCAGCGGGTTAGCGAGCTGTACTATAAAGCCATAAATCCTGGTATAATTTCTGCTCATGGCCAACACCAGTGGCAATTATCTGAACCATTCCTGGACCTACCCTCGGCCTCAAATGAGTACTTGGTGCATTGTGAAAACATCAGCACTGGCAGAGACAAACCCCATATGCTGTGCTGGCCTGCATAAGTGCTCATAACGGCACTTACCCAACAGTCTGTTACATGGGGGGATCTTAGTCTTGGCGTGTAAGTGAGAGTTTGTGGACTTTGCATGTTCTTCCCCTGTTGTGCACGCGTTTTCTCAGGGTTCTCAGCTTTCAAAAAAGAACAACCAATTCTAACTGTAAGATATTACCTGCAAATTACTTAAACAAGGATTACACACCGTGGCAACATCGCCCCCTTCTGTGAAAGCTGGACAGGACCCTCCTGCAAAAGAGTGAGACTTCTCTGAATAAACAAATGTAGCACGGCAATCTTTGAGATAATAAAAAAAAACTATTCACCCCTAGAGTGGACAAGGTAGCGAGGGCGATCCTAGCAAGCGAGGGAGCTGTACTCAGACGGAACGGACGACGGCTCCCAGCCGACCTCTTCGCCTTTGTCGATCTTGTCATCGTTGGAGGCCGGTCTCAGCTCTGCGAGGATCGCCTCAAACGTGGGTCGCTCTAACGGCGCGTGGCTCCAGCAGCGGTGCATCACCTTGCGGCTGTGGGGCGAGGGGAGGGTGCAGTGAGGGTGCGAGGAAGGCGAATCGCGCACAAGCTCGGACTGCGCTTTCACCTCTTCCAGTGTGCGTTCGTTCTCAGAATGGTTGAATGAGTGCCGATGATGTTAATGACGTCAGAGGGGGATGAAGGGGGTCAGGTGGCGAGGGGGGTGAGGGGGGGGTGAGTAGGTAGAGGGTCATGAAGGCATAAAATATCTACAGAATGGATTCACACAGCGGCGTCTAAATGCCACTGCATCTCCATACGTAGTGCAGAAACACTGATCATGTTTATCTTGTAGAGAGAAGCAGTCTGTGGGTCTCTACAGTGAGGGAAAAAAGTATTTCATCCCCTGCTGATTTTGTACGTTTGCCCACTGACAAAGAAATGATCAGTCTATCATTTTAATTGTAGGTTTATTTGAACAGTGAGAGACAGAATAACAACAAAAAATCCAGAAAAACGCATGTCAAAAATGTTATGAATTTATTTGCATTTTAATGAGGGAAATAAGTATTTGACCCCTCTGCAAAACATGACTTAGTACTTGGTGGCTAAACCCTTGTTGGAAATCACAGAGGTCAGACGTTTCTTGTAGTTGGCCACCAGGTTTGCACACATCTCAGGAGGGATTTTGTCCCACTCCTCTTTGCAGATCTTCTCCAAGTCATTAAGGTTTCGAGGCTGACGTTTGGCAACGCGAACCTTCAGCTCCCTCCACAGATTTTCTATGGGATTAAGGTCTGGAGACTGGCTAGGCCACTCCAGGACCTTAATGTGTTTCTTCTTGAGCCACTCCTTTGTTGCCTTGGCCGTGTGTTTTTGGTTATTGTCATGCTGGAATACCCATCCACGACCCATTTTCAATGCCCTGGCTGAGGGAAGGAGGTTCTCACCCAAGATTTGATGGTACATGGCCCCGTCCATCGTCCCTTTGATGCGGTGAAGTTGTCCTGTCCCCTTAGCAGAAAAACACCCCCAAAGCATAATGTTTCCACCTCCATGCTTGACGGTGGGGATTGTGTTCTTGGGGTCATAGGCAGCATTCCTCCTCCTCCAAACACGGCGAGTTGAGTTGATGCCAAAGAGCTCCATTTTGGTCTCATCTGACCACAACACTTTCACCCAGTTGTCCTCTGAATCATTCAGATGTTCATTGGCAGGGAAAAAAGTATTTGATCCCCTGCTGATTTTGTACGTTTGCCCACTGACAAAGAAATGATGAGTCTATATTTTTAATGGTAGGTTTATTTGAACAGTGAGAGACAGAATAACAACAAAAAAATCCAGAAAAATGCATGTCAAAAATGTTATAAATTAATTTGCATTTTAATGAGGGAAATAAGTATTTGACCCCCTCTCAATCAGAAAGATTTCTGGCTCCCAGGTGTATTTTATACAGGTAACGAGCCGAGGTTAGGAGCACACTCTTAAAGGGAGTGCTCCTAATCTCAGCTTGTTACCTGTATAAAAGACACCTGTCCACAGAAGCAATCAATCAATCAGATTCCAAACTCTCCACCATGGCCAAGACCAAAGAGCTCTTCAAGGATGTCGGACAAGATTGTAGACCTACACAAGGCTGGAATGGGCTACAAGACCATTGCCAAGCAGCTTGGTGAGAGGTGATAAGAGTTAAAGCGATTATTCGCAAATGGAAGAAACACAAAAGAACGGTCAATCTCCCTTGGTCTGGGGCTCCATGCAAGATCTCACCTCGTGGAGTTGCAATGATCATGAGAACGGTGAGGTCGTGGATGGGTATTCCAGCATGACAATGACCCAAAACACACGGCCAAGGCAACAAAGGAGGGGCTCAAGAAGAAGCACATTAAGGTCCTGGAGTAGCCTAGCCAGTCTCCAGACCTTAATCCCATGGAAAATCTGTGGAGGGAGCGGAAGGTTCGAGTTGCCAAACGTCAGCCTCGAAACCTTAATGACTTGGAGAAGATCTGCAAAGAGGAGTGGGACAAAATCCCTCCTGAGATGTGTGCAAACCTGGTGGCCAACTACAAGAAACGTCTGACCTCTGTGATTGCCAACAAGGGTTTTGCCACCAAGTGCAGAGGGGTCAAATACTTATTTCCCTCATTATAATGCAAATCAATTCATAACATTTTTGACATGCATTTTTCTGGATTTTGTTGTTATTCTGTCTCTCACTGTTCAAATAAACCTACCATTAAAAATATAGACTGATCATTTCTTTGTCAGTGGGCAAACGTACAAAATCAGCAGGGGATCAAATACTTTTTTCCCTCAATGTATATGTGCTTTCTTGAGCAGGAGGACCTTGCGTGCGCTGCAGGATTTCAGTCCTTAACGGCGTAGTGTGTTACCAATTGTTTTCTTGGTGACTATGGTCCCAGCTGCCTTGAGATCATTGACAAGATCCTCCCGTGTAGTTCTGGGCTGATTCCTCACCGTTCTCATGATCATTGCAATTCCACGAGGTGAGATCTTGCATGGAGCCCCAGGCCGAGGGAGATTGACAGTTCTTTTGTGTTTCTTCCATGATGCGCACCAACTGTTGTCACCTTCTCACCAAGCTGCTTGGCAATGGTCTTGTAGCCCATTCCAGCCTTGTGTAGGTCTATAATCTTGTCCCTGACATCCTTGGAGAGCTCTTTGGTCTTGGCCATGGTGGAGAGTTTGGAATCTGATTGATTGATTGCGTCTGTGGACAGGTGTCTTTTATACAGGTAGCAAGCTGAGATTAGGAGCACTCCCTTTAAGAGTGTGCTCCTAATCTCAGCTCGTTACCTGTATAAAAGACACCTGGGAGCCGCTTTCTGATTGAGAGGGGGTCAAATACTTATTTCCCTCATTAAAATGCAAATCAATTTATAACATTTTTGACATGCGTTTTTCCGGATTTTTTTGTTGTTTTTCTGTCTCTCACTGTTCAAATAAACCTACCATTAAAATTATAGACTGATAATTTCTTTGTCAGTGGGCAAACGTACAAAATCAGCAGGGGATCGAATACTTTTTTCCCTCATTGTATGTGAGGAGTCTGTGGGTCGCAACAGCACGTACGTCTGGAAGTAGGACATTCCAGACTAAGAGGGTTCATAATGGCCGTGTCAACGAGACTGAACCAGCCAGCACAACTCACTGCTAATAACACATCACATAATTCACCCTTAAGCAATTGTTCAATCAATTAATTAAATCACTACAATTAAAATCAAAGAATATCCCAGAACAAACACTTCGCACTCTCCTCCGTCAGCCACCTGCATCGACAATAGAAACGCATCAGTCCAGCAGTGGATAAAACCTGGTGTGGGAGGTATGGGGGGGCGGCTTACACTTGTGGTGGACAGCAGGGGGGTGGCTGCATGCAGTAGCCATCGCAGATCAAGCGGTAGAACTTGTCATCGACTGCCATGCACCAGGGTAAGGGGCCTCTCCTACACCCACACACATCACACATCCAGCAGCACGCACGTCACACCGAGGAGCACGCACGTCACACACCGAGCAGGTTGCACAGGTCTCCTTTATCAAGACAAACGTGGAGCAGATTACAACTACAACTCTTCTACGCCTGTCACAATGCCCCCCTCCCCCCCCCCCCAGTTTATGGGGGGGCGCGGGCCTCACTCCCCCCTTCGCGTCAGCCCCCCCTAATAAATGGTCCGGTTGCATTGTGAATGCACCACTCGAATGACGTGCAGTCCCGTGGCGCACTGTAACGGGCTCGTGATTTACTCAATAAAATTCAACGTAAAAAAATAAAAACGATCCCAAGACATTATTTAAAATAATGTATGGCCATCGTGTGTCAGCATCACAGGCGAAAATTGGCATGTAAAAAAAAACTTCACTGCGACTCACTCAATTGGGATTGCTCGCAGCAAACAGCACTTGACCTGCTTACAGGTTAGGTGCTGAATAACCGTGTGTCACACAGAGAACAGTTGCCACTGAGGCTGCCCTTTTCAAATGCTTGAGATGAGATGTGATTATCGCGTGTAAATGTACACACTAAAATAACGAAAAAATTCTAAGCGAACTATTATCGTTTCAGGTGGCAGGGTGGTGCAGCGGTGATCTTTGACCCTCGCAACAAGAAGGGCCTTGGTTAATGATCCGACTGGCACTTTGCGGAGTTTTCTATATACAGGCAAAATATACATGCCTGTATATTTTTGTCAGCAGAATGAAAATAACTGCTTTGGAGAGTCTTTTTTTCTCACCGATCTTTATTTATTAAGCAATTATGTTAAAACTCGAAACCTCGTGTCCATTTCTTGTTTCGTATTTAGAGATCCCCCCCCCCTCTCTTAATGCGAGGCCCTAAGCTGCAAGTGTGGCCGGTCTGAGCTCGCCTGTGATGAATCACACGTATAATTGTGCACTCTAATTTTCTATGGGTGGCCAGGAGAATTTATTATTATTTAAGTGAATGCAATGGTGATCAGGGGATTGGATCCAGAGCCCCACGTACACAGTAGAGTACAAGGGGACGCCCACAATACAGATTTGAGCTGACCTGCGGATTGAGAAATTGAACTGTTTTGTGACGTGGAGGGTGTTTCTGACCGCTATTATGACCGACCCGTCCCGACGGGAAGAGAGAGGACAGGGTGGACCGGCTGCATGAGCTTACTCTCCGGCACTGCACAGCACAACATCGCCTCCCTACTGCAAAAATACTCGGCAGGACCCTCCTGAAAATGAAAGTCTTCGGAATCAGTGAGGCCTGTCCTTGGGAGGACAGGCGTACTCTTGGTCGTCACAAGCGAACATTTGTTTCTCCACATGAATTTGTATCCCTGGGTTACCATCAGGGCTGGGCGCTGCAAGCTTAGCTTCTGAGATCTGATGAGACTGGCCGTTTTTTAAAAGGTAATTTCGGCATCTGGAGCCCAAGCATGCAACAACTTTATGCAACTTCTTGGTTATTTTGATAAAGTCACGTAGAATGGAAATAAAATAATAAAAATAAAACATAATAAAAAATTAAATTCTCACGACGTTTCTGCCAAAACACAAGTAGCCTTCTTCAGGTGAAGGAACAGAACTGTCGGGACAACAGCGCTTCAATAACTGCTGCTAAGATTCCCAGCGTCTTTTAAGCTAGGTGGGAGAGGTAAAGCGCCTTGACAAAGGAGTTTACATATCAAACAGGATAATTTAGCATTGAAATAGCTGTGTTAAAGTGTTGGATCATCAGGGTGTTAAAGTCAGAAATAAGCATGTAACTGGGAGATTAGCATGATGTTAATGTGAGGGATTAGCATGTGACTGGTCACGGAAATAGCTATGTTAAAGTCAAAGTTTACATCTCAACAGAGGCGTTTAGTATATGGACGCTAAAGGACTGCAACTACCCAACTATCATACAATAAACCGATGTGAAAAAAATAAGTATAAACAACATCAATATAATAAATGTACTCAATATGTTCTTCAATACGTTGAGCTATAAACATAAAGTAACTGAGTATACACTACACTATATAATGAATACCATATAGTAAACGAATTAATAAAACTAAAATATAAACTACATCAATGTTATTAATAAACTCTATATACTCTCCAATCAGCTGAGCTACTAACAATAAGTCATTATACATTACAATGCCATATGGCGAAAAAAAGGGTGGCGGTTTTTTCCTTCTTTCCAACGTTAGCACCACGGAGTGCGACGAGCCTCGTTCAGACGGACGAGTCCATCCATGCTCGGAACGGAGGAGGGGGGAGAAACAGCCACGATGTGCTGCTCTGTCCTGTGTTGCGTTACAACCATGCCATAAACTAGACTACTATACATTGAAACGTTATACCTTCCAATCTAAACTACATTGTATAATATCGTATACACAGCCCAATGTAAGCTCGAACATTATGCAGTATATTTATATGTCTTCAACTAAACTTTTTCCTACATTACACGACTATACACCGTAATATACACTACCATAGACAAACCCACCCTTGAATTATAAAATGCGTTACTTTACACTACCCTATACTTTAGACTGTAAAATGTTAGACTTGTAATATTACACTATGTATTATTCTACCAACCCTACTGTATACCACACTGCTGTATATTCACAATACAATTACGATACTATATATTGCCTTATGAATTATGTTAAACATTACAATGTTATACTATTTATTATTATGTAACATGCTATAAACCATACCATTGACCGTCGTGTGAAGAGGCAGTGCCAGCGAATGGACTGCAGTCTGAATGTCACCATAAAATACAATCAATTAAGAACTGAAATTGTTTATAACGTCTTTCCAATGAAATTTTGATTCAAAGCTTTCGTGACTGCAGTAATTAATATGCTTAGTTCTTTCGGTAAAGTCACGTTGAAGGGAAACAACAAAATAATAAAATATATATAAAACAATAAAAATTCTCACGACGTTTCGACCATAACACAAACCAATTCCTCAACCACATCAATTCCATACACCCAGCCATCAGATTCACCATGGAGGTCGAAAAAGATGGCAAGCTACCCTTTTTGGATGTCCTAATTAAAAGGAGACCTGATGGTTCAATGAGCCACTCTGTCCACAGGAAAGCTACGCATACGAATGCTTACTTAAAACTGGATTCCCACCACCATCCATGTCAGAAGAACTCCCTCATCAAGACTCTATAGCATAGAGCCCAATGCATTTCCGACCAGGAACACATTGCCAGTGAACTTAAGCACGTACACCAAGCTCTCAAGGCTAATGGTTACTCCGACTACACAATCCGCAAAGCCATCACTCCAGCCATGAAGAAGGATCCTCTTGAGGAGCCATTCAAAACCATCACCTTACCCTACATTGCGGGGGTCACAAAAAAGATCTCCAAAATCCTGAATAAACACAAGATCCAGGTCCGATTCAACACAGTACATAAAATCCGTGATCTGGTTCCGTCTGTAAAAGATGTGGTTCCAGACATACAGTACCCGGGCGTCTACAAACTAAGTTGCCTCTGTGGTAGCAGTTACATTGGAGAAACCAAACGACATATCTGGGACCGCATCCGTGAATATAAAGCAGACTTGAAACACGGTAGGACGAGCACCTCAGCCGTGGCAGATCACTGTTATAATTCAGTGGGCTCACATGACATTGACTTCTCCAAGACGGACGTTCTCTGCAAGCCATCCGGCTACCATGAGAGATTCGTTCATGAGGCCATCCACATATACAAACACAGAAACAATTTCAACCGAGAAGATGGATTCTGGCTTAGTAACCATTGGAAAGATGTTATAAACCATTTTGGTACTTAATTGATTGTATTTTATGGTGACTTTCAGATCGCAGCCCATTCGCTGCCACTGCCTCTTAATACCTTTCACACGACAGTCAATGGTATGGTTTATAGCAGGGGTGTCCAAACTTTTGTTTCCCGAGGGCCACATACAGAAAAATATACGAAGGATTGGGCCACTCACTAGACGTGAGGTATACTGCCTCACTTCTCATGCACTAATATTGTCAAAATCAATCAAATGCAGGTAAATTACGTTTGATTATTGAACATGTTTGAAGAAAAAAAGCCTCCATCATAGCTCTTCATTAGTAGA
Organism: Petromyzon marinus; assembly: GCF_048934315.1. Lineage (NCBI taxonomy): Eukaryota > Metazoa > Chordata > Hyperoartia > Petromyzontiformes > Petromyzontidae > Petromyzon > Petromyzon marinus. Next base: position 881,427 of record NW_027423677.1, on the reverse strand, counting down.
TTTAATTTTATTTTTTACAAAAAGGTTGTCAGGTAATTCTCTCAGTGACAGCCTCAGATTGGTTCTTAGGGTGCTGATCCCCCTTCATTGTCCATATGAAGGGAGAGACAAGAAGACAAATAGCGGATGTGGATATGTCAAGCTTATTACACAAATAAATTATTGGGCTTGTTAACACATCAACTAACGTTTGTTAAAAACATTGTCATCAACTTTAATTGACTGAATTTATGAAGTAATTGGGCTTATTAACAAATGAAAACGGTGTGTATATTTTTAACTCACCTGTAATGGGAATAATGTTACACTCAGTGGGAGCAGTGATGCTGCGCTTTGGTCTGAAGGATAGCTGGCAGGTCAGGAGTAAGTTTGGTGGTTGAGATGCGAAGGACGTCACGGAGATGGCTGTCGGTCGTTCTGGTTCTCAGCCTGCTTTTGTTCAGCGTTAACAGAGAGAATGTCTGCTCACATATGTATGTTGAGCCGAACAGACTCATCATTCGTTTTGCATGGCGTCTCGTCAGAGGAAACTTGGCCTTTTCCAAACTCCGGTAGAAGTCAGGTAGGGAGAGAAGCTGATGCTGATTCTTCAGAGAATCATCACACTGAATTTCGATCAGTTCTAATTGCAGACTCTCCTCCACTTCTTTTGCATCCATTGAAAACGGAGCCGCAAACAGTGTGATTTCCTTCTCAATGACAGAAAAATCTTGGAAGCGCTGACTGAATTCTGTCATGAGAGATGTGATCACAGACACATATTCTCCCATTTTTGCAGAGAGCTTGGCATTTGGAAATGCGCATTGATTTCGGTCAGCGTGGGGAAGTGCGCTACATTGAAGTTGCGCAGTTGTGACTCGAAGAGACGGAGCTTCGCACGGAATGCTTTCATGTGCACATACAGCTGTGGTACCAGCTGCTCTTTGCCTTGTAGTCTCTTGTTCGGGGTGTTGAGATGATCAGTGAGATCAACTAAAAAAGCCAGGCCTGCCAACCATAAAGGGTCACTGATCTCATGGAGAGGTCTGCCCTTTTCTTTTAAAAACTTGTCGATATTTGATCTCAGGGAATAAAACCACTGCAGCACGGAGCCGCGACTGAGCCAGCGCACTTGAGAATGGTAGAGTAGGTCCCCGTATTCAGCATCGACATCAGAGAGGAACGCTTGCAATTCTCTGTGGTAAAGCCCTCGGGCCATATTTTTTGACATTTTTCACAACTGTGTTCATCACATCGCCAAGCTGGTTTATCTTGGCACAGAGGGCTTCTTGGTAGATGATACAGTGCATTTTAACAGTCTCACCTCCGCTCTCCTGCACCTTGGCACTCACCATAGAAGCCATTCCTTTGCGCTCGCCTGTCATTGCTGGAGCCCCATCCGTTGTAATTCCACACAGCTTGTCCCATTTAAGTCCAGCCTGGTTAATTGAATCTGACACAGCTTAAAACATGTCCTTCCCAGTTGTTGTCCCCTTTAGACTCTGAAGATCAAGCAGTTCCTCCATAATGCAAAAATTCTCATCAACTCCCCGCAAAAAAATTAACAGCCGTGCAGTGTCCGTGGCATCTGTGCTCTCATCACATGCAATCGAGTAAAAATCGAAAGCACAAGCTTTATCTGACACTTGCTATTTTAAGTTAGCCGACAAGTCTTCAATTCGCCGCACAACCTTATTTCTGGACAACACTAACATCGTTAAAATCCTGCAATTTCTCCAGGCACATTCCCACGACTTTAGTGAGGCACTGTTTGATGAAGTCACCGTCTGAGAAAGGTTTCCCGTGTAGGGCAATGAGTTGAGTTACTTCATTGCTGGCTATTGTTGCATTTTCTTGAGCTTTGTTAGCACGGAAAAAAAACCCTGCTGCTGCGTTAGCAGGCTAGCTTGCCATTTGCTTTACCTTCTCTCTCCGCTCGGCGCCAGTGTAGGACGTGAAGGTCTGATGTTTCGTTTCATAATGCCGTCGTACATTGTACTCTTTCATCACGGCAACACTCTCATTACAAATCAAACAAACACACTTCCCCTTGGTTTCTATGAAAAAAAAATCATTTTTCCACCGAGTCTGAAATTTTCTGCACTCGCTTGCAATCTTGCGTCTCTTCGGTTCCGGCATTTCTGGTGACCCTGAGCAAATGTTTTCTACGATTGCTTGCTTTGTGGAGACGCTGCCTTGTTCAAGACAATAGCGCTATCTAGTGTTTAAATTAAGAAATGCAATACAGTGGGCCATAGTCCATTATATTTTTAAACTTTGATACGGGCCAATTAAAAATGGATGGCGGGCCGCAGTTGGCCCGCGGGCCGTAGTTTGGACACCCCTGGTTTATAGCATGTTATATAATAATAAATAGTATAACATTGTAATGTTTAACATAATTCATAAGGCAATATATAGTATTGTAATTTTATAGTGAATATACAGCTGTGTGGTATACAGTAGGGTTGGTAGAATAATACATAGTGTAATATTACAAGTCTAATATTTTACAGTCTAAAGTATAGGGTAGTCTAAAGTAACGCATTGTATAATTCAAGGGTGGGTTTGTCTATGGTAGTGTATATTACGGTGTATAGTTGTGTAATGTAGGAAAAAGTTTAGTTGGAGACATATCAATATACTGCATAATGTTCGAGCTTACATTGGGCTGTGTATACGATATTATACAATGTAGTTTAGATTGGAAGGTATAACATTACAATGTATAGTAGTCTAGTTTATGGCATGGTTGTAACGCAACACAGGACAGAGCAGCGCATCGTGGCAGTTTCTCCCCCCTCCTCCGTCCCGAGCATGGATGGACTCGTCCGTCTGAACGAGGCTCGTCGCTCTCCGTGGTGCTAACGTTGGAAAGAAGGAAAAAACCGCCACCCATTTTTTTCGCCATATGGCATTGTAATGTATAACGACTTATTGTTAGTAGCTCAGCTGATGGAGAGTATATAGAGTTTTTCGATGACATTGATGTAGTTTGTATTTTAGTTTTTTTTATTAGTTTACTATATGGTATTCATTAGATAGTGTAGTGTATACCCAGTTACTTTATGTTTATAGCTCAATTTAATGAAGAATATATTGAGTACATTTATTATATTGATGAAGTTTCTACTTAGTTTTTTTTCACATCGGTTTATTGTATGATAGTTGGGTAGTTGCAGTCCTTTAGCGTCCATATACTAAATGCCTCTGTTGAGATGGAAACTTTGACTTTAACATAGCTATTTCCGTGACCAGTCACATGCTAATCCCTCACATTAACATCATGCTAATCTCCCAGTTACATGCTAATTTCTGACTTTAACACCCTGCTAATCCAACACTTTAACGCAGCTATTTCAATGCTAAATTATCCTGTTTGATATGTAAACTCCTTTGTCAAGGCGCTTTACCTCTCCCACCTAGTTTAAACGACACTGCGAATCTTAGCAGCAGTCATTGAAGTGCTGTCGTCCCGACAGTTCTGTTCCTTCACCTGAAGAAGGCTACTTGTGTTGTGGCCGAAACGTCGTGAAAATTTTATTTTTTATTACGTTTTTTTTTAATATCCATTCTACGTTACTTTACCGAAAGAACCAAGAAGATGAATCCCTGCAGTCACGAAAGCTTTAAATCTGAACTTTACGCAATTAATAATCATAGTGTAAGATAAGACTACAATCGTTGTCTGCTGTGAGGATCTTCTGTACTCAGGGCCCCGAATGTTTGTGGCAAGTGAAAGTTTGTCTCAGCAAAATATAAGATTTCTCACAGTAGCATACCGTATGACCACACGTCGCTCTGCACCTTGTAGAGCCCATGGAACATGCTTTCTGAAGACATCCACTTTACAGGCAGAGGCACCTAATGGACATGACCGCATGGCCACAAGCACAACAACAATACGTTCGGTAAATTCAGTTCAGGCCGATGCATCGCGATTCGTCATACGTTTTTTGCGTCAGGCCACATTCATCTGGCCAAATTAGCGTCATCTAGCCCTCCACTACCCTGAAGGGTTAAATGTGTAGTGACATCACGGGATGTCACTGTGTAGTGCCGGCCCTAGAGAGGCACGGCGTGCGGTGTATTGACATCGCGGATACCACTATGGTGTGGGTGTAGTACCGGCCCTAGAGGGGCTCGGTCAGCGCTGATTGATCCCGCTGGATGGCATCACGCTTGGCGTGCAGTGCCAACCCAACAGGATAGGGTGTGGGAGTGCCGGCCGTAGGAAACGGGTTACTAAATGCTATGGCACTCTGGTTGACCCGAGAGGACACGTGACCGGTTAAGTCTACAAAGGGGCCCCAAGTGGGGTCTAGGGGTGGTCACGTGGTCGGGGTCCAGATCCTGCTGCTCGATGATTCTTGAAGGTGGTCGTGGCCAAGGGCGGAGCCAGCCACGCCACAGAGAATATAAGCTGGGTCCCCCAGAGGGACCGGCGTTGTTGTTCATCCTGAAGAACCTTTGTCTACGTCTACGTTCTACCGAGTCTCCAACACATGGACTGGGACCCGAGCTGTGGTCCCGTTCTGTCGTAGCTAGTCATGTTGTAATTAGTGTAGTTAGCCTGGTGGTCACCACCACAGGTTCTTATTCTGGGCCAGTTACCCCGTGTACCACATGGGGTGGGGAGGAGGAAGGGGATTTGTGAAATTGCCCCATATTTTGAACTGTCGGCAGAGCAGGGAGATTGAATCCAATTGCCAACCTCTGGATTGCAAGTCCAGGGTGGGAGAGCCATTGCACCACCGTGTGTGGCAGCACCCCCGCTCTTTTTTTCTTAGGGGCTGTGCAAAATAAAATAAAAACATTGAGTACAATGAAAGTGATGGGCCTTCCATTCCGATGATGGTGATGACATTGGCGATACTGATAATGATGCTGATGATGCTAAGTAAGGTGAAGGACTCACTTTGCCCTTCACCACGTAGTTGGGGTCAGTCTGGACGTTCCGTGCCAGCCCAAAGTCGCAAATCTTGGCGATGTGTCCATGCGTTACCAGCAAATTCCTCGCAGCCAGGTCGCGGTGGATGCACTAAAAAAAAGAAAAAAATTCCCTGTGTGGCCTTCAACAAACTTGGGGCAACTTCTGTGAAGGTCGGCCACGGTAGACGACGGGGTGGGTGCCCAGCACCACGCCCGGCCGCCTTTGTCTCCCCAGTGTAGATGTTTATACACCGCACCAGGTACTCATTTGAGACTGAGTCCATCTGGGGAGGCCCATGACCGGTTCAGATAATTGTCACTGGTGTTGGCCGTGAGCGGGAATCGAACTCTGGCCATTGGGTTCGTAGTGCAGTGAACTAACCACTGAGCGACCACTCGCCACCCAGACAGACATATTAAGGGCAACAAAGACGTGCACCACAGACACAGTCACATACAAAGACACAGTTAAACACGCACAGTCACAGAGATACAGTTAAACATACTCTTTGGTTCTTTCGGTAAAGTAACATAGGTATAAAATGAAACAAATCACGACGTTTCGGGCGCAACACAAGTGTCCCTCATCAGGTGGGAAAGCATGATCTGCTGCTGAGGCAGACTGTTTTAAAAGGTTTGAAATAGGTGTAGCCTAAGGGTCATAAAGAAGTGGGCGGGGCTAGTGATGTTAATGTGAGAAATTAGCATGTAAATGTAAGATCGGAGAGCGGCCTCCTCGACGAGGGCTTCAAATCAAGACAGTTAAACACGCGCAGTCACACATGGTCAAATTGAAACACAGAGGTGAATTTCCGGAGGTTCTTAAAGATGGTCATGGCCCTGTAGGGATAGAGACAGACAGGCACGGAGATACATACAGAGAGACACAGAGACAGGTTAAAATCATCACGTATTTTCATCATTATGTTCCACCACTCTTTTAACCGAGGAGAGAGGCTCACTGCTGATTCACTCCTCTCGCGACTCACGTTCTTGTGAGCGAGGAAGGCCATACCGCTCACGACCTGCTCCGAGAAGCTCGGGAGGTTGTCCACCCCAGATGGAGTAGAGTCGCTCACGATCGCTTCTCTCTCCGACGACGACGCGTCCCAGCCTGCGGCGCACAAGGAAGCCCGGACGATTCAGAAATGCCCTAACTATAGAGTATCTATAGTAGATCATCGATTATTCGGCGGCTACGGGGGGAAGGGGACGCCAAATTTTTTAACAACGCCGGATATTCACTACATAATAATTTTAAAAAGCTAATTTTTTGCACATTCTTGCATAGCATTGTTTTTAAATGTTGTGAATGTTTTGTTGTCTTTTAAATTAGTTTACTATATGAAATTGGTGTGAATAAACATACAAATACACAGAAATAAATATCCTACTGTAAAATGTAACCTATTTACTGTACCGTACTTACCAATCCAATCTCGAAGACTCTGAATGGAGTGATGTATATACGTGCAGTATTGTCATTTTTTAAAGTTGTATTTAGTGTATAATGTACCGTCCGTAATATTTAACACTGAAATGAAGTCGGTGGCCGCTCTGGTTAATAACGCGGTCTTCTTCGCAGTAGACACAGTTAGAGCGAACACGTACATGATTAGAAAAAGAGAGTCGGCCAAGTGTTGTGTGGTGTAATTACCCAAATTTGAGAAATTTACTCGCAAATTATTCCATCGGGGAAGCTGCCTAATAACATCACAAACCCACTTTGCAGGGTAAAGCCCGCTTGCAAGGCTGTGGCTGCACAGGGGCAGCTGCCCCCAGTCCATGGAAACTGGTACTGATGTAGTTTACGAATTGCCATGGGCGGCATGGTGGCACATTGGTAAGTAACCCTTGCGCCTTGCAGCAAGAAAGCTGGGTTTGATTCCCGACTCGGGCGCGTTTCGGCGTGGAGTTGTCATCTTCTCTCCCCCTGTTCGTCAGAGTGTGTAAGTGCAATGAAGTGTTTGAGTGAGTGTGTGAGCGAGTGAGTTAGCGTGAATGTGTGAGTGTGTGAAGATTGTATGTTCTCCCCCTCTTCTGGGTCTCCTCCGTGTTCTCGAGTTTCCTCCCATAGTAAAAAAAATACCCAATACAACGAGTCTGGCATTGGGCAAAACATCCCAATACTGAAAAATCACCTGCAAATTACTCAATTGGGACTACACAGTGACAGCAAAAACTTCGCAGGACCCTCATGAAGAAGTCTTGAGTTTTTGCACAGTAAACAAATGTAATAATAAATCTTGACTTAAAGCTTTTGTAACTGCAGGAAGACATTCTTTGGGTCTTTCGGTAACGTCACGTAAATAGGTTCAAATGAAATAACCAAAAATAACAAAAAACTACGACGTTTCGATCACAACACAAGCTTTTGTCATCAGGAAGAAAAAAAGAGAGGGGGACAGCTGCTGAGGCAGACAGTCTGCCTTATCTCAACCGGTGTTGTCCCTATCCTAGGTAAACTCTGTCTTAAATGAGTACCTGGTGCAGTGTGTAGACATGAGCACTGGGGAGACAGAGGTGGCTGCATGCGCGTAGTGCTGGCCACCCACCTCCTCGTGGGCCACGCCGCCTAACAGCAGCACAGTCTGTTAAGGCTTATTTGGGTGATCTTCATCTTTGTTGTACGCTTGTGCCATCTTGTGTGTTCGCTGTCACAGATTCCAGGCTACAACCCTCCGGAGTCCACCCCATGGGGCTCCCCTTCTCCCCGGCCCAAAAAACCCAGACAGTACTCGTGCATCATGCATGCGGTGTCAGCAAGAGGTAAGAGGTGCATGAGTGGGCACACACTCTGGGTTTTACATCTGCAAAGTTAGTTAAGTGTACAGTGTGCTCGCAAGCAGAGGTGAACAATAAAAAAAAATCAGTGGCGGTTATGAGAAACGCTACCCTAAAGTAATGGGCGGTTTGCACTCTGAACTTGCAATCCAGAAATTACTGGTTCGTTTTCCCATCGCAGCGTTTGAAACAGTGGTGCAATTTTCTTAAATTTACAATTTTTACCTTGCCAACCAGTACAAACAGCCAGGTGAGGTGTATAAGCGTCACTATATATGAATAGTTTAGGATATCTTATGCTCACAAACTCACCCGTTCACGCACTCAACCACCAACTCAATCTCACTCAAATCACCAACTCACTCTCACTCAAACCACCAACTCACTCAACCATCAACTCACTCAACCCACCATCTCACTCAAACCACCAACTCACTCAACCATCAACTCACTCAACCCACCATCTCACTCAAACCACCAACTCACTCAAACCACCACCATCTCACTCAAACCACCAACTCACTCAAACCACTATCTCAAACCACCATCTCAAACCACCAACTCACTCAAACCACCATCTCACTCAAACCACCATCTCACTCAAACCACCATCTCACTGAAACCACCAACTCACTCAAACCACCAACTCACTCAAACCACCACCATCTCACTCAAACCACCATCTCACTCAAACCACCACCATCTCACACAAACCACCAACTCACTCAAACCACCATCTCACTCAAACCACCATCTCACTCAAACCACCATCTCACTCTAAAAGGTTGAAGGTTAAGGTGCAGGCAGCCCTGAAAATATATTGGCTCGTGCCACTGCAAGCTCCCTTCTGGAGGATATGTTGTTGAGCCAGACGTTTGGAAGAGGTGGGAGTAACCCACATTTTACCCCACCACACACGACCTGCCGATGGACTACCCATTGACAGTGCTGAGTGGACAACGGCAGGGCCAGTGAGGGGGGATTTAAGAAACGGTTCAATCACCTGCCGCGCTTGGAGGATGAACCGGCGGCATTTGGGTTGCCAAGCCCAGTGTGATAACCGTCACATTATGGCAGCATCATAATCTGAATATTTTTCCTGGATCAATCCGATGAGCTATAAAGCTCTTTTTCACAGGTGTCCAGCACCATTTCATCATATGGATGAGGGGTTCCTGAATCAGGTGAGAGACAGATTTGTCCTCCTCTACCAGGTGAGGTCAGGCAATTTTACTTCTCACTTCACTTCCTCACCTCAACTGGTAAGGTAGGAAAATCATTGCTCCTGAACTAGGTGAGAGCCCAATCAGGTGTGACCCGTGGTGCATAAGGGGACCACACCAATGATAAAAAAAATACTAAACTATTTTTTTATTTTCTTGGTTCTTTCGGTAAAGTCTCGTAGAAGATAAATAATAAAAATATAAAACAATACAATTCTCACGACGTTTCGACTGCAACACAAGCAATCATCATTCCTTCTACGTGACTTTACCGAAAGAACCAAGAATATGAATGCCTGCAGTCACGAAAGCTTTAAATCAAAATGTATTTTTTTATTTATTTACCAAGGTCACATCTATAACAGCAGCCACTATACCTGACCAGTGTTACTCATTTCTACTGTTACCTATTATTATGATTAGTGTGTGGACCCACCACAAAATTTCATACTTAACTTGCAGCTCATCAATCTTTGTAATAGCGTAATCAACCAGACTAGGCGTTAATTGTGTTTTGACCGACCGTCTGTGTTGCTTTATATGGTTTCCAAATTTTGCTAAATACTGTTTGTTTGGTATGCTTCTCTCTCTGTATCCCCTGTTGTATCTGTGTTAGTTTCCCCCTACTTGTGTGTCTGTATATACATATGGGGTTATGTGTTTCCTCTCTCTCGTAAATTTAGCTCTTCTGTACCTGATGATGGCTGCTTGTGTTGCAACCGAAACGTCGTACGCTATTATGTTATTTTATTATTTCTTATTTATACGTGACTTTACCGAAAAAAAACAAAGAGTAATTCCTGCAGTCACGAAAGCTTTGAATCAAGTCTGTAGTGCCTCTTGTTAAACAGTGCTTCAGTTAAACAGGAAAATTAATAAATCCAGCAGGCATGACTTGAAAAGTAACACATTTACATTTTGGGTGGCACTCTAAATCGTCCGGTAAATCGTGTCGCCAATTATAATTTCTGCGTTTATCTGCGCGTGTCTGTGTACCCCCAGTGGAGGAATACGTGCGCAGCTTGCTGGACAACCCTGAGTTGATTGACCGTCTGGCACTGGCCTCGGAGCAGGTGAGACTCCGTATGCGTGCATCAGCTCTGCCCCCCCCTCATATTTATGGTGCGGGCCTGTACCCTTGTCCGACCCCTCACTTCCGCGTTGCATCCAGCTGCCTCACTGAAGAAAGGGACACTTGCCTTGCGCTGAGTACGACGTTTCGCTGGTTGTAATCGCCAGGGAAACGATATACTCGATTTGTAAGTGTTGTGGGTTTACTCTCCAATACACTGGCGTGCTGCAGTAGTAACTAATTGACACGTTTTGTTTTACGTAACAAACCTTACTAATTGTCTGTGCCGGGTTAACTACGCACATTTACGCGCTCTTACCCAAAAAACCTTTATTATGGATAATATTGGTCGCAAAAGAACACGTGTTAAACAGCTCCCGTTTAGAACGTCTCATCCTCACCATCAATGGTCAATCAATCAAATAAATCCTAGATTTATAACGTGGCATATTTACCAAAAAGCAGAGACGGAAGGGTGAAACTCTAGAGGTAGCTCTATGATATCCGCTTTTGTGGAACGTTCTCTAACACGGATGGCCGTACTGCTCTGAGATAAATCAGACTGGATCCTTCGTCTCGTTACGTGATGGCGGTTGCAAAATTGTTGTTGACGCGTGCATGTGCCGTGCGTGTGCTGTGTACGTGTGCAGGATGTGGTGGAGTCCCGGGTAATCTTCCCCGAACATCTCCCGCTGTCCCAGCTGCAGCAAGGTGTGCGCTCCGGCCGGTTTGTCCAGGGAACCTTCCTTGCGAGTCGTGAGAATTACCTGGAGGGGACTCTGAGGGTGCGAGGGGACGGTGACAGTGATAAAGAGGTACACGTTTCACAAGCCTGCGTCTGGAAGGAACAATGCTGTCCGATCGTATCTGTGTGAGTTTTAAAAACAAATTTATAATTAAGCAGTGGCATAGCGTTCTTGGCATGAGCAGTAGCTCTTAACCTTTACTGCAAGGCTGCAGTAAAGGTTAAGAGCTACTGGGCTAAAATATTTGTATTTTGAACGTCTTTTGCACCCTACGTAGGTGTCATAGCCTGGCTCCTGCCCCCCCGGCCTGTGAGTCTTGGTGCAGTTGCACTGCCTGCACACTCGATAGCTACGCCACCACAACTACAGTATATACGTTAATTGTGACTACTTTAATAATAGGGGTTTTCCCTTTTTTTTCTGGCAACAAAACTGAAACCTTTTACAAGGAATCATGTGTGCATTAACCACAATACTTGTGGTCAAAATGCAAACAAAAAACACACTATGATAATATATGCATTGTCCTTGAGACTGATTGGTTCACACCAGGGACGGCTTTCTTTTGAGCCTCGACCCAATTGGTGCGAGACCAGAGGACGCCAAAAGGCGTACGCATATATTGCAAATATTATCAGTGTGTTTTTGTTTGCATTTTGACCACAAGTATTGTGGTTAATGCACACCTGATTCCTTGTAAGAGGTTTCAGTTTTGTTGCCAGAAAAAAGGGGAAAAACCCTATTATATTTTGGTACTGGCAAAGGAGGTCTAATGATGGTTGTGACTACTTTGTTAACAAAATGAATGGTCTATTTCCACCTCCAAAATGTAACGTTAAATAACAATTAGGTACATTGGCCCTTTGTTGGAAAAAAAAACCCAGTCTAGAAATTGCCCTACTTGAACATATGTTACTGAAAAACATTGGTTTCAGAAGATTCATGGGCTCATAGTCCTACATTTTAAATTGTTTATTCGTGGTATTAAAACTCTTGTACAGTAAAACCTTGGATTGCGAGCATAATTCGTTCCGGAAACGTGTTTGTAATCCAAAGCACTCGTATATCAAAGCACTCGTATATCAGTTGTGATCACGTGACGCTCGGCAGTACAAAGCTGCTCGTATTGCAAGACCCTCGCTCGTTTATCAAATTAATATTTATTAAAAATTTTGCTTGTCTTGTAAAACACTCGCAGACCAAGTTACTCGCAATCCAAGGTTTTACTGTATATGCTGCTCTCTAACAGCACTTGGCCCAGCGGTCTGTTAAGACTATACGGGGGATCTTTTTTGTCTGCGTGCAGGTGTTGATCCAGGGGCTGCAGCATTTAAACCGCGCGATGCACGACGACATCGTGTGCGTGGAGATGTTCCCCGAGGAGCGCTGGGTTGCCCCCTCCTCGCTGGTCCTGCACGATGAGGGCGTCGCAGGGGACGTTGCAGAAGAGAATGGAGAGGATGTGGTGAGTGGAGCGTCAACACTGCCGAACCAAAATCAAACCCAGACACCTGCAGTGTGCGTGTCTCTCTCCCCGTGGTCGCATGGATTTTTCTCAAGGTCCTCCGGCTTTTCCCTCCACAGTTACAATCTGACATGCACTTAGAGTATGTGGCTGCTATCAATTTCAAATGTGATAAGATACTTCACTGAACGATCATTTGTGGCCAGGTCACTTAAAAAGAGCTATAGAGCTCTCAGGGTCCTTACCTGGTAAAGTTATTTAGTTTATAGTTTTTAAATAGTTTTAATATAAATTTTGATTTAAAGCTTTCGTGACTGCAGTAATTCATATTCTTAGTTTTTTTTCGGTAAAGTCACGTTGAAGGGAAACAACAAAATAATAAAATATATAAAACAATAAAAAAATTCTCACGACGTTTCGACCATAACTCAAACGGTCGTCTTCAGGTGTGTTGGTTTGCATAAATGTATTTTTAACGGCGCATTTATTTATTTATAAAAACGTTAGCGCCACGCGCAACGATTTGGCAGTTTATTAAGGACTAGCCCATCTATATTCTGAAAAGAGGAGGGAGGATACGACATTTTTTATAATGTATGCTGTCTGAAAGCCACTGTAAGCGTGAACAATCAATTAAGACCTGAAATGGTTTATCAAATCTTTCCAATGATTGCTAAGATAGAATCCATCTTCTCGGTTGAAATTGTCTCTGTGCTTGTATATGTGGATAGCCTCATGAACGAATCTCTCATGGAAGCCAGATGGCTTACAAAGAACCTCTGTCTTGGAAAAGTCAATGGCATGTGAGCCTACTGAATTAGAACAATGATCTGCCACGGCCGAGGTGTTGGTCCTACCGTGTTTAAGGTCTGCTTTGTGTTCACGAATGCGGTCCGAGACATGGCGTTTGGTTTCTCCAATGTAACTACTACCACAGAGGCAACTTAGTTTGTAGACACCAGGGTATTGTATGTCCGGAATCACATCTTTTACAGACGGAACCAGATCACGGATTTTATGTAATGTGTTGAAACGGACCTGGATCTTGTGTTTATTCAGGATTTTGGAGATCTTTTTTGTGACCCCCGCAATGTAGGGTAAAGTGATGGTTTTGAAAGGCTCCTCAAGAGGGTTCTTCTTCATGGTTTGAGTGATAGCTTTGCGGATTGTATAGTCGGAGTAACCATTAGCCCTAAGAGCTTGGTGTATGTGCTTGAGTTCACTGGCAATGTGTTCCTGGTCGGATATGCATTGGGCTCTATGATACAGAGTCTTGATGAGAGAATTCTTCTGTGATGGATGGTGGTGGGAATCCGGTTTCAGATAAGCATCCGTATGGGTAGCTTTCCTGTAGACAGAGTGGCTCATTGAACCATCAGGTCTCTTTTTAATTAGGACATCCAAAAAAGGTATCTTGCCATCTATTTCGACTTCCATGGTAAATCTGATGGCTGGGTGTATGGAATTGATGTGGTCGAAGAATTGGTCTAGAGCAAGCCGGCCATGTGGCCAGATGACAAAAGTGTCATCCACGTACCTCTTCCATAAGGTTGGGCGCAGAGTGGCAGTCTGGATGGCGTCAGTCTCAAATTTCTCCATGAAAATGTTAGCTATAACTGGAGAAAGGGGGGAGCCCATTGGGGTGCCCTCAGTTTGTTTGTAGAAAGTTCCATTCCAAGTGAAGTATGTATTGGTTAAACAGTGTCTCACCAGGGGGGGTACCTCAGTGTTTAGTCCTTGATGAACCAAGTCTTCAATGATTGCAATGGTGTCAGGTACAGGAACCTTGGTGAATAAGGAAACTACATCAAAACTGATAAGCAGGTCGTCTGGGGACAGGGAAATACCCTTGATTGTCGATACCAGGTGAGTCGAATTTTGTACCACAGAGGTGGTCTTTCCAGTGAAAGGACGCAGGATTTCAGACAAAAAACGAGCTAGTTTGTAGGTGGGGGAGCCGATAGTAGAGACTATGGGACGAAGGGGTGTATCTACTTTATGTATTTTTGGTAAGCCGTATAATCTTGGTAGCCTGGCAGCAGAAGGTTTCAACGAAAACTGTTTAGATTGATCAATTAATGCGGTTGAATCAGAAATTATTTTGTTGGTTTGTGTGACGAGGCTGTTGGTGGGATCTCTTTTTATTTTTGTATAACTACCATCGTCGAGTAATTCTTTAATTTTGTTGTTGTATTCTATTTTATCCATGATGACAGTAGCATTGCCTTTGTCAGCTGAGAGGACTACAATATCATTCCTCTTTTTTAATTTATATAATTCAAAACGCTCATCTTTGCTGAGGTTGCTAGCTGGCATCTTAGCGTTTTTGAGGGTTGCAGCGATTTCAGATCTTGCTACGTCTGCAGCGATGTGACCCAGGCCCCTGAGAGCAACGTCTACTTGGGCAATTATATCATTAACTGGTATGTGTTTAGGTGTGACTGCAAAGTTTAGACCTTTAGCTAAAACGGATTTCAGACTATCGGAAATAGAACTGTTACTGCGATTAAATTACGACTTTGTTAACGTCTAACTGTAAATGCACCGTTTAAAAATAAATTTATGCAAACCAACACACCTGAAGACGACCGTTTGAGTTATGTTCGAAACGTCGTGAGAATTTTTTATTGTTTTATATATATTTTATTATTTTCTTGTTTCCCTTCAACGTGACTTTACCGAAAAAAAAAACTAAGATTATAGTTTTAATATAGTTTAAACAAAGAATAACAACAAAAACTCAACCACTTCAAGAGAGACCTTAAACATAATGAACACCGTGTGACTAGACAACAATCCACATTAGAGATGCTGTTAGCTTGATTTTGCGTTTATTAAATGACTTTACATTACATTACTTCAAAATCAAGTCAGGAGTGCTAATCATTTCATCCTATTTTTGTATGTACGTAGGGGTTATTTGACCATACTTCGATGCGGGTTGGTGAACGGGGGGGGCATAGATCAGGAGCATAGAAGGACAGGACAACAGTTCATTTTGCTGTACTGCGCTCTGCTGCCTGCCATTTTGGCGCAGAGCCTATACCACCTGTTATGCATATCCAGGCTCAACACGGTGGCGCTTCCACGGTCTGAGCTCCTTTTTAATGTTTATTTTAATTAACTTAATTAGAACTCAAGAGATCAGGACATGTATCATTTGCGAGAGTGACCTGGGTCACAGGGTGGCCTCTATATTGAAAGCTAATTTCTTTAGAACTGCTTTTTGTATTTAGATTGTTGTCCTTTCCGCGCACCTCCGATTAGCATGGTTGGCTGTGTACGGTGCGAAATAAGTTCTACATGCATACATACCACAGTGACAAAATGCAAAACATAATAAAGTACAGCAATGAAGTTAATTGAAATTGGCACGAAAACAACCGTGGTTTATGAAAAGTCGACAATATTGCACAAACATAAACAAGTGTTAGATATTAAATCGCATGTAGTGCAAGTTGGCTTGGGCAGATTATTTATAGGCTGATCATTGCACAGTTATACTTATTAAAACGTTATGTAAACATTAAACACATATAGGGTGACTGATGTGCTAAGCAGGTAAGAGAAAATGTCAATCAGTGAAATCATAAAGAATCGAGAGATTAAGCATCAAATTGTGAATTAGATGGGAGGGTAACCTTTGTTGTAGATAATATTGGTCGCAAAAGCTTACGCGTTTTTTTTTAAACGTGTGGTATCTGATGGGCGTGTTCCGGTTGATTCTATCAATCGCCAGAACTGTTTTAACTTATAAATATTTACGGAGGACTCCTCACTGTGATCTTTTGTCATTTTAACAAAGCGTCAGTCTCATTATTGACATTGATGAGACACAGCATGAAACCACATCCGCAGGTTAAGCGCTATTGTTTTGGATTGCTCCTTCCCCTTCAAGCCAAATTGTATTGTATTATGCAGTGAGTTGGTTAAAAAAATAGTTATTTCATTATTTCAGTGTGTGAGAGAGACGCTACTGTGGTGAGTGCTCATTTGAGTTTGCGTTGTCATCTCCCGGTGCTATCCCAGCTGCTGCTGCTGTCGTCGCTCTTGCTTAGATTACGCAACACGATGTTTGTCCTTTGTTTTGGTCTCCAGCTGAAAGCCGAAAGTGGGAAGATGCGTCGGCCCACTGGCAAAGTGGTCGGCATCATCAAGCGGAACTCGAGGCCGCTGTGCGGCATGCTCATGCCCAGCCCAATCAAGGAGGTGGGCTGATCTGCATGTGTGTGTGTACGTGTGGGGAGCGGTAATGTAGCGGTTAGCGCGCTGCGCTACGAATCCTGGGACCCGAGTTGGATTATATTTATCGCTCATAACCAATAAACAGCGCCAAATGTCTGAACCTGTCTTGGGCCCTTCCCTAGGTCGACTCGGCCATAAATGAGTCTCTGATGTGGCATGTAAACATCAGCTCTGTGGAGACAAAGGCGGTCGGGCATGGTGCTGGCCGTACCCACCCCGTCGTTTGCCGTACCAGCTTGAATAGGTGTGTGCTGACGGCACTTGCCCAAACAGTTTGTTGAATGCCTTACTGGGGGCTCTTTGGGCGTGTTGCAGGCCACCCGCCACCTGTTCACGCCCGCGGACCGCCGCATGCCACGAGTGCGGGTGGAGACAAGACAAGCAGCGTCCCTGCAGGCCCACCGCATCGTGGTGGCCATCGGTGGCTGGCTGCGACACTCCCGCTACCCGAACGTACGACTGCACCGTGACGCCCCGGACGCCGTGACACCTCACCCGTCTGTCCCGTGGTCGGCATCGTCGGGCTCATCCTTCTGTCACTTGACGCGCGGCCACGCGGCTCTGTATGCAATACAGCCGTCGAACCCAAAACACGAACGGTGACACGGTGAATTGGAAGTCAGAGTGGATGAAGTGGCACCACTGTGATATTTTTTTGTTTGAAAGCATGGCAAACTCACCTGTGATTCAACCTAGGTTATTAAGGTGTTGTAAGTTGATAGTCTCAGCCCAGTCACCAATAACTGCACCAAAAACGATATTAAATTTGGTCGTGCACTTCGATTGTTTGATTTCCATCTCTGAGAAAACTACTGCGTTTGACTGCCATGTGATGAACATTACTTTGATTGGCAGAGTGGTTGGATCTTAGAAGTAGCTCTGTTATGTCTGCTCCTGTGGGTCGTCCTTGACCACGAAGGGTTTGTATAGATTGCTTGTCTTGTGCGATACCATTAACACAATGAGAAACAAAATTGGTGAAAAGTTAAATATATTGTTAAGATGTATTCTTTGGGTTGTATCTTTGTTTAAACAGATGTCGGTTAATATTCTACATAATGTACGTTAGGTACAAGGTTGGCATTGTGGTTGTGCTTTTCATACCTATTTGCCACTGCACAACCGAGCGACACCATGGCTGGCACGGTTTAGTAGGCTGCAGGTTGTTTATCCACTGCAAAAGCGGATCCATGCCATGGACGGTCAATGCTTTGAACAAGGCTAGGCACGTGCAGATGACGCTGTGGTGCCACGTTCCCGCGGTGTACTGACTGCCGTCACACAATTAACGTGTCGCTAGCCCCGCCCCTGGCCCTGCTCGGCCCCCGGATATATTTGGATGCCTTGTGGGGCCAGCATACTACGGTTTGGTTCTGGTTCGACACGGCAAAAAGCCAGTGGGTGACCACAGACACTTCGAGAGATCTGCACTGTCTGGGTTCCAATGTACCAGTGGAAAAGGGATACCGGTGACGATTGGCCACGTATGTGCATATGCATGTTGAACTTCTTCCGTACCATACGTAGACAACCGTGCTAATCGTCGGTGTGCTTGTGCAGGGCCATTTTGTGCGCTCTCTGGGCGAATGTGGGGATAAGGAGACGGAGACGGAGGTGTTGCTGCTGGAGCACGACGTGCCACACCAGCCCTTCAGCCAGGCCGTACTTGCATGCCTGCCCCCTCCCACGTTCAGCATCACAGCAGAGGTACGCATGAGACGTGTGACGATATGTCAATTCATCGAATGAGTTCAATTCTTACGCCTGCGGTGTGTTGGTGTGTTCGGTCGTGCATGTGAGAATCCTTTACTTCAATGTTCTTTATTACAAGGCCCACGGGCCACTGGTGGCCCCTGGGTGGCCTTTGGTGTGGCCCATGACGTGTGGCCCCCGACGTATAGGCCCCCGACAATAGACAAATGCGAAAACACCCCCCATCATCATCATCGTGCTGTCAAACCGCAATAGTTTCAAGATGTTTGGCCTGCGTAGAATACCTTCTAGAGGACCTCTCTGGAGCTCTCCCTCCAGTCGAGGTCCTTCCGCTGCACTGTCATGAACGAGAAGCCACGGGGCTCTACACCTTTACCGCAGACCGTATATAGAAAAGCCGTCGACCTGAAAGAAAGTCGATGGCTCGGACACATCATCGTAAGAAGAGAGGAAATTCACATCGGAGGAAGGAAGGCGACGGACTTATGGAAGCACCAGGGCGGAGACCCGAGAGGCAGGCCTCGAGAGATGCGGATCAAAGTGGTGAGCCAGGATGTGGAGGACTCTGCAGTAGCCGTGGAGATGGTCCAGTACAGAAATGAATGGAGCAAGGGGACTACAAACTTTTTTCCTATAACGCTGTACTTGCGTTCCTGAAGAACACCGAATTGTGGAAAAATCGCATAATAAATAATATAGGGTAAAGCACAGTCCGCGATAACACGTGAGATGCGTACGCAGGCTTAACAAAGACTTTGGGTACGTGAGTAGCATCTAGAAGCATCCAGAAGCATCCCGCCTTGTGTGATGCTACACCGAGGCAACCGTACAACCGCTTATTCTGCCTCGCACAACGCAGTTCTGTTCACTCGATCGCCTTTTATCCAATTCGCATCCATGTTATGAAAAAAATGTGTTCCCTAATGCATTCATCGCATTATATCTAATTCACGATATGAAAACACGCAGAGTTATAGGAGAACGGACTGTACTTTGAAAATATTCAGTCGCCTATTGAGAAGATAGAACGCCATTAGAATGAAGTTGGTTTACCCATGTATGGCTCACCCTGTGTTTTGTTTGTTGTAAGGCAGCGTTTTGTTGAACCTGGTGCTGTGTGTGTCCCGTACAAGGACCAGGCTGGCAGGGAGGACCTCCGTGCGTTGTCCATCTGCAGTGTGGATCCTCCAGGCTGCACAGACATCGACGATGCCCTACACTGCAAACCGCTCGACAATGGGAACACCGAGGTATTCATTTGGTGGTGGTAATCGTGGTCACGGTCGCGGTAATTCGTGCCTATTCCTTTCATGGTTTTGTCAATGCTAGCGGAGGTGACAAGGGGAGTTTAGTGGCACAATGATAAGTGCACTGCACATTCATCCTGTCAAGCTGGTTTAGTTCCAGTCATGGCTAACACCAGTACAGAGTGATATCTCAAAAAACTGCCCAAGTTCTCCCCTTCACCACATGCATTGACCATCGTAATAAAGCAAGGTCAAATGACAATCGCGACCCATTACGGCATGGAGAAGCCCTCATCCTGCAGTGGATTGACAAAGGGGTGGACAATATTCCTGTTATTAAGTTTCCAAACATTGTTGCCTTAGTGCCCGTATTCTTGGTCTCTGCTCGGCTCAGGACTGACTTCAACATGGCTCGGTTCTGGCTTGATCTGCTCCGTTGCCTCCAAAGAAGCATAAGTGGCTCAGCTGTGCCTTGGCTCAGGCTTAGCTCACGGAAATTCTGAGCGTGGCTGGGAGCATGCAGAGATATACGAGGAGGCACAAGAGACACAGAGGCTCAGGGCTGGAACCATGCTCAGAGGCAGCTCGGGTTTTAAGCGTTGCTTTGATGTGGATTATTGAGAATTATAATCATAATATTTATACTGGAGGAATCCGATGAGCTATAAAGCTATTTTTCACATGTCCAGCAGAGGCGGGTAAGAACGTTACAACAACAAACAGTACAAAAACATAATAGTAGTGCAAAGTACAAGAAAGATAAACAAATAACCCAAACACAAACAAATACAACGAAACCATCCCCATCCTACCAGGCAAAGCCCACTGAGGTATTGATTTATTTTTGATTAGTGACCTGGCCACAAATGAATAGCTCAACAAAGTGGCCCATCATTTGGACATTTATAGCAGCCAAAATAATAGAAATAATCTCAATGCATGTTGCGCGAGAGCCAAGCCTGAGCCAAGCCATGGCTAAGACCCCACTGGCCTAAGTGTCCACGTCACTGGCCGAATGCCTGGTTCACAATGAATGCACCAGGTAGTAATGGGTGTGCATTTCATTTCACATTATTGTGCTTTGGTTGGAGTGGCTATGGTGGAGGTTATGCATGCATGTGGAGTGAGCGACTTCCGACAGACGTCTAGTAGAAGGCGTCTTATTTATTAAAAGCACACAGGGCGATACACTTCGTAACGCGGCTACACCTAGGCTGTACAAACACGCAGCCCATCTGCGTCCTGCGTAGCTACGCTGGCTGGTTAACGAGCGTAGCGGCGGAGACAGAGCTGCTCTTGCAGAAGAACCAGCCACGTGGTCGAAGACGAAGAGATGATGACGGTAGCGACGCAACCAGGACCCAGACCCCACGCTAACAGCCCCGAAGTTCTGATTCGGTGCTCTTTATATCTGCCTGGAGTGGCCAAGCTCCACCTCTGGCCACGCCCCCTTTCTAGAACCTTCTAGGCCCTTCGGGATGGTTCCCGGAGCTTCTCGACTGACTCCGCCGTTGACCTTTACCCCAGATACGCCCCTTCATAATAAGGCATTATGTAATGCAGCTATAACCTTAATTACCCTTACAGGCCGGCAGGTATCACCCTGTCATTACACATCCATGCATGTGAGGGTGGTGACGGTGTATTAATGTGTGTTCTAGGTTGGGGTACACATCGCCGATGTGAGCTACTTTATCCGGCCGGGGAATGCCTTGGATGAGGAGGCATCTCTGCGTGGTACCACAGTTTACCTGTGTGAGAAGGTGAGATGTGGATTTCTTCTTGCCACAATATCAAGTGTTTTACGACCTGCCGATTTCATCTTTTCATTCTTAACTTTACGACATGATGTAAAATATTATGATGTAACGATCATTGAGGTACCAGTTTCCCCACAACTGTAATTGTATTTGACATTTTCACCACATTTTTTTGTGTGCTTTTCAGTACTTCCCGTATGAATAACGATAACTTAAAAATGAATTACAATAAAAAAATGTGCAACAACAATGCTAAATATATCTCATGATGTTTTAAACGAGTTGATTTTTGCGGATTTCTTATCATATGATGTACCGTGACATCATGAGCGGCAGGCTATCGGCGCAGTGGTAACACTCGTGCCTTGCAGCAAGGAGACGCTGGGTTTGATTACTCAACTCTTGTGCCTTTTTGCTTGCAGTTTTGTTTGTTCTCCCCCCTGTTAGTGAATGGGTTTCCTCTGGATTAATCAGATTTCCTCTAAATAAAACCCATACAATCTTTACTGGCATTCGCGAAAACATCTCCTTGCTGAACAGTTACCTGCAGGTGACTTAATCATGTGTGGGTTTGCTTGCAAAACACTCGTTGAGTTGGTGCATATGTATTTGCCAGATTGTGTTTATTGACAGAGAAGTTGTTGCGTTTGTGTTTGTGCGCCTGCAGAGGATTGATATGGTGCCATAGTTATTGAGCTCAAACCTGTGTTCCTTGAGATCCAACGTCGACCGGTGAGATGCACCAACAACTGTTAACTCGCGAGTGCGCACATTGCAACCCATACTCAGCAGCTAACGTGCGTTGTTGCCAGGTGCACATGTAATCCCATGATGCGTGGCACTGTTAAAGTGTCATTGTACAGATCCACACTAGCATGTGTACATACATAAGCAGCCAAACCAGGATGGCACAATGGTAACACGTGTCTCACAGCAAGAATGGCTTAGGATTGATGCCCGACTTGGTTGCCTTTCCATGTAGCTTTTGTATGTTCTCCCCCTATTTAGCATGGGTTGACTCCAGGTTATCAGGTTTCCTCTCATCGCTAACATAAACGTGTTATTACTACTATGATCCTTAACCAAGAAAAGCCTCACTGAATCTCATAACTTCGGTAGGGTACTGCAAAGCTTTTGTAGTCGAACAATGGTTGCTACATATATATTTCAGTTGAGTAATTTGTAACAACCCAAACCGGTATTTGGTCAAACATCCCACTGCTGAAAGAATGACTCGACTACCAAAAACTTGGCAAGACCCTCCTGAAAAAGAGTCTCGAGACTTTGCGAGGCTTTCCTGAGTGAACACCCTGCACCACTCCAATGACGACGACTCCGCCACTCGACGGTGAATGGCGACGGTGCATGTGCTGTGCGCGTGCAGGCTGGCGTTCTCGTGCATATGGGAGATGACTCCAAAGGCTGAGATCGTGAGCACACGTTTTACCAAGAGCATCATCAATTCCAAGGTGATTTCCCCCCCACAGACGTTCAGTTTTTGTAAAACTCTCGTTTGCTTTCACGTGTATTGTATCGGTGCCTTGCTATGTTAGTGCAGTTGAGGTTTCCGGATGGCTGAGAGGTCAGAGCGTTGAGCTTGCACCTCTGGGTTCACAAGTGTAGCGAGATGAACCGGGTTCACAAGTGGTAGTATGTATGTTGAACTTCTTTTGCACCGTACGTAGCCAACTGTGCTAATCGGAGGTGCGAGGTAGGACATGAAAGTAGTGAGTTGATGGTCTCTGTCCAGTCAACAATCACTGCACAAAACACAGAACATACCAATTCGTCACGAGTACAGCACACCGGTGTGTTGTACCAGTGACGAATTGGCCACGTTCTGTTTATGTGACAACCCTTACTAGTCCACTGTGGGGTGGTGGCGGGTTTAACGACATATTTATGTATTTACACAATCTAACCCAAAAAAACCTGTATTATGGATGATATTGGTCACGAAAGCCTACGTGTTAAACTCACTGCACAAAAGACCACCAAATTACATTGCACTAAATTTGGTTAAATTCCAGCTTTGAGAATTCAAAAAATATCAATTTTGCTGTCTTTGGGTGAGCGTAACCCTCAGTGGTCATCGGGAGCCACGTAGACATCTGTTGAGTTCTGGCTTGGGCTTGGATCAGGCGTGGGCAATGTGTAATTGCGAGGACCCCATGGTTCACCCGTGGTGTGTTCATCGTATCCCCGCAGGCGTCTCTGACATACGCAGAGGCTCAGCTAATGATGGACGACGCCGGGCGGAAGGACCCGGTCACCAGCAGCTTGCGTGGCCTCCACTCCCTGGCCAAGATCCTCAAGCAGAGGCGCATTCAAAACGGGTAACTCATTGTCAAGATCCTCATCCCCTCCACCGCCTCTGGAGCGCTGAGCAGTATTAATGGGTGCACCACATTTAGTCGATCGGCAGGTCGCCTGTGGCGCGGTAAAGTGTGGTTACTCCCGTGTCTTCTAAGACATCCGGCCAGCGTGGAAGAGTAGGCTAAAATACATTGAGAGGGACTGTAAAAGGGTGTATCTCTAGAGGGGCCCCCTCTTATGGGAGCCCCCTTCTTCCAGCAGTGGCTTGAGCAAGCAATTGCAAGGCTGCACCTGTAGCTTTTTTTGACCCCATGATGCATGAGGCTTGGGTGAATACCATGCACAAAGAAGTGTTACAGGATTCATACTCTTTGTTTTTTTCAGTAAAGTCACGTATGTAAAACTATAAAATAAAATAACAACTAAATTAAATAACGACGTTTCGGGCGCAACACAAGCATCCTTCTTCAGGTGGGACAACCACAGCCAGAAACAATTGCTGAAGTGGGCAAAAAAGGGCTGTTGTAACAAGAGGCTATATAGGTAAGAGAGTGGGGGGGAGCAAGGGGGGAGAGATAGAGAGGGGGGGTGTGGGATAGGGGAAGTGGGGTGCTGCTAGAGGGATTAAAGGGGCGAGCACGGCAAAATGCCAGGGGGGGGGGGGGAAGTGAGCGGGGCTGGGAGTGGGAGGCTGAAGAAGCTGGAGATGCAGAAATGAAGGCAACAATAAAGAAGTTAAGGTTTTACCTGGTTAATAACATCCTTCTAGATTGGAGTGTTACAGGCTGCTGCGGGGCTACATTGTGGGCAATAGAGGACAATGCAGTGACATAAATTGTTTTACTCTACTTAATGCTCCCATGTCTGTGCTCCCCCACCTTTGCCAACGCGTACTGACCACCACGGTTAAGTACGGTAAAACCACCCCACGACCCGCATGACATGGGGCGGCCCTCATCCAGCAGTGGATTGACTTAACGAGCTGTGCATGTTCAACTCAAATATCTGAGTTTGTGAAGTGTCTTATATTAAGATTCTGTGTTGTTTTGGCTGGACATGATAATCGCTCATGTCCCTTCTCCACCCGTAGGCCATTGACTCTGGCATCCCCTTGAGGTCCGATTCCACATGGACAGCGAAACCCACGACCCGATCGACCTGCAGACCAAGGAACTCAAGTGAGTCTCGTCAACAAGACACCTCCCATGACTGCAATCCGACTGTTGTGCAGATCTCTCTATCAGAATCAAAATATATATTTCTACTGGAAGAATCCGATGAGCTATAAAGCTCTTTTTTCACAAATGTCCAGTTGGGGCAGGTCACAACGTTACAACAACAAACAATACAAGCACACGTTAGGATTGCAAAGTATTGGAAAGGTAAACAAATAACTTAAACAAATATACAAATACAACTAAACTATTTTTATCTTACCAAGTAAAACCCTGACCACAAATGATAGCTGAACAAAGTGGCTTATCACGTGGGAAATTTATTATCAGCAAAATAATCTAAGATAAAGATTCTTGACCCTTGTGATTGATGTGTTGTGTTGGCGGAAACTGGTGCGTGTACACAGGGAGACCAACTCGATGGTGGAGGAGTTCATGTTGCTCGCCAACATCTCCGTGGCGGAGCGCATCGTAGGCGAATTCCCCGAGTGTGCGCTGCTCCGACGCCACCCGGCACCTCCGCCTTCCAACTACGACATCTTGGTGAATGCGGCCAAATCAAAGGTAGAGTTAGAACCCCTTTTAACGACCACCCTTGTTAACTAATCGCTTAACAACGGGCCTCCATAGAGCTCAATGTGTAGGCTTAACCGACCATTTCCCTGTTAACGACGGGCTGTTGTAGGTACAGTAAATATGAATTAATGCCACGTAGAAGGGAAACAATAAAATAATAAAAATATAAAACAATAAAATTATCACGACGTTTCGACTGCAACACAAGCAATAATCATCAGGTGTGAAAACCACAACAAGAAAATTTGAAAAAAGTGGCAGTTATTTTTAATGTTAGCACCACGGAGAGAGATTTGACAGTTTGTTCAGATGGACGAGTCCATCTATGTTCGGAAAAGAGGAGGGGGGAGACGAAAAATAATGGATGCGGTCTGAAAGCCACCTTAAGCGTGATCAATCAATTAAGACCCGAAATGGTTTATGAAATCTCTCTCCGTGGTGCTAACGTTAAAATAACCGCCACTTTTTTCAAATTTTATTGTTGTGGTTTTCACACCTGATGATGATTACTTGTGTTGCAGTCGAAACGTCGTGAGAATTTTATTGTTTTAAATGTTTATTATTTTATTGTTTCCCTTCTACGTGAATTTACCGAAAGAACCAAGAATATGAATCCCTGCAGTCACGAAAGCTTTAAATCAAAATGAATTAATGCATTTATTAACAGTGTTTATTTTAATATGATGTGTTTATAATGTTAGTATCTTTATGTATTCATATCCATTGTTTAAATATTATAAAGTACGTTTTTTGGGTGAGCAAGGGAAACTTTTGATGCTATCGGAACGAATTAAGCTTTTAACACGTATTTCCTATACTCGCTTAATGACCAAATCCTTTAATGCTCGGGTTCGTGGAACCAATTACCGTCTTTAAGAGGGTTTCTACTGTCTCTAGATTGCTGTTAACCTTCCTTCAATATCATCCTCCTCGCAAGGAATTCAGAGGTCGCCGGGTGGCTCAAATTTTTGTTTGAGGTCTTTTGGTTTAACCGGGTGGGAACTCAAGAGACCATAATAGTCTCATTTGCAAGGGTCACCTGGGTCACCCTATGACCCAGAGATTACAGCTGGGACCCTGGCTTCAAAATCCAGCAGCCGCATTGAACATACTGTGTTATCAAGTGTAGGGAGTTGAAGGACTCGGCTCGTTTCCCAGCTACTCCACAGAAAGAAGCAACAAAAAACCATCACGATAAATGTAGTACTGTATTTAATTTTAGATAAATTCCAGCACTGAAATGTTGAAATATCAGGTCGACTTATTGTGATGAACATTATGCTCAAAATGGGTGGGAATGTGCTACCCCCTACTGTGAAGCAGAGGTGTCTTGAAACGATGTCAGTATTGGCCTGAGCAAGCAATTGCAGGGCTGCACCTTTTACCTTTATCTTGAGATGTAGCCGTATAGTTTCCACTCGCCCTTAGAGGCAGAACAACTCAAAAGGTGTGACGAACCACAGACAACGCTGGAAGGCAGCCAGGCACTGTGCCAGATGTACATTAATCCACTTGCCATACTGCCTTCTCCTGGCAAGCCAGGTTATGGAAACCTGAATGCCTACAGGAAGTGCGCTGAATAACGTTTTCTTTCCAATACACCACAACCCTTGCTGCTTCCCCAGCACTGAACTACAAGCCACGTGCGGGATAGTCACCTCACAAACGCCGGTGTGCCCGATTTTTTTGCGCAGAACATCGAGATCCAGGTGGACTTGGCTAAGGCGTTGGCCGAGTCCCTGGACCGGGCGGCGGTGCCGGGAGCGCCACCATACCTCAACACTCTGCTGCGCATCCTGGCCACGCGCTGCATGATGCAGGCCATCTACTTCTGCTCCAGCATGGATCCCGACACCCACCACTACGGGCTCGCCACCGCCATCTACACCCACTTCACGTTGCCCATTCGACGGTGACGTGCTCTGGCGTCAGGCACACGCGTGAAATCGACCTTCGCGATTATTGAGGGGACTATGTTGTTGTCTTGGTGTGGTCTGGGACTGTGCTGCCTTTCCCAAGTTTAGGAATGTATTCATTAATTGATGTACTTATGCAATGTTAATTTGTCATTATGGTACACCTCCGATTAGCACGATTGGCTACGTACTTGTATATCTTTTTTCTATTATTTACTTTTAGTGATTTGTTTACCTTTCCTATTCTTAGCACTCCTATCATCTACCTACTGGACATCTGTCAAAAAGAGCTTTTATCGCGAATCGGATTTCTCCAGGATAAAGATTCAGATTTTGACTTATTTTTCTAAAAGGTCCTATAAACGGGAAGTTTGGCCAATTCCTTAAATGGTTGTTTGGCTTGTGTTGGAGAAAAACTAGAGGATCCGGAGAACACCAACGCCTACAAGGAGGGTGACAGTGTTCCACGTGCAGAATCAAGAATCCATTGCCGTGTTGCAGCGGCGGCCAAAAGTGAATTGCAATTCTGCCATGGATCGCTAACGATTTTGTTGTGGATCTTAAATAAGAACACAGATATGAGCAGGCAGCAATTTGCGTTACATCTGATGACAAATAAAAAAAATCCTCAACAAAGAATTAAATTCATACATTAATAAAGCTAATTTCCACAAGCAGATGGTGCTAGAACGTGGTATGTCCAGAGTACAGTATTCTATCACAGCGTTAAATCCATCTGAGTCATTGTTTGAGTAGCTTTCTGGTGGATCGTGAAACCCGCTGAGATCCACCAGAATGAATCGCGGTGCTTGGTGGATTAATACCGCTGCTCCGTTGGCATCTCGTGGCCATACCGCAGCCTGTATCTACTGTAAATTTAATCTTCATATTAAATAGAGGCTACAACAAATGTGAATATTGTTGTTGTTGTCTCCCTGTACCGTTACAGATACTCGGATGTGATTGTGCACCGGCTGCTGGCCGTGTGCGTGGGCGCCGACCCCACGTACCCGGCGCTCACCGACAAGCAGAAGCAGCAGCAGCTCTGCAACAACCTCAACTACTGCCACAAGATGGCGCAGTACGCCCAACGCTCGTCTGTAGCTTTCCACACGCAGGTGGGAGGCGGAAGTGTGGGCCACGTGGAGCTTGCACGGCGTGTGCTTAGGCACCTGATAATGCGTCCATTCGTCTCTTGAAAACCATTTTTAAGGCCACGAAAGCAGGCATCGTATTGTGCGTGTAGTAAGAATCAATTGTTTTCTATTCACACGCTTACGTGTGGTGGTGCCGTGGCTGTACTGGTTGGCTACACTTGACATTGCTTTTCAGCATTCTTCTGTGTTTGCTGAAAAACCTAGTCACTTGGCACATTTGCCCATGATGTGACAACTTTATTTGATTGGCTCTGTCAGGTGATGGAGGATTATAGTCAATACAATTGACATTGTACCTTCACGATTGAACTCAAAATAATCCCCATAACATGATGCCAATAGCACAACTGGAATAAATTAGTGGGGGGATGCGGAAAATTACCTTAAATTTTGTTAACTAATTATGGGCTTGGTAAGTGATGCGCGTGTGTCTGCTCTTGGCCACGTAGCGGTGATTAACGGCTGTTGTTGTTGTGGTCTCAATTGTTCTTCAAGAGCAAGGGAGTGGTGAGCGAAGAGGGCTTTGTGCTGTTTGTGCGCAAGAACGCCGTGGTGGTGCTCATTCCCAAGTACGGCTTGGAGGGGACGGTTTTCTTTGACTCCAAAGATCTCAAGCTCAACGTTACCTTCGACGAGGAGGTAGGGCATGTGTTCACTTAACCGGGAGGCATTGGCATTTCCCGAACGGCTGAATTCTGCATTTAAACCCAGGACTGGCTTAATGCACTGGGACCCAAGCCCCCTGACCATCTCTCTACGATTAGGTTTCTATCAGACACACAGACACTTGGTTTAAGGTGAAAGAACGCAGTGAGATACGAAGCTCCGTTTTTTTTGCCATTTGGCAGTGTGGACTATTACAGAGGAAGTTACACCGGTGGATACATTAGAGCCGGATGGCTCACAGGGCTATACCAAAATAAACTGAAACTGAATTAAATGATGTAAATGCGTTTCAAATGTAAAACGGTCACAATTAAATATGCTTTGGAAATAACTGCCATGACTGAGCCCGTATTGTCACGGAGAGGACATCACATTAAAAATACAGTAAAATCCCTCAGGTCCGGAAGAATTAGAGAGAAAATCTAATGCTTTCTGTAAACAATGAGAAACTCGAAGGGCAGAAAAGTACTTATAGAATAAAAACAAATGAGGGAAATAGTAGTTGATGCAAAAAGTGATCTCTAGATGGCAAAAAGCACATTTGTGACCATTGGATCCAGTCCTTTCCAGCATGCCTTGCATGCCGCATTACATTGTCACTCTGCGTGGATAAGTGGATAATGCACACAGCCTAATTTGGACCAGAAGCTCAAAAGGGTCAACATTTGCAGCCATATTTTAGGTATGTTCTTAACTGCAATTGTACACTCCATATAACCTAAGGGGGGTTGCATCTACTCCTTAATGATGGCCAAATAAGGCTTTAAAATTCCTTGGCTGGCCCGCACATCACGATCCCTCAGTTGGTTTGGTCATTGCAGCCATCGGCTTCTCATGCCTGGTTTTCAGCTCGCGGTGAGGTGGCCCAAGCGGTATTGCATTCGCTGTGTGTTGTGGAGGTTTGCGTTTCAAACTCGGTGGCCTCTCCGGTTAATACTGTGGTGTGTATTAAGCGTAAAATATTTATAGGCTATCCGCTTTAACAGTGGACGTTAAAAGATCCTGTAACATTATTCGTGTGCCAGCATCATGGTCCAAGGTTGGCAAATTACATGCAAATTACTTATTTGGGGAGCACATATCAATCGTTCGCCTCCTTTTACAAAGACGTAGCAGTGACCTTGAATGCAAACGTTTTGAGAATCAGTGAGGCTTTTCTGAGTGACCCAGTAATAGTTCGAATAATAACGTTGGGTTTACGTCAATCCGTGCTTGTGTGCAGGGCACTTGGTAGAGAGCAGTCAGCGGTAGTGTAGCGGTTAGCGCTCTGCGCTACGATCCCAGCGACATGGGTTCGATTCCTTCGCACAGTCAACACCAGTGACGATTATCTGAACCAGTCCTGGGCCTCCCCTAGGTTGACTCGGAACTCAATTGAACGCCTGGTGCGGTGTGTAAACATCGCCACTGGGGAGACAAAGGCGGCCGGGCATGGCGCCAGCGACCCACCCCCTTGTGTGCCGTGCCGGCCTTCATCTGTGCTCCTCGCCAACAGCACTTGCCCCAACAGTCTGTTAAGGCTACATTGGAGATATGTCTTTGGGTTTTGTGTAGGGCCCCACGCTGTGCGTGGAGGGCATCGCGCTGAACATGTTCGACCGCGTGTGCGTGCGCGTGTCGCTGGATTCGTCCAACCTGCAGCACCAGCGGATCCGCATGCACCTCGTCCGCCCGGAGGTACTCACCGTGCGGCGCGACGCGAAACCTCGGAATACCACCGATTTGTATTGTGACCATGCTGCTGTTGCTGCTTGCTGCGCCAGCAGTAGTGCACAAAAAACAAACGCTCGCCGCATCGGAACGTCAGCGGGTCGAAAATTAATGACACAAGCCACAGCATAGCGCTTGTTGCCATGCAACCCAAACTGTGAAACCGTATCGGAAACCCATAGAGACACAGAGATACATAGGAGATACAGAGCGACCCATTATGATTCCTAGAGATTCATAGAGACTCCAGCAGATACATAGCAGTGCATTAAAAACAAGCTACTGTACGATTGTGGCCATGCAACCCAAACTATGGACCACATTTTACACCACTGTAGTCTGCGCTCCTTCAATGGAGGGGGTGGCAAGATGACACAAACTCTCTCCTGAGGCTCTCCCGTGGCTATCAGACCCATCCATTGGCATTTAGCCCCTGAACGTAATACCCTTATAACACAGGAATAAAATATAAACTCTGGTCTTGGATGGAAAAAATATATGTATAGCTAGCATTTTGAGCTGCAGTCTGTTGTCCTATACCTCCTGTAACTGGCAAATTGGATATAACGCGATGATGAATGTATGAAGGAACGCATTTTTTGTATAACGCGGATCCAAACTGGATATAACTCGGTTGAATGAATGGAACTACGTCGCGCGAGTAGGAATAAACGGTTGTAACGGCTGCCTCGGCGTAGCATCACACAAGGCGGGATGCTGCTGGATGCTGCTAGATGCTACCCAAGTTCCTTAGTCTTTGTTCAGCCTGTGTTACGCATCTCACGCGTTATTGCGGACTGCGCTTTACCCCATATAATATATATTATTTATTATAACACGATTTTTCCAAAACGCGGTGTTCTTGAGGTACGCAACTACCGTATTATAGAACAGACTGTATATCCAAAGACTATGGGACACTATCCCTACCTATATCAGTTGTGACTGTTCGTGTGTTTAAATCCAGCTTGAAAACGTCGTTATTAATTGGCTTTTCCTGGATTCTGATTGGTTATTACTGTGAGGGGAATCATTATGATTAGCTTTTATTGCATTTTGCATGCTGTGTAAAGTGTCAGTATCACTGTCATTATTGTTATTATCGGCTTTTACTTTATTTCTATTGGCTTATATCTATACTTGAGTAGTTTTTTAATGTCCAGTGCTTTTTTGAGATATTTCGATATGCAAGGTGTTGTATAAAATAGATTTTTATTATGGCCCTAGTTCATTGCACAAGAAGGGCCATTATCTGAAACGTGACCTATTTAAATGATCGTTAGGGGCAGTTGTTGATGAATGCGAGTTCTCAAGATACCAAGCTAAGTCAGGGTGTGGGAGCCTTGGTAGATATCAGATTTCTTAACAAAACTCCATGAGTCTGTTCTGCATGGGTTTCCTCCGGGTTCTCTGGTTTCCTCCCATATCTAAAAATAAGCATGCGTTGAAACTGGTATTAAGGTAGTTTACGTATCGCCATGGGCGGCAGGGTGGCACATTGGTAAACCCTTGCATCTTGCAGCAAGAAAACTGGGTTTGATTCCCAACTAGAGTGTGTTACTGTGTGGAGTTGTCATCTTCTCTCCCCCTGTTCCTCAAAAGTCTTCAGACTTGGCGAAGTTTTTCAGTGTTATTAAGTGTAATAATAACGTATCACTTGTGTTGGAAATACTCACATGTGTGTGTGTGAGAGCATTGGTGTAGTGGTTAGCACGCTGCGCTATGAACCCGGCAACCCAATTCCCACTCACCGCCAACACCAATGAGGATTATCTGAACTGCTGTTTTGCCTACCCAAGGTCAACTCTTTCTTAAATGAGTACCTGGTGCAGTGTGTAAATATCAGCACTGGGGAGAGGTGTTGGCCACTTACCCCCTCGTGGGCCATGCCGCCTAACAGCAGCACAGTCTGTTAAAGGCTTATTTGGGTGACTATCTTTGTTGTACGTTTGTGCCATTTGTGTGTCCGCTGTCACAGATTCCAGGCTACAACCCTACGGAGTCCACCCCATGGGGCTCGCCTTCTCCCCGGCCTAAGAAACCCAGACAGCACTAGTGTATCGTGGATGCGGTGTCAACAAGATGCCGGAGGAGGTGCATGAGTGGGCACACACTCTGGGTTTTACATCTGCAGAGTTAATTAAGTGTACATTGTGCTCGCAAGCAGAGGTGAACAATTGAAAAAAAAGCAGTGGCGGTTATGAGAAATGCTACCCTG
Organism: Petromyzon marinus; assembly: GCF_048934315.1. NCBI lineage: Eukaryota > Metazoa > Chordata > Hyperoartia > Petromyzontiformes > Petromyzontidae > Petromyzon > Petromyzon marinus. The sequence continues at coordinate 848,527 of NW_027423677.1, read as the reverse complement.
AAGTAACAGACGGTTTGCACTCTGAACTTGCAATCCAGAGGTCACCGGTTCTTCGTTCTCGTGTCGCAGCGGTTCAAATGGTAGCGCAATTTTTTTTTTTAGAATTTTTACCTTACCAACCAGTACAATCAGCCAATTAAGGTGTATACGCGTCAAGATGTATGAAAGGTTTAGGATATTTTATGCCCCACTTCTTTGCCAGCCAAGACACTGACCCACTTGTGATGAAGGTGATTTCACAAAAATATTGGTTACTGAATCGGTGGTGTTTATTGACTAACGCAGCAGTGTCCAACCCACAAAGCACTGTGATCCATTCTGGTATATCTCAACATGTTCCGTGATCTACCAGCAATATATGACCAACAGTTACCCGGATGGATTTCACCGACTAATAGAACACTGTAGACATGCCAAGTGCTAGTGCGATCTATTGGTTTAAAATATATATTATTAATCCATTACTTCTTAGTCGAGGATTTTGTTTTGCCATCTATAACAAGAATTGCTTTATATTAGAGGTGTTTAATCCTATTTGTCCCGAGATCCACAATAAAAAATCTTTTGCGATCATCCACCCATGGATCGCGATTCACATATCGGCTACCACTGATCTAACAGTTGAAAACCAGTTTAACACGTAGGCTTTCGCGACCAATATCCATAACACGGGTTTTTTGGGTTAGATCGCGTAATAAATATTTAAATGTGTCGGTAAACCCGCCACCACCCGACACAGCCAATTCGAAAGGTTTGTCACATTAACAGAACGTGCCAATTCGTTACTAGTAACATCACACCGGTGTCTTGGAGAGCAAAGCCACAACATTTACAATCTGAGTACAATGTTTCACCAGTAATTACAACCAGCTTCATCAGGCGACAGCCAGATTCGTGGAGAATCATCGTCCCTTAATGCGCATGCATAATGTTTGTTGATTAACATATAAATAACCCAATCGGAAATGGATACCCATAGTCATATGCATTCATTGATTCCCCTCCCAATTCGCGAAAGAAGTGCTCACAAGTGATGGCTGTCGCCTGATGAAGCTAGTTAGTGCTGGCGAAATGTTGTACTTAGATTGTAAATGGTGTGGCTTTGCTCTCCAACACACTGGTGGACTGTACTAGTAACGAATTGACATGTTCTGTTTACGCGACAAACCTTACTAATTGACTGTCGGGTGGTGGTGGGTTTAACAACACATTTATATATTTAAATGATCTAACCCATAAAACGTGTATTATAGTTGAAAACCTACAATTGTGCCAGGTTTGGCCTGTCGGAGTGGGCCATTAGGGTGGCCACTCAGAGGGCAAAGCTCTGGGGAATCCGAGCAAGAGCTTCGAAGTATGATTGTGCACGGTGACACCCGCAGGGGTCTCGTGATGGATGGCAAATGGAAGATTTTTTATCGCGAGAGGATTCCCTGCAAGGGATGTTAGGTTACTTATTCTTGTGAGGATGCCATTTACTGTATGAAGGGGCAGCGGTCAGCTGCATAGAACAGAGTATAAAATTACCCGAGCTGTTGCTGTTTAAATCGTCGGTTTAACGGAGAATTTCACCTCAGGTTTTTTTTACACAGCTGCCCCACCCCTCATCGGACTCTGTGCAATCACACAAGGAATGTTTTTGGAAAAAATGTCGGTGTCAGAAAATTTTAAGGTTTAATCGTTTACAAATGCGCATTTCGTTACAGCTTCTCTTGTCCTTTAGACGTGCAAAGATAATTTCTGACAAAATATTGACACGTTTTCAAATTGTTTCGTAAATGGTTATAACTTTGTTCACGTATATACAGTACTTGGGCAATAATTCTAAGCTCCTGGAGTAGTGGTAAAGATTTAAGCGAGTTGATGTCTTTGCGACTTTGTGTAAATGTGTTTAACATTTTTTAGCTGAATCGTATATTTACAAGCATGTACACATGAGTTATATGCGTTTATATACAAAATTAGATCGATTTATTTTCCATGCATCTGTTATTTTGGTTACTTTAAGTTACGTTTTCCACTGCTGGATGAACATCTCGCCACGTGATGTTGGATGTCAGGTTTAGTTTGACCATACTTGACCATGCTGGTCACTGTTGGATGATAATAATGTCCACTTGCAATGCACCACCGCGCAGTATTCACTCGCCTTCGAATCGAGTCCTGCACCGCCGTTTCACATGCAAATTTGATTCTCAATCCCTGGGCCAACTTGCTCCTGATTAGCATGCAATTTGCCACATTTCGATCTCGGAGGTGATTAAATGCGCCGGCTTCCAGGCTTGTTGAGCCGCTCGGAGCCCAATTAACGAAAATTGTTGCCAAAGCAAAAGCGTGAGCTCGAATGTTTGTCCGTGTTCTTTTCAAACCACCAGTCGAACGCCGGCCTCTGCCCACTCCGACCGTGCGGAGGCCCTGGCCGTCGGGGAGGCCCTCATGGTGCCTCACGGCAAACGTGGGGCCCGGGTGGGCGCGTCGACGGTTGATCGCGTACAGGCGGTGCAACTCCCACAAATGAAACATCACACCTTGCTGATCTCGTGACCAGGAGCATAAACGATCATCACGCAAACTCCGGTCATCCTCGCAGCAGCAGCTCTTGGCCATCGAACAAAGACGATCACCGCTTCCTTCCGATATTAGAAGCCACGAGCTATGAACGACTCGGAGGTTCGAGCAACCACAGCCGAGTTGGAAGGCAGCAGCAGCCCAGGCGGTGAGCCAGCTCCAAAATCCCCCAAGCACTGAAGTTCTCGATTTAGTACATTGAAAAACACGACGGTAAGTGAAACGTAAATCGAAACCAATTTTTCCATTCACTTGAGGGGCCGTCCATAAATGACGTCACGCAATTTTTGACCTCTCGTCACTCGGCGTCACAAAAAGTCAGACCCCCCCCTCAAATATGACGTCACAAAGCTCTGCCAACCCCCCAAAACCATATTTCCATTTTGAAAATAAAACAATGCTTCAACTATTGTCATTGTAGTGCGTGGCGCTGCACTGATGTTGTAGGAGTGTTGTAACAATTAGTGTTATAACAATTCTATACTTAAAGTTGCGCATTTTGATGTGACGTCACATTTCTCAAACCCCCCCTCCCCCTCGTCACACATCATCGCAAATGTCTGACCCCCCCACCGAGGTGCATGACCGCATTACCGTGTTCATTCTGTGAAGGGATGAGGAAAAGGAAGAGGGAAAAGCATCCAGCGTCGCCGCACGCAGGCAACGTGTTTATCACAGTGGACAAAATATAAAAATACATATATATATGTAGTGGGTTCCACGGAGACTGGAGACGTCTTTAGAGGCAACACGGTTTATTTGTAACTATGAACAGAACTCCCCTTAACTCCCACTATCTAGGGAGGTACAGCCTCCGGGCTAGCGTGCCCTCGCACTGATCAAACCTGGCTCTCAGCCCTCTGGCTATCTGTGCCCTAGGGGAGGCTAACTGACCCGACCCAGCCAAGATACGGGTCCTGACCACTGGTCCAAGCTCGGCCCGGTCCTTACAAGGACGTCGGGCTCGAGGTCCCAGGGTCCTAGCTAGGGAGGCTACTCTGACCCGACCCAGCCAAGGTACGGGTCCTGACCACTGGTCCGAGCTCGGCCCGGTCCTTACAAGGACGTCGGGCTCGAGGTCCCAGGGTCCTAGCTAGGGAGGCTACTCTGACCCGACCCAGCCAAGGTGCGGGTCCTGACCACTGGTCCGCGCTCGGCCCCGACCCTTATAAGGATGTCGGGTCCCAGGGTCCTAGCTAGGCTGGTCTTCTGTTCTTCGTCTTCGGAGCACTGCCCCGAGCTGTCCAAGAGGTGCCCCTTTAATACACCTCTCAGGGGCTCTCCGCCCCCGGTACCGCTCCCTCTCTAGAACCTTCCAGGGGGCTCTGGAAGAACCCCCCAACCCCTCACCTGGGGCCTGGCTCTCTCTGTCCTTCCCCAGCTCAGGGTGGCACCCCCTATAGGCCTGTGCCCGCAACTGCAGGTAAGTATACCGACGGTATAGGATGTGCATTTATTACGCTACATCTATGCGGAAGTAGAGAGGAGTGCAGCTGCTAGGCTGAATCATATGAATAAACAATCAAATCTAGAAATATCCTTTATGTACCCAGGAGAGCCACATTGAGTCTCGAGACTCATTATTAGCTCCGAGCTGCATTAAGATGTTTGGACAATTTCAAGCATCAGGGTTCGGCACGTAGGAGGAAACCGGAGAAACGCGCAAATGTGAAGCTGGCTTGGTGGTAGAAGTCAGTCCAGAACATTTGGCCCCACACCTATCACTGTAACGAATCAGTGTTCTACGGGGGCATTCTAAGCGAGGACTGATTGTATTAAAATCTACTTTGATCTACGAATCGTAATGTATCAATAATGTTAACGTGTAACATGCCCCACGGTTTTTTTTAATCTGGAAGGAGAGAACAACGGATGATCTGTGTGCTGATGATGTTGGTGATGATCTCGTAATGACTGTTCACTTCGAGGAGTGGGAGAGTCTGATGGTGAACCTGGATCGTGCCAATAAGAGGTAGGGCCTTACCATTCGCCCTACCAAATAAAGCAGTACCTGCCTTGATATTTTGTATGTCTTCAAGGACTCCACCCCCTCAACTCCGCATGATAGGTAGTTGTGGAAAGAGTGGAGGTATTCCCATATCTGGGCAGTTGTTTATGACCAGCTCCGATTTCAGAGCGGAGGTCTTACTCTGAATTAGTTCAGTGGCATATCCTTTTTTTCAGCTGCATAGCGCTGTATAAAAGTTATATGGCCTATCACTTCATACAAAGCTCTGGTTCTTTTCTGCCAAACTTGTCCTCTCCCTCCCAGCTATAACCTCCCGAAAGCAACATGTGACCTTTGTTTTGGCGTGACAAACACCAGTGAAAGCAAAATACCGAAAGTGTAATGACTACACGTAATGCAAGAATCTCAGTTGTATTTCTCAACGGGTATTGCATATGAAGTCCCAGGAGTGGTGAAGGTGCATCAGCCTGCAGACCCACAGGTGGCAGCGGTGGATTGGCCTGCAGACGTTGGGGTGGTGGTGGATTGGCATGCAGACGTTGGGGTGGTGGTGGATTGGCCTGCAGACGCTGGGGTGGCGGCGGTAGATCGGCCTGCAGACGCAGGGGTGTCGGTGGTGGATCGGCCTACAGACCGAGGGGTGTCGGCGGTAGATCGGCCTACAGATGTAGGGGTAGCGGCGGTGGATCTTCCAGCAGTAGCCGACCAGTGAAGTTCTCGAATAAATTTACGCAATTTTCCGAACCTGGTGGCTTTGGCACAGGCGGTGGTGGTGGTGGATCTCCCAGCAAAAGCTGGGGAGGCAGTGGTGCATCTGCCAGCATGAGCTGGGTTGGGATGACAACGTTGGATCTCCCGGCAGCAGCCGGGGTGGTGGTGGCGGTGTTGGAGATGCCAGCTGCAGTCCAGGTGGGGGGGTCGATGCATCTCCCAACAGCATCCCTGGTGGTGGCGGCGGAACTGCATGTGGCTGCCAGGATGGCATTGGAGGCAGTGGTGGTGTTGGTGGAGACCGTGGCTGTGGCTTTCTCCAGCTCCTTGAGCTATCGACGCATCATTTCCAACTGCAGATGGCGCTCCACATTCTCCCGTTTGTATACTTGAGTGCAGGGAAATCATCGACAGTTTGGTCAACATTAGCCCCTACACGAGCCTTCTAATCATCGCAACTCTTAAAAGTATATCGCTCATATAATGCACATCATTTGAGTCACAACAAAAATTACATATAACACATCGGGCTGTGAAAATTACGGCTTCGTATTACCAATATCTTGCCTGTCCAGAGAAGCCCATGAACTAACGTTGTACATACAACTCATAGACTCAGAGGTCCATAGACTGAGTTACAAATAGCAGTGGATAGGGCCCGGAACGGTGTGGTGGTAGTGAAAATATGAACCCAACTGCGTCCTTTTCAATGGAACCAGGGACCCAAGTGTCATCATAGGCTTTCCCTCGCAATCGAGGATTGCCTTCCAGAGAAAGTTTTGATTTTCTGTGGGTCCAAAGATGGCCAATCTGGGATCGACAGATTCTGCCGCAACTCTGGCACATGTGTCCAGAAATAATGGTGGGTGGAACTCCATTAGTCGGGCTGCAGGTTGTTGTTTCCGCCATTCCCACTTTTTCTGTTTCTGCTGTTAAGTTTTAAAATGTTTGGCTTCTTGAAATAGACTGTCTCCATCTGAGGTGATCCTGGGAAAGATACTCCCTTGAGTTAGTGTCGATGGAGCACTTCTTCATGTTGGACTTGAGGACATCCTTTAAACACTTTCTCTGACGAACTACATTCTCCCACTTCTGGTTAATCAAGTTTGACAGTTTTTCATTGAGGCTTTGGCGGAAGAGGTATTGCTTAATGGAGTCCTATAAAGCTTTAATGTTAATCTTCTGTAGACATCTCTTCCGATGAAGCCGTCACTTGGGAGCCAGTTTTATGAGCATGGTTGAGCAGATGAGTCGATGATCAGTCCAGCCACCAGCAGCTACTAGAACAGCCTGGATGATGCAGACATCTTTGGGATCCTGGGCATGGACAATGACGTAATCGATCAAGTGGCAGTGCTTAGATCACGGATGATGCTATGATGTTTTGTATTTGTTATTCTGGTGTAACAGGGTGTTGATGATGATGACTCCATTTTCCGTGCATTTAGTCAAGGGAAGGATGCCGTTGGAATTGACTTTACCCACTCCTTCTTTCCCGATGGTTCCATTACAGAGGTTTATGTTTCTTCCAACTTTGGCATGAATATCACCGAGCAGAATAAGTGTGTCTCCCACAGGAACAGTAGAAAGGACCTGATCAAGGTTGACATAACATTCATAATCGGAGTGAAGAATCAGGGCATATACGCTGATGACAGTAGAATATTGGCTCCCCACCAATTTGAGACATAGAGTAATGAGGCGCTCAATCATCAAGTTAATTCTTGATGGAGAAACCAACTCTATGCAGCCGCCGCTGTTCTTCCTGTCTGCCTTTCCAGAAGAGGGTACAGCCAGCTCCTTGTTCCTTGAGCTGCCCCTCCTCTTCTCGTCGAGTATCATTGAGGGCAGCTACGTCAGTGTTGTGTCGTCTGAGTTTCCGGGCCACGATTAAGGTGCAGCATTCTGGGCGTTCACTTTTAGTGTTGTCCATAAGGGTCCTGACATTCCAGTTCCCAAAGGTAATTATCTGACTTAGTTTTTTTTCCACCACAGTAATGGGGATCCTTCTGAACGTGGTTATCCAGTCGAGAAGGAGTGAGACAGACTATGTTTAGGGCCACTTTCCTAGCTCCTTCCCCACGTGGGGTGAGGAGAGTGGATCATTGGAAAGGACTTCTTAGTCGCAGGTACAGCTGCAGAAACACACTCTTGTTTCTGCTGAGTGTTAGACGACCTTCTTGTAGCTGCCACTAGAAGCTTCCAGACTTCACAATCATGCTCCCGTCGTCACTAGCTGGTCACCAAAAACATTGTTTCGAATGGGCCACAAGATGTTGTTCCTTTAATGAAACACGCCTGTGCATGATTTATTTATTGTGGAGAAGCTGATAATTGTTTTTTTACCCTGTTATCTGGCAACAAAACTGACAGCTTTTTTTACAAGGAGTCATGTTTGCATTGACCACAATACCTGCGGTCGGAATGCAGACAAAAAACATAACTCTGATAATGTATGCACTGTCCTTGAAATTGATTGGTCCACACCCAAGACAGCTTTCCTTAGAGCCTAGTCTCACATGGTGTTGGACCAGATGACGCCAAAAAGCTGTTGTACAGTAGCTTCCACAGTTATTTAGAGAATGGGACCATGAATCCAATGGCAAGGAGACCAGTACGATTGGAGATATCGTTCTGCTACAGTCTTGGTCCGCCTTCACAGCTGTTGAGATGCTAACATCTTCTTCCTCCTGCTCTGCCGTTGAGGACTTGTTAACCCATGGCTGGTGGCAGACATGCTTATTATAATGGCGGCCTATACTCGCCATGTGGCAGCATCGTTAAAGGGTATATGTCGCTTTTCAAGAGGAAAACCATTGGCATTTTCAGTCCTAACCACACCCTGGTGGTGCTGTCACTGCTTGGTCCACAACTGCTTATCCGCCAGGGTTGCCGCTGCTTATTTTGCAGCTAACGTTCACAGAAGGTCGTTCCACTATCCACCACCTGCGGACGCGCTGGGTCCCTGATATACAATACCCTGGCGTCTACAAACTAAGCCGTGTCTGTTGCAGTAGTTACATTAGGGAAACTAACCGGCATGTCTCGGACTGTGTTCATGAGCATAAGGAAGATTTGAAACACGGTAGGACCAACACGGTAGCCTCGGCTGATCATTGTTTTAATGCGATTGGCTCACATGCCATTTGATTTCTCTAAGACAAAGGTACTTTGTAAGCCCACTGGCTCTCAAAAAAATTCGTTCATGAAGCCATCCACATATACAGACACAGTCACAATTTCAACCGAGAGGATGGGTACAAACTCAGCAATCATTGGAAGAACGTCATCAACCAGTTTAAGTCATAACTGGTGTTGTTCTCATCCTGCCACCTTCCGATGTTAGTTTTTATTTTCCCCGTAGGTTCGGCTCTCCGATCTTACATTAACAGGTGAAACAAATTTCACACCAACATAGCCCCTTCCGCGTGCTGACCTCGAGGTGGCAGCAGCTCTGCGATCTTACATTAACATGCCAATCTCTCACATTAACATAGCCACCTCCGTGCCCTCGTCATGGAGGCCGCTCTCTGATCTTACATTAATGTGCTAATTTCTCGCATTAACATCACTAGCCACGTCGTTTATGACCCTTGGGCTACACACATTTTCAACCTTTAAAACAGTCTGCCTCAGCAGCTTTCCTCCTCTTTCTTCTTCCTGATGACGATCACTTGTGTTGTGATTAAAACGTCAGAGTTTTTTGTATATTATATTTTTATTAATTTGAACCTATCTACGTGACTTCACCGAAAGACCCAAATAATATGAATTCCTGCAGTCACGAAAGCTTTAATTCAAGATTCATAGTAATGACTCTTCCTCAGATCTAATTAGATGAAATCATTACCAGATGTATTTGCACCATTCCTACAATGCAAGGCTCTCACGAAGGTGATATGTTTTACAGACGGGTAGAGTGTGCCATGGTTTCACATTAAGGGTAATGCTGCTCTGTGGTTTTAACCAATTGGATAATTGGAAAGTATTATTTAAAGTCTGGTAAATTTGGACTGTGGCACTGACGCAAATGGCCGGCTCTTTTTTGAATAACAACCACCATTAGTTTAACAAGCCTAACTGATGAAACCCAAATGGAAGCCGGTATAATTATATTGCTTAAAACAAATGCTGCTGGGGACTGTTGGTGGGAAAAGCCATTAGGCTGATGTATTTAAACATCGTATTCTGATTTATGTGGAGACACAAAAAGCGAGTTATGCTTCTACAGTATTTGCTTGTGCAAAGCATGGACAATCATTGCCACAGTGAAAGAATCAGCTCGGTGGCTAAGAGATGTTAACTACCTCACCTGGTATGGAGGAGGCCGAGGGTTTGATCCCGACCCTGATGCCTTTATAAGGAGTACCTTGGATATCGAGGTGGTTAAATTTTTGGAAAGTGTAGCAAAAGCCAAAAGCGTGATATTCAATACTTAAGCTTGACCTAAATAATGAGTTTACATACACGCAACCAAAAATAGACACATCACAATAGAAATGTGCTGTACTGAATGCCAAATTTACTACTATAATGAGCCAAGAATGTCTGTGTCCCGCACGTGACGTCACTCCACGTCGAGCAGGCCCCCTCATTAATACTCATGAATAGACTAATCTCTCACAATACAAAGGCCACTGCCCCAGCCTCTGTGGTTGGACCATCTCTAGCTCCACCCACCTACCTTGATGCACTCATCTCAGACCTATATAAGACCTTGTCTCAGCAACTTTCGAGTGACGTCACTCCACATGGGGGGGGGGGCGAGGTGCCTCCTTCCCCCTCCTCAGCGTCAACTTAGAAACTCACTACAAAGGCAGAACCCTCACGTCATGCGATCTCCCTAACGCTATTGAGACATCGAAGTAAAAAAGACGTCATGATGAACAGGGGATTATAACCTTTAAATGAAATAGGTCTGTCACCGCGGCCTTACAAATTGCACACAAATGGATGCAATGAAAATCACTTCGCTGTCTGATTTACTGCAATAGATTTACTGCAATACACCCATCCTTGGACGGGCAAAAGGCTAGTAAACAAATAATCCCCTCGCTCGCTCCCCACCACGATATCACACAATGATATAGTACTTCCTTGTACAGTATACCCGCTAAAGACCAAAACTAATCCCCATGATAGGTAAATTGATATACATAGAGCTTGCCGGCGATAGGTCTAAACCACGAACTATGAACTCGTGATATTCAAGGGTCTCCCGTTTTTGGAGTGTGCATGTTCTCCCCATGGTCACGTATCCTTTTCTCCAGGTCCTCCGGTTTTTTTCTCCACATCTAAAAACATGCGTTAAGATAATTACTGCTATAAATATTCACAAAAGCCACTACGTTGAGCAACCATATGTGGCTAGGCTGCTTCTGGAAAAGAGCTATATATCTCAGTGGGCCTTACCTGGTCAAATACAAATAGGTCGCTTACAGGAGATGAATGGATTGCCACATCACAGGGACGCAAGGAATCGCAGCATGGAGAGGGCTTCATCCAGCAGTGGATTGATCCTGGTTTATGTTTGCAAATAGTAAACTTCAGCGTGCACTTCCAAATGAAGGTGTTTAAAGTGTCTGTTTATCTTATTTGGTTCTTTCGGTAAAGTCACGTAGAATGAGAATAAAATAATAAAATAAAAATAAGACAATAAAATTCTCACGACGTTTCGGCCGCAACACAAGCGGCCTTCTTCAGGTGAAAGAACAGAACTGTCGGGACGACAGTGCTTCAATGAGTGCTGCTGAGATTCGTGGCGTCTTTTAAGCTCGGTGATAGGTGTGAATGACCTAGAAAGCAGGAGAATTTAGCATTGAAATAGCTAGGGATTAGCTTGTGACAAAAAATAGCTGTGTTAAAGTCAAAGTTTACATATCAACAGAGGCATTTAGTATATGGACGCTAAAGGGCCTTCAACTACCCAACTATCATACATTAAACCAATGTGAGAAAAAACTAAGTCTATATTACATCAGTATAATAATTGTACTTGATATGTTCTTCAATAAGCTGAGCTATTAATCACAAAGCAACTGGGTATAAACTACACTATATAAACAGGTCCCTGCAGGGTGGGCTGGTAGGAACATTGGAATTTTGTCTATTGCAGGCTGGTACACTCAGTTTACAACTTCGTTCCTTCCAGTATTAATACCATATAGTAAAACCAATGAAAACCCAAATATAAACTACCTCAATGTTATCAATAAACTCTATATACTCTCCAGTCAGCTGAGCCACCAACGATAAGTCGTTATATATCACAATGCCATCTTGCGAAAAATGGCGGTTTTTCTTCCCATCAACGACCAGCACCACGGACAACGAACGAGCTTCGTTCAGACGGACGACTCAATCCATGCTCGGGAACGGAAGAGGGAGAGAGACAGCCATAATGCGTTGTTATACTCCATGTTATAACCCATACCATTAACCGTGGTGTGAGAGGTATTAAGAGGCAATATCAGCGAAAGAGATGCGGTTTGACGGTAACCGTAAAATACAATTAATTAAGAACCATTGGAAAGATGTTTTAAACCATTTCGGAACTTCATTAAATTTATTGGCTGGTTGGGGAGGCCATATTAAGTTTGTGAGGTCTGAAACTCCAGGCCAAACATAAACTTCCGTTATCTCCGAAAAAGTAAGATGGATTGATGACCAAGCTGTGGAGGTCTGCCTAAATTTATAAGATGTCCATTGTTTCACGAGAGATAGCATGAATTAGATAAGAAATACACTATTAATTCTTATACACTGGTCCATTCATACAATTAGTATATTAGTGGGCTACATTAGAGAAGATAAAGGGAGGAGAGGAGAAGAGGAGGGCCGGGGTGCCCGGAGCCCAGAGAGTGCCCAGAGGGGCCAGAGAGCCAGGGGCAACCCTGATGTTTATGTTGGCTGGATAGCATGTGCTCCCGTGCATGTGAGGTTGCTCTCAACAGAAGTCGTTCCTTGCACGAGATTGGCTGAAACGCTGAGTAACCACTCAGAGGTATAGTGGTTAAGCAGTGGAGACGGTATAGTGGAAAAACAGTGGATATTTCTGAAGCAAAGTTTAAGATTTGCAGTTGTCAAATTATATTGAGCCGATCCATATGGCAAGTGAAAGAAAAAGACTTGAAGTGTGTTGCTAAAAAACATCTTGGAGGAAAGAGAGGATACATGTGTGCCTATTGGAGAAGGAAAGGCATTGCTAAAAACTGTGCTGCAAGGTCACGTGCCATGAATCACATGAGTTTAAAAAACGTGACTGTAAACCAACAAGCTTGTGAATAATATTCATGGTGAAGACACCTCTATACGTTGGATGCTGGACTTTGTCTTTTCATAAATGTCATATTGTGCACTGGGTTATGCCTTATTAACCTAAATTCTGAATTTAGCTATTCATGTATTTCTATTACAGTATCACATATTCTTTGGACCAAGTGTCAATTGCCTATTTGATGACTGGTACTCTGATGATTTTTTGCAAATAAGGGACTTGTTTTATTTAAAATGTGTCTGTGTGTGTAGTTGAACAGTGTAACAAATCCATGCGTTACGTGTGTAGTGTTGCAGCGCCGACCTGGGCAAGGCCTATGATACAATCAGTAGGCCAGGGCTCTGGATTGTTATTCGAGTTTTCAGAGTTCCTTACCCTCTGCTCACAATGATTAAGGAACTTCACGATGGTCGGCAGGCCCGGATAAAGTTGCGTGCCCGGGAGTCAGAGCAATTTCCTGTTTACAGTGGGGTGTGACAGGGATCTACAGTGAGGGGAAAAAGTATTTTACCCCCTGCTGATTTGTACGTTTGCCCACTGACAAATAAATCATCAGTGTATAATTTTAATGGTACGTTTATTTGAACAGTGAGAGACAGAATAACAACAACAAAATCCAGAAAAACGCATGTCAAAAATGTTATAAATTGATTTGCATTTTAATGAGGGAAGTAAGTATTCGACCCCCTCTCAATAAGAAAGATTTCTGGCTCCCAGATGTATTTTATACAGGTAATGAGCTGAGATTTTGAGCACACTCTTAAAGGGAGTGCTCTTAATCTCAGCTTGTTACCTGTATAAAAAAACACCTGTCCACAAAAGCAATCAATCAATAAGATTCCAAACTCTCCACCATGGCCAAGACCAAAGAGCTATCCAAGGATGTCAGGGACAAGATTGTAGACCTACACAAGGCTGGAATGGGCTACAAGACCATTGCCAAGCAGCTTGGTGCGAAGGTGACAACAGTTAGTGTGATTATTCGCAAATGGAAGAAACACAAAAGAACTGTCAATCTCCCTCGGCCTGGGGCTCCATGCAAGATCTCACCTCGTGGAGTTGCAATGATCATGAGAACGGTGAGGAATCAGCCCAGAACTACACGGGAAGACCTTGTCAATGATCTCAAGGCAGCTGGGACCATAGTCACCAAGAAAACAATTGGTAACACACTACGCCGTGAAGGACTGAAATCCTGCAGCGCCCGCAAGGTCCCCCTGCTCAAGAAAGCTCATATACATGCCCGCCTGAAGTTTGCCAATGAACATCTGAATGATTCAGAGGACAACTGGGTGAAAATGTTGTGGTCAGATGAGACCAAAATGGAGCTCTTTGGCATCAACTCAACTCACCGTGTTTGGAGGAGGAGGAATGCTGCCTATGACCCCAAGAACACCATCCCCACCGTCAAACATGGAGGTGTAAACATTATGCTTTGGGGGTGTTTTTCTGCCAAGGGGACAGGACAACTTCACCGCATCAAAAGTACGATGGACGGGGCCATGTACCATCAAATCTTGGGTGAGAACCTCCTTTCCTCAGCCAGGGCATTGAAAATTGGTCGTGGATGGGTATTCCAGCATGACAATGACCCAAAACACACGGCCAAGGCAACAAGGGAGTGGCTCAAGAAGAAGCACATTAAGGTCCTGGAGTGGCCTAGCCAGTCTCCAGACCTTAATCCCATAGAAAATCTGTGGAGGGAGCTGAAGGTTCGAGTTGCCAAACGTCAGCCTCGAAACCTTAATGACTTGGAGAAGATCTGCAAAGAGGAGTGGGACAAAATCCCTCCTGAGATGTGTGCAAACCTGGTGGTCCAACTACAAGAAACGTCTGACCTCTGTGATTGCCAACAAGGCTTTTGCCACCAAGTACTAAGTCATGTTTTGCAGAGGGATCAAATACTTATTTCCCTGATTAAAATGCAACCCAATTTATAACATTTTTGACATGCGTTTTTCTGGATTTTGTTGTTATTCTGTCTCTCACTGTTCAAATAAACCTACCATTAAAATTAAAGACTGATTATTTCTTCGTCAGTGGGCAAACGTACAAAATCAGCAGGGGATCAAATACTTTTTTCCCTCACTGTATGTGAGGAGTCTGTGGGTCGCAACATCACGTACGGCTGGAAGTAGGACATTCCAGACTAAGAGGGTTCATGATGGCAATGTCAACGACACTGAACCAGCCAGCACAACTCACTGCCAATAACACATATCCACATAATTCACTCTTAAGCAATTGTTTAATCAATTAAATGAATCACTACAATTAAAACCAAAGAATCTCCCAGAACAAACACTTCGCACTCTCCTCCGTCAGCCACCTGCATCGACAATTGAAACGCATCAGTCCAGCAGTGGATAAAGCCTGGCGTGGGAGGTATGGGGGGGGGGGGGCGGCTTACACTTGCGGTGGACAGCAGGGGGGTGGCTGGATGCAGTAGCCATCGCAGAACAAGCGGTAGAACTTGTCATCGACTGCCATGCGCCAGGGTAATTGGCCTCTCCTACACCCACACACATCACACTGAGCGGCACACACGTCACACCGAGGAGCACGCACGTCAAACCAAGGAGCACGCACATCACACATCCAGCGGCACGCACGTCACACACCGAGGAGCACGCACGTCACACACCGAGCAGGTTGCACAGGTCTCCTTTATCAAGACAAACGTGGAGCAGATTACAACTACAACTCTTCTATGCCTGTCACAATGCCCCCCTCTCCCCCCCCCCCAGTTTATGGGGGGCCGCGGGCCTCACTCCCCCCTTCGCGTCAGGCCCCCCTAATAAATGGTCCGGTTGCATTGTGAATGCACCACTCGAATGACGTGCAGTACCGTGGCACACTGTAACGGGCTCGTGATTTACTCACTAAAATTCAATGTAAAAAAATTAAAACGATCCCAAGACATTATTTAAAATAAAGTATGGCCATCGTGTGTCAGCATCACAGGCGAAAATTGGCATGTAAAAAAAAACTTCACTGCGAAACACTCAATTGGGATTGCTCGCAGCAAACAGCACCTGACCTGCGTGCAGGTTAGGTGCTGAATAACCGTGTGTCACACAGAGAACAGTTGCCACTGAGGGTGCCTTTTCAAATGCTTGAGATGAGATGTGATTATCGAGTGTAACTGTGCACACTTAAAAAAAAATATAAGCGAACTATTAACGTTTCAGGTGGCAGGGTTGTGCAGCGGTGATCTTTGACCCTCGCAACAAGAAGGGCCTTGGTTAATTATCCGACTGGCACTTTGCGGAGTTTTCTACGTTCTCCCCTTTGTTCTGTATGGGTTATCCAGTTTGCTCACGTAGCTAGAAAACACACTATCACAATGTAACTGGGTATTGGCCAAGCATCCCAATGCTAAAGTTACCTGCAAATTACTTCACTGGGATGACACTCGGCAGCAGAGCCGGATGATGGCATTGCTGGGGCCCTATGCCATTGTCAAGCTTAAGAGGCCCCTTCTATGAATGCCTGTATATTTTTGTCAGCAGAATGAAAATAACTGCTTTGGAGAGTCTTTTTTTCTCACCGATCTTAATTTTTTTTAACAATTATGTTAAAAATCGAAACCTCGTGTCCATTTCTTGTTTCGTATTTAGAGCCCCCCCCCCCTCTCTCTTAATGCGAGGCCCTAAGCTGTAAGTGTAGCCGGTGTGAGCTCGCCTGTGATGAATCACACGTATAATTGTGCACTCTTATCTTCTATGGGTGGCCAGGATAATTTATTATTACTTAAGTGAATGCAATGGTGATCAGGGGATTGGACCCAGAGCCCCACGTACACAGTAGAGTACAAGGGAACGCCCACAGTACAGATTTGAGCTGACCTCCGGATTGAGAAATTGAACTGTGTTGTGACGTGGAGGGTGTTTCTGAACGCTATTGTGACCGACCCGTCCCGATGCGAGGAGAGAGGACAGGGTGGATCGGCTGCATGAGCATACTCTCCGGCACTGCACAGCACAACATCGCCTCCCTACTGCAAAAAACTCGGCAGGACCCTCCTGAAAATAAAAGTCTTCGGAATCAGTGAGGCCTGTCCTTGGGGGGACAGGCGTAGTCTTGGTCGTCAGAAGCGAAGATTTGTTTCTCCATATTAAGTTGTATCCCCGGGTTACCATAAGGGCTGGGCGCTGCAAGCTTAGCTTCTGAGATCTGATGAGACTGGTAGCCGTTTTTTAAAAGGTAATTTCGGCATCTGGAGCCCAAGCATGCAACAACTTTAAGCAACTTTTTGGTTCTTTCGGTAAAGTCACGTATAATGGAAATAAAATAATAAAAATAAAACGTAATAAAAAATAATTCTCACGACGTTTCGGCCACAACACAAGTAGCCTTCTTCAGGTGAAGGAACAGAACTGTCGGGACGACAGCGCTTCAATAACTGCTGCTAAAATTCGCAGCGTCTTTTAAGCTCGGTGGGAGAGGTAACGTGCCTTGACAAAGGAGTTTACACATCAAACAGGAGAATTTAGCATTGAAATAGCTGTGTTAAAGTGTTGGATCAGCATGGTGTTAAAGTCAGAAATTATCATGTAACTGGGATATTAGCATGATGTTAATGTGAGGGATTAGCATGCGACTGGTCACGGAAATAGCTATGTTAAAGTCAAAGTTTACATATCAGCAGAGGCATTTAGTATATGGACGCTAAAGGACTGCAACTACCCAACTATTATACAATAAAACCGATGTGAAAAAAACTAAGTATAAACTACATCAATACAATAAATGTACTCAATATATTCTTCAATAAGTAGAGCTATGAACATAAAGTAACTGGGTATACACTACACTATATAATGAATACCATATAGTAAACGAATTAATAAAACTAAAATATAAACTACATCAATGTTATCAATAAACTCTACACTCTCCAATCAGCTGAGCTACTAACAATAAGTCATTATACATTACAATGCCATATGGCGAAAAAATGGGTGGCGGTTTTTTCCTTCTTTCCAACGTTAGCACCACGGAGAGCGACGAGCCTCGTTCAGACAGACGAGTCCATCCATGCTCGGAACGGAGGAGGGGGGAGAAACAGCCACGATGCGCTGCTCTGTCCTGTGTTGCGTTACCACCATGCCATAAACTAGACTACTATACATTGTAATGTTATACCTTCCAATCTAAACTACATTGTATAATATCGTATACACAGCACAATGTAAGCTCGAACATTATGCAGTATATTGATATGTCTCCAACTAAACTTTTTCCTACATTACACGACTATACACCGTAATATACACTACCATAGACAAACCCACCCTTGAATTATACAATGCGTTACTTTACACTACCCTATACTTTAGACTGTAAAATGTTAGACTTGTAATATTACGCTATGTATTATTCTACCAACCCTACTGTATACCACACTGCTGTAAATTCACTATACAATTACGATACTACATATTGCCTTATGAATTATGTTAAACATTACAATGTTATACTATTTATTATTATATAACATGCTATAAACCATACCATTGACCGTCGTATGAAAGGTATTAAGAGGCAGTGCCAGCGAATGGACTGCGGTCTGAAAGTCACCATAAAATACAATCAATTAAGAACCAAAATGGTTTATAACGTCTTTCCAAAGGTAACTAGGCCAGAATCCATCTCCTCGGTTGAAATTGTCTCTGTGTTTGTATATGTAGATGGCCTCATGAACGAATCTCTCATGGTAGCCGGATGGCTTGAGAGAACCTCCGTCTTGGAGAAGTCAATGTCATGTGAGCCCACTGAATTATAACAGTGATCTGCCACGGCTGAGGTGTTCGTCCTACCGTGTTTCAAGTCTGCTTTATGTTCACGGATGCGGTCCGAGATATGTCGTTTGTTTTCTCCAATGTAACTGCTACCACAGAGGCAACTTAGTTTGTAGACGCCCGGGTACTGTATGTCTGGAACCACATCTTTTACAGACGGAACCAGATCACGGATTTTATGTACTGTGTTGAATTGGACCTGGATCTTGTGTTTATTCAGGATTTTGGAGATATTTTTTGTGACCCCCGCAATGTAGGGTAAGGTGATGGTTTTGAATGGCTCCTCAAGAGGATTCTTCTTCATGGCTGGGGTGATGGCTTTGCGGATTGTGTAGTCGGAGTAACCATTAGCCTTGAGAGCTTGGTGTACGTGCTTGAGTTCACTGACAATGTGTTCCTGGTCGGAAATGCATTGGGCACTATGGTATAGAGTCTTGATGAGGGAGTTCTTCTGGGATGGATGGTGGTGGGAATCCGGTTTTAAGAAAGCATCTGTATGGGTAGCTTTCCTGTAGACAGAGTGGCTCATTGAACCATCAGGTCTCCTTTTAATTAGGACATACAAAAAGGGTAGCTTGCCATCTTTTTCGACTTCCATGGTAAATCTGATGGCTGGGTGTATGGAATTGATGTGGTCGAGGAATTGGTCTAGAGCAGGCCGGCCATGTGGCCAGATGATAAAAGTGTCATCCACGTACCTCTTCCATAACGTCGGGCGTAGAGTGGCAGTCTGGATGGCATCAGTTTCAAATTTCTCCATGAAAACATTGGCCCCCGTGGTGCCTCACCACAAACGTGGGGCCCGGTCAGCCGCGTCGACTGTCATGATCGCGTACAGGTGGTGAAACTGCCACACATGAACCATGATACCTTGCTGATCTCGTGTCAAGGAGAATAAACCAGCAGCCCGTCGTTAGCAATGGGAATGATCGGTAAGGGAACACATTGGGCTCTACAGAGGCACTCCACTATTATAAACCACTACTATATAGTAAACATTGGGCTCTATGGAGGCCTGTCGTTAAGGGATTACTCGTTAACATGGGGTGGTCGGTAAGAGGGGTTCTATTGTATATAACAAGTTTAAATATTTAATAAGTTAATAGAGAGTACTCAACTGAGATGGCAGAGGAGTTTGCTAAACTCACAATACAAAGGCCACTGTCCCAGCCTCTGTGGTTGGACCATCTCTAGCTCCACCCACCTACCTTGATGCACCTATCTCAGGCCTTTATAAGACCTTGTCTCAGCAACTTTCTCTCTCACCTGACCTGAAGACGATAGCTTGTGTTGCGATCGAAACGTCGTGATATTTTTATTATTTTTTATCTACGTGGCTTTACCAAAGGACCCATTAGATATAATCATAAACAGGTTACGTCCTCTACATGGACCCCCCCCCCCCCCCTCATTATTAATCATGAGCAGGTGACGTCCTCCAAATGGACACCCCCCTCCATTGATAATAATTAGCGGGTAACATCACTCCACATTGGGGGGGGGGGGGGGCGAGGTGCCTCCTCTCCCCTCCTAAGCGTCAACTTATAAACTCACTACAAAGGCAGAACCCTCACGTAACGCGATCTCCATAACGCTATTGAGACATCTAAGTAAAAAGAACGTCATGATGAACAAGGGATTATAACATTTAAATGAAATAGGTCTGTCACCACGGCCTTACAAATTGCACACAAATGGATGCAATGAATATCACTTCGCGGTCTGCTTTGCGCTTGCAAGTTTCAGATTTACTGCAATACACCCATGCTTGGACGGGCAAAAGGCTAGTAAACAAATAAAATCCTCGCCCGCTCCCCACCACGATATCACACAATGATATAGTACTTCCTTGTACAGTATACCCAATAAAGACCAAATCTAATCCCCATGATAGGTAAATTGATATACAGAGCTTGCCGGCGATAGATCTAAACCACGAACTATGAACTCGTAATATTCAAGGGTCTCCCGTATTTGGAGTTTGCATGTTCTCCCCATGGTCACGTTGAGATGACTGCTATGAATTTTCACATAAGCCACCTCGTTGAGCAATCATATGTGGCCAGGCTGCTTCTGGAAAAGAGCTATATATCTCAGTGGGCCTTACCTGGTCAAATAAAAATAGGTTGCTTACAGGAGTTGAATGGATTGCCACATCACAGGGATGTGAGAAATCGCAGCATGGAGAGGGCTTCCTCCAGCAGTGGATTGAGTGTTCTTGTTGAAACGTGTGTATTTAATATTTCTCTGATGTTCTTTTAGTCTCGTGCTGATCATTCGTCCTGTTTGCCCAACATAACATTTGCCACAAGTGCAGTTAATCCTGTACAAACCTTCTGTTGATAGCTTAGGTAATACATATTTTATACCAGAAGTCGAGTTCAAGAAACATAAGTAAGTTTTTATTTCAACTGAAATGTATATATACATATATAAATATACATGTCCATACAACCACGTCTCAATGTCTATGTCTGGGAGAACACGCTAGTTTCTCCCTCTGTGGAGTCTCCACCACTTTTCTTTCTTCTTGTTTCCCAGCTCCTCGTCTTGGTGCTCCTTCCCTCTGTCTCCTCCTCGTTCATTCACCTCTTCATCTTTCTCCAGCTGCCGTGTGCAGCACATGAAGCTCCAAATTGCCCAACGCCAGAAACTGTTCTTTCTCTCTCCCTTAGAAGATGGGATGTGCTTAATCTCTTTCTTCTCTTCCTGAACACTCTCTGCCCTCCAAGGTTGCTCACATCTTCCTTCCTCATTCACCACTTCCTGCTTTGTATCGTCTTCAATCGTGTCGACCTCCTTCAGCTCTACCTCATTTGCCTCTAACTCAATAGCTCCTACTTCTTTTGCGTCTACCTCTATTGCCTCTACATCATTCGCCTCTACCGAAATCGCCTCACTCTCCTCCACCTCAATATCCCCTACCTCCACTTCTACCTCAATCACCTCTACGTCATTCGCCTCTAACTCATTCGGCTCTAACTCCATAACCACCTCCTGCTTGGCCTCTCCCTCAATCTCCTCTACCTCTTTTGCCACTTCCTGGATGGCATCTACTTCATATGCCTCAACCTCATTTGCCCCTTCCTGCTTTATCTCCTCCACCACGTTCTCAACTTTTTTTGCCATTTCCTGTTTGGCCTTTAGCTCATTCGTGTCTACCTCATTGATCAAGACCTGCATGGCCTTTTCTTCGATCGTGTCGACCTGAATTGCCTCGACCTGTTTCACCAATTCCTGCTTTGTATCTCTCTCAATCCCTTCTACGATATTGGCCACAACCTCTTTCACCACTTCCTGCTTGGCCACTGCATCTACCTCAATCACCGCTACCTCTACCTCACTCGCCACTTCCTTCTTGGGCTCTACATCATTCCCCTCTCTCTCAATCTCGTTTTCCTTCATCTCTTCTACTTCCCGAACTTTCATCTCAATCCTTCGTAGCTTCCTATTCCTACGTTTCCTCTGAACACCATCCTCTCCCTTTTTCTTTGTCTCCACAACATTATCAACTTTCTTAGCCACTTCCTGTTCGGTTATTCCCTCATTCCCATCTACCTCACTTGCCTCTACCTCTTTCCCTAAGTCCTCCTTGGCATCTCTCTCAATCCCTTCTACGACATTGGCCACTACCTCTTTCACAAATTCCTGTGTGGCTACTGCATCTACCTCAATCACCGCTACCTCTACCTCATTCGCCTCTACCTCACTCGCCACTTCCTTCTTGAGCTCTACATCATTCCCCTCTCCCTCAATCTCGTTTTCCTTCATCTCTTCTACTTCCCGAACTTTCATCTCAGTACTTCGTAGCTTCCTATTCCTACGCTTCCTCTGAACACCATCCTCTCCCTCTTTCTTTGTCTCCACAACATTATCAACTTTCTTAGCCACTTCCAGTTTGGCTATTCCCTCATTCCCATCTACCTCACTTGCCTCTACCTCTTTCCCTAAGTCCTCCTTGGCATCTCTCTCAATCCCTTCTATGACATTGGCCACTACCTCTTTCACAAATTCCTGTGTGGCCACTACATCTACCTCAATCACCGCTACCTCTACCTCATTTGCCTCTACCTCACTCGCCACTTCCTTCTTGGGTTCTCCATCATTCCGCTCTCTCTCAATCTCGTTTTCCTTCATCTCTTCTACTTCCCGAACTTTCATCTCAATCTTTCGTAGCTTCCTATTCCTACGTTTCCTCTGAACACAATCCTCTCCCTCTTTCTTTGTCTCCACAATATTCTCAACTTTCTCCGCTACTTCCTGTTTGGCCATTCCCTCATTCCGATCGACCTCATTTGGCTCTACCTCTTCTGCTAATACCTGTTTTACATCTCTCTCAATACCCTCTATGACATTGCCTGCTATATCTTTCACCACTTCCTGCTTGGCCACTGCTTCTACCTCAATCACCGCTACCTCTGCCTCATTCGCTAATTCCCGCTTGCCATCTCCTTCTAACACCTCTACCTTATTCAACTCTACCTCATTCATCACATCCTCCAAAGCCACTGCCTCAATCATCTCTACCTCAATTGTCCCAACCTCCACCACTTCCTGCATGGGCTCTCCCTCACTCCCCTCTCTCTCAGCCACCTCTTCTTTCACTGTCTCAAGAACTTTCTTCTTGTTCTTGTGTTTCTTCCTATTCCTACGTTTCCTCTGAACACCATCCTCTCCCTCTTTCTTTGTCTCCACAACATTATCAACTTTCTTAGCCACTTCCTGTTTGGCTATTCCCTCATTCCCATTTACCTCACTTGCCTCTACCTCTTTCCCTAAGTTCTCCTTGGCATCTCTCTCAATCCTTTCTACGACATTGGCCACTACCTCTTTCACAAATTCCTGTGTGGCCACTGCATCTACCTCAATCACCGCTACCTCTACCTCACTCGCCACTTCCTTCTTGGGCTCTCGATCATTCCCCTCTCCCTCAATCTCGTTTTCCTTCATCTCTTCTACTTCCCGCACTTTCATCTCAGTCCTTCGTAGCTTCCTATTCCTACGTTTCCTCTGAACACCATCCTCTCCCTCTTTCTTTGTCTCCACAACATTCTCAACTTTCTCCGCCACTTCCTGTTTGGCCATTCCCTCATTCCCATCGACCTCATTTGGCTCTACCTCTTCTGCTAATACCTGTTTTGCATCTCTCTCAATCCCCTCTATGACATTGGCCGCTATATCTTTCACCACTTCCTGCTTGGCCACTGCTTCTACCTCAATCACCGCTACCTCTGCCTCATTCGCTAATTCCCGCTTGCCATCTCCTTCTAACACCTCTACCTTATTCAACTCTACCTCATTCATCACATCCTCCAAAGCCACTGCCTCAATCATCTCTACCTCAATCGTCCCAACCTCCACCACTTCCTGCATGGGCTCTCCCTCACTTCCCTCTCTCTCAGCCAGCTCTTCTTTCACTGTCTCCTCCAGAATTTTCTTCTTGTTCTTATGTTTCTTCCTATTACTACGTTTCCTCTGAACACCATCCTCTCCCTTTTTCTTTGTCTCCACAACATTATCAACTTTCTTAGCCACTTCCTGTTTGGCTATTCCCTCATTCCCATCTACCTCACTTGCCTCTACCTCTTTCCCTAAGTCCTCCTTGGCATCTCTCTCAATCCCTTCTACGACACTGGCCACTATCTCTTTCACATATTCCTGTGTGACTACTGCATCTACCTCAATCACCGCTACCTCTACCTCATTTGCCTCTAGCTCACTCGCCACTTCGTTCTTGGGCTCTCCATCATTCCCCTCTCTCTCAATCTCGTTTACCTTCATCTCTTCTACTTCCCGAACTTTCATCTCAATCCTTCGTAGCTTCCTATTCCTACGTTTCCTCTTAACACAATCCTCTCCCTCTTTCTTTGTCTCCACAACATTCTCAACTTTCTCCGCCACTTCCTTTTTGGCCATTCCCTCATTCCCATCTACCTCACTTGCCTCTACCTCTTTCCCTAAGTCCTCCTTGGCATCTCTCTCAATCCCTTCTATGACATTGGCCACTACCTCTTTCACAAATTCCTGTTTGGCCACTGCATCTACTTCAATCACCGCTACCTCTACCTCATTTGCCTCTACCTCACTCGCCACTTCCTTCTTGGGTTCTCCATCATTCCCCTCTCTCTCAATCTCGTTTTCCTTCATCTCTTCTACTTCCCGAACTTTCATCTCAATCCTTCGTAGCTTCCTATTCCTACGTTTCCTCTGAACACAATCCTCTCCCTCTGTCTTTGTCTCCACAATATTCTCAACTTTCTCCGCCACTTCCTGTTTGGCCATTTCCTCATTCCGATCGACCTCATTTGGCTCTACCTCTTCTGCTAATACCTGTTTTGCATCTCTCTCAATCCCCTCTATGACATTGTCTGCTATATCTTTTACCACTTCCTGCTTGGTCACTGCTTCTACCTCAATCCCCGCTACCTCTGCCTCATTCGCTAATTCCCGCTTGCCATCTCCTTCTAATACCTCTACCTTATTCAACTCTACCTCATTCATCACATCCTCCAAAGCCACTGCCTCAATCATCTCTACCTCAATCGTCTCAACCTCCACCACTTCCTGCATGGGCTCTCCCTCACCCCCCTCTCTCTCAGCCACCTCTTCTTTCACTGTCTCCAGAACTTTCTTCTTGTTCTTGTGTTTCTTCCTATTCCTACGTTTCCTCTGAACACCATCCTCTCCCTCTTTCTTTGTCTCTACAACATTATCAACTTTCTTAGCCACTTCCTGTTTGGCTATTCCCTCATTCCCATTTACCTCACTTGCCTCTACCTCTTTCCCTAGGTTCTCCTTGGCATCTCTCTCAATCCCTTCTACGACATTGGCCACTACCTCTTTCACAAATTCCTGTGTGGCCACTGCATCTACCTCAATCACCGCTACCTCTACCTCACTCGCCACTTCCTTCTTGGGCTCTCCATCATTCCCCTCTCCCTCAATCTCGTTTACCTTCATCTCTTCTACTTCCTGAACTTTCATCTCAGTCCTTCGTAGCTTCCTATTCCTATGTTTCCTCTTAACACAATCCTCTCCTTCTTTCTTTGTCTCCACAACATTCTCAACTTTCTCCGCCACTTCCTGTTTGACCATTCCCTCATTCCCATCGACCTCATTTGGCTCTACCTCTTC
This sequence comes from Petromyzon marinus, assembly GCF_048934315.1. NCBI lineage: Eukaryota > Metazoa > Chordata > Hyperoartia > Petromyzontiformes > Petromyzontidae > Petromyzon > Petromyzon marinus. The sequence continues at coordinate 823,065 of NW_027423677.1, read as the reverse complement.
TGCTAATACCTTTTTTGCATCTCTCTCAATCCCCTCTATGACATTGGCCACTATATCTTTCACCACTTCCTGCTTGGCCACTGCTTCTACCTCAATCACCACTACTTCTGCCTCATTCGCTAATTCCCGCTTGCCATCTCCTTCTAACACCTCTACCTTATTCAACTCTACCTCATTCATCATATCCTCCAAAGCCACTGCCTCAATCATCTCTACCTCAATCGTCCCAACCTCCACCACTTCCTGCATGGGCTTTCCCTCACTCCCCTCTCTCTCAGCCACCTCTTCTTTCACTGTCTCCTCCAGAACTTTCTTCTTGTTCTTATGTTTCTTCCTATTCCCACGTTTTCTCTTCATACCATTTCTCTCCCCCACTTTCTCCATCTCTTCAATCTCGTTCTCAACCTTGTTGCTATTCTGATATGTCTGCTTCACATCCTCATTATTGGTGCTGACTCCTGCCTGCTGCTGCTCTTCTGCCTTTTGCTGCTGCTGCTGCTGCTGCTGGTGGATGATGAAGCTCTTCAGCTCAGTGCTGTTCTGGAATTGCAGCAGCTCCCGCTGATATTTGGCCTGCTGCTGTGCACAATGATCCAGCAGGATCATCTCAAGCTCCAGAATCTGGCGCTTAGCTTCTAGTCTTGTGTCAACGAGGAACCTCTTTCGCTGCCCCTTCGAGCGACGGTCTGGGGAGTCACATGGGGAGGAGAGAGCAGCACCACAATTGATTCGTTAATGGGTATTCGAGTATTTCCTGTATGATAATAGGTTTTTCCCGTTTTTACTGGCAACAAAACAGGTGTTAAGATGTTAAAACACCAAACTGAAACCTTTTACAAGGAATCATGTCTGCATTCACCATGATGCTTGTGGTCAGAATGCAAACAAAAAACATACTCTGATAATATATGCATTGTCCTTGAAACTGATTGGTCCACACCAGGGACAGCTTTCTTTTGAGCCTCGTCTCAAACGGTGTTAAACCAGAGGACGCCAAAAGGCGTATTTCCTGTATGTTATTTTGGTAAAGAAACTTGGCACCATTGCCAGGAATCTAACTTAACTTGAGACCGATGTAACAATGATAACACTGTAGGGAGGTCTGGAGGTTAACTCATGTGCCGGAGACACCTCCTCCTCCAAATAACTTCATTAGGATTATGGGCTGGTTGGGGAGGCCATATTAAGTTTGCGAGGTCTGGAAACTCCAGGGCAAACATAGATAAACTTCCGTTATCTCAGAAAAAGTAAGATGGATTGATGAGCAAGCTGTGGAGGTCTGGCTAAATTTATAAGATGTCCATTGTTTCACAAGAGAGAACATGAATTGGATAAGAAATACACTATTAATTCTTATACACTGGTCCATTCATACAATTAGTATATTAGTGGGCTACATTAGAGAAGATAAAGGGAGGAGAGGAGAAGAGGAGGGTGCCCAAAGGGGCCAGAGAGCCAGGGGCAACCCTAATGTTTATGTTGGCTGGATAGCATGTGCTCCCGTGCATGTGAGGTTGCTCTCAACAGAAGTCATTCCTTGCACGAGAATGGCTGAAACGCTGAGTAACCACTCAGAGGTATAGTGGTTAAGCAGTGGAGACGGTATAGTGGTAAAACAGTGGAGATTTTAAAAGCAAAGTTTAAGATTTGCATTTGTCAATTTATATTGAGCCGATACATATGGCAAGTGAAATTAAGAAGACTTAAAGTGAGTTTTGCAGAAAGAGAGGATACATGTGTGTCTCTTGGAGAAGGAAAGGCATTGCTCAAAACTGTGCTGCAAGGTCACGTGCCATGAATCACATGAGTTTAGAAAAAACGTCACTGTAAACCAACAAGCCTGTGAATAATTATCATGGTGAAGACACCTCTATACGTTGGATACTGAAGGAATTCCATCGTGCTACACATCGTCAAAGCCCGACAAAACCTGACATTCGAGAAAGAAGTACAATTGCATCGTTCTACACATCGTCAATACCCCACCACATCTGGAAAGTCACCAGCTGCATCAAGCACCTGACTGTTGTATTGTTCGAAAGACACTGTGTGTAACGACTTTACATCTGCCGGCACTGCGGGTTTCTAAACGCCTGCCATGTCACCTTCTCAACACTAGCGTCTGAGACCGTCTGATACAGACTGAAAGCTTATTTCCTTTGTTGCACTGTTTGTCTTTTCATGAATGTCATATTGTGCACTGGGTTATGCCTTATTAACCTAAATTCTGAATTTAGCTATTCATGTATTTCTATTACAGTATCACATATTCTTTGGACCAAGTGTCAATTGCCTATTTGATGACTGGTACTCTGATTCTTATTTTTACAAATCAGGGACTTGTTTTAATTAAAATGTGTCTGTGTGTGTGGTTGAACGGTGTAACAAATCCATGAGTTACATGTGTAGTGTTGCAGCGCCGACCTGGTCAAGGCCTATGATACAATCAGTAGGCCAGGGCTCTGGATTGTTACTCGTATTTCCGGAGTCCCTAACCCTCTGCTCACAATCATTAAGGACCTTCACGATGGTGGGCAGGCCCGGATAAAGTTGCGTGCCCGGGAGTCAGAGCAATTTCCTGTTTACAGTGGGGTGCGACAGGGATCGACTCTGGCTGACACATTATTTAGCATCATCTTCGACCACATAGTTCGAGAAGTTTTTTTATGGCTGTACTGGTGGATTTTTTTTATATTTGCTACAGATACAATGGGAGGCTGATTGATGCCTGGGTGAGGTCAAGGGATGGCTCCCTACTGGTCAACCATGTTATGTACACTGATCATTTGGAAGTTGATGCTCACACTGAAAAATAGTTGGAGGTTCTGCTGCTAAGCCTGGAGCGTGTGACAAAGAGGTGGTGCCTTACCATCAGCCCCACCAAAACTAAGCACCCGCCTGAGTATTTTGTGTAATTTAATACTCCGCCCCCTCAACTACTCTTGAGTGATGGGGTAATTGTAGAGAGAAGTTTACGTACCTGGATAGTGTGCTTATGCAAAAATTCTGGTTTGGCAGCAGAGGTCTCACTCCGAATAGGTCAAGTGGCATATTTTCATCAGCTTCGTAACACTTTGGGGTATCTACCTGGTCTGTCACTCGACACAAAACGCTGGGTCTTCTTGGCCAATGATAGAATAAATAAAAAATCTGAACCAGCTTTACACTTTCAGACTGGCCTGCCTACGATCCACCCTGGGTTTAACTAGGCTGGAATGTGTGAAGAGCTCACAGTGAGCTCCACTGGTGGGCAGGGCTGCATTGCCTGGGTCATGTAGCCTGCTTGCTCAGCCACCGCATGCCCAAGCAGCCTCTGTTTTTCCAGATAGAGGGGGCTAAATGGGCGTGGCACGGCCTGGAGAAGAGATGGACTGATGCAGTACAGGAGGATATGGAACTAAGTGGACTTGCCAAAGACTGGTACCACTGGTGTCAAGATCTGCCTCTATGGAGGAAGCTCGTGAAGGATGCTTATGGGAAGTTGGTGGCAGTTGCCGTCAAGCAAAAAAGGAGGGTGAGAGGAGCGACGCTCACAACAACAGACGGTGCACTGGATGACTAAAACGCAGCAAGTTGGCACAGTAGGATGCAAAGGTGGTGCGTCTGCCAGTCATCTCAGTCAGTCAACCCATCGCACTGGGGTCTGTCCCCTGATCTCCTGTCGGCAAGCCTTCGACACTTCAAGTGGCCTCGGAGTGCACCAGGCCTGGCACAAGCGCCATGGTGACGTCTCCGTCACCTAGTGGCGAATGAGGGCTGTTGTTGTTATCTGAGTCGGTTAGGGGCCTCCCCTAGGTCCACTCAGCCTCAAATAAGTATCTGATACGGTGTGTAAACATCGCCACTTGGGAGACAAAGACGGACAAGTGTGGTGCTGGCAACCCACCCCTCGTGTGCGGTGCCGGCCGTCATAGGTGCTCACTAACAGCACTTGCTCCTACAGTGTTTCAAGGCTATACACAAGATTTCTGTCTTTGTTTGTGTCTATGTGCAGTGTCTGTATGAGTGGTTGGGAGCAGTTGTGTCTGTGGGGATCGACCTCGATTCCCATTCACAACCATCAGTGACTAATAAATAAAACCGGTCGTGTGCCTCCCCTACATCTACTCAAACTTAAAATAGTACCTCGTGCAACGTATAAACATCAACACTGGGGAGACAAAGGCATCCGGATGCGGTGCTGACCACCCACCCCATCATAGGTGCTAACTCGCTAACAGCACTTGACTCAAGAGTCTGTTAAGGCTATACGGGGATCTGTCTTTGTATACAGGTGCATGTGGCTGTGTGTATGTCTGTGTGTGGAATTACAGTACTCACTTCCCGTCGGCTTACTCATCTCTCCACCCTGCAACAAAATCACAGCAGCGCACGTGAGACTCTAATCATATCACAGCTTACAACCACCACCACCATCATCATTACCGTCCTCATCATTAAACATTTCGAACAGACACACATTCACATATAGATGTTCTCTCAGATTAATGTTATCCTGATACAGCGCGCGTGTGGATGTACTCACGGAAGATATCGCCTTGAAGGCAGAACGAGAAGTCACGGATGGTCACGTTTTGTCAATAGATTTCGTTAACTGTGTTAATGAAGTGTTCAACCTCACGGATGTTTGTCAATGAGGTTTACCAAGTAATTTAACCGCGTTATCGATGTTCACTGACAACGTTGTTGAAGTGTGCTCCCGAATGCGATCTTTAAGCACACAGAGCGCGCGTCCACCTCCGTCTGTAACGATCGACCGTTGCTAAGGAAGTGACGTCACTTGTTAAGTTAACAAACCCCGGAAACCACGTGGTCCACTGTATCCTCCAGGCCTGATTAGTTACACGACTGTCAAATTTTTACTTTAAACTTTCGTAACTTGCAGGAATTCATATTTTTGGTTATTTCGGTAAAGTCACGTAGATAGAAAATAACATTGTAAGTGAAGGCAAAAAACCCACGAGGTTTCGGTGGCAACACAAGCGGTCTTCATCACGTGTTGCGATCGAAACGTCGTGAGTTTTTTGCTTTTAATTTAATTTATTTTTATTTTATTGTTATTTTCTATCTACGTGACTTTACCTGAAAGAACCAAGAATATAGTAACGATTGTACCCTGGTCGCCACGGATGAAGAGGCCGAGCGGGCTCGGTTCAACTGTTGCCAGGTACCTCCACCACTCAGCTCGCAGCACACACACACAGTGTCCACTATGTAAAAATCAGGCTAAACTAAACCTTTCTAGAAGTTAATAAAATAATGCTATAAAAACAATGCAACAGTGATCATAAGACATGTGATTGAAAGTTAACAATAGCGACATATATAACATATATTACTAAACCTAGCATCCTTCGCTAGCTGCTTGAGTCAATCCATAATAGCAGGAGTAACAATTATGTATGTTGATTAACTGCGAATAACCCAATCAATAACAGATATCCATTGTAATTTACATCAATACATTACCCCCCCCCGTCTTCGTATCGGATCTGCTTACAAGCGACGACGTCACATTTATCCCCCGTCTACGTCTATTAAAGACCGAAACAGGGGAAGGATTTCACCACAACTCTGGCTGTCACCTGACGAGGCGGATTGTTGTTGTAGTTACAGGCGAAACGTCACGGTACTTGAATTGTAAATGTTTTGGGTTTACTCTCCAACACACCGATGTGCTGAAATAGTCACTAATTGGCATGTTTTGTTTACGTGACAAACTTGACTAAGATTTACGCGATCTAACCCAAACAAACAAAAACACCCTCTAATCAGTAAATATTTGTATTAATTCCACGAATGGACCTTGGCCTGGGACTGTGCGGATTGAGAAGTTATGGATGCAGCTTCTGTTTGTGCTGCCATCAGAATGACCAACAAATAAATAAATAATACACACGGATTGGTGACTACAGTACTAGACCCCCAGTGCTTTTATATTTAAAAGTGTATGTGCTTTGTGGTTGCTTTATTGCGCAGTGTGTTCATACTGTGTAACACTTGTTTGAACGCAGGTGATGGGGTTGTCCATGTTGGGTGTCATTACAGCCAAAAACAAGCAGCAGTACGAAGACCAGGACGCCGTGGCCGACCATGAGGACGGAAATTGGCCTCGCCCGGTCACAACGTACGACAGCAGTACAGGTTTCCCTCCACACATGCACACACCTACGAGTTTCCCACTACAGAGACGAAGATCCCCCATATAGGCTTAACAGACTGTTGTGGCAAGTGCTGTTCGCAAGCACCAATGAAGGTCGGCATGGTATACCAGGGGGTAGGTGGCCAACACCAAACCCGGCCGCCTTTGTCTCCCAAGTGGTGACGTATTACACACACCGCTCCAGGTATTCATTTGAGGTTGAATCGACCCAGGACCAGTTCAGATAAATAATCGTTATTGGTGTTGGCCATGAGCGGGACTCCAACTCGCATGTTTGCGGGGTTCGGAGCGTAGCGTACTATCCACTGCGTCACTGCTACCCTCACATAACGCACACAGAAACAACACACAGGGACCCACACGCACGGACACACAGGGGCCTGCTCAACATTGAAATGTGCAGCCCTTGTGTGGCGGCCTGCGTTGAATTTTGGCGTTCATCTCGTCACCCATACAAAAGGTCTCGACACAATCAATGGCAGTCCCCCTTGCCCTGCCTGGCACGCACATCGGGCCAGTCACCCCACGCACAGCGCACACAACGTGCGCGTCGCGTATGCCAAATCAAGAGTCGTCCCCGAGTGTCCGGCAAATTGGACCGACTATCCCGGGCCCCGCGCTTCGGGGGAGGCCCCACGTGTAGACATCAGTGTCACATGTAATGCTTCCGGTTTAGTTTGAAGGCATCGGGGGGGGGCCCACGCACCCCCTATGGACGGCCCTGGTCAAAGCACACGGCAGCGCGGAGCACGCGCGTCACGCGCACGGGCCACGTGCGTCACGGGTACGTGACATCTACAAGGCAAGCACCTGCATCGCGTGGTCGTCACTTGTAAGGCATGCCCTTTGTGCATGGGACGTGCGTAGTGTGTGCAACACGTGGCACATGTATGTCACACATGCGCATCGCAACGTGATGTCATGTGTACGTGGACATTTGAATCGCATGTAGCTGTCTGGTGGGCAGGACGGATCTACGCGTGGGCAAGTAAGGGGGTGGCTGAGTAAGACTGATACGGAGACACGTCAAGCCACACACTCACCACACACTCACCGGCACACTCACACACACCACATTCACCGCACACTCACTTACCGGCACACTGACTGCACATTCACACACTCACTGGACCCTCACTGCACACTCACCACGCACTCACCGGCACACTTACTGCACATTCACACACACTCACCGCACACTCACTTACCAACACTCTGACTGCACACTCACACACACCGCACTCACACCGCATTCACACACACTCACACACACTCACACCGCACTCATTCACTCACACACACTCACACACGCACTCACACAAATTTACACACACTCACCACACACTCACACACAATCACACTCACCGGCACACTCGTGTGCAAGCACACTAGTGAGCTTCCACAAAATGTGCTGCACATTAGTGAGGCCACACACCAGCAGGTTTAGACATCAGTGAGCTTACACACTAGTGTGCACACACACAGTCGTAAGCTTACAGATTAGATAGCGTACACACCAGCTCACCGGTGAGGTGAGCTACACACTGGTGAGTTAACACACCCACCTGTTTACGTGCGCAAAGCTCTTAACCCTAAACCTAACATATCCCAAATGTCATGGCTAAAGTTATTTTACACACGCACGTGCATACACACGCACGTGCATACACGCATGCGCTTATGAAGGCACGCATGCACACATACATGCACACAATCACACATGCACGCACATGTTTAAACATATACAATTCCATGGCGTTGGACTTGAGACTCCCAGAAGTGGAATCAGGACTCCTGAGTGTGCGATATAGCTCAGTGGGCCTTTCTTGGTAAAATTGAAATAATTAGTTTAGTTTCAGGATGTAGGGTTCTGAAGATATTTCATCTTTCAGTCCTTTCTGACCGTTTGAGTGTGGGTGAGTGAGTGACAACTACTTATGCATTTTTTTTTATTACAAATACAAGCATTTCCAGCTATTGACATGAAATTTATTAACTCTGGAAGATGATGGTGATACAGGTGGTGGGTAGCGGTAGTGTAGCGTTTAGCACGCTGCACTACGAACCCGGCGACCCGAGTTAAATTCTCGCTCATGCCCAACGCTGGTAACGACTCTCTGAACCGGTCATGGACCTCCCCTAGGTCGACTCAGCCTCAAATGAGTACCTGGTGTGGTGTAAACATCACTACTGGGGAGACAAAGGCGGCCGGGCGTGGTGTTGGCCACCCACCCCTCGTGTGCCATGCTGACCTTCACAGGTACTCGCTAACAGCACTTGCCCCAACAGTCTATTCGGGCTATACAGGGAGTCTTTGCTTTGGTGGTGATGATACAGATGGTGATTTATTATACAGATGGTTAGGATGATGATAATGATACATTTGGTGATGATGGTGGTGATGATGGGACTGTAAGAGTCGTCCTTGAAGATATTTACTGTGTAATATTAAGACACACTAATATAAAATGTAATAATTAAAGCACAATATATAACATTTGTAATTTCTGTTGAAAGCATGTGCTTATAATTGTGACGTGTATTTGTACGTGGTTGTGCATGAATGCACGTGTTTTTTATTTTCTGTATTAGGTGCTTGACGACAGCACTTGGCCCAACAGTCTATATTGGTTGTACAGGAAATCTTTGTGTTTTGATTCATGAATGTTCCATTCACGAAATTTAGTGAAAACGAAATTGACAAATTAAGGATACTTTTCGACTTACGAAATAGGATTTCAGCGGAAACAATATATCACATGGCACACACCATGAGATCATCAAGCAAAAAGCTGTCATCCATCCACGACAGTGTCACGGTATCCCCATAGTGCAAAAGTAACGCCTCGTCACCTCTCCAGTCATTCCAACATGCAGATCTTTTGGTGAGTTCCTTGAAGATGTTAATTATTTTTGTTTTAAATTGATTATTATTCAACCGTTGTAATATTTGTTCTTTATTATTTTTTGCATTGTGAAATGTTGGTGTTTATTTTGGGTTTATAGTAGAAATGACTGTCTGAAACACATCGCAAGTTTTTCGTATTCAATTAATGGGAAAAGCCATTCCGATTTACGATATTTTGTTTTACGTGCGTTTTTCGAAGAACGCATCCCTTTCGTAAGTAGAGGCATACATGTACAGGAATCCATTGCCAACCGCTAATTTACCAACCACGAGATTTTAGTAAACACGGATTGACTACTGGATACCTGTTTACTAACCACGAGCATCTCGCTTTGAGTATTCGCGAGTCGCGCCGAGTCGTGAAATCAAAACAACACGATGTACCTTATGGGGGGGGGGGGGGGGGGGGGTTCTTGTATTTGTTCTTGTATTTGTACGAGCTGTTGTTTGTTTATGTTACTGATGTTTATGGGGAGCGTTAGTGCAGCGGGTTAGCGAGCTGTACTATGAATCCATTAATCCTGGTATAATTCCTGCTCATGGCCAACACCAGTGGCAATTATCTGAACCATTCCTGGACCTACCCTTGGCCTCAAATGAGTACTTGGTGCATTGTGAAAACATCAGCACTGGCAGAGACAAACCCCATATGCTGTGCTGGCCTGCATAAGTGCTCATAACGGCACTTACCCAACAGTCTGTTACATGGGGGGATCTTAGTCTTGGCGTGTAAGTGAGAGTTTGTGGACTTTGCATGTTCTTCCCCTGTTGTGCACGCGTTTTCTCAGGGTTCTCAGCTTTCAAAAAAGAACAACCAATACTAACAGTGAGATTTTACTTGCAAATTACTTAAACAGGGATTACACACCGTGGCAACATCGCCCCCTTCTGTGAAAGCTGGACAGGACCCTCCTGCAAAAGAGTGAGACTTCCCTGAATAAACAAGTGTAGCACGGTAATCTTTGAAATAATAAAATAACTATTCACCCCTAGAGTGGACAGGGTAACGAGGGCGATCCTAGCAAGTGAGGGAGGTGTACTCGGACGGAACGGACGACGGCTCCCAGCCGACCTCTTCGCCTTTGTAGATCTTGTCATCGTTGGAGGCCGGTCTCAGCTCTGCGAGGATCGCCTCAAACGTGGGGCGCTCTAACGGCGCGTGGCTCCAGCAGCGGTGCATCACCTTGCGGCTGTGGGGTGAGGGGAAGGTGCGGTAAGGGTGCGAGGAAGGCGAATCGTGCACAAGCTCGGACTGCGCTTTCACCTCTTCCAGTGCGCGTTCGTTCTTTAGAATGGTTGAATGAGTGCCGATGATGTTAATGACGTCACGGAGGGGGATGAAGGGGGTCAGGTGGCGAGGGGGGTGAGGGGGGGTGTGAGTAGGTAAAGGGTCATGAAGGCATAAAATATGTACAGTATGGATTCACACAGCGGCGTCTAAATGCCACTGCATCTCCATACGTAGTGCAGAAACACTGGTCATGTTTATCTTGTAGAGAGAGAAGAAGTATGTGGGTCTCTACAGTGAGGGAAAAAAGTATTTGATCCCCTGCTGATTTTGGACGTTTGCCCACTGACAAAGAAATGATCAGTCTATGATTTTAGTGGTAGGTTTATTTGAACAGTGAGAGACAGAATAACAACAAAAAAATCCAGAAAAACGCATGTCAAAAATGTTGTAAATTTATTTGCATTTAATGAGGGAAATAAGTATTTGACCCCTCTGCACTTGGTGGCAAAACCCTTGTTGGCAATCACAGAGGTCAGACGTTTCTTGTAGTTGGCCACCAGGTTTGCACACATCTCAGGAGGGATTTTGTCCCACTCCTCTTTGCAGATCTTCTCCAAGTCATTAAGGTTTCGAGGCTGACGTTTGGCAACTCGAACCTTCAGCTCCCTCCACAGATTTTCTATGGGATTAAGGTCTGGAGACTGGCTAGGCCACTCCAGGACCTTAATGTGCTTCTGCTTGAGCCACTCCTTTGTTGCCTTGGCCGTGTGTTTTTGGTTATTGTCATGCTGGAATACCCATCCACGACCCATTTGCAATGCCCTGGCTGAGGGAAGGAGGTTCTCACCCAAGATTTGACGGTACATGGCCCCGTCCATCGTCCCTTTGATGCGGTGAAGTTGTCCTGTCTCCTTAGCAGAAAAAACACCCCCAAAGCATAATGTTTCCACCTCCATGCTTGACGGTGGGGATGGTGTTTTTGGGGTCATAGGCAGCATTCCTCCTCCTCCAAACACGGCGAGTTGAATTGATGCCAAAGAGCTCCATTTTGGTCTCATCTGACCACAACACTTTCACCCAGTTGTCCTCTGAATCATTCAGATGTTCATTGGCAGGGAAAAAAGTATTTGATCCCCTGCTGATTTTGTACGTTTGCCCACTGACAAAGAAATGATCAGTCTATATTTTTAATGGTAGGTTTATTTGAACAGTGAGAGACAGAATAACAACAAAAAAATACCGAAAAATGCATGTCAAAAATGTTATAAATTGATTTGCATTTTAATGAGGGAAATAAGTATTTGACCCCCTCTCAATCAGAAAGATTTCTGGCTCCCAGGTGTCTTTTATACAGGTAACGAGCCGAGGTTAGGAGCACACTCTTAAAGGGAGTGCTCCTAATCTCAGCTTGTTACCTGTATAAAAGACACCTGTCCACAGAAGCAATCAATCAATCAGATTCCAAACTCTCCACCATGGCCAAGACCAAAGAGCTCTCCAAGGATGTCAGGGACAAGATTGTAGACCTACACAAGGCTGGAATGGGCTACAAGACCATTGCCAAGCAGCTTGGTGAGAAGGTGACAACAGTTAGTGCGATTATTCGCGAATGGAAGAAACACAAACGAACTGTTAATCTCCCTTGGCATGGGGCTCCATGCAAGATCTCACCTCGTGGAGTTGCAATGATCATGAGAACGGTGAGGAATCAGCCCAGAACTACACGGGAGGATCTTGTTAATGATCTCAAGGCAGCTGGGACCATAGTCACCAAGAAAACAATTGGAATACACTACGCCGTGAAGGACTGAAAGGTTCCCCTGCTCAAGAAAGCACATATACATGCCGGTCTGAAGTTTGCCAATAAACATCTGAATGGTTCAGAGGACAACTGGGTGAAAGTGTTGTGGTCAGATGAGACCAAAATGGAGCTCTTTGGCATCAACTCAACTCGCCGTGTTTGGAGGAGGAGGAATGCTGCCTATGACCCCAAGAACACCATCCCCACCGTCAAGCATGGAGGTGGAAACATTATGCTTTGGGGGTGTTTTTCTGCTAAGGGGACAGGACAACTTCACCACATCAAAGGGACGATGGACGGGGCCATGTACCGTCAAATCTTGGGTGAGAACCTCCTTCCCTTAGCCAGGGCATTGAAAATGGGTCGTGGATGGGTATTCCAGCATGACAATAACCAAAAACACACGGCCAAGGCAACAAACGAGTGGCTCAAGAAGAAGCACATTAAGGTCCTGGAGTAGCCTAGCCAGTCTCCAGACCTTAATCCCATAAAAAATCTGTGGAGGGAGCTGAAGGTTCGAGTTGCCAAACGTCAGCCTCGAAACCTTAATGACTGGAGAAGATCTGCAAAGAGGAGTGGGACAAAATCCCTCCTGAGATGTGTGCAAACCTGGTGGCCAACTACAAGAAACGTCTGACCTCTGTGATTGCCAACAAGGGTTTTGCCACCAAGTGCAGAGGGGTCAAATACTTATTTCCCTCATTATAATGCAAATCAATTCATAACATTTTTGACATGCATTTTTCTGGATTTTTTTGTTGTTATTCTGTTTCTCACTGTTCAAATAAACATACCATTAAAATTATAGACTGATCATTTCTTTGTCAGTGGGCAAACGTACAAAATCAGCAGGGGATCGAATACTTTTTTTTCCCTCATTGTATGTGAGGAGTCTGTGGGTCGCAACAGCACGTACGGCTGGAAGTAGGACATTCCAGACTAAGAGGGTTCATAATGGCCGTGTCAACGAGACTGAACCAGCCAGCACAACTCACTGCCAATAACACATCACGTAATTCACCCTTAAGCAATTGTTCAATCAATTAATTGAATCACTACAATTAAAATCAAAGAATATCCCAGAACAAACACTTCGCACTCTCCTCCGTCAGCCACCTGCATCCACAATAGAAACGCATCAGTCCAGCAGTGGATAAAACCTGGTGTGGGAGGTATGGGGGTCGGCTTACACTTGCGGTGGACAGCAGGGGGGTGGCTGCATGCAGTAGCCATCGCAGATCAAGCGGTAGAACTTGTCATCGACTGCCATGGGCCAGGGTAAGGGGCCTCTCCTACACCCACACACATCACACACCGAGCGGTACACACGTCACACCAAGGAGCACGCACATCACACCAAGGAGCACGCACATCACACACCGAGCAGCACGCACGTCACACACCGATGAGCACGCACGTCACACACCGAGCAGGTTGCACAGGGCTCCTTTATCAAGACAAACGTGGAGCAGATTACACCTACTACAATACGCCTGTCACAATGCCCCCCTCTCCCCCCCACCCCCCCAGTTTATGGGGGGGCGCAGGCCTCACTCCCCCCTTCCCATCAGCCCCCCCTAATAAATGGTCCGGTTGCATTGTGAATGCACCACTCGAATGACGTGCAGTCCCGTGGCGCACTGTAACGGGCTCGTGATTTACTCAATAAAATTCAACGTAAAAAAATAAAAACGAGCCCAAGACATTATTTAAAATAAAGTATGGCCATCGTGTGTCAGCATCACAGGCGACAATTGTCATGTAAAAAAAAAACTTCACTGCGAATCACTCAATTGGGATTGCTCGCAGCAAACAGCACTTGACCTCCTTACAGGTTAGGTGCTGAATAACCGTGTGTCACACAGAGAACAGTTGCCACTGAGGGTGCCCTTTTCAAATGCTTGAGATGAGATGTGATTATCGCGTGTAAATGTGCACACTAAAATAACCAAAAAATTATAAGCGAACTATTATCGTTTCAGGTGGCAGGGTGGTGCACCGGTGATCTTTGACCCTCGCAACAAGAAGGGCCTTGGTTAATTAATTATCCAGTTTGCTCACATAGCTAGAAAACACACAATCACAATGTAACTGGGTATTGGCCAAGCATCCCAATGCTAACGTTACCTGCAAATTACTTCATTGGGATGACACTCGGCAGCAGAGCCGGATGATGGCATTGCTGGCGCGCTATGCCATTGTCAAGCTTAAGAGGCCCCTTCTATGAATGCCTGTATATTTTTGTCAGCAGAATGAAAATAACTGCTTTGGAGAGTCTTTTTTTCTCACCGATCTTTATTTATTAAGCAATTATGTTAAAACTCGAAACCTCATGTCCATTTCTTGTTTCGTATTTAGAGATCCCCCCCCTCTCTTAATGCGAGGCCCTAAGCTGGAAGCGTGGCCGGTGTGAGCTCGCCTGTGATGAATCACACGTATAATTGTGCACTCTAATTTTCTATGGGTGGCCAGGAGAATTTATTATTATTTAAGTGAATGCAATGGTGATCAGGGGATTGGATCCAGAGCCCCTCGTACACAGTAGAGTACAAGGGAACGCCCACAATACAGATTTGAGCTGACCTGCGGATTGAGAAATTGAACTGTTTTGTGACGTGGAGGGTGTTTCTGAATGCTATTGTGACCGACCCGTCCCGACGGGAGGAGAGGGGACAGGGTGGACGGGCTGCATGAGCTTACTCTCCGGCACTGCACAGCACAACATCGCCTCCCTACTGCAAAAATACTCGGCAGGACCCTCCTGAAAATGAAAGTCTTCGGAATCAGTGAGGCCTGTCCTTGGGAGGACAGGCGTAGTCTTGGTCGTCACAAGCGAACATTTGTTTCTCCACATTAATTTGTATCCCCGGGTTACCATCAGGGCTGGGCGCTGCAAGCTTAGCTTCTGAGATCTGATGAGACTGGCCGTTTTTTAAAAGGTAATTTCGGCATCTGGAGCCCAAGCATGCAACAACTTTATGCAACTTCTTGGTTATTTTGGTAAAGTCACGTAGAATGGAAATAAAATAATAAAACATAATAAAAAATAAAATTCTCACGACAATTCTGCCAAAACACAAGTAGCCTTCTTCAGGTGAAGGAACAGAACTGTCGGGACGACAGCGCTTCAATAACTGCTGCTAAGATTCGCAGCGTCTTTTAAGCTAGGTGGGAGAGGTAAAGTGCCTTGACAAAGGAGTTTACATATCAAACAGGAGAATTTAGCATTGAAATCGCTGTGTTAAAGTGTTGGATCAGCAGGGTGTTAAAGTCAGAAATAAGCATGTACCTGGGAGATTAGCATGATGTTAATGTGAGGGATTAGCATGTGACTGGTCACGGAAATAGCTATGTTAAAGTCAAAGTTTACATCTCAACAGAGGCGTTTAGTATATGGACGCTAAAGGACTGCAGCTACCCAACTACCATACAATAAACCGATGTGAAAAAAACTAAGTATAAACTACATCAATGTTATCAATAAACTCTATATGCTCACCAATCAGCAGAGCGCTTCAATGAACGCTGCTAAGATTCGCAGCGTCTTTTAGGCTAGGTGGGAGAGGTAAAGCGCCTTGACAAAGGAGTTTACATATCAAACAGGATAATTTAGCATTGAAATAGCTGTGTTAAAGTGTTGGATCAGCAGGGTGTTAAAGTCAGAAATTAGCATGTAACTGGGAGATTAGCATGATGTTAATGTGAGGGATTAGCATGCGACTGGTCACGGAAATAGCTATGTTAAAGTTTCCATCTCAACAGAGGCATTTAGTATATGGACGCTAAAGGACTGCAACTACCCAACTATTATACAATTAACCGATGTGAAAAAAAACTAAGTATAAACTACATCAATATAATAAATGTACTCAATATGTTCTTCAATATGTTGAGCTATAAACATAAAGTAACTGTGTATACACTACACTATATAATGAATACCATATAGTAAACGAATTAATAAAACTAAAATATAAACTACATCAATGTTATTAATAAACTCTATATACTCTCCAATCAGCTGAGCTACTAACAATAACTCATTATACATTACAATGCCATATAGCGAAAAAATCGGTGGCGGTTTTTTCCTTCTTTCCAACGTTAGCACCACGGAGAGCGACGAGCCTCGTTCAGACGGACGAGTCCATCCATGCTCGGAACGGAGGAGGGGGGAGAAACAACCACGATGTGCTGCTCTGTCCTGTGTTGCATTACCACCATGCCATAAACTAGACTACTATACATTGTAACGTTATACCTTCCAATCTAAACTGCATTGTATAATATCGTATACACAGCCCAATGTAAGATCGAACATTATGCAGTATATTTATATGTCTTCAACTAAACTTTTTCATACATTACACGACTATACACCGTAATATACACTACCATAGACAAACCCACCCTTGAATTACACAATGCGTTACTTTACACTACCCTATACTTTAGACTGTAAAATGTTAGACTTGTAATATTACACTATGTATTATTCTACCAACCCTACTGTATACCACACTGCTGTATATTCACAATACAATTACGATACAATATATTGCCTTATGAATTATGTTAAACATTACAATGTTATACTATTTATTATTATAACATGCTATAAACCATACCATTGACCGTCGTGTGAAGAGGCAGTGCCAGCGAATGGACTGCAGTCTGAATGTCACCATAAAATACAATCAATTAAGAACTGAAATTGTTTATAACGTCTTTCCAATGAAATTTTCTTTTAAAGCTTTCGTGACTGCAGTAATTCATATTCTTAGTTCTTTCGGTAAAGTCACGTTGAAGGGAAACAACAAAATAATAAAATATATATAAAACAATAAAAATTCTCACGACGTTTCGACCATAACACAAACCAATTCCTCAACCACATCAATTCCATACACCCAGCCATCAGATTCACCATGGAGGTCGAAAAAGATGGCAAGCTACCCTTTTTGGATGTCCTAATTAAAAGGAGACCTGATGGTTCAATGAGCCACTCTGTCCACAGGAAAGCTACGCATACGAATGCTTACTTAAAACCGGATTCCCACCACCATCCATGCCAGAAGAACTCCCTCATCAAGACTCTATACCCCAGTGCCCAATGCATTTCCGACCAGGAACACATTGCCAGTGAACTTAAGCACGTACACCAAGCTCTCAAGGCTAATGGTTACTCCGACTACACAATCCGCAAAGCCATCACTCCAGCCATGAAGAAGGATCCTCTTGAGGAGCCATTCAAAACCATCACCTTACCCTACATTGCGGGGGTCACAAAAAAGATCTCCAAAATCCTGAATAAACACAAGATCCAAGTCCGATTCAACACAGTACATAAAATCCGTGATCTGGTTCCGTCTGTAAAAGATGTGGCTCCAGACATACAGTACCCAGGCGTCTACAAACTAAGTTGCCTCTGTGGTAGCAGTTACATTGGAGAAACCAAACGACATATCTGGGACCACATCCGTGAACATAAAGCAGACTTGAAACACGGTAGGACGAGCACCTCAGCCGTGGCAGATCACTGTTATAATTCAGTGGGCTCACATGACATTGACTTCTCCAAGACGGACATTCTCTGCAAGCCATCCGGCTACCATGAGAGATTCGTTCATGAGGCCATCCACATATACAAACACAGAAACAATTTCAACCGAGAAGATGGATTCTGGCTTAGTAACCATTGGAAAGACGTTATAAACCATTTTGGTACTTAATTGATTGTATTTTATGGTGACTTTCAGATCGCAGTCCATTCGCTGCCACTGCCTCTTAATACCTTTCACACGACAGTCAATGGTATGGTTTATAGCAGGGGTGTCCAAACTTTTTTTCCCGAGGGCCACATACAGAAAAATATACGAAGGATTGGGCCACTCATTAGACGTGAGGTATACTGCCTCACTTCTCATGCACTAATATTGTCAAAATCAATCAAATGCAGGTAAATTACGTTTGATTATTGAACATGTTTGAAGAAAAAAAGCCTCCATCATAGCTCTTCATTAGTAGATTTAAATTTTATTTTTTACAAAAAGGTTGGCAGGTAATTCTCTCAGTGACAGCCTCAGATTGGTTCTTAGGGTGCTGATCCCCCTTCATTGTCCACATGAAGGGAGAGCCAAGAAGACAAATAGGGGATGTGGATATTTCAAGCTTATTACACAAATACATTATTGGGCTTGTTAACACATCAACTAACGTTTGTTAAAAAAATTGTCATCAACTTTAATTGACTGAATTTATGAAGTAATTGGGCTTATTAACAAATGAAAACGGTGTGTATATTTTTAACTCACCTGTAATGGGAATAATGTTACGCTCAGTGGGAGCAGTGATGCTGCGCTTTGGTCTGAAGGATAGCTGGCAGGTCAGGAGTAAGTTTGGTGGTTGAGATGCGAAGGACGTCACGGAGATGGCTGTCGGTCGTTCTGGTTCTCAGCCTGCTTTTGTTCAGCGTTAACAGAGAGAATGTCTGCTCACATATGTATGTTGAGCCGAACAGACTCATGCTCACATATGTATGTTGAGCCGAACAGACTCATCATTCGTTTTGCATGGCGTCTCGTCAGAGGAAACTTGGCCTTTTCCAACCTCCGGTAGAAGTCAGGTAGGGAGAGAAGCTGATGCTGATTCTTCAGAGAATCATCACACTGAATTTCGATCAGTTCTAATTGCAGACTCTCCTCCACTTCTTTTGCATCCATTGAAAACGGAGCCGCAAACAGTGTGATTTCCTTCTCAATGACAGAAAAATCTTGGAAGCGCTGACTGAATTCTGTCATGAGAGATGTGGTCACAGACACATTCTCCCATTTTTGCAGAGAGCTTGGCATTTGGAAATGCGCATTGATTTCGGTCAGCGTGGGGAAGTGCGCTACATTGAAGTTGCGCAGTTGTGACTCGAAGAGACGGAGCTTCGCACAGAATGCTTTCATGTGCACATACAGCTGTGGTACCAGCTGCTCTTTGCCTTGTAGTCTCTTGTTCGGGGTGTTGAGATGATCAGTGAGATCAACTAAAAAAGCCAGGCCTGCCAACCATAAAGGGTCACTGATCTCATGGAGAGGTCTGCCCTTTTCTTTCAAAAACTTGTCGATATATGATCTCAGGGAATAAAACCACTGCAGCACGGAGCCGCGACTGAGCCAGCGCACTTGAGAATGGTAGAGTAGGTCCCCGTATTCAGCATCGACATCAGAGAGGAACGCTTGCAATTCTCTGTGGTAAAGCCCTCGGGCCATAATTTTTTTTGACATTTTTCACAACTGTGTTCATCACATCGCCAAGCTGGATTATCTTGGCACAGAGGGCTTCTTGGTAGATGATACAGTGCATTTTAACAGTCTCACCTCCGCTCTCCTGCACCTTGGCACTCACCATAGAAGCCATTCCTTTGCGCTCACCTGTCATTGCTGGAGCCCCATCCGTTGTAATTCCACACAGCTTGTCCCATTTAAGTCCAGCCTGGTTAATTGAATCTGACACAGCTTCAAACATGTCCTTCCCAGTTGTTGTCCCCTTTAGACTCCGAAGATCAAGCACTTCCTCCGTAATGCAAAAATTCTCATTAACTCCCCACAAAAAAATTAACAGCCGTGCAGTGTCCGTGGCATCTGTGCTCTCATCACATGCAATCGAGTAAAAATCGAAAGCACAAGCTTTATCTGACACTTGCTGTTTTAAGTTAGCCGACAAGTCTTCAATTCGCCGCACAACCTTATTTCTGGACATACTAACATCGTTAAAATCCTGCATTTTCTCCAGGCACATTCCCACGACTTTAGTGAGGCACTGTTTGATGAAGTCACCGTCTGAGAAAGGTTTCCCGTGTAGGGCAATGAGTTGAGCTACTTCATTGCTGGCTATTGTTGCATTTTCTTGAGCTTTGTTAGCACGGAAAAAAAACCCTGCTGCTGCGTTAGCAGGCTAGCTTGCCATTTGCTTTACCTTCTTTCTCCGCTCGGCGCCAGTGTAGGACGTGAAGGTCTGATGTTTCGTTTCATAATGCCGTCGTACATTGTACTCTTTCATCACGGCAACACTCTCATTACAAATCAAACAAACACACTTCCCCTTGGTTTCAATGAAAAAAAAATCATTTTTCCACCGAGTCTGAAATTTTCTGCACTCGCTTGCAATCTTGCGTCTCTTCGGTTCCGGCATTTCTGGTGACCCTGAGCAAATGTTTTCTTCGATTGCTTGCTTTGTGGAGACGCTTCCTTGTTCAAGACAATAGCGCCATCTAGTGCTTAAATTAAGAAATGCAATACAGTGGGCCATAGTCCATTATATTTTTAAACTTTGATACGGGCCAATTAAAAATGGATGGCGGGCCGCAGTTGGCCCGCGGGCCGTAGTTTGGACACCCCTGGTTTATAGCATGTTATATAATAATAAATAGTATAACATTGTAATGTTTAACATAATTCATAAGGCAATATATAGTATTGTAATTTTATAGTGAATATGTGTGGTATACAGTAGGGTTGGTAGAATAATACATAGTGTAATATTACAAGTCTAATATTTTACAGTCTAAAGTATAGGGTAGTCTAAAGTAACTCATTGTATAATTCAAGGGTGGGTTTGTCTGTGGTAGTGTATATTACGGTGTATAGTTGTGTAATGTAGGAAAAAGTTTATTTGGAGACATATCAATATAATGCATAATGTTAGAGCTTACATTGGGCTGTGTATACGATATTATACAATGTAGTTTAGATTGGAAGCTATAACGTTACAATGTATAGTAGTCTAGTTTATGGCATGGTTGTAATGCAACACAGGACAGAGCAGCACATCGTGGCTGTTTCTCCCCCCTCCTCCGTTCCGAGCATGGATGGACTCGTCAGTCTGAACGAGGCTCGTCGCTCTCCGTGGTGCTAACGTTGGAAAGAAGGAAAAAACCGCCACCCATTTTTTTCGCCATATGGCATTGTAATGTATAACGACTTATTGTTAGTAGCTCAGCTGATGGAGAGTATATAGAGTTTATTGATAACATTGATGTAGTTTGTATTTTAGTTTTTTTATTAGTTTACTATATGGTATTCATTAGATAGTGTAGTGTATACCCAGTTACTTTATGTTTATAGCTCAATTTATTGAAGAATATATTGAGTACATTTATTATATTGATGAAGTTTCTACTTAGTTTTTTTTTCACATCTGTTTATTGTATGATAGTTGGGTAGTTGCAGTCCTTTAACGTCCATATATTAAATGCCTCTGTTGAGATGGAAACTTTGACTTTAACATAGCTATTTCCGTGACCAGTCACATGCTAATCCCTCACATTAACATCATCCTAATCTCCCAGTTACATGCTAATTTCTGACTTTAACACCCTGCTGATCCAACACTTTAACGCAGCTATTTCAATGCTAAATTATCCTGTTTGATATGTAAACTCCTTTGTCAAGGCGCTTTACCTCTCCCACCTAGTTTAAACGACACTGCGAATCTTAGCAGCAGTCATTGAAGTGCTGTCGTCCCGACAGTTCTGTTCCTTCACCTGAAGAAGGCTACTTGTGTTGTGGCCGAAACGTCGTGAAAATTTAATTTTTTATTACGTTTTATTCTTTTTTATTTTATTTCCATTCTACGTTACTTTACCGAAAGAACCAAGAAGATGAATCCCTGCAGTCACGAAAGCTTTAAATCTGAACTTTACGCAATTAAAAATCATAGTGTAAGATAAGACTACAATCGTTGTCTGCTGTGAGGATCTTCAATACTCAGGGCCCCGAATGTTTGTGGCAAGTGAAAGTTTGTCTCAGCAAAATATAAGATTTCTCACAGTAGCATACTGTATGACCACACGTCGCTCTGCACCTTGTAGAGCCCATGGAACATGCTTTCTGAAGACATACACTTTACAGGCAGAGGCACCTAATGGACATGACCGCATGGCCACAAGCACAACAACAATACGTTCAGTAAATTCAGTTCAGGCCGATGCATCGCGATTCGTCATACGTTTTTTGCGTCAGGCCACATTCATCTGGCCAAATTAGCATCATCTAGCCCTCCACTACCCTGAAGGGTTAAATGTGTAGTGACATCACGGGATGTCACTGTGTAGTGCCGGCCCTAGAGAGGCACGGCGTGCGGTGTATTGACATCGCGGATACCACTATGGTGTGGGTGTAGTACTGGCCCTAGAGGGGCTCGGTCAGCGCTGATTGATCAGCTGGATGGCATCACGCTTGGCGTGCAGTGCCAGCCCGACAGGATAGGGTGTGGGAATGCCGGCCGTATGAAAGGGGTTACAAAAGGCCATGGCACTCTGGTTGACCCGAGAGGACACGTGACCGGTTAAGTCTACAAAGGGGCCCCAAGTGGGGGCTAGGGGTGGTCACGTGGTCGGGGTCCAGATCCTGCTGCTCGAGGATTCTAGAAGGTGGTCGTGGCCAAGGGCGGAGCCAGCCACGCCACAGAGAATATAAGCCGGGTCCCCCAGAGGGACCGGCGTTGTTGTTCATCTTGAAGAAACCTTTGTCTGCGTCTACGTTCTACCGAGTCTCCAACACGTGGACCTGGACCCGAGCTGTGGTCCCGGTCTGTCGTAGCTAGTCATGTTGTAATTAGTGTAGTTAGCCTGGTGGTCACCACCACAGGTTATTCTGGGCCAGAGTTACCCCGTGTACCACATGGTGGGGGGGGAGGAGGAAGGCGATTTGTGAAATTGCCCCATATTTTAAACTATCGGCAGAGCAGAGAGATTGAATCCAATTACCGACCTCTAGATTGCAAGTCTAGGGTGGGGGGGCCATTGCACCACCATGTGTGGCAGCACCCCCCACTCTTTTTTTTCTTAGGGGCTGTGCAAAATAAAATAAAAACATTGAGTACAATTAAAGTGATGGGCCTTCTATCCCGATGATGGTAATGACATTGGCGATACTGATAATGATGCTGATGATGCTAAGTAAGGTTAGGACTCACATTGCCCTTCAGGTATTTGGGGTCAGTGTGGACGTCCCGTTCCAGCCCAAAGTCGCAAATTTTGGTGATGTGTCGATGCGTTACCAGCAATTTCCTCGCAGCCAGGTCCCCTGTTGTATCTATGTTCCCCCCTACTTGGGTGTCTGTATATACATCTGGGGTTATGTGTTTCCTCTCTCTCGTAAATTTAGCTCTTCTGTACCTGATGATGGCTGCTTGTGTTGCAACCGAAACGTCGTACGCTATTTAGTTTTTTTATTATTTCTTATTTATACGTGACTTTACCGAAAAAAACTAAGAGTAATTCCTGCAGTCACGAAAGCTTCGAATCAAGTCTGAACTACCTCTACGGGGAGGTATGAGGTTTGTGTCTTTGTGTTGTCTCTGCTTGTGTATCTGCCTTTGTTTCTTGGCTTGGATTTGTGTCTCTGTGCTGTCTCTGCCTGTGTGTGGGCCTTGGTGTTTTCGAGTGTGTGCTGCTGCACCCCCTTTGCTCCATGCATACCTCATGCTAAATTGTCCCATTGTCTCTCAGCCTTACCTTCTCTGCCTATTTAAGGCGACTTCACTGTGTGCGTGTCTGTGCTGGTTCGCTCTACTTGGATGTCTATGTGTGTGTGCGCGGTCTGTATTTTAAATTTCATACTTAACTTGCAATTTAGCAATCTTTGAAATAGCGTAATCAACCAGACTATGCGTTAATTGTGTTTTGACCGACCGTCTGTGTTGCTTTATATGGTTTCCAAATGTTGCTAAACCCTGTTTGTTTGGTATGCTTCTCTCTCTGTGTCCCCTGTTGTATCTGTGTTAGTTCCACCCTACTTGTGCCTGTATATACATCTGGGGTTATGTTTCCTCTCGTAAATTTAGTTATTCTGTACCTGATGATGGCTGCTTGTGTTGCAACCGAAACGTCGTACGCTATTATGTTATTTTATTATTTCTTATTTTTACGTGACTTTACCGAAAAAAACAAAGAGTAATTCCTGCAGTCACGAAAGCTTTGAATCAAGTCTGTAGTGCCTCTTGTTAAACAGTGCTTCAGTTAAACAGGAATATTAATAAATCTAGCAGCCATGACTTGAAAAGTAACAAATTTACATTTTGGGTGGCACTCTAAATCGTCCGGTAAATCGTGTCGCCAATTATAATGTCTGCGTTTATCTGCGCGTGTCTGTGTACCCCCAGTGGAGGAATACGTGCGCAGCTTGCTGGACAACCCTGAGTTGATTGACCGTCTGGCACTGGCCTCGGAGCAGGTGAGACTCCGTATGCGTGCATCAGCTCTGCCCCCCCTCATATTTTTGGTGCGGGCCTGTACCCTTGTCCGACCCCTCACTTCCGCGTTGCATCCAGCTGCCTCACTGAAGAAAGGGACACTTGCCTTGCGCTGAGTACGACGTTTCGCTGGTTGTAATCGCCAGGGAAACGATATACTCGATTTGTAAGTGTTGTGGGTTTACTCTCCAATACACTGGCGTGCTGCAGTAGTAACTAATTGACACGTTTTGTTTTACGTAGCAAACCTTACTAATTGGCTGTACCGGGTTAACTACACACATTTACGCGCTCTTACCCAAAAAACCTTTATTATGGATAATATTGGTCGCGAAAGAATACGTGTTAAACAGCTCCCTTTTAGAACGTCTCATCCTCACCAGCAATGGTCAATCAATCAAATAAATCCTAGATTTATAACGTGGCATATTTAGCAAAAAGCAGAGACGGAAGGGTGAAACTCTAGAGGTAGCTCTATGATATCCGCTTTTGTGGAACGTTCTCTAACACGGATGGCCATACTGCTCTGAGATAAATCAGACTGGATCCTTCGTCTCGTTACGTGATGGCGGTTGCAAAATTGTTGTTGACGCGTGCATGTGCCGTGCGTGTGCTGTGTACGTGTGCAGGATGTGGTGGAGTCCCGGGTAATCTTCCCCGAACATCTCCCGCTGTCCCAGCTGCAGCAAGGTGTGCGCTCCGGCCGGTTTGTCCAGGGAACCTTCCTTGCGAGTCGTGAGAATTACCTGGAGGGGACTCTGAGGGTGCGAGGGGACGGTGACAGTGATAAAGAGGTACACGTTTCACAAGCCTGTGTCTGGAAGGAACAATGCTGTTAGATCGTATCTGTGTGAGTTTTAAAAACAAATTTATAATGAAGCAGTGGCATAGCCTTCTTGGCATGAGCAGTAGCTCTTAACCTTTACTGCAAGGCTGCAGTAAAGGTTAAGAGCTACTGGGCTAAAATATTTGTATTTTGAACATCTTTTGCACCCTACGTAGGTGTCGTAGCCTGGCTCCTGCCCCCCCGGCCTGTGGGTCCTGGTGCAGTTGCACTGCCTGCACACTCGATAGCTACGCCACCACAACCACAGTATATATGTTAATTGTGACTACTTTAATAATAGGGTTTTTCCCTTTTTTTCTGGCAACAAAACTGAAACCTTTTACAAGGAATCATGTGTGCATTAACCACAATACTTGTGGTCAAAATGCAAACAAAAAACACTATGATAATATATACATTGTCCTTGAGACTGATTGGTCCACACCAGGGACGGCTTTCTTTTGAGCCTCGACCCAATTGGTGCGAGACCAGAGGACGCCAAAAGGCATACGCATATATTGCAAATATTATCAGTGTGTTTTTGTTTGCATTTTCACCACAAGTATTGTGGTTAATGCACACATGATTCCTCGTAAAAGGTTTCAGTTTTGTTGCCAGAAAAAAGGGGAAAATCCTATTATATTTTGGTACTGGCAAAGGAGGTCTAATGATGGTTGTGACTACTTTGTTAACAAAATGAATGGTTCTAGATTTAAAGCTTTCGTGACTGCTAGGATCCATACTCTTTGGTTCTATTGGGTAAAGTCACGTAGGTGAAAATAAAATAACAAAAAATCACGACGTTTCGGCCACAACACAAGCGGCCTTCATCAGGTGAAGGGACGAGCCTGTCTGGAGAACAGCGCTGGAGTGGAAGTAGCCACGCTTAGATCACGACATTTAAGCTGTGTGAGAAGAAGAAAAAGACCACGCGCTTTGACAAAGGAATTAGCATATAATTTAGCATTGAAATGGCTCATTCAAATAGCTAAGTTAAAGTATACACATCCGCAGAGGTGCCCGTTGACAAAGGAATTAGCATCGAATTTAGCATTGAAATAGCTGAGTGATTAGCTAGTAACTGGTCACAGAAATAGCTATGTTAAAGTTAGAGTATATACATTCACCGAGGCACCTAGTACTCATCAAACAGGAGAATTTAGCGAAACACAACCACGCTCAGACATCGGACCTGTGTGCGAGCCTACAAGGTGTTCTGACAAAGAGATTAGCATAAAAATTAGCATTTGATTGGCGGATTTTAGGAAAGAGGTGGTGTACGTGCCGGTGGACTTGCAGTTTGGCGCGGGGGGGGGGGGGGGGAAGGGGGGAGGGGGATGTTCTGTTTGAGAGGAGACCTGATGGCTCATTGGGGCATTCTGTCTACAGGAAACCCACCCACACAGATTCCTACTTGAAACCTGATTCCCACCACCACCCAGCCCAAAATAATTCTCTCATCAAAACTTTATTCCATAGGGCTCATTGCATTTCGGACCAACACCACCTGACCAATGCATTAAAACATGTACACCTGGCCCTCAAAAGGAATGGTTACTCTGACCGTACCATCCGCCAAGCTGTCTCTCCCTCCATACAGAAACAACCACTTGATACTCCGGTCAAACCATCACACTTCCATATATCGCAGGCGTTACTAAAAAGATTTCCAAAATTCTAAACAAACACAAGATCCAGGTCCGGTTCAATACAGTACACAAAATTCGTGATCTTAATTAATTGTATTTTTACGATGACTTTTTTCGATTTAAAGCTTTCGTGACTGCAATGATTCATCTTCTTTGGTTCTTTCGGTAAAGTCACGTAGAATGATAATAAAATAATAAATTGATAAAATAAAATAACACAATAATATTCTCGAGACTGTCCTGTCTGGTAGGACAGTCTCGCCCCCTTCACCTGATGAAGGCCGCTTGTGTTGTGGCCGAAACGTCGTGAGAATATTATTGTGTTATTTTATTTTATCAATTTATTATTTTATTATCATTCTACGTGACTTTACCGAAAGAACCAAAGAAGATTTTACGATGACCTTCAGACCGCAGCTCTTTCGCCAGCATTGCCTCTTAATACCTCTCACACCACGGTTAATGGTATGGTTTTACAACATGGAGTATACTAGGGCCTCGCAGCTGTCTCTCTCCCCCTCCTCTGTTCCGACCATGGACGAACTCGTCCGTCTGAACGGGGCCCGTAGCTATCCGTGGTGCTAAAGTTGAGGGTAAGAATCCACCCATTTTTTCGCCATATAGCATTGTGATATATAACGACTTATTGTTGGTAGCTTAGCTGATTGGAGAATATAGAGTTTATTGATAACATTAAGGTAATTTATATTTTAGTTTTTATTGGTTCACTATATAGTACTGTGAATAGCTCAGATGTGTAGGCCTTGACTTCAACATAGTCATTTCTGTGACCAGTCACTAGCCAATCACTCAGTTATTTCAATGCTAAATTCGCCTAGTTATTTCAATGCTAAATTCTCCTGTTTGATTTGTACTAAGTGCCTCGGTGAATGTGTATGGTCTGACTTTAACGTAGCTATTTCTGTGAGCAGTTACAAGCTAATCACTCAGCTATTTCAATGCTAAATTCTATGCTAATTCCATTGTCAAGGGGTGCCTCTGCGGATGTGTATGCTTTAACTTTTAACATAACTATTTCTGTGACCAGTCACAAGCTAATCATTCAGCCATTTCAATGCTAAACTATATGCTAATTCCTTTGTCAAGGCGCTTTGTTCCTCTCACACAGCTTAAAGGCCGTGATCTGAACGTGGCTCTTTCACTTCAGCGCTGTCCTACCAGACAGTCTCGTCCCTTCACCTGATGAAGGCCGCTTGTGTTGTGGCCGAAACGTCGTGAGAATATTATTGTGTTATTTTATCAATTTATTATTTTATTCTCATTCTACGTGACTTTACCGAAAGAACCAAAGAAGCTGATCCCATCCGTGAAGGATGTCATTCCTGATTTACAGTACCCCGGGGTTTACAAATTGAGTTGTACCTGCGGTGATTGCTACATCGGTGAGACAAGGCGACATGTCTCTGACCGAATTCGCGAGCACAAAGCAGATTTGAAACACGGCAAAACGAATTCTTCATCCGTGGCTGATCACTGTTACAACGCTGTGGGGGATCACGATATATATTTTTTCCGATACCAAGGTTCTTTGCAAACCCACGGGCTTTTATCAGAGATTTGTTCATGAAGCTATTTAGATCTACAAACACAGACACAATTTCAACCGAGAGGATGGTTTCAAAATTAAGCAACCATTGGAAAGATGTTCTAAATCGAACTAAACATTAAACTAATTTGAATGGTACAGTATATTTTTGGAGTAGTGGTACCCCAAACTTTCGCAGCTCTTATAAATTCCCATTTTCACACCATCAATAGGTAAAATCCCCCTCCCCCCTTTCCCCCCCCCCCCCCGCGCCAAACTGCAAGTCCACCGGCACGTACACCACCTCTTTCCTAAAATCCGCCAATCAAATGCTAATTTTTATGCTAATCTCTTTGTCAGAACACCTTGTAGGCTCGCACACAGGTCCGATGTCTGAGCGTGGTTGTGTTTCGCTAAATTCTCCTGTTTGATGAGTACTAGGTGCCTCGGTGAATGTATATACTCTAACTTTAACATAGCTATTTCTGTGACCAGTTACTAACTAATCACTCAGCTATTTCAATGCTAAATTCGATGCTAATTCCTTTGTCAACGGGCACCTCTGCGGATGTGTATACTTTAACTTAGCTATTTGAATGAGCCATTTCAATGCTAAATTATATGCTAATTCCTTTGTCAAAGCGCGTGGTCTTTTTCTTCTTCTCACACAGCTTAAATGTCGTGATCTAAGCGTGGCTTCTTCCACTCCAGCGCTGTTCTACAGACAGGCTCGTCCCTTCACCTGATGAAGGCCGCTTGTGTTGTGGCCGAAACGTCGTGATTTTTTGTTATTTTATTTTAACCTACGTGACTTTACCCAATAGAACCAAAGAGTATAAAATGAATGGTCTATTTCCACCTCCAAAATGTAACGTTAAATAACAATTAGGTACATTGGCCCTTTGTTGGAAAAAAAACCCAGTCCAGAAATTGCCCTGCTTGAACATATGTTACTGAAAAACATTGGTTTCAGAAGATTCATGGGCTAATAGTCCTACATTTTAAATTGTTTATTCGTGGTATTAAAACTCTCGTACAGTAAAACCTTGGATTGCGAGCATAATTCGTTCTGGAAACGTGTTTGTAATCCAAAGCACTCGTATATCAAAGCACTCGTATATCAGTTGTGATCACGTGACGTTCGGCAGTACAAAGCTGCTCGTATTGCAAGACCCTCGCTCGTTTATCAAATTAATATTTATTATATATTTTGCTCGTCTTGTAAAACACTCGCAGACCAAGTTATTCGCAATCCAAGGTTTTACTGTATATGCTGCTCTCTAACAGCACTTGGCCCAGCGGTCTGTTAAGGCTATACGGGGGATCTTTTTTGTCTCCGTGCAGGTGTTGATCCAGGGGCTGCAGCATTTAAACCGCGCGATGCACGACGACATCGTGTGCGTGGAGATGTTCCCCGAGGAGCGCTGGGTTGCCCCCTCCTCGCTGGTCCTGCACGATGAGGGCGTCGCAGGGGACGTTGCAGAAGAGAATGAGGAGGATGTGGTGAGTGGAGCGTCAACACTGCCGAACCAAAATCAAACCCAGACACCTGCAGTGTGCGTGTCTCTCTCCCCGTGGTCGCATGGATTTTTCTCCAGGTCCTCCGACTTTTCCTTGCACAGTTACAATCTGACATGCACTTAGAGTATTTGGCTGCTATCAATTTCAAATGTGATAAGATACTTCATTGAACGATCATTTGTGGCCAGGTCACTTAAAAAGAGCTATATAGCTCTCAGGGTCCTTACCTGGTAAAGTTATTTAGTTTATAGTTTTTAAATAGTTTTAATATAGTTTAAACAAAGAATAACAACAAAGACTCAACCACTTCAAGAGAGACCTTAAACATAATGAACACCGTGTGACCAGACAACAATCCACATTAGAGATGCTGTTAGCTTGATTTTGCGTTTATTAAATGACTTTACATTACATTACTTCAAAATCAAGTCAGGAGTGCTAATCATTTCGTACTATTTTTGTATGTACGTAGGGGTTATTTGACCATACTTCGGTGCGGGTTGGTGAAGGGGGGGGGGGGCATAGATCAGGAGCATAGAAGGACAGGACAACAGTTCATTTTGCTGTACTGCGCTTTGCTGCCAGCCATTTTGGCGCAGAGCCTATACCACCTGTTATGCATATCCAGGCTCAACACGGCGTCGCTTCCACGGTCTGAGCTGGGTCACAGGGTGGCCTCTATATTGAAAACTAATTTCTTTAGTACTGCTTTTTGTATTTAGATTGTAGTCCTTGCCACGCACCTCTTTTTAGCATGGTTGGCTGTGTACGGTGCGAAATAAGTTTTACATGCATACATACCACAGTGACAAAATGCAAAACATAATAAAGTACAGCAAGAAGTTAATTGAAATTGGCACAAAAACAACCGTGGTTTATGAAAAGTCGACAATATTTCACAAACATAAATAAGTGTTAGATATTAAATCGCATGTAGTGCAAGTTGGCTTGGGCAGATTATTTATAGACTGATCATTGCACGGTTATACTTAGAAAAAACGTTACGTAAACATTAAACACATATAGGGTGACTGATGTGCTAAGCAGGTAAGAGAAAATGTCAATCACAATTGCAAGTGAAATCATAAAGAATCGAGAGATTAAGCATCAAATTGTGAATTAGATGGGAGGGTAACCTTTGTTGTAGATAATATTGGTCGCAAAAGCCTACGCGGTTTTTTTTTAAACATGTGGTGTCTGATGGGCGTGTTCCGGTTGATTCTATCAATCGCCAGAACTGTTTTAACTTATCAATATTTACGGAGGACTCCTCACTGTGATCTTTTGTCATTTTAACAAAGCGTCAGTCTCATTATTGGCATTGATGAGACACAGCATGAAACCACATCCGCAGGTTAAGCGCTATTGTTTTGGATTGCTCCTTCCCCTTCAAGCCAAATTGTATTGTGTTATGCAGTGAGCTGGTAAAAAAATAGTTATTTCATTATTTCAGTGTGTGAGAGAGACGCTACTGTGGTGAGTGCTCATTTGAGTTTGCGTTGTCATCTCCCAGTGCTATCCCAGCTGCTGCTGCTGCTGTCGTCGCTCTTGCTTAGATTACGCAACACGATGTTTGTCCTTTGTTTTGGTCTCCAGCTGAAAGCCGAAAGTGGAAAGATGCGTCGGCCCACTGGCAAAGTGGTCGGCATCATCAAGCGGAACTCGAGGCCGCTGTGCGGCATGCTCATGCCCAGCCCAATCAAGGAGGTGGGCTGATCTGCATGTGTGTGTGTACGTGTGGGGAGCGGTGATGTAGCGGTTAGCGCGCTGCGCTACGAATCCTGGGACCCGAGTTGGATTATATTTATCGCTCATAACCAATAAACAGCGGCAAATGTCTGAACCTGTCTTGGGCCCTTCCCTAGGTCGACTCGGCCATAAATGAGTATCTGATGTGGCATGTAAACATCAGCGCTGTGGAGACAAAGGCGGTCGGGCATGGTGCTGGCCGTACCCACCCCGTCGTTTGCCGTACCAGCTTGAATAGGTGTGTGCTGACGGCACTCGCCCAAACAGTTTGTTGAATGCCTTACTGGGGGCTCTTTGTGCGTGTTGCAGGCCACCCGCCACCTGTTCACGCCCGCGGACCGCCGCATGCCACGAGTGCGGGTGGAGACAAGACAAGCAGCGTCCCTGCAGGCCCACCGCATCGTGGTGGCCATCGATGGCTGGCTGCGACACTCCCGCTACCCGAACGTACGACTGCACCGTGACGCCCCGCACGCCGTGACACCTCACCCGTCCGTCCCGTGGTCGGCATCGTCGGGCTCATCCTTCTGTCACTTGACGCGCGGCCACGCGGCTCTGTATGCAGTACAGCCGTCGAACCCAAAACACGAACGGTGACACGGTGAATTGGAAGTCAGGGTGGATGAGATGGCACCACTGTGATTTTTTTGTTTGAAAGCATGGCAAACTCACCTGTGATTCAACCTAGGTTATTAAGGTGTTGTAAGTTGATAGTCTCAGCCCAGTCACCAATAACTGCACCAAAAACGATATTAAATTTGGTCGTGCACTTCGATTGTTTAATTTCCATCTCTGAGAAAACTACTGCGTTTGACTGCCATGTGATGAACATTGCTTTGATTGGCAGAGTGGTTGGAAAAGCACTGCCCCCCTACAATTTGGACTGCATTTCACTTCAATGGATCTTAGAAGTAGCTCTGTTATGTCTGCTCCTGTGGGTCGTCCTTGACCACGGAGGGTTTGTATAGATTCCTCGTCTTGTGTGATACCATTAACACAATGAGAAACAAAATTGGTGAAAAGTTAAATATATTGTTAAGATGTATTCTTTGGGTTGTATCTTTGTTTAAACAGATGCCGGTTAATATTCTACATAATGTACGTTAGCTACAAGGTTGGCATTGTGGTTGTGCTTTTCATACCTATTTGCCACTGCACAACCGAGCGGCACCATGGCTGGCACGGTTTAGTAGGCTGCAGGTTGTTTATCCACTGCAAAAGCAGATCCATGCCATGGACGGTCAATGCTTTGAACAAGTTCATGGCACATGCAGATGACGCTGTGGTGCCACGTCCCCGTGGTGTACCGACTGCCGTCACACAATTAACATGTCGCTAGCCCCGCCCCTGGCCCTGCTCGGCCCCCGGATAGATTTGGATGCCTTGTGGGGCCAGCATATCACGGTTTGGTTCTGGTTCGACACGGCAAAAAGCCAGTGGGTGACCACAGACACCTCGAGAGCTCTGCGCTGTCTGGGTTCCAATGTACCAGTGGAAATGGGATACCGGTGACGATTGGCCACGTATGTGCATATGCATGTTGAACTTCTTCCGTACCATACGTAGACAACCGTGCTAATCGTCGGTGTGCTTATGCAGGGCCATTTTGTGCGCTCTCTGGGCGAATGTGGGGATAAGGAGACGGAGACGGAGGTGCTGCTGCTGGAGCACGACGTGCCACACCAGCCCTTCAGCCAGGCCGTACTTGCATGCCTGCCCCCTCCCACGTTCAGCATCACAGCAGAGCTACGCATGAGACGTGTGACGATATGTCAATTCCTCGATTGAGTTCAATTCTTACGCCTGCAGTGTGTTGGTGTGCTTGGTCGTGCATGTGAGAATCCTTTACTTCAATGTTCTTTATTACAAGGCCCACGGGCCACTGGTGGCCCCTGGGTGGCCTTTGGTGTGGCCCACGACGTGTGGCCCCCGACGTATAGGCCCCCGACAATAGACAAATGCGAAAACACCCCCCATCATCATCGTGCTGTCAAACCTCAATAGTTTCAAGATGTTTGGCCTGCGTAGAATACCTTCTAGAGGGCCTCTCTGGAGCTCTCCCTCCAGTCGAGGTCCTTCCGCTGCACTGGCATGAACGAGACGCCACGGGGCTCTACACCTTTACCGCAGACCGTATATAGAAAAGCCGTCGACCTGAAAGAAAGTCGATGGCTCGGACACATCATCGTAAGAAGAGAGGAAATTCACATCGGAGGAAGGAAGGCAACGGACTTATGGAAGCACCAGGGCGGAGACCCAAGAGGCAGGCCTCGAGAGATGCGGATCAAAGTGGTGAGCCAGGATGTGGAGGACTCTGCAGTGGCTGTGGAGATGGTCCAGTACAGAAATGAATGGAGCAAGGGGACTACAGACTTTTCTCCTATAACGCTGTACTTGCGTTCCTGAAGAACACCGAATTGTGGAAAAATCGCATAATTAATAATATAGGGTAAAGGACAGTCCGCAAATACGTGAGATGCGTACGCAGGCTTAACAAAGACTTTGGGTACGTGAGTAGCATCTAGAAGCATCCAGCATCATCCCGCTGTGTGATGCTACACCGAGGCAACCGTACAACCGCTTATTCTGCCTCGCACAACGCAGTTCTGTTCACTCGATCGCCTTTTATCCAATTCACATCCATGTTATGAAAAAAATGTGTTCCCTAATGCATTCATCGCATTATATCTAATTCACGATATGAAAACACGCAGAGTCATAGGAGAACGGACTGTACTTTCAAAATATTCAGTGACGAATTGGCCACGTTCTGTTTATGTTACAACCCTTACTAGTTGGCTGTGTCGGGTGGTGGCGGGTTTAACGACACATTTACGTATTTACACAATCTAACCCAAAAAACCTGTATTATGGATGATATTGGTCACGAAAGCCTATGTGTTAAACTCACTGCACAAAAGACCACCAAATTACATTGCACTAAATTTGGTTAAATTCCAGCTTTGAGAATTAAAAAAATATAAATTTTGCTGTCTTTGGGTGAGCGTAACCCTCAGTGGTCATCGGGCGCCACGTAGACATCTGTTGAGTTCTGGCTTGGGCTTGGATCAGGCGTGGGCATTGTGTAATTGCGAGGACCCCATGGTTCACCCGTAGTGTGTTCATCGTATCCCCGCAGGCGTCTCTGACGTACGCAGAGGCTCAGCTAATGATGGACGACGCCGGGCGGAAGGACCCGGTCACCAGCAGCTTGCGTGGCCTCAACTCCCTGGCCAAGATCCTCAAGCAGAGGCGCATTCAAAACGGGTAACTCATTGTCAAGATCCTCATCCCCTCCACCGCCACTGGAGCGATGAGCAGTATTAATGGGTGCACCACATTTAGTCGATCGGCAGGTCGCCTGTGGCGCGGTAAAGTGTGGTTACTCCCGTGTCTTCTAAGACATCCGGCCAGCGTGGAAGAGTAGGCTAAAATACATTGAAAGGGACTGTAGAAGGGTGTATCTCTAGAGGGGCCGCCTCTTATGGGAGCACCCTTCTTCCAGCAGTGGCTTGAGCAAGCAATTGCAAGGCTGCACCTGTTGCTTTTTTGACCCCATGATGCATGAGGCTTGGGTGAATACCATGCACAAACAAGTGTTACAGGATTCATACTCGGGTTTTTTTTCGGTAAAGTCACGTAGGTAAAACTATAAAATAAAATAACAAGTAAATTAAATCACGACGTTTCGGGCGCAACACAAGCGTCCTTCTTCAGGTGGGACAACCACAGCCAGAAACAATTGCTGAAGTGGGCAAAAAAGGGCTGTTGTAACAAGAGGCTATATAGGTAAGAGAGTGGGGGGGAGCAAGGGGGGAGAGATAGAGAGGGGGGTGTGGGGTAGGGGAAATGGGGTGCTGCTAGAGGGATTAAAGGGGCGAGCACGGCAAAATGCCGGGGGGGGGGTGGAAAGTGAGCGGGGCTGGGAGTGGGAGGCTGAAGAAGCTGGAGATGCGGAAATGAAGGCAATAATAAAGAAGTTAAGGTTTTACCTAGTTAATAACATCCTTCTAGATTGGAGTGTTACAGGCTGCTGCTGGGCTACATTGTGGGCAAGAGGACAATGCAGTGGCATAAATTGTTTTACTCTACTTAATGCTCCCATGTCTGTGCTCCCCCACCTTTGCCAACGCGTACTGACCACCACGGTTAAGTACGGTAAAACCACCCCACGACCCGCATGGCATGGGGTGGCCCTCATCCAGCAGTGGATTGACTTAACGAGCTGTGCATGTTCAACTCAAATATCTGAGTTTGTGAAGTGTCTTATATTAAGATTCTGTGTTGTTTTGGCTGGACATGATAATCGCTCATGTCCCTTCTTCACCCGTAGGGCATTGACTCTGGCATCCCCTGAGGTCCGATTCCACATGGACAGCGAAACCCACGACCCGATCGACCTGCAGACCAAGGAACTCAAGTGAGTCTCGTCAACAAGACACCTCCCATGACTGCAATCCGACTGTTGTGCAGATCTCTCTATCAGAATCAAAATATATATTTCTACTGGAAGAATCCGATGAGCTATAAAGCTCTTTTTTCACAGATGTCCAGTTGGGGCAGGTCACAACGTTACAACAACAAACAATACAAGCACACGTTAGGATTGCAAAGTATTGGAAAGGTAAACAAATAACTTAAACAAATATACAAATACAACTAAACTATTTTTATCTTACCAAGTAAAACCCTGACCACAAATGATAGCTGAACAAAGTGGCTTATCACGTGGGATATTTATTATCAGCAAAATAATCTAAGATAAAGATTCTTGACCCTTGTGGTTGATGTGTTGTGGTGGCGGAAACTGGTGCGTGTACACAGGGAGACCAACTCGATGGTGGAGGAGTTCATGTTGCTCGCCAACATCTCCGTGGCGGAGCGCATCGTAGACGAAATCCCCGAGTGTGCGCTGCTCCGACGCCATCCAGCGCCTCCGCCTTCCAACTACGACATCTTGGTGAAGGCGGCGAAATCAAAGGTAGAGTTAGAACCCCTTTTAACGACTACCCTTGTTAACTAATCGCTTAACAACGGGCCTCCAATGTGTAGGCTTAACCGACCATTTCTCTGTTAACGACGGGCTGTTGTAGGTACAGTAAATATGAATTAATGCCACATAGCAAGGAAAAATAAAATAATAAAAATATAAAACAATAAAATTCTCACGACGTTTCGACTGCAACACAAGCAATCATCATCAGGTGTGAAAACCACAACAAGAAAATTTGAAAAAAGTGGCAGTTATTTTTAACGTTAGCACCACGGAGAGAGATTTGACAGTTTGTTCAGATGGACGAGTCCATCTATGTTCGGAAAAGAGGAAGGGGGAGACGAAAAATAATGGATGCGGTCTGAAAGCCACCTTAAGCGTGATCAATCAATTAAGACCCGAAATGGTTTATGAAATCTCTCTCCGTGGTGCTAACGTTAAAATAACCGCCACTTTTTTCAAATTTTCTTGTTGTGGTTTTCACACCTGATGATGATTACTTTTGTTGCAGTCGAAACGTCGTGAGAATTTTATTGTTTTATACTTTTTATTATTTTATTGTTTCCCTTCTACGTGAATTTACCGAAAGAACCAAGAATATGAATCCCTGCAGTCACGGAAACTTTAAATCAAAATGAATGAATGCATTTATTAACAGTGTTTATTTTAATATGATGTGGTTATAATGTTAGTATCTTTATGTATTAATATCCATTGTTTAAATATTATAAAGTACGTTTTTTGGGTGAACAAGGGAAACTTTCGATGCTATCGGAACGAATTAAGCTTTTAACACGTATTTCCTTTACTCGCTTAATGACCAAATCCTTTAATGCTCTTTAAGAGGGATTCTACTGTCTCTAGATTGCTGTTAACCTTCCTTCAATATCATCCTCCTCGCAAGGAATTCAGAGGTCGCCGGGTGGCTCAAATTTTTGTTTGAGGTCTTTTGGTTTAACCGGGTGATAACTCAAGAGACCATAATAGTCTCATTTGCAAGGGTCACCTGGGTCACCCTATGACCCAGAGATTACAGCTGGGACCCTGGCTTCAAAATCCAGCAGTCGCATTGAACATACTGTGTTATCAAGTGTAGGGAGTTGAAGGACTCAGCTCGTTTCCCAGCTACTCCACAGAAATAAGCAACAACAAAAAACATCACGATAAATGTAGTACTGTATTTAATTTTAGATAAATTCCAGCACTGAAATGTTGAAATATCAGGTCGACTTATTGTGATGAACATTATGCTCAAAATGGGTGGGAATGTGCTACCCCCTACTGTGAAGCAGAGGTGTCTTTAAACGATGTCAGTATTGGCCTGAGCGAGCAATTGCAG
This sequence comes from Petromyzon marinus, assembly GCF_048934315.1. Lineage (NCBI taxonomy): Eukaryota > Metazoa > Chordata > Hyperoartia > Petromyzontiformes > Petromyzontidae > Petromyzon > Petromyzon marinus. The sequence goes on along the minus strand of NW_027423677.1, from coordinate 785,096 downwards.
GGCTGCACTTTTTACCTTTATCTTGAGATGTAGCCGTATAGTTTCCACTCGCCCTTAGAGGCAGAACAACTCAAAAGGTGTGACGAACCACAGACAACGCTGGAAGGCAGCCAGGCACTGTGCCAGATGTAGATTAATCCACTTGCTGTACTGCCTTCTCCTGGCAAGCCAGGTTATGGAAACCTGAATGCCCACAGGAAGTGCGCTGAATAACGTTTTCTTTCCAATACACCACAACCCTTGCTGCTTCCCCAGCACTGAACTACAAGCCACGTGCGGGATAGTCACCTCACAAACGCCGGTGTGCCCGATTTTTTTGCGCAGAACATCGAGATCCAGGTGGACTCGGCTAAGGCGTTGGCCGAGTCTCTGGACCGGGCGGCGGTGCCGGGAGCGCCACCATACCTCAACACTCTGCTGCGCATCCTGGCCACGCGCTGCATGATGCAGGCCATCTACTTCTGCTCCGGCATGGAGCCCGACACCCACCACTACGGGCTCGCCACCGCCATCTACACCCACTTCACGTCGCCCATTCGACGGTGACGTGCTCTGGCGTCAGGCACACGAGTGAAATCGACCTTCGCGATTATTGAGGAGACTATGTTGTTGTCTTGGTGTGGTCTGGGATTGTGCTGCCTTTCCCAAGTTTAAGAATGTATTTATTAATTGATGTACTTATGCAATGTTAACTTGTCATTATGGCACACCTCCGATTAGCACGATTGGCTACGTACGGTGCGAATGAAGTTCAACATACAACTTGTATATCTTTTTTCTATTATTTACTTTTAGTGATTTGTTTACCTTTCCTATTCTTAGCACTCCTATCATCTACCTACTGGACATCTGTCAAAAATAGCTTTTATCGCGAATCGGATTTCTCCAGGATAAAGATTCAGATTTTGACTTATTTTTCTAAAAGGTCCTATAAACGGGAAGTTTGGCCAATTCCTTAAATGGTTATTTGGCTTGTGTTGGAGAAAAACTAGAGGATCCGGAGAACACCAACGCCTACAAGGAGGGTGACAGTGTTCCACGTGCAGAATCAAGAATCCATTGCCGTGTTGCAGCGGCGGCCAAAAGTGAATTGCAATTCTGCCATGGATCGCTAACGATTTTGTTGTGGATCTTAAATAAGAACACAGATATGAGCAGGCAGCAATTTGCGTTACATCTGATGACAAATAAAAAATCCTCAACAAAGAATTAAATTCATACATTAACAAAGATAATTTCCACCAGCAGATGGTGCTAGGACGTGGTATGTCCTGAGTACAGTATTCTATCACAGCGTTAAATCCATCTGAGTCATTGTTTGCGTAGCTTTCTGGTGGATCGTGAAACCCGCTGAGATCCACCAGAATGAATCGCGGTGCTTGGTGGATTAATACCGCTGCTCCGTTGGCATCTCGTGGCCATACCGCAGCCTGTATCTACTGTAAATGTAATCTTCATATTAAATAGAGGCTACAACAAATGTGAATATTGTTGTTGTTGTTGTCTCCCTGTACCGTTACAGATACTCGGATGTGATTGTGCACCGGCTGCTGGCCGTGTGCGTGGGCGCCGACCCCACGTACCCGGCGCTCACCGACAAGCAGAAGCAGCAGCAGCTCTGCAACAACCTCAACTACCGCCACAAGATGGCGCAGTACGCCCAACGCTCGTATGTAGCTTTCCACACGCAGGTGGGAGGCGGAAGTGTGGGCCACGTGGAGCTTGCACGGCGTGTGCTTAGGCACCTGATAATGCGTCCATTCGTCTCTTGAAAACCATTTTTAAGGTCACGAAAGCAGGCATCGTATTGTGCGTGTAGTAAGAATCAATTGTTTTCTATTCGCACGCTTACGTGTGGTGGTGCCGTGGCTGTACTGGTTGGCTACACTTGACATTGCTTTTCAGCATTCTTCTGTGTTTGCTGAAAAACCTAGTCACTTGGCACATTTGCCCATGATGTGACAACTTTATTTGATTGGCTCTGTCAGGTGATGGAGGATTATAGTCAATACAATTGACATTGTACCTTCACGATTGAACTCAAAATAATCCCCATGACATGATGCCAATAGCACAACTGGAATAAATTAGCGGGGGGATGCAGGAAAATTACCTTAAATTTTGTTAAATAATTATGGGCTTGGTAAGTGATGCGCGTGTGTCTGCTCTTTGCCACGTAGCGGTGATTAACGGCTGTTGTTGTTGTGGTCTCAGTTGTTCTTCAAGACTAAGAGAGTGGTGAGCGAAGAGGGCTTCGTGCTGTTTGCGCGCAAAAACGCCGTGGTGGTGCTCATTCCCAAGTACGGCTTGGAGGGGACGGTTTTCTTTGACTCCAAAGATCTCAAGCTCAACGTTACCTTCGACGAGGAGGTAGGGCATGTGTTCACTTAACCGGGAGACATTGGCATTTCCTGAACGGCTGAATTCTGCATTTAAACCCAGGACTGGCTTAATGCACTGGGACCCAAGCCCCCTGACCATCTCTCTACGATTAGGTTTCTATCAGACACACAGACACTTGGTTTAAGGTGGAAGAACGCAGTGAGATACGAAGCTCCGTTTTTTTTGCCATTTGGCAGTGTGGACTATTACAGAGGAAGTTACACCGGTGGATACATTAGAGCCGGATGGCTCACAGGGCTATACCAAAATAAACTGAAACTGAATTAAATGATGTAAATGCGTTTCAAATATAAAACTGTCACAATTAAATTTGCTTTGGAAATAACTGCCATGACGGAGCCCGTATTGTCACGGAGAGGACATCACATTAAAAATACAGTAAAATCCTTCAGATCCGGAAGAATTATAGAGAAAATCTAATGCTTTCTGTAAACAATGAGAAACTTGAAGGGCAGAAAAGTACTTGTAGAATAAAAACAAATGAGGGAAATAGTAGTTGATGCAAAAAGTGATCTCTAGATGGCAAAAAGCACATTTGTCATCAGTGGATCCGGTCCTTTCCAGCATGCCTTGCATGCCGCATTACATTGTCACTCTGCGTGGATAATGCACACAGCCTAATTTGGACCAGAAGCTCAAAAGGGTCAACATTTGCAGCCATATTTTAGGTATGTTCTTAACTGCAATTGTGCACTCCATATAACCTAAGGGGGGTTGCATCTACTCCTTAATGATGGCCAAATAAGGCTTTAAAATTCCTTGGCTGGCCCGCACATCACGATCCCTCGGTTGGTTTGGTCATTGCAGCCATCGGCTTCTCATGCCTGATTTTCAGCTCGCGGTGAGGTGGCCCAAGCGGTATTGCATTCGCTGTGTGTTGTGGAGATTTGTGTTTCAAACTCGGTGGCCACTCCGGTTAATACTGTGGTGTGTCTTCTTTGGTTCTTTCGGTAAAGTCACGTAGAATGAGAATAAAATAATAAATTGATAAAATAAAATAGCACAATAATATTATCACGACGTTTCGGCCACAACACAAGCAGCCTTCATCAGGTGAAGGGACGAGACTGTGTTGTGGCCGAAACGTCGTGAGAATATTATTGTGTTATTTTATTTTATCAATTTATTATTTTATTCTCATTCTACGTGACTTTACCGAAAGAACCAAAGAAGATGAATCCTTGCAGTCACGAAATCTTTAAATCGAAACTGTGGTGTGTATTAAGCGTAAAATATTTACAGGCTATCCGCTTTAACAGTGGACGTTAAAAGATCCTGTAACGTTATTCGTGTGCCAGCATCATGGTCCAAGGTTGGCAAATTACATGCAAATTACTTATTTGGGGAGCACATATCAATCGTTCGCCTCCTTTTACAAAGACGTAGCAGTGACCTTGAATGCAAACGTTTTGAGAATCAGTGAGGCTTTTCTGAGTGACCCATGTAATAGTATGAATAATAACGTTGGGTTTACGTCAATCCGTGCTTGTGTGCAGGGCACTTGGCAGAGAGCAGTCAGCGGTAGTGTAGCGGTTAGCGCTCTGCGCTACGATCCCGGCGACTTGGGTTCGATTCCTTCGCACGGTCAACACCAGTGATGATTATCAGAACCGGTCCTGGGCCTCGCCTAGGTTGACTCGGAACTCAATTGAATGCCTGCTGCGGTGTGTAAACATCGCCACTGGGGAGACAAAGGCGGCCGGGCATGGCGCTGGCAACCCACCCCCTTGTGTGCCGTGCCGGCCTTCATCTGTGCTCCTCGCCAACAGCACTTGCCCCAACAGTCTGTTAAGGCTACATTGGAGATATGTCTTTGTGTTTTGTGTAGGGCCCCACGCTGTGCGTGGAGGGCATCGCGCTGAACATGTTCGACCGCGTGTGCGTGCGCGTGTCGCTGGATTCGTCCAACCTGCAGCACCAGCGGATCCGCATGCACCTCGTCCGCCCGGAGGTACTCACCGTGCGGCGCGACGCGCAACCTCGGAATACCACCGATTTGTATTGTGACCATGCTGCTGTTGCTGTTTGCTGCGCCAGCAGTAGTGCACAAAAAACAAACGCTCGCCGCATCGGAACGTCAGCGGGCCGAAAATTAATGGCACAAGCCACAGCATAGCGCTTGTTGCCATGCAACCCAAACTGTGGGACCGTATAGTAAACCCATAGAGACACAGAGATACATAGGAGATACAGAGAGACCCATTATGATTCATAGAGATTCATAGAGACTCATACAGATACATAGCAGTGCATTAAAAACAAGCTCCTGTACGATTGTGGACATGCAACCCAAACTATGGACTACATTTTACACCACTGTAGTCTGCGCTCCTTGAATGGAGGGGTGGCAAGATGACACAAACTCTCTCCTGAGGCTCTCCCGTAGCTATCAGACCCATACATTGGCATTTAGCCCCTGAACGTAATACCCTTATAACACAAGAATAAAATATAAACTCCGGTCTTGGATGGAAAAAATATATGTATAGCTAGCATTTTGAGCCGCAGTCTGTTGTCCTATACCTCCTGTAACTGGCAAATTGGATATAACGTGATGATGAATGTATGAAGGAACGCATTTTTTGTATAACGCGGATCCAAACTGGATATAGCTCGGTTGAATGAATGGAACTACGTCGCGCGAGTAGGAATAAGCGGTCGTAACGGCTGCCTCGGCGTAGCATCACACAAGGCGGGATGCTGCTGGATGCTTCTAGATGCTACCCACGTTCCTTAGTCTTTGTTCAGCCTGTGTTACGCATCTCACGCGTTATTGCGGACTGCGCTTTACCCCATATAATATATTATTTATTATAACACGATTTTTCCAAAACGTGGTGTTCTTGAGGTACGCAACTACCGTATTATAGAACAGACTGTATATCCAAAGACTATGGGACACTATCCCTACCTATATCAGTTGTGACTGTCCGTGTGTTTAAATCCAGCTTGAAAACATCGTTATTAATTGGCTTTTCCTGGATTCTGATTGGTTATTACTGTGAGAGGAATCATTATGATTAGCTTTTATTGCATTTTGCATGCTGTGTAAAGTGTCAGTATCACTGTCATTATTGTTATTATCGGCTTTTACTTTATTTCTATTGGCTTGTATCTATACTTGAGTAGTTTTTTTAATGTCCAGTGCTTTTTTGAGATATTTCGATATGCAAGGTGCTGTATAAAATAGATTTTTATTATGGCCCTAGTTCATTGCACAAGAAGGGCCATTATCTGAAACGTGACCTATTTAAATGATGAATGCGAGTTCTCAAGATACCAAGCTAAGTCAGGGTGTGGGAGCCTTGGTAGATATCAGATTTCTTAACAAAACTCCATGAGTCTGTTCTGCATGGGTTTCCTCCGGGTTCTCTGGTTTCCTCCCATATCTAAAAATAAGCATGCGTTGAAACTGGTATTAAGGTAGTTTACGTATCGCCATGGGCGGCAGGGTGGCACATTGGTAAACCCTTGTGTCTTGCAGCAAGAAAACTGGGTTTGATTCCCAACTAGAGTGTGTTACTGTGTGGAGTTGTCATCTTCTCTCTCCGTGTTCCTCAAAAGTCTTCAGACTTGGCGAAGTTTTTCAGTGTTAATAAGTGTAATGATAACGTATCACATTTGTTGGAAATACTCGCATATGTGTGTGTGAGAGCATTGGTTTAGTGGTTAGCACGCTGCGCTATGAACCCGGCAACCCAATTCCCACTCACCGCCAACACCAATGAGGATTATCTGAACTGCTGTTTTGCATACCCAAGGTCAACTCTTTCTTAAATGAGTACCTGGTGCAGTGTGTAAACATCAGCACTGGGGAGAGGTGTTGGCCACTTACCCCCTCGTGGGCCATGCCGCCTAATAGCAGCACAGTCTGTTAAAGGCTTATTTGGGTGACTATCTTTGTTGTACGTTTGTGCCATTTGTGTGTCCGCTGTCACAGATTCCAGGCTACAACCCTGCGGAGTCCACCCCATGGGGCTCGCCTTCTCCCCGGCCTAAGAAACCCAGACAGCACTAGTGTATCGTGGATGCGGTGTCAACAAGATGTCGGAGGAGGTGCATGAGTGGGCACACACTCTGGGTTTTACATCTGCAGAGTTAATTAAGTGTACATTGTGCTCGCAAGCAGAGGTGAACAATTGAAAAAAAAAAGCAGTGGCGGTTATGAGAAATGTTTCCCTGAAGTAACAGACGGTTTGCACTCTGAACTTGCAATCCAGAGTTCACCGGTTCTTCGTTCTCCTGGCGCAGCGGTTCAAATGGTAGTGCATTTTTTTTTTGAATTTTTACCTTGCCAACCAGTACAATCAGCCAATTAAGGTGTATACGCGTCAAGATGTATGAAAGGTTTAGGATATCTTATGCCCCACTTCTTTGCCAGCCAAGACACTGACCCCCTTGTGATGAAGGTGATTTCACAAAAATATTGGTTACTGAATCGGTGGTGTGTATTGACTAACGCAGCAGTGTCCAACCCACAAAGCACTGTGATCCATTCTGGTATATCTCAACATGTTCCGTGATCTACCAGCAATATATGACCAACAGTTACCCGGATGGATTTAACCGACTAATAGAACACTGTAGACATGCCAAGTGCTAGTGCGATCTATTGGTTTAAAATATATATTATTAATCCATTAATTCTTAGTCGGGGATTTTGTTTTGCCATCTGCTATAACAAGAATTGCTTTATATTAGAGGTGTTTATTCCTATTTGTCCTGAGATCCACAATCAAAATCTTTTGCGATCATCCACCCATGGATCGCGATTCACATATCGGCTACCACTGATCTAACAGTTGAAAACCAGTTTAACACGTAGGCTTTCGCGACCAATATCCATAACACTGGTTTTTTGGGTTAGATCGCGTAATAAATATTTAAATGTGTCAGTAAACCCGCCACCACCCGACACAGCCAATTCGAAAGGTTTGTCACATTAACAGAACGTGCCAATTCGTTATTAGTAACATCACACCGGTGTCTTGGAGAGCAAAGCCACAACATTTACAATCTGAGTACAATGTTTCACCAGTATTTACAACCAGCTTCATCAGGCGACAGCCAGATTCGTGGAGAATCCTCGTTCCTTAATGCGCATGCATAATGTGTGTTGATTAACATATAAATAACCCAATCGGCAATGGATACCCATAGTCATATGCATTCATTGATTCCCCTCCCAATTCGCGAAAGAAGTGCTCACAAGTGATGGCTGTCGCCTGATGAAGCTAGTTAGTGCTGGCGAAATGTTGTACTTAGATTGTAAATGGTGTGGCTTTGCTCTCCAACACACTGGTGGACTGTATTAGTAACGAATTGACATGTTTTGTTTACGTGACAAACCTTACTAATTGGCTGTCGGGTGGTGGTGGGTTTAACAACACATTTATATATTTAAACGATCTAACCCATAAAACGTGTATTATAGTTGAAAACCTACAATTGTGCCAGGTTTGGCCTGTCGGAGTGGGCCATTAGGGTGGCCACTCGGAGGGCAAAGCTCTGGGGAATCCGAGCAAGAGCTTTGAAGTATGATTGTGCACGGTGACACCCGCAGGGGTCTCGTGATGGATGCCAAATGGAATATTTTTTATCGCGAGAGGATTCCCTGCAAGGGATGTTAGTTTACTTATTCTTGTGAGGATGCCATTTACTGTATGAAGGGGCAGCGGTCAGCTGCATAGAACAGAGTATAAAATTCCCCGAGCTGTTGCTGTTTAAATCGTCGGTTTAACGGAGAATTTCACCTCAGGTTTTTTTACACTGCTGCCCCATCCCTCATCGGACTCTGTGCAATCACACATGGAATGTTTTTGGAAAAAATGTCGGTGTCAGAAAATTTTAAGGTTTAATCGTTTACAAATGCGCATTTCGTTACAGCTTCTCTTGTCCTTGAGACGTGCAAAGATAATTTATGACAAAATATTGACACGTTTTCACATTGTTTCGTAATTGGTTATAACTTTGCTCACGTATATACAGTACTTGGGCAATAATTCTAAGCTCCTGGAGTAGTGGTAAAGATTTAAGCGAGTTGATGTCTTTGCGACTTTGTGTAAATGTGTTTAACATTTTTTAGCTGAATCGTATATTTACAAGCATGTACACATGAGTAATACGCGTTTATATACAAAATTAAACCGATTTATTTTCCATGCATCTTCTGTTATTTTGGTTACTTTAAGTTACGTTTTCCACTGCTGGATGAACATCTCGCCACGTGATGTTGGATGTCAGGTTTAGTTTGACCATACTTCACCATGCTGGTCACTGTTGGATGATAATAATGTCCACTTGCAATGCACCACCACGCAGTATTCACTCGCCTTCGAATCGAGTCCTGCACCGCCGTTTCACATGCAAATTTGATTCTCAATCCCTGGGCCAACTTGCTCCTAATTAGCATGCGATTTGCCACATTTCGATCTCGGAGGTGATTAAATGCGCCGGCTTCCAGGCTTGTTGAGCCGCTCGGAGCCCAATTAACGAAAATTGTTGCCAAAGCAAAAGCGTGAGCTCGAATGTTGTCCGTGTTCTTTTCAAACCACCAGTCGAACGCCGGCCTCTGCCCACTCCGACCGTGTGGAGGCCCTGGCCGTCGGGGAGGCCCTCATGGTGCCTCACGGCAAACGTGGGGCCCGGGTGGGCGCGTCGACGGTTGATCGCGTACAGGCGGTGCAACTCCCACAAATGAAACATCACACCTTGCTGATCTCGTGTCCAGGAGCATAAACGATCATCACGCAAACTCCGGTCATCCTCGCAGCAGCAGCTCTTGGCCATCGAACAAAGACGATCACCGCTTCCTTCCGATATTAGAAGCCACGAGCTATGAACGACTCGGAGGTTCGAGCAACCACAGCCGAGTGGGAAGGCAGCAGCAGCCCAGGCGGTGAGCCAGCTCCAAAATCCCCCAAGCACTGAAGTTCTCGATTTAGTACATTGAAAAACACGACGGTAAGTGAAACAACGTAAATCGAAACCAATTTTGCCATTCACTTGAGGGGCCATCCATAAATGACGTCACGCAATTTTTGACCTCTCTTCACTCGGCGTCACAAAAAGTCAGACCCCCCCCTCAAATATGACGTCACAAAGCTCTGCCCCCCCCCCCCCGAAAACCATATTTCCATTTTGAAAATAAAACATGCTTCAACTATTGTCATTGTAGTGCGTGGCGCTGCACTGATTTTGTAAGAGTGTTATAACAATTAGTGTTATAACAATTCTATACTTAAAGTTGCGCATTTTGATGTGACGTCACATTTCTCAAACCCTCCCTCCCCCTCGTCACACATCGTCACAAATGTCTGACCCCCCCCCCCCCCCCCCAAGGTGCATGACCGCGTTACCGTGTTCATTCTGTGGTGAAGGGATGAGGAAAAGGAAGAGAGGAAAGCATCCAGCGTCGCCGCACGCAGGCAACGTGTATATCACACAGTGGTAAAAATATACAAATACATATATATGTAGTGGGTTCCACGGAGACTGGAGACGTCTTTATAGGCAACACGGTTTATTTGTAACTATGAACAGAACTCCCCTTAACTCCCACTATCTAGGGAGGTACAGCCTCCGGGCTAGCGTGCCCTCGCACTGATCAAACCTGGCTCTCAGCCCTCTGGCTATCTGTGCCCTAGGGGAGGCTAACTGACCCGACCCAGCCAAGGTGCGGGTCCTGACCACTGGTCCGAGCTCGGCCCGGCCCTTACAAGGACGTCGGACTCGAGGTCCCAGGGTCCTAGCTAGGGAGGCTACTCTGACCCGACCCAGCCAAGGTGCGGGTCCTGACCACTGGTCCGCGCTCGGCCCCGACCCTTATAAGGATGTCGGGTCCCAGGGTCCTAGCTAGGCTGGTCTTCTGTTCTTCGTCTTCGGAGCACTGCCCCGAACTGTCCCAGAGGTGCCCCTTTAATACACCTCTCGGGGGCTCTCCGCCCCCGGTACCGCCCCCTCTCTAGAACCTTCCAGGGGGCTCTGGAAGAACCCCCCAACCCCTCACCTGGGGCATGGCTCTCTCTGTCCTTCCCCAGCTCAGGGTGGCACCCCCTATGGGCTTGTGCCCGCAACTGCAGGTAAGTATACCGACGGTATAGGATGTGCATTTATTACGCTACATCTATGCGAGAGAGGTTGTGGACAAGAGTCTGCTCTGCGGGAAGCAAGCATTGCCATACAAATGAGTTGAGCTCGCGTTCGATGCGGGCAGTCTTGAGGACGACCGTCGACAGGCACGCGTGGAGGCACGCCGTGGTCACAGCGCAGTGCCGACTCGTGTAGGTGGTGATGGCCCAGTTGTAGAGAGGAATGCCGGAGCTTCGAGCAGATGTAGCCGAATGTAGGATAGAGCATCTTGAGGAGCGTTGCCCTCGACCCCCTCCGGGAGGCCGTATGGTATACTTGGCACTCCCGTCCCTTAGAGTCCAGTCTGATGTAAGCCTCCTCAGGTTCCAGCAGCCTGGCTTCGTAGGTCTTCATTGCACCGCTCTGCTCGTCTAGCATAGTCTGAAGGGTCATATGTGGCTGCCTCCTGAATCTTCACCCTCCAGCAAACCTTACTCGAGATCTCGTTGAGGACCCGAAGAAGGGCAGTATTCTCTTTGGTTTTTTTTTACAAAAGGGCTTGTAAGAGCTCTTGTTCCTCCCACCGGGATTTCTGGTGTCAACTTGAACGGGGGGGGGGGGGGAGACAAAGCTATGGCTTTTTTCCCAGGGAATCTGTCTTCCATGGAGCACAAAGATACAGGCGGAAGGTCCCCTTGGCCTAGCCATGAGGTCAGGCTCGAGTTGTTTACTGAGGACCCTACACCTAAGGAGGCTGTGGATCGCCCTAGGAAGCTCGAAAGTAGAAAACCAGCTTTCCGAGGCCCCCTATAAAGTGCCTGAGGCCAGGTAGAAAAATAAGAAAACTATCAAACGGGAAAGCGCGTGGTTATGTTGGGTCGAAAAAGGTAATGTTCTAATGTAGGGGTTGGAGCGGTCATTGCTGCTTACTCGGCCTTGACGTCACTGCAACTCGTTTGATTAACACTTTTAAAATAAAAAATCACAACGCGTACTGAACATATTATTCCGAATCGGTTTTAGCACCACTACCACCATGACACAGTGGCAAGGCTGGCAGATCGCAGTGCAGCTGCTAGGCTGAATCAAATGAATAATTATTATCAAATCTAGAAAATCCTTTATGTACCCAGGAGAGCCACATTGAGTCTCGAGACTCATTATTAGCTCCGTGCTGCATTAAGATGTTTGGACAATTTCAAGCATCAGGGTTCGGCACGTAGGAGGAAACCGGAGAAACGCGCAAATGTTGTGAAGCTGGCTTGGTGGTAGAAGTCAGTCCAGAACATTTGGCCCCACACCTATCACTGTAACGAATCAGTGTTCTACGGGGGCATTCTAAGCGAGGACTGATTGTATTAAAATCTACTTTGATCTACGAATCGTAATGTATCAATAATGTTAACGTGTAACATGCCCCACGGTTTTTCTTAATCTGGAAGGAGAGAACTACGGATGATCTGTGTGCTGATGATGTTGGTGATGATCTCGTAATGGCTGTTCACTTCGGGGAGTGGGAGAGTCTGATGGTGAACCTGGATCGTGCCAATAAGAGGTAGGGCCTTACCATTCGCCCTACCAAACAAATCAAAGCAGTACCTGCCTTGATATTTTGTATGTCTTCAAGGACTCCACCCCCTCAACTCCGCATGATAGGTAGTTGTGGAAAGAGTGGAGGTATTCCCATATCTGGGCAGTTGTTTATGACCAGCTCCGATTTCAGAGCGGAGGTTTTACTCTGAATTAGTTCAGTGGCATATCCTTTTTTCAGCTGCATAGCACTGTATAAAAGTTACATGGCCTATCACTTCATACAAAGCTCTGGTTCTTTTCTGCCAAGCTTGTCCTCTCCCTCCCAGCTATAACCTCCCGAAAGCAACACGTGACCTTTGTTTTGGCGTGACAAACACCATTGAAAGCAAAACACTGAAAGTGTAATGACTACACGTAATGCAAGAATCTCAGTTCTATTTCTCAACGGGTATTGAATATGAAGTCCCAGGAGTGGTGAAGGTGCATCAGCCTGCAGACCCACAGGTGACAGCGGTGGATTGGCCTGCAGACGTTGGGGTGGTGGTGGATTGGCCTGCAGACGTTGGGGTGTTGGTGGATTGGCCTGCAGACGCTGGGGTGGCGGCGGTAGATCGGCCTGCAGACGCAGGGGTGTCGGTGGTGAATCGGCCTACAGATCGAGGGGTGTCGGTGGTGGATCAGCCTGCAGATGTAGGGGTAGCGGCGGTGGATCTTCCAGCAGTAGCCGGCCAGTGAAGTTCTCGAATAAATTTACGCAATTTGCCGAACCTGGTGGTTTTGGCACAGGCGGTGGTGGTGGATCTCCCAGCAAAAGCTGGGGAGGCAGTGGTGCATCTGCCAGCATGAGCTGGGTTGGGATGACAGCGTTGGATCTCCCGGCAGCAGCCGGGGTGGTGGTGGCGGTGTTGGAGATGCCAGCAGCAGCCAGGGTGGCAGCGCTGAATCTGCCAACATCAAGCGCCATGGCGGTGGGGGTGAATAATATGCCAGAAGCAGTCGGGGTGGGGGTGTCGATGCATCTCCCAACAGCATCCCTGGTGGTGGCGGCGGAACTGCATGTGGCTGCCAGGATGGCGTTGGAGGCAGTAGTGGTGTTGGTGGAGACCGTGGCCGTGGCTTTCTCCAGCTCCTTGAGCTATCGATGCATCATTTCCAACTGCAGATGGCGCTCCACATTCTCCCGTTTGTATACTTGAGTGCAGGGAAATCATCGACAGTTTGGTCAACATTAGCCCCTACACGAGCCTTCAAATCATCGCAACTCTTCAAACTATATCGCTTATATAATGTACATCATTTCAGTCACAACAAAAATTACATATAACACATCGGGGCTGTGAAAATTACGGCTTTGTATTACCAATATCTTGCCTGTCCAGAGAAGCCCATGAACTAACGTTGTACATACAAACTCATAGACTCAGAGACCCATAGACTGAGTCACAAATAGCAGTGGATAGGGCCCGGAACGGTGTGGTGGTAGTGAAAATATGAACCCAACTGCGTCCTTTTCAATGGAACCAGGGACCCAAGTGTCATCATAGGCTTTCCCTCGCAATCGAGGATTGCCTTCCAGAGAAAATTTGGATTTTCTATGGGTCCAAAGATGGCTGAAGAGACCAATCTGGGATCGACAGATTCTGCCGCAACTTTGGCACATGTGTCCAGAAATAGTGGTGGGTGGAACTGCATTAGTAAGTCGGGCTGCAGGCTGTTGTTCCCGCCATTCCCACTTTTTCTGTTTCTGCTGTTAAGTTTTCAAATCTTTGGCTTCTTGAAATAGACTCTGTCTCCATCTGAGGTGATCCTGGGAAAGATACTCCCTTGAGTTAGTGTCGATGGAGCACTTATTCATGTTGGACTTGAGGACATGCTTGAAGCACTTTCTCTGACGAACTACATTCTCCCACTTTTGGTTAATCAAGTTTGACAGTTTTTCATTGAGGCATTGGTGGAAGAGGTCTTGCTTAATGGAGTCCTATAAAGCTTCAATGTGAATCTTGTGTAGACATCTCTTCCGATGAAGCCGTCACTTGGGAGCCAGTTTTATGAGCATGGTTGAGCAGATGAGTCGATGATCAGTCCAGCCACCAGCAGCTACTAGAACAGCCTGGATGATGCAGACATCTTTGGGATCCTGGGCATGGACAATGACGTAATCGATCAAGTGGCGGTGCTAAGATCAAGGATGCTATGATGTTTTGTATTTGTTTTTCTGGCGTAACAGGGTGTTGATGATGATGACTCCATTTTTCGTGCATTTAGTCAAGGGAAGGATGCCGTTGGAATTGACTTTACCCACTCCTTCTTTCCTGATGGTTCCATTACAGAGGTTTATGTTTCTTCCAACTCTGGCATGCATATCACCGAGCAGAATAAGTTTTTCTCCGACAGGAACAGTAGAAAGGACCTGATCAAGGTTGACGTAACATTCATAATCGGAGTGAAGAATCAGGGCATATACGCTGATGACAGTAGAATATTGGCTCCTCACCAGTTTGAGACATAGAGTCATGAGGTGCTCACTCATCAAGTTAATTCTTGATGGAGAAACCAACTCTGTGCAGCCGCCGCTGTTCTTCCTGTCTGCCTTTCCAGAAGAGGGTACAGCCAGATCCTTGTTCCTTGAGCTGCCCCTCCTCTTCTCGTCGAGTATCATTGAGTGCAGCTACGTCAGTGTTGTGTCGTCTGAGTTTCCGGGCCACGATTAAGGTGCAGCATTCTGGGCGTTCACTTTTAGTGTTGTCCATAAGGGTCCTGACATTCCAGTCCCCAAAGGTAATTATCTGACTTTTAGTTTTGTTTCCACCACAGTAATGGGGATCCTTGTGAACGTGGTTATCCAGTCGGGAAGGAGTGAGACAGACTATGTTTAGGGCCACTTTCCTAGCTCCTTCCCCACGTGGGGTGAGCAGAGTGGATCATTTGAAAGGACTTCTTAGTCGCAGGAACAGCTGCAGAAACACACTCTTGTTTCTGCTGAGTGTTAGACGACCTTCTTGTAGCTGCCACTAGAAGCTTCCAGACTTCACAATCATGCTCTCGTCGTCACTAGCTGGTCACCAAAAACATTGTATTTAATGGGCCAGAAGATGTTGTTCCTTTAATGAAACACGCCTGTGCATGATTTATTTTATTGTGGAGAAGCTGATAATTGTTTTTTTACCCTGTTATCTGGCAACAAAACTGACACCTTTTTTTACAAGGAGTCATATTTGCATTGACCACAATACCTGCGGTCGGAATGCAAACAAAAAACATAACTCTGATAATGTATGCACTGTCCTTGAAATTGATTGGTCCACACCCGAGACAGCTTTCCTTAGAGCCTAGTCTCACATGGTGTTGGACCAGATGACGCCAAAAGCTGTTGTACAGTAGCTTCCACACAGTTCTTGAGAGAATGGGACCATGAATCCAATGGCAAGGAGACCAGTACGATTGGAGATATCGTTCTGCTGCAGTCTTGGTCCGCCTTCACAGCTGTTGAGATGTTAACATCTTCTTCCTCCTGCTCTGCCGTTGAGGACTTGTTAACCCATGGCTGGTGGCAGACATGCTTATTATAATGGCGGCCTATACTCGCCATGTGGCAGCATCGTTAAAGGGTATATGTCGCTTTTCAAGAGGAAAACCATTGGCATGTTCAGTCCTAACCACACCCTGGTGGTGCTGTCACTGCTTGGTCCACAACTGCTTATCCGCCAGGGTTGCCGCTGCTTATTTTGCAGCTAACGTTCACAGAAGGTCGTTCCACTATCCACCACCTGCGGACGCGCTGGGTCCGTGATATACAATACCCTGGCGTCTACAAACTAAGCCGTGTCTGTGGCAGTAGTTACATTGGGGAAACTAACCGACATGTCTCGGACTGTGTTCATGAGCATAAGGAAGATTTGAAACACGGTAGGACCAACACGGTAGCCTTGGCTGATCATTGTTTTAATGCGGTTGGCTCACACGCCAATTGATTTCTCTAAGACGAAGGTACTTTGTAAGCCCACTGGCTATCAAAAAAATTCGTTCATGAAGCCATCCACATATACAGACACAGTCACAATTTCAACCGAGAGGATGGGTACAAACTCAGCAATCATTGGAAAAACGTCATCAACCAGTTTAAGTCATAACTGGTGTTGTTCTCATCCTGCCACCTTACGATGTTAGTTTTTATTTTCCCCATAGGTTCGACTCTCCGATCTTACATTAACAGGTGAAACAAATTTCACACCAACATAGCCCCTTCCGCGTGCTGACCTCGACGTGGCGGCAGCTCTGCGATCTTACATTAACATGCCAATCTCTCACATTAACATAGCCACCTCCGCGCCCTCATCATGGAGGCCGCTCTCTGATCTTACATTAATGTGCTAATTTCTCGCGTTAACATCACTAGCTACGTCGTTTATGACCCTTGGGCTACACCCATTTTCAACCTTTAAAACAGTCTGCCTCAGCAGCTTCCCCCCTCTTTCTTCTTCCTGATGACGATCACTTGTGTTGTGATTAAAACGTCAGAGTTTTTTGTTTATTTTATCTTTATTAATTTGAACCTATCTACGTGACTTTACCGAAAGACCCAAATAATAGGAATTCCTGCAGTCACGAAAGCTTTAAGTCAAGATTTATAGTAATGACTCTTCCTCAGATCTAATTAGATGAAATCATTACCAGATGTATTTGCACAATGCAAGGCTCTCACGAAGGTGATATGTTTTACAGACGGGTAGAGTGTGCCATGGTTTCACATTAAGGGCAATGCTGCTCTGTGGTTTTAACCAATTGGATAATTGGAAAGTATTATTTAAAGTCTGGTAAATTTGGACTGTGGCACTGACGCATATGGCCGGCTCTTTTTTGAATAACAACCACCATTAGTTTAACAAGCCTAACTGATGAAACCCAAATGGAAGCCGGTATAATTATATTGCTTAAAACAAATGCTGCTGGGGAATGTTGGTGGGAAAAGCCATTAGGCTGATGTATTTAAACATCGTATTCTGATTTATGTGGAGACACAAAAAGCGAGTTATGCTTCTACAGTATTTGCTTGTGCAAAGCATGAACAATCATTGCCACAGTGAAAGAATCAGCTCGGTGGCTAGGAGATGTTAACTACCTCACCTGGTATGGAGGAGGCCGAGGGTTTGATCCCGACCCTGATGCCTTTATAAGGAGTACCTTGGATATCGAGGTGGTTAAATTTTTGGAAAGTGCAGCAAAATCCAAAAGCGTGATATTCAATACTTAAGCTTGACCTAAATAATGAGCTTACATACACGGCAACCAAAAATAGACACATCACAATAGAAATGTGCTGTACTGAATGCCAAATTTACTACTATAATGAGTAAAGAATGTCTGTGTCCTGCGCGTGACGTCACTCACGTCGAGCAGGCCCCCTCATTAATACTCACAATACAAAGGCCACTGCCCCAGCCTCTGTGGTTGGACCATCTCTAGCTCCACCCACCTACCTTGATGAACTCATCTCAGGCCTTTATAAGACCTTGTCTCAGCAACTTTCGGGTGACGTCACTCCACATGGGGGGGGGGGCGAGGTGCCTCCTCCCCCCTCCTCAGCGTCAACTTAGAAACTCACTACAAAGGCAGAACCCTCACGTCACGCGATCTCCCTAACGCTATTGAGACATCGAAGTAAAAAGGACGTCATGATGAACAAGGGATTATAACCTTTAAATGAAATAGGTCTGTCACCGCGGCTTTACAAATTGCACACAAATGGATGCAATGAATATCACTTCGCGGTCTGATTTACTGCAATAGATTTACTGCAATACACCCATCCTTGGATGGGCAAAAAGCTAGTAAACAAATAATCCCCTCGCCCGCTCCCCACCACGATATCACACAATGATACAGTACTTGTACAGTATACCCGCTAAAGACCAAAACTAATCCCCAAGATAGGTAAATTGATATTCATAGAGCTTGCCGGCGATAGGTCTAAACCACGAACTATGAACTCGTGATATTCAAGGGTCTCCCGTATTTGGAGTTTGCATGTTCTCCCCATGGTCACGTATCCTTTTCTCCAGGTCCTCCGTTTTTTTTCTCCACATCTAAAAACATGCGTTAAGATTATTGCTGCTATCAATATTCACATAAGCCACTTCATTGAGCAATCAAATGTGGCCAGGCTGCTTCTGGAAAAGAGCTATATATCTAAGTGGGCCTTACCTGGTCAAATAAAAATAGGTCACTTACAGGAGCTGAATGGATTGCCACATCACAGGGACGCAAGGAATCGCAGCATGGAGAGGGCTTCATCCAGCAGTGGATTGATCCTGGTTTATGTTTTGCAAATAGTAAACTGCAGTGTGCACTTCCAAATGAAGGTGTTTAAAGTGTCTGTTTAGCTTCTTTGGTTCTTTCGGTAAAGTCACGTAGAATGAGAATAAAATAATAAAATAAAAATAAGACAATACAATTCTCACGACGTTTCGACCGCAACACAAGCGGCCTTCTTCAGGTGAAAGAACAGAACTGTCGGGACGATAGTGCTTCAATGAGTGCTGCTGAGATTCGTGGCATCTTTAAAGCTCGGTGATAGGTGTGAATGACCTAGAAAGCAGGAGAATTTAGCATTGAAATAGCAAGGGATTAGCTTGTGACAAAAAATAGCTGTGTTAAAGTCAAAGTTTACATATCAACAGAGGCATTTAGTATATGGACGCTAAAGGGCCTCCAACTACCCAACTATCATACAGTAAACCAATGTGAGAAAAAACTAAGTCTATATTACATCAGTATAATATTTGTACTTGATATATTCTTCAATAAGCTGAGCTGTTAATCACAAAGCAACTGGGTATACACTATACTATATAATGAATACCATATAGTAAAACCAATGAAAACCACATATAAAGTACCTCAATGTTATCAATAATCTCTATATACTCTCCAATCAGCTGAGCCACCAACAATAAGTCGTTATATATCACAACGCCATATTGCAAAAAATGGCGTTTTTTCTTCCCATCAACGACCAGCACCAAGGACAACGAACGAGCTTCGTTCAGACGGACGACTCAATCCATGCTCGGGAACGGAAGAGGGAGAGAGACAGCCATAATGCTTTGTTATACTCCATGTTATAAACCATACCATTAACCGTGGTGTGAGAGGTATTAAGAGGCAATATCAGCGAAAGAGCTGCGGTCTGACAGTAACCGTAAAATACAATTAATTAAGAACCATTGGAAAGATGTTTTAAACCATTTCGGAACTTCATTAAATTTATTGGCTGGTTGGGGAGGCCATATTAAGTTTGCGAGGTCTGAAACTCCAGGCCAAACATAAATAAACTTCCGTTATCTCCGAAAAAGTAAGATGGATTGATGACCAAGCTGTGGAGGTCTGCCTAAATTTATAAGATGTCCATTGTTTCACAAGAGATAGCATGAATCGGATAAGAAATACACTATTAATTCTTATACACTGGTCCATTCATACAATTAGTATATTAGTGGGCTACATTAGAGAAGATAAAGGGAGGAGAGGAGAAGAGGAGGGCTGGGGTGCCCGGAGCCCAGAGAGTGCCGAAGGGGCCAGAGAGCCAGGGGCAACCCTGATGTTTATGTTGGCTGGATAGCATGTGCTCCCGTGCATGTGAGGTTGCTCTCAACAGAAGTCGTTCCTTGCACGAGAATGGCTGAAACGCTGAGTAACCACTCAGAGGTATAGTGGTTAAGCAGTGGAGACAGTATAGTGGAAAAACAGTGGAGATTTCTGAAGCAAAGTTTAAGATTTGCAGTTGTCAAATTATATTGAGCCGATCCATATGGCAAGTGAAATAAAGAAGACTTAAAGTGTGTTGCTAAAACAATCTTGGAGGAAAGAGGATGCATGTGTGCCTCTTGGAGAAGGAAAGGCATTGCTCAAAACTGTGCTGCAAGGTCACGTGCCATGAATCACATGAGTTTAAAAAATGTGACTGTAAACCAACAAGCTTGTGAATAATATTCCTGGTGAAGACACCTCTATACTTTGGATACTGCACTTTGTCTTTTCATAAATGTCATATTGGCACTGGGTTTTGCCTTATTAACCTAAATTCTGAATTCAACTATTCATGTATTTCTATTACAGTATCACATATTCTTTGGACCAAGTGTCAATTGCCTATTTGATGACTGGTACTCTGATTATTTTTTGCAAATAAGGGACTTGTTTTATTTAAAATGTGTCTGTGTGTGTGGTTGAACAGTGTAACAAATCCATGCGTTACATGTGTAGTGTTGCAGCGCCGACCTGGGCAAGGCCTATGATACAATCAGTAGGCCAGGGCTCTGGATTGTTATTCGTGTTTTCAGAGTTCCTTACCCTCTGCTCACAATGATTAAGGACCTTCACGATGGTGGGCAGGCCGGGATAAAGTTGCGTGCCCGGGAGTCAGAGCAATTTCCTCTTTACAGTGGGGTGTGACAGGGATCTACAGTGAGGGAAAAAAGTATTTGATCCCCTGCTGATTTGTACGTTTGCCCACTGACAAATAAATCATCAGTCTATAATTTTAATGGTAGGTTTATTTGAACAGTGAGAGACAGAATAACAACAACAAAATCCAGAAAAACGCATGTCAAAAATGTTATAAATTGATTTGCATTTTAATGAGGGAAGTAAGTATTCGACCCCCTCTCAATAAGAAAGATTTCTGGCTCCCAGATGTATTTTATACAGGTAATGAGCTGAGATTTTGAGCCCACTCTTAAAGGGAGTGCTCCTAATCTCAGCTTGTTACCTGTATAAAAAAACACCTGTCCACAGAAGCAATCAATCAATCAGATTCAAAACTCTCCACCATGGCCAAGACCAAAGAGCTCTCCAAGGATGTCAGGGACAAGATTGTAGACCTACACAAGGCTGGAATGGGCTACAAGACCATTGCCAAGCAGCTTGGTGCGAAGGTGACAACAGTTGGTGTTATTATTCGCAAATGGAAGAAACACAAAAGAACTGTCAATCTCCCTCGGCCTGGGGCTCCATGCAAGATCTCACCTCGTGGAGTTGCAATGATCATGAGAACGGTGAGGAATCAGCCCAGAACTACACGGGAGGACCTTGTCAATGATCTCAAGGCAGCTGGGACCATAGTCACCAAGAAAACAATTGGTAACACACTACGCCGTGAAGGACTGAAATCCTGCAGCGCCCGGAAGGTCCCCCTGCTCAAGAAAGCTCATACATGCCCGCCTGAAGTTTGCCAATGAACATCTGAATGATTCAGAGGACAACTGGGTGAAAGTGTTGTGGTCAGATGAGACCAAAATGGAGCTCTTTGGCATCAACTCAACTCACCGTGTTTGGAGGAGGAGGAATGCTGCCTATGACCCCAAGAACACCATTCCCACCGTCAAACATGGAGGTGGAAACATTATGCTTTGGGGGTGTTTTTCTGCCAAGGGGACAGGACAACTTCACCGCATCAAAAGGACGATGGACGGGGCCATGTACCATCAAATCTTGGGTGAGAACCTCCTTCCCTCAGCCAGGGCATTGAAAATGGGTCGTGGATGGGTATTCCAGCATGACAATGACCCAAAACACACGGCCAAGGCAACAAGGGAGTGGCTCAAGAAGAAGCACATTAAGGTCCTGGAGTGGCCTAGCCAGTCTCCAGACCTTAATCCCATAGAAAATCTGTGGAGGGAGCTGAAGGTTCGAGTTGCCAAACGTCAGCCTCGAAACCTTAATGACTTGGAGAAGATCTGCAAAGAGGAGTGTGACAAAATCCCTCCTGAGATGTGTGCAAACCTGGTGGTCCAACTACAAGAAACGTCTGACCTCTGTGATTGCCAACAAGGCTTTTGCCACAAAGTACTAAGTCATGTTTTGCAGAGGGGCCAAATACTTATTTCCCTGATTAAAATGCAACTCAATTTATAACATTTTTTACATGCGTTTTTCTGGATTTTGTTGTTATTCTGTCTCTCACTGTTCAAATAAACCTACCATTAAAATTATAGACTGATCATTTCTTCGTCAGTGGGCAAACGTACAAAATCAGCAGGGGATCAAATACTTTTTTTCCCTCACTGTATGTGAGGAGTCTGTGGGTCGCAACATCACGTACGGCTGGAAGTAGGACATTCCAGACTAAGAGGGTTCATGATGGCAATGTCAACGGCACTGAACCAGCCAGCACAACTCACTGCCAATAACACATATCACATAATTCACTCTTAAGCAATTGTTCAATCAATTAATTGAATCACTACAATTAAAACCAAAGAATCTCCCAGAACAAACACTTCGCACTCTCCTCCGTCAGTCACCTGCATCGACAATAGAAACGCATCAGTCCAGCAGTGGATAAAACCTGGCGTGGGAGGTATGGGGGGGGGGGGGGGCGGCTTACACTTGCGGTGGACAGCAGGGGGGGTGGCTGCATGCAGTAGCCATCGCAGATCAAGCAGTAGAACTTGTCATCGACTGCCATGCGCCGGGGTAATGGGCCTCTCCTACACCCACAGACATCACACTGAGCGGTACACACGTCACACCGAGGAGCACGCACGTCACACACCGAGCAGGTTGCACAGGTCTCCTTTATCAAGACAAACGTGGAGCAGATTACAACTACAACTCTTCTACGCCTGTCACAATGCCCCCCTCTCCCCCCCCCCCCCAGTTTATGGGGGGCCGCGGTCCTCACTCCCCCCTTCGCGTCAGCCCCCCCTAATAAATGGTCCGGTTGCATTGTGAATGCACCACTCGAATGACGTGCAGTCCCATGGCGCACTGTAACGGGCTCGTGATTTACTCAATAAAATTCAACGTAAAAAATAAAAACGATCCCAAGACATTATTTAAAATAAAGTATGGCCATCGTGTGTCAACATCACAGGCGAAAATTGTCATGTAAAAAAAACTTCACTGCGAAACACTCAATTGGGATTGCTCGCAGCAGACAGCACTTGACCTGCTTGCAGGTTAGGTGCTGAATAACCGTGTGTCACACAGAGAACAGTTGCCACTTAGGGTGCCCTTTTCAAATGCTTGAGATGAGATGTGATTATCGCGTGTAAATGTGCACACTAAAATAAAAAAAATCATAATTATAAGCGAACTATTATCGTTTCAGGTGACAGGGTTGTGCAGCGGTGATCTTTGACCCTCGCAACAAGAAGGGCCTTCTTCTTTGGTTCTGTCGGTAAAGTCACGTAGAATGAGAATAAAACAATAAATTAATAAAATAAAATAACACAATAAACTTCTCACGACGTTTTGGCCACAACCCAAGTGGCCTTCATCAGGTGAAGGGACGAGACTGTCTGGAGGACAGCGCTGGAGCGAACACAGCCAAGCTCAGACCGCGACCTTTAAGCTGTGTGATTAGAAACAGAGCGCCTTGACAAAGGAATAAGCATACAAAGTTAGCATTTAATTGGCGGACTTAGCATGATGAACGGTGTAGAAGGGGTGAACATGTGCGGACAGGCGAGGGGGGGAGGGGTAGTTTACATATTGATGGTGTGAAAAGGGAATTTAAGCTGCTGCGAAAGTTTGCGATACCATCACTTGAAAAATATATTGTACCATTGAAAATTAGTTTAATGTTTGGTTCGGATAATTGAGCATTGAAATAGCTGCGTGATTAGCTTGTGACTGGTCACAGAGATGACTATGTTAAAGTCAAAGCCTACACATCCACAGAGGCACCTAGTACAAATCAAACAGGATAATTTAGCATTGAAATAACTGAGGGATTAGCTTGTGACTGGTCATAGAAATAGCTATGTTAAAGTCAAAGCCTACACATCTACAGAGGCACCTAGTACATAGACGCCAAAGGGGGCTGCATCCAATCGACTATCATATAGTAAACCAATGTGAAAAAAACCTAAGTCTAAATTACGTCAATATAGTAAATGTACTCAATATATTCTTCAATTAGCTGAGCTATTAACAGTAACTGGATATACACTACACTATATAATGAATACTATATAGTAAACCAATAAAAAACTAAAATATAAACTACCTCAATGTTTTGATTTAAAGCTTTCGTGACTGCAGTAATTCATATTCTTAGTTTTTTCGGTAAAGTCACGTTGAAGAGAAACAACAAAATATATATAAAACAATAAAAATTCTCACGACGTTTCGACCATAACTCAAACGGTCATCATCAGGTGTGTCGGTTTGCATAAATTTATTTTGAAAACGGCATATCTATTTATTTATTTATATAAAAATAACGTTTGCGTCACGCGCAACGATTGGCTGTTTGCCAGGACTAGTCCATCTATTTTTTGAAAAGAGGAGGGGGGAGACGAAATTTGTTTTTATGTATGCTGTCTGAAAGCCACTGTAAGCGTGAACAATCAATCAAGAACTGAAATGATTAATCAAATCTTAGCAATCATTGGAAAGATTTGATTAATCATTTCAGTTCTTGATTGATTGTTCACGCTTACAGTGGCTTTCAGACAGCATACATAAAAACAAATTTCGTCTCCCCCCTCCTCTTTTCAAAAAATAGATGGACTAGTCCTGGCAAACAGCCAATCGTTGCGCGTGACGCAAACGTTATTTTTATATAAATAAATAAATAGATATGCCGTTTTCAAAATAAATTTATGCAAACCGACACACCTGATGATGACCGTTTGAGTTATGGTCGAAACGTCGTGAGAATTTTTATTGTTTTATATATATTTTGTTGTTTCTCTTCAACGTGACTTTACCGAAAAAACTAAGAATATGAATATACCTCAATGTTATCAATAAACTCTATATATTCTCCAATCAGCTAAGCTACCAACAATAAGTCGTTATATGTCACAATGCTATATGGCGAAAAAATGGGTGGATTCTTACCCTCAACTTTAGCACCACGGATAGCTACGAGCCCCGTTCAGACGGACGAGTTCATCCATGGTCGGAACGGAGGAAGGGGAGAGAGACAGCTGCGACGCGCTGTTATACTCCATGATGTAAACCATACCATTAACCGTGGTGTGAGAGGTATTAAGAGTCAATGCCAGCGAAAGAGCTGTGGTCTGAAGCTCATCGTAAAATACAATTAATTAAGAACCTAAATGGTTTAAAACATCTTTCCAATGGTTACTAAGCCAGAATCCATCTTCTCGGTTGAAATTGGCTCTGTGCTTGTATATGTGAATGGCCTCATGAACGAATCTCTCATGGTAGCCGGTTGGTTTGCAAAGAACCTCCGTCTTGGAGAAGTCAATGTCATGTGAGCCCACTGAATTATAACAGTGAGCTACCACGGCAAAGGAGTTCGTTCTACCGTGTTTCAAGTCTGCTTTATGTTCGCGGATGAGGTCTGAGATATGTCGTTTGGTTTCTCAAATGTAGCTACTACCACAGAGGCACTTTAGTTTGTAAACCCCCGTGTACTGTATGTCTGGAACAGCATCAAGAAGGGCCTTGGTTAATTATCCGACTGGCACTTTGCGGAGTTTTCTACGATCTCCCTTTTGTTCTGTATGGGTTATCCAGTTTGCTGACATAGCTTCAAAACACACAATCACAATGTGACTGGGTATTGGCCAAGCATCCCAATGCTAAAGTTACCTGCAAATTACTTCATTGGATGACACTCGGCAGCAGAGGCGGATGATGGCATTGCTGGGGCCCTATGCCATTGTCAAGCTTAAGAGGCCCCATCTATGAATGCCTGTATATTTTTGTCATCAGAATGAAAATAACTGCTTTGGAGAGTCTTTTTTCTCACCGATCTTTATTTATTAAACAATTATGTTAAAACTCTAATCCTCGTGTCCATTTCTTGTTTCGTATTTAGAGCCCCCCCCCCCCCCCCAGTGTGAGCTCGACTGTGATGGATCACACGTATAATTGTGCACTCATATTTTCTCTGGGGAGCCAGGATCATTTATTATTTAAGTGAATGCAATGGTGATCAGGGGATTGGACCCAGAGCCCCACGTACACAGTAGAGTACAAGGGAACGCCCACAGTACAGATTTGAACTGACCTCCGGATTGAGAAATTGAACTGTGTTGTGACGTGGAGGGTGTTTCTGAACGCTATTGTGACCGACCCGTCCCAACGGGAGGAGAGAGGACAAGGTGAACCGGCTGCATGAGCTTACTCTCCGGCACTGCACAGCACAACATCGCCTCCCTACTGCAAAAAACTCGGCAGGACCCTCCTGAAAATAAAAGTCTTCGGAATCAGTGAGGCCTGACCTTGGGAGGACAGGCGAAGTCTTGGTCGTCACAAGCGAACATTTGTTTCTCCACATTAATTTGTATCCCCGGGTTACCATCAGGGCTGGGCGCTGCAAGCTTAGCTTCTGAGATCTGATGAGACTGGTAGAAGTTTTTTAAAAGGTAATTTCGGTGTCTGCAGCCCAAGCATGCAACAACTTTATGCAACTTCATGGTTCTTTCGGTAAAGTCACATAGAATGGAAATAAAATAATAAAAATAAAACATAATATAAAATAAAATTCTCACGACGTTTCGGCCACAACACAAGTAGCCTTCTTCAGGTGAAGGAACAGAACTGTCGGGACGACAGCGCTTCAATAACTGCTGCTAAAATTCGCAGCGTCTTTTAAGCTAGGTGGGAGAGGTAAAGCGCCTTGACAAAGGAGTTTACATATTAAACAGGATAATTTCGCATTGAAATTGCTGTGTTAAAGTGTTGGATCAGCAGGGTGTTAAAGTTAGAAATTAGCATGTAACTGGGAGATTAGCATGATGTTAATGTGAGGGATTAGCATGTGACTGGTCACGGAAATAGCTATGTTAAAGTCAAAGTTTACATCTCAACAGAGGCATTTAGTATATGGACGCTAAAGGACTGCAACTACCCAACTATTATACAATAAAACCGATGTGAAAAAAACTAAGTATAAACTACATCAATATAATAAATGTACTCAACATATTCTTCAATAAGTTGAGCTATAAACATAAAGTAACTGGGTATACACTACACTATAAAATGAATACCATATAGTAAACGAATTAATAAAACTGAAATATAAACTACATCAATGTTCATATTCTTAGTTTTTTCGGTAAAGTCACGTTGAAGAGAAACAACAAAATAACAAAATATATATAAAACAATGAAAAATTCTCACGACGTTTCGACCATAACTCAAACGGTCATCATCAGGTGTGTCGGTTTGCATAAATTTATTTTGAAAACGTCATATTTATTTATATATATAAAAATAACGTTTGCGTCACGCGCAACGATTGGCTGTTTGCCAGGACTAGTCCATCTATTTTTTGAAAAGAGGAGGGGGGAGACGAAATTTGTTTTTATGTATGCTGTCTGAAAGGCACTGTAAGCGTGAACAATCAATCAAGAACTGAAATGATTTATCAAATCTTTCCAATGATTGCTAAGATAGAATCCATCTTCTCGGTTGAAATTGTCTCTGTGTTTGTATATGTGGATAGCCTCATGAACGAATCTCTCATGGAAGCCAGATGGCTTACAAAGAACCTCCATCTTGGAAAAGTCAATGGCATGTGAGCCTACTGAATTAGAACAATGATCTGCTACGGCCGAGGTGTTGGTCCTACCGTGTTTAATTCAGTAGGCTCACATGCCATTGACTTTTCCAAGATGGAGGTTCTTTGTAAGCCATCTGGCTTCCATGAGAGATTCGTTCATGAGGCTATCCACATATACAAACACAGAGACAATTTCAACCGAGAAGATGGATTCTATCTTAGCAATCATTGGAAAGATTTGATAAATCATTTCAGTTCTTGATTGATTGTTCACGCTTACAGTGCCTTTCAGACAGCATACATAAAAACAAATTTCGTCTCCCCCCTCCTCTTTTCAAAAAATAGATGGACTAGTCCTGGCAAACAGCCAATCGTTGCGCGTGACGCAAACGTTATTTTTATATATATAAATAAATATGACGTTTTCAAAATAAATTTATGCAAACCGACACACCTGATGATGACCGTTTGAGTTATGGTCGAAACGTCGTGAGAATTTTTCATTGTTTTATATATATTTTGTTATTTTGTTGTTTCTCTTCAACGTGACTTTACCGAAAAAACTAAGAATATGAATTACTGCAGTCACGAAAGCTTTAAATCAAAATTTACATCAATGTTATCAATAAACTCTATATACTCTCCAGTCAGCTGAGCTACTAACAATAAGTCGTTATACATTACAATGCCATATGGCGAAAAAATGGGTGGCGGTTTTTTCCTTCTTTCCAACGTTAGCACCACGGAGAGCGACGAGCCTCGTTCAGACGGACGAGTCCTTCCATGCTCGGAACGGAGGAGGGGGGAGAAACAGCCACGATGCGCTGCTCTGTCCTGTGTTGCGTTACAACCATGCCATAAACTAGACTACTATACATTGTAATGTTATACCTTCCAATCTAAACTACATTGTATAATATCGTATACACAGCCCAATGCAAGCTTGAACATTATGCAGTATATTGATATGTCTCCAACTAAACTTTTTTCCTACATTACACGACTATACACCGTAATATACACTACCATAGACAAACTCACCCTTGAATTATACAATGCGTTGCTTTACATTACCCTATACTTTAGACTGTAAAATGTTAGACTTGTAATATTACACTATGTATTATTCTACCAACCCTACTGTATACCACACTGCTGTATATTCACTATACAATTACGATACTATATATTGCCTTATGAATTATGTTAAACATTGCAATGTTAAACTATTTATTATTATTATATAACATGCTTAAACCATACCATTGACCGTCGTGTGAAAGCTATTAAGAGGCAGTGCCAGCGAATGGACTGCGGTCTGAAAGTCACCATAAAATACAATCAATTAAGAACCGAAATGGTGTATAATGTCTTTCCAATGGTTACTAAGCCAGAATCCATCTTCTCGGTTGAAATTGTCTCTGTGTTTGTATATGTGGATGGCCTCATGAACGAATCTCTCATGGTAGCCGGATGGCTTGCAGAGAACCTCCGACTTGGAGAAGTCAATGTCATGTGAGCCCACTGAATTATAACAGTGATCTGCCACGGCTGAGGTGTTCGTCCTACCGTGTTTCAAGTCTGCTTTATGTTCATGGATGCGGTCCGAGATATGTCGTTTGTTTTCTCCAATGTAACTGCTACCACAGAGGCAACTTAGTTTGTAGACGCCCGGGTACTGTATGTCTGGAACCACATCTTTTACAAACGGAACCAGATCACGGATTTTATGTACTGTGTTGAATCGGACCTGGATCTTGTGTTTATTCAGGATTTTGGAGATGTTTTGTGACCCCCGCAATGTAGGGTAAGGTGATGGTTTTGAATGGCTCCTCAAGAGGATCCTTCTTCATGGCTGGAGTGATGGCTTTGCGGATTGTGTAGTCGGAGTAACCATTAGCCTTGAGAGCTTGGTGTACGTGCTTGAGTTCACTGGCAATGTGTTCCTGGTCGGAAATGCATTGGGCTCTGTGGTATAGAGTCTTGATGAAGGAGTTCTTCTGGGATGGATGGTGGTGGGAATCCGGTTTTAAGTAAGCATCCGTATGGGTAGCTTTCCTGTAGACAGAGTGGCCCATTGAACCATCAGGTCTCCTTTTAATTAGGACATACAAAAAGGGTAGGTTGCCATCTATTTCGACTTCCATGGTAAATCTGATGGCTGGGTGTATGGAATTGATGTGGTCGAGGAATTGGTCTAGAGCAGGCCGGCCATGTGGCCAGATGATAAAAGTGTCATCCACGTACCTCTTCCATAACGTCGGGCGTAGAGTGGCAGTCTGGATGGCGTCCGTTTCAAATTTCTCCATGAAAACGTTGGCCTCCATGGTGCCTCACCACAAACGTGGGGCCTGGTCAGCCACGTCGACTGTTGTGATCGCGTACAGGTGGTGAAACTGCCACACATGAACCATGATACCTTGCTGATCTCGTGTCAAGGAGAATTAACCAGCAGCCCTTCGTTAACAATGGGAATGATCGGTAAGGGAACACATTGGGCTCTACAGAGGCACTCCACTATTATACACCACTACTCTACAGTACACATTGGGCTCTATGGAGGCCTGTCGTTAAGGAATTACTCGTTAACATGGGGTGGTCGTTAAGAGGGGTTCTATTGTATATAACAAGTTTAAATATTTAATAAGTTAATAGAGAGTACTCAACTGAGATGGCGGAGGAGTTTGCTAAACTCACAATACAAAGGCCACTGTCCCAGCCTCTGTGGTTGGACCATCTCTAGCTCCACCCACCTACCTTGATGCACCTATCTCAGGCCTATATAAGACCTTGTCTCAGCAACTTTATCTCTCACCTGAAGACGATTGCTTGTGTTGCGATCGAAACGTCGTGATATTTTTATTATTTTTTTATCTACGTGGCTTTACCAAAAGACCTATAGAATATAATCATGAATAGGTTACGTCCTCTACATGGACCCCCCCCCCCCTCATTATTAATCATGAACAGGTGACGTCCTCCAAATGGACACCCCCCTCCATTGATAATAATTAGCGGGTGACATCACTCCACATGGGGGGGGGGGCGAGGTGCCTCCTCTCCCCTCCTAAGCGTCAACTTATAAACTCACTACAAAGGCAGAACCCTCACGTCACGTGATCTCCATAACGCTATTGAGACATCTAAGTAAAAAGGACGCCATGATGAACAAGGGATTATAACCTTTAAATGAAATAGGTCTGTCACCGCGGCCTTACAAATTGCACACAAATGGATGCAATGAATATCACTTCGCGGTCAGCTTTGCGCTTGCAAGTTTCAGATTTACTGCAATACACCCATGCTTGGAAGGGCAAAAGGCTAGTAAACAAATAATCCCCTCGCCCGCTCCCCACCACAATATCACACAATGATATAGTACTTCCTTGTACAGTATACCCACTAAAGACCAAATATAATCCCCATGATAGGTAAATTGATATACATAGAGCTTGCCGGCGATAGGTCTAAATCACGAACTATGAACTCGTGATATTCAAGGGTCTCCCGTATTTGGAGTTTGCATGTTCTCCCCATGGTCACGTATCCTTTTCTCCAGGTCATCCGGTTTTTTTCTCCACATCTAAAAACATGCGTTGAGATAATGACTGCTAAAAATTTTCACATAATCCACCTCGTTGAGCAATCATATGTGGCCAGGCTGCTTCTGGAAATAAAAATAGGTCGCTTACAGGAGCTGAATGGATTGCCACATCACAGGGATGCGAGGAATCGCAGCATGGAGAGGGCTTCATCCAGCAGTGGATTGATCCTGGTTTGCTTTGCAAATAGGTGCATTTCAGCGTGCACTTCCAAATGGTGTCTAAAGTGTCTGTTTAGTCAAGTACACTTTTTTTTTACATACGAGAGAAAATAATGTGTGTACTCGTGTGTCACGAAGCACCTCTCTTACTCCCCAAATGCATTAAAATTTTATAAAAAGCCTACTTGAGCAATTTTCAATCCACAGCTGGACGAAGGCCTCTCCACATGATGTCATCCATAGGTGTTTAATAACCATGTATCACCACGCTGCTCAGTGCAGATTAGTGGAGGGAAGGGAGGACACGATATCACTCTCCACTGATGTTAGCCATTGCTTGGAACAGCCACCCCTGGTAATGGCGAATCGGGTCAACTTCCCTGGGCCTCAGGCTGTGGGTGGACCCTGTGCTTTGACGTTGCGGTATCAGATGTAAAACTTCTGGTTTAAATTTTGACTTAAAGCTTGTGACTGCAGGAATTCATATTATTTGGGTCTTTCGGCAAAGTTACGTAGATAGGTTCAAAGAAAACAAAAAAACTATGACATTTCGATCACAACACAAGCGATCGTCATCAGGAGGAAAAAGGAAAGCTGCTGAATGCAGACTGTTTTATAGGGTGTCGTCCTAGGGTCTTAAACGAAGTGGGCGGGGCTAGTGATGTTAATGTGAGACATTAGCATGTTGATGTAGATCGGAGAGCGGCGTCCACGACGAGTGCATGGGTGGCGATGATAATGTGAGAGATTAGCGTGTTAATGTAAGATCGCAGAGCCACCACGACGTAGAGGTCGGCATCCGTAGTTGGCCACGTTGGCGCGAGAAATTCAACCTGTTAATGTGAAATTGGAGAGCCGAAGCCACGGGAATTTTTTAAAATTTACATCGAAAGGTGGCATGAAGCATCACAGCCAGTTATGCCTTAAACTGGTTGATAACGTCCTTCCAATGATTTCTAAGTTTGTACCCATCTTCTCGGTTGAAATTGTGTCCGTCTGTATATATGGATGGCTTCATGAACGAATATTTGTTGATAGCCAGTGGGTTTGCAAGTACCTTCATCTTAGAGAAATCAATTTTGTGAGCCCACCGCATTAAAACAATGATCAGCCATGACCGAGGTATTGGTCCTTCCGTATTTCAGATCTGCCTCATGTTCACGAACACGGTTCGAGACATGTCGCTTAGTTTCCCCAATGTAACTACTGCCACAGACACAGATTAGTTTGTAGACGCCGGGGGTATTGCATGTCAGGGATCACATCCTTCACAGATTGGATCAGATCACGAATTTTATGTACTGTGTTAAATCGAACCTGGATCTTTCGTTTGTTCATGATTTTGAAAATCTTTTTGGTGACCCTTGCTATGTATGAACCTATCTACGTGACTTCCAGTTTAGTTTGAAGGCTTCAGGAATCCCACACGGTGAGATTTGCACCAGGCCCCACACTCCCTATGGATGGCTGACTGGTTTATAGTGCAGTGCACCAAATCAATATTCCACCACCGTGGACGACATTGTTTCGTGTGTAGAGCTGCCGTGACGTCACCTGTATAGCTGAACACGAATGGGAATGGAGCTGTGACTTCACGTACGACTTGATGCATGGAAGGAGACTGAGAGAAGCGATCAATGATTTTCTGAATGAGTAAATGGATTAAGTGCCTAATTAAATAATTAACAAATACCTCATTTAATGAACCTATGAATTGAAGAATGAACAGATGAAAGACGAAATGAACGAACCAGTGAGTTACTCAATTAATGCTGGTGACGCGCTCCCTTTTGCGCTGTCACTATCTGCTGGGAGTGCACAGACTGCATGAGTCTCGGGTTCAATATGAGACTGGGGACCATGGTGCATCATCATCAATACATCGATTACAAGCATTTCTTGAGGCGACCCCATACCTGAGCGATAAGTGTAACTTGGTTGCATGCAACTGAATAGGGTTAGATCGCGTAAATATGTCATTAAAACCCGGCACCACTTGACACAGCCAACTAGTAAGGGTTGTCACGTAAACAGAACATGCCAATTCGTCACTAGTACACACCGGTGTGTTGGAGAGCCAAGCCACAAGATTTACAATCTGAGTACGACGTTTCGCCAGTAATTACAACCAGCTTCATCAGGCGACGGCCAGATTTGTGGAGAAGTCCACGTGTTTCGTTCCTTATATAGAGGCATAGATGTGGTGACCACACTTCTGCGAGCCCTTTGATCTTGTCCTTCCTGTCCATTGTGTGTGTTAAAATAGCCGTACCAACAGTAATCCCTCTTGTAGTATGGTACTCTGTATAGGCATGCATTAAAAACAATGTATTATTTGATGATTTGCTTCCACTCAGCACTAAGTTCGTAGCTATCGAAACAGTTAAAATTATTTTTATTTATTTAAATTTCGATAGATTCTCTAATTAGTCTTGGGCAGTCATAGCTAGTTTTGCAAATAACTTCAACATTATCAAAATCAATTGAGTGTTCTTGTTGACACGTGTGTATTTAATATTTCTCTGATGTTCTTTTAGTCTCGTGCTGATAATTCGTCCTGTTTGCCCAACATAACATTTGCCACAAGTGCAGTTAATCCTGTACAAACCTTCTGTTGATAGCTTCAGTAATACATATTTTGTACCAGAAGTAGAGTTCAAGAAACATAAGTACGTTTTTATTACAATTGAAATATATATAAATATCCATGTCCATCCAACCACGTCTCAATGTCTATGTCTGGGAGAACACGCTAGTTTCTCCCTCTGCGGAGTCTCCACCACTTTTCTTTCTTCTTGTTTCCCGGCTCCTGGTCTTGGTGCTCCTTCCCTCCGTCTCCTCCTCGTTCATTCTCCTCTTCCTCATCTTTCTCCAGCTGCCGTGTGCAGCCCATGAAGCTCCAAATTGCCCAACGCCAGAAACTGTTCTTTCTCTCTCCCTTAGAAGATGGGATGTGCTTAATCTCTTTCTTCTCTTCCTGAACACTCTCTGCCCTCCAAGGTTGCTCACATCTTCCTTCCTCATTCACCACTTGCTGCTTTGCATCGTCTTCAATCGTGTCGACCTCCTTCAGCTCTACTTCATTTGCCTTTAACTCAATAGCTCCTACTTCTTTTGCCTCTACATCATTCTCCTCTACCAAAATCCCCTCACTCTCCTCCACCTCAATAGCCCCTACCTCCACTTCTACCTCAATCACCTCTACATCATTCGCCTCTAACTCATTCGGCTCTACCTCCATAACCACTTCCTGCTTGGCCTCTCCCTCAATCTCCTCTACCTCTTTTGCCACTTCCTGGATGGCATCTACTTCATATGCCTCAACCTCATTTGCCCCTTCCTGCTTTATCTCCTCCACCACGTTCTCAACTTTTTTTGCCATTTCCTGTTTGGCCTTTACCTCATTCGTATCTACCTCATTGATCAAGACCTGCATGGCCTTTTCTTCGATCGTGTCGACCTGAATTGCCTCGACCTGTTTCACCAATTCCTGCTTTGTATCTCTCTGAATCCCTTCTACGACATTGGCCACTACCTCTTTCACCACTTCCTGCTTGGCCACTGCATCAACCTCAATCACCACTACCTCTACCTCACTCGCCACTTCCTTCTTGGGCTCTCCATCATTCCTCTCTCCCTCAATCTCATTTTCCTTCATCTCTTCTACTTCCCGAACTTTCATCTCAGTCCTGCGTAGCTTCCTATTCCTACGTTTCCTCTGAACACCATCCTCTCCCTCTTTCTTTGTCTCCACAACATTATCAACTTTCTTAGCCACTTCCTGTTTGGCTAGTCCCTCATTCCCATCTACCTCACTTGCCTCTACCTCTTCCCCTAAGTTCTCCTTGCCATCTCTCTCAATCCCATCTACGACATTGGCCACTACCTCTTTCACAAATTCCTGTGTGGCCACTGCATCTACCTCAATCACCGCTACCTCTACCTCACTCGCCACTGCCTTCTTGGGCTCTCCATCATTCCCCTCTCTCTCAATCTCGTTTACCTTCATCTCTTCTACTTCCCGAACTTTCATCTCAATCCTTCGTAGCTTCCTATTCCTACGTTTCCTCTGAACACCATCCTCTCCCTCTTTCTTTGTCTCCACAACATTCTCAACTTGCTCCACCACTTCCTGTTTGGCCATTCCCTCATTCGAATCGACCTCATTTGGCTCTATCTCTTCTGCTAATACCTGTTGTGCATCTCTCTCAATCCCCTCTATGACATTGGCCGCTATATCTGTCACCACTTCCTGCTTGGCCACTGCTTCTACCTTAATCACCGCTACCTCTGCCTCATTTGCTAATTCCCGCTTGCCATCTCCTTCTAACACCTCTACCTTATTCAACTCTACCTCATTCATCACATCCTCCAAAGCCACTGCCTCAATCATCTCTACCTCAATCGTCCCAACCTCCACCACTTCCTGCATGGGCTCTCCCTCACTCCCCTCTCTCTCAGCCACCTCTTCTTTCACTGTCTCCTCCAGAACTTTCTTCTTGTTCTTATGTTTCTTCCTACTCGCACGTTTTCTCTTCATACCATTTCTCTCCCCCACTTTCTCCATCTCTTCCATCTTGTTCTCAACCTTGTTGCTATTTTGACATGTCTGCTGCACATCCTCATTATTAGTGTTGACGTTTGCCTCCTGCTGCTCTTCTGCCTTTTGCTGCTGCTGCTGGTGGTGGATGATGAAGTTCTTCAACTCGGTGCTGTTCTGGAATTCCAGCAGCTCCCGCTGATACTTGGCCTGCTGCTGTGCACAATGATCCATCAGGATCATCTCAAGCTCCCGAATCTGGCGCTCAGCTTCTCGTTTTGTAGCACAGAGCATCCTCTTGTGCTGCCTCTTCGAGCGACGGTCTGGGGAGTCACATGGGGAGGAGAGAGCAGCACCACAATTGATTCGTTAATGGGTGTTTGAGTATTTCCAGTATGATAATAGGTTTTTCCCATTTTTTCTAGCAACAAAACAGGTATTAAGATGTTAAAACACCAAACTGAAACCTTTTACAAGGAATCATGTCTGCATTAACCACGATGCTTGTGGTCAGAATGCAAACAAAAAACATACTCTGATAATATATGCATTGTCCTTGAAACTGATTGTTCCACACCAGGGACAGCTTTCTTTTGAGCCTCGTCTCAAACGGTGTTAGACCAGAGGATGCCAAAAGGCATATTTCCTGTATGTTATTTTGGTAAAGAAACTTGGCACCATTGACAGGAATCTAACTTAACTTGAGACCGATGTAACAATGATAACACTGTAGGGAGGTCTGGAGGTTGACTCATATGCCAGAGACACCTCCTCCTCCAAAGAACTTTATTAGATTAATGGGCTGGCTGGGGAGGCCATATTAAGCTTGCGAGGTCTGGAAACTCCAGGCCAAAATATAGATAAACTTCCGTTATCTCCGAAAAAGTAATATGGATTGATGACCAAGCTGTGGAGGTCTGGCTAAATTTATAAGATGTCCATTGTTTCACAAGAGAGAGCATGAATCGGATAAGAAATCCACTTTTAATTCTTATACACTGGTCCATTCATACAATTAGTATATTAGTGGGCTACGTTAGAGAAGATAAAGGGAGGAGAGGAGAAGAGGAGGGCCGGGGTGCCCGGAGCACAGAGAGTGCCCAGAGGGGCCAGAGAGCCAGGGGCAACCCTGATGTTTATGTTGGTTGGATAGCATGTGCTCCCGTGCATGTGAGGTTGCTCTCAACAGAAGTCATTCCTTGCACGAGAATGGCTGAAATGCTGAGTAACCACTCAGAGGTATAGTGGTTAAGTAGTGGAGACGGTATAGTGGTAAAAGAGTGGAAATTTTAAAAGCAAAGTTTAAGATTTGCAGTTGTCAATTTATATTGAGCCGATACATATGGCAAGTGAAATTAAGAAGAGTTAAAGTGAGTTTTGCAGAAGAAATCTTGGAAGAAAGAGAGGATACATGTGTGCCTCTTGGAGAAGGAAAGGCATTGCTCAAAACTGCTGCAAGGTCACGTGCCATGAATCGGATGAGTTTAGAAAAACCTGACTGTAAACCAACAAGCCTGTGAATAATTATCATGGTAAAGACACCTCTGTACGTTGGATACTGAAGGAAATCCATCGTGCTACACATCGTCAAAGCCCGACAACAACTGACATTCGAGAAAGAAGTACAATTTCATCGTTCTGCACATCCTCAATACCCCACCACATCTGGAAAGTCACCAGCTGCATCAAGCACCTGACTGTTGTATTGTTCGAAAGACACTGTGTGTAACGACTTTACATCCACTGGCACAGCGGGTTTCTAAACGCTTGCCATGTCACCTTCTCAACACTAGCGTCAGAGACCGTCTGATACAGACTGAAAGCTGATTTCCTTTGTTGCACTGTTTGCCTTTTCATGAATGTCATATTGTGCACTGGGTTATGCCTTATTAACCAAAATTCTGAATTTAGCTATTCATGTATTTCTATTACAGTATCACATATTCTTTGGACCAAGTGTCAATTGCCTATTTGATGACTAGTACTCTGATTCTTTTTTTACAAATCAGGGACATGTTTTAATTAAAATGTGTCTGTGTGTGTGGTTGAAAAGTGTAACAATTCCATGCGTTACATGTGTAATGTTGCAGCGCCGACCTGGTGAAGGCCTATGATACAATCAGTAGGCCAGGGCTCTGGATTGTTATTCGTATTTTCGGAGTCCCTAATCCTCTGCTCACAATCATTAAGGACCTTCACGATGGTGGGCAGGCCCGGATAAAGTTGCATGCCTGGGAGTCAGAGCAATTTCCTGTTTACAGTGGGGTGCGACAGGGATCTACTCTGGCTGACACATTATTTAGCATCATCTTCGACCACATAGTTGTAGAAGCTTTTTATGGCTGTACCGGTGGATTTTTTTCTATTTGCTACAGATACAATGGGAGGCTGATTGATGCCTGGGTGAGGTCAAGGGATTGCTCCCTACTGGTCAACCATGTTATGTATACTGATAATTTGGAAGTTGATGCTCACACTGAAAAATAGTTGGAGGTTCTGCTGCTAAGCCTGGAGCGTGCGACAAAGAGGTGGGGCCTTACCATCAGCACCACCAAAACTAAGCACCCGGCTGAGTATGTTGTGTAATTTAATACTCCGCCCCCTCAACTACTCTTCAGTGATGGGGTAGTTGTCGAGAGAAGAAGTTTACGTACCTGGATAGTGTGCTTATGCAAAAATTCCAGTTTGGCAGCAGAGGTGTCACTCCGAATCGGCATATTTTCATCAGCTTCGTAACACTTTGGGGTATCTACCTGGTCTGTCACTCGACACAAAGCGCTGGGTCTTCTTGGCCAATGATGGAATAAATAAAAAATCTGAACCAGCTTTAAACTTTCAGACTGGCCTGCCTACGATCCACCCTGGGTTTAACTAGGCTGGAATGTGTGAAGAGCTCACAGTGAGCTCCACTGGTGGGCAGGGCTGCATTGCCTGGGTCATGTAGCCTGCTTGCTCAGCCACCGCATGCCCAAGCAGCCTCTGTTTTCTAGATAGAGGGGGCTAAATGGGCGTAGCACGGCCTGGAGAAGAGATGGACTGATGCAGTACAGGAGGATACAGAACTAAGTGGACTTGCCAAAGACTGGTACCACTGGTGTCAAGATCTGCCTCTATGGAGGAAGCTCGTGAAGGATGCTTATGGGAAGTTGGTGGCAGTTGCCCTCAAGCAAAAAAGGAGGGTGAGAGGAGCGACGCTCACAACAACAGACGGTGCACTGGATGACTAAAACGCAGCAAGTTGGCACAGTAGGATGCAAAGGTGGTGCGTCTGCCAGTCATCTCAGTCAGTCAACCCATCGCACTGGGGTCTGTCCCCTGATCTCCTGTCGGCAAGCCTTCGACACTTCAAGTGGCCTCACAGTGTACCAGGCCTGGCACAAGCGCCATGGTGACGTTTCCGTCACTTAGTGGCGAATGAGGGCTGTTGTTATTATCTGAGTCGGTTAGGGGCCTCCCCTAGGTCCACTCAGCCTCAAAAAAGTATCTGATGCGGTGTGTAAACATCGCAACTTGGGAGACAAAGACGGACAAGTGTGGTGTTGGCAAACCACCCCTCGTGTGCGGTGCCGGCCGTCATAGGTGCTCACTAACAGCACTACACAAGATTTCTGTCTTTGTTTGTGTCTATGTGCAGTGTCTGTATGAGTGGTTGGGAGCAGTTGTGTCTGTGGGGATCGACCTGAGTTCGATTCCCAATCACAACCATCAGTGACTAATAAATAAAACCGGTTATGTGCCTCCCCTACATCTACTCAAACTTAAAATAGTACCTCGTGCAACGTATAAACATCAACACTGGGGAGACAAAGGCATCCGGATGCGGTGCTGACCACCCACCCCATCATAGGTGCTAACTCGCTAACAGCACTTGACTCAATAGTCTGTATACAGGTGCATGTGTCTGTGTGTATGTCTGTGTGTGGAATTACAGTACTCACTTCCCGTCGGCTTGCTCTTCTCTCCACCCTGCAACAAAATCACAGCAGCGCACGTGAGACTCTAATCACATCACAGCTTACAACCACCACCACCATCATCATTACCGTCCTCATCATAACCACCATAACGATCACCATGGTAACCATCATCTTATTTCTCACTCCCCGTGCCCCTCCCCACGTGTGTCACTCCCCATACCTAACTTCACGTGTATGGATACCGCTTCGACCAATTACTGCAAAGTATTGCAAGTCTACGGAAAATAGCACAATGGGACGCCCCCCCACTTGCCCTCTGCCCCCCCACGTGGATCCCACATCCCCTCCCGTGCCCCCACCCCTATCCCGCCCGGGCAGGGGGGGGGCGGCTGTAGGGGGCCACGTGGGGGTGAGGGAATAGAGAAAGGTCGACTAAGCTTTCACTGATGACCCAGTGCGGTGTATAAACATCAACACTGGGGAGGGAAAGGCAGCATGGTGCGGACCAAAAGGATCACTCGTTAGCTGCCTCAGTCTAAATAGAAGCACACTAACGATGCTTTCCCCAGCGGTCCATATGAATCTAGGGTGACATTCATCTGTGTGTTTGTTTGTGTGAAGGCGACACGGGGGTGTGTGTAACATATGTGCATGTGTGTCGACGAATGCGAGGGGCAAATGTACTCACGGGAGACATGGTCTTGACGGTACAAGAGATGTCGTGGATCTTCACCTTGTCAACGACTTTGTTAACGATGTTACGGACGTGTTCAACCTCGTTAATGTTAGTCAACGAAATTTACCAAGTCAGTTAACTGTCAACGATGTTTTTTGGCAATGTTGTCAAAGTGTGGTCCCGTATGCGATGTTGAAGTGCACAGCGAGTACGTCGGATCCTCAAGGTGAACTGAAGTCACTACTTGTCAAGACCGCGTACCCACAGCACCTAGACGCCACAGATAATGAAGCAGAGTGAGCTCGGGTCCAATGTTGCCAACTAACTCCACAACTCACATCTTATGGCACCTATGCGTATACGTACAGTGTCCACCATGTACGGGTCAGTACCGAAAGAACCAAGAATATAGTGATCAAGCTATGACATTTTAATATGTATGTCGAAATTACTGATCATTGATTCAGCAGTGATCCAGATATGACATTTTTAGTACAGGTGTCTATGTGTTCGAGCTATGACATTTCGAATACACGTGTCTATATGATTGAGCATTGATTGAGCAGTGATCGAGCATGTGTCTATTTGTTCGAGCAGTGATCAAGCCATGACATTTTTAACATGTGTCTATCTGATCGAGTAGTGATCGAGCTTTGACATTTTGAATAAGTATGTTTATGTTTTCGAGCAGTAATTGAGCTGATATTTTGACAATGAACTAAAAACTATAAGTATTTTTTTATTTTACCAGGTAAGGCCAACTGAGCTATATTGTGCTTCTTGGGAAGCAACCTGATCCAAAAATGATAGCCTGGCCATAAATGATAGTGCAACTAATTGTTTTATCGTGTGGAACTGTAGAGCAGACAATTAATCAAAATGCACGTTTCAAAATTTGCAAAAATAATGGAGGACCTGAGAAAAACCCACACGACCAGGGTGAGAACATGCAAAGTCTGAATATGCAGGGGTCAGGGTTAGGATCAAAACCGCAACCTCCTGTATACCAGCCGAAGTCGTGAACATCTAGCCTCTGTGGCACCCCATTTCTTGTGTCTGTGTGATGAAGCATTGATCGAGCAGTGATCGAGCTATGATATTTAATACTTGTGTATACGTGATTAATCAGTGATTAAGCAAAGGTGATTTTTTTGATCGGTAAAGTGATTTCTGTAAGACGATTTACGTATCGTAAAAAAGACGATTTGTAGATCAATAAAGCCCAATGGTGGATTTTTTTGGCTGTCAGCCCTCCCATTGTACCTGATTGGCTTCCCTAAGCATGAACATAATGTATCATTAATTTTGTCGTATATTAATTTAATTATGTTACAGCGCCTATGTGCATGAATGCGAGGGGAGAATGTACTCACTGAAGATATCGCCGTGACGGTACAAGAGATGTCGTGGATCTTCACCTTGTCAACGACTTTGTTAACGATGTTATGGACGTGGTAAACCTCGTTAATGTTAGTCAACGAAGTTTACCAAGTCAGTTAACTGTGTCAACGATGTTTCTTAGCGATGTTGACAAAGTGGGTCCCGTATGCGATGCTGAAGTGCACAGCGAGCACGTCGGACCCCCACGGAGAACTCAAGTGACTACTTGTCGAGCCGCTTGTGGAGATCACGTACCCACAGCACCTAGACGTCACAGATAATGAAGCCGAGTGATCTCGGGTCAAATGTTGCCAACTAACTCCATGACTCACAACTTGTGGCACCTACCGTATACTTAGTGTCCACCATTTATGGGTCAGTCGAGAAGGAGCTATGACATTTTGAATACATCTGTCTATGTGTTAAAGCAGTGATCGAGCTATGACATTTTGAATACATCTGTCTATGTGATCGAGCAGTGATCAACCTAAGACATTTTGAATACGTGTCTATGTGATCGAGCATTGATTGAGCAGTGATCACGGTGTGACATTTTGAATACATGCGTCTATATGATCGAGCAGTGATCGAGCAATTCAATTTTGAATATTTGTTTCTATGTGATCGAGCATTGGTCGAGCGTTGACAAATTAGATAATAAAAAACGATTAATTCTTAATTTACCAGGTTAGGCCCACTGAACGACATAGCTCTTTTTCAGACGTGTCCTGGCCACAAATGATAGCTCATTGAAGTGGCTTATCACGTGGAAATTTATCTCAGCCAGGGCTCAAACCCCCAACCTTCTGTACACCAGACGAGGTCGTTAACATCTCGCCACCATGGCACCACATTACATGTGTCTATGTGATCAAGCATTGATCGAGCAGTGATCGAACTATGATTCTTAATACTTGTGTTTACGTGACCAAGCAGTGATCAAGCAGAGGCATTTTATTTAAATCGGCAGTGATTCCTGTCACACGATTTGTGGATCAAAAAAGCACACTGGTGAAATTCCTTGGCTGTTAGCCCTCCCATTGATGCTGATTGGCTTCCCTGAGGATTAACATAATTGATCAGAGATTAGCTTTACTACCCGGCTTCGCCTGGGACTTGGATTCTTGTCTTGGATTAATACACGGCCTACGCGGAGGGTGGGGGGGGATGCGTGACGTCAGCAGGCACACTGCGTAACGTTGCCGCATGCCGGTGACATGACAGATGTGACGTCACTTGTGCAATATATTATATACATTATTCACCCCCCCCCCAAATTAAAAAAGTATATTTTTATACTTTTTACATTGCGTACAGTATGGAAGCTAGCCACATGCCAAATTTAAAGTTTGTAGCCTAGTATATTATAGCCATTATTTCCCGCCGCCCCAGCCGCGCATTTGTGCGGGATACACGGCATACAAGAAGGGTTGGGGGCGGGGGATGCGTGACGTCAGTAGGCACACTGCGTGACGCTACTGGATGCGGGTGACGTGAACGTGGCACATGTATGTCACACATGCGCATCGCAATGTGATGTCATGTGTACGTGGACATTTGAATCGCATGTAGCTGTCTGGTGGGCAGGACGGATCTACGCGTGGGCAAGTAAGGGGGTGGCTGAGTAACACTGATACGGAGACACGTCAAGCCACACACTCACCACACACTCACCGGCACACTCACACACACCACATTCACCGCACACTCACTTACCGGCACACTAGCACACTGGCACTCACTGCACACTCACACACCGCACACTCACCACGCACTCGCTTACCGGCACACTTACTGCACATTCACACACACTCACCGCACACTCACTTACCAACACTCTGACTGCACATTCACACACACCGCACTCACACCGCATTCACACACACTCACACACACTCACACCGCACTCATTCACTCACACACACTCACACACACACAAATTTACACACACTCACCGCACACACACTCACACTCACCGGCACACTCGTGTGCAAGCACACTAGTGAGCTTCGACAAAATGTGCTGCACATTAGTGAGGCCACACACCAGCAGGTTTACACATCAGTGAGCTTACACACTAGTGTGCACACACACAGTCGTAAGCTTACAGATTAGATAGCGTACACATCAGCTCACCGGTGAGGTGAGCTACACACTGGTGAGTTAACACACCCACCTGTTTACGTGCGCAAAGCTCTTAACCCTAAACCTAACATATCCCAAATGTCATGGCTAAAGTTATTTTACACACGCACGTGCATACACACGCACGTGCACACACGTATGCGCATATGAAGGCACGCATGCACACATACGTGCACACAAACACACATGCACGCACATGTTTAAACATATACAATTCCATGGCGTTGGACTTGAGACTCCCAGAAGTGGAATCAGGACTCCTGAGTGTGCGATATAGCTCAGTGGGCCTTACTTGGTAAAATTGAAATAATTAATTTAGTTTCAGGATGTAGGGTTCTGAAGATATTTAATCTTTCAGTCCTTTCTGACCGTTTGAGTGTGGGTGAGTGAGTGACAACTACTTATGCA
This sequence comes from Petromyzon marinus, assembly GCF_048934315.1. NCBI lineage: Eukaryota > Metazoa > Chordata > Hyperoartia > Petromyzontiformes > Petromyzontidae > Petromyzon > Petromyzon marinus. Next base: position 740,770 of record NW_027423677.1, on the reverse strand, counting down.
TTTTTTATTACAAATACAAGCATTTCCAGCTATTGACATGAAATGTATTAACTCTGGAAGATGATGGTGATACAGGTCGTGGGTAGCGGTAGTGTAGCGTTTAGCACGCTGCACTACGAACCCGGCGACCCGAGTTAAATTCTCGCTCATGCGCAACGCAGGTAACGACTCTCTGAACCGGTCATGGGCCTCCCCTAGGTCGACTCAGCCTCAAATGAGTATTTGGTGTGGTGTAAACATCACTACTGGGGAGACAAAGGCGGCCGGGCGTGGTGTAGGCCACCCACCCCTCGTGGGCCATGCTGGCCTTCACAGGTACTCGCTTACAGCACTTGCCCCAACAGTCTATTCGGGCTATACGGGGAGTCTTTGCTTTGGTGGTGATGATACAGATGGTGATTGATTATACAGATGGTTAGGATGATGATAATGATACATTTGGTGATGATGGTGGTGATGATGGGACTATAAGAGTGGTCCTTGAAGATATTTACTGTGGAATATTAAGACACACTAATATAAAATGTAATCATTAAAGCACAATATATAACATTTGTAATTTCTGTTGAAAGCATGTGCTTATAATGGTCACGTGTATTTGCACGTGGTTGTGCATGAATGCACGTGTTTTTTATTTTCTGTATTAGGTGCTTGACGACAGCACTTGGCCCAACAGTCTATATGGGTTGTACAGGAAATCTTTGTGTTTTGATTTACGAATGTTCCATTCACGAAATTTAGTGAAATGAAATTGACAAATTAAGGATACTTTTCGACTTACAAAATAGAATTTCAGCGGAAACAATATATCACATGGCACGTGCCATGAGATCATCAAGCAAAAAACTGTCATCCATCCACGACAGTGTAACGGTATCCCCATAGTACAAAAGTAACGCCTCGTCACCTCTCCAGTCATTCCAACATGCAGATCTTTTGGTGAATTCCTTGAAGGTGTTAATTATTTTTGTTTTAAATTGATTATTCAACCGTTGTAATATTTGCGCTTTATAATTTTTTGCATTGTGAAATATTGGTGTTTATTTTGGGTTTATAGTAGAAATGACTGTCTGAAACTCATCGCTAGTTTTTCGTATTCAATTAATGGGAAAAGCCCTTCCGATTTACGATATTTTGTTTTGCGTGCGTTTTTCGAAGAATGCATCCCTTTCGTAAGTAGAGGCATACATGTACAGGAATTCATTGCCAACCGCGAATTTACCAATCACGAGATTTTAGTAAACACGGATTGACTACTGGACACCTGTTTACTAACCACGAGCATCTCGCTTTGAGTATTCGCGAGTCGCGCCGAGTCGTGAAATCAAAACAACACGATGTACCTTATGGGGGGGGGGTTCTTGTGTTTGTTCTTGTATTTGTACGAGCTGTTGTTTGTTTATGTTACCGATGTTTACGGGGAGCCTTAGTGCAGCGGGTTAGCGAGCTGTAATATGAAGCCATAAATCCTGGTTTAATTCCTGCTCATGGCCAACACCAGTGGCAATTATCTGAACCATTCCTGGACCTACCCTCGGCCTCAAATGAGTACTTGGTGCATTGTGAAAACATCAGCACTGGCAGAGACAAACCCCATATGCTGTGCTGGCCTGCATAAGTGCTCATAACGGCACTTACCCAACAGTCTGTTACATGGGGGGATCTTAGTCTTGGCGTGTAAGTGAGAGTTTGTGGACTTTGCATGTTCTTCCCCTGTTGTGCACGCGTTTTCTCAGGGTTCTCAGCTTTCAAAAAAGAACAACCAATTCTAACTGTAAGATATTACCTGCAAATTACTTAAACAAGGATTACACACCGTGGCAACATCGCCCCCTTCTGTGAAAGCTGGACAGGACCCTCCTGCAAAAGAGTGAGACTTCTCTGAATAAACAAATGTAGCACGGCAATCTTTGAGATAATAAAAAAAAAACTATTCACCCCTAGAGTGGACAAGGTAGCGAGGGCGATCCTAGCAAGCGAGGGAGCTGTACTCAGACGGAACGGACGACGGCTCCCAGCCGACCTCTTCGCCTTTGTCGATCTTGTCATCGTTGGAGGCCGGTCTCAGCTCTGCGAGGATCGCCTCAAACGTGGGTCGCTCTAACGGCGCGTGGCTCCAGCAGCGGTGCATCACCTTGCGGCTGTGGGGCGAGGGGAGGGTGCAGTGAGGGTGCGAGGAAGGCGAATCGCGCACAAGCTCGGACTGCGCTTTCACCTCTTCCAGTGTGCGTTCGTTCTCAGAATGGTTGAATGAGTGCCGATGATGTTAATGACGTCAGAGGGGGATGAAGGGGGTCAGGTGGCGAGGGGGGTGAGGGGGGGGTGAGTAGGTAGAGTAGGTAGAGGGTCATGAAGGCATAAAATATCTACAGAATGGATTCACACAGCGGCGTCTAAATGCCACTGCATCTCCATACGTAGTGCAGAAACACTGATCATGTTTATCTTGTAGAGAGAGAAGCAGTCTGTGGGTCTCTACAGTGAGGGAAAAAAGTATTTCATCCCCTGCTGATTTTGTACGTTTGCCCACTGACAAAGAAATTATCAGTCTATCATTTTAATTGTAGGTTTATTTGAACAGTGAGAGACAGAATAACAACAAAAAATCCAGAAAAACGCATGTCAAAAATGTTATGAATTTATTTGCATTTTAATGAGGGAAATAAGTATTTGACCCCTCTGCAAAACATGACTTAGTACTTGGTGGCTAAACCCTTGTTGGAAATCACAGAGGTCAGACGTTTCTTGTAGTTGGCCACCAGGTTTGCACACATCTCAGGAGGGATTTTGTCCCACTCCTCTTTGCAGATCTTCAAGTCATTAAGGTTTCGAGGCTGACGTTTGGCAACGCGAACCTTCAGCTCCCTCCACAGATTTTCTATGGGATTAAGGTCTGGAGACTGGCTAGGCCACTCCAGGACCTTAATGTGTTTCTTCTTGAGCCACTCCTTTGTTGCCTTGGCCGTGTGTTTTTGGTTATTGTCATGCTGGAATACCCATCCACGACCCATTTTCAATGCCCTGGCTGAGGGAAGGAGGTTCTCACCCAAGATTTGATGGTACATGGCCCCGTCCATCGTCCCTTTGATGCGGTGAAGTTGTCCTGTCCCCTTAGCAGAAAAACACCCCCAAAGCATAATGTTTCCACCTCCATGCTTGACGGTGGGGATTGTGTTCTTGGGGTCATAGGCAGCATTCCTCCTCCTCCAAACACGGCGAGTCGAGTTGATGCCAAAGAGCTCCATTTCGGTCTCATCTGACCACAACACTTTCACCCAGTTGTCCTCTGAATCATTCAGATGTTCATTGGCAGGGAAAAAAGTATTTGATCCCCTGCTGATTTTGTACGTTTGCCCACTGACAAAGAAATGATGAGTCTATATTTTTAATGGTAGGTTTATTTGAACAGTGAGAGACAGAATAACAACAAAAAAATCCAGAAAAATGCATGTCAAAAATGTTATAAATTAATTTGCATTTTAATGAGGGAAATAAGTATTTGACCCCCTCTCAATCAGAAAGATTTCTGGCTCCCAGGTGTCTTTTATACAGGTAACGAGCCGAGGTTAGGAGCACACTCTTAAAGGGAGTGCTCCTAATCTCAGCTTGTTACCTGTATAAAAGACACCTGTCCACAGAAGCAATCAATCAATCAGATTCCAAACTCTCCACCATGGCCAAGACCAAAGAGCTCTTCAAGGATGTCGGACAAGATTGTAGACCTACACAAGGCTGGAATGGGCTACAAGACCATTGCCAAGCAGCTTGGTGAGAGGTGAGAAGAGTTAAAGCGATTATTCGCAAATGGAAGAAACACAAAAGAACGGTCAATCTCCCTTGGTCTGGGGCTCCATGCAAGATCTCACCTCGTGGAGTTGCAATGATCATGAGAACGGTGAGGTCGTGGATGGGTATTCCAGCATGACAATGACCCAAAACACACGGCCAAGGCAACAAAGGAGGGGCTCAAGAAGAAGCACATTAAGGTCCTGGAGTAGCCTAGCCAGTCTCCAGACCTTAATCCCATGGAAAATCTGTGGAGGGAGCGGAAGGTTCGAGTTGCCAAACGTCAGCCTCGAAACCTTAATGACTTGGAGAAGATCTGCAAAGAGGAGTGGGACAAAATCCCTCCTGAGATGTGTGAAAACCTGGTGGCCAACTACAAGAAACGTCTGACCTCTGTGATTGCCAACAAGGGTTTTGCCACCAAGTGCAGAGGGGTCAAATACTTATTTCCCTCATTATAATGCAAATCAATTCATAACATTTTTGACATGCATTTTTCTGGATTTTGTTGTTATTCTGTCTCTCACTGTTCAAATAAACCTACCATTAAAAATATAGACTGCTCATTTCTTTGTCAGTGGGCAAACGTACAAAATCAGCAGGGGATCAAATACTTTTTTCCCTCAATGTATATGTGCTTTCTTGAGCAGGGGGACCTTGCGTGCGCTGCAGGATTTCAGTCCTTAACGGCGTAGTGTGTTACCAATTGTTTTCTTGGTGACTATGGTCCCAGCTGCCTTGAGATCATTGACAAGATCCTCCCGTGTAGTTCTGGGCTGATTCCTCACCGTTCTCATGATCATTGCAATTCCACGAGGTGAGATCTTGCATGGAGCCCCAGGCCGAGGGAGATTGACAGTTCTTTTGTGTTTCTTCCATGATGCGCACCAACTGTTGTCACCTTCTCACCAAGCTGCTTGGCAATGGTCTTGTAGCCCATTCCAGCCTTGTGTAGGTCTATAATCTTGTCCCTGACATCCTTGGAGAGCTCTTTGGTCTTGGCCATGGTGGAGAGTTTGGAATCTGATTGATTGATTGCGTCTGTGGACAGGTGTCTTTTATACAGGTAGCAAGCTGAGATTAGGAGCACTCCCTTTAAGAGTGTGCTCCTAATCTCAGCTCGTTACCTGTATAAAAGACACCTGGGAGCCGCTTTCTGATTGAGAGGGGGTCAAATACTTATTTCCCTCATTAAAATGCAAATCAATTTATAACATTTTTGACATGCGTTTTTCCGGATTTTTTTGTTGTTTTTCTGTCTCTCACTGTTCAAATAAACCTACCATTAAAATTATAGACTGATAATTTCTTTGTCAGTGGGCAAACGTACAAAATCAGCAGGGGATCGAATACTTTTTTCCCTCATTGTATGTGAGGAGTCTGTGGGTCGCAACAGCACGTACGTCTGGAAGTAGGACATTCCAGACTAAGAGGGTTCATAATGGCCGTGTCAACGAGACTGAACCAGCCAGCACAACTCACTGCTAATAACACATCACATAATTCACCCTTAAGCAATTGTTCAATCAATTAATTAAATCACTACAATTAAAATCAAAGAATATCCCAGAACAAACACTTCGCACTCTCCTCCGTCAGCCACCTGCATCGACAATAGAAACGCATCAGTCCAGCAGTGGATAAAACCTGGTGTGGGAGGTATGGGGGGGCGGCTTACACTTGTGGTGGACAGCAGGGGGGTGGCTGCATGCAGTAGCCATCGCAGATCAAGCGGTAGAACTTGTCATCGACTGCCATGCACCAGGGTAAGGGGCCTCTCCTACACCCACACATATCACACACCGAGCGGTACACACGTCACACCGAGGAGCACGCAGGTCACACACCGAGCAGGTTGCACAGGTCTCCTTTATCAAGACAAACGTGGAGCAGATTACAACTACAACTCTTCTACGCCTGTCACAATGCCCCCCTCTCCCCCCCCCCCCCCAGTTTATGGGTGGGCGCGGGCCTCACTCCCCCCTTCGCGTCACCCCCCCTAATAAATGGTCCGGTTGCATTGTGAATGCACCACTCGAATGACGTGCAGTCCCGTGGCGCACTGTAACGGGCTCGTGATTTACTCAATAAAATTCAACGTAAAAAAATAAAAGCGATCCCAAGACATTATTTAAAATAATGTATGGCCATCGTGTGTCAGCATCACAGGCGAAAATTGGCATGTAAAAAAAAACTTCACTGCGACTCACTCAATTGGGATTGCTCGCAGCAAACAGCACTTGACTTGCTTACAGGTTAGGTGCTGAATAACCGTGTCTCACACAGAGAACAGTTGCCACTGAGGCTGCCCTTTTCAAATGCTTGAGATGAGATGTGATTATCGCGTGTAAATGTACACACTAAAATAACGAAAAAATTATAAGCGAACTATTATCGTTTCAGGTGGCAGGGTGGTGCAGCGGTGATCTTTGACCCTCGCAACAAGAAGGGCCTTGGTTAATGATCCGACTGGCACTTTGCGGAGTTTTCTACGTTCTCACCTTTGTTCTGTATGGGTTATCCAGTTTGCTCACATAGCTAGAAAACACACAATCACAATGTAACTGGGTATTGGCCAAGCATCCCAATGCTAAAGTTACCTGCAAATTACTTCATTGGGATGACACTCGGCAGCAGAGCCGGATGATGGCATTGCTGGGGCCCTATGCCATTGTCAAGTTTAAGAGGCCCCTTCTATGAATGCCTGTATATTTTTGTCAGCAGAATGAAAATAACTGCTTTGGAGAGTCTTTTTTTCTCACCGATCTTTATTTATTAAGCAATTATGTTAAAACTCGAAACCTCGTGTCCATTTCTTGTTTCGTATTTAGAGATCCCCCCCCTCTCTTAATGCGAGGCCCTAAGCTGCAAGTGTGGCCGGTCTGAGCTCGCCTGTGATGAATCACACGTATAATTGTGCACTCTAATTTTCTATGGGTGGCCAGGAGAATTTATTATTATTTAAGTGAATGCAATGGTGATCAGGGGATTGGATCCAGAGCCCCACGTACACAGTAGAGTACAAGGGAACGCCCACAATTTGAGCTGACCTGCGGATTGAGAAATTGAACTGTTTTGTGACGTGGAGGGTGTTTCTGACCGCTATTATGACCGACCCGTCCCGACGGGAGGAGAGAGGACAGGGTGGACCGGCTGCATGAGCTTACTCTCCGGCACTGCACAGCACAACATCGCCTCCCTACTGCAAAAATACTCGGCAGGACCCTCCTGAAAATGAAAGTATTCGGAATCAGTGAGGCCTGTCCTTGGGAGGACAGGCGTAGTCTTGGTCGTCACAAGCGAACATTTGTTTCTCCACATGAATTTGTATCCCCGGGTTACCATCAGGGCTGGGCGCTGCAAGCTTAGCTTCTGAGATCTGATGAGACTGGCCGTTTTTTAAAAGGTAATTTCGGCATCTGGAGCCCAAGCATGCAACAACTTTATGCAACTTCTTGGTAATTTTGATAAAGTCACGTAGAATGGAAATAAAATAATAAAAATAAAACATAATAAAAAATAAAATTCTCACGACGTTTCTGCCAAAACACAAGTAGCCTTCTTCAGGTGAAGGAACAGAACTGTCGGGACAACAGCGCTTCAATAACTGCTGCTAAGATTCCCAGCGTCTTTTAAGCTAGGTGGGAGAGGTAAAGCGCCTTGACAAAGGAGTTTACATATCAAACAGGAGAATTTAGCATTGAAATCGCTGTGTTAAAGTGTTGGATCATCAGGGTGTTAAAGTCAGAAATAAGCATATAACTGGGAGATTAGCATGATGTTAATGTGAGGGATTAGCATGTGACTGGTCACGGAAATAGCTACGTTAAAGTCAAAGTTTCCATCTCAACAGAGGCGTTTAGTATATGGACGCTAAAGGACTGCAACTACCCAACTATCATACAATAAACCGATGTGAAAAAAATAAGTATAAACAACATCAATATAATAAATGTACTCAATATGTTCTTCAATACGTTGAGCTATAAACATAAAGTAACTGAGTATACACTACACTATATAATGAATACCATATAGTAAACAAATTAATAAAACTAAAATATAAACTACATCAATGTTATTAATAAACTCTATATACTCTCCAATCAGCTGAGCTACTAACAATAAGTCATTATACATTACAATGCCATATGGCGAAAAAAAGGGTGGCGGTTTTTTCCTTATTTCCAACGTTAGCACCACGGAGAGCGACGAGCCTCGTTCAGACGGACGAGTCCATCCATGCTCGGAACGGAGGAGGGGGGAGAAACAGCCACGATTTGCTGCTCTGTCCTGTGTTGCGTTACAACCATGCCATAAACTAGACTACTATACATTGTAACGTTATACCTTCCAATCTAAACTACATTGTATAATATCGTATACACAGCCCAATGTAAGCTCGAACATTATGCAGTATATTTATATGTCTTCAACTAAACTTTTTCCTACATTACACGACTATACACCGTAATATACACTACCATAGACAAACCCACCCTTGAATTATAAAATGCGTTACTTTACACTACCCTATACTTTAGACTGTAAAATGTTAGACTTGTAATATTACGCTATGTATTATTCTACCAACCCTACTGTATACCACACTGCTGTATATTCACAATACAATTACGATACTATATATTGCCTTATGAATTATGTTAAACATTACAATGTTATACTATTTATTATTATGTAACATGCTATAAACCATACCATTGACCGTCGAAGAGGCAGTGCCAGCGAATGGACTGCAGTCTGAATGTCACTATAAAATACAATCAATTAAGAACTGAAATTGTTTATAACGTCTTTCCAATGAAATTGTGATTTAAAGCTTTCGTGACTGCAGTAATTAATATGCTTAGTTCTTTCGGTAAAGTCACGTTGAAGGGAAACAACAAAATAATAAAATATATATAAAACAATAAAAATTCTCACGACGTTTCGACCATAACACAAACCAATTCCTCAACCACATCAATTCCATACACCCAGCCATCAGATTCACCATGGAGGTCGAAAAAGATGGCAAGCTACCCTTTATGGATGTCCTAATTAAAAGGAGACCTGATGGTTCAATGAGCCACTCTGTCCACAGGAAAGCTACGCATACGAATGCTTACTTAAAACTGGATTCCCACCACCATCCATGTCAGAAGAACTCCCTCATCAAGACTCTATAGCATAGAGCCCAATGCATTTCCGACCAGGAACACATTGCCAGTGAACTTAAGCACGTACACCAAGCTCTCAAGGCTAATGGTTACTCCGACTACACAATCCGCAAAGCCATCACTCCAGCCATGAAGAAGGATCCTCTTGAGGAGCCATTCAAAACCATCACCTTACCCTACATTGCGGGGGTCACAAAAAAGATCTCCAAAATCCTGAATAAACACAAGATCCAGGTCCGATTCAACACAGTACATAAAATCCGTGATCCGGTTCCGTCTGTAAAAGATGTGGTTCCAGACATACAGTACCCGGGCGTCTACAAACTAAGTTGCCTCTGTGGTAGCAGTTACATTGGAGAAACCAAACGACATATCTGGGACCACATCCGTGAATATAAAGCAGACTTGAAACACGGTAGGACGAGCACCTCAGCCGTGGCAGATCACTGTTATAATTCAGTGGGCTCACATGACATTGACTTCTCCAAGACGGACGTTCTCTGCAAGCCATCCGGCTACCATGAGAGATTCGTTCATGAGGCCATCCACATATACAAACACAGAAACAATTTCAACCGAGAAGATGGATTCTGGCTTAGTAACCATTGGAAAGATGTTATAAACCATTTTGGTACTTAATTGATTGTATTTTATGGTGACTTTCAGATCGCAGCCCATTCGCTGCCACTGCCTCTTAATACCTTTCACACGACGGTCAATGGTATGGTTTATAGCAGGGGTGTCCAAACTTTTGTTTCCCGAGGGCCACATACAGAAAAATATACGAAGGATTGGGCCACTCACTAGACGTGAGGTATACTGCCTCACTTCTCATGCACTAATATTGTCAAAATCAATCAAATGCAGGTAAATTACGTTTGATTATTGAACATGTTTGAAGAAAAAAAGCCTCCATCATAGCTCTTCATTAGTAGATTTTAATTTTATTTTTTACAAAAAGGTTGGCAGGTAATTCTCTCAGTGACAGCCTCAGATTGGTTCTTAGGGTGCTGATCCCCCTTCATTGTCCATATGAAGGGAGAGACAAGAAGACAAATAGGGGATGTGGATATTTCAAGCTTATTATACAAATAAATTATTGGGCTTGTTAACACATCAACTAACGTTTGTTAAAAAAATTGTCATCAACTTTAATTGACTGAATTTATGAAGTAATTGGGCTTATTAACAAATGAAAACGGTGTGTATATTTTTAACTCACCTGTAATGGGAATAATGTTACGCTCAGTGGGAGCAGTGATGCTGCGCTTTGGTCTGAAGGATAGCTGGCAGGTCAGGAGTAAGTTTGGTGGTTGAGATGCGAAGGACGTCACGGAGATGGCTGTCCGTCGTTCTGGTTCTCAGCCTGCTTTTGTTCAGCGTTAACAGAGAGAATGTCTGCTCACATATGTATGTTGAGCCGAACAGACTCATTATTCGTTTTGCATGGCGTCTCGTCAGAGGAAACTTGGCCTTTTCCAAACTCCGGTAGAAGTCAGGTAGGGAGAGAAGCTGATGCTCATTCTTCAGAGAATCATCACACTGAATTTCGATCAGTTCTAATTGCAGACTCTCCTCCACTTCGTTTGCATCCATTGAAAACGGAGCCGCAAACAGTGTGATTTCCTTCTCAATGACAGAAAAATCTTGGAAGCGCTGACTGAATTCTGTCATGAGAGATGTGATCACAGACACATATTCTCCCATTTTTGCAGAGAGCTTGGCATTTGGAAATGCGCATTGATTTCGGTCAGCGTGGGGAAGTGCGCTACATTGAAGTTGCGCAGTTGTGACTCGAAGAGATGGAGCTTCGCACGGAATGCTTTCATGTGCACATACAGCTGTGGTACCAGCTGCTCTTTGCCTTGTAGTCTCTTGTTCAGGATGTTGAGATGATCAGTGAGATCAACTAAAAAAGCCAGGCCTGCCAACCATAAAGGGTCACTGATCTCATGGAGAGGTCTGCCCTTTTCTTTCAAAAACTTGTCGATATTTGATCTCAGGGAATAAAACCACTGCAGCACGGAGCTGCGACTGAGCCAGCGCACTTGAGAATGGTAAAGTAGGTCCCCGTATTCAGCATCGACATCAGAGAGGAACGCTTGCAATTCTCTGGTAAAGCCCTCGTGCCCGAATTATGTTGACAGTTTTCACAACTGTGTTCATCACATCGTCAAGCTGGATTATCTTGGCACAGAGGGCTTCTTGGTAGATGATACAGTGCATTTTAACAGTCTCACCTCCGCTCTCCTGCACCTTGGCACTCACCATAGAAGCCATTCCTTTGCGCTCGCCTGTCATTGCTGGAGCCCCATCCGTTGTAATTCCACACAGCTTGTCCCATTTAAGAACAGCCTGGTTAATTGAATCTGACACAGCTTCAAAACATATCCTTCCCAGTTGTTGCCCCCTTTAGACTCCGAAGATCAAGCAGTTCCTCCGTAATGCAAAAATTCTCATCAACTCCCCGCAAAAAAATTAACAGCCGTGCAGTGTCCGTGGCATCTGTGCTCTCATCACATGCAATCGAGTAAAAATCGAAAGCACAAGCTTTATCTGACACTTGCTGTTTTAAGTTAGCCGACAAGTCTTCAATTCGCCGCACAACCTTATTTCTGGACATACTAACATCGTTAAAATCCTGCATTTTCTCCAGGCACATTCCCACGACTTTAGTGAGGCACTGTTTGATGAAGTCACCGTCTGAGAAAGGTTTCCCGTGTAGGGCAATGAGTTGAGTTACTTCATTGCTGGCTATTGTTGCATTTTCTTGAGCTTTGTTAGCACGGAAAAAAAAACCCTGCTGCTGCGTTAGCAGGCTAGCTTGCCATTTGCTTTACCATCTCTCTCCGCTCGGCGCCCGTGTAGGACGTGAAGGTCTGATGTTTCGTTTCATAATGCCGTCGTACATTGTACTCTTTCATCACGGCAACACTCTCATTACAAATGAAACAAACACACTTCCCCTTGGTTTCTATGAAAAAAAGATCATTTTTCCACCGAGTCTGAAATTTTCTGCACTCGCTTGCAATCTTGCGTCTCTTCGGTTCCGGCATTTCTGGTGACCCTGAGCAAATGTTTTCTTCGATTGCTTGCTTTGTGGAGACGCTGCCTTGTTCAAGACAATACCGCCATCTAGTGCTTAAATTAAGAAATGCAATACAGTGGGCCATAGTCCATTATATTTTTAAACTTTGATACGGGCCAATTAAAAATGGATGGCGGGCCGCAATTGGCCCGCGGGCCGTAGTTTGGACACCCCTGGTTTATAGCATGTTATATAATAATAAATAGTATAACATTGTAATGTTTAACATAATTCATAAGGCAATATATAGTATTGTAATTTTATAGTGAATATACAGCTGTGTGGTATACAGTAGGGTTGGTAGAATAATACATAGTGTAATATTACAAGTCTAATATTTTACAGTCTAAAGTATAGGGTAGTCTAAAGTAACGCATTGTATAATTCAAGGGTGGGTTTGTCTATGGTAGTGTATATTACGGTGTATAGTTGTGTAATGTAGGAAACAGTTTAGTTGGAGACATATCAATATACTGCATAATGTTAGAGCTTACATTGGGCTGTGTATACGATATTATACAATGTAGTTTAGATTGGAAGGTATAACATTACAATGTATAGTAGTCTAGTTTATGGCATGGTTGTAACGCAACACAGGACAGAGCAGCGCATCGTGGCAGTTTCTCCCCCCTCCTCCGTCCCGAGCATGGATGGACTCGTCCGTCTGAACGAGGCTCGTCGCTCTCCGTGGTGCTAACGTTGGAAAGAAGGAAAAAACCGCCACCCATTTTTTTCGCCATATGGCATTGTAATGTATAACGACTTATTGTTAGTAGCTCAGCTGATGGAGAGTATATAGAGTTTATTGATAACATTGATGTAGTTTGTATTTTAGTTTTTTTTATTAGTTTACTATATGGTATTCATTAGATAGTGTAGTGTATACCCAGTTACTTTATGTTTATAGCTCAATTTATTGAAGAATATATTGAGTACATTTATTATATTGATGAAGTTTCTACTTAGTTTTTTTTTCACATCGGTTTATTGTATGATAGTTGGGTAGTTGCAGTCCTTTAGCGTCCATATACTAAATGCCTCTGTTGAGATGGAAACTTTAACATAGCTATTTCCGTGACCAGTCACATGCTAATCCCTCACATTAACATCATGCTAATCTCCCAGTTACATGCTAATTTCTGACTTTAACACCCTGCTGATCCAACACTTTAACGCAGCTATTTCAATGCTAAATTATCCTGTTTGATATGTAAACTCCTTTGTCAAGGCGCTTTACCTCTCCCACCTAGTTTAAACGACACTGCGAATCTTAGCAGCAGTCATTGAAGTGCTGTCGTCCCGACAGTTCTGTTCCTTAACCTGAAGAAGGCTACTTGTGTTGTGGCCGAAACGTCGTGAAAATTTTATTTTTTATTACGTTTTTTTTATTATTTTATATCCATTCTACGTTACTTTACCGAAAGAACCAAGAAGATGAATCCCTGCAGTCACGAAAGCTTTAAATCTGAACTTTACGCAATTAAAAATCATAGTGTAAGATAAGACTACAATCGTTGTCTGCTGTGAGGATCTTCTGTACTCAGGGCCCCGAATGTTTGTGGCAAGTGAAAGTTTGTCTCAGCAAAATATAAGATTTCTCACAGTAGCATACCGTATGACCACACGTCGCTCTGCACCTTGTAGAGCCCATGGAACATGCTTTCTGAAGACATCCACTTTACAGGCAGAGGCACCTAATGGACATGACCGCATGGCCACAAGCACAACAACAATACGTTCAGTAAATTCAGTTCAGGCCGATGCATCGCGATTCGTCATACGTTTTTTGCGTCAGGCCACATTCATCTGGCCAAATTAGCGTCATCTAGCCCTCCACTACCCTGAAGGGTTAAATGTGTAGTGACATCACGGGATGTCACTGTGTAGTGCCGGCCCTAGAGAGGCACGGCGTGCGGTGTATTGACATCGCGGATACCACTCTGGTGTGGGTGTAGTACCGGCCCTAGAGGGGCTCGGTCAGCGCTGATTGATCCCGCTGGATGGCATCACGCTTGGCGTGCAGTGCCAACCCAACAGGATAGGGTGTGGGAGTGCCGGCCGTAGGAAACGGGTTACTAAATGCTATGGCACTCTGGTTGACCCGAGAGGACACGTGACCGGTTAAGTCTGCAAAGGGGCCCCAAGTGGGGTCTAGGGGTGGTCACGTGGTCGGGGTCCAGATCCTGCTGCTCGATGATTCTTGAAGGTGGTCGTGGCCAAGGGCGGAGCCAGCCACGCCACAGAGAATATAAGCTGGGTCCCCCAGAGGGACCGGCGTTGTTGTTCATCCTGAAGAACCTTTGTCTACGTCTACGTTCTACCGAGTCTCCAACACATGGACTGGGACCCGAGCTGTGGTCCCGTTCTGTCGTAGCTAGTCATGTTGTAATTAGTGTAGTTAGCCTGGTGGTCACCACCACAGGTTCTTATTCTGGGCCAGTTACCCCGTGTACCACATGGGGTGGGGAGGAGGAAGGGGATTTGTGAAATTGCCCCATATTTTGAACTGTCGGCAGAGCAGGGAGATTGAATCCAATTGCCGACCTCTGGATTGCAAGTCCAGGGTGGGAGAGCCATTGCACCACCGTGTGTGGCAGCACCCCCGCTCTTTTTTTCTTAGGGGCTGTGCAAAATAAAATAAAAACATTGAGTACAATGAAAGTGATGGGCCTTCCATTCCGATGATGGTGATGACATTGGCGATACTGATAATGATGCTGATGATGCTAAGTAAGGTGAAGGACTCACTTTGCCCTTCACCACGTAGTTGGGGTCAGTCTGGACGTTCCGTGCCAGCCCAAAGTCGCAAATCTTGGCGATGTGTCCATGCGTTACCAGCAAATTCCTCGCAGCCAGGTCGCGGTGGATGCACTAAAAAAAAGAAAAAAATTCCCTGTGTGGCCTTCAACAAACTTGGGGCAACTTCTGTGAAGGTCGGCCACGGTACACGACGGGGTGGGTGCCCAGCACCACGCCCGGCCGCCTTTGTCTCCCCAGTGTAGATGTTTATACACCGCACCAGGTACTCATTTGAGACTGAGTCCATCTGGGGAGGCCCATGACCGGTTCAGATAATTGTCACTGGTGTTGGCCGTGAGCGGGAATCGAACTCTGGCCATTGGGTTCGTAGTGCAGTGAACTAACCACTGAGCGACCACTCGCCACCCAGACAGACATATTAAGGGCAACAAAGACGTGCACCACAGACACAGTCACATACAAAGACACAGTTAAACACGCACAGTCACAGAGATACAGTTAAACATACTCTTTGGTTCTTTCGGTAAAGTAACATAGGTATAAAATAAAACAAATCACGACGTTTCGGGCGCAACACAAGTGTCCCTCATCAGGTGGGAAAGCATGATCTGCTGCTGAGGCAGACTGTTTTAAAAGGTTTGAAATAGGTGTAGCCTAAGGGTCATAAAGAAGTGGGCGGGGCTAGTGATGTTAATGTGAGAAATTAGCATGTAAATGTAAGATCGGAGAGCGGCCTCCTCGACGAGGGCTTCAAATCAAGACAGTTAAACACGCGCAGTCACACATGGTCAAATTGAAACACAGAGGTGAATTTCCGAAGGTTCTTAAAGATGGTCATGGCCCTGTAGGGATAGAGACAGACAGGCACGGAGATACATACAGAGAGACACAGAGACAGGTTAAAATCATCACGTATTTTCATCATTATGTTCCACCACTCTTTTAACCGAGGAGAGAGGCTCACTGCTGATTCACTCCTCTCGCGACTCACGTTCTTGTGAGCGAGGAAGGCCATACCGCTCGCGACCTGCTCCGAGAAGCTCGGGAGGTTGTCCACCCCGGATGGAGTAGAGTCGCTCACGATCGCTTCTCTCTCCGACGACGACGCGTCCCAGCCTGCGGCGCACAAGGAAGCCCGGACGATTCAGAAATGCCCTAACTATAGAGTATCTATAGTAGATCATCGATTATACGGGGGGGAAGGGGACGCCAAATTTTTTAACAACGCCGGATATTCACTACATAATAATTTTAAAAAGCTAATTTTTTGCACATTCTTGCATAGCATTGTTTTTAAATGTTGTGAATGTTTTGTTGTCTTTTAAATTAGTTTACTATATGGAATTGGTGTGAATAAACATACAAATACACAGAAATAAATATCCTACTGTAAAATGTAACCTATTTACTGTACTGTACTTACCAATCCAATCTCGAAGACTCTGAATGGAGTGATGTATATACGTGCAGTATTGTCATTTTTTAAAGTTGTATTTAGTGTATAATGTACCATCTATAATATTTAACACTGAAATGAAGTCGGTGGCTGCTCTGGTTAATACCGCGGTCTACTTCGCAGTAGACACAGTTAGAGCGAACACGTACATGATTAGAAAAAGAGAGTCGGCCAAGTGTTGTGTGGTGTAATTACCCAAATTTGAGAAATTTACTCGCAAATTATTCCATCGGGGAAGCTGCCTAATAACATCACAAACCCACTTGGCAGGGTAAAGCCCGCTTGCAAGGCTGTGGCTGCACAGGGGCAGCTGCCCCCAGTCCATGGAAACTGGTACTGATGTAGTTTACGAATCGCCATGGGCGGCATGGTGGCACATTGGTAAGTAACCCTTGCGCCTTGCAGCAAGAAAGCTGGGTTTGATTCCCGACTCGGGCGCGTTTCGGCGTGGAGTTGTCATCTTCTCTCCCCCTGTTCGTCAGAGTGTGTAAGTGCAATGAAGTGTTTGAGTGAGTGTGTGAGCGAGTGAGTTAGCGTGAATGTGTGAGTGTGTGAAGATTGTATGTTCTCCCCCTCTTCTGGGTCTCCTCCGTGTTCTCGAGTTTCCTCCCATAGTAAAAAAAAATACCCAATACAACGAGTCTGGCATTGGGCAAAACATCCCAATACTGAAAAATCACCTGCAAATTACTCAATTGGGACTACACAGTGACGGCAAAAACTTCGCAGGACCCTCATGAAGAAGTCTTGAGTTTTTGCACAGTAAACAAATGTAATAATAAATCTTGACTTAAAGCTTTTGTAACTGCAGGAAGACATTCTTTGGGTCTTTCGGTAACGTCACGTAAATAGGTTCAAATGAAATAACCAAAAATAACAAAAAACTACGACGTTTCGATCACAACACAAGCTTTTGTCATTAGGAAGAAAAAAAGAGAGGGGGACAGCTGCTGAGGCAGACAGTCTGCCTTATCTCAACCGGTGTTGTGCCTATCCTAGGTAAACTCTGTCTTAAATGAGTACCTGGTGCAGTGTGTAGACATGAGCACTGGGGAGACAGAGGTGGCTCCATGCGCGTGGTGCTGGCCACCCACCTCCTCGTGGGCCATGCCGCCTAACAGCAGCACAGTCCGTTAAGGCTTATTTGGGTGATCTTCATCTTTGTTGTACGCTTGTGCCATCTTGTGTGTCCGCTGTCACAGATTCCAGGCTACAACCCTCCGGAGTCCACCCCATGCGGCTCCCCTTCTCCCCGGCCCAAAAAACCCAGACAGTACTCGTGCATCATGTATGCGGTGTCAGCAAGAGGTGCATGAGTGGGCGCACACTCTGGGTTTTACATCTGCAGAGTTAGTTAAGTGTACATTGTGCTCGCAAGCAGAGGTGAACAATACAAAAATCAGTGGCGGTTATGAGAAACGCTACCCTGAAGTAACGGGCGGTTTGCACTCTGAACTTGCAATCCAGAAGTTACTGGTTCGTTTTCCCATCGCAGCATTTGAAACAGTATCGCAATTTTCTTAAATTTACAATTTTTACCTTTCCAACCAGTACAAACAGCCAGGTGAGGTGTATAAGCGTCACTATGTATGAATAGTTTAGGACATCTTATGCTCACAAACTCACCCATTCACGCACTCAACCACCAACTCAATCTCACTCAAACCACCAACTCACTCTCACTCAAACCACCAACTCACTCAACCATCAACTCACTCAACCCATCATCTCACTCAAACCACCAACTCACTCAAACTACCAACTCACTCAAACCACCATCTCATTCAAACCACCATCTAACTCAAACCACCAACTCACTCAAACCACCAACTCACTCAAACCACCAACTCACTCAAACCACCAACTCACTCAAACCACCATCTCACTCAAACCACCAACTCACTCAACCATCAACTCACTCAACCCACCAACTCACTCAACCATCAACTTACTCAAACCACCATCTCACTCAAACCACCATCTCAAACCACCATCTCACTCAAACCACCAACTCACTCAAACCACCAACTCACTCAAACCACCAACTCACTCAAACCACCAACTCACTCAAACCATCAACTCACTCAACCACCAACTCACTCAAACCATCAACTCACTCAACCACCATCTCACTCAAACCACCAACTCACTCAAACCATCAACTCACTCAAACCACCATCTCACTCAAACCAGCATCTCACTCAAACCACCACCTCACTCAACCACCAACTCACTCAAACCACCATCTCACTCAAACCAGCATCTCACTCAACCATCAACTCACTCAACCCACCAACTCACTCAACCATCAACTCACTCAAACCACCATCTCACTCAAACCACCATCTCACTCAAACCACCATCTCACTCAAACCACCAACTCACTCAAACCACCAACTCACTCAAACCACCAACTCACTCAAACCACCAACTCACTCAAACCATCAACTCACTCAACCACTATCTCACTCAAACCACCAACTCACTCAAACCACCATCTCACTCAAACCACCAACTCACTCAAACCATCAACTCACTCAAACCACCAACTCACTCAAACCACCATCTCACTCAAACCACCAACTCACTCAACCACCAACTCACTCAAACCACCATCTCACTCAAACCAGCATCTCACTCAAACCACCATCTCACTCAACCACCAACTCACTCAAACCACCATCTCACTCAAACCACCATCTCACTCAAACCACCAACTCACTCAAACCACCAACTCACTCAACCACCATCTCACTCAAACCACCATCTCACTCAAACCACCATCTCACTCGAACCATTAACTCACTCAAACCACCATCTCACTCAAACCACCAACTCACTCAAACCACCATTTCACTCAAACCACAAACTCACTCAAACCACCAACTCACTCAAACCACCAACTCACTCAAACCACCACCATCTCACTCAAACCACCATCTCATTCAAACCACCATCTCACTCAAACCACCAACTCACTCAAACCACCAAACTCACTCAAACCACCAACTCACTCAAACCACCAAACTCACTCAACCACCAACTCACTCAAACCACCAAACTCACTCAAACCACCATCTCACTCAAACCACCATCTCACTCTAAAAGATTGAAGGTTAAGGTGCAGGCAGCCCTGAAAATATATTGGCTCGCGCCACTGCAAGCTCCCTTCTGGAGGATATGTTGTTGAGCCAGACGTTTAGAAGAGGTGGGAGTAACCCACATTTTACCCCACCACACACGAACTGCCGATGGACTACCCATTGACAGTGCTGAGTGGACAACGGCAGGGCCAGTGAGGGGGGATTTAAGAAACAGTTCAATCACCTGCCGCGCTTGGAGGACGAACTGGCAGCATTTGGGTTGCCAAGCCCAGTGTGATAACCGTCACATTATGGCAGCATCATAATCTGAATATTTTTCCTGGATCAATCCGATGAGCTATAAAGCTCTTTTTCACAGGTGTCCAGCACCACTTCATCATTTGGATGAGGGGTTCCTGAATCAGGTGAGAGACAGATTTGTCCTCCTCTACCAGGTGAGGTCGGGCAATTTTACTTCTCACTTCACCTTCCTCACCTCAACTGGTAAGGTAGGAAAATCATTGCTCCTGAACTAGGTGAAAGCCCAATCAGGTGTGACCTGTGGTGCATAAGGGGACCACACCAATGATAAAAAAATACTAAACTAATTTTTTATTTTCTTGGTTCTTTCGGTAAAGTCTCGTAGAAGGGAAATAATAAAAATATAAAACAATACAATTCTCACGACGTTTCGACTGCAACACAAGCAATCATCATCGCTTCTACGTGACTTTACCGAAAGAACCAAGAATATGAATCCCTGCAGTCACGAAAGCTTTAAATCAAAATATTTTTTTATTTATTTATTTACCAAGGTCACATCTATAACAGCAGCCACTATACCTGACCAGTGTTACTCATTTCTACTGTTACCTATTATTATTATGATTCGTGTGTGGACCCACCACAATGCGTTATACCCCTGCTACAACTTTATCACCTTAGTTCTCATCTGATCTCCGATGCTAAGCAGAGTTAAGCCTGGGCTTGCCCTGAGCTACAGACGTGTGACTGTCAGGTGACCAGGGGATGGCAGTGCTGAGTGTTTTCTTCAGCTGCAAGCCGAATGTGGGGAGTTGTGTCGACTGACAGGCAAAGCTGTACCAGCTCAGCGCTCAGACCTCTTGAGACACACACCCACATTACGATCATATGATATAATAATGTTTAGTTTTAGGTGGAGCGCCGTTCATGCAAATTGCATGAACAATGTCACTGCAGCCAAGCGGTGAGCCAGCACCAACAATTGCCCAAGCTCTATATACCAATATATTCCAGCCAATGTATGCGTGTTTATTCACGTGGGGGGGGGGGGGGGGGCAACACTTTATCCCATACAGAAGGGACAGATAATATTAGTCCACAGTTTGCTCTGCTGCCTTTTGGCATATCCAGGGTATGGCACTTCCTGCATGCTCACGGGAAAGAAGTTTCGCAACATTTGCGTGATCCATGAATCCTCGCCTCAACGGTGCTGGATTACAGGCATGCACCACCGCCGCCCCGCTAATGAATGCTCCCCTCGTGTGTACGTTTGCGTGTGTGCTTGCTTCTCAGATTGACCTGCTGGAGGACCCGTGCCTGCTTAACGTGGTGATTCTATAGACGGTGATGCAGGAGATCCGCCATCGCTCCGCTCCTGTCTACAAGAGACTTCGCGACATCATCTCCACTCCGCAGAAACACTTCTACGCCTTCACCAATGAGCACCATCGGTAGGCGCAGCTCTCCAAACGGTCCTAGCCATCTCGCCAATCCAGTGTGCACGGCACACGAATTGACGCCTCTTTACTTCTGAACTGTGGCACACGGTGGCGGTTGGTGGCGCAAAGTCTCGTTGGGACTGTTTCCCAGTGCCATGAGGGCCAGCAGAGTTGGTGGCGTAGTGGCGTTGTGCATAAGGCTGCCCCTGTCCAGATGGCCAAGGATTGGTAGCTGATTTTTTCGCCAGGGCTGAAATTAATTGCACTCCCTTTATTGAATTTTGGCACTCTGTGGGGTGGGGTTTGAATTGTATGTATGTTGAACTTCCTTCACACAGTACATAGCCAACTGTGCTACGTACAGTTGAGATAATAAACTGTGCATCTGATTCGGCTCGTGGGACTGAACGCCCCCGTGGCTTGAGTTACTGAGCAGAAAGACGTTTTATAAATGTAATTCATGATTATTAAATAAATTTCTTGTCATTAAAACTGGATTCCTGAAGGCGTTTGCAGCACTCGGAGGGAAACCTCTGACATTATGCCTAACAACTCACAGGACTACATGATTTACACTTCTCGCAGAGCTGTGCTGATTTTACTGCCCCAGAAGAGGTACAAATTTCCTAGTCGACCTCTTAAGCACCATTTCAACTCCACAACTTTGTTACTGTGACTCGCGTGCAAGTGATTACACAGCAACGCCCAGTGTGATTGTCTAACAGCGCCGTAACTTGATTGTCGTGTGTTTCAGAGACACGTATGTGGAGCAGAAGAAGGGGGATCCTTCCAATGACCGTAACGACCGAGCCATCCGATATTCTGCGTTGACTATTCCACCTGAAGACGGAAGCTTGTGTTGCCTCCAAAACGTCGTGATTGAATTGTTTTCTTTTATTTTTTATTTTATCTACGTGACTTTACCGAATAAAACCAAAGAGTATGAATCCTTGCAGTCACGAAAGCTTCAAATCTTGTCACACTGCTTTTCACATGTAACAGCCCTCTTTTTGAATCCACTGCTGGGTGTGGGCCTCGTTCTGTGCGAGGTTGTGCAAGGTTGTTTGACCGTACGGTAGATCCCCGTTGAATGCGCGTTCACACTACGCGTTTTGGCTTTAACACGGTTTTACCTTTTTATGGAAAGTTTCTAGATTTTAACGCTCAACCGCGCTCGCTACATTGCAAGTATAGCGCGTGGTCACGGACTACTTTTCTGAGCAGCGTCGGTGTTAGCAGTGTTGTTGGATGATGCTGGAAGCTGTAGTACTGATGTATGCTGTGATACCCAGCGTACCTTCCTCTTCCTCGGTCTTTGTTCCAGCAGGATCTTTGTGCGCGGAGCGTCATCTTGCTCCATTATATTTTTCACTCACCATATCTCTCACTTGAGATTTAATTAAAGGAGTGTCATACTTAGCATATTGATAGAGATACTATATAAACACAACACATTTTAAAATAAACATGTAAAACAGTGTACTGTGCTATCAAAAACAATTAAATTGCGGGCTGGAACGGCACCCCCACCTTTACCGTTATTTGTTATGGGAACATTACTCCCGCTGAACGCAGATTAGTTTCACTTAGCAATTGTCAGGAACGCAACCCCCGTGTTAAGCGAGGACTTGCTGTATCTCACAACTTTGGTCAGTGCGGGTTGGTGACGACGATAGCGCGGAACAAAACAATGGACATTGCTTCACCGCCATATGCTGCCCACCACAGCCTATAACAATCTGCTGCGGTCGACTTTACCGAAGGCTGCTTTATAATACTCCAATGGCATGACAACAATACGATGATAATATCCGAGTAGATGGGAGCCTCGGAAAGAACGATTTGCCCCCCAGCTTCACGATTAAATGAATACCACGGCTCGGGGCCGTGATCCCATTTAAGGATCCCTCTCTTTAACAGTGGTAAATGTAGTGCCTCTTACTCTTTGTTTTTTTTCGGTAAAGTCACGTATAAATAAGAAATAATAAAATAACATAATAGCGTACGACGTTTCGGTTGCAACACAAGCAGCCATCATCAGGTACAGAAGAGCTAAATTTACGAGAGAGAAGAAACACATAACCCCAGATGTATATACAGACACCCAAGTAGGGGGGAACTAACACAGATACAACAGGGGACACAGAGAGAAGCATACCAAACAAACAGGGTTTAGCAAAATCGCTGGTTGTAATCGCCAGGGAAACGATATACAGTCCTAGAATAAATGACTGTGCATTTGATAAGGCCACGTGAAGGTGTTGTGATCCCCGCTCTCTATTAGGGTGAGGGCTATCTCTTTGCAAACACCCATGACCTCACGACCACAACGAAGAGCATGTAAGAGATTTGTGGCTGGCCAGATGGTGTCGTACACACGTGTCATTTGGCATTGTGGTGAAACAAATTCAGCTCGATTATAATGTGACTGGACATGCTCGGGAACAATGCCCCATATAAACGTGGATGTCCAGCCAGATGAGCTGGCACGCAGCTGTAGGCTGACCCCATAGCCAGGTGATATCACACTCCTCCATGCTTCTGTCTCTGTGTCCCCTGTTGTATCTGTGTTAGTTCCCCCCTACTTGGGTGTCTGTATATACATCTGGGGTTATGTGTTTCCTCTCTCTCGTAAATTTAGCTCTTCTGTACCTGATGATGGCTGCTTGTGTTGCAACCGAAACGTCGTACACTATTATGTTATTTTATTATTTCTTATTTATACGTGACTTTACCGAAAAAAAACAAAGAGTAATTCCTGCTGTCACGAAAGCTTTGAATCAAGTCTGAACCACTTCTACGGGGAGGTATGAGGTTTCTGTCTTTGTGTTGTCTCTGCTTGTGTGTGGGCCTTGGTGTTTCCGAGTGTGTGCTGCTGCGCCCCCTTTGCTCCATGCATACCTCATGCTAAATTGTCCCATTGTCTCTCAGCCTTACCTTCTCTGCCTATTTAAGGCGACTTCACTGTGTGCGTGTCTGTGCTGGTTCACTCTACTTGGATGTCTATGTGTGTGTGCGCGGTCTGTATTTTAAATTTCATACTTATCTTGCAATTTAGCAATCTTTGAAATAGCGTAATCAACCAGACTATGCGTTAATTGTGTTTTGACCCACCGTCTGTGTTGCTTTATATGGTTTCCAAATTTTGCTAAACCCTGTTTGTTTGGTATGCTTCTCTATCTGTGTCCCCTGTTGTATCTGTGTTAGTTCCCCCCTACTTGTGTGTATGTATATACATCTGGGGTTATGTGTTTCCTCTCTCTCGTAAATTTAGCTCTTCTGTACCTGATGATGGCTGCTTGTGTTGCAACCGAAACATCGTACGCTATTATGTTATTTTATTATTTCTTATTTATACGTGACTTTACCGAAAAAAAACAAAGAGTAATTCCTGCAGTCACGAAAGCTTTGAATCAAGTCTGTAGTGCCTCTTGTTAAACAGTGCTTCAGTTAAACAGGAAAATTAATAAATCCAGCAGGCATGACTTGAAAAGTAACAAATTTACATTTTGGGTGGCACTCTAAATCGTCCGGTAAATCGTGTCGCCAATTATAATTTCTGCGTTTATCTGCGCGTGTCTGTGTACCCCCAGTGGAGGAATACGTGCGCAGCTTGCTGGACAACCCTGAGTTGATTGACCGTCTGGCACTGGCCTCAGAGCAGGTGAGACTCTGTATGCGTGCATCAGCTCTGCCCCCCCCCCTCATATTTATGGTGCGGGCCTGTACCCTTGTCCGACCCCTCACTTCCGCGTTGCATCCAGCTGCCTCACTGAAGAAAGGGACACTTGCCTTGCGCTGAGTACGACGTTTCGCTGGTTGTAATCGCCAGGGAAACGATATACTCGATTTGTAAGTGTTGTGGGTTTCTCTCCAATACACTGGCGTGCTGCAGTAGTAACTAATTGACACGTTTTGTTTTACGTAACAAACCTTACTAATTGGCTGTACCGGGTTAACTACACACATTTACGCGCTCTTACCCAATAAACCTTTATTATGTATAATATTGGTCGCAAAAGAATACGTGTTAAACAGCTCCCTTTTAGAACATCTCATCCTCACGAGCAATGGTCAATCAATCAAATAAATCCTAGATATATGACGTGGCATATTTAGCAAAAAGCAGAGACGGAAGGGTGAAACTCTAGAGGTAGCTCTATGATATCCGCTTTTGTGGAACGTTCTCTTACACGGATGGCCGTACTGATCTGAGATAAATCAGACTGGATCCTTCGTCTCGTTACGTGATGGCGGTTGCAAAATTGTTGTTGACGCGTGCATGTGCCGTGCGTGTGCTGTGTACGTGTGCAGGATGTGGTGGAGTCCCGGGTAATCTTCCCCGAACATCTCCCGCTGTCCCAGCTGCAGCAAGGTGTGCGCTCCGGCCGGTTTGTCCAGGGAACCTTCCTTGCGAGTCGTGAGAATTACCTGGAGGGGACTCTGAGGGTGCGAGGGGACGGTGACAGTGATAAAGAGGTACACGTTTCACAAGCCTGCGTCTGGAAGGAACAATGCTGTTCGATCGTATCTGTGTGAGTTTTAAAAACAAATTTATAATGAAGCAGTGGCATAGCCTTCTTGGCATGAGCAGTAGCTCTTAACCTTTACTGCAAGGCTGCAGTAAAGGTTAAGAGCTACTGGGCTAAAATATTTGTATTTTGAACGTATTTTGCACCCTACGTAGGTGTCGTAGCCTGGCACCTGCCCCCCCGGCCTTTGGGTCCTGGTGCAGTTGCACTGCCTGCACACTCGATAGCTACGCCACCACAACCACAGTATATACGTTAATTGTGACTACTTTAATAATAGGGTTTTTCCCTTTTTTTCTGGCAACAAAACTGAAACCTTTTACAAGGAATCATGTGTGCATTAACCACAATACTTGTGGTCAAAATGCAAACAAAAACACACTATGATAATATATGCATTGTCCTTGAGACTGATTGGTCCACACCAGGGACGGCTTTCTTTTGAGCCTCGACCCAATTGGTGCGAGACCAGAGGACGCCAAAAGGCGTACGCATATATTGCAAATATTATCAGTGTGTTTTTGTTTGCATTTTCACCACAAGTATTGTGGTTAATGCACACATGATTCCTTGTAAAAGGTTTCAGTTTTGTTGCCAGAAAAAAGGGGAAAAACCCTATTATTTTTCGGTACTGGCAAAGGAGGTCTAATGATAGTTGTGACTACTTTGTAAAAAAAATGAATGGTCTATTTCCACCTCCAAAATGTAACGTTAAATAACAATTAGGTACATTGGCCCTTTGTTGGAAAAAAAACCCAGTCCAGAAATTGCCCTGCTTGAACATATGTTACTGAAAAACATTGGTTTCAGAAGATTCATGGGCTCATAGTCCTACATTTTGAATTGTTTATTCGTGATATTAAAACTCTTGTACAGTAAAACCTTGGATTGCGAGCATAATCCGTTCCGGAAACGTGTTTGTAACCAAAGCACTCGTATATCAAAGCACTCGTATATCAGTTGTGATCACGTGACGCTCGGCAGTACAAAGCTGCTCGTATTGCAAGACCCTCGCTCGTTTATCAAATTAATATTTATTAAAAATTTTGCTCGTCTTGTAAAACACTCGCAGACCAAGTTACTCGCAATCCAAGGTTTTACTGTATATGCTGCTCTCTAACAGCACTTGGCCCAGCGGTCTGTTCAGGCTATACGGGGGATCTTTTTTGTCTCCGTGCAGGTGTTGATCCAGGGGCTGCAGCATTTAAACCGCGCGATGCACGACGACATCGTGTGCGTGGAGATGTTCCCCGAGGAGCGCTGGGTTGCCCCCTCCTCGCTGGTCCTGCACGATGAGGGCGTCGCAGGGGACGTTGCAGAAGAGAATGAGGAGGATGTGGTGAGTGGAGCGTCAACACTGCCGAACCAAAATCAAACCCAGACACCTGCAGTGTGCGTGTCTCTCTCCCCGTGGTCGCATGGATTTTTCTCCAGGTCCTCCGGCTTTTCCCTCCACAGTTACAATCTGACATGCACTTAGAGTATTTGGCTTCTATCAATTTCAAATGTGATAAGATACTTCACTGAACGATCATTTGTGGCCAGGTCACTTA
Organism: Petromyzon marinus; assembly: GCF_048934315.1. NCBI lineage: Eukaryota > Metazoa > Chordata > Hyperoartia > Petromyzontiformes > Petromyzontidae > Petromyzon > Petromyzon marinus. The sequence continues at coordinate 713,629 of NW_027423677.1, read as the reverse complement.
AAAAGAGCTATATAGCTCTCAGGGTCCTTACCTGGTAAAGTTATTTAGTTTATAGTTTTTAAATAGTTTTAATATAGTTTAAACAAAGAATAACAACAAAGACTCAACCACTTCAAGAGAGACCTTAAACATAATGAACACCGTGTGACCAGACAACAATCCACATTAGAGATGCTGTTAGCTTGATTTTGCGTTTATTAAATGACTTTACATTACATTACTTCAAAATCAAGTCAGGAGTGCTAATTATTTCGTACTATTTTTCTATGTACGTAGGGGTTATTTGACCATACTTCGGTGCGGGTTGGTGAAGGGGGGGGGCATAGATCAGGAGCATAGAAGGACAGGACAACAGTTCATTTTGCTGTACTGCCCTCTGCTGCCAGCCATTTTGGCGCAGAGCCTATACCACCTGTTATGCATATCCAGGCTCAACACGGCGTCGCTTCCACGGTCTGAGCTCCTTTTTAATGTTTCTTTTAATTAACTTAATTAGAACTCAAGAGATCAGGACACGTATCATTTGCGAGAGTGACTTGGGTCACAGGGTGGCCTCTATATTGAAAACTAATTTCTTTAGTACTGCTTTTTGTATTTAGATTGTTGTCCTTTCCGCGCACCTCTGATTAGCATGGTTGGCTGTGTAGGGTGCGAAATAAGTTCTACATGCATACATACCACAGTGACAAAATGCAAAACATAATAAAGTACAGCAATGAAGTTAATTGAAATTGGCACGAAAACAACCGTGGTTTATGAAAAGTCGATAATATTGCACAAACATAAACAAGTGTTAGATATTAAATCGCATGTAGTGCAAGTTGGCTTGGGCAGATTATTTATAGACTGATCATTGCACAGTTATACTTATAAAAACGTTACGTAAACATTAAACACATAGAGGGTGACTGATGTGCTAAGCAGGTAAGAGAAAATGTCAATCAGTGAAATCAAAAAGAATCGAGAGATTATGCATCAGTTGTGAATTAGATGGGAGGGTAACCTTTGTTGTAGATAATATTGGTCGCAAAAGCCTACGCGGTTTTTTTAAACGTGTGGTATCTGATGGGCGTGTTCTGGTTGATTCTATCAATCGCCAGAACTGTTTTAACGTATCAATATTTACAGAGGACTCCTCACTGTGATCTTTTGTCATTTTAACAAAGCGTCAGTCTCATTATTGACATTGATGAGACACAGCATGAAACCACATCCGCAGGTTAAGCGCTATTGTTTGGATTGCTCCTTCCTCTTCAAGCCAAATTGTACTGTGTTATGCAGTGAGCTGGTAAAAAAATAGTTATTTCATTATTTTAGTGTGTGAGAGAGACGCTACTGTGGTGAGTGCTCATTTGAGTTTGCGTTGTCATCTCCCGGTGCTATCCCAGCTGCTGCTGCTGCTGTCGTCGCTCTTGCTTAGATTACCCAACACGATGTTTGTCCTTTGTTTTGGTCTCCAGCTGAAAGCCGAAAGTGGGAAGATGCGTCGGCCCACTGGCAAAGTGGTCGGCATCATCAAGCGGAACTCGAGGCCGCTGTGCGGCATGCTCATGCCCAGCCTAATCAAGGAGGTGGGCTGATCTGCATGTGTGTGTGTACGTGTGGGGAGCGGTGATGTAGCGGTTAGCGCGCTGCGCTACGAATCCTGGGACCCGAGTTGGATTATATTTATCGCTCATAACCAATAAACAGCGCCAAATGTCTGAACCTGTCTTGGGCCCTTCCCTAGGTCGACTCGGCCATAAATGAGTATCTGATGTGGCATGTAAACATCAGCGCTGTGGAGACAAAGGCGGTCGGGCATGGTGCTGGCCGTACCCACCCCGTCGTTTGCCGTACCAGCTTGAATAGGTGTGTGCTGACGGCACTCGCCCAAACAGTTTGTTGAATGCCTTACTGGGGGCTCTTTGTGCGTGTTGCAGGCCACCTGCCACCTGTTCACGCCCGCGGACCGCCGCATGCCACGAGTGCGGGTGGAGACAAGACAAGCAGCGTCCCTGCAGGCCCACCGCATCATGGTGGCCATCGGTGGCTGGCTGCGACACTCCCGCTACCCGAACGTACGACTGCACCGTGATGCCCCGCACGCCGAGACACCTCACCCGTCTGTCCCGTGGTCGGCATCGTCGGGCTCATCCTTCTGTCACTTGACGCGCGGCCACGCGGCTCTGTATGCAATACAGCCGTCGAACCCAAAACACGAACGGTGACACGGTGAATTGGAAGTCAGGGTGGATGAAGTGGCACCACTGTGATTTTTATTTGTTTGAAAGCATGGCAAACTCACCTGTGATTCAACCAAGGTTATTAAGGTGTTGTAAGTTGATAGTCTCAGCCCAGTCACCAATAACTGCACCAAAAACGATATTAAATTTGGTCGTGCACTTCGATTGTTTAATTTCCATCTCTGAGACAACTACTGCTTTTGACTGCCATGTGATGAACATTACTTTGATTGGCAGAGTGGTTGGAAAAGCACTGCCCCCCTACAATTCGGTCCGCATTTCACTTAATTTGATCTTAGAAGTAGCTCTGTTATGTCTGCTCCTGTGGGTCGTCCTTGACCACGAAGGGTGGTATAGATTGCTTGTCTTGTGTGATACCATTAACACAGTGAGAAAAAAAATTGGTGAAAAGCTAAATATATTGTTAAGATGTATTATTTGGGTTGTATCTTTGTTTAAACAGATGCCGGTTAATATTCTACATCATGAACGTTAGGTACAAGGTTGGCATTGTGGTTGTGCTTTTCATACCTATTTGCCACTGCACAACCGAGCGGCACCATGGCTGGCACGGTTTAGTAGGCTGCAGGTTGTTTATCCACTGCAAAAGCGGATCCATGCCATGGACGGTCAATGCTTTGAACAAGTCTAGGCACATGCAGATGACGCTGTGGTGCCACGTCCCCGTGGTGTACCGACTGCCGTCACACAACGTGTCGCTAGCCCCGCCCCTGGCCCTGCTCAGCCCCCGGATAGATTTGGATGCCTTGTGAGGCCAGCATTCTACGGTTTGGTTCCGGTTCGACACGGCAAAAAGCCAGTGGGTGACCACAGACACCTTGAGAGATCTGCGCCGTCGGGGTTCCAATGTACCAGTGGAAAAGGGATACCGGTGACGATTGGCCACGTATGTGCATATGCATGTTGAACTTCTTCCGTACCATACGTAGACAACCGTGCTAATCGTCGGTGTGCTTGTGCAGGGCCATTTTGTGCGCTCTCTGGGCGAATGTGGGGATAAGGAGATGGAGACAGAGGTGCTGCTGCTGGAGCACGACGTGCCACACCAGCCCTTCAGCCAGGCCGTACTTGCATGCCTGCCCCCTCCCACGTTCAGCATCAGCAGAGGTACGCATGAGACGTGTGTCGATATGTCAATTCATCGATTGAGTTCAATTCTTACGACTGCGGTGTGTTGGTGTGTTTGGTCGTGCATGTGAGAATCCTTTACGTCAATGTTCTTTATTACAAGGCCCACGGGCCACTGGTGGCCCCTGGGTGGCCTTTGGTGTGGCCCCCGACGTATAGGCCCCTGACAATAGACAAATGCGAAAACACCCCGCATCATCATCATCATCGTGCTGTCAAACCTCAATAGTTTCAAGATGTTTGGCCTGCGTAGAATACCTTCTAGAGGGCCTCTCTGGAGCTCTCCCTCCAGTCGAGGTCCTTCCGCTGCACTGGCATGAACGAGAAGCCACGGGGCTCTACACCTTTACCGCAGACCGTATATAGAAAAGCCGTCGACCTGAAAGAAAGTCGATGGCTCGGACATATCATCGTAAGAAGAGAGGAAATTCACATCGGAGGAAGGAAGGCGACGGACTTATGGAAGCACCAGGGCGGAGACCCGAGAGGCAGGCCTCGAGAGATGCGGATCAAAGTGGTGAGCGAGGATGTGGAGGACTCTGCAGTAGCCGTGAAGATGGTCCAGTACAGAAATGAAAGGAGCAAGGGGACTACAGACTTTTTTCCTATAACGCTGTACTTGCGTTCCTGAAGAACACCGAATTGTGGAAAAATCGCATAATAAATAATATAGGGTAAAGCACAGTCCGTGATAACACGTGAGATGCGTACGCAGGCTTAACAAAGACTTCGGGTACGTGAGTAGCATCTAGAAGCATCCAGAAGCATCCCACCTTGTGTTATGCTACACCGAGGCAACCGTACAACCGCTTATTCTGCCTCGCACAACGCAGTTCTGTTCACTCGATCGCCTTTTATCCAATTCGCATCCATGTTATGAAAAAAATGTGTTCCCTAATGCATTCATCGCATTATATCTAATTCACGATATGAAAACACGCAGAGTTATAGGAGAACGGACTGTACTTTCAAAATATTCAGTCGCCTATTGAGAAGATAGAACGCCATTAGAATGAAGTTGGTTTACCCATGTATGGCTCACCCTGTGTTTTGTTTGTTGTAAGGCAGCGTTTTGTTGAACCTGGTGCTGTGTGTGTCCCGTACAAGGACCAGGCTGGCAGGGAGGACCTCCGTGCGTTGTCCATCTGCAGTGTGGATCCTCCAGGCTGCACAGACATCGACGATGCCCTACACTGCAAACCGCTCGACAATGGGAACACCGAGGTATTCATTTGGTGGTGGTAATCGTGGTCACGGTCGCGGTAATTCGTGCCTATTCCTTTCATGGTTTTGTCAATGCTAGCGGAGGTGACAAGGGGAGTCTAGTGGCACAATGATAAGTGCACTGCACATTCATCCTGTCAAGCTGGTTTAGTTCCAGTCATGGCTAACACCGGTACAGAGTGATATCTAAAAAAACTGCCCAAGTTCTCCCCTTCACCACCTGCATTGACCATCGTAATAAAGCAAGGTCAAATGACAATCGCGACCCATTATGGCATGGAGAAGCCCTCATCCTGCAGTGGATTGACAAAGGGGTGGACAATATTCCTGTTATTAAGTTTCCAAACATTGTTGCCTTAGTGCCCGTATTCTTGGTCTCTGCTCGGCTCAGGACTGACTTCAACATGGCTCGGTTCTGGCTTGATCTGCTCCGTTGCCTCCAAAGAAGTATGAGTGGCTCAGCTGTGCCTTGGCTCAGGCTCAGCTCACAGAAATTCTGAGCGTGGCTGGGAGCATGCAGAGATATACGAGGAGGCACAAGAGACACAGAGGCTCAGGGCTGGAACCATGCTTAGAGGCAGCTCGGGTTTTAAGCCTTGCTTTGATGTGGATTATTGAGAATTATAATCATAATATTTATACTGGAGGAATCCGATGAGCTATAAAGCTATTTTGCACATGTCCAGCAGAGGCGAGTAAGAACATTACAACAACAAACAGTACAAAAACATCATAGTAGTGCAAAGTACAAGAAAGATAAACAAATAACCCAAACACAAACAAATACAATGAAACCATCCCCATCCTACCAGGCAAAGCCCACTGAGGTATTGATTTATTTTTGATTAGTGACCTGGCCACAAATGAATAGCTCAACAAAGTGGCCCATCATTTGGACATTTATAGCAGCCAAAATAATAGAAATAATCTCAATGCATTTTGCGCGAGAGCCAAGCCTGAGCCAAGCCATGGCTAAGACCCCACTGGCCTAAGTGTCCACGTCACTGGCCGAATGCCTGGTTCACAATGAATGCACCAGGTAGTAATGGATGTGCATTTCATTTCACATTATTGTGCTTTGGTTGGAGTGGCTATGGTGGAGGTTATGCATGCATGTGGAGTGAGTGACTTCCGACAGACGTCTAGTAGAAGGCGTCTTATTTATTAAAAGCACACAGGGCGATACAGTTCGTAACGCGGCTACACCTAGGCTGTACAAACACGCAGCCCATCTCCGTCCTGCGTAGCTACGCTGGCTGGTTGACGAGCGTAGCGGCGGAGACAGAGCTGCTCTTGCAGAAGAACCAGCCACGTGGTCGAAGACAAAGAGATGACGACGGTAGCGACGCAACCAGGACCCATACCCCACGCTAACAGCCCCGAAGTTCTGATTCGGTGCTCTTTATATCTGCCTGGAGTGGCCAAGCTCCACCTCTGGCCACGCCCCGTTTCTAGAACCTTCTAGGCCCTTCGGGATGGTTCCCGGAGCTTCTCGACTGACTCCGCCGTTGACCTTTACCCCAGATACGCCCCTTCATAATAAGGCATTATGTAATGCAGCTATAACCTTAATTACCCTTACAGGCCGGCAGGTATCACCCTGTCATTACACATCCATGCATGTGAGGGTGGTGACGGTGTATTAATGTGTGTTCTAGGTTGGGGTACACATCGCCGATGTGAGCTACTTTATCCGGCCGGGGAATGCCTTGGATGAGGAGGCATCTCTGCGTGGTACCACAGTTTACCTGTGTGAGAAGGTGAGATGTGGATTTCTTCTTGCAACAATATCAAGTGTTTTATGACCCGCCGATTTCATCCTTTCATTCTTAACTTTACGACATGATGTAAAATATTACGATGTAATGATCATCGCGGTACCAGTTTCCCCACAACTGTAATTGTATTTGACATTTTCACCACATTTTTTGCGTGCTTTTCAGTACTTCCTGTATGAATAACGATAACTTAAAATTAATTAGAATAAAAAAATGTGCAACAACAATGCTATATATCTCTCATGATGTTTTAAACAAGGTGATTTTTGTGGATTTCTTATCATATGATGTACCGTGACATCATGAGCGGCAGGCTATCGGCGCAGTGGTAACACTCGTGCCTTGCAGCAAGGAGACGCTGGGTTTGATTACTCAACTCTTGTGCCTTTTCGCTTGCAGTTTTGTTTGTTCTCCCCCCTGTTAGTGAATGGGTTTCCTCTGGATTCATCAGATTTCCTCTAAATAAAACCCATACAATCTTAACTGGCATTCACGAAAACATCCCCTTGCTGAACAGTTACCTACAGGTGACTTAATCATGTGTGGGTTTGCTTGCAAAACACTCGTTGAGTTGGTGCATATGTATATGCCAGATTGTGTTTATTGACAGAGAAGTGGTTGCATTTTGATTTAAAGCTTTCGTGACTGCAGTAATTCATATTCTTAGTTTTTTCGGTAAAGTCATGTTGAAGAGAAACAACAAAATAATAAAATATATATAAAACAATAAAAAATTCTCACGACGTTTCGACCATAACTCAAACGGTCATCTTCAGGTGTGTTGGTTTGCATAAATTTATTTTTAAACGGCACATTTATTTATTTATAAAAAACGTTAGCGTCACGCGCAGCGATTTGGCAGTTTACCCAGGACTAGTCCATCTATATTTTGAAAAGACGAGGGGGGAGACGAAATTTTTTTTTTTATATGTATAGTATATGCTGTCTGAAAGCCAATGTAAGCGTGAACAATCAATTAAGAACTGAAATGGTTTATCAAATCTTTCCAATTATTGCTAAGATAGAATCCATCTTCTCGGTTGAAATTGTCTCTGTGCTTGTATATGTGCATAGCCTCATGAACGAATCTCTCATGGAAGCCAGATGGCTTACAAAGAACCTCTGTCTTGGAAAAGTCAATGGCATGTGAGCCTACTGAATTAGAACAATGATCTGCTACGGCCGAGGTGTTGGTCCTACCGTGTTTAAGGTCTGCTTTGTGTTCACGAATGCGGTCCGAGACATGGCGTTTGGTTTCTCCAATGTAACTACTACCACAGAGGCAACTTAGTTTGTAGACACCAGGGTATTGTATGTCCGGAATCACATCTTTTACAGACGGAACCAGATCACGGATTTTATGTAATGTGTTGAAACGGACCTGGATCTTGTGTTTATTCAAGATTTTAGAGATCTTTTTTGTGATCCCAGCAATGTAGGGTAAAGTGATGGTTTTGAAAGGCTCCTCAAGAGGGTTCTTCTTCATGGTTTGAGTGATAGCTTTGCGGATTGTATAGTCGGAGTAACCATTAGCCCTAAGAGCTTGGTGTACGTGCTTGAGTTCACTGCTCATGTGTTCCTGGTCGGATATGCATTGGGCTCTATGATACAGAGTCTTGATGAGAGAATTCTTCTGTGATGGATGGTGGTGGGAATCCGGTTTCAGATAAGCATCCATATGGGTAGCTTTCCTGTAGACAGAGTGGCTCATTGAACCATCAGGTCTCTTTTTAATTAGGACATCCAAAAAAGGTATCTTGCCAGAAGTGGTTGCGTTTATGTGTTTGTGCGCCTGCAGAGGATTGATATGGTGCCAGAGTTATTGAGCTCAAACCGGTGTTCCTTGAGATCCAACGTCGACCGGTGAGATGCACCAACAACTGTGAACTCGCGAGTGCGCATATTGCAACCCATACTCAGCAGCTAACGTGCGTTGTTGCCAGGTGCACATGTAATCCCATGATGCGTGGCACTGTTAAAATGTCATGGTACGGATCCACACAAGCATGTGTACATACATAAGCAGCCAAACCAGGATGGCACAATGGTAACACGTGTCTCACAGCAAGAATGGCCTAGGATTGATGCCCGACTTGGTTGCCTTTCCATGTAGATTTTCTATGTTCTCCCCCTATTTAGCATGGGTTGACTCCAGGTTATCAGGTTTCCTCTCATCGCTAACATAAACGTGTTATTACTACTATGATCCTTAACCAAGAAAAGCCTCACTGAATCTCATCGAACAATGGTTGCTACGTATATATTCCAGTTGAGTAATTTGTAACAACCCAAACTGGTATTTGGCCAAATATCCCGATGCTGAAAGAATGACTCGACTCACAAAAACTTGGCAAGACCCTCCTGAAAAAGAGTCTCGAGACTTTGCGAAGCTTTCCTGAGTGAACACCCTGCACCACTCCAATGACGACGACTCCGCCACTCGACGGTGAATGGCCACGATGCATGTGCTGTGCGCGTGCAGGCTGGCGTTCTCGTGCATATGGGAGATGACTCCAAAGGCTGAGATCGTGAGCACACGTTTTACCAAGAGCATCATCAATTCCAAGGTGATTTCCCCCCCCCTCCCCCACAGACGTTCAGTTTTTGTAAAACTCTCGTTTGCTTTCACGTGTATTGTATCGGTGCCTTGCTATGTTAGTGCAGTTGAGGTTTCCGGATGGCTGAGAGGTCAGAGCGTTGAGCTTGCACCTCTGGGTTCACAAGTGGAGCGAGATGAACCGGGTTCACAAGTGGTAGTATGTATGTTGAACTTCTTTTGCACCGTACGTAGCCAACTGTGCTAATCGGAGGTGCGAGGTAGAACATGAAAGTAGTTAGTTGATGGTCTCTGTCCAGTCAACAATCACTGCACAAAACACAGGTTTTTTTTTAGGTCGATCGTGTAAATATGTAAATGTGTCATTAAACCCACCCCCACCCGACACAGCCAACTAATAAGGGTTGTCACGTAAACAGAACATGCCAATTCGTCACGAGTACAGCACACCGCTGTGTTGTACCAGTGACGAATTGACCACGTTCTGTTTATGTGACAACCCTTACCTGTCGGCTGTGTCGGGTGGTGGCGGGTTTAACGACATATTCATGTATTTACACAATCTAACCCAAAAAACCTGTATTATGGATGATATTGGTCACGAAAGCCTACGTGTTAAACTCACTGCACAACCCTCAGTGGTCATCGGGAGCCACGTAGACATCTGTTGAGTTCTGGCTTGGGCTTGGATCAGGCGTGGGCATTGTGTAATTGCGAGGACCCCATGGTTCACCCGTGGTGTGTTCATCGTATCCCCGCAGGCGTCTCTGACGTACGCAGAGGCTCAGCTAATGATGGACGACGCCGGGCGGAAGGACCCGGTCACCAGCAGCTTGCGTGGCCTCAACTCCCTGACCAAGATCCTCAAGCAGAGGCGCATTCAAAACGGGTAACTCACTGTCAAGATCCTCATCCCCTCCACCGCCTCTGGAGCGCTGAGCAGTATTAATGGGTGCACCACATTTAGTCGATCGGCAGGTCGCCTGTGGCGCGGTAAAGTGTGGTTACTCCCGTGTCTTCTAAGACATCCGGCCAGCGTGAAAGAGTTGGCTAAAATACATTGAGAGGGACTGTAAAAGGGTGTATCTCTAGAGGGGCCCCCTCTTATGGGAGCCCCCTTCTTCCAGCAGTGGCTTGAGCAAGCAATTGCAAGGCTGCACCTGTAGCTTTTTTTGACCCCATGATGCATGAGGCTTGGGTGAATACCATGCACAAACAAGTGTTACAGGATTCATACTCTTTGTTTTTTTTCAGTAAAGTCACGTAGGTAAAACTATAAAATAAAATAACAACTAAATTAAATCACGACGTTTCGGGCGCAACACAAGCGTCCTTCTTCAGGTGGGACAACCACAGCCAGAAACAATTGCTGAAGTGGGCAAAAAAGGGCTGTTGTAACAAGAGGCTATATAGGTAAGAGAGTGGGGGGGAGCAAGGGGGGAGAGATAGAGAGGGGGGGTGTGGGGTAGGGGAAGTGGGGTGCTGCTAGAGGGATTAAAGGGGCGAGCACGGCAAAATGCCGGGGGGGGGGGGGGGGGGGGTAAGTGAGCGGGGCTGGGAGTGGGAGGCTGAAGAAGCTGGAGATGTGGAAATGAAGGCAACAATAAAGAAGTTAAGGTTTTACCTGGTTAATAACATCCTTCTAGATTGGAGTGTTACAGGCTGCTGCGGGGCTACATTGTGGGCAATAGAGGACAATGCAGTGACATAAATTGTTTTACTCTACTTAATGCTCCCATGTCTGTGCTCCCCCACCTTTGCCAATGCGTACTGACCACCACGGTTAAGTACGGTAAAACCACCCCACGACCCGCATGACATGGGGTGGCCCTCTTCCAGCAGTGGATTGACTTAACGAGCTGTGCATGTTCAACTCAAATATCTGAGTTTGTGAAGTGTCTTATATTAAGATTCTGTGTTGTTTTGGCTGGACATGATAATCGCTCATGTCCCTTCTCCACCCGTAGGGCATTGACTCTGGCATCCCCTGAGGTCCGATTCCACATGGACAGCGAAACCCATGACCCGATCGACCTGCAGACCAAGGAACTCAAGTGAGTCTCGTCAAGAAGACACCTCCCATGACTGCAATCCGACTGTTGTGCAGACCTCTCTATCAGAATCAAAATATATATTTCTACTGGAAGAATCCGATGAGCTATAAAGCTCTTTTTTCACACATGTCCAGTTGGGGCAGGTCACAACGTTACAACAACAACAACAATACAAGCACACGTTAGGATTGCAAAGTATTGGAAAGGTAAACAAATAACTTAAACAAATATACAAATAAAACTAAACTATTTTTATCTTTCCAAGTAAAACCCTGACCACAAATGATAGCTGAACAAAGTGGCTTATCACGTGGGAAATTTATTATCAGCAAAATAATCTAAGATAAAGATTCTTGACCCTTGTGATTGATGAGTTGTGGTGGCGGAAACTGGTGCGTGTACACAGGGAGACCAACTCGATGGTGGAGGAGTTCATGTTGCTCGCCAACATCTCCGTGGCGGAGCGCATCGTAGACGAATTCCCCGAGTGTGCGCTGCTCCGAAGCCACCCGGCGCCTCCGCCTTCCAACTACGACATCTTGGTGAAGGCGGCGAAATCAAAGGTAGAGTTAGAACCCCTTTTAACGACCACCCTTGTTAACTAATCGCTTAACAACAGGCCTCCAATGTGTAGGCTTAACCGACCATTTCCCTGTTAACGACGGGCTGTTGTAGGTACAGTAAATATGAATTAATGCCACGTAGAAGGGAAACAATAAAATAATAAAAATATAAAACAATAAAATTCTCACAACGTTTCGACTGCAACACAAGCAATCATCATCAGGTGTGAAAACCACAACAAGAAAATTTGAAAAAAAGTGCCAGTTATTTTTAACGTTAGCACCACGGAGAGAGATTTGACAGTTTGTTCAGATGGACGAGTCCATCTATGTTCGGAAAAGAGGAGGGGGGAGACGAAAAATAATGGATGCGTTCTGAAAGCCACCTTAAGCGTGATCAATCAATTAAGACCCGAAATGGTTTATCAAATCTCTCTCCGTGGTGCTAACGTTAAAATAACCACCACTTTTTTCACATTTTCTTGTTGTGGTTTTCAAACCTGATGATGATTGCTTGTGTTGCAGTCGAAACTTCGTGAGAATTTTATTGTTTTATATTTTTATTATTTTGTTGTTTCCCTTCAACGTGAATTTACCGAAAGAACCAAGAATATGAATCCCTGCAGTCACGAAAGCTTTAAATCAAAATGAATTAATGCATTTATTAACAGTGTTTATTTTAATATGATGTGTTTATAATGTTTAGTATCTTTATGTATTAATATCCATTGTTTAAATATTATAAAGTACGTTTTTTGGGTGAACAAGGGAAACTTTCGATGCTATCGGAACGAATTAAGCTTTTAACACGTCTTTCCTATACTCACTTAATGACCAAATCATTTAATGCTCGTGTTCGTGGAACCAATTACCATCTTTAAGAGGGGTTCTACTGTCTCTAGATTGCTGTTAACCTTCCTTCAATATCATCCTCCTCGCAAGGAATTCAGAGGTCGCCGGGTGGCTCAAATTTTAGTTTGAGGTCTTTTGGTTTAACCGGGTGAGAACTCAAGAGACCATAATAGTCTCATTTGCAAGGGTCACCTGGGTCACCCTATGACCCAAAGATTACAGCTGGATCCTGGCTTCTAAATCCAGCACCCGCATTGAACATACTGTGTTATCAAGTGTAGGGAGTTGAAGGACTCGGCTCGTTTCCCAGCTACTCCACAGAAATAAGCAACAAAAAACCATCACGATAAATGTAGTACTGTATTTAATTTTAGATAAATTCCAGCACTGAAATGTTGAAATATCAGGTCGACTTATTGTGATGAACATTATGCTCAAAATGGGTGGGAATGTGCTACCCCCTACTGTGAAGCAGAGGTGTCTTGAAACGATGTCAGTATTGGCCTGAGCGAGCAGTTGCAGGGCTGCACTTTTACCTTCATCTTGAGATGTAGCCGTATAGTTTCCACTCGCCCTTAGAGGCAGAACAACTCAAAAGCTGTGATGAACCACAGACAACGCTGGAAGGCAGCCAGGCACTGTGCCAGATGTAGATTAATCCACTTGCTGTACTGCCTTCTCCTGGCAAGCCAGGTTATGGAAACCTGAATGCCTACAGGAAGTGCGCTGAATAACGTTTTCTTTCCAATACACCACAACCCTTGCTGCTTCCCCAGCACTGATCTACAAGCCACGTGCGGGATAGTCACCTCACAAACGCCGGTGTGCCCGATTTTTTTGCGCAGAACATCGAGATCCAGGTGGACTCGGCTAAGGCGTTGGCCGAGTCCCTGGACCGGGCGGCGGTGCCGGGAGCGCCACCATACCTCAACACTCTGCTGCGCATCCTGGCCACGCGCTGCATGATGCAGGCCATCTACTTCTGCTCCAGCATGGATCCCGACACCCACCACTACGGGCTCGCCACCGCCATCTACACCCACTTCACGTCGCCCATTCGACGGTGACGTGCTCTGGCGTCAGGCACACGCGTGAAATCGACCTTCGCGATTATTGAGGGGACTATGTTGTTGTCTTGGTGTGGTCTGGGACTGTGCTGCCTTTCCCAAGTTTAGGAATTTATTCATTAATTGATGTACTTATGCAATGTTAACTTGTCATTATGGCACACCTCCGATTAGCACGGTTGGCTACGTACGGTGCGAATAAAGTTCAACATACAACTTGTATATCTTTTTTCTATTATTTACTTTTAGTGATTTGTTTACCTTTCCTATACTTAGCACTCCTATCATCTACCTACTGGACATCTGTCAAAAAGAGCTTTTATCGCGAATCGGATTTCTCCAGGATAAAGATTCAGATTTTGACTTATTTTTCTAAAAGGTCCTATAAACGGGAAGTTTGGCCAATTCCTTAAATGGTTGTTTGGCTTGTGTTGGAGAAAAACTAGAGGATCCGGAGAACACCAACGCCTACAAGGAGGGTGACAGTGTTCCACGTGCAGAATCAAGAATCCATTGCCGTGTTGCAGCGGCGGCCAAAAGTGAATTGCAATTCTGCCATGGATCGCTAACGATTTTGTTGTGGATCTTAAATAAGAACACAGATATGAGCAGGCAGCAATTTGCGTTACATCTGATGACAAATAAAAAATCCTCAACAAAGAATTAAATTCATACATTAACAAAGATAATTTCCACCAGCAGATGGTGCTAGAACGTGGTATGTCCAGAGTACAGTATTCTATCACAGCGTTAAATCCATCTGAGTCATTGTTTGCGTAGCTTTCTGGTGGATCGTGAAACCCGCTGAGATCCACCAGAATGAATCGCGGTGCTTGGTGGATTAATACCGCTGCTCCGTTGGCATCTCGTGGCCATACCGCAGCCTGTATCTACTGTAAATTTAATCTTCATATTAAATAGAGGCTACAACAAATGTGAATATTGTTGTTGTTGTCTCCCTGTACCGTTACAGATACTCGGATGTGATTGTGCACCGGCTGCTGGCCGTGTACGTGGGCGCCGACCCCACGTACCCGGCGCTCACCGACAAGCTGGGAGTGCACAGACTGCGTGATTCTCGGGATCAGTATGAGACTGGGGACCATGGTGCATCATCATCAATCCATCGATTACAAGCATTTCTTGAGGCGGCCCCATACCTGCGCGATAAGTGTAACTTGGTTGCATGCAACTGAATCGGGTTAGATCGTGTAAATATATAAATGTCGTTAAAACCCGGCACCACTTGACACAGCCATCTAGTAAGGGTTGTCACGTAAACAGAACATGCCAATTCGTCACTAGTACACACCGGTGTGTTGGAGAGCCAAGCCACAAGATTTACAATCTGAGTACGACGTTTCGCCAGTAATTACAACCAGCTTCATCAGGCGACAGCCAGATTTGTGGAGAAGTCCACGTGTTTCGTTCCTTATATAGAGGCATAGATGTGGTGATCACACTTCTGCGAGCCCTTTGATCTTGTCCTTCCTGTCCATTGTGTATTAAAATAGTCGTATCAACAGTAATCCCTATTGAAGTATGGTACTCTGTATAGACATGCATTTACGCAATGTATTGGCCAGTCGTAGCTAGTTTTGCTCAGAACTTCAACATTATCAAAATTAATTGAGTGTTCTTGTTGGCACGCGTGTATTTAATATTTATCTGATATTCTTTTAGTCCCGTGCTGATCATTCGTCCTGTTTGCCCGACATAACATTGGCCATAAGTGCAGTTAATCCTGTACAAACCTTCTGTTGATAGCTTCGGTAATACATATTTTGTACCAGAAGTCGAGTTCAAGAAACATAAGTACGTTTTATTACAACTTAAATATATACATATATAAATATACATGTCCATCCAACCACATCTCAATGTCTATGTCTGGGAGAACACGCTAGTTTATCCCTCTGCGGAGTCTCCACCACTTTTATTTCTTTTTGTTTCCCAGCTGCTGGTCTTGGCGCTCCTTCCCTCTGTCTCCTCCTCGTTCATTCTCCTCTTCCTCATCTTTCTCCAGCTGCCGTGTGCAGCACAGGAAGCTCCAAGTCCAACGCCAGAAACTGTACTTTCTCTCTCTCTTAGAAGATGGGATGTGCTTAATCTCTTTCTTTTCTTCCTGAACACTCTCTGACCTCCAAGGTTGCTCACATCTTCCTTCCTCATTCACCACTTCCTGCTTTGTATCGTCTTCAATCGTGTCGACCTCCTTCAGCTCTTCCTCATTTGCCTCTAACTCAATAGCTCCTACTTCTTTTGCCTCTACCTCTATTGCCTCTACATCATTCGCCTCTACCAAAATCGCCTCACTCTCCTCCACCTCAATAGCCCCTACCTCCACTTCTACCTCAATTACCTCTACGCCATTCGCCTCTAACTCATTCGGCTCTACCTCCATAACCACCTCCTGCTTGGCCTCTCCCTCAATCTCCTCTACCTCTTTTGCCACTTCCTGGATGGCATCTACTTCATATGCTTCAACCTCATTTGCCCCTTCCTGCTTTATCTCCTCCACCACGTTCTCAATTTTTTTTGCCATTTCCTGTTTGGCCTTTACCTCATTCGTATCTACCTCATTGATCAAGACCTGCATGGCCTTTTCTTCGATCGTGTCGACCTGAATTGCCTCGACCTGTTTCACCAATTCCTGCTTTGTATCTCTCTCAATCCCTTCTACGACATTGGACACTAACTCGTTCACCACTTCCTGCTTGGCCACTGCATCTACCTCAATCACCGCTACCTCTACCTCACTCGCCACTTCCTTCTTGGGCTCTCCATCATTCCCCTCTTCCTCAATCTCGTTTTCCTTCATCTCTTCTACTTCCTGAACTTTCATCTCAGTCCTTCGTAGCTTCCTATTCCTACGTTTCCTCTGAACACCATCCTCTCCTTTCTTTGTCTCCACAACATTATCAACTTTCTTAGCCACTTCCTGTTTGGCTATTCCCTCATTCCTATTTACGTCACTTGCCTCTACCTCTTTCGCTAAATCCTCCTTGGCATCTCTCTCAATCCCTTCTATGACATTGGCCAATACCTTTTTCACAAATTCCTGTGTGGCCACTGCATCTATCTCAATCACCGCTACCTCTACCTCATTTGCCTCTACCTCACTCGCCACTTCCTTATTGGGTTCTCCATCATTCCCCTCTCTCTCAATCTCGTTTTCCTTCATCTCTTCTACTTCCCGAACTTTCATCTCAGTCCTTCGTACCTTCCTATTCCTACGTTTCCTCTGAACACAATCCTCTCCCTCTTTCTTTAGCTCCACAACATTATCAACTTTCTCCGCCACTTCCTGTTTGGCCATTCCCTCATTCCGATCGACCTCATTTGGCTCTACCTCTTCTGCTAATACCTGTTTTGCATCTCTCTCAATCCCCTCTATGACATTGGCCGCTATATCTTTCACCACTTCCTGCTTGGCCACTGCTTCTACCTCAGTCACCGCTACCTCTGCCTCATTCGCTAATTCCCGCTTGCCATCTCCTTCTAATACCTCTTCCTTATTCAACTCTACCTCATTAATCACATCCTCCAAAGCCACTACCTCCATCATCTCTACCTCAATCGTCCCAACCTCCTCCACTTCCTGCATGGGCTCTCCCTCACTCCCCTCTCTCTCAGCCACCTCTTCTTTCACTGTCTCCTCCAGAACTTTCTTCTTGTTCTTATGTTTCTTCCTACTCCCACGTTTTCTCTTCATACCATTTCTATCCCCCACTTTCTCTATCTCTTCCATCTCGTTCTCAGCCTTCTTGCTATTCTGACATGTCTGCTACACATCCTCATTACTAGTGTTGACTTCCACCTGCTGCTGCTCTTCTGCCTTTTGCTGCTGCTGGTGGTGGATGATGAAGTTCTTCAGCTCGGTGCTGTTCTGGAATTCCAGCAGCTCCCGCTGATACTTGGCCTGCTGCTGTGCACAATGATCCAGCAGGATCATCTCAAGCTCTCCAATCTGGCGCTCAGCTTCTAGTTTTGTGGCACAAAGCATCCTCTTGTGCTGCCCCTTCGAGCGACGGTCTGGGGAGTAACATGGGAAGGAGAGCAGCACCACAATTGATTTTTTAATGGGTATTTGAGTATTTCCTGTATGATAATAGGTTTTTCCCATTTTTTCTGGCAACAAAACAGGTGTTAAGATGTTAAAACACCAAACTGAAACCTTTTACAAGGAATCATGTCTGCATTAACCATGATGCTTGTGGTCAGAATGCAAACAAAAAACATACTCTGATAATATATGCATTGTCCTTGAAACTGATTGGTCCACACTAGGGACAGCTTTCTTTTGAGCCTCGTCTCAAACGGTGTTAGACCAGAGGATGCCAAAAGGCATATTTCCTGTATGTTATTTTGGTAAAGAACCTTGGCACCATTGACAGGAATCTAACTTAACTTGAGATCGATGTAACAATGATAACACTGTAGGGAGGTCTGGAGCTTGACTCATGTGCCGGAGACACCTCCTCCTCCAAAGAACTTCATTAGATTTATGGGCTGGCTGGGGAGGCTGTATTAAGTTTGCGAGGTCTAGAAACTCCAGGCCAAACATAGATAAACTTCTGTTATCTCCGAAAAAGTAAGATGGATTGATGACCAAGCTGTGGAGGTCTGGCTAAATTTATAAGATGTCCATTGTTTCATAAGAGAGAGCATGAATCGGATAAGAAATACACTATTCATTCTTATACACTGGTCCATTCATACAATTAGTATATTAGTGGGCTACGTTAGAGAAGATAAAGGGAGGAGAGTAGAAGAGGAAGGCCGGGGTGCCCGGAGGACAGAGAGTGCCCAGAGGGGCCAGAGAGCCAGGGGCAACCCTGATGTTTATGCTGGTTGGATAGCATGTGCTCCCGTGCATTTGAGGTTGCTCTCAACAGAAGTCATTCCTTGCACGAGAATGGCTGAAATGCTGAGTAACCACTCAGAGGTAGTGGAGACGGTATAGTGGTAAAACAGTGGAGATTTAAAAAGCAAAGTTTAAGATTTGCAGTTGTCAATTTATATTGAGCCGATACATACGGCAAGTCAAATTAAGAAGACTTAAAGTGAGTTTTGCAGAAGAAATCTTGGAGGAAAGAGAAGATACATGTGTGTCTCTTGGAGAAGGAAAGGCATTGCTCAAAACTGTGCTGCAAGGTCACGTGCCATGAATCACACGAGTTTAGAAAAACGTGACTGTAAACCAACAAGCCTGTGAATAATTATCATGGTGAAGACACCTCTATACGTTGGATACTGAATGAAATCCATCGTGCTACACATCGTCAAAGCCCGACAACACCTGACATTCGAGTAAAAAGTACAATTGCATCGTTCTACACATCGTCAATACCCCACCACATCTGGAAAGTCACCAGCTGCATCAAGCACCTGACTGTTGTAATGTTCGAAAGACACTGTGTGTAACGACTTTACATCCGCCGGCACAGCGGGTTTCTAAACGCCTGCCATGTCACCTTCTCAACACTAGCGTCTGAGACCGTCTGATACAGACTGAAAGCTGATTTCCTTTGTTGCACTGTTTGTCTTTTCATGAATGTCATATTGTGCACTGGGTTATGCCTTATTAACCTAAATTCTGAATTTAGCTATTCATGTATTTCTATTACAGTATCACATATTCTTTGGACCAAGTGTCAATTGCCTATTTGATGACTGGTACTCTGATTCTTTTTTTACAAATCAGGGACTTGTTTTAATTAAAATGTCTCTGTGTGTGTGGTTGAACAGTGTAACAAATCCATACCTTACATGTGTAGTGTTCTAGATTTAAAGTTTTCGTGACTGCAAGGATCCATACGCTTTGAACTCGCGAATTTAAAAACAGAAGTGATATAGTCATCCTCTCAGCCGATAAAGGCAACGCTACTGTAATTATGGATAAAGATTCATACAACAACAAAATCCAGAATCTGCTCAACGATGGAAGTTACTCAAAAATTAAAAATGACCCTACCAATAGCCTAGCGATAAAAACCAACAAGATCATCACAAGTTCGACCTCCCCAATCGACCCAACTAAACGTCCCTCCCTAAAACCTTCTGCTGCAAGACCCCCTAGATTCTATGGTCTTCCCAAGATTCATAAAGAAGGCACCCCACTACGACCCATCATATCCACGATCAACTCCCCTACCTATAGACTAGCCCGTTTTCTGTCAGATACCTTGCTGCCTTTCACTGGCAAGACCGCCTCAGCAGTACTTAACTCAGCCCAATTGGTCTCTATGGTCAAAGACGTTGTACTGTCCCCTGACGATATCCTTGTCAGCTTCGTTGTGGTCTCTTTGTTCACCAAGGTCCCAGTACCTGATACCATTGAAATAATTGAAAATTTGGTCCAACATGGACTAGACCCCGATACACCTGCACTGGTTAGGCACTGCCTCAACAATACATACTTTACTTGGAATGGCTCCTTCTACAAACAAAATGAGGGTACCCCCATGGGATCCCCCTTGTCACCAGTGATAGCCAATATTTTCATGGAGAAATTTGAATCAGACGCCATCCAGACTTCCACCCTCAGACCTTCCCTGTGGAAGAGATATGTGGATGACACTTTCGTCATTTGGCCACATGGCCTCCCAGCTCTGAACCTTTTCCTACACCACATCAATTCCAGACATCCCGCCATCAAATTCACCATGGAAGTGGAGAAAGATGGCAAGCTACCATTCTTAGATGTTCTGTTTGAGAGGAGACCTGATGGCTCATTGGGGCATTCTGTCTACACGAAACCCACCCACACAGATTCCTACTTGAAACCTGATTCCCACCACCACCCAGCCCAAAATAATTCTCTCATCAAAACGTTATACCATAGGGCTCATTGCATTTCGGACCAACACCACCTGACCAGTGAATTAAAACATGTACACCTGGCCCTCAAAAGGAATGGATACTTTGGCCGTACCATCCGCCAAGCTATTTCTCCCTCCATACAGAAACAACCACTTGATACTCCGGTCAAAACCATCACACTACCATATATAGCAGGCGTTACTAAATAGATTTCCAAAATTCTAAACAAACACAAGATCCAGGTCCGGTTCAATACAGTACACAAAATTCGTGATCTGATCCCATCCGTGAAGGATGTCATTCCTGACTTACAGTACCCCGGGGTTTACAAATTGAGTTGTACCTGCAGTGATTGCTATATCGGGGAGACAAAGCGACATCTCTCTGACCGAATTCGCGAGCACAAATCAGATTTGAAACACGGCAGAACGAATTATTCTGCCGTAGCTGATCACTGTTACAACGCTGTGGGTGATCACGATACAATTTTCTCCGATACCAAGGTTCTTTGCAAACCCTCGGGTTTTTATCAGAGATTTGTTCACGAGGCAATTCAGATCTACAAACACAGACACAATTTCAACCGAGAAGATGGTTTCAAATTAAGCAACCATTGGAAAGATGTTTTAAATCGAACCAAACAAACTAATTTTCAATGGTACAGTATATTTTTCAAGTAGTGGTACCCCAAACTTTCGCAGCTCTTAAAAATGCCCTTTTCACACCATCAATAGGTAAACTCCCCCTTCCCCCCCCCCCCCCGCGCCAACCGGCATGTGCACCCGCATGTACACCACCTCTACACCGTTCATCATGCTAAGTCGGCCAATCAAATGCTAATTTTTATGCAAATTCCTTTATCAAGGCACCTTGTTTCCTCGCACACAGCTTAAAGGTCGCGGTCTGAGCGTGGCTCTGTTTCACTCCAGCTCTGTCCTCGAGACAGCCTGGTCTCTTCACCTGATGAAGGCCGCTTGTGTTGTGGCCAAAACGTCGTGATTTTTGTTTTATTTTTTACCTACGTGACTTTACCGAATAGAACCAAAGAGTATGTGTAGTGTTGCAGCGCCGACCTGGTCAAGACCTATGATACAATCAGTAGGCCAGGGCTCTGGATTGTTATTCGTGTTTTTGGAGTCCCTAACCCTCTGCTCACAATCATTAAGGACCTTCACGATGGTGGGCAGGCCCGGATAAAGTTGCGTGCCCGGGAGTCAGAGAAATTTCCTGTTTACAGTGGGGTGCGACAGGGATCTACTCTGGCTGACACATTATTTAGCATCATCTTCGACCACATAGTTCGAGAAGTTTTTTTATGGCTGTACCGGTGGATTTTTTAATATTTGCTACAGATACAATGGGAGGCTGATTGATGCCTGGGTGAGGTCAAGGGATGGCTCCCTACTGGTCAACCATGTTATGTACACTGATCATTTGGAAGTTGATGCTCACACTGAAAAATAGTTGGAGGTTCTGCTGCAAAGCCTGGAGCGTGTGACAAAGAGGTGGTGCCTTACCATCAGCCCCACCAAAACTAAGCACCCGCCTGAGTATTTTGTGTAATTTAATACTCCGCCCCCTCAACTACTCTTGAGTGATGGGGTAATTGTAGAGAGAAGTTTACGTACCTGGGTAGTGTGCTTATGTAAAAATTCCGGTTTGGCAGCAAAGGTGTCACTCCGAATCGGTCAAGTGGCATATTTTCATCAGCTTCGTAACACTGTTGGGTATCTACCTGGTCTGTCACTCGACACAAAGCGCTGGGTCTTCTTGGCCAATGATAGAATAAATGAAAAATCTGAACCAGCTTTAAACTTTCAGACTGGCCTGCCTACGATCCACCCTGGGTTTAACTAGGCTGGAATGTGTGAAGAGCTCACAAATCCTTGAAAGATCTGGACACATTCCCATCAGTGAGCTCCACTGGGGGGCAGGGCTGCATTACCTGGATCATGTAGCCCGCATGCTCAGCCACCACATGCCCAAGCAGCTTCTGTTTTTCCAGATAGAGGGGGCTAAATGGGCGTGGCACGGCCTGGAGAAGAGATGGACTGATGCAGTACAGGAGGTTACGGAGCTGAGTGGACTTGCCACAGTTGTTTGACGGTGGGGATGGTGTTCTTGGGGTCATAGGCAGCATTCCTCCTCCAAACACGGCGAGTTGAGTTGATGCCATAGAGCTCCATTTTGGTCTCATCTGACCACAACACTTTCACCCAATTGTCCTCTGAATCATGCAGATGTTCATTGGCAGGGAAAAAAGTATTTGATCCCCTGCTGATTTTGTACGTTTGCCCACTGACAAAGAAATGATGAGTCTATATTTTTAATGGTAGGTTTATTTGAACAGTGAGAGACAGAATAACAACAACAAAATCCAGAAAAATGCATGTCAAAAATGTTATAAATTGATTTGCATTTTAATGAGGGAAATAAGTATTTGACCCCCTCTCAATCAGAAAGATTTCTGGCTCCCAGGTGTCTTTTATACAGGTAACGAGCCGAGGTTAGGAGCACACTCTTAAAGGGAGTGCTCCTAATCTCAGCTTGTTACCTGTATAAAAGACACCTGTCCACAGAAGCAATCAATCAATCAGATTCCAAACTCTCCACCATGGCCAAGACCAAAGAGCTCTCCAAGGATGTCGGACAAGATTGTAGACCTACACAAGGCTGGAATGGGCTACAAGACCATTGCCAAGCAGCTTTGTGAGAAGGTGACAACAGTTGGTGCGATTATTCGCAAATGGAAGAAACACAAAAGAACTGTCAATCTCTTTTGGCCTGGGGCTCCATGCAAGATCTCACCTCGTGGAGTTGCAATGATCATGAGAACGGTGAGGAATCAGCCCAGAACTACACGGGAGGATCTTGTCAATGATCTCAAGGCAGCTGGGACCATAGTCACCAAGAAAACAATTGGAATACACTACGCCGTGAAGGACTGAAATCCTGCAGCGCCCGCAAGGTTCCCCTGCTCAAGAAAGCACATATACATGCCGGTCTGAAGTTTGCCAATAAACATCTGAATGATTCAGAGGACAAATGGGTGAAAGTGTTGTGGTCAGATGAGACCAAAATGGAGCTCTTTGGCATCAACTCAACTCGCCGTGTTTGGAGGAGGAATGCTGCCTATGACCCCAAGAACACCATCCCCACCGTCAAACATGGAGGTGGAAATATGCTTTTGAGGTGTTTTTCTGCTAAGGGGACAGGTCACCCCATCAAAGGGACGATGGACGGGGCCATGTACCGTCAAATCCTGGGTGAGAACCTCCTTCCCTCAGCCAGGGCATTGAAAATGGGTCGTGGATGGGTATTCCAGCATGACAATGACCCAAAACACACGGCCAAGGCAACAAAGGAGTGGCTCAAGAAGAAGCACATTAAGGTCCTAGAGCAGCCTAGCCAGTCTCCAGACCTTAATCCCATAGAAAATCTGTGGAGGGAGCTGAAGGTTCGAGTTGCCACACGTCAGCCTCGAAACCTTAATGACTTGGAGAAGATCTGCAAAGAGGAGTGGGACAAAATCCCTCCTGAGATGTGTGCAAACCTGGTGGCCAACTACAAGAAACGTCTGACCTCTGTGATTGCCAACAAGGGTTTTGCCACCAAGTGCAGAGGGTTCAAATACGTATTTCCCTCATTATAATGCAAATCAATTCATAACATTTTTGACATGCATTTTTCTGGATTTTTTTGTTGTTATTCTGTCTCTCACTGTTCAAATAAACCTACCATTAAAAATATAGACTGATCATTTCTTTGTCAGTGGGCAAACGTACAAAATCAGCAGGGGATAAAATACTTGTTTCCCTCACTGTATATGTGCTTTCTTGAGCAGGGGAACCTTGCGTGCGCTGCAGGATTTCAGTCCTTCACGGCGTAGTGTGTTACCAATTGTTTTCTTGGTGACTATGGTCCCAGCTGCCTTGAGATCATTGACAAGATCCTCCCGTGTAGTTCTGGGCTGATTCCTCACCGTTCTCATGATCATTGCAACTCCACGAGGTGAGATCTTGCATGGAGCCCCAGGCCGAGGGAGATTGACAGTTCTTTTGTGTTTCTTCCATTTGCGAATAATCGCACCAACTGTTGTCACCTTCTAACCAAGCTGCTTGGCAATGGTCTTGTAGCCCATTCCAGCCTCGTGTAGGTCTACAATCTTGTCCCTGACATCCTTGGAGAGCTCTTTGGTCTTGGCCATGGTGAAGAGTTTGGAATCTGATTGATTGCTTCTGTGGACAGGTGTCTTTTATACAGGTAGCAAGCTGAGATTAGGAGCACTCCCTTTAAGAGTGTGCTCCTAATCTCAGCTCGTTACCTGTATCAAAGACACCTGGGAGCCAGAAATCTTTCTGATTGAGAGGGGGTCAAATACTTATTTCCCTCATTAAAATGCAAATCAATTTATAACATTTTTGACATGCGTTTTTCTGGATTTTGTTGTTATTATTCTGTCTCTCACTGTTCAAATAAACCTACCATTAAAATTATAGACTGATCATTTCTTTGTCAGTGGGCAAACGTACAAAATCAGCAGGGGATCGAATACTTTTTTCCCTCATTGTATGTGAGGAGTCTGTGGGTCGCAACAGCACGTACGGCTGGAAGTAGGACATTCCAGACTAAGAGGGTTCATAATGGCCGTGTCAACGAGACTGAACCAGCCAGCACAACTCACTGCCAATAACAGATCACGTAATTCACCCTTAAGCAATTGTTCAATCAATTAATTGAATCACTACAATTAAAATCAAAGAATATCCCAGAACAAACACTTCGCACTCTCCTCCGTCAGCCACCTGCATCCACAATAGAAACGCATCAGTCCAGCATTGGATAAAACCTGGTGTGGGAGGTATGGGGGGGGCGGCTTACACTTGCGGTGGACAGCAGGGGGGTGGCTGCATGCAGTAGCAATCGCAGATCAAGCGGTAGAACTTGTCATCGACTGCCATGCGCCAGGGTAAGGGGCCTCTCCTACACCCACACACATCACACACCGAGCGGTACACACGTCACACCGAGGAGCACGCACGTCACACACCGAGCAGGTTGCACAGGTCTCCTTTATCAAGACAAACGTGGAGCAGATTACACCTACTACAATACGCCTTTCACAATGCCCCCCTCTCCCCCCCCCTCCAGTTTATGGGGGGGCACGGGCCTCACTCCCCCCTTCGCGTCAGCCCCTACTAATAAATGGTCCGGTTGCATTGTGAATGCACCACTCGAATGACGTGCAGTCCCGTGGCGCACTGTAACGGGCTCATGATTTACTCAATACAATTCAACGTAAAAAAATAAAAACGATCCCAAGACATTATTTAAAATAAAGTATGGCCATCGTGTGTCAGCATCACAGGCGAAAATTGGCATGTAAAAAAAAACTTCACTGCGAATCACTCAATTGGGATTGCTCGCAGCAAACAGCACTTGACCTGCTTGCAGGTTAGGTGCTGAATAACCGTGTGTCACACAGAGAACAGTTGCCACTGAGGGTGCCCTTTTCAAATGCTTGATGAGATGTGATTATCGCGTGTAAATGTGCACACTAAAATAACCAAAAAATTATAAGCGAACTATTATCGTTTCAGGTGGCAGGGTGGTGCACCGGTGATCTTTGACCCTCGCAACAAGAAGGGCCTTGGTTAATTAATTATCCAGTTTGCTCACATAGCTAGAAAACACACAATCACAATGTAACTGGGTATTGGCCAAGCATCCCAATGCTAAAGTTACCTGCAAATTACTTCATTGGGATGACACTCGGCAGCAGAGCCGGATGATGGCATTGCTGGGGCCCTATGCCATTGTCAAGTTTAAGAGGCCCCTTCTATGAATGCCTGTATATTTTTGTCAGCAGAATGAAAATAACTGCTTTGGAGAGTCTTTTTTTCTCACCGATCTTTATTTATTAAGCAATTATGTTAAAACTCGAAACCTCGTGTCCATTTCTTGTTTCGTATTTAGAGATCCCCCCCCCTCTCTTAATGCGAGGCCCTAAGCTGCAAGTGTGGCCGGTGTGAGCTCGCCTGTGATGAATCACACATATAATTGTGCACTCTAATTTTCTATGGGTGGCCAGGAGAATTTATTATTATTTAAGTGAATGCAATGGTGATCAGGGGATTGGATCCAGAGCCCCACCTACACAGTAGAGTACAATGGAACGCCCACAATACAGATTTGATCTGACCTGCGGATTGAGAAATTGAACTGTTTTGTGACGTGGAGGGTGTTTCTGAACGCTATTATGACCGACCCGTCCCGACGGGAGGAGAGAGGACAGGGTGGACCGGCTGCATGAGCTTACTCTCCGGCACTGCACAGCACAACATCGCCTCCCTACTGCCAAAATACTCGGCAGGACCCTCCTGAAAATGAAAGTCTTCAGAATCAGTGAGGCCTGTCCTTGGGAGGACAGGCGTAGTCTTGGTCGTCACAAGCGAACATTTGTTTCTCCACATTAATTTGTATCCCCGGGTTACCATCAGGGCTGGGCGCTGTAAGCTTAGCTTCTGAGATCTGATGAGACTGGCCGTTTTTTAAAAGGTAATTTCGGCATCTGGAGCCCAAGCATGCAACAACTTTATGCAACGTCTTGGTTATTTTGGTAAAGTCACGTAGAATGGAAATAAAATTATAAAAATAAAACATAATAAAAAATAAAATTCTCACGACGTTTCTGCCAAAACACAAGTAGCCTTCTTCAGGCGAAGGAACAGAACTGTCGGGACGACAGCGCTTCAATAACTGCTGCTAAGATTCGCAGCGTCTTTTAAGCTTGGTGGGAGAGGTAAAGTGCCTTGACAAAGGAGTTTACATATCAAACAGGAGAATTTACCATTGAAATCGCTGTGTTAAAGTGTTGGATCAGCAGGGTGTTAATGTCAGAAATAAGCATGTATCTGGGAGATTAGCATGATGTTAATGTGAGGGATTAGCATGTGACTGGTCACGGAAATAGCTATGTTAAAGTCAAAGTTTCCATCTCAACAGAGGCGTTTAGTATATGGACGCTAAAGGACTGCAACTACCCAACTATAATACAATTAACCGATGTGAAAAAAACTAAGTATAAACTACGTCAATATAATAAATGTGCTCAATATGTTCTTCAATATGTTGATCTATAAACATAAAGTAACTGTGTATACACTACACTATATAATGAATACCATATAGTAAACGAATTAATAAAACTAAAATATAAACTACATCAATGTTATTCTTAGTTTTTTCGGTAAAGTCACGTTGAAGAGAAACAACAAAATAATAAAACATATATAAAACAATAAAAAAATTCTCACGACGTTTCGACCATAACTCAAACGGTCGTCTTCAGGTGTGTTTGGTTCGCATAAATTTATTTTTAAACGGCGCATTTATTTATTTATAAAAAAACGTTAGCGCCACGCGCAGCGATTTGGCAGTTTACCCAGGACTAGTCCATCTATATTCTGAAAAGAGGAGGGGGGAGACGAATTTTTTTTATAATGTATGCTGTCTGAAAGCCACTGTAAGCGTGAACAATCAATTAAGAACTGAAATGGTTTATCAAATCTTTCCAATGATTGCTAAGATAGAATCCATCTTCTCAGTTGAAATTGTCTCTGTGCTTGTATATGTGGATAGCCTCATGAACGAATCTCTCATGGAAGCCAGATGGCTTACAAAGAACCTCTGTCTTGGAAAAGTCAATGGCATGTGACTAATGAATACCATATAGTAAACTAATAAAAAAAACTAAAATACAAACTACATCAATGTTATCAATGAACTCTATATACTCTCCATCAGCTGAGCTACTAACAATAAGTCATTATACATTACAATGCCATATGGCGAAAAAATGGGTGGCGGTTTTTTCCTTCTTTCCAACGTTAGCACCACGGAGAGCGACGAGCCTCGTTCAGACGGACGAGTCCATCCATGCTCGGAACGGAGGAGGGGGGAGAAACAGCCACGATGTGCTGCTCTGTCCTGTGTTGCGTTACAACCATGCCATAAACTAGACTACTATACATTGTAACGTTATACCTTCCAATCTAAACTACATTGTATAATATCGTATACACAGCCCAATGTAAGCTCGAACATTATGCATTATATTTATATGTCTTCAACTAAACTTTTTCCTACATTACACGACTATACACCGTAATATACACTACCATAGACAAACCCACCCTTGAATTACACAATGCGTTACTTTACACTACCCTATACTTTAGACTGTAAAATGTTAGACTTGTAATATTACACTATGTATTATTCTACCAACCCTACTGTATACCACACTGCTGTATATTCACAATACAATTACGATACTATATATTACCTTATTAATTATGTTAAACATTACAATGTTATACTATTTATTATTATATAACATGCTATAAACCATACCATTGACCGTCGTGTGAAGAGGCAGTGCCAGCGAATGGACTGCAGTCTGAATGTCACCATAAAATACAATCAATTAAGAACTGAAATTGTTTATAACGTCTTTCCAATGAAATTTTGATTTAAAGCTTTCGTGACTGCAGTAATTCATATTCTTAGTTCTTTCGGTAAAGTCACGTTGAAGGGAAACAACAAAATAATAAAATATATATATAAAACAATAAAAATTCTCACGACGTTTCGACCGTAACACAAACCAATTCCTCGACCACATCAATTCCATACACCCAGCCATCAGATTCACCATGGAGGTCGAAAAGATGGCAAGCTACCCTTTTTGGATGTCCTAATTAAAAGGAGACCTGATGGTTCAATGAGCCACTCTGTCGACAGGAAAGCTACGCATACGAATGCTTACTTAAAACCGGATTCCCACCACCATCCATGCCAGAAGAACTCCCTCATCAAGACTCTATAGCATAGAGCCCAATGCATTTCCGACCAGTAACACATTGCCAGTGAACTTAAGCACGTACACCAAGCTCTCAAGGCTAATGGTTACTCCGACTACACAATCCGCAAAGCCATCACTCCAGCCATGAAGAAGGATCCTCTTGAGGAGCCATTCAAAACCATCACCTTACCCTACATTGCGGGGGTCACAAAAAAGATCTCCAAAATCCTGAATAAACACAAGATCCAGGTCCGATTCAACACAGTACATAAAATCCGTGATCTGGTTCCGTCTGTAAAAGTGGTTCCAGACATACAGTACCCGGGCATCTACAAACTAAGTTGCCTCTGTGGTAGCAGTTACATTGGAGAAACCAAACGACATATCTGGGACCGCATCCGTGAACATAAAGCAGACTTGAAACACGGTAGGACGAGCACCTCAGCCGTGGCAGATCACTGTTATAATTCAGTGGGCTCACATGACATTGACTTCTCCAAGACGGACGTTCTCTGCAAGTCATCCGGCTACCATGAGAGATTCGTTCATGAGGCCATCCACATATACAAACACAGAAACAATTTCAACCGAGAAGATGGATTATGGCTTAGTAACCATTGGAAAGACGTTATAAACCATTTTGGTACTTAATTGATTGTATTTTATGGTGACTTTCAGATCGCAGTCCATTCGCTGCCACTACCTCTTAATACCTTTCACACGACGGTCAATGGTATCGTTTATAGCAGGGGTGTCCAAACTTTTTTTCCCGAGGGCCACATACAGAAAAATATACGAAGGATTGGGCCTCTCACTAGACGTGAGGTATACTGCCTCACTTCTCATGCACTAATATTGTCAAAATCAATCAAATGCAGGTAAATTACGTTTGATTATTGAACATGTTTGAAGAAAAAAAGCCTCCATCATAGCTCTTCATTAGTAGATTTTAATTTTATTATTTACAAAAAGGTTGGCAGGTAATTCTCTCAGTGACAGCCTCAGATTGGTTCTTAGGGTGCTGATCCCCCTTCATTGTCCATATGAATGGAGAGACAAGAAGACAAATAGGGGATGTGGATATTTCAAGCTTATTACACAAATAAATTATTGGGCTTGTTAACACATCAACTAACGTTTGTTAAAAAAATTGTCATCAACTTTAATTGACTGAATTTATGAAGTAATTGGGCTTATTAACAAATGAAAACGGTGTGTATATTTTAACTCACCTGTAATGGGAATAATGTTACGCTCAGTGGGAGCAGTGATGCTGCGCTTTGGTCTGAAGGATAGCTGGCAGGTCAGGAGTAAGTTTGGTGGTTGAGATGCGAAGGACGTCACGGAGATGGCTGTCGGTCGTTCTGGTTCTCAGCCTGCTTTTGTTCAGCGTTAACAGAGAGAATGTCTGCTCACATATGTTGAGCCGAACAGACTCATCATTCGTTTTGCATGGCGTCTCGTCAGAGGAAACTTGGCCTTTTCCAAACTCCGGTAGAAGTCAGGTAGGGAGAGAAGCTGATGCTGATTCTTCAGAGAATCATCACACTGAATTTCGATCAGTTCTAATTGCAGACTCTCCTCCACTTCTTTTGCATCCATTGAAAACGGAGCTGCAAACAGTGTGATTTCCTTCTCAATGACAGAAAAATCTTGGAAGTGCTGACTGAATTCTGTCATGAGAGATGTGATCACAGACACATATTCTCCCATTTTTGCAGAGAGCTTGGCATTTGGAAATGCGCATTGATTTCGGTCAGCGTTGGGAAGTGCGCTACATTGAAGTTGCGCAGTTGTGACTCGAAGAGACGGAGCTTCGCACGGAATGCTTTCATGTGCACATACAGCTGTGGTACCAGCTGCTCTTTGCCTTGTAGTCTCTTGTTCGGGGTGTTGAGATGATCAGTGAGATCAACTAAAAAAGCCAGGCCTGCCAACCATAAAGGGTCAATGATCTCATGGAGAGGTCTGCCCTTTTCTTTCAAAAACTTGTCGATATTTGATCTCAGGGAATAACACCACTGCAGCACGGAGCCGCGACTGAGCCAGCGCACTTGAGAATGGTAGAGTAGGTCCCCGTATTCAGCATCGACATCAGAGAGGAACGCTTGCAATTCTCTGTGGTAAAGCCCTCGGGCCATAATTTTTTTGACATTTTTCACAACTGTGTTCATCACATCGCCAAGCTGGATTATCTTGGCACAGAGGGCTTCTTGGTAGATGAATAAGTGCATTTTAACAGTCTCACCTCCGCTCTCCTGCACCTTGGCACTCACTATAGAAGCCATTCCTTTGCGCTCGCCTGTCATTGCTGGAGCCCCATCCGTTGTAATTCCACTTAGCTTGTCCCATTTAAGTCCAGCCTGGTTAATTGAATCTGACACAGCTTCAAAACATATCCTTCCCAGCTGTTGTCCCCTTTAGACTCCGAAGATCAAGCAGTTCCTCCGTAATGCAAAAATTCTCATCAACTCCCTGCAAAAAAATTAACATCCGTGCAGTGTCCGTGGCATCTGTGCTCTCATCACATGCAATCGAGTAAAAATCGAAAGCACAAGCTTTATCTGACACTTGCTGTTTTAAGTTAGCCGACAAGTCTTCAATTCGCCGCACAACCTTATTTCTGGACATACTAACATCGTTAAAATCCTGCATTTTCTCCAGGCACATTCCCACGACTTTAGTGAGGCACTGTTTGATGAAGTCACCGTCTGAGAAAGGTTTCCCGTGTAGGGCAATGAGTTGAGCTACTTCATTGCTGGCTATTGTTGCATTTTCTTGAGCTTTGTTAGCATGGAAAAAAAAAACCCTGCTGCTGCGTTAGCAGGCTAGCTTGCCATTTGCTTTACCTTCTCTCTCCGCTCGGCGCCAGTGTAGGACGTGAAGGTCTGATGTTTCGTTTCATAATGCCGTCGTACATTGTACTCTTTCATCACGGCAACACTCTTATTACAAATCAAAGAAACACACTTCCCCTTGGTTTCTATGAAAAAAAAATTCATTTTTCCACCGAGTCTGAAATTTTCTGCACTCGCTTGCAACCTTGCGTCTCTTCGGTTCCGGCATTTCTGGTGACCCTGAGCAAATGTTTTTTTCGATTGCTTGCTTTGTGGAGACGCTGCCTTGTTCAAGACAATAGCGCCATCTAGTGTTTAAATTAAGAAATGCAATACAGTGGGCCATAGTCCATTATATTTTTAAACTTTGATACGGGCCAATTAAAAATGGATGGCGGGCCGCAGTTGGCCCGCGGGCCGTAGTTTGGACACCCCTGGTTTATAGCATGTCATATAATAATAAATAGTATAACATTGTAATGTTTAACATAATTCATAAGGCAATATATAGTATTGTAATTTTATAGTGAATATACAGCTGTGTGGTATACAGTAGGGTTGGTAGAATAATACATAGTGTAATATTACAAGTCTAATATTTTACAGTCTAAAGTATAGGGTAGTCTAAAGTAACGCATTGTATAATTCAAGGGTGGGTTTGTCTATGGTAGTGTATATTACGGTATATAGTTGTGTAATGTAGGAAAAAGTTTATTTGGAGACATATCAATATAATGCATAATGTTAGAGCTTACATTGGGCTGTGTATACGATATTATACAATGTAGTTTAGATTGGAAGGTATAACATTACAATGTATAGTAGTCTAGTTTATGGCATGGTTGTAATGCAACACAGGACAGAGCAGCGCATCGTGGCAGTTTCTCCCCCCTCCTCCGTCCCGAGCATGGATGGACTCGTCCGTCTGAACGAGGCTCGTCGCTCTCCGTGGTGCTAACGTTGGAAAGAAGGAAAAAACCGCCACCCATTTTTTCGCCATATGTCATTGTAATGTATAATGACTTATTGTTAGTAGCTCAGCTGATGGAGAGTATATAGAGTTCATTGATAACATTGATGTAGTTTGTATTTTAGTTTTTTTATTAGTTTACTATATGGTATTCATTAGATAGTGTAGTGTATACCCAGTTACTTTATGTTTATAGCTCAATTTATTGAAGAATATATTGAGTACATTTATTATATTGATGAAGTTTCTACTTAGTTTTTTTCACATCGGTTTATTGTATGATAGTTGGGTAGTTGCAGTCCTTTAGCGTCCATATACTAAATGCCTCTGTTGAGATGGAAACTTTGACTTTAACATAGCTATTTCCGTGACCAGTCACATGCTAATCCCTCACATTAACATAATGCTAATCTCCCAGTTACATGCTAATTTCTGACTTTAACACCCTGCTGATCCAACACTTTAACGCAGCTATTTCAATGCTAAATTATCCTGTTTGATATGTAAACTCCTTTGTCAAGGCGCTTTACCTCTCCCACCTAGTTTAAACGACACTGCGAATCTTAGCAGCAGTCATTGAAGTGCTGTCGTCCCGACAGTTCTGTTCCTTCACCTGAAGAAGGCTACTTGTGTTGTGGCCGAAACGTCGTGAAAATTTTATTTTTTATTACGTTTTTTTTTTCCATTCTACGTTACTTTACCGAAAGAACCAAGAGGATGAATCCCTGCAGTCACGAAAGCTTTAAATCTGAACTTTATGCAATTAAAAATCATAGTGTAAGATAAGACTACAATCGTTGCCTGCTGTGAGGATCTTCTGTACTCAGGGCCCCGAATGTTTGTGGCAAGTGAAAGTTTGTCTCAGCAAAATATAAGATTTCTCACAGTAGCATACCGTATGACCACACGTCGCTCTGCACCTTGTAGAGCCCATGGAACATGCTTTCTGAAGACATCCACTTTACAGGCAGAGGCACCTAATGGACATGACCGCATGGCCACAAGCACAACAACAATACGTTCAGTAAATTCAGTTCAGGCCGATGCATCGCAATTCGTCATACGTTTTTTGCGTCAGGCCACATTCATCTGGCCAAATTAGCGTCATCTAGCCCTCCACTACTCTGAAGGGTTAAATGTGTAGTGACATCACGGGATGTCACTGTGTAGTGCCGGCCCTAGAGAGGCACGGCGTGCGGTGTATTGACATCGCGGATACCACTCTGGTGTGGGTGTAGTACCGGCCCTAGAGGGGCTCGGTCAGCGCTGATTGATCCCGCTGGATGGCATCACGCTTGGCGTGCAGTGCCAACCCAACAGGATAGGGTGTGGGAGTGCCGGCCGTAGGAAACGGGTTACTAAATGCTATGGCACTCTAGTTGACCCGAGAGGACACGTGACCGGTTAAGTCTACAAAGGGGCCCCAAGTGGGGGCTAGGGGTGGTCACGTGGTCGGGGTCCAGATCCTGCTGTTCGATGATTCTAGAAGGTGGTCGTGGCCAAGGGCGGAGCCAGCCACGCCACAGAGAATATAAGCCGGGTCCCCCAGAGGGACCGGCGTTGTTGTTCATCCTGAAGAACCTTTGTCTACGTCTACGTTCTACCGAGTCTCCAACACATGGACTGGGACCCGAGCTGTGGTCCCGTTCTGTCGTAGCTTGTCATGTTGTAATTAGTGTAGTTAGCCTGGTGGTCGCCACCACAGGTTGTTATTCTGGGTCAGTTACCCCGTGTACCACATGGGGGGGGGGGGGAGGAAGGGGATTTGTGAAATTGCCCCATATTTTGAACTGTCGGCAGAGCAGGGAGATTGAATCCAATTGCCGACCTCTGGATTGCAAGTCCAGGGTGGGAGAGCCATTGCACCACCGTGTGTGGCAGCACCCCCCACTCTTTTTTTCTTAGGGACTGTGCAAAATAAAATAAAAACATTGAGTACAATTAAAGTGATGGGCCTTCCATTCCGATGATGGTGATGACATTGGCGATACTGATAATGATGCTGATGATGCTAAGTAAGGTGAAGGACTCACTTTGCCCTTCACCACGTAGTTGGGGTCAGTCTGGACGTTCCGTGCCAGCCCAAAGTCGCAAATCTTGGCGATGTGTCCATGCGTTTCCAGCAAATTCCTCGCGGTGGATGCA
Source organism: Petromyzon marinus (assembly GCF_048934315.1). NCBI lineage: Eukaryota > Metazoa > Chordata > Hyperoartia > Petromyzontiformes > Petromyzontidae > Petromyzon > Petromyzon marinus. The sequence continues at coordinate 678,517 of NW_027423677.1, read as the reverse complement.
CTAAAAAAAGAAAAAAAATCCCTGTGTGGCCTTCAACAAACTTGGGGCAACTTCTGTGAAGGTCGGCCACGGTACACGACGGGGTGGGTGCCCAGCACCACGCTCGGCCGCCTTTGTCTCCCCAGTGTAGATGTTTACACACCGCACCAGGTACTCATTTGAGACTGAGTCCATCTGGGGAGGCCCAAGACCGGTTCAGATAATTGTCACTGGTGTTGGCCGTGAGCGGGAATCGAACTCTGGACATTGGGTTCGTAGTGCAGTGAACTAACCACTGAGCGACCACTCGCCACCCAGACAGACATATTAAGGGCAACAAAGACGTGCACCACAGACACAGTCACATACAAAGACACAGTTAAACACGCACAGTCACAGAGACACAGTTAAACATACTCTTTGGTTCTTTCGGTAAAGTAACATAGGTATAAAATAAAACAAATCACGACGTTTCGGGCGCAACACAAGTGTCCCTCATCAGGTGGGAAAGCATGATCTGCTGCTGAGGCAGACTGTTTTAAAAGGTTTGAAATAGGTGTAGCCCAAGGGTCATAAAGAAGTGGGCGGGGCTAGTGATGTTAATGTGAGAAATTAGCATGTAAATGTAAGATCGGAGAGCGGCCTCCTCGACGAGGGCTTCAAATCAAGACAGTTAAACATGCGCAGTCACACATGGTCAAATTGAAACACAGAGGTGAATTTCCGGAGGTTCTTAAAGATGGTCAAGGCCCTGTAGGGATAGAGACAGACAGGCACGGAGATACATACAGAGAGACAAAGAGACAGGTTAAAATCATCACGTATTTTTATCATTATGTTCCACCACTCTTTTAACCGAGGAGAGAGGCTCACTGCTGATTCACTCCTCTCGCGACTCACGTTCTTGTGAGCGAGGAAGGCCATACCGCTCGCGACCTGCTCCGAGAAGCTCGGGAGGTTGTCCACCCCGGATGGAGTAGAGTCGCTCACGATCGCTTCTCTCTCCGACGACGACGCGTCCCAGCCTGCGGCGCACAAGGAAGCCCGGACGATTCAGAAATGCCCTAACTATAGAGTATCTATAGTAGATCATCGATTATTCGGCGGCTACAGGGGGGAAGGGGACGCCAAATTTTTTAACAACGCCGGATATTCACTACATAATAATTTTAAAAAGCTAATTTTTAGCACATTCTTGCATAGCATTGTTTTTAAATGTTGTGAATGTTTTGTTGTCTTTTAAATTAGTTTACTATATGAAATTGGTGTGAATAAACATACAAATACACAGAAATAAATATCCTACTGTAAAATGTAACCTATTTACTGTACCATACTTACCAATCCAATCTCGAAGACTCTGAATGGAGTGATGTATATACGTGCAGTATTGTCATTTTTTTAAGTTGTATTTAGTGTATAATGTACCGTCTGTAATATTTAACACTGAAATGAAGTCGGTGGCCGCTCTGGTTAATACCGCGGTCTACTTTGCAGTAGACACAGTTAGAGCGAACACGTACATGATTAGAAAAAGAGAGTCGGCCAAGTGTTGTGTGGTGTAATTACCCAAATTTGAGAAATTTACTCGCAAATTATTCCATCGGGGAAGCTGCCTAATAACATCACAAACCCACTTGGCAGGGTAAAGCCCGCTTGCAAGGCTGTGGCTGCACAGGGGCAGCTGCCCCCAGTCCATGGAAACTGGTACTGATGTAGTTTACGAATCGCCATGGGCGGCATGGTGGCACATTGGTAAGTAACCCTTGCGCCTTGCAGCAAGAAAGCTGGGTTTGATTCCCGACTCGGGCGCGTTTCGGCGTGGAGTTGTCATCTTCTCTCCCCCTGTTCGTCAGAGTGTGTAAGTGCAATGAAGTGTTTGAGTGAGTGTGTGAGCGAGTGAGTTAGCGTGAATGTGTGAGTGTGTGAAGATTGTATGTTCTCCCCCTCTTCTGGGTCTCCTCCGTGTTCTCGAGTTTCCTCCCATAAGTAAAAAAAAAATACCCAATACAACGAGTCTGGCATTGGGCAAAACATCCCAATACTGAAAAATCACCTGCAAATTACTCAATTGGGACTACACAGTGACGGCAAAAACTTCGCAGGACCCTCATGAAGAAGTCTTGAGTTTTTGCACAGTAAACAAATGTAATAATAAATCTTGACTTAAAGCTTTTGTAACTGCAGGAAGACATTCTTTGGGTCTTTCGGTAACGTCACGTAAATAGGTTCAAATGAAATAACCAAAAATAACAAAAAACTACACGTTTCGATCACAACACAAGCTTTTGTCATCAGGAAGAAAAAAAGAGAGGGGGACAGCTGCTGAGGCAGACAGTCTGCCTTATCTCAACCGGTGTTGTGCCTATCCTAGGTAAACTCTGTCTTAAATGAGTACCTGGTGCAGTGTGTAGACATGAGCACTGGGGAGACAGAGGTGGCTGCATGCGCGTGGTGCTGGCCACCCACCTCCTCGTGGGCCATGCCGCCTAACAGCAGCACAGTCTGTTAAGGCTTATTTGGGTGATCTTCATCTTTGTTGTACGCTTGTGCCATCTTGTGTGTCCGCTGTCACAGATTCCAGGCTACAACCCTCCGGAGTCCACCCCATGGGGCTCCCCTTCTCCCCGGCCCAAAAAACCCAGACAGTACTCGTGCATCATGCATGCGGTGTCAGCAAGAGGTAAGAGGTGCATGAGTGGGCACACACTCTGGATTTTACATCTGCAGAGTTAGTTAAGTGTACATTGTGCTCGCAAGCAGAGGTGAACAATAAAAAAAAATCAGTGGCGGTTATGAGAAACACTACCCTGAAGTAACGGGCGGTTTGCACTCTGAACTTGCAATCCAGAAGTTACTGGTTCGTTTTCCCATCGCAGCGTTTGAAACAGTATCGCAATTTTCTTAAATTTACAATTTTTACCTTTCCAACCAGTACAAACAGCCAGGTGAGGTGTATAAGCGTCACTATGTATGAATAGTTTAGGACATCTTATGCCCACTTCTTAACCAGCCAAAACACTGACCCCCTTGTGACGAAGGTGATTTCACAAAAATATTGGTTACTGACTCGATGGTGTTTATTGACTAACCACAAAACACTGTGATCCATTCTGGTATATCTCAAGATGTTCCGTGATCCACCAGAAAGCTATGAACAACAGTTACCCGGATGGATTTAACCGAGTAATACAACACGACAGACATGCCAAGTGCTAGTGCGATCTATTGGTAGAAAAGTTATGTTTTTAATCCATGAATTCTTAGTCAGGGATTCTTATTTGCCATCGACTATGAGGATTATTACTTTATATTAGAGGTGTTTGTTCTTATTTGTCCTGAGATCCACAACCACCATTTTTTGCGATCATCCACCTCTGAATCGCGATCAACATATCGGCCACCACTTATCTAAAGTTCAAAACCTGCAATTCTGCCAGACTTGGCCTGCAGGAATGGGCCTTTAGGGCGGCCACTCAGAGGGCAAAACTCTGTGGGGAATACAAGCAACAGCTTCGTAGGCTGTGTCTCCACTCTCACAGTCACAAAGCGTAATTGTACATGGTGATACCTGCACGGGTCACGTGATGGATAGCCAATTGAATGTTTACATCGCGAGAGGATTTCCTGCAAGGCATGTTAGGTTTACTTATTCTTGTGAGGAGCCGTTTACGTTATGAAGGGGTAGGGATGAGCTGCATAGAGCAAAGTGAATATGAAATTCCCCGAGCTGTTGCTGTTTAAACCGTGGTGGGTTTAAAGGAGACACGAGGTGTTTTACGCAGCAGACCCCCATCGGCCTCTGTGTGAACACACAAGGAGTGTTTTTGTTAAGAAAAATGTCGGGTTGTCAGAAAATTGAAAGGTTTGTTTTCAAATGCGCAGTTCAATTTCGTTAGAGCTACTATTTTCCTTTAGACGTGCAAAGATAATTTATGACAAAAACATTGACACGTTTGCAAATTGTTTTGTAAATGGTCGTAACTTTGCTCACGTATATACTTGGGCAATAATTCTCAACAGTGGTAAAAATTTAAGCGAGTTGACGTCTTCGACACTTTGTAAATGTCTTTCAACTTTTTTAGCTGAATCGTATATGTACAAGCATAAACACGTAATTAGTTCTACGCATTTATATACAAAATTAAACCGATTTATTTTCCATGCATGCTCTGTTGTCTTGGTTACTGTAAGTCGTTACGTGTACCACTGCTGGATGAACATCTCGCCACGTTGTGTTGTTGGACGTCAGGTTTAGCTTGACCATACTTCACCATGCTGGTCATTGTTGGATGATAATAATATCCACTTGTAACGCGCCACCGCATGGTATTCGCTTGCTCTCGAATAGAGAGTTATGTACCGCCGTTTCACATGCAAAATCGATTCTCAATCCCTGGGCCAACTTGCTCCTGATTAACATTCGATTTGCCACGTTTAGATCTCGGAGGTGATTGAATCCGCGGGCTTCCAGGCTTGTTGAGCCACTCAGAGGAGGAATTAAAGCAAATTGTTTCCAAAGCAAAGCGTGAGCTCGAATGTTTGTCCGTGTTCTCTTCAAACCACCAGTTGAAGGCTGGCCTCTGCCCACTTCGACCGTGCGGAGGCCCTGGCCATCGGGGAGGCCCCCTGGCCCCCGTGGTGCCTCACCACAAACGTGGGGCCCGGTGGGCCGCGTCGACTGCCGTGACCGCGTACAGGCGGTGAAACTGCCACACATGAACCATAATACCTTGCTGATCTCGTGTCAAGGAGAATAAACCAGCAGACCTTCGTTAACAATGGGAATGATCGGTAAGGGAACACATTGGGCTCTACAGAGGCACTCCACTATTATACACCACTACTCTACAGTACACATTGGGCTCTATGGAGGCCTGTCGTTAATGAATTACTCGTTAACATGGGGTGGTCGTTAAGAGGGGTTCTATTATATATAACAAGTTTAAATATTTAATAAGTTAATAGAGAGTACTCAACTGAGATGGCGGATGAGTTTGCTAAACTCACAATACAAAGGCCACTGTCCCAGCCTCTGTGGTTGGACCATCTCTAGCTCCACCCACCTACCTTGATGCACCTATCTCAGGCCTATATAAGACCTTGTCTCAGCAACTTTCTCTCTCACCTGACCTGAAGACGATTGCTTGTGTTGCGATCGAAACGTCGTGATATTTGTATTATTTTTTATCTACGTGGCTTTACCAAAGGACCCATAGAATAGAATCATAAACAGGTTACGTCCTCTACATGGACCCCCCCCCCTCATTATTAATAATGAGCAGGTGACGTCCTCCAAATGGACACCCCCCTCCATTGATAATAATTAGCGGGTGACATCACTCCACATGGGAGGGGCGAGGTGCCTCCTCTCCCCTCCTAAGCGTCAACTTATAAACTCACTACAAAGGCAGAACCCTCACGTAACGCGATCTCCATAACGCTATTGTAAAAAGGACGTCATGATGAACAAGGGATTATAACCTTTAAATGAAATAGGTCTGTCACCGCGGCCTTACAAATTGCACACAAATGGATGCAATGAATATCACTTCGCGGTCTGCTTTGCGCTTGCAAGTTTCAGATTTACTGCAATACACCCATGCTTGGACGGGCAAAAGGCTAGTAAACAAATAATCCCCTCGCCCGCTCCCCACCACGATATCACACAATGATATAGTACTTCCTTGTACAGTATACCCAATAACGACCAAATCTAATCCCCATGATAGGTAAATTGATATACAGAGCTTGCCGGCGATAGGTCTAAACCACGAACTATGAACTCGTGATATTCAAGGGTCTCCCGTATTTGGAGTTTGCATGTTCTCCCCATGGTCACGTTGAGATAATGACTGCTATGAATTTTCACATAAGCCACCTCGTTGAGCAATCATATGTGGCCAGGCTGCTTCTGGAAAAGAGCTATATATCTCAGTGGGCCTTACCTGGTCAAATAAAAATAGGTTGCTTACAGGAGTTGAATGGATTGCCACATCACAGGGATGTGAGGAATCGCAGCATGGAGAGGGCTTCATCCAGCAGTGGATTGAGTGTTCTTGTTGAAACGTGTGTATTTAATATTTCTTTGATGTTCTTTTAGTCTCGTGCTGATCATTCGTCCTGTTTGCCCAACATAACATTTGCCACAAGTGCAGTTAATCCTGTACAAACCTTCTGTTGATAGCTTAGGTAATACATATTTTATACCAGAAGTCGAGTTCAAGAAACATAAGTACGTTTTTATTTCAACTGAAATATATATACATATATAAATATACATGTCCATACAACCACGTCTCAATGTCTATGTCTGGGAGAACACGCTAGTTTCTCCCTCTGCGGAGTCTCCACCACTTTTCTTTCTTCTTGTTTCCCAGCTCCTGGTCTTGGTGCTCCTTCCCTCTGTCTCCTCCTCGTTCCTTCTCTTCTTCCTCATCTTTCTCCAGCTGCCGTGTGCAGCACATGAAGCTCCAAATTGCCCAACGCCAGAAACTGTTCTTTCTCTCTCCCTTAGAAGATGGGATGTGCTTAATCTCTTTCTTCTCTTCCTGAACACTCTCTGCCCTCCAAGGTTGCTCACATCTTCCTTCCTCATTCACCACTTCCTGCTTTGTATCGTCTTCAATCGTGTCGACCTCCTTCAGCTCTACCTCATTTGCCTCTAACTCAATAGCTCCTACTTCTTTTGCGTCTACCTCTATTGCCTCTACATCATTCGCCTCTACCAAAATCGCCTCACTCTCCTCCACCTCAATAGCCCCTACCTCCACTTCTACCTCAATCACCTCTACGTCATTCACCTCTAACTCATTCGGCTCTACCTCCATAACCACCTCCTGCTTGGCCTCTCCCTCAATCTCCTCTACCTCTTTTGCCACTTCCTGGATGGCATCTACTTCATATGCCTCAACCTCATTTGCCCCTTCCTGCTTTATCTCCTCCACCATGTTCTCAACTTTTTTTGCCATTTCCTGTTTGGCCTTTAGCTCATTTGTGTCTACCTCATTGATCAAGACCTGCATGGCCTTTTCTTCGATCGTGTCGACCTGAATTGCCTTGACCTGTTTCACCAATTCCTGCTTTGTATCTCTCTCAATCCCTTCTACGACATTGGCCACAACCTCTTTCACCACTTCCTGCTTGGCCACTGCATCTACCTCAATCACCGCTACCTCTACCTCACTCGCCTCTAGCTCACTCGCCACTTCCTTCTTGGGCTCTCCATCATTCCCCTCTCTCTCAATCTCGTTTACCTTCATCTCTTCTACTTCCCGAACTTTCATCTCAATCCTTCGTAGCTTCCTATTCCTATGTTTCCTCTTAACACAATCCTCTCCCTCTTTCTTTGTCTCCACAACATTCTCAACTTTCTCCGCCACTTCCTGTTTGGCCATTCCCTCATTCCCATCTACCTCACTTGCCTCTACCTCTTTCCCTAAGTCCTCCTTGGCATCTCTCTCAATCCCTTCTATGACATTGGCCACTACCTCTTTCACAAATTCCTGTGTGGCCACTGCATCTACCTCAATCACCGCTACCTCTACCTCATTTGCCTCTACCTCACTCGCCACTTCCTTCTTGGGTTCTCCATCATTCCCCTCTCTCTCAATCTCGTTTTCCTTCATCTCTTCTACTTCCCGAACTTTCATCTCAATCCTTCGTAGCTTCCTATTCCTACGTTTCCTCTGAACACAATCCTCTCCCTTTTTCTTTGTCTCTACAATATTCTCAACTTTCTCCGCCACTTCCTGTTTGGCCATTCCCTCATTCTGATCGACCTCATTTGGCTCTACCTCTTCTGCTAATTCCTGTTTTGCATCTCTCTCAATACCCTCTATGACATTGGCTGCTATATCTTTTACCACTTCCTGCTTGGCCACTGCTTCTACCTCAATCCCCGCTACCTCTGCCTCATTCGCTAATTCCCGCTTGCCATCTCCTTCTAATACCTCTACCTTATTCAACTCTACCTCATTCATCACATCCTCCAAAGCCACTGCCTCAATCATCTCTACCTCAATTGTCCCAACCTCCACCACTTCCTGCATGGGCTCTCCCTCACTCCCCTCTCTCTCAGCCACCTCTTCTTTCACTGTCTCCAGAACTTTCTTCTTGTTCTTGTGTTTCTTCCTATTCCTACGTTTCCTCTGAACACCATCCTCTCCCTCTTTCTTTGTCTCCACAACATTATCAACTTTCTTAGCCACTTCCTGTTTGGCTATTCCCTCATTCCCATTTACCTCACTTGCCTCTACCTCTTTCCCTAAGTTCTCCTTGACATCTCTCTCAATCCCTTCTACGCCATTGGCCACTACCTCTTTCACAAATTCCTGTGTGGCCACTGCATCTACCTCAATCACCGCTACCTCTACCTCACTCGCCACTTCCTTCTTGGGCTCTCCATCCTTCCCCTCTCCCTCAATCTCGTTTTCCTTCATCTCTTCTACTTCCCGCACTTTCATCTCAGTCCTTCGTAGCTTCCTATTCCTACGTTTCCTCTGAACACCATCCTCTCCCTCTTTCTTTGTCTCCACAACATTCTCAACTTTCTCCGCCACTTCCTGTTTGGCCATTCCCTCATTCCCATCGACCTCATTTGGCTCTACCTCTTCTGCTAATACCTGTTTTGCATCTCTCTCAATCCCCTCTATGACATTGGCCGCTATATCTTTCACCACTTCCTGCTTGGCCACTGCTTCTACCTCAATCACCGCTACCTCTGCCTCATTCGCTAATTCCCGCTTGCCATCTCCTTCCAACACCTCTACCTTATTCAACTCTACCTCATTCATCACATCCTCCAAAGCCACTGCCTCAATCATCTCTACCTCAATCGTCCCAACCTCCACCACTTCCTGCATGGGCTCTCCCTCACTCCCCTCTCTCTCAGCCACCTCTTCTTTCACTGTCTCCTCCAGAACTTTCTCCTTGTTCTTATGTTTCTTGCTATTACTACGTTTCCTCTGAACACCACCCTCTCCCTCTTTCTTTGTCTCCACAACATCAACTTTCTTAGCCACTTCCTGTTTGGCTATTCCCTCATTCCCATCTACCTCACTTGCCTCTACCTCTTTCCCTAAGTCCTCCTTGGCATCTCTCTCAATCCCTTCTACGACACTGGCCACTATCTCTTTCACATATTCCTGTGTGACTACTGCATCTACCTCAATCACCGCTACCTCTACCTCATTCGCCTCTAGCTCACTCGCCACTTCGTTCTTGGGCTCTCCATCATTCCCCTCTCTCTCAATCTCGTTTACCTTCATCTCTTCTACTTCCCGAACTTTCATCTCAATCCTTCGTAGCTTCCTATTCCTACGTTTCCTCTTAACACAATCATCTCCCTCTTTCTTTGTCTCCACAACATTCTCAACTTTCTCCGCCACTTCCTTTTTGGCCATTCCCTCATTCCCATCTACCTCACTTGCCTCTACCTCTTTCCCTAAGTCCTCCTTGGCATCTCTCTCAATCCCTTCTATGACATTGGCCACTACCTCTTTCACAAATTCCTGTTTGGCCACTGCATCTACCTCAATCACCGCTACCTCTACCTCATTTTCCTCTACCTCACTCGCCACTTCCTTCTTGGGTTCTCCATCATTCCCCTCTCTCTCAATCTCGTTTTCCTTCATCTCTTCTACTTCCCGAACTTTCATCTCAATCCTTCGTAGCTTCCTATTCCTACGTTTCCTCTGAACACAATCCTCTCCCTCTGTCTTTGTCTCCACAATATTCTCAACTTTCTCCGCCACTTCCTGTTTGGCCATTCCCTCATTCCCATCTACCTCACTTGCCTTTACCTCTTTCCCTAAGTCCTCCTTGGCATCTCTCTCAATCCCTTCTACGACACTGGCCACTATCTCTTTCACATATTCCTGTGTGACTACTGCATCTACCTCAATCACCGCTACCTCTACCTCATTCGCCTCTAGCTCACTCGCCACTTCGTTCTTGGGCTCTCCATCATTCCCCTCTCTCTCAATCTCGTTTACCTTCATCTCTTCTACTTCCCGAACTTTCATCTCAATCCTTCGTAGCTTCCTATTCCTACGTTTCCTCTGAACACAATCCTCTCCCTCTTTCTTTGTCTCTACAATATTCTCAACTTTCTCCGCCACTTCCTGTTTGGCCATTCCCTCATTCCGATCGACCTCATTTGGCTCTACCTCTTCTGCTAATTCCTGTTTTGCATCTCTCTCAATACCCTCTATGACATTGGCTGCTATATCTTTTACCACTTCCTGCTTGGCCACTGCTTCTACTTCAATCCCCGCTACCTCTGCCTCATTCGCTAATTCCCGCTTGCCATCTCCTTCTAATACCTCTACCTTATTCAACTCTACCTCATTCATCACATCCTCCAAAGCCACTGCCTCAATCATCTCTACCTCAATCGTCCCAACCTCCACCACTTCCTGCATGGGCTCTCCCTCACTCCCCTCTCTCTCAGCCACCTCTTCTTTCACTGTCTCCAGAACTTTCTTCTTGTTCTTGTGTTTCTTCTTATTCCTACGTTTCCTCTGAACACCATCCTCTCCCTCTTTCTTTGTCTCCACAACATTATCAACTTTCTTAGCCACTTCCTGTTTGGCTATTCCCTCATTCCCATTTACCTCACTTGCCTCTACCTCTTTCCCTAAGTTCTCCTTGACATCTCTCTCAATCCCTTCTACGCCATTGGCCACTACCTCTTTCACAAATTCCTGTGTGGCCACTGCATCTACCTCAATCACCGCTACCTCTACCTCACTCGCCACTTCCTTCTTGGGCTCTCCATCCTTCCCCTCTCCCTCAATCTCGTTTTCCTTCATCTCTTCTACTTCCCGCACTTTCATCTCAGTCCTTCGTAGCTTCCTATTCCTACGTTTCCTCTGAACACCATCCTCTCCCTCTTTCTTTGTCTCCACAACATTCTCAACTTTCTCCGCCACTTCCTGTTTGGCCATTCCCTCATTCCCATCGACCTCATTTGGCTCTACCTCTTCTGCTAATACCTGTTTTGCATCTCTCTCAATCCCCTCTATGACATTGGCCGCTATATCTTTCACCACTTCCTGCTTGGCCACTGCTTCTACCTCAATCACCGCTACCTCTGCCTCATTCGCTAATTCCCGCTTGCCATCTCCTTCCAACACCTCTACCTTATTCAACTCTACCTCATTCATCACATCCTCCAAAGCCACTGCCTCAATCATCTCTACCTCAATCATCCCAACCTCCACCACTTCCTGCATGGGCTCTCCCTCACTCCCCTCTCTCTCAGCCACCTCTTCTTTCACTGTATCCTCCAGAACTTTCTCCTTGTTCTTATGTTTCTTGCTATTACTACGTTTCCTCTGAACACCACCCTCTCCCTCTTTCTTTGTCTCCACAACATCAACTTTCTTAGCCACTTCCTGTTTGGCTATTCCCTCATTCCCATCTACCTCACTTGCCTCTACCTCTTTCCCTAAGTCCTCCTTGGCATCTCTCTCAATCCCTTCTACGACACTGGCCACTATCTCTTTCACATATTCCTGTGTGACTACTGCATCTACCTCAATCACCGCTACCTCTACCTCATTCGCCTCTAGCTCACTCGCCACTTCGTTCTTGGGCTCTCCATCATTCCCCTCTCTCTCAATCTCGTTTACCTTCATCTCTTCTACTTCCCGAACTTTCATCTCAATCCTTCGTAGCTTCCTATTCCTACGTTTCCTCTTAACACAATCCTCTCCCTCTTTCTTTGTCTCCACAACATTCTCAACTTTCTCCGCCACTTCCTTTTTGGCCATTCCCTCATTCCCATCTACCTCACTTGCCTCTACCTCTTTCCCTAAGTCCTCCTTGGCATCTCTCTCAATCCCTTCTATGACATTGGCCACTACCTCTTTCACAAATTCCTGTTTGGCCACTGCATCTACCTCAATCACCGCTACCTCTACCTCATTTGCCTCTACCTCACTCGCCACTTCCTTCTTGGGTTCTCCATCATTCCCCTCTCTCTCAATCTCGTTTTCCTTCATCTCTTCTACTTCCCGAACTTTCATCTCAATCCTTCGTAGCTTCCTATTCCTACGTTTCCTCTGAACACAATCCTCTCCCTCTGTCTTTGTCTTCACAATATTCTCAACTTTCTCCACCACTTCCTGTTTGGCCATTCCCTCATTCCGATCGACCTCATTTGGCTCTACCTCTTCTGCTAATACCTGTTTTGCATCTCTCTCAATCCCCTCTATGACATTGTCTGCTATATCTTTTACCACTTCCTGCTTGGCCACTGCTTCTACCTCAATCCCCGCTACCTCTGCCTCATTCGCTAATTCCCGCTTGCCATCTCCTTCTAATACCTCCACCTTATTCAACTCTACCTCATTCATCACATCCTCCAAAGCCACTGCCTCAATCATCTCTACCTCAATCGTCTCAACCTCCACTACTTCCTGCATGGGCTCTCCCTCACTCCCCTCTCTCTCAGCCACCTCTTCTTTCACTGTCTCCTCCAGAACTTTCTTCTTGTTCTTATGTTTCTTCCTATTCCCACGTTTTCTCTTCATACCATTTCTCTCCCCTACTTTCTCCATCTCTTCAATCTCGTTCTCAACCTTGTTGCTATTCTGATATGTCTGCTTCACATCCTCATTATTGGTGCTGACTCCTGCCTGCTGCTGCTCTTCTGCCTTTTGCTGCTGCTGCTGCTGGTGGTGGATGATGAAGCTCTTCAGCTCAGTGCTGTTCTGGAATTGCAGCAGCTCCCGCTGATATTTGGCCTGCTGCTGTGCACAATGATCCAGCAGGATCATCTCAAGCTCCAGAATCTGGCGCTTAGCTTCTAGTCTTGTGTCAACGAGGAACCTCTTTCGCTGCCCCTTCGAGCGACGGTCTGGGGAGTCACATGGGGAGGAGAGAGCAGCACCACAATTGATTCGTTAATGGGTATTCGAGTATTTCCTGTATGATAATAGGTTTTTCCCGTTTTTACTGGCAACAAAACAGGTGTTAAGATGTTAAAACACCAAACTGAAACCTTTTACAAGGAATCATGTCTGCATTCACCATGATGCTTGTGGTCAGAATGCAAACAAAAAACATACTCTGATAATATATGCATTGTCCTTGAAACTGATTGGTCCACACCAGAGACAGCTTTCTTTTGAGCCTCGTCTCAAACGGTGTTAGACCAGAGGACGCCAAAAGGCGTATTTCCTGTATGTTATTTTGGTAAAGAAACTTGGCACCATTGACAGGAATCTAACTTAACTTGAGACCGATGTAACAATGATAACACTGTAGGGAGGTCTGGAGATTGACTCATGTGCCGGAGACACCTCCTCCTCCAAATAACTTCATTAGGATTATGGGCTGGTTGGGGAGGCCATATTAAGTTTGCGAGGTCTGGAAACTCCAGGGCAAACATAGATAAACTTCCGTTATCTCAGAAAAAGTAAGATGGATTGATGAGCAAGCTGTGGAGGTCCGGCTAAATTTATAAGATGTCCATTGTTTCACAAGAGAGAACATGAATTGGATAAGAAATACACTATTAATTCTTATACACTGGTCCATTCATACAATTAGTATATTAGTGGGCTACGTTAGAGAAGATAAAGGGAGGAGAGGAGAAGAGGAGGGTGCCCAAAGGGGCCAGAGAGCCAGGGGCAACCCTAATGTTTATGTTGGCTGGATAGCATGTGCTCCCGTGCATGTGAGGTTGCTCTCAACAGAAGTCATTCCTTGCACGAGAATGGCTGAAACGCTGAGTAACCACTCAGAGGTATAGTGGTTAAGCAGTGGAGACGGTATAGTGGTAAAACAGTGGAGATTTTAAAAGCAAAGTTTAAGATTTGCATTTGTCAATTTATATTGAGCCGATACATATGGCAAGTGAAATTAAGAAGACTTAAAGTGAGTTTTGCAGAAAGAGAGGATACATGTGTGTCTCTTGGAGAAGGAAAGTCATTGCTCAAAACTGTGCTGCAAGGTCACGTGCCATGAATCACATGAGTTTAGAAAAAACGTGACTGTAAACCAACAAGCCTGTGAATAATTATCATGGTGAAGACACCTCTATACGTTGGATACTGAAGGAATTCCATCGTGCTACACATCGTCAAAGCCCGACAAAACCTGACATTCGAGAAAGAAGTACAATTGCATTGTTCTACACATCGTCAATACCCCACCACATCTGGAAAGTCACCAGCTGCATCAAGCACCTGACTGTTGTATTGTTCGAAAGACACTGTGTATAACGACTTTACATCTGCCGGCACTGCGGGTTTCTAAACGCCTGCCATGTCACCTTCTCAACACTAGCGTCTGAGACCGTCTGATACAGACTGAAAGCTTATTTCCTTTGTTGCACTGTTTGTCTTTTCATGAATGTCATATTGTGCACTGGGTTATGCCTTATTAACCTAAATTCTGAATTTAGCTATTCATGTATTTCTATTACAGTATCACATATTCTTTGGACCAAGTGTCAATTGCCTATTTGATGACTGGTACTCTGATTCTTATTTTTACAAATCAGGGACTTGTTTTAATTAAAATGTGTCTGTGTGTGTGGTTGAACGGTGTAACAAATCCATGCGTTACATGTGTAGTGTTGCAGCGCCGACCTGGTCAAGGCCTATGATACAATCAGTAGGCCAGGGCTCTGGATTGTTACTCGTATTTCCGGAGTCCCTAACCCTCTGCTCACAATCATTAAGGACCTTCACGATGGTGGGCAGGCCCGGATAAAGTTGCGTGCCCGGGAGTCAGAGAAATTTCCTGTTTACAGTGGGGTGCGACAGGGATCTACTCTGGCTGACACATTATTTAGCATCATCTTCGACCACATAGTTCGAGAAGTTTTTTTATGGCTGTACCGGTGGATTTTTTAATATTTGCTACAGATACAATGGGAGGCTGATTGATGCCTGGGTGAGGTCAAGGGATGGCTCCCTACTGGTCAACCATGTTATGTACACTGATCATTTGGAAGTTGATGCTCACACTGAAAAATAGTTGGAGGTTCTGCTGCAAAGCCTGGAGCGTGTGACAAAGAGGTGGTGCCTTACCATCAGCCCCACCAAAACTAAGCACCCGCCTGAGTATTTTGTGTAATTTAATACTCCGCCCCCTCAACTACTCTTGAGTGATGGGGTAATTGTAGAGAGAAGTTTACGTACCTGGATAGTGTGCTTATGCAAAAATTCTGGTTTGGCAGCAGAGGTCTCACTCCGAATAGGTCAAGTGGCATATTTTCATCAGCTTCGTAACACTTTGGGGTATCTACCTGGTCTGTCACTCGACACAAAACGCTGGGTCTTCTTGGCCAATGATAGAATAAATAAAAAATCTGAACCAGCTTTACACTTTCAGACTGGCCTGCCTACGATCCACCCTGGGTTTAACTAGGCTGGAATGTGTGAAGAGCTCACAGTGAGCTCCACTGGTGGGCAGGGCTGCATTGCCTGGGTCATGTAGCCTGCTTGCTCAGCCACCGCATGCCCAAGCAGCCTCTGTTTTTCCAGATAGAGGGGGCTAAATGGGCGTGGCACGGCCTGGAGAAGAGATGGACTGATGCAGTACAGGAGGATATGGAACTAAGTGGACTTGCCAAAGACTGGTACCACTGGTGTCAAGATCTGCCTCTATGGAGGAAGCTCGTGAAGGATGCTTATGGGAAGTTGGTGGCAGTTGCCGTCAAGCAAAAAGGAGGGTGAGAGGAGCGACGCTCACAACAACAGACGGTGCACTGGATGACTAAAACGCAGCAAGTTGGCACAGTAGGATGCAAAGGTGGTGCGTCTGCCAGTCATCTCAGTCAGTCAACCCATCGCACTGGGGTCTGTCCCCTGATCTCCTGTCGGCAAGCCTTCGACACTTCAAGTGGCCTCGGAGTGCACCAGGCCTGGCACAAGCGCCATGGTGACGTCTCCGTCACTTAGTGGCGAATGAGGGCTGTTGTTGTTATCTGAGTCGGTTAGGGGCCTCCCCTAGGTCCACTCAGCCTCAAATAAGTATCTGATACGGTGTGTAAACATCGCCACTTGGGAGACAAAGACGGACAAGTGTGGTGCTGGCAACCCACCCCTCGTGTGCGGTGCCAGCCGTCATAGGTGCTCACTAACAGCACTTGCTCCTACAGTGTTTCAAGGCTATACACAAGATTTCTGTCTTTGTTTGTGTCTATGTGCAGTGTCTGTATGAGTGGTTGGGAGCAGTTGTGTCTGTGGGGATCGTCCTGAGTTCGATTCCCATTCACAACCATCAGTGACTAATAAATAAAACCGGTCGTGTGCCTCCCCTACATCTACTCAAACTTAAAATAGTACCTCGTGCAACGTATAAACATCAACACTGGGGAGACAAAGGCATCCGGATGCGGTGCTGACCACCCACCCCATCATAGGTGCTAACTCGCTAACAGCACTTGACTCAATAGTCTGTTAAGGCTATACGGGGATCTGTCTTTGTATACAGGTGCATGTGTCTGTGTGTATGTCTGTGTGTGGAATTACAGTACTCACTTCCCGTCGGCTTGCTCATCTCTCCACCCTGCAACAAAATCACAGCAGCGGACGTGAGACTCTAATCATATCAAAGCTTACAACCACCACCACCATCATCATTACCGTCCTCATCATTAAACATTTCGAACAGACACACATTCACATATAGATGTTCTCTCAGATTAATGTTATCCTGATACAGCGCGCGTGTGGATGTACTCACGGAAGACATCGCCTTGAAGGCAGAACGAGAAGTCACGGATGGTCACGTTTTGTCAATAGATTTCGTTAACTGTGTTAATGAAGTGTTCAACCTCACGGATGTTTGTCAATGAGGTTTACCAAGTAATTTAACCGCGTTATCGATGTTCACTGACGACGTTGTCGAAGTGTGCTCCCGAATGCGATCTTTAAGCACACAGAGCGCGCGTCCACCTCCGTCTGTAACGATCGACCGTTGCTAGGGAAGTGACGTCACTTGTTAAGGTAACGAACCCCGGAAACCACGTGGTCCACTGTATCCTCCAGGCCTGATTAGTTACACGACTGTCAAATTTTTACTTTAAACTTTCGTAACTTGCAGGAATTCATATTTTTGGTTCTTTCGGTAAAGTCACGTAGATAGAAAATAACATTTTAAGTGAAGGCAAAAAACCCACGAGGTTTCGGTGGCAACACAAGCGGTCTTCATCACGTGTTGCGATCGAAACGTCGTGGGTTTTTTTCTTTTATTTTAATTTATTTTTATTGTTATTATTTTCTATCTACGTGACTTTACCTGAAAGAACCAAGAATATAGTAAGGATTGTACCCTGGTCGCCACGGATGAAGAGGCCGAGCGGGCTCGGTTCAACTGTTGCCAGGTACCTCCACCACTCAGCTCGCAGCACACACACACAGTGTCCACTATGTAAAAATCAGGCTAAACTAAACCTTTCTAGAAGTTACTAAAATAATGCTATAAAAACAATGCAACAGTGATCATAAGAAATGTGATTGAAAGTTAACAATAGCGACATATATAACATATATTACTAAACCTAGCATCCTTCGCTAGCTGTTTGAGTCAATCCATAATAGCAGGAGTAACAATTATGTATGTTGATTAACTGCGAATAACCCAATCAATAACAGATATCCATTGTAATTTACATCAATACATTACCCCCCCCCGTCTTCGTATCGGATCTGCTTACAAGCGACGACGTCACATTTATCCCCCGTCTACGTCTATTAAAGACCGAAACAGGGGAAGGATTTCACCACAACTCTGGCTGTCACCTGACGAGGCGGGTTGTTGTTGTAGTTACAGGCGAAACGTCACGGTACTTGAATTGTAAATGTTGTGGGTTTACTCTCCAACTCACCGATGTGCTGAAATAGTCACTAATTGGCATGTTTTGTTTACGTGACAAACTTGACTAAGATTTACGCGAGCTAACCCAATCAAACAAAAACACCCTCTAATAAGTAAATATTTGTATTAATTCCATGAATGGACCTTGGCCTGGGACTGTGCGGATTGAGAAGTTATGGATGCAGCTTCTGTTTGTCCTGCCATCAGAATGACCAACAAATAAATAAATAATACACACGGATTGGTGACTACAGTACTAGACCCCCAGTGCTTTTATATTTAAAAGTGTATGTGCTTTGTGGTTGCTTTATTGCGCGTGTGTACGTACTGTGTAACACTTGTTTGAACGCAGGTGATGGGGTTGTCCATGTTGGGTGTCATTACAGCCAAAAACAAGCAGCAGTACGAAGACCAGGACGCCGTGGCCGACCATGAGGACGGAAATTGGCCTCGCCCGGTCACAACATACGACAGCAGTACAGGTTTCCCTCCACACATGCACACACCTACGAGTTTCCCACTACAGAGACGAAGGTCCCCCATATAGCCTTAACAGACTGTTGTGGCAAGTGCTGTTCGCAAGCACCAATGAAGGTCGGCATGGTATATCAGGGGGTAGGTGGCCAACACCACACCCGGCCGCCTTTGTCTCCCAAGTGGTGACGTATACACACACCGCTCCAGGTATTTATTTGAGGTTGAGTCGACCCAGGACCGGTTCAGATAAATAATCGTCACTGGCGTTGGCCATGAGCGGGACTCCAACTCGCATGTTTGCGGGGTTTGGAGCGTAGCATACTATCCACTGCGCCACTGCTACCTTCACATAACGCACACAGAAACAACACACAGGGACCCACACGCACGGACACACAGGGACCTGCTCAACATTGAAATGTGCAGCCCTTGTGTGGCGGCCTGCGTTGAATTTGGGCGTTCATCTCGTCACCCATACAAAAGGTCTCGACAATCAATGGCAGTCCCCCTTGCCCTGCCTGGCACGCACATCGGGCCAGTCACCCCACGCACAGCGCACACAACGTGCGCGTCGCGTATGCCAAATCAAGAGTCGTCCCCGAGTGTCCGGCAAATTGGACCGACTATCCCGGGCCCCGCGCTTCGGGGGAGGCCCCACGTGTAGACATCAGTGTCACATGTAATGCTTCCGGTTTAGTTTGAAGGCATCGGGGGGGGGCCCACGCACCCCCTATGGACGGCCCTGGTCAAAGCACACGGCAGCGCGGAGCACGCGCGTCACGCGCACGGGCCACGTGTGTCACGGGTACGTGACATCTACAAGGCAAGCACCTGCATCGCGTGGTCATCACTTGTAAGGCATGCCCTTTGTGCATGTGACGTGCGTAGTGTGTGCAACACGTGGCACATGTATGTCACACATGCGCATCGCAATGTGATGTCATGTGTACGTGGACATTTGAATCGCATGTAGCTGTCTGGTGGGCAGGACGGATCTACGCGTGGGCAAGTAAGGGGGTGGCTGAGTAAGACTGATACGGAGACACGTCAAGCCACACACTCACCACACACTCACCGGTACACTCACACACACCACATTCACCGCACACTCACTTACCGGCACACTCGCACACTGGCACTCACTGCACACTCACACACCGCACACTCACCACGCACTCGCTTACCGGCACACTGACTGCACATTCACACACACTCACCGCTCTCACCACGCACTCACTTACCGGCACACTGACTGCACATTCACACTCACACACCGCACACTCACCACGCACTCACCGGCACACTGACTGCACATTCACACACACTCAGCGCTCTCACCACGCACTCACTTACCGGCACACTGACTGCACATTCACACACACTCACCGCACACTCACTTACCAACACTCTGACTGCACATTCACACACACCGCACTCACACCGCATTCACACACACTCACACACACTCACACCGCACTCATTCACTCACACACACTCACTCACACACACTCACACAAATTTACACACACTCACCACACACTCACACACACTCACACTCACCGGCACACTCGTGTGCAAGCACACTAGTGAGCTTCCACAAGATGTGCTGCACATTAGTGAGGCCACACACCAGCAGGTTTACACATCAGTGAGCTTACACACTAGTGTGCACACACACAGTCGTAAGCTTACAGATTAGATAGCGTACACACCAGCTCACCGGTGAGGTGAGCTACACACTGGTGAGTTAACACACCCACCTGTTCACGTGCGCAAAGCTCTTAACCCTAAACCTAACATATCCCAAATGCCATGGCTAAAGTTATTTTACACACGCACGTCCATACACGCATGCGCATATGAAGGCACGCATGCACACATACGTGCACACAAACACACATGCACGCACATGTTTAAACATATACAATTCCATGGCGTTGGACTTGAGACTCCCAGAAGTGGAATCAGGACTCCTGAGTGTGCGATATAGCTCAGTGGGCCTTACTTGGTAAAATTTAAATAATTAATTTAGTTTCAGGATGTAGGGTTCTGAAGATATTTCATCTTTCAGTCCTTTCTGACCGTTTGAGTGTGGGTGAGTGAGTGACAACTACTTATGCATTTTTTGTTATTACAAATACAAGCATTTCCAGCTATTGACATGAAATGTATTAACTCTGGAAGATGATGGTGATACAGGTGGTGGGTAGTGGTAGTGTAGCGTTTAGCACGCTGCGCTACGAACCCGGCGACCCGAGTTAAATTCTCGCTCATGCGCAACGCAGGTAACGACTCTCTGAACCGGTCATGGGCCTCCCCTAGGTCGACTCAGCCTCAAATGAGTACTTGGTGTGGTGTAAACATCACTACTGGGGAGACAAAGGCGGCCGGGCGTGGTGTTGGCCACCCACCCCTCGTGGGCCATGCTGGCCTTCACAGGTACTTGCTTACAGCACTTGCCCCAATAGTCTATTCGGGCTATACGGGGAGTCTTTGCTTTGGTGGTGATAATACAGATGGTGATTGATTATACAGATGGTTAGGATGATGATAATGATACATTTGGTGATGATGGTGGTGATGATGGGACTGTAAGAGTGGTCCTTGAAGATATTTACTGTGTAATATTAAGACACACTAATATAAATGTAATCATTAAAGCACAATATATAACACTTGTAATTTCTGTTGAAAGCATGTGCTTTTAATGGTCACGTGTATTTGTACGTGGTTGTGCATGAATGCACGTGTTTTTATTTTCTGTATTAGGTGCTTGACGACAGCCCTTGGCCCAACAGTCTATATTGGTTGTACAGGAAATCTTTGTGTTTTGATTTACGAATGTTCCATTCACGAAATGTAGTGAAAACGAAATTGACAAATTAAGGATACTTTTCGACTTACAAAATAGAATTTCAGCGGAAACAATATATCACATGGCACGCGCCATGAGATCATCAAGCAAGAAGCTGTCATCCATTCACGACAGTGTCACGGTATCCCCATAGTGCAAAAGTAACGCCTCGTCACCTCTCCAGTCATTCCAACATGCAGATCTTTTGGTGAGTTCCTTGAAGATGTTAATTATTTTTGTTTTAAATTGATTATTATTCAACCGTTGTAATATTTGTTCTCTATTATTTTTTGCATTGTGAAATATTGGTGTTTATTTTGGGTTTATAGTAGAAATGACTGTCTGAAACACATCACAAGTTTTTTGTATTCAATAAATGGGAAAAGCCATTCCGATTTGCGATATTTTGTTTTACGGGCGTTTTTAGAAGAACGCATCCCTTTCGTAAGTAGAGGCATACATGTACAGGAATCCATTGCCAACCGCTAATTTACCAACCACGAAATTTTAGTAAACACGGATTGACTACTGGACACCTGTTTACTAACCACGAGCATCTCGCTTTGAGTATTCGCGAGTCGCGCCGAGTAGTGAAATCAAAACAACACGATGTACCTTATGGGGGGGGGGGGGTTCTTGTATTTGTTCTCGTATTTGTACGAGCTGTTGTTTGTTTATGTTACCGATGTTTACGGGGAGCGTTAGTGCAGCGGGTTAGCGAGCTGTACTATGAATCCATTAATCCTGGTATAATTTCTGCTCATGGCCAACACCAGTGGCAATTATCTGAACCATTCCTGGACCTACCCTCGGCCTCAAATGAGTACTTGGTGCATTGTGAAAACATCAGCACTGGCAGAGACAAACCCCATATGCTGTGCTGGCCTGCATAAGTGCTCATAACGGCACTTACCCAACAGTCTGTTACATGGGGGGATCTTAGTCTTGGCGTGTAAGTGAGAGTTTGTGGACTTTGCATGTTCTTCCCCTGTTGTGCACGCGTTTTCTCAGGGTTCTCAGCTTTCAAAAAAGAACAACCAATTCTAACTGTAAGATATTACCTGCAAATTACTTAAACAAGGATTACACACTGTGGCAACATCGCCCCCTTCTGTGAAAGCTGGACAGGACCCTCCTGCAAAAGAGTGAGACTTCTCTGAATAAACAAATGTAGCACGGCAATCTTTGAGATAATAAAAAAAAACTATTCACCCCTAGAGTGGACAAGGTAGCGAGGGCGATCCTAGCAAGCGAGGGAGCTATACTCAGACGGAACGGACGACGGCTCCCAGCCGACCTCTTCGCCTTTGTCGATCTTGTCATCGTTGGAGGCCGGTCTCAGCTCTGCGAGGATCGCCTCAAACTTGGGGCGCTCTAACGGCGCGTGGCTCCAGCAGCGGTGCATCACCTTGCGGCTGTGGGGCGAGGGGAGGGTGCAGTGAGGGTGCGAGGAAGGCGAATCGTGCACAAGCTCGGACTGCGCTTTCACCTCTTCCAGTGTGCGTTCGTTCTCAGAATGGTTGAATGAGTGCCGATGATGTTAATGACGTCACAGAGGGGGATGAAGGGGGTCAGGTGGCGAGGGGGGTGAGGGGGGGGTGAGTAGGTAGAGGGTCATGAAGGCATAAAATATCTACAGAATGGATTCACACAGCGGCGTCTAAATGCCACTGCATCTCCATACGTAGTGCAGAAACACTGATCATGTTTATCTTGTAGAGAGAAGCAGTCTGTGGGTCTCTACAGTGAGTGAAAAAAGTATTTGATCCCCTGCTGATTTTGTACGTTTGCCCACTGACAAAGAAATGATCAGTCTATCATTTTAATTGTAGGTTTATTTGAACAGTGAGAGACAGAATAACAACAAAAAATCCAGAAAAACGCATGTCAAAAATGTTATGAATTTATTTGCATTTTAATGAGGGAAATAAGTATTTGACCCCTCTGCAAAACATGACTTAGTACTTGGTGGCTAAACCCTTGTTGGAAATCACAGAGGTCAGACGTTTCTTGTAGTTGGCCACCAGGTTTGCACACATCTCAGGAGGGATTTTGTCCCACTCCTCTTTGCAGATCTTCTCCAAGTCATTAAGGTTTCGAGGCTGACGTTTGGCAACGCGAACCTTCAGCTCCCTCCACAGATTTTCTATGGGATTAAGGTCTGGAGACTGGCTAGGCCACTCCAGGACCTTAATGTGTTTCTTCTTGAGCCACTCCTTTGTTGCCTTGGCCGTGTGTTTTTGGTTATTGTCATGCTGGAATACCCATCCACGACCCATTTTCAATGCCCTGGCTGAGGGAAGGAGGTTCTCACCCAAGATTTGATGGTACATGGCCCCGTCCATCGTCCCTTTGATGCGGTGAAGTTGTCCTGTCCCCTTAGCAGAAAAACACCCCCAAAGCATAATGTTTCCACCTCCATGCTTGACGGTGGGGATTGTGTTCTTGGGGTCATAGGCAGCATTCCTCCTCCTCCAAACACGGCGAGTTGAGTTGATGCCAAAGAGCTCCATTTTGGTCTCATCTGACCACAACACTTTCGCCCAGCCGTGTCAACGAAACTGAACCAGCCAGCACAACTCACTGCTAATAACACATCACATAATTCACCCTTAAGCAATTGTTCAATCAATTAATTAAATCACTACAATTAAAATCAAAGAATATCCCAGAACAAACACTTCGCACTCTCCTCCGTCAGCCACCTGCATCCACAATAGAAACGCATCAGTCCAGCAGTGGATAAAACCTGGTGTGGGAGGTATGGGGGGGCGGCTTACACTTGTGGTGGACAGCAGGGGGGTGGCTGCATGCAGTAGCCATCGCAGATCAAGCGGTAGAACTTGTCATCGACTGCCATGCACCAGGGTAAGGGGCCTCTCCTACACCCACACATATCACACACCGAGCGGTACACACGTCACACCGAGGAGCACGCACGTCACACACCGAGCAGGTTGCACAGGTCTCCTTTATCAAGACAAACGTGGAGCAGATTACAACTACAACTCTACGCCTGTCACAATGCCCCCCTCTCCCCCCCCCCCCAGTTTATGGGGGGGCGCGGGCCTCACTCCCCCATTCGCGTCAGCCCCCCCTAATAAATGGTCCGGTTGCATTGTGAATGCACCACTCGAATGACGTGCAGTCCCGTGGCGCACTGTAACGGGCTCGTGATTTACTCAATAAAATTCAACGTAAAAAAATAAAAACGATCCCAAGACATTATTTAAAATAATGTATGGCCATCGTGTGTCAGCATCACAGGCGAAAATTGGCATGTAAAAAAAAACTTCACTGCGAATCACTCAATTGGGATTGCTCGCAGCAAACAGCACTTGACCTGCTTACAGGTTAGGTGCTGAATAACCGTGTGTCACACAGAGAACAGTTGCCACTGAGGCTGCCCTTTTCAAATGCTTGAGATGAGATGTGATTATCGCGTGTAAATGTACACACTAAAATAACGAAAAAATTATAAGCGAACTATTATCGTTTCAGGTGTCAGGGTGGTGCAGCGGTGATCTTTGACCCTCGCAACAAGAAGGGCCTTGGTTAATTATCCGACTGGCACTTTGCGGAGTTTTCTACGTTCTCCCCTTTGTTCTGTATGGGTTATCCAGTTTGCTCACATAGCTAGAAAACACACAATCACAATGTAACTGGGTATTGGCCAAGCATCCCAATGCTAAAGTTACCTGCAAATTACTTCATTGGGATGACACTCGGCAGCAGAGCCGGATGATGGCATTGCTGGGGCCCTATGCCATTGTCAAGTTTAAGAGGCCCCTTCTATGAATGCCTGTATATTTTTGTCAGCAGAATGAAAATAACTGCTTTGGAGAGTCTTTTTTTCTCACCGATCTTTATTTATTAAGCAATTATGTTAAAACTCGAAACCTCGTGTCCATTTCTTGTTTCGTATTTAGAGATCCCCCCCTCTCTTAATGCGAGGCCCTAAGCTGCAAGTGTGGCCGGTCTGAGCTCGCCTGTGATGAATCACACGTATAATTGTGCACTCTAATTTTCTATGGGTGGCCAGGAGAATTTATTATTATTTAAGTGAATGCAATGGTGATCAGGGGATTGGATCCAGAGCCCCACGTACACAGTAGAGTACAAGGGGACGCCCACAATACAGATTTGAGCTGACCTGCGGATTGAGAAATTGAACTGTTTTGTGACGTGGAGGGTGTTTCTGACCGCTATTATGACCGACCCGTCCCTACGGGAGGAGAGAGGACAGGGTGGACCGGCTGCATGAGCTTACTCTCCGGCACTGCACAGCACAACATCGCCTCCCTACTGCAAAAATACTCGGCAGGACCCTCCTGAAAATGAAAGTCTTCGGAATCAGTGAGGCCTGTCCTTGGGAGGACAGGCGTAGTCTTGGTCGTCACAAGCGAACATTTGTTTCTCCACATGAATTTGTATCCCCGGGTTACCATCAGGGCTGGGCGCTGCAAGCTTAGCTTCTGAGATCTGATGAGACTGGCCGTTTTTTAAAAGGTAATTTCGGCATCTGGAGCCCAAGCATGCAACAACTTTATGCAACTTCTTGGTTATTTTGATAAAGTCACGTAGAATGGAAATAAAATAATAAAAATAAAACATAATAAAAAATTAAATTCTCACGACGTTTCTGCCAAAACACAAGTAGCCTTCTTCAGGTGAAGGAACAGAACTGTCGGGACAACAGTGCTTCAATAACTGCTGCTAAGATTCCCAGCGTCTTTTAAGCTAGGTGGGAGAGGTAAAGCGCCTTGACAAAGGAGTTTACATATCAAACAGGAGAATTTAGCATTGAAATAGCTGTGTTAAAGTGTTGGATCATCAGGGTGTTAAAGTCAGAAATAAGCATGTAACTGGGAGATTAGCATGATGTTAATGTGAGGGATTAGCATGTGACTGGTCACGGAAATAGCTATGTTAAAGTCAAAGTTTACATCTCAACAGAGGCGTTTAGTATATGGACGCTAAAGGACTGCAACTACCCAACTATCATACAATAAACCGATGTGAAAAAAATAAGTATAAACAACATCAATATAATAAATGTACTCAATATGTTCTTCAATACGTTGAGCTATAAACATAAAGTAACTGAGTATACACTACACTATATAATGAATACCATATAGTAAACGAATTAATAAAACTAAAATATAAACTACATCAATGTTATTAATAAACTCTATATACTCTCCAATCAGCTGAGCTACTAACAATAAGTCATTATACATTACAATGCCATATGGCGAAAAAAAGGGTGGCGGTTTTTTCCTTCTTTCCAACGTTAGCACCACGGAGAGCGACGAGCCTCGTTCAGACGGACGAGTCCATCCATGCTCGGAACGGAGGAGGGGGGAGAAACAGCCACGATGTGCTGCTCTGTCCTGTGTTGCGTTACAACCATGCCATAAACTAGACTACTATACATTGTAACGGTATACCTTCCAATCTAAACTACATTGTATAATATCGTATACACAGCCCAATGTAAGCTCGAACATTATGCAGTATATTTATATGTCTTCAACTAAACTTTTTCCTACATTACACGACTATACACCGTAATATACACTACCATAGACAAACCCACCCTTGAATTATAAAATGCGTTACTTTACACTACCCTATACTTTAGACTGTAAAATGTTAGACTTGTAATATTACACTATGTATTATTCTACCAACCCTACTGTATACCACACTGCTGTATATTCACAATACAATTACGATACTATATATTGCCTTATGAATTATGTTAAACATTACAATGTTATACTATTTATTATTATGTAACATGCTATAAACCATACCATTGACCGTCGTGTGAAGAGGCAGTGCCAGCGAATGGACTGCAGTCTGAATGTCACCATAAAATACAATCAATTAAGAACTGAAATTGTTTATAACGTCTTTCCAATGAAATTTTGATTTAAAGCTTTCGTGACTGCAGTAATTAATATGCTTAGTTCTTTCGGTAAAGTCACGTTGAAGGGAAACAACAAAATAATAAAATATATATAAAACAATAAAAATTCTCACGACGTTTCGACCATAACACAAACCAATTCCTCAACCACATCAATTCCATACACCCAGCCATCAGATTCACCATGGAGGTCGAAAAAGATGGCAAGCTACCCTTTTTGGATGTCCTAATTAAAAGGAGACCTGATGGTTCAATGAGCCACTCTGTCCACAGGAAAGCTACGCATACGAATGCTTACTTAAAACTGGATTCCCACCACCATCCATGTCAGAAGAACTCCCTCATCAAGACTCTATAGCATAGAGCCCAATGCATTTCCGACCAGGAACACATTGCCAGTGAACTTAAGCACGTACACCAAGCTCTCAAGGCTAATGATTACTCCGACTACACAATCCGCAAAGCCATCACTCCAGCCATGAAGAAGGATCCTCTTGAGGAGCCATTCAAAACCATCACCTTACCCTACATTGCGGGGGTCACAAAAAAGATCTCCAAAATCCTGAATAAACACAAGATCCAGGTCCGATTCAACACAGTACATAAAATCCGTGATCTGGTTCCGTCTGTAAAAGATGTGGTTCCAGACATACAGTACCCGGGCGTCTACAAACTAAGTTGCCTCTGTGGTAGCAGTTACATTGGAGAAACCAAACGACATATCTGGGACCGCATCCGTGAATATAAAGCAGACTTGAAACACGGTAGGACGAGCACCTCAGCCGTGGCAGATCACTGTTATAATTCAGTGGGCTCACATGACATTGACTTCTCCAAGACGGACGTTCTCTGCAAGCCATCCGGCTACCATGAGAGATTCGTTCATGAGGCTATCCACATATACAAACACAGAAACAATTTCAACCGAGAAGATGGATTCTGGCTTAGTAACCATTGGAAAGATGTTATAAACCATTTTGGTACTTAATTGATTGTATTTTATGGTGACTTTCAGATCGCAGCCCATTCGCTGCCACTGCCTCTTAATACCTTTCACACGACGGTCAATGGTATGGTTTATAGCAGGGGTGTCCAAACTTTTGTTTCCCGAGGGCCACATACAGAAAAATATACGAAGGATTGGGCCACTCACTAGACGTGAGGTATACTGCCTCACTTCTCATGCACTAATATTGTCAAAATCAATCAAATGCAGGTAAATTACGTTTGATTATTGAACATGTTTGAAGAAAAAAAGCCTCCATCATAGCTCTTCATTAGTAGATTTTAATTTTATTTTTTACAAAAAGGTTGGCAGGTAATTCTCTCAGTGACAGCCTCAGATTGGTTCTTAGGGTGCTGATCCCCCTTCATTGTCCATATGAAGGGAGAGACAAGAAGACAAATAGGGGATGTGGATATTTCAAGCTTATTACACAAATAAATT
Organism: Petromyzon marinus; assembly: GCF_048934315.1. Lineage (NCBI taxonomy): Eukaryota > Metazoa > Chordata > Hyperoartia > Petromyzontiformes > Petromyzontidae > Petromyzon > Petromyzon marinus. The sequence continues at coordinate 649,981 of NW_027423677.1, read as the reverse complement.
ATTGGGCTTGTTAACACATCAACTAACGTTTGTTAAAAAAATTGTCATCAACTTTAATTGACTGAATTTATGAAGTAATTGGGCTTATTAACAAATGAAAACGGTGTGTATATTTTAACTCACCTGTAATGGGAATAATGTTACGCTCAGTGGGAGCAGTGATGCTGCGCTTTGGTCTGAAGGATAGCTGGCAGGTCAGGAGTAAGTTTGGTGGTTGAGATGCGAAGGACGTCACGGAGATGGCTGTCGGTCGTTCTGGTTCTCAGCCTGCTTTTGTTCAGCGTTAACAGAGAGAATGTCTGCTCACATATGTATGTTGAGCCGAACAGACTCATCATTCGTTTTGCATGGCGTCTCGTCAGAGGAAACTTGGCCTTTTCCAAACTCCGGTAGAAGTCAGGTAGGGAGAGAAGCTGATGCTGATTCTTCAGAGAATCATCACACTGAATTTCGATCAGTTCTAATTGCAGACTCTCCTCCACTTCTTTTGCATCCATTGAAAACGGAGCCGCAAACAGTGTGATTTCCTTCTCAATGACAGAAAAATCTTGGAAGCGCTGACTAAATTCTGTCATGAGAGATGTGATCACAGACACATATTCTCCCATTTTTGCAGAGAGCTTGGCATTTGGAAATGCGCATTGATTTCGTTCAGCGTGGGGAAGTGCGCTACATTGAAGTTGCGCAGTTGTGACTCGAAGAGACGGAGCTTCGCACGGAATGCTTTCATGTGCACATACAGCTGTGGTACCAGCTGCTCTTTGCCTTGTAGTCTCTTGTTTGGGGTGTTGAGATGATCAGTGAGATCAACTAAAAAAGCCAGGTCTGCCAACCATAAAGGGTCACTGATCTCATGGAGAGGTCTGCCCTTTTCTTTCAAAACTTGTCGATATTTGATCTCAGGGAATAAAACCACTGCAGCACGGAGCCGCGACTGAGCCAGCGCACTTGAGAATGGTAGAGTAGGTCCCCGTATTCAGCATCGACATCAGAGAGGAACGCTTGCAATTCTCTGTGGTAAAGCCCTCGGGCCATACTTTTTTTTGATATTTTTCACAACTGTGTTCATCACATCGCCAAGCTGGATTATCTTGGCACAGAGGGCTTCTTGGTAGATGATACAGTGCATTTTAACAGTCTCACCTCCGCTCTCCTGCACCTTGGCACTCACCATAGAAGCCATTCCTTTGCGCTCGCCTGTCATTGCTGGAGCCCCATCCGTTGTAATTCCACACAGCTTGTCCCATTTAAGTCCAGCCTGGTTAATTGAATCTGACACAGCTTCAAAACATGTCCTTCCCAGTTGTTGTCCCCTTTATACTCCGAAGATCAAGCAGTTCCTCCGTAATGCAAAAATTCTCATCAACTCCCCGCAAAAAAATTAACAGCCGTGCAGTGTCCGTGGCATCTGTGCTCTCATCACATGCAATCGAGTAAAAATCGAAAGCACAAGCTTTATCTGACACTTGCTGTTTTAAGTTAGCCGACAAGTCTTCAATTCGCCGCACAACCTTATTTCTGGACATACTAACATCGTTAAAATCCTGCATTTTCTCCAGGCACATTCCCACGACTTTAGTGAGGCACTGTTTGATGAAGTCACCGTCTGAGAAAGGTTTCCCGTGTAGGGCAATGAGTTGAGCTACTTCATTGCTGGCTATTGTTGCATTTTCTTGAGCTTTGTTAGCACCGAAAAAAACCCTGCTGCTGCGTTAGCAGGCTAGCTTGCCATTTGCTTTACCTTCTCTCTCCGCTCGGCGCCAGTGTAGGACGTGAAGGTCTGATGTTTCGTTTCATAATGCCGTCGTACATTGTACTCTTTCATCACGGCAACACTCTCATTACAAATCAAACAAACACACTTCCCCTTGGTTTCTATGAAAAAAATCATTTTTCCACTGAGTCTGAAATTTTCTGCACTCGCTTGCAATCTTGCGTCTCTTCGGTTCCGGCATTTCTGGTGACCCTGAGCAAATGTTTTCTACGATTGCTTGCTTTGTGGAGACGCTGCCTTGTTCAAGACAATAGCGCTATCTAGTGTTTAAATTAAGAAATGCAATACAGTGGGCCATAGTCCATTATATTTTTAAACTTTGATACGGGCCAATTAAAAATGGATGGCGGGCCGCAGTTGGCCCGCGGGCCGTAGTTTGGACACCCCTGGTTTATAGCATGTTATATAATAATAAATAGTATAACATTGTAATGTTTAACATAATTCATAAGGCAATATATAGTATTGTAATTTTATAGTGAATATACAGCTGTGTGGTATACAGTAGGGTTGGTAGAATAATACATAGTGTAATATTACAAGTCTAATATTTTACAGTCTAAAGTATAGAGTAGTCTAAAGTAACGCATTGTATAATTCAAGGGTGGGTTTGTCTATGGTAGTGTATATTACGGTGTATAGTTGTGTAATGTAGGAAAAAGTTTAGTTGGAGACATATCAATATACTGCATAATGTTCGAGCTTACATTGGGCTGTGTATACGATATTATACAATGTAGTTTAGATTGGAAGGTATAACATTACAATGTATAGTAGTCTAGTTTATGGCATGGTTGTAACGCAACACAGGACAGAGCAGCGCATCGTGGCAGTTTCTCCCCCCTCCTCCGTTCCGAGCATGGATGGACTCGTCCGTCTGAACGAGGCTCGTCGCTCTCCGTGGTGCTAACGTTGGAAAGAAGGAAAAAACCGCCACCCATTTTTTTCGCCATATGGCATTGTAATGTATAACGACTTATTGTTAGTAGCTCAGCTGATGGAGAGTATATAGAGTTTATTGATGACATTGATGTAGTTTGTATTTTAGTTTTTTTATTAGTTTACTATATGGTATTCATTAGATAGTGTAGTGTATACCCAGTTACTTTATGTTTATAGCTCAATTTATTGAAGAATATATTGAGTACATTTATTATATTGATGAAGTTTCTACTTAGTTTTTTTTCACATCGGTGTATTGTATGATAGTTGGGTAGTTGCAGTCCTTTAGCGTCCATATACTAAATGCCTCTGTTGAGATGGAAACTTTGACTTTAACATAGCTATTTCCGTGACCAGTCACATGCTAATCCCTCACATTAACATCATGCTAATCTCCCAGTTACATGCTAATTTCTGACTTTAACACCCTGCTGATCCAACACTTTAACGCAGCTATTTCAATGCTAAATTATCCTGTTTGATATGTAAACTCCTTTGTCAAGGCGCTTTACCTCTCCCACCTAGTTTAAACGACACTGCGAATCTTAGCAGCAGTCATTGAAGTGCTGTCGTCCCGACAGTTCTGTTCCTTCACCTGAAGAAGGCTACTTGTGTTGTGGCCGAAACGTCGTGAAAATTTTATTTTTTATTACGTTTTTATTTTTTTATTTTATATCCATTCTACGTTACTTTACCGAAAGAACCAAGAAGATGAATCCCTGCAGTCACGAAAGCTTTAAATCTGAACTTTACGCAATTAATAATCATAGTGTAAGATAAGACTACAATCGTTGTCTGCTGTGAGGATCTTCTGTACTCAGGGCCCCGAATGTTTGTGGCAAGTGAAAGTTTGTCTCAGCAAAATATAAGATTTCTCACAGTAGCATACCGTATGACCACACGTCGCTCTGCACCTTGTAGAGCCCATGGAACATGCTTTCTGAAGACATCCACTTTACAGGCAGAGGCACCTAATGGACATGACCGCATGGCCACAAGCACAACAACAATACGTTCAGTAAATTCAGTTCAGGCCGATGCATCGCGATTCGTCATACGTTTTTTGCGTCAGGCCACATTCATCTGGCCAAATTAGCGTCATCTAGCCCTCCACTACCCTGAAGGGTTAAATGTGTAGTGACATCACGGGATGTCACTGTGTAGTACCGGCCCTAGAGGGGCTCGGTCAGCGCTGATTGATCCCGCTGGATGGCATCACGCTTGGCGTGCAGTGCCAACCCAACAGGATAGGGTGTGGGAGTGCCGGCCGTAGGAAACGGGTTACTAAATGCTATGGCACTCTGGTTGACCCGAGAGGACACGTGACCGGTTAAGTCTACAAAGGGGCCCCAAGTGGGGTCTAGGGGTGGTCACGTGGTCGGGGTCCAGATCCTGCTGCTCGATGATTCTTGAAGGTGGTCGTGGCCAAGGGCGGAGCCAGCCACGCCACAGAGAATATAAGCTGGGTCCCCCAGAGGGACCGGCGTTGTTGTTCATCCTTAAGAACCTTTGTCTACGTCTACGTTCTACCGAGTCTCCAACACATGGACTGGGACCCGAGCTGTGGTCCCGTTCTGTCGTAGCTAGTCATGTTGTAATTAGTGTAGTTAGCCTGGTGGTCACCACCACAGGTTCTTATTCTGGGCCAGTTACCCCGTGTACCACATGGGGTGGGGAGGAGGAAGGGGATTTGTGAAATTGCCCCATATTGTGAACTGTCGGCAGAGCAGGGAGATTGAATCCAATTGCCGACCTCTGGATTGCAAGTCCAGGGTGGGAGAGCCATTGCACCACCGTGTGTGGCAGCACCCCCGCTCTTTTTTTCTTAGGGGCTGTGCAAAATAAAATAAAAACATTGAGTACAATGAAAGTGATGGGCCTTCCATTCCGATGATGGTGATGACATTGGCGATACTGATAATGATGCTGATGATGCTAAGTAAGGTGCAGGACTCACTTTGCCCTTCACCACGTAGTTGGGGTCAGTCTGGACGTTCCGTGCCAGCCCAAAGTCGCAAATCTTGGCGATGTGTCCATGCGTTACCAGCAAATTCCTCGCAGCCAGGTCGCGGTGGATGCACTAAAAAAAAGAAAAAAATTCCCTGTGTGGCCTTCAACAAACTTGGGGCAACTTCTGTGAAGGTCGGCCACGGTACACGACGGGGTGGGTGCCCAGCACCACGCCCGGCCGCCTTTGTCTCCCCAGTGTAGATGTTTATACACCGCACCAGGTACTCATTTGAGACTGAGTCCATCTGGGGAGGCCCATGACCGGTTCAGATAATTGTCACTGGTGTTGGCCGTGAGCGGGAATCGAACTCTGGCCATTGGGTTCGTAGTGCAGTGAACTAACCACTGAGCGACCACTCGCCACCCAGACAGACATATTAAGGGCAACAAAGACGTGCACCACAGACACAGTCACATACAAAGACACAGTTAAACACGCACAGTCACAGAGATACAGTTAAACATACTCTTTGGTTCTTTCGGTAAAGTAACATAGGTATAAAATAAAACAAATCACGACGTTTCGGGCGCAACACAAGTGTCCCTCATCAGGTGGGAAAGCATGATCTGCTGCTGAGGCAGACTGTTTTAAAAGGTTTGAAATAGGTGTAGCCTAAGGGTCATAAAGAAGTGGGCGGGGCTAGTGATGTTAATGTGAGAAATTAGCATGTAAATGTAAGATCGTAGAGCGGCCTCCTCGACGAGGGCTTCAAATCAAGACAGTTAAACACGCGCAGTCACACATGGTCAAATTGAAACACAGAGGTGAATTTCCGGAGGTTCTTAAAGATGGTCATGGCCCTGTAGGGATAGAGACAGACAGGCACGGAGATACATACAGAGAGACACAGAGACAGGTTAAAATCATCACGTATTTTCATCATTATGTTCCACCACTCTTTTAACCGAGGAGAGAGGCTCACTGCTGATTCACTCCTCTCGCGACTCACGTTCTTGTGAGCGAGGAAGGCCATACCGCTCGCGACCTGCTCCGAGAAGCTCGGGAAGTTGTCCACCCCGGATGGAGTAGAGTCGCTCACGATCGCTTCTCTCTCCGACGACGACGCGTCCCAGCCTGCGGTGCACAAGGAAGCCCGGACGATTCAGAAATGCCCTAACTATAGAGTATCTATAGTAGATCATCGATTATTCGGCGGCTACGGGGGGGAAGGGGACGCCAAATTTTTTAACAACGCCGGATATTCACTACATAATAATTTTAAAAAGCTATTTTTTTGCACATTCTTGCATAGCATTGTTTTTAAATGTTGTGAATGTTTTGTTGTCTTTTAAATTAGTTTACTATATGAAATTGGTGTGAATAAACATACAAATACACAGAAATAAATATCCTACTGTAAAATGTAACCTATTTACTGTACCGTACTTACCAATCCAATCTCGAAGACTCTGAATGGAGTGATGTATATACGTGCAGTATTGTCATTTTTTAAAGTTGTATTTAGTGTATAATGTACCGTCCGTAATATTTAACACTGAAATGAAGTCGGTGGCCGCTCTGGTTAATAACGCGGTCTACTTCGCAGTAGACACAGTTAGAGCGAACACGTACATGATTAGAAAAAGAGAGTCGGCCAAGTGTTGTGTGGTGTAATTACCCAAATTTGAGAAATTTACTCGCAAATTATTCCATCGGGGAAGCTGCCTAATAACATCACAAACCCACTTGGCAGGGTAAAGCCCGCTTGCAAGGCTGTGGCTGCACAGGGGCAGCTGCCCCCAGTCCATGGAAACTGGTACTGATGTAGTTTACGAATCGCCATGGGCGGCATGGTGGCACATTGGTAAGTAACCCTTGCGCCTTGCAGCAAGAAAGTTGGGTTTGATTCCCGACTCGGGCGCGTTTCGGCGTGGAGTTGTCATCTTCTCTCCCCTTGTTCGTCAGAGTGTGTAAGTGCAATGAAGTGTTTGAGTGAGTGTGTGAGCGAGTGAGTTAACGTGAATTGTGAGTGTGTGAAGATTGTATGTTCTCCCCCTCTTCTGGGTCTCCTCCGTGTTCTCGAGTTTCCTCCCATAGTAAAAAAAATACCCAATACAACGAGTCTGGCATTGGGCAAAACATCCCAATACTGAAAAATCACCTGCAAATTACTCAATTGGGACTACACAGTGACAGCAAAAACTTCGCAGGACCCTCATGAAGAAGTCTTGAGTTTTTGCACAGTAAACAAATGTAATAATAAATCTTGACTTAAAGCTTTTGTAACTGCAGGAAGACATTCTTTGGGTCTTTCGGTAACGTCACGTAAATAGGTTCAAATGAAATAACCAAAAATAACAAAAAACTACGACGTTTCGATCACAACACAAGCTTTTGTCATCAGGAAGAAAAAAAGAGAGGGGGACAGCTGCTGAGGCAGACAGTCTGCCTTATCTCAACCGGTGTTGTCCCTATCCTAGGTAAACTCTGTCTTAAATGAGTACCTGGTGCAGTGTGTAGACATGAGCACTGGGGAGACAGAGGTGGCTGCATGCGCGTAGTGCTGGCCACCCACCTCCTCGTGGGCCACGCCGCCTAACAGCAGCACAGTCTGTTAAGGCTTATTTGGGTGATCTTCATCTTTGTTGTACGCTTGTGCCATCTTGTGTGTCCGCTGTCACAGATTCCAGGCTACAACCCTCCGGAGTCCACCCCATGGGGCTCCCCTTCTCCCCGGCCCAAAAAACCCAGACAGTACTCGTGCATCATGCATGCGGTGTCAGCAAGAGGTAAGAGGTGCATGAGTGGGCACACACTCTGGGTTTTACATCTGCAGAGTTAGTTAAGTGTACAGTGTGCTCGCAAGCAGAGGTGAACAATAAAAAAAAATCAGTGGCGGTTATGAGAAACGCTACCCTGAAGTAACGGGCGGTTTGCACTCTGAACTTGCAATCCAGAAGTTACTGGTTCGTTTTCCCATCGCAGCGTTTGAAACAGTGGCGCAATTTTCTTAAATTTACAATTTTTACCTTGCCAACCAGTACAAACAGCCAGGTGAGGTGTATAAGCGTCACTATATATGAATAGATTAGGACATCTTATGCTCACAAACTCACCCGTTCACGCACTCAACCACCAACTCAATCTCACTCAAATCACCAACTCACTCTCACTCAAACCACCAACTCACTCAACCATCAACTCACTCAACCCATCATCTCACTCAAACCACCAACTCACTCAACCATCAACTCACTCAACCCACCATCTCACTCAAACCACCAACTCACTCAAACCACCACCATCTCACTCAAACCACCAACTCACTCAAACCACTATCTCAAACAACCATCTCAAACCACCAACTCACTCAAACCACCATCTCACTCAAACCACCATCTCACTCAAACCACCATCTCACTGAAACCACCAACTCACTCAAACCACCAACTCACTCAAACCACCACCATCTCACTCAAACCACCATCTCACTCAAACCACCACCATCTCACACAAACCACCAACTCACTCAAACCACCACCATCTCACTCAAACCACCAACTCACTCAAACCACCACCATCTCACACAAACCACCAACTCACTCAAACCACCATCTCACTCAAACCACCACCAACTCACTCAAACCACCATCTCACTCAAACCACCATCTCACTCAAACCACCATCTCACTCTAAAAGGTTGAAGGTTAAGGTGCAGGCAGCCCTGAAAATATATTGGCTCGTGCCACTGCAAGCTCCCTTCTGGAGGATATGTTGTTGAGCCAGACGTTTGGAAGAGGTGGGAGTAACCCACATGTTACCCCACCACACACGACCTGCCGATGGACTACCCATTGACAGTGCTGAGTGGACAACGGCAGGGCCAGTGAGGGGGGATTTAAGAAACGGTTCAATCACCTGCCGCGCTTGGAGGATGAACCGGCGGCATTTGGGTTGCCAAGCCCAGTGTGATAACCGTCACATTATGGCAGCATCATAATCTGAATATTTTTCCTGGATCAATCCGATGAGCTATAAAGCTCTTTTTCACAGGTGTCCAGCACCACTTCATCATATGGATGAGGGGTTCCTGAATCAGGTGAGAGACAGATTTGTCCTCCTCTACCAGGTGAGGTCAGGCAATTTTACTTCTCACTTCACCTTCCTCACCTCAACTGGTAAGGTAGGAAAATCATTGCTCCTGAATTAGGTGAGAGCCCAATCAGGTGTGACCCGTGGTGCATAAGGGGACCACACCAATGATAAAAAAAAATACTAAACTATTTTTTATTTTCTTGGTTCTTTCGGTAAAGTCTCGTAGAAGATAAATAATAAAAATATAAAACAATACAATTCTCACGACGTTTCGACTGCAACACAAGCAATCATCATTCCTTCTACGTGACTTTACCGAAAGAACCAAGAATATGAATGCCTGCAGTCACGAAAGCTTTAAATAAAAATGTATTTTTTATTTATTTACCAAGGTCACATCTATAACAGCAGCCACTATACCTGACCAGTGTTACTCATTTCTACTGTTACCTATTATTATGATTAGTGTGTGGACCCACCACAAAATTTCATACTTAACTTGCAGTTCATCAATCTTTGTAATAGCGTAATCAACCAGACTATGCTTAATTGTGTTTTGACCGACCGTCTGTGTTGCTTTATATGGTTTCCAAATTTTGCTAAATACTGTTTGTTTGGTATGCTTCTCTCTCTGTGTCCCCTGTTGTATCTGTGTTAGTTTCCCCCTACTTGTGTGTCTGTATATACATATGGGGTTATGTGTTTCCTCTCTCTCGTAAATTTAGCTCTTCTGTACCTGATGATGGCTGCTTGTGTTGCAACCGAAACGTCGTACGCTATTATGTTATTTTATTATTTCTTATTTATACGTGACTTTACCGAAAAAAAACAAAGAGTAATTCCTGCAGTCACGAAAGCTTTGAATCAAGTCTGTAGTGCCTCTTGTTAAACAGTGCTTCAGTTAAACAGGAAAATTAATAAATCCAGCAGGCATGACTTGAAAAGTAACACATTTACATTTTGGGTGCCACTCTAAATCGTCCGGTAAATCGTGTCGCCAATTATAATTTCTGCGTTTATCTGCGCGTGTCTGTGTACCCCCAGTGGAGGAATACGTGCGCAGCTTGCTGGACAACCCTGAGTTGATTGACCGTCTGGCACTGGCCTCGGAGCAGGTGAGACTCCGTATGCGTGCATCAGCTCTGCCCCCCCCTCATATTTATGGTGCGGGCCTGTACCCTTGTCCAACCCCTCACTTCCGCGTTGCATCCAGCTGCCTCACTGAAGAAAGGGACACTTGCCTTGCGCTGAGTACGACGTTTCGCTGGTTGTAATCGCCAGGGAAACGATATACTCGATTTGTAAATGTTGTGGGTTTACTCTCCAATACACTGGCGTGCTGCAGTAGTAACTAATTGACACGTTTTGTTTTACGTAACAAACCTTACTAATTGTCTGTGCCGGGTTAACTACGCACATTTACGCGCTCTTACCCAAAAAACCTTTATTATGGATAATATTGGTCGCAAAAGAACACGTGTTAAACAGCTCCCGTTTAGAACGTCTCATCCTCACCATCAATGGTCAATCAATCAAATAAATCCTAGATTTATAACGTGGCATATTTACCAAAAAGCAGAGACGGAAGGGTGAAACTCTAGAGGTAGCTCTATGATATCCGCTTTTGTGGAACGTTCTCTAACACGGATGGCCGTACTGCTCTGAGATAAATCAGACTGGATCCTTCGTCTCGTTACGTGATGGCGGTTGCAAAATTGTTGTTGACGCGTGCATGTGCCGTGCGTGTGCTGTGTACGTGTGCAGGATGTGGTGGAGTCCCGGGTAATCTTCCCCGAACATCTCCCGCTGTCCCAGCTGCAGCAAGGTGTGCGCTCCAGCCGGTTTGTCCAGGGAACCTTCCTTGCGAGTCGTGAGAATTACCTGGAGGGGACTCTGAGGGTGCGAGGGGACGGTGACAGTGATAAAGAGGTACACGTTTCACAAGCCTGCGTCTGGAAGGAACAATGCTGTCCGATCGTATCTGTGTTCTTGGCATGAGCAGTAGCTCTTAACCTTTACTGCAAGGCTGCAGTAAAGGTTAAGAGCTACTGGGCTAAAATATTTGTATTTTGAACGTCTTTTGCACCCTACGTAGGTGTCATAGCCTGGCTCCTGCCCCCCCGGCCTGTGAGTCTTGGTGCAGTTGCACTGCCTGCACACTCGATAGCTACGCCACCACAACTACAGTATATACGTTAATTGTGACTACTTTAATAATAGGGTTTTTCCCTTTTTTTCTGGCAACAAAACTGAAACCTTTTACAAGGAATCATGTGTGCATTAACCACAATACTTGTGGTCAAAATGCAAACAAAAAACACACTATGATAATATATGCATTGTCCTTGAGACTGATTGGTTCACACCAGGGACGGCTTTCTTTTGAGCCTCGACCCAATTGGTGCGAGACCAGAGGACGCCAAAAGGCGTACGCATATATTGCAAATATTATCAGTGTGTTTTTGTTTGCATTTTGACCACAAGTATTGTGGTTAATGCACACCTGATTCCTTGTAAGAGGTTTTAGTTTTGTTGCCAGAAAAAAGGGGAAAAACCCTATTATATTTTGGTACTGGCAAAGGAGGTCTAATGATGGTTGTGACTACTTTGTTAACAAAATGAATGGTCTATTTCCACCTCCAAAATGTAACGTTAAATAACAATTAGGTACATTGGCCCTTTGTTGGAAAAAAAAAACCCAGTCTAGAAATTGCCCTACTTGAACATATGTTACTGAAAAACATTGGTTTCAGAAGATTCATGGGCTCATAGTCCTACATTTTAAATTGTGTATTCGTGGTATTAAAACTCTTGTACAGTAAAACCTTGGATTGCGAGCATAATTCGTTCCGGAAACGTGTTTGTAATCCAAAGCACTCGTATATCAAAGCACTCGTATATCAGTTGTGATCACGTGACGCTCGGCAGTACAAAGCTGCTCGTATTGCAAGACCCTCGCTCGTTTATCAAATTAATATGTATTAAAAATTTTGCTTGTCTTGTAAAACACTCGCAGACCAAGTTACTCGCAATCCAAGGTTTTACTGTATATGCTGCTCTCTAACAGCACTTGGCCCAGCGGTCTGTTAAGACTATACGGGGGATCTTTTTTGTCTGCGTGCAGGTGTTGATCCAGGGGCTGCAGCATTTAAACCGCGCGATGCACGACGACATCGTGTGCGTGGAGATGTTCCCCGAGGAGCGCTGGGTTGCCCCCTCCTCGCTGGTCCTGCACGATGAGGGCGTCGCAGGGGACGTTGCAGAAGAGAATGAAGAGGATGTGGTGAGTGGAGCGTCAACACTGCCGAACCAAAATCAAACCCAGACACCTGCAGTGTGCGTGTCTCTCTCCCCGTGGTCGCATGGATTTTTCTCCAGGTCCTCCGGCTTTTCCCTCCACAGTTACAATCTGACATGCACTTAGAGTATGTGGCTGCTATCAATTTCAAATGTGATAAGATACTTCACTGAACGATCATTTGTGGCCAGGTCACTTAAAAAGAGCTATAGAGCTCTCAGGGTCCTTACCTGGTAAAGTTATTTAGTTTATAGTTTTTAAATAGTTTTAATATAAATTTTGATTTAAAGCTTTCGTGACTGCAGTAATTCATATTCTTAGTTTTTTTTTCGGTAAAGTCACGTTGAAGGGAAACAACAAAATAATAAAATATATAAAACAATAAAAAAATTCTCACGACGTTTCGACCATAACTCAAACGGTCGTCTTCAGGTGTGTTGGTTTGCATAAATTTATTTTTAAACGGCGCATTTATTTATTTATAAAAACGTTAGCGCCACGCGCAACGATTTGGCAGTTTATTTAGGACTAGCCCATCTATATTCTGAAACGAGGAGGGGGGAGACGAAATTTTTTATAATGTATGCTGTCTGAAAGCCACTGTAAGCGTGAACAATCAATTAAGACCTGAAATGGTTTATCAAATCTTTCCAATGATTGCTAAGATAGAATCCATCTTCTCGGTTGAAATTGTCTCTGTGCTTGTATATGTGGATAGCCTCATGAACGAATCTCTCATGGAAGCCAGATGGCTTACAAAGAACCTTTGTCTTGGAAAAGTCAATGGCATGTGAGCCTACTGAATTAGAACAATGATCTGCCACGGCCGAGGTGTTGGTCCTACCGTGTTTAAGGTCTGCTTTGTGTTCACGAATGCGGTCCGAGACATGGCGTTTGATTTCTCCAATGTAACTACTACCACAGAGGCAACTTAGTTTGTAGACACCAGGGTATTGTATGTCCGGAATCACATCTTTTACAGACGGAACCAGATCACGGATTTTATGTAATGTGTTGAAACGGACCTGGATCTTGTGTTTATTCAGGATTTTGGAGATCTTTTTTGTGACCCCCGCAATGTAGGGTAAAGTGATGGTTTTGAAAGGCTCCCCAAGAGGGTTCTTCTTCATGGTTTGAGTGATAGCTTTGCGGATTGTATAGTCGGAGTAACCATTAGCCCTAAGAGCTTGGTGTACGTGCTTGAGTTCACTGCTTATGTGTTCCTGGTCGGATATGCATTGGGCTCTATGATACAGAGTCTTGATGAGAGAATTCTTCTGTGATGGATGGTGGTGGGAATCCGGTTTCAGATAAGCATCCGTATGGGTAGCTTTCCTGTAGACAGAGTGGCTCATTGAACCATCAGGTCTCTTTTTAATTAGGACATCCAAAAAAGGTATCTTGCCATCTATTTCGACTTCCATGGTAAATCTGATGGCTGGGTGTATGGAATTGATGTGGTCGAAGAATTGGTCTAGAGCAAGCCGGCCATGTGGCCAGATGACAAAAGTGTCATCCACGTACCTCTTCCATAAGGTTGGGCGCAGAGTGGCAGTCTGGATGGCGTCAGTCTCAAATTTCTCCATGAAAATGTTAGCTATAACTGGAGAAAGGGGGGAGCCCATTGGGGTGCCCTCAGTTTGTTTGTAGAAAGTTCCATTCCAGGTGAAGTATGTATTGGTTAAACAGTGTTTCACCAGGGGGGGTACCTCAGTGTTTAGTCCTTGATGAACCAAGTCTTCAATGATTGCAATGGTGTCAGGTACAGGAACCTTGGTGAATAAGAAAACTACATCAAAACTGATAAGCAGGTCGTCTGGGGACAGGGAAATACCCTTGATTGCCGATACCAGGTGAGTCGAATTTTGTACCACAGAGGTGGTCTTTCCAGTGAAAGGACGCAGGATTTCAGACAAAAAACGAGCTAGTTTGTAGGTGGGGGAGCCGATAGTAGAGACTATGGGACGAAGGGGTGTATCTGCTTTATGTATTTTTGGTAAGCCGTATAATCTTGGTGGCCTGGCAGCAGAAGGTTTCAACGAAAACTGTTTAGATTGATCAATTAATGCGGTTGAATCAGAAATTATTTTGTTGGTTTGTGTGACGAGGCTGTTGGTGGGATCTCTTTTTATTTTTGTATAACTACCATCGTCGAGTAATTCTTTAATTTTGTTGTTGTATTCTATTTTATCCATGATGACAGTAGCATTGCCTTTGTCAGCTGAGAGGACTACAATATCATTCCTCTTTTTTAATTTATATAATTCAAAACGCTCATCTTTGCTGAGGCTGCTAGCTGGCATCTTAGCGTTTTTGAGGGTTGCAGAGATTTCAGATCTTGCTACGTCTGCAGCAATGTGACCCAGGCCCCTGAGAGCAACGTCTACTTGGGCAATTATATCATTAACTGGTATGTGTTTAGGTGTGACTGCAAAGTTTAGACCTTTAGCTAAAACGGATTTCAGACTATCGGAAATAGAACTGTTACTGCGATTAATTACGACTTTGTTAACGTCTAACTATAAATGCACCGTTTAAAAATAAATTTATGCAAACCAACACACCTGAAGACGACCGTTCGAGTTATGTTCGAAACGTCGTGAGAATTTTTTTATTGTTTTATATATATTTTATTATTTTTTTGTTTCTCTTCAACGTGACTTTACCGAAAAAAAACTAAGATTATAGTTTTAATATAGTTTAAACAAAGAATAACAACACAAACTCAACCACTTCAAGAGAGACCTTAAACATAATGAACACCGTGTGACCAGACAACAATCCACATTAGAGATGCTGTTAGCTTGATTTTGCGTTTATTAAATGACTTTACATTACATTACTTCAAAATCAAGTCAGGAGTGCTAATCATTTCGTACAATTTTTGTATGTACGTAGGGGTTATTTGACCATACTTCGGTGCGGGTTGGTGAACGGGGGGGGGGGCATAGATCAGGAGCATAGAAGGACAGGACAACAGTTCATTTTGCTGTACTGCGCTCTGCTGCCTGCCATTTTGGCGCAGAGCCTATACCACCTGTTATGCATATCCAGGCTCAACACGGTGGCGCTTCCACGGTCTGAGCTCCTTTTTAATGTTTATTTTAATTAACTTAATTAGAACTCAAGAGATCAGGACACGTATCATTTGCGAGAGTGACCTGGGTCACAGGGTGGCCTCTATATTGAAAACTAATTTCTTTAGAACTGCTTTTTGTATTTAGATTGTTGTCCTTTCCGCGCACCTCCGATTAGCATGGTTGGCTGTGTACGGTGCGAAATAAGTTCTACATGCATACATACCACAGTGATAAAATGCAAAACATAATAAAGTACAGCAATGAAGTTAATTGAAATTGGCACGAAAACAACTGTGGTTTATGAAAAGTCGACAATATTGCACAAACATAAACAAGTGTTAGATATTAAATCGCATGTAGTGCAAGTTGGCTTGGGCAGATTATTTATAGGCTGATCATTGCACAGTTATACTTATTAAAACGTTACGTAAACATTAAACACATATAGGGTGACTGATGTGCTAAGCAGGTAAGAGAAAATGTCAATCAGTGAAATCATAAAGAATCGAGAGATTAAGCATCAAATTGTGAATTAGATGGGAGGGTAACCTTTGTTGTAGATAATATTGGTCGCAAAAGCTTACGCGTTTTTTTTTAAACGTGTGGTATCTGATGGGCGTGTTCCGGTTGATTCTATCAATCGCCAGAACTGTTTTAACTTATCAATATTTACGGAGGACTCCTCACTGTGATCTTTTGTCATTTTAACAAAGCGTCAGTCTCATTATTGGCATTGATGAGACACAGCATGAAACCACATCCGCAGGTTAAGCGCTATTGTTTTGGATTGCTCCTTCCCCTTCAAGCCAAATTGTATTGTGTTATGCAGTGAGCTGGTAAAAAAATAGTTATTTCATTATTTCAGTGTGTGAGAGAGACGCTACTGTGATGAGTGCTCATTTGAGTTTGCGTTGTCATCTCCCGGTGCTATCCCAGCTGCTGCTGCTGCTGTCGTCGCTCTTGCTTAGATTACGCAACACGATGTTTGTCCTTTGTTTTGGTCTCCAGCTGAAAGCCGAAAGTGGGAAGATGCGTCGGCCCACTGGCAAAGTGGTCGGCATCATCAAGCGGAACTCGAGGCCGCTGTGCGGCATGCTCATGCCCAGCCCAATCAAGGAGGTGGGCTGATCTGCATGTGTGTGTGTACGTGTGGGGAGCGGTGATGTAGCGGTTAGCGCGCTGCGCTACGAATCCTGGGACCCGAGTTGGATTATATTTATCGCTCATAACCAATAAACAGCGGCAAATGTCTGAACCTGTCTTGGGCCCTTCCCTAGGTCGACTCGGCCATAAATGAGTATCTGATGTGGCATGTAAACATCAGCGCTGTGGAGACAAAGGCGGTCGGGCATGGTGCTGGCCGTACCCACCCCGTCGTTTGCCGTACCAGCTTGAATAGGTGTGTGCTGACGGCACTCGCCCAAACAGTTTGTTGAATGCCTTACTGGGGGCTCTTTGTGCGTGTTGCAGGCCACCTGCCACCTGTTCACGCCCGCGGACCGCCGCATGCCACGAGTGCGGGTGGAGACAAGACAAGCAGCGTCCCTGCAGGCCCACCGCATCGTGGTGGCCATCGATGGCTGGCTGCGACACTCCCGCTACCCGAACGTACGACTGCACCGTGACGCCCCGCACGCCGTGACACCTCACCCGTCCGTCCCGTGGTCGGCATCGTCGGGCTCATCCTTCTGTCACTTGACGCGCGGCCACGCGGCTCTGTATGCAATACAGCCGTCGAACCCAAAACACGAACGGTGACACGGTGAATTGGAAGTCAGGGTGGATGAGATGGCACCACTGTGATTTTTTTGTTTGAAAGCATGGCAAACTCACCTGTGATTCAACCTAGGTTATTAAGGTGTTGTAAGTTGATAGTCTCAGCCCAGTCACCAATAACTGCACCAAAAACGATATTAAATTTGGTCGTGCACTTCGATTGTTTAATTTCCATCTCTGAGAAAACGACTGCGTTTGACTGCCATGTGATGAACATTACTTTGATTGGCAGAGTGGTTGGAAAAGCACTGCCCCCCTACAATTTGGACTGCATTTCACTTCAATGGATCTTAGAAGTAGCTCTGTTATGTCTGCTCCTGTGGGTCGTCCTTGACCACGAAGGGTGGTATAGATTGCTTGTCTTGTGTGATACCATTAACACAATGAGAAAAAAAATTGGTGAAAAGCTAAATATATTGTTAAGATGTATTATTTGGGTTGTATCTTTGTTTAAACAGATGCCGGTTAATATTCTACATCATGAACGTTAGGTACAAGGTTGGGATTGTGGTTGTGCTTTTCATACCTATTTGCCACTGCACAACCGAGCGGCACCATGGCTGGCACGGTTTAGTAGGCTGCAGGTTGTTTATCCACTGCAAAAGCGGATCCATGCCATGGACGGTCAATGCTTTGAACAAGTCTAGGCACGTGCAGATGACGCTGTGGTGCCACGTCCCCGTGGTGTACCGACTGCCGTCACACAATTAACATGTCGCTAACCCCGCCCCTGGCCCTGCTCGGCCCCCGGATAGATTTGGATGCCTTGTGGGGCCAGCATATCACGGTTTGGTTCTGGTTCGACACGGCAAAAAGCCAGTGGGTGACCACAGACACCTCGAGAGCTCTGCGCTGTCTGGGTTCCAATGTACCAGTGGAAATGGGATACCGGTGACGATTGGCCACGTATGTGCATATGCATGTTGAACTTCTTCCGTACCATACGTAGACAACCGTGCTAATCGTCGGTGTGCTTATGCAGGGCCATTTTGTGCGCTCTCTGGGCGAATGTGGGGATAAGGAGACGGAGACAGAGGTGCTGCTGCTGGAGCACGACGTGCCACACCAGCCCTTCAGCCAGGCCGTACTTGCATGCCTGCCCCCTCCCACGTTCAGCATCACAGCAGAGGTACGCATGAGACGTGTGACGATATGTCAATTCCTCGATTGAGTTCAATTCTTACGCCTGCAGTGTGTTGGTGTGCTTGGTCGTGCATGTGAGAATCCTTTACTTCAATGTTCTTTATTACAAGGCCCACGGGCCACTGGTGGCCCCTGGGTGGCCTTTGGTGTGGCCCATGACGTGTGGCCCCCGACGTATAGGCCCCCGACAATAGACAAATGCGAAAACACCCCCCATCATCATCGTGCTGTCAAACCTCAATAGTTTCAAGATGTTTGGCCTGCGTAGAATACCTTCTAGAGGGCCTCTCTGGAGCTCTCCCTCCAGTCGAGGTCCTTCCGCTGCACTGTCATGAACGAGACGCCACGGGGCTCTACACCTTTACCGCAGACCGTATATAGAAAAGCCGTCGACCTGAAAGAAAGTCGATGGCTCGGACACATCATCGTAAGAAGAGAGGAAATTCACATCGGAGGAAGGAAGGCAACGGACTTATGGAAGCACCAGGGCGGAGACCCAAGAGGCAGGCCTCGAGAGATGCGGATCAAAGTGGTGAGCCAGGATGTGGAGGACTCTGCAGTGGCCGTGGAGATGGTCCAGTACAGAAATGAATGGAGCAAGGGGACTACAGACTTTTCTCCTATAACGCTGTACTTGCGTTCCTGAAGAACACCGAATTGTGGAAAAATCGCATAATTAATAATATAGGGTAAAGGACAGTCCGCAAATACGTGAGATGCGTACGCAGGCTTAACAAAGACTTTGGGTACGTGAGTAGCATCTAGAAACATCCAGCATCATCCCGCTGTGTGATGCTACACCGAGGCAACCGTACAACCGCTTATTCTGCCTCGCACAACGCAGTTCTGTTCACTCGATCGCCTTTTATCCAATTCACATCCATGTTATGAAAAAAATGTGTTCCCTAATGCATTCATCGCATTATATCTAATTCACGATATGAAAACATGCAGAGTCATAGGAGAACGGACTGTACTTTCAAAATATTCAGTCGCCTATTGAGAAGATAGAACGCCATTAGAATGAAGTTGGTTTACCCATGTATGGCTCACCCTGTGTTTTGGTTGTTGGAAGGCAGCGTTTTGTTGAACCTGGTGCTGTGTGTGTCCCGTACAAGGACCAGGCTGGCAGGGAGGACCTCCGTGCATTGTCCATCTGCAGCGTGGATCCTCCAGGCTGCACAGACATCGACGATGCCCTACACTGCAAACCGCTCGACAATGGGAACACCGAGGTATTCATTTGGTGGTGGTAATCGTGGTCACGGTCGCGGTAATTCGTGCCTATTCCTTTCATGGTTTTGTCAATGCTAGCGGAGATGACAAGGGGAGTTTAGTGGCACAATGATAAGTGCACTGCACATTCATCCTGTCAAGCTGGTTTAGATTCCCAGTCATGGCTAACACCGGTACAGAGTGATATCTAAAAAAACTGCCCAAGTTCTCCCCTTCACCAGCTGTATTGACCATCGTAATAAAGCAAGGTCAAATGACAATCGCGACCTATTATGGCATGGAGAAGCCCTCATCCTGCAGTGGATTGACAAAGGGGTGGACAATATTCCTGTTTTTAAGTTTCCAAACATTGTTGCCTTAGTGCCCGTATTCTTGGTCTCTGCTCAGCTCAGGACTGACTTCAACATGGCTCGGTTCTGGCTTGATCTGCTCCGTTGCCTCCAAAGAAGCATGAGTGGCTCAGCTGTGCCTTGGCTCACGCTCAGCTCACGGAAATTCTGAGCGTGGCTGGGAGCATGCAGAGATATACGAGGAGGCACAAGGGACACAGAGGCTCAGGGCTGGAACCATGCTTAGAGGCAGCTCTGGTTTTAAGCGTTGCTTTGATGTGGCTTATTGAGAATTAGAATATTTATACTGGAGGAATCCGATGAGCTATAAAGCTATTTTTCACATGTCCAGTAGAGGCGGGTAAGAACGTTACAACAACAAACAGTACAAAAACATAATAGTAGTGCAAAGTACAAGAAAGATAAACAAATAACCCAAACACAAACAAATACAACGAAACCATCCCCATCCTACCAGGCAAAGCCCACTGAGGTATTGATTTATTTTTGATTAGTGAACTAGCCACAAATGAATAGCTCAACAAAGTGGCCCATCATTTGGACATTTATAGCAGCCAAAATAATAGAAATAATCTCAATGCATGTTGCGCGAGAGCCAAGCCTGAGCCAAGCCATGGCTAAGACCCCACTGGCCTAAGTGTCCACGTCACTGGCCGAATGCCTGGTTCACAATGAATGCACCAGGTAGTAATGGATGTGCATTTCATTTCATATTATTGTGCTTTGGTTGGAGTGGCTATGGTGGAGGTTATGCATGCATGTGGAGTGAGCGACTTCCGACAGACGTCTAGTAGAAGGCTTCTTATTTATTAAAAGCACACAGGGCGATACACTTTGTAATGCGGCTACACCTAGGCTGTAGAAGCACGCAGCCCATCTCCATCCTGCGTAGCTACGCTGGCTGGTTGACGAGCGTAGCGGCGGAGACAGAGCTGCTCTTGCAGAAGAACCAGCCACGTGGTCGAAGACGAAGAGATGACGACGGTAGCGACGCAACCAGGACCCAGACCCCACGCTAACAGCCCCGAAGCTCTGATTCGGTGCTCTTTATATCTGCCTGGAGTGGCCAAGCTCCACCTCTGGCCACGCCCCCTTTCTAGAACCTTCTAGGCCCTTCGGGATGGTTCCCGGAGCTTCTCGACTGACTCCGCCGTTGACCTTTACCCCAGATACGCCCCTTCATAATAAGGCGTTATGTAATGCAGCTATAACCTTAATTACCCTTACAGGCCGGCAGGTATCACCCTGTCATTACACATCCATGCATGTCAGGGTGGTGACGGTGTATTAATGTGTGTTCTAGGTTGGGGTACACATCGCCGATGTGAGCTACTTTATCCGGCCGGGGAATGCCTTGGATGAGGAGGCATCTCTGCGTGGTACCACAGTTTACCTGTGTGAGAAGGTAAGATGTGGATTTCTTCTTGCCACAATATCAAGTGTTTTACGACCCGCCGATTTCATCCTTTCATTCTTAACTTTACGACATGATGTAAAATATTATGATGTAACGATCATCGCGGTACCAGTTTCCCCACAACTGTAATTGTATTTGACATTTTCACCACATTTTTTTGCGTGCTTTTCAGTACTTCCCGTGTGAATAACGATAACTTAAAAATGAATTAGAATTAAAAAATGTGCAACAACAATGCTGAATATCTCTCATGATGTTTTAAACGAGGTGATTTTTGCGGATTTCTTATCATATGATGTACCGTGACATCATGAGCGGCAGGCTATCGGCGCAGTGGTAACACTCGTGCCTTGCAGCAAGGAGACGCTGGGTTTGATTACTCAACTCTTGTGCCTTTTTGCTTGCAGTTTTGTTTGTCCTCCCCCCTGTTAGTGAATGGGTTTCCTCTGGATTCATCAGATTTCCTCTAAATAAAACCCATACAATCTTAAGTGGCATTCGCGAAAACATCCCTTTGCTGAACACTTACCTGCAGGTGACTTAATCATGTGTGGGTTTGCTTGCAAAACACTCGTTGAGTTGGTGCATATGTATTTGCCAGATTGTGTTTATTGACAGAGAAGTGGTTGCGTTTATGTGTTTGTGCGCCTGCAGAGGATTGATATGGTGCCAGAGTTATTGAGCTCAAACCTGTGTTCCTTGAGATCCAACGTCGACCGGTGAGATGCACCAACAACTGTGAACTCGCAAGTGCGCACATTGCAACCCATACTCAGCAGCTAACGTGCGTTGTTGCCAGGTGCACATGTAATCCCATGATGCGTGGCACTGTTAAAGTGTAATTGTACAGATCCACACAAGCATGTGTACATACATAAGCAGCCAAACCAGGATGGCACAATGGTAACACGTGTCTCACAGCAAGAATGGCCTAGGATTGATGCCCGACTTGGTTGCCTTTCCATGTAGATTTTGTATGTTCTCCCCCTATTTAGCATGGGTTGACTCCAGGTTATCAGGTTTCCTCTCATCGCTAACATAAACGTGTTATTACTACTATGATCCTTAACCAAGGAAAGCCTCACTGAATCTCATAACTTCGGGAGGGTACTGCAAAGCTTTTGCAGTCGAACAATGGTTGCTACGTATATATTCCAGTTGAGTCATTTGTAACAACCCAAACCGGTATTTGGCCAAACATCCCGCTGCTGAAAGAATGACTCGACTACCAAAAACTTGGCAAGACCCTCCTGAAAAAGAGTCTCGAGACTTTGCGAGGCTTTCCTGAGTGAACACCCTGCACCAGTCCAATGTCGACGACTCCGCCACTCGACGGTGAATGGCCACGATGCATGTGCTGTGCGCGTGCAGGCTGGCGTTCTCGTGCATATGGGAGATGACTCCAAAGGCTGAGATCGTGAGTACACGTTTTACCAAGAGCATCATCAATTCCAAGGTGAGTTCCCCCCCCCCCACAGACGTTCAGTTTTTGTAAAACTCTCGTTTGCTTTCACGTGTATTGTATCGGTGCCTTGCTATGTTAGTGCAGTTGAGGTTTCCGGATGGCTGAGAGGTCAGAGCGTTGAGCTTGCACCTCTGGGTTCACAAGTGTAGCGAGATGAACCGGGTTCACAAGTGGTAGTATGTATGTTGAACTTCTTTTGCACCATACGTAGCCAACTGTGCTAATCGGAGGTGCGAGGTAGGACATGAAAGTAGTGAGTTGATGGTCTCTGTCCAGTCAACAATCACTGCACAAAACACAGAACATGCCAATTCGTCACGAGTACAGCACACCGGTGTATTGTACCAGTGACGAATTGGCCACGTTCTGTTTATGTTACAACCCTTACTAGTTGGCTGTGTCGGGTGGTGGCGGGTTTAACGACACATTTACGTATTTACACAATCTAACCCAAAAAACCTGTATTATGGATGATATTGGTCACGAAAGCCTATGTGTTAAACTCACTGCACAAAAGACCACCAAATTACATAAAACTAAATTTGGTTAAATTCCAGCTTTGAGAATTAAAAAAATATAAATTTTGCTGTCTTTGGGTGAGCGTAACCCTCAGTGGTCATCGGGCGCCACGTAGACATCTGTTGAGTTCTGGCTTGGGCTTGGATCAGGCGTGGGCATTGTGTAATTGCGAGGATCCCATGGTTCACCCGTGGTGTGTTCATCGTATCCCCGCAGGCGTCTTTGACGTACGCAGAGGCTCAGCTAATGATGGACGACGCCGGGCGGAAGGACCCGGTCACCAGCAGCTTGCGTGGCCTCAACTCCCTGGCCAAGATCCTCAAGCAGAGGCGCATTCAAAACGGGTAACTCATTGTCAAGATCCTCATCCCCTCCACCGCCACTGGAGCGATGAGCAGTATTAATGGGTGCACCACATTTAGTCGATCGGCAGGTCGCCTGTGGCGCGGTAAAGTGTGGTTACTCCCGTGTCTTCTAAGACATCCGGCCAGCGTGGAAGAGTAGGCTAAAATACATTGAAAGGGACTGTAGAAGGGTGTATCTCTAGAGGGGCCGCCTCTTATGGGAGCACCCTTCTTCCAGCAGTGGCTTGAGCAAGCAATTGCAAGGCTGCACCTGTTGCTTTTTTGACCCCATGATGCATGAGGCTTGGGTGAATACCATGCACAAACAAGTGTTACAGGATTCATACTCAGGTTTTTTTTCGGTAAAGTCACGTAGGTAAAACTATAAAATAAAATAACAAGTAAATTAAATCACGACGTTTCGGGCGCAACACAAGCGTCCTTCTTCAGGTGGGACAACCACAGCCAGAAACAATTGCTGAAGTGGGCAAAAAAGGGCTGTTGTAACAAGAGGCTATATAGGTAAGAGAGTGGGGGGGAGCAAGGGGGGAGAGATAGAGAGGGGGGGTGTGGGGTAGGGGAAGTGGGGTGCTGCTAGAGGGATTAAAGGGGCGAGCACGGCAAAATGCCGGGGGGGGGGTGGAAAGTGAGCGGGGCTGGGAGTGGGAGGCTGAAGAAGCTGGAGATGCGGAAATGAAGGCAATAATAAAGAAGTTAAGGTTTTACCTAGTTAATAACATCCTTCTAGATTGGAGTGTTACAGGCTGCTGCGGGGCTACATTGTGGGCAAGAGGACAATGCAGTGACATAAATAGTTTTACTCTACTTAATGCTCCCATGTCTGTGCTCCCCCACCTTTGCCAACGCGTACTGACCACCACGGTTAAGTACGGTAAAACCACCCCACGACCCGCATGGCATGGGGTGGCCCTCATCCAGCAGTGGATTGACTTAACGAGCTGTGCATGTTCAACTCAAATATCTGAGTTTGTGAAGTGTCTTATATTAAGATTCTGTGTTGTTTTGGCTGGACATGATAATCGCTCATGTCCCTTCTTCACCCGTAGGGCATTGACTCTGGCATCCCCTGAGGTCCGATTCCACATGGACAGCGAAACCCACGACCCGATCGACCTGCAGACCAAGGAACTCAAGTGAGTCTCGTCAACAAGACACCTCCCATGACTGCAATCCGACTGTTGTGCAGATCTCTCTATCAGAATCAAAATATATATTTCTACTGGAAGAATCCGATGAGCTATAAAGCTCTTTTTTCACAGATGTCCAGTTGGGGCAGGTCACAACGTTACAACAACAAACAATACAAGCACACGTTAGGATTGCAAAGTATTGGAAAGGTAAACAAATAACTTAAACAAATATACAAATACAACTAAACTATTTTTATCTTACCAAGTAAAACCCTGACCACAAATGATAGCTGAACAAAGTGGCTTATCACGTGGGATATTTATTATCAGCAAAATAATCTAAGATAAAGATTCTTGACCCTTGTGGTTGATGTGTTGTGGTGGCGGAAACTGGTGCGTGTACACAGGGAGACCAACTCGATGGTGGAGGAGTTCATGTTGCTCGCCAACATCTCCGTGGCGGAGCGCATCGTAGACGAATTCCCCGAGTGTGCGCTGCTCCGACGCCATCCAGCGCCTCCGCCTTCCAACTACGACATCTTGGTGAAGGCGGCGAAATCAAAGGTAGAGTTAGAACCCCTTTTAACGACTACCCTTGTTAACTAATCGCTTAACAACGGGCCTCCAATGTGTAGGCTTAACCGACCATTTCTCTGTTAACGACGGGCTGTTGTAGGTACAGTAAATATGAATTAATGCCACATAGCAAGGAAAAAATAAAATAATAAAAATATAAAACAATAAAATTCTCACGACGTTTCGACTGCAACACAAGCAATCATCATCAGGTGTGAAAACCACAACAAGAAAATTTGAAAAAAGTGGCAGTTATTTTTAACGTTAGCACCACGGAGAGAGATTTGACAGTTTGTTCAGATGGACGAGTCCATCTATGTTCGGAAAAGAGGAGGGGGGAGACGAAAAATAATGGATGCGGTCTGAAAGCCACCTTAAGCGTGATCAATCAATTAAGACCCGAAATGGTTTATGAAATCTCTCTCCGTGGTGCTAACGTTAAAATAACCGCCACTTTTTTCAAATTTTCTTGTTGTGGTTTTCACACCTGATGATGATTACTTGTGTTGCAGTCGAAACGTCGTGAGAATTTTATTGTTTTATACTTTTTATTATTTTATTGTTTCCCTTCTACGTGAATTTACCGAAAGAACCAAGAATATGAATCCCTGCAGTCGCGAAAACTTTAAATAAAAATGAATGAATGCATTTATTAACAGTGTTTATTTTAATATGATGTGGTTATAATGTTAGTATCTTTATGTATTAATATCCATTGTTTAAATATTATAAAGTACGTTTTTTGGGTGAACAAGGGAAACTTTCGATGCTATCGGAACGAATTAAGCTTTTAACACGTATTTCCTATACTCGCTTAATGACCAAATCCTTTAATGCTCTTTAAGAGGGATTCTACTGTCTCTAGATTGCTGTTAACCTTCCATCAATATCATCCTCCTCGCAAGGAATTCAGAGGTCGCCGGGTGGCTCAAATTTTTGTTTGAGGTCTTTTGGTTTAACCGGGTGATAACTCAAGAGACCATAATAGTCTCATTTGCAAGGGTCACCTGGGTCACCCTATGACCCAGAGATTACAGCTGGGACCCTGGCTTCAAAATCCAGCAGCCGCATTGAACATACTGTGTTATCAAGTGTAGGGAGTTGAAGGACTCAGCTCGTTTCCCAGCTACTCCACAGAAATAAGCAACAAAAAACCATCACGATAAATGTAGTACTGTATTTAATTTTAGATAAATTCCAGCACTGAAATGTTGAAATATCAGGTCGACTTATTGTGATGAACATTATGCTCAAAATGGGTGGGAATGTGCTACCCCCTACTGTGAAGCAGAGGTGTCTTGAAACGATGTCAGTATTGGCCTGAGCGAGCAATTGCAGGGCTGCACTTTTTACCTTTATCTTGAGATGTAGCCGTATAGTTTCCACTCGCCCTTAGAGGCAGAACAACTCAAAAGGTGTGACGAACCACAGACAACGCTGGAAGGCAGCCAGGCACTGTGCCAGATGTAGATTAATCCACTTGCTGTACTGCCTTCTCCTGGCAAGCCAGGTTATGGAAACCTGAATGCCCACAGGAAGTGCGCTGAATAACGTTTTCTTTCCAATACACCACAACCCTTGCTGCTTCCCCAGCACTGAACTACAAGCCACGTGCGGGATAGTCACCTCACAAACGCCGGTGTGCCCGATTTTTTTGCGCAGAACATCGAGATCCAGGTGGACTCGGCTAAGGCGTTGGCCGAGTCCCTGGACCGGGCGGCGGTGCCGGGAGCGCCACCATACCTCAACACTCTGCTGCGCATCCTGGCCACACGCTGCATAATGCAGGCCATCTACTTCTGCTCCGGCATGGAGCCCGACACCCACCACTACGGGCTCGCCACCGCCATCTACACCCACTTCACGTCGCCCATTCGACGGTGACGTGCTCTGGCGTCAGGCACACGCGTGAAATCGACCTTCGCGATTATTGAGGAGACTATGTTGTTGTCTTGGTGTGGTCTGGGATTGTGCTGCCTTTCCCAAGTTTAAGAATGTATTTAATAATTGATGTACTTATGCAATGTTAACTTGTCATTATGGCACACCTCCGATTAGCACGATTGGCTACGTACGGTGCGAATGAAGTTCAACATACAACTTGTATATCTTTTTTCTATTATTTACTTTTAGTGATTTGTTTACCTTTCCTATTCTTAGCACTCCTATCATCTACCTACTGGACATCTGTCAAAAAGAGCTTTTATCGCGAATCGGATTTCTCCAGGATAAAGATTCAGATTTTGACTTATTTTTCTAAAAGGTCCTATAAACGGGAAGTTTGGCCAATTCCTTAAATGGTTATTTGGCTTGTGTTGGAGAAAAACTAGAGGATCCGGAGAACACCAACGCCTACAAGGAGGGTGACAGTGTTCGACGTGCAGAATCAAGAATCCATTGCCGTGTTGCAGCGGCGGCCAAAAGTGAATTGCAATTCTGCCATGGATCGCTAACGATTTTGTTGTGGATCTTAAATAAGAACACAGATATGAGCAGGCAGCAATTTGCGTTACATCTGATGACAAATAAAAAATCCTCAACAAAGAATTAAATTCATACATTAACAAAGATAATTTCCACCAGCAGATGGTGCTAGAACGTGGTATGTCCAGAGTACAGTATTCTATCACAGCGTTAAATCCATCTGAGTCATTGTTTGCGTAGCTTTCTGGTGGATCGTGAAACCCGCTGAGATCCACCAGAATGAATCGCGGTGCTTGGTGGATTAATACCGCTGCTCCGTTGGCATCTCGTGGCCATACCGCAGCCTGTATCTACTGTAAATGTAATCATCATATTAAATAGAGGCTACAACAAATGTGAATATTGTTGTTGTTGTCTCCCTGTACCGTTACAGATACTCGGATGTGATTGTGCACCGGCTGCTGGCCGTGTGCGTGGGCGCCGACCCCACGTACCCGGCGCTCACCGACAAGCAGAATCAGCAGCAGCTCTGCAACAACCTCAACTACCGCCACAAGATGGCGCAGTACGCCCAACGCTCGTATGTAGCTTTCCACACGCAGGTGGGAGGCGGAAGTGTGGGCCACGTGGAGCTTGCACGGCGTGTGCTTAGGCACCTGATAATGAGTCCATTCGTCTCTTGAAAACCATTTTTAAGGTCACGAAAGCAGGCATCGTATTGTGCGTGTAGTAAGAATCAATTGTTTTCTATTCACACGCTTACGTGTGGTGGTGCCGTGGCTGTACTGGTTGGCTACACTTGACATTGCTTTTCAGCATTCTTCTGTGTTTGCTGAAAAACCCCGTCACTTGGCACATTTGCCCATGATGTGACAACTTTATTTGATTGGCTCTGTCAGGTGATGGAGGATTATAGTCAATACAATTGACATTGTACCTTCACGATTGAACTCAAAATAATCCCCATGACATGATGCCAATAGCACAACTGGAATAAATTAGCGGGGGGATGCGGAAAATTACCTTAAATTTTGTTAAGTAATTATGGGCTTGGTAAGTGATGCGCGTGTGTCTGCTCTTGGCCACGTAGCGGTGATTAACGGCTGTTGTTGTTGTGGTCTCAGTTGTTCTTCAAGAGCAAGGGAGTGGTGAGCGAAGAGGGCTTCGTGCTGTTTGTGCGCAAGAACGCCGTGGTGGTGCTCATTCCCAAGTACGGCTTGGAGGGGACGGTTTTCTTTGACTCAAAAGATCTCAAGCTCAACGTTACCTTCGACGAGGAGGTAGGGCATGTGTTCACTTAACCGGGAGGCATTGGCATTTCCCGAACGGCTGAATTCTGCATTTAAACCCAGGACTGGCTTAATGCACTGGGACCCAAGCCCCCTGACCATCTCTCTACGATTAGGTTTCTATCAGACACACAGACACTTGGTTTAAGGTGGAAGAACGCAGTGAGATACGAAGCTCCGTTTTTTTTGCCATTTGGCAGTGTGGACTATTACAGAGGAAGTTACACCGGTGGATACATTAGAGCCGGATGGCTCACAGGGCTATAACAAAATAAACTGAAACTGAATTAAATGATGTAAATGCGTTTCAAATATAAAACGGTCACAATTAAATTTGCTTTGGAAATAACTGCCATGACGGAGCCCGTATTGTCACGGAGAGGACATCACATTAAAAATACAGTAAAATCCCTCAGATCCGGAAGAATTATAGAGAAAATATAATGCCTTCTGTAAACAATGAGAAACTCGAAGGGCAGAAAAGTACTTGTAGAATAAAAACAAATGAGGGAAATAGTAGTTGATGCAAAAAGTGATCTCTAGATGGCAAAAAGCACATTTGTGATCAGTGGATCCGGTCCTTTACAGCATGCCTTGTATGCCGCATTACATTGTCACTCTGCGTGGATAATGCACACAGCCTAATTTGGACCAGAAGCTCAAAAGGGTCAACATTTGCAGCCATATTTTAGGTATGTTCTTAACTGCAATTGTACACTCCATATAACCTAAGGGGGGTTGCATCTACTCCTTAATGATGGCCAAATAAGGCTTTAAAATTCCTTGGCTGGCCCGCACATCACGATCCCTCGGTTGGTTTGGTCATTGCAGCCATCGGCTTCTCATGCCTGGTTTTCAGCTCGCGGTGAGGTGGCCCAAGGGGTATTGCATTCGCTGTGTGTTGTGGAGGTTTGCGTTTCAAACTCGGTGGCCACTCCGGTTAATACTGTGGTGTGTATTAAGCGTAAAATATTTACAGGCTATCCGCTTTAACAGTGGACGTTAAAAGATCCTGTAACGTTATTCGTGTGCCAGCATCATGGTCCAAGGTTGGCAAATTACATGCAAATTACTTATTTGGGGAGCACATATTAATCGTTCGCCTCCTTTTACAAAAACGTAGCAGTGACCTTGAATGCAAACGTTTTGAGAATCAGTGAGGCTTTTCTGAGTGACCCTTGTAATTGTATGAATAATAACGTTGGGTTCACGTCAATCCGTACTTGTATGCAGGGCACTTGGCAGAGAGCAGTCTGCGGTAGTGTAGCGGTTAGCGTTCTGTGCTACAATCCTGGCGACTTGGGTTCGATTCCTTCGCACGGTCAACACCAGTGATGATTATCTGAACCGGTCCTGGGCTTCCCCTAGGTTGACTCGGAACTCAATTGAATGCCTGGTGCGGTGTGTAAACATCGCCACTGGGGAGACAAAGGCGGCCGGGCATGGCGCTGGCAAACCACCCCCTTGTGTGCCGTGCCGGCCTTCATCTGTGCTCCTCGCTAACAGCACTTGCCCCAACAGTCTGTTAAGGCTACATTAGAGATGTCTTTGTGTTTTGTGTAGGGCCTCACACTGTGCGTGGAGGGCATCGCGCTGAACATGTTCGACCGCGTGCGCGTGTCGCTGGATTCGTCCAACCTGCAGCACCAGCGGATCCGCATGCACCTCGTCCGCCCGGAGGTACTCACCGTGCGGCGCGACGCGCAACCTCGGAATACCACCGATTTGTATTGTGACCATGCTGCTGTTGCTGCTTGCTGCGCCAGCAGTAGTGCACAAAAAACAAACGCTCGCCGCATCGGAACGTCAGCGGGCCGAAAATTAATGACACAAGCCACAGCATAGCGCTTGTTGCCATGCAACCCAAACTGTGGGACCGTATAGTAAACCCATAGAGACACAGAGATACATAGGAGATACAGAGAGACCCATTATGATTCCTAGAGATTCATAGAGACTCATACAGATACATAGCAGTGCATTAAAAACAAGCTCCTGTACGATTGTGGCCATGCAACCCAAACTATGGACCACATTTTACACCACTGTAGTCTGCGCTCCTTCAATGGAGGGGGTGGCAAGATGACACAAACTCTCTCCTTAGGCTCTCCCGTGGCTATCAGACCCATCCATTGGCATTTAGCCCCTGAACTTAATACCCTTATAACACAGGAATAAAATATAAACTCCGGTCTTGGATGGAAAAAATATATGTATAGCTAGCATTTTGAGCTGCAGTCTGTTGTCCTATACCTCCTGTAACTGGCAAATTGGATATAACGCGATGATGAACGTATGAGGGAACGCATTTTTTTGTATAACGCGGATCTGAACTGGATTTAACTCGGTTGAATGAATGGAACTACGTCGCGCGATTAGGAATAAGCGGTTGTGTAACGGCTGCCTCGGCGTAGCATCACACAAGGCGGGATGCTGCTGGATGCTTCTAGATGCTACCCACGTTCCTTAGTCTTTGTTCAGCCTGTGTTACGCATCTCACGCGTTATTGCGGAATGCGCTTTACCCCATATAATATATTATTTATTATAACACGATTTTTCCAAAACGCGGTGTTCTTGAGGTACGCAACTACCGTATTATAGAACAGACTGTATATCCAAAGACTATGGGACACTATCCCTACCTATATCAGTTGTGACTGTTCGTGTGTTTAAATCCAGCTTGAAAACGTCGTTATTAATTGGCTTTTCCTGGATTCTGATTGGTTATTACTGTGAGGGGAATCATTATGATTAGCTTTTATTGCATTTTGTATGCTGTGTAAAGTGTCAGTATCACTGTCATTATTGTTATTATCGGCTTTTACTTTATTTCTATTGGCTTGTATCTATACTTGAGTAGTTTTTTAATGTCCAGTGCTTTTTTGAGATATTTCGATATCCAAGGTGCTGTATAAATTAGATTTTTATTATGGCCCTAGTTCATTGCACAAGAAGGGCCATTATCTGTAACGTGACCTATTTAAATGATCGTTTGGGGCTGTTGTTGATGAATGCGAGTTCTCAAAATACCAAGCTAAGTCAGGGTGTGGGAGCCTTGGTAGATATCAGATGTCTTAACAAAACTCCATGAGTCTGTTCTGCATGGGTTTCCTCCGGGTTCTCTGGTTTCCTCCCATATCTAAAAAGAATCATGCATTGAAACTGGTATTAAGGTAGTTTACGTATCGCCATGGGCGGCAGGGTGGCACATTGGTAAACCCCTGCGTCTTGCAGCAAGAAAACTGGGTTTGATTCCCAACTAGAGTGTTACTGTGTGGAGTTGTCATCTTCTCTCCCCCTGTTCCTCAAAAGTCTTCAGACTTGACGAAGTTTTTCAGTGTTAATAAGTGTAATAATAACGTATCACTTGTGTTGGAAATACTCGCATGTGTGTGTGTGAGAGCATTGGTGTAGTGGTTAGCACGCTGCGCTATGAACCCGGCAACCCAATTCCCACTCACCGCCAACACCAGTGAGGATTATCTGAACTGCTGTTTTGCCTACCCAAGGTCAACTCTTTCTTAAATGAGTACCTGGTGCAGTGTGTAAACATCAGCACTGGGGAGAGGTGTTGGCCACTTACCCCCTCGTGGGCCATGCCGCCTAACAGCAGCACAGTCTGTTAAAGGCTTATTTGGGTGACTATCTTCGTTGTACGTTTGTGCCATTTGTGTGTCCGCTGTCACAGATTCCAGGCTACAACCCTGCGGAGTCCACCCCATGGGGCTCGCCTTCTCCCCGGCCTAAGAAACCCAGACAGCACTAGTGTATCGTGGATGCGGTGTCAACAAGATGTCGGAGGAGGTGCATGAGTGGGCACACACTCTGGGTTTTACATCTGCAGAGTTAATTAAGTGTACATTGTGCTCGCAAGCAGAGGTGAACAATTGAAAAAAAAGCAGTGGCGGTTATGAGAAATGTTACCCTGAAGTAACAGACGGTTTGCACTCTGAACTTGCAATCCAGAGGTCACCGGTTCTTCGTTCTCTTGTCGCAGCGGTTCAAATGGTAGTACAATCAGCCAATGAAGGTGTATACGCGTCAAGATGTATGAAAGGTTTAGGATATCTTATGCCCCACTTCTTTGCCAGCCAAGACACTGACCCCCTTGTGATGAAGGTGATTTCACAAAAATATTGGTTACTGAATCGGTGGTGTTTATTGACTAACGCAGCAGTGTCCAACCCACAAAGCACTGTGATCCATTCTGGTATATCTCAACATGTTCCGTGATCTACCAGCAATATATGACCAACAGTTACCCGGATGGATTTAACCGACTAATAGAACACTGTAGACATGCCAAGTGCTAGTGCGATCTATTGGTTTAAGATATATATTATTAATCCATTAATTCTTAGTCGGGGATTTTGTTTTGCCATCTGCTATAACAAGAATTGCTTTATATTAGAGGTGTTAATTCCTATTTGTCCAGAGATCCACAATCAAATCTTTTGCGATCATCCACCCATGGATCGCGATTCACATATCGGCTACCACTGATCTAACAGTTGAAAACCAGTTTAACACGTAGGCTTTCGCGACCAATATCCATAACACAGGTTTTTTGGGTTAGATCGCGTAATAAATATTTAAATGTGTCGGTAAACCCACCACCACCCGACACAGCCAATTCGAAAGGTTTGTCACATTAACAGAACGTGCCAATTCGTTACTAGTAACATCACACCAGTGTCTTGGAGAGCAAAGCCCCAACATTTACAATCTGAGTACAATGTTTCACCAGTAATTACAACCAGCTTCATCAGGCGACAGCCAGATTCGTGGAGAATCCTCGTTCCTTAATGCGCATGCATAATGTGTGTTGATTAACATATAAATAACCCAATCGTCAATGGATACCCGTAGTCATATGCATTCATTGATTCCCCTCCCAATTCGCGAAAGAAGTGCTCACAAGTGATGGCTGTCGCTTGATGAAGCTAGTTAGTGCTGGGGAAATGTTGTACTTAGATTGTAAATGGTGTGGCTTTGCTCTCCAACACACTGGTGGACTGTACTAGTAACGAATTGACATGTTCTGTTTATGTGACAAACCTTACTAATTGGCTGTCGGGTGGTGGTGGGTTCAACAACACATTTATATATTTAAACGATCTAACCCATAAAACGTGTATTATAGTTGAAAACCTACAATTGTGCCAAGTTTGGCCTGTCGGAGTGGGCCATTAGGGTGGCCACTCGGAGGGCAAAGCTCTGGGGAATCCGAGCAAGAGCTTCGAAGTATGATTGTGCACGGTGACACCCGCAGGGGTCTCGTGATGGATGGCAAATGGAAGATATTTTTTTATCGCGAGAGGATTCCCTGCAAGGGATGTTAGGTTACTTATTCTTGTGAGGATGCCATTTACTGTATGAAGGGGCAGCGGTCAGCTGCATAGAACAGAGTATAAAATTCCCCGAGCTGTTGCTGTTTAAATCGTCGGTTTAATGAAGAATTTCACCTTAGGTATTTTTTACACAGCTACCCCACCCCTCATCAGACTCTGTGCAATCACACAAGGAATGTTTTTGGAAAAGATGTCGGTGTCAGAAAAATCGTTTACAAATGCGCATTTCGTTACAGCTTCTCTTGTCCTTTAGACGTGCAAAGATAATTTCTGACAAAATATTGACACGTTTTCAAATTGTTTCGTAAATGGTTATAACTTTGCTCACGTATATACAGTACTTGGGCAATAATTCTGAGCTCCTGGAGTAGTGGTAAAGATTTAAGGGAGTTGATGTCTTTGCGACTTTGTGTAAATGTGTTTTACATTTTTTAGCTGAATCGTATATTCACAAGCATGTACACATGAGTTATACGCGTTTATATACAAAATTAAACCGATTTCTTTTCCATGCATCTTCTGTTATTTTGGTTACTTTAAGTTACGTTTTCCACTGCTGGATGAACATCTCGCCACGTGATGTTGGATGTCAGGTTTAGTTTGACCATACTTCACCATGCTGGTCACTGTTGGATGATAATAATGTCCACTTGCAATGCACCACCGCGCAGTATTCACTCGCCTTCGAATCGAGTCCTGCACCGCCGTTTCACATGCAAATTTGATTCTCAATCCCTGGGCCAACTTGCTCCTGATTAGCATGCGATTTGCCACATTTCGATCTCGGAGGTGATTAAATGCGCCGGCTTCCAGGCTTGTTGAGCCGCTCGGAGCTCAATTAACGAAAATTGTTGCCAAAGCAAAAGCGTGAGCTCGAATGTTTGTCCGTGTTCTTTTCAAACCACCAGTCGAACGCCGGCCTCTGCCCACTCCGACCGTGCGCAGGCCCTGGCCGTCGGGGAGGCCCTCATGGTGCCTCACGGCAAACGTGGGGCCCGGGTGGGCGCGTCGACGGTTGATCGCGTACAGGCGGTGCAACTCCCACAAATGAAACATCACACCTTGCTGATCTCGTGTCCAGGAGCATAAACGATCATCACGCAAACTCCGGTCATCCTCGCAGCAGCAGCTCTTGGCCATCGAACAAAGACGATCACCGCTTCCTTCCAATATTAGAAGCCACGAGCTATGAACGACTCGGAGGTTCGAGCAACCACAGCCGAGTGGGAAGGCAGCAGCAGCCCAGGCGGTGAGCCAGCTCCAAAATCCCCCAAGCACTGAAGTTCTCAATTTAGTACATTGAAAAACACGACGGTAAGTGAAACAACGTAAATCGAAACCAATTTTGCCATTCACTTGAGGGGCCGTCCATAAATGACGTCACGCAATTTTTGACCTCTCGTCACTCGGCGTCACAAAAAGTCAGACCCCCCCCCTCAAATATGACGTCACAAAGCTCTGCCCCCCCCCCCAAAACCATATTTCCATTTTGAAAATAAAACATGCTTCAACTATTGTCATTGTAGTGCGTGGCGCTGTACTAATGTTGTAGGAGTGTTATAACAATTAGTGTTATAACAATTCTATACTTAAAGTTGCGCATTTTGATGTGACGTCACATTTCTCGAACCCCCCCCTCCCCCTCGTCACAAATGTCTGAACCCCCCCCCCCCCCGAGGTGCATGACCGCGTTACCGTGTTCATTCTGTGGTGAAGGGATGAGGAAAAGGAAGAGGGAAAAGCATCCAGTGTCGCCGCACGCAGGCAACGTGTTTATTACACAGTGGTCAAAATATAAAAATACATATATGTAGTGGGTTCCACGGACACTGGAGACGTCTTTAGAGGCAACACGGTTTATTTGTAACTTTGAACAGAACTCCCCTTAACTCCCACTATCTAGGGAGGTACAGCCTTCGGGCTAGCGTGCCCTCGCACTGATCAAACCTGGCTCTCAGCCCTCTGGCTATCTATGCCCTAGGGGAGGCTAACTGACCCGACCCAGCCAAGGTACGGGTCCTGACCACTGGTCCGAGCTCGGCCCAGCCCTTACAAGGACGTCGGACTCGAGGTCCCAGGGTCCTAGCTAGGGAGGCTACTCTGACCCGACCCAGCCAAGGTGCGGGTCCTGACCACTGGTCCCCGCTCGGCCCCGACCCTTATAAGGATGTCGGGTCCCAGTGTCCTAGCTAGGCTGGTCTTCTGTTCTTCGTCTTCGGAGCACTGCCCCGAGCTGTCCCAGAGGTGCCCCTTTAATACACCTCTCGGGGGCTCTCCGCCCCCGGTACCGCCCCCTCTCTAGAACCTTCCAGGGGGCTCTGGAAGAACCCCCCAACCCCTCACCTGGGGCCTGGCTGAGGGTGGCACCCCCTATGGGCTTGTGCCCGCAAATGCAGGTAAGTATACCGACGGTATAGGATGTGCATTTATGACGCTACATATATGCGAGAGAGTTTGTGGACAAGAGTCTGCTCTGCGGGAAGCAAGCATTGCCATACGAATGAGATGAGCTCGCGTTTGATGCGGGCAGTCTTGAGGACGACTGTCGACAGGCACGCGTGGAGGCACGCCGTGGTCACAGCGCAGCGCCGACTCGTGTAGGTGGTGATGGCCCAGTTGTAGAGAGGAATGCCGGAACTTGGAGCAGATGTAGCCGAATGTAGGATAGAGCATCTTGAGGAGCGTTGCCCTCGACCCCCTCCGGGAGGCCGTATGGTTTACTTGGCACTCCCGTCCCTTAGAGTCCAGTCTGATGTAGGCCTCCTCAGGTTCCAGCAGCCTGGCTTCGTAGGTCTTCATTGCACCGCTCTGCTCGTCTAGCATAGTCTGAAGGGTCATATGTGACTGCCTCCTGAAACTTCACCGTCCTGCAAACCTTACTCGACATCTCGTTGAGGACCCGAAGAAGGGCAGTATTCTCTTTGTTTTGTTTTTTACAAAAGGGCTTGTAAGAGCTCTCGTTCCTCCCACCGCGATCTGTGGTGTCAACTTGAACGGGGGGGGGAGGGGAGACAAAGCTATGGCTTTTTTCCCAGGGGATCTGTCTTCCATGGAGCACAAAGATACAGGCGGAAGGTCCCGTTGGCCTAGCCATGAGGTGAGGCTCGAGTTGCTTACTGAGGACCCTACACTTAAGGAGGCTGTGGATCGTCCTAGGAAGCTCCAAAGTAGAAAACCAGCTTTCCAAGGCCCCCTATAAAGTGCCTGAGTCCAGGTAGAAAAATAGGAAAACTATCAAACAGGAAAGCGAGTGGTTATGTTGGGTCGAAAAAGGTAATGTTCTAATAATGTAGGGGTTGGAGCGGTCATTGCTGCTTACTCGGCCATGACGTCACTGCAACTCGTTTGATTAACACTTTTAAAATAAAAAATCACGACGCGTACTGAACATATTATTCCGAATCGGTTTTACCACCACTACCACCATGACACAGTGGCAAGGCTGGCACATCGCAGTGCAGCTGCTACGCTGAATCATATGAATAAATATAATCAAATCTAGAAATATCCTTTCTGTACCCAGGAGAGCCACATTGAGTCTCGAGACTCATTATTAGCTCCGTGCTGCATTGAGATGTTTGGACAATTTCAAGCATCAGGGTTCGGCACGTAGGAGGAAACCGGAGAAACGCGCAAATGTTGTGAAGCTGGCTTGGTGGTAGAAGTCAGTCCAGAACATTTGGCCCCACACCTATCACTGTAACGAATCAGTGTTCTACGGGGGCATTCTAAGCGAGGACTGATTGTATTAAAATCTACTTTGATCTACGAATCGTAATGTATCAATAATGTTAACGTGTAACATGCCCCACGGTTTTTCTTAATCTGGAAGGAGAGAACAACGGATGATCTGTATGCTGATGATGTTGGTGATGATCTCGTAATGGCTGTTCACTTCGAGGAGTGGGAGAGTCTGATGGTGAACCTGGATCGTGCCAATAAGAGGTAGGGCCTTACCATTTGCCCTACCAAATAAATCAAAGCAGTACCTGCCTTGATATTTTGTATGTCTTCAAGGACTCCACCCCCTCAACTCCGCATGATAGGTAGTTGTGGAAAGAGTGGAGGTATTCCCATATCTGGGCAGTTGTTTATGACCAGCTCCGATTTCAGAGCGGAGGTCTTACTCTGAATTAGTTCAGTGGCATATCCTTTTTTTCAGCTGTTTAGCGCCGTATAAAAGTTACATGGCCTATCACTTCATACAAAGCTCTGGTTCTTTTCTGCCAAACTTGTCCTCTCCCTCCCAGCTATAACCTCCCGAAAGCAACATGTGACCTTTGTTTTGGCGTGACAAACACCAGTGAAAGCAAAACACCGAAAGTGTAATGACTACACATAATGCAAGAATCTCAATTGTATTTCTCAACGGGTATTGAATATGAAGTCCCAGGAGTGGTGAAGGTGCATCAGCCTGCAGACCCACAGGTGGCAGCGGTGGATTGGCTTGCAGACGTTAGGGTGGTGGTGGATTGGCCTGCAGACGTTGGGGTGGTGGTGGATTGGCCTGCAGACGTTGGGGTGGTGGTGGATTGGCATGCAGACGCTGGGGTGGCGGCGGTAGATCGGCCTGCAGACGCAGGGGTGTCGGTGGTGGATC
The DNA here is from genome assembly GCF_048934315.1 of Petromyzon marinus. Classification (NCBI taxonomy): domain Eukaryota; kingdom Metazoa; phylum Chordata; class Hyperoartia; order Petromyzontiformes; family Petromyzontidae; genus Petromyzon; species Petromyzon marinus. The sequence continues at coordinate 611,198 of NW_027423677.1, read as the reverse complement.
GGCCTGCAGATGTAGGGGTAGCGGCGGTGGATCTTCCAGCAGTAGCCGACCAGTGAAGTTCTCGAATAAATTTACGCAATTTGCCGAACCTGGTGGCTTTGGCACAGGCGGTGGTGGTGGTGGATCTCCCAGCAAAAGCTGGGGAGGCAGTGGTGCATCTGCCAGCATGAGCTGGGTTGGGATGACAGCGTTGGATCTCCCGGCAGCAGCCGGGGTGGTGGTGGCGGTGTTGGAGATGCCAGCAGCAGCTGGGGTGGCAGCGCTGAATCTGCCAACATCAAGCGCCATGGCGGTGGGGGTGAATAATATGCCAGAAGCAGTCGGGGTGGGGGTGGCGATGCATCTCCCAACAGCATCACTGGTGGTGGCGGCGGAACTGCATGTGGCTGCCAGGATGGCGTTGGAGGCAGTGGTGGTGTTGGTGGAGACCGTGGCCGTGGCTTTCTCCAGCTCCTTGAGCTATCGACGCATCATTTCCAACTGCAGATGGCGCTCCACATTCTCCCGTTTGTATACTTGAGTGCAGGGAAATCATCGACAGTTTGGTCAACATTAGCCCCTACACGAGCCTTCTAATCATCGCAACTCTTCAAACTATATCGCTTATATAATGTACATAATTTCAGTCACAACAAAAATTACATATAACACATCGGGGCTGTGAAAATTACGGCTTCGTATTGTCATGCGAACGGTGAGGAATCAGCCCAGAACTACACGGGAGGATCTTGTCAATGATCTCAAGGCAGCTGGGACCATAGTCTCCAAGAAAACAATTGGCAACACACTACGCCGTGAAGGACTGAAATCCTGCAGCGCCTGCAAGGTCCCCCTGCTCAAGAAAGGTCATATACATGCCCGCGTGAAGTTTGCCAATGAACATCTGAATGATTCAGAGGACAACTGGGTGAAAGTGTTGTGGTCAGATGAGACCAAAATGGAGCTCTTTGACATCAACTCAACTCACCGTGTTTGGAGGAGGAGGAATGCTGCCTATGACCCCAAGAACAGCATCCCCACCGTCAAACATGGAGGTGGAAACATTATGCTTTGGGGGTGTTTTTCTGCCAAGGGGACAGGACAACTTCACCGCATCAAAAGGACGATGGACGGGGCCATGTACCATCAAATCTTGGGTGAGAACCTCCTTCCCTCAGCCAGGGCATTGAAAATGGGTCGTGGATGGTTATTCCAGCATGACAATGACCCAAAACACACGGCCAAGGCAACAAGGGAGTGGCTCAAGAAGAAGCACATTAAGGTCCTGGAGTGGCCTAGCCAGTCTCCAGACCCTAATCCCATAGAAAATCTGTGGAGGGAGCTGAAGGTTCGAGTTGCCAAACGTCAGCCTCGAAACCTTAATGACTTGGAGAAGATCTGCAAAGAAGAGTGGGACAAAATCCCTCCTGAGATGTGTGCAAACCTGGTGGTCCAACTACAAAAAACGTCTGACCTCTGTGATTGCCAACAAGGCTTTTGCCACCAAGTACTAAGTCATGTTTTGCAGAGGGGTCAAATACTTATTTCCCTGATTAAAATGCAACTCAATTTATAACATTTTTAACATGCGTTTTTCTGGATTTTTTTGTTATTCTGTCTCTCACTGTTCAAATAAACCTACCATTCAAATTATAGACTGATCATTTCTTCGTCAGTGGGCAAACGTACAAAATCAGCAGGGGATCAAATACTTTTTTCCCTCACTGTATGTGAGGAGTCTGTGGGTCGCAACATCACGTACGGCTGGAAGTAGGACATTCCAGACTAAGAGGGTTCATGATGGCAATGTCAACGACACTGAACCAGCCAGCACAACTCACTGCCAATAACACATATCACATAATTCACTCTTAAGCAATTGTTCAATCAATTAATTTAATCACTACAATTAAAACCAAAGAATCTCCCAGAACAAACACTTCGCACTCTCCTCCGTCAGCCACCTGCATCGACAATAAAAACGCATCAGTCCAGCAGTGGATAAAACCTGGTGTGGGAGGTATGGGGGGGGCGGCTTACACTTGCGGTGGACAGCAGGGGGGTGTCTGGATGCAGTAGCCATCGCAGATCAAGCGGTAGTACTTGTCATCGACTGCCATGCGCCAGGGTAATGGGCCTCTCCTACACCCACACACATCACACATCCAGCGGCACGCACGTCACACCGAGGAACACGCACGTCACACACCGAGCAGGTTGCACAGGGCTCCTTTATCAAGACAAACGTGGAGCAGATTACAACTACAACTCTTCTACGCCTGTCACAATGCCCCCCTTTCCCCCCCTCCCCAGTTTATGGGGTGGCGCGGGCCTCACTCCCCCCTTCGCGTCAGCCCCTACTAATAAATGGTCCGGTTGCATTGTGAATGCACCACTCGAATGACGTGCAGTCCCGTGGCGCACTGTAACGGGCTCGTGATTTACTCACTAAAATTCAATGTAAAAAAATGAAAACGATCCCAAGACATTATGTAAAATAAAGGATGGCCATCGTTTGTCAGCATCACAGGCGAAAATTGGCATGTAAAAAAACTTCAATGGGAATCACTCAATTGGGATTGCTCGCAGCAAACAGCACTTGACCTGCTTGCAGGTTAGGTGCTGAATAACCGTGTGTCACACAGAGAACAGTTGCCACTGAGGGTGCCCTTTTCAAATGTTTGAGATGATATGTGATTATCGGGTGTAACTGTGCACACTTAAAAAATTATAAGCGAACTATTATCGTTTCAGGTGGCAGGGTGGTGCAGCGGTGATCTTTGACCCTCGCAACAAGAAGGGCCTTGGTTAATTATCCGACTGGCACTTTGCGGAGTTTTCTACGTTCTCCCCTTTGTTCTGTATGGGTTATCCAGTTTGCTCACGTAGCTAGAAAACACACTATCACAATGTAACTGGGTATTGGCCAAGGATCCCAATGCTAAAGTTACCTGCAAATTACTTCACTGGGATGACACTCGGCAGCAGAGCCGGATGATGGCTTGCTGGGGCCCTATGCCATTGTCAAGCTTAAGAGGCCCCTTCTATGAATGCCTGTATATTTTTGTAAGCAGAATGAAAATCACTGCTTTGGAGAGTCTTTTTTTCTCACCGATCTTAATTTTTTTAAACAATTATGTTAAAACTCAAAACCTTGAGTCCATTTCTTGTTTCGTATTTAGAGCCCCCCCTCTTAATGCGAGGCCTTAAGCTGTAAGTGTAGCCGGTGTGAGCTCGCCTGTGATGAATCACACGTATAATTGTGCACTCTTATTTTCTATGGGTGGCCAGGAGAATTTATTATTATTCAAGTGAATGCAATGGTGATCAGGGGATTGGACCCAGAGCCCCACGTACACAGTAGAGTACAAGGGAACGCCCACAGTACAGATTTGAGCTGACCTCCAGATTGAGAAATTGAACTGTGTTATGACTTGGAGGGTGTTTCTGAACGCGATTGTTACCGACCCATCCCGAAGGGAGGAGAGGGGACAGGGTGGACCGGCTGCATGAGCTTACTCTTTGGCACTGCACAGCACAACATCGCCTGCCTACTGCAAAAAACTCGGCAGGACCTTCCTGAAAATAAAAGTCTTCGGAATCAGTGAGGCCTGTCCTTCGGAGGACAGGCGTAGTCTTGGTCGTCACAAGCGAACATTTGTTTCTCCACATTAATTTGTATCCCCGGGTTACCATCAGGGCTGGGCGCTGCAAGCTTAGCTTCTGAGATCTGATGAGACTGGTAGCCGTTTTTTAAAAGGTAATTTCGGCATCTGGAGCCCAAGCATGCAACAACTTTATGCAACTTCTTGGTTCTTTCGGTAAAGTCACGTAGAATGGAAATAAAATAATAAAAATAAAACATAATAAAAAATAAAATTCTCACGACGTTTCGGCCACAACACAAGTAGCCTTCTTCAGGTGAAGGAACAGAACTGTCGGGACGACAGCGCTTCAATAACTGCTGCTAAAATTCGCAGGGTCTTTTAAGTTAGGTGGGAGAGGTAAAGCGCCTTGACAAAGGAGTTTACATATCAAACAGGATAATTTAGCATTGAAATAGCTGTGTTAAAGTGTTGGATCAGCAGGGTGTTAAAGTCAGAAATTAGCATGTAACTGGGAGATTAGCATGATGTTAATGTGAGGGATTAGCATGCGACTGGTCACGGAAATAGCTATGTTAAAGTCAAAGTTTACATATCAACAGAGGCATTTAGTATATGGACGCTAAAGGACTGCAACAACCTAACTATTATACAATGAAACCGATGTGAAAAAAAACTAAGTATAAACTACATCAATATAATAAATGTACTCAATATATTCTTCAATAAGTTGAGCTATAAACATAAAGTAACTGGGTATACACTACACTATATAATGAATACCATATAGTAAACGAATTAACAAAACTAAAATATAAACTACATCAATGTTATCAATAAACTCCATATACTCTCCAATCAGCTGAGCTACTAACAATAAGTCATTATACATTACAATGCCCTATGGCGAAAAAATGGGTGGCGGTTTTTTCCTTCTTTCCAACGTTAGCACCACGGAGAGCGACGAGCCTCGTTCAGACGGACGAGTCCATCCATGCTCGGAACGGAGGAGGGGGGAGAAACAGCCACGATGCGCTGCTCTGTCCTGTGTTGCGTTACAACCATGCCATAAACTAGACTACTATATATTGTAATGTTATACCTTCCAATCTAAACTACATTGTATTATATCGTATACACAGCCCAATGTAAGCTCTAACATTATGCAGTATATTGATATGTCTCCAACTAAAATTTTCCAACATTACACGACTATTCACCATAATATACACTACCATAGACAAACCCACCCTTGAATTATAAAATGCGTTACTTTACACTACCCTATACTTTAGACTGTAAAATGTTAGACTTGTAATATTACACTATGTATTATTCTACCAACCCTACTGTATACCACACTGCTGTATATTCACTATACAATTACGATACTATATATTGCCTTATGAATTATGTTAAACATTACAATGTTATACTATTTATTATTATATAACATGCTATAAACCATACCATTGACCGTCGTGTGAAAGGTATTAAGAGGCAGTGCCAGTGAATGGACTGCGGTCTGAAAGTCACCATAAAATACAATCAATTAAGAACCGAAATGGTTTATAACATCTTTCCAATGGTTACTAAGCCAGAATCCATCTTCTCGGTTGAAATTGTCTCTGTGTTTGTATATGTGGATGGCCTCATGAACGAATCTCTCATGGTAGCCGGATGGCTTGCAGAGAACGTCCGTCTTAGAGAAGTCAATGTCATGTGAGCCCACTGAATTATAACAGTGATCTGCCACGGCTGAGGTGTTCTTCCTACCATGTTTCAAGTCTGCTTTATGTTCACGGATGCGGTCCGAGATGTCGTTTGTTTTCTCCAATGTAACTGCTACCACAGAGGCAACTTAGTTTGTAGACGCCCGGGTACTGTATGTCTGGAACCACATCTTTTACAGACGGAACCAGATCACGGATTTTATGTACTGTGTTGAATCGCACCTGGATCTAGTGTTTATTCAGGATTTTGGAGATCTTTTTTGTGACCCCCGCAATGTAGGGTAAGGTGATGGTTTTGAATGGCTCCTCAAGAGGATTCTTCTTCATGGCTGGAGTGATGGCTTTGCGGATTGTGTAGTCGGAGTAACCATTAGCCTTGAGAGCTTGGTGTACGTGCTTGAGTTCACTGGCAATGTGTTCCTGGTCGGAAATGCATTGGGCACAATGGTATAGAGTCTTGATGAGGGAGTTCTTCTGGGATGGATGGTGGTGGGAATCCGGTTTTAAGTAAGCATCCGTATGGGTAGCTTTCCTGTAGACAGAGTGGCTCATTGAACCATCAGGTCTCCTTTTAATAAGGACATACCCAAAGGGTAGCTTGCCATCTTTTTCGACGTCCATGGTAAATCTGATGGCTGGGTGTATGGAATTGATGTGGTCGAGGAATTGGTCTAGAGCAGGCCGGCCATGTGGCCAGATGATAAAAGTGTCATCCACGTACCTCTTCCATAACGTCGGGCGTAGAGTGGCAGTCTGGATGGCATCAGTTTCAAATTTCTCCATGAAAACGTTGGCCCCCGTGGTGCCTCACCACAAACGTGGGGCCCGGTCAGCCGCGTCGACTGTCGTGATCGCGTACAGGTGGTGAAACTGCCACACATGAACCATGATACCTTGCTGATCTCGTGTCAAGGAAAATAAACCAGCAGCCCGTCGTTAGCAATGGGAATGATCGGTAAGGGAACACATTGGTCTCTACAGAGGCACTCCACTATTATACACCACTACTATACAGTAAACATTGGGCTCTATGGAGGCCTATCGTTAAGGGATTACCCGTGAACATGGGGTGGTCGTTAAGAGGGGTTCTATTGTATATAACAAGTTTAAATATTTAATAAGTTAATAGAGATTACTCAACTGAGATGGCAGAGGAGTTTGCTAAACTCACAATACAAAGGCCACTGTTCCAGCCTCTGTGGTTGGACCATCTCTAGCTCCACCCACCTACCTTGATGCACCTATCTCAGGCCTATATAAGACCTTGTCTCAGCAACTTTCTCTCTCACCTGACCTGAAGACGATTGCTTGTGTTGCGATCGAAACGTCGTGATATTTTTATTATTTTTTATCCACGTGGCTTTACCAAAGGACCCATAGAATATAATCATAAACAGGTTACGTCCTCTACATGGACCCCCCCCCCCCTCATTATTAATCATGAGCAGGTGACGTCCTCCAAATGGACACCCCCCTCCATTGATAATAATTAGCGGGTGACATCACTCCACATGGGGGGGGGGGGGGGGGCGAGGTGCCTCCTCTCCCCTCCTAAGCGTCAACTTATCAACTCACTACAAAGGCAGAACCCTCACGTAACGCGATCTCCATAACGCTATTGAGACATCTAAGTAAAAAGAACGTCATGATGAACAAGGGATTATAACCTTTAAAGGAAATAGGTCTGTCACCGCGGCCTTAAAAATTGCACACAAATGGATGCAATGAATATCACTTTGCGGTCTGCTTTGCGCTTGCAAGTTTCAGATTTACTGCAATACACCCATGCTTGGACGGGCAAAAGGCTAGTAAACAAATAATCCCCTCGCCCGCTCCCCACCACGATATCACACAATGATATAGTACTTCCTTGTACAGTATACCCAATAAAGACCAAATCTAATCCCCATGATAGGTAAATTGATATACATAGAGCTTGCCGGCGATAGGTCTAAACCACGAACTATGAACTCGTGATATTCAAGGGTCTCCCGTATTTGGAATTTGCATGTTCTCCCCATGGTCACGTTGAGATAATGACTATGAATTTTCACATAAGCCACATCGTTGAGCAATCATATGTGGCCAGGCTGCTTCTGGAAAAGAGCTATATATCTCAGTGGGCCTTACCTGGTCAAATAAAAATAGGTTGCTTACAGGAGTTGAATGGATTGCCACATCACAGGGATGTGAGGAATCGCAGCATGGAGAGGGCTTCATCCAGCAGTGGATTGAGTGTTCTTGTTGAAACGTGTGTATTTAATATTTCTCTGATGTTCTTTTAGTCTCATGCTGATCATTCGTCCTGTTTGCCCAACATAACATTTGCCACAAGTGCAGTTAATCCTGTACAAACCTTCTGTTGATAGCTTAGGTAATACATATTTTATACCAGAAGTCGAGTTCAAGAAACATAAGTACGTTTTTATTTCAACTGAAATGTATATATACATATATAAATATTCATGTCCATACAACCACGTCTCAATGTCTATGTCTGGGAGAACATGCTAGTTTCTCCCTCTGTGGAGTCTCCACCACTTCTCTTTCTTCTTGTTTCCCAGCTCCTCGTCTTGGTGCTCCTTCCCTCTGTCTCCTCCTCGTTCATTCTCCTCTTCATCTTTCTCCAGCTGCCGTGTGCAGCACATGAAGCTCCAAATTGCCCAACGCCAGAAACTGTTCTTTCTCTCTCCCTTAGTAGATGGGATGTGCTTAATCTCTTTCTTCTCTTCCTGAACACTCTCTGCCCTCCAAGATTGCTCACATCTTCCTTCCTCATTCACCACTTCCTGCTTTGTATCGTCTTCAATCGTGTCGACCTCCTTCAGCTCTACCTCATTTGCCTCTAACTCAATAGCTCCTACTTCTTTTGCGTCTACCTCTATTGCCTCTACATCATTCGCCTCTACCAAAATCACCTCACTCTCCTCCACCTCAAAATCCCTTACCTCCACTTCTACCTCAATCACCTCTATGTCATTCGCCTCTAACTCATTCGGCTCTACCTCCATAACCAGCTCCTGCTTGGCCTCTCCCTCAATCTCCTCTACCTCTTTTGCCACTTCCAGGATGGCATCTACTTCATATGCCTCGACCTCATTTGCCCCTTCCTGCTTTATTTCCTCCACCACGTTCTCAACTTTTTTTGCCATTTCCTGTTTGGCCTTTAGCTCATTCGTGTCTACCTCATTGATCAAGACCTGCATGGCCTTTTCTTCGATCGTGTCGACCTGAATTGCCTCGACCTGTTTCACCAACTCCCGCTTTGTATCTCTCTCAATCCCTTCTACGACATTGGCAACAACCTCTTTCACCACTTCCTGCTTGGCCACTGCATCTACCTCAATCACCGCTACCTCTACCTCACTCGCCACTTCCTTCTTGGGCTCTACATCATTCCCCTCTCCCTCAATCTCGTTTTCCTTCATCTCTTCTACTTCCCGAAATTTCATCTCAGTCCTTCGTAGCTTCCTATTCCTACGTTTCCTCTGAACACCATCCTCTCCTTCTTTCTTTGTCTCCACAACATTATCAACTTTCTTAGCCACTTCCTGTTTGGCTATTCCCTCATTCCCATCTACCTCACTTGCCTCTACCTCTTTCCCTAAGTCCTCCTTGGCATCTCTCTCAATCCCTTCTACGACAATGGCCACTACCTCTTTCACAAATTCCTGTGTGGCCACTGCATCTACCTCAATCACCGCTACCTCTACCTCATTTGCCTCTACCTCACTCGCCACTTCCTTCTTGGGTTCTCCATCATTCCCCTCTCCCTCAATCTCGTTTTCCTTCCTCTCTTCTACTTCTCGAACTTTCATCTCAATCCTTCGTAGCTTCCTATTCCTACGTTTCCTCTGAACACAATCCTCTCCCTCTTTCTTTGTCTCCACAATATTCTCAACTTTCTCCGCCACTTCCTGTTTGGCCATTCCCTCATTCTGATCGACCTCATTTGGCTCTCCCTCTTCTGCTAATACCTGTTTTGCATCTCTCTCAATCCCCTCTATGACATTGGCTGCTATATCTTTCACCACTTCCTGCTTGGCCACTGCTTCTACCTCAATCATCACTACCTCTGCCTCATTCGCTAATTCCCACTTGTCATCTCCTTCTAATACCTCTACCTTATTCAACTCTACCTCATTCATCACATCCTCCAAAGCCACTGCCTCAATCATCTCTACCTCAATCGTCCCAACCTCCACGACTTCCTGCATGGGCTCTCCCTCACTCCCCTCTCTCTCAGCCACCTCTTCTTTCACTGTCTCCAGGACTTTCTTCTTGTTCTTGTGTTTATTCCTATTCCTACGTTTCCTCTGAACACCATCCTCTCCCTCTTTCTTTGTCTCCACAACATTATCAACTTTCTTAGCCACTTCCTGTTTGGCTATTCCCTCATTCCCATCTACCTCACTTGCCTCTACCTCTTTCCCTAAGTCCTCCTTGGCATCTCTCTCAATCCCTTCTATGACATTGGCCACTACCTCTTTCACAAATTCCTGTGTGGCCACTGCATCTACCTCAATCACCGCTACCTCTACCTCATTTGCCTCTACCTCACTCGCCACTTCCTTCTTGGGTTCTCCATCATTCCCCTCTCCCTCAATCTCGTTTTCCTTCATCTCTTCTACTTCCCGAACTTTCATCTCAATCCTTCGTAGCTTCCTATTCCTACGTTTCCTCTGAACACAATCCTCTCCCTCTTTCTTTGTCTCCACAATATTCTCAACTTTCTCCGCCACTTCCTGTTTGGCCATTCCCTCATTCTGATCGACCTCATTTGGCTCTCCCTCTTCTGCTAATACCTGTTTTGCATCTCTCTCAATCCCCTCTATGACATTGGCTGCTATATCTTTCACCACTTCCTGCTTGGCCACTGCTTCTACCTCAATCATCACTACCTCTGCCTCATTCGCTAATTCCCGCTTGTCATCTCCTTCTAATACCTCTACCTTATTCAACTCTACCTCATTCATCACATCCTCCAAAGCCACTGCCTCAATCATCTCTACCTCAATCGTCCCAACCTCCACCACTTCCTGCATGGGCTCTCCCTCACTCCCCTCTCTCTCAGCCACCTCTTCTTTCACTGTCTCCAGAACTTTCTTCTTGTTCTTGTGTTTATTCCTATTCCTACGTTTCCTCTGAACACCATCCTCTCCCTCTTTCTTTGTCTCCACAACATTATCAACTTTCTTAGCCACTTCCTGTTTGGCTATTCCCTCATTCCCATTTACCTCACTTGCCTCTACCTCTTTCCCTAAGTTCTCCTTGGCATCTCTCTCAATCACTTCTACGACATTGGACACTACCTCTTTCACAAATTCCTGTGTGGCCACTGCATCTACCTCAATCACCGCTACCTCTACCTCACTCGCCACTTCCTTCTTGGGCTCTCCATCATCCCCCTCTCCCTCAATCTCGTTTTCCTTCATCTCTTCTACTTCCCGCACTTTCATCTCAGTCCTTCGTAGCTTCCTATTTCTACGTTTCCTCTGAACACCATCCTCTCCCTCTTTCTTTGTCTCCACAACATTATCAACTTTCTTAGCCACTTCCTGTTTGGCTATTCCCTCATTCCCATCTACCTCACTTGCCTCTACCTCTTTCCCTAAGTCCTCCTTGGCATCTCTCTCAATCCCTTCTATGACATTGGCCACTACCTCTTTCACAAATTCCTGTGTGGCCACTGCATCTACCTCAATCACCGCTACCTCTACCTCATTTGCCTCTACCTCACTCGCCACTTCCTTCTTGGGTTCTCCATCATTCCCCTCTCTCTCAATCTCGTTTTCCTTCATCTCTTCTACTTCCCGAACTTTCATCTCAATCCTTCGTAGCTTCCTATTCCTACGTTTCCTATGAACACAATCCTCTCCCTCTTTCTTTGTCTCCACAATATTCTCAACTTTCTCCGCCACTTCCTGTTTGGCCATTCCCTCATTCCGATCGACCTCATTTGGCTCTACCTCTTCTGCTAATACCTGTTTTGCATCTCTCTCAATCCCCTCTATGACATTGTCTGCTATATCTTTTACCACTTCCTGCTTGGCCACTGCTTCTACCTCAATCCCCGCTACCTCTGCCTCATTCGCTAATTCCTGCTTGCCATCTCCTTCTAATACCTCTACCTTATTGAACTCTACCTCATTCATCACATCCTCCAAAGCCACTGCCTCAATCATCTCTACCTCAATCGTCTCAACCTCCACCACTTCCTGCATGGGCTCTCCCTCACTCCCCTCTCTCTCAGCCACCTCTTCTTTCACTGTCTCCAGAACTTTCATCTTGTTCTTGTGTTTCTTCCTATTCCTACGTTTCCTCTGAACACCATCCTCTCCCTCTTTCTTTGTCTCCACAACATTATCAACTTTCTTAGCCACTTCCTGTTTGGCTATTCCCTCATTCCCATTTACCTCACTTGCCTCTACCTCTTTCCCTAAGTTCTCCTTGGCATCTCTCTCAATCCCTTCTACGACATTGGCCACTACCTCTTTCACAAATTCCTGTGTGGCCACTGTATCTACCTCAATCACCGCTACCTCTACCTCACTCGCCACTTCCTTCTTGGGCTCTCCATCATTCCCCTCTCCCTCAATCTCGTTTACCTTCATCTCTTCTACGTCCCGAACTTTCATCTCAGTCCTTCGTAGCTTCCCATTCCTATGTTTCCTCTTAACACAATCCTGTCCCTCTTTCTTTGTCTCCACAACATTCTTAACTTTCTCCGCCACTTCCTGTTTGACCATTCCCTCATTCCCATCGACCTCATTTGGCTCTACCTCTTCTGCTAATACCTGTTTTGCATCTCTCTCAATCCCCTCTATGACATTGGCCACTATATCTTTCACCACTTCCTGCTTGGCCACTGCTTCTACCTCAATCACCGCTACTTCTGCCTCATTCGCTAATTCCCGCTTGCCATCTCCTTCTAACACCTCTACCTTATTCAACTCTACCTCATTCATCACATCCTCCAAAGCCACTGCCTCAATCATCTCTACCTCAATCGTCCCAACCTCCACCACTTCCTGCATGGGCTTTCCCTCACTCCCCTCTCTCTTAGCCACCTCTTCTTTCACTGTCTCCTCCAGAACTTTCTTCTTGTTCTTATGTTTCTTCCTATTCCCACGTTTTCTCTTCATACCATTTCTCTCCCCCACTTTCTCCATCTCTTCAATCTCGTTCTCAACCTTGTTGCTATTCTGACATGTCTGCTTCACATCCTCATTATTGGTGCTGACTCCTGCCTGCTGCTGCTCTTCTGCCTTTTGCTGCTGCTGCTGCTGGTGGTGGATGATGAAGCTCTTCAGCTCGGTGCTGTTCTGGAATTGCAGCAGCTCCCGCTGATATTTGGCCTGCTGCTGTGCACAATGATCCAGCAGGATCATCTCAAGCTCCAGAATCTGGCGCTTAGCTTCTAGTCTTGTGTCAACGAGGAACCTCTTTCGCTGCCCCTTCGAGCGACGGTCTGGGGAGTCACATGGGGAGGAGAGAGCAGCACCACAATTGATTCGTTAATGGGTATTTGAGTATTTCCTGTATGATAATAGGTTTTTCCCGTTTTTACTGGCAACAAAACAGGTGTTAAGATGTTAAAACACCAAACTGAAACCTTTTACAAGGAATCATGTCTGCATTAACCATGATGCTTGTGGTCAGAATGCAAACAAAAAACATACTCTGATAATATATGCATTGTCCTTGAAACTGATTGGTCCACACCAGGGACAGCTTTCTTTTGAGCCTCGTCTCAAACGGTGTTAGACCAGAGGACGCTAAAAGGCGTATTTCCTGTATGTTATTTTGGTAAAGAAACTTGGCACCATTGACAGGAATCTAACTTAACTTGAGACCGATGTAACAATGATAACACTGTAGGGAGGTCTGGAGGTTGACTCATGTGCCGGAGACACCTCCTCCTCCAAATAACCTCATTAGGATTATGGGCTGGTTGGGGAGGCCATATTAAGTTTGCGAGGTCTGGAAACTCCAGGCCAAACATAGAAAAACTTCCGTTATCTCAGAAAAAGTAAGATGGATTTATGGGCAAGCTGTGGAGGTCTGGCTAAATTTAAAAGATGTCCATTGTTTCACAAGAGAGAACATGAATTGGATAAGAAATACACTATTAATTCTTATACACTGGTCCATTCATACAATTAGTATATTAGTGGGCTACGTTAGAAAAGATAAAGGGAGGAGAAGAGGAGGGTGAACAAAGGGGCCAGAGAGCCAGGGGCAACCCTAATGTTTATGTTGGCTGGATAGCATGTGCTCCCGTGCATGTGAGGTTGCTCTCAACAGAAGTCATTCCTTGCACGAGAATGGCTGAAACGCTGAGTAACCACTCAGAGGTATAGTGGTTAAGCAGTGGAGACGGTATAGTGGTAAAACAGTGGAGATTTTAAAAGCAAAGTTTAAGATTTGCATTTGTCACTTTATATTGAGCCGATACATATGGCAAGTGAAATTAAGAAGACTTAAAGTGAGTTTTACAGAAAGAGAGGATACATGTGTGTCTCTTGGAGAAGGAAAGGCATTGCTCAAAACTGTGCTGCAAGGTCACGTGCCATGAATCACATGAGTTTAGAAAAAACGTGACTGTAAACCAACAAGCCTGTGAATAATTATCATGGTGAAGACACCTCTATACGTTGGATACTGAAGGAAATCCATCGTGCTACACATCGTCAAAGCCCGACAACACCTGACATTCGAGAAAGTACAATTGCATCGTTCTACACATCGTCAATACCCCACCACATCTGGAGAGTCACCAGCTGCATCAAGCACCTGACTGTTGTATTGTTCGAAAGACACTGTGTGTAACGACTTTACATCCGCCGGCACTGCGGGTTTCTAAACGCCTGCCATGTCACCTTCTCAACACTAGCGTCTGAGACCGTCTGATACAGACTGAAAGCTTATTTCCTTTGTTGCACTGTTTGTCTTTTCATGAATGTCATATTGTGCACTGGGTTATGCCTTATTAACCTAAATTCTGAATTTAGCTATTCATGTATTTCTATTACAGTATCACATATTCTTTGGACCAAGTGTCAATTGCCTATTTGATGACTGGTACTCTGATTCTTTTTTTACAAATCAGGGACTTGTTTTAATTAAAATGTGTCTGTGTGTGTGGTTGAACGGTGTAACAAATCCATGCGTTACATGTGTAGTGTTGCAGCGCCGACCTGGTCAAGGCCTATGATACAATCAGTAGGCCAGGGCTCTGGATTGTTACTCGTATTTCCGGAGTCCCTAACCCTCTGCTCACAATCATTAAGTACCTTCACGATGGTGGGCAGGCCCGGATAAAGTTGCGTGCCCGGGAGTCAGAGCAATTTCCTGTTTACAGTGGGGTGCGACAGGGATCTACTCTGGCTGACACATTATTTAGCATCATCTTCGACCACATAGTTCGAGAAGTTTTTTTATGGCTGTACCGGTGGATTTTTTAATATTTGCTACAGATACAATGGGAGGCTGATTGATGCCTGGGTGAGGTCAAGGGATGGCTCCCTACTGGTCAACCATGTTATGTACACTGATCATTTGGAAGTTGATGCTCACACTGAAAAATAGTTGGAGGTTCTGCTGCTAAGCCTGGAGCGTGTGACAAAGAGGTGGTGCCTTACCATCAGCCCCACCAAAACTAAGCACCCGCCTGAGTATTTTGTGTAATTTAATACTCCGCCCCCTCAACTACTCTTGAGTGATGGGGTAATTGTAGAGAGAAGTTTACGTACCTGGATAGTGTGCTTATGCAAAAATTCTGGTTTGGCAGCAGAGGTCTCACTCCGAATCGGTCAAGTGGCATATTTTCATCAGCTTCGTAAGACTTTGGGGTATCTACCTGGTCTGTCACTCGACACAAAACGCTGGGTCTTCTTGGCCAATGATAGAATAAATGAAAAATCTGAACCAGCTTTACACTTTCAGACTGGCCTGCCTACGATCCACCCTGGGTTTAACTACGCTGGAATGTGTGAACAGCTCACAGTGAGCTCCACTGGTGGGCAGGGCTGCATTGCCTGGGTCATGTAGCCTGCTTGCTCAGCCACCGCATCCCCAAGCAGCCTCTGTTTTTCCAGATAGAGGGGGCTAAATGGGCGTGGCACGGCCTGGAGAAGAGATGGACTGATGCAGTACAGGAGGATACGGAACTAAGTGGACTTGCCAAAGACTGGTACCACTGGTGTCAAGATCTGCCTCTATGGAGGAAGCTCGTGAAGGATGCTTATGGGAAGTTGGTGGCAGTTGCCCTCAAGCAAAAAAGGAGGGTGAGAGGAGCGACGCTCACAACAACAGACGGTGCACTGGATGACTAAAACGCAGCAAGTTGGCACAGTAGGATGCAAAGGTGGTGCGTCTGCCAGTCATCTCAGTCAGTCAACCCATCGCACTGGGGTCTGTCCCCTGATCTCCTGTCGGCAAGCCTTCGACACTTCAAGTGGCCTCGGAGTGCACCAGGCCTGGCACAAGCGCCATGGTGACGTCTCCGTCACTTAGTGGCGAATGAGGGCTGTTGTTGTTATCTGAGTCGGTTAGGGGCCTCCCCTAGGTCCACTCAGCCTCAAATAAGTATCTGATACGGTGTGTAAACATCGCCACTTGGGAGACAAAGACGGACAAGTGTGGTGCTGGCAACCCACCCCTCGTGTGCGGTGCCGGCCGTCATAGGTGCTCACTAACAGCACTTGCTCCTACAGTGTTTCAAGGCTATACACAAGATTTCTGTCTTTGTTTGTGTCTATGTGCAGTGTCTGTATGAGTGGTTGGGAGCAGTTGTGTCTGTGGGGATCGACCTGAGTTCGATTCCCATTCACAACCATCAGTGACTAATAAATAAAACCGGTCGTGTGCGTCTCCTACATCTACTCAAACTTAAAATAGTACCTCGTGCAACGTATAAACATCAAATGTGGGGAGACAAAGGCATCCGGATGCGGTGCTGACCACCCACCCCATCATAGGTGCTAACTCGCTAACAGCACTTGACTCAATAGTCTGTTAAGGCTATACGGGGATCTGTCTTTGTATACAGGTGCATGTGTCTGTGTGTATGTCTGTGTGTGGAATTACAGTACTCACTTCCCGTCGGCTTGCTCATCTCTCCACCCTGCAACAAAATCACAGCAGCGCACGTGAGACTCTAATCATATCACAGCTTACAACCACCACCACCATCATCATTACCGTCCTCATCATTAAACATTTCGAACAGACACACATTCACATATAGATGTTCTCTCAGATTAATGTTATCCTGATACAGCGCGCGTGTGGATGTACTCACGGAAGACATCGCCTTGAAGGCAGAACGAGAAGTCACGGATGGCCACGTTTTGTCAATAGATTTCGTTAACTGTGTTAATGAAGTGTTCAACCTCACGGATGTTTGTCAATGAGGTTTACGAAGTAATTTAACCGCGTTATCGATGTTCACTGACAACGTTGTTGAAGTGTGCTCCCGAATGCGATCGTTAAGCACACAGAGCGCGCGTCCACCTCCGTCTGTAACGATCGACCGTTGCTAGGGAAGTGACGTCACTTGTTAAGGTAACGAACCCCGGAAACCACGTGGTCCACTGTATCCTCCAGGCCTGATTAGTTACACGACTGTCAAATTTTTACTTTAAACTTTCGTAACTTGCAGGAATTCATATTTTTGGTTCTTTCGGTAAAGTCACGTAGATAGAAAATAACATTTTAAGTGAAGGCAAAAAATCCACGAGGTTTAGGTGGCAACACAAGCGGTCTTCATCACGTGTTGCGATCGAAACGTCGTGGGTTTTTTGTTTTAATTTATTTTTATTTTATTGTTATTATTTTCTATCTACGTGACCTTACCTGAAAGAACCAAGAATATAGTAACGATTGTACCCTGGTCGCCACGGATGAAGAGGCCGAGCGGGCTCGGTTCAACTGTTGCCAGGTACCTCCACCACTCAGCTCGCAGCACACACACACACAGTGTCCACTATGTAAAAATCAGGCTAAACTAAACCTTTCTAGAAGTTACTAAAATAATGCTATAAAAACAATGCAACAGTGATCATAAGACATGTGATTGAAAGTTAACAATAGCGACATATATAACATATATTACTAAACCTAGCATCCTTCGCTAGCTGCTTGAGTCAATCCATAATAGCAGGAGTAACAATTATGTATGTTGATTAACTGCGAATAACCCAATCAATAACAGATATCCATTGTAATTTACATCAATACATTACCCCCCCCCCGTCTTCGTATCGGATCTGCTTACAAGCGACGACGTCACATTTATCCCCCGTCTACGTCTATTAAAGACCGAAACAGGGGAAGGATTTCACCACAACTCTGGCTGTCACCTGACGAGGCGGGTTGTTGTTGTAGTTACAGGCGAAACGTCACGGTACTTGAATTGTAAATGTTGTGGGTTTACTCTCCAACACACCGATGTGCTGAAATAGTCACTAATTGGCATGTTTTGTTTACGTGACAAACTTTACTAAGATTTACGCGATCTAACCCAAACAAACAAAAACACCCTCTAATCAGTAAATATTTGTATTCCACGAATGGACCTTGGCCTGGGACTGTGGGGATTGAGAAGTTATGGATGCAGCTTCTGTTTGTGCTGCCATCAGAATGACCAACAAATAAATAAATAATACACACGGATTGGTGACTACAGTACTAGACCCCCAGTGCTTTTATATTTAAAAGTGTATGTGCTTTGTGGTTGCTTTATTGCGCATGTTGTTCATACTGTGTAACACTTGTTTGAACGCAGGTGATGGGGTTGTCCATGTTGGGTGTCATTACAGCCAAAAACAAGCAGCAGTACGAAGACCAGGACGCCGTGGCAGACCATGAGGACGGAAATTGGCCTCGCCCGGTCACAACGTACGACAGCAGTACAGGTTTCCCTTCACACATGCACACACCTACGAGTTTCCCACTACAGAGACGAAGATCCCCCATATAGCCTTAACAGACTGTTGTGGCAAGTGCTGTTCGCAAGCACCAATGAAGGTCGGCATGGTATACCAGGGGGTAGGTGGCCAACACCAAACCCGGCCGCCTTTGTCTCCCAAGTGGTGACGTATTACACACACCGCTCCAGGTATTCATTTGAGGTTGAATCGACCCAGGACCAGTTCAGATAAATAATCGTTATTGGTGTTGGCCATGAGCGGGACTCCAACTCGCATGTTTGCGGGGTTCGGAGCGTAGCGTACTATCCACTGCGTCACTGCTACCCTCACATAACGCACACAGAAACAACACACACACACAGGGACCCACACGCACGGACACACAGGGACCTGCTCAACATTGAAATGTGCAGCCCTTGTGTGGCGGCCTGCGTTGAATTTGGGCGTTCATCTCGTCACCCATACAAAAGGTCTCGACAATCAATGGCAGTCCCCCTTGCCCTGCCTGGCACGCACATCGGGCCAGTCACCCCACGCACAGCGCACACAACGTGCGCGTCGCGTATGCCAAATCAAGAGTCGTCCCCGAGTGTCCGGCAAATTGGACCGACTATCCCGGGCCCCGCGCTTCGGGGGAGGCCCCACGTGTAGACATCAGTGTCACATGTAATGCTTCCGGTTTAGTTTGAAGGCATCGGGGGGGGGCCCACGCACCCCCTATGGACGGCCCTGGTCAAAGCACACGGCAGCGCGGAGCACGCGCGTCACGCGCACGGGCCACGTGCGTCACGGGTACGTGACATCTACAAGGCAAGCACCTGCATCGCGTGGTCATCACTTGTAAGGCATGCCCTTTGTGCATGGGACGTGCGTAGTGTGTGCAACACGTGGCACATGTATGTCACACATGCGCATCGCAACGTGATGTCATGTGTACGTGGACATTTGAATCGCATGTAGCTGTCTGGTGGGCAGGACGGATCTACGCGTGGGCAAGTAAGGGGGTGGCTGAGTAAGACTGATACGGAGACACGTCAAGCCACACACTCACCACACACTCACCGGCACACTCACACACACCACATTCACCGCACACTCACTTACCGGCACACTGACTGCACATTCACACACTCACTGGACCCTCACTGCACACTCACCACGCACTCACCGGCACACTTACTGCACATTCACACACACTCACCGCACACTCACTTACCAACACTCTGACTGCACACTCACACACACCGCACTCACACCGCATTCACACACACTCACACACACTCACACCGCACTCATTCACTCACACACACTCACACACGCACTCACACAAATTTACACACACTCACCGCACACTCACACACAATCACACTCACCGGCACACTCGTGTGCAAGCACACTAGTGAGCTTCCACAAAATGTGCTGCACATTAGTGAGGCCACACACCAGCAGGTTTAGACATCAGTGAGCTTACACACTAGTGTGCACACACACAGTCGTAAGCTTACAGATTAGATAGCGTACACACCAGCTCACCGGTGAGGTGAGCTACACACTGGTGAGTTAACACACCCACCTGTTTATGTGCGCAAAGCTCTTAACCCTAAACCTAACATATCCCAAATGTCATGGCTAAAGTTATTTTACACACGCACGTGCATACACACGCACGTGCATACACGCATGCGCTTATGAAGGCATGCATGCACACATACGTGCACACAATCACACATGCACGCACATGTTTAAACATATACAATTCCATGGCGTTGGACTTGAGACTCCCAGAAGTGGAATCAGGACTCCTGAGTGTGCGATATAGCTCAGTGGGCCTTTCTTGGTAAAATTGAAATAATTAGTTTAGTTTCAGGATGTAGGGTTCTGAAGATATTTCATCTTTCAGTCCTTTCTGACCGTTTGAGTGTGGGTGAGTGAGTGACAACTACTTATGCATTTTTTTTATTACAACTACAAGCATTTCCAGCTATTGACATGAAATGTATTAACTCTGGAAGATGATGGTGATACAGGTGGTGGGTAGCGGTAGTGTAGCGTTTAGCACGCTGCACTACGAACCCGGCGACCCGAGTTAAATTCTCGCTCATGCCCAACGCTGGTAACGACTCTCTGAACCGGTCATGGACCTCCCCTAGGTCGACTCAGCCTCAAATGAGTACCTGGTGTGGTGTAAACATCACTACTGGGGAGACAAAGGCGGCCGGGCGTGGTGTTGGCCACCCACCCCTCGTGTGCCATGCTGACCTTCACAGGTACTCGCTAACAGCACTTGCCCCAACAGTCTATTCGGGCTATACAGGGAGTCTTTGCTTTGGTGGTGATGATACAGATGGTGATTTATTATACAGATGGTTAGGATGATGATAATGATACATTTGGTGATGATGGTGGTGATGATGGGACTGTAAGAGTCGTCCTTGAAGATATTTACTGTGTAATATTAAGACACACTAATATAAAATGTAATCATTAAAGCACAATATATAACATTTGTAATTTCTGTTGAAAGCATGTGCTTATAATTGTGACGTGTATTTGTACGTGGTTGTGCATGAATGCACGTGTTTTTTATTTTCTGTATTAGGTGCTTGACGACAGCACTTGGCCCAACAGTCTATATTGGTTGTACAGGAAATCTTTGTGTTTTGATTCATGAATGTTCCATTCACGAAATTTAGTGAAAACGAAATTGACAAATTAAGGATACTTTTCGACTTACGAAATAGGATTTCAGCGGAAACAATATATCACATGGCACGCACCATGAGATCATCAAGCAAAAAGCTGTCATCCATCCACGACAGTGTCACGGTATCCCCATAGTGCAAAAGTAATGCCTCGTCACCTCTCCAGTCATTCCAACATGCAGATCTTTTGGTGAGTTCCTTGAAGATGTTAATTATTTTTGTTTTAAATTGATTATTATTCAACCGTTGTAATATTTGTTCTTTATTATTTTTTGCATTGTGAAATGTTGGTGTTTATTTTGGGTTTATAGTAGAAATGACTGTCTGAAACACATCGCAAGTTTTTCGTATTCAATTAATGGGAAAAGCCATTCCGATTTACGATATTTTGTTTTACGTGCGTTTTTCGAAGAACGCATCCCTTTCGTAAGTAGAGGCATACATGTACAGGAATCCATTGCCAACCGCTAATTTACCAACCACGAGATTTTAGTAAACACGGATTGACTACTGGACACCTGTTTACTAACCACGAGCATCTCGCTTTGAGTATTCGCGAGTCGCGCCGAGTCGTGAAATCAAAACAACACGATGTACCTTATGGGGGGGGGGGGGGGGGTTCTTGTATTTGTTCTTGTATTTGTACGAGCTGTTGTTTGTTTATGTTACTGATGTTTATGGGGAGCGTTAATGCAGCGGGTTAGCGAGCTGTACTATGAATCCATTAATCCTGGTATAATTCCTGCTCATGGCCAACACCAGTGGCAATTATCTGAACCATTCCTGGACCTACCCTTGGCCTCAAATGAGTACTTGGTGCATTGTGAAAACATCAGCACTGGCAGAGACAAACCCCATATGCTGTGCTGGCCTGCATAAGTGCTCATAACGGCACTTACCCAACAGTCTGTTACATGGGGGGATCTTAGTCTTGGCGTGTAAGTGAGAGTTTGTGGACTTTGCATGTTCTTCCCCTGTTGTGCACGCCGTTTTCTCAGGGTTCTCAGCTTTCAAAAAAGAACAACCAATACTAACAGTGAGATTTTACTTGCAAATTACTTAAACAGGGATTACACACCGTGGCAACATCGCCCCCTTCTGTGAAAGCTGGACAGGACCCTCCTGCAAAAGAGTGAGACTTCCCTGAATAAACAAGTGTAGCACGGTAATCTTTGAAATAATAAAATAAACTATTCACCCCTAGAGTGGACAGGGTAACGAGGGCGATCCTAGCAAGTGAGGGAGCTGTACTCAGACGGAACGGACGACGGCTCCCAGCCGACCTCTTCGCCTTTGTAGATCTTGTCATCGTTGGAGGCCGGTCTCAGCTCTGCGAGGATCGCCTCAAACGTGGGGCGCTCTAACGGCGCGTGGCTCCAGCAGTGGTGCATCACCTTGCGGCTGTGGGGTGAGGGGAAGGTGCGGTAAGGGTGCGAGGAAGGCGAATCGTGCACAAGCTCGGACTGCGCTTTCACCTCTTCCAGTGCGCGTTCGTTCTCAGAATGGTTGAATGAGTGCCGATGATGTTAATGACGTCACGGAGGGGGATGAAGGGGGTCAGGTGGCGAGGGGGGTGAGGGGGGGTGTGAGTAGGTAGAGGGTCATGAAGGCATGAAATATCTACAGTATGGATTCACACAGCGGCGTCTAAATGCCACTGCATCTCCATACGTAGTGCAGAAACACTGGTCATGTTTATCTTGTAGAGAGAGAAGAAGTATGTGGGTCTCTACAGTGAGGGAAAAAAGTATTTGATCCCCTGCTGATTTTGGACGTTTGCCCACTGACAAAGAAATGATCAGTCTATAATTTTAGTGGTAGGTTTATTTGAACAGTGAGAGACAGAATAACAACAAAAAAATTCAGAAAAACGCATGTCAAAAATGTTGTAAATTTATTTGCATTTAATGAGGGAAATAAGTATTTGACCCCTCTGCACTTGGTGGCAAAACCCTTGTTGGCAATCACAGAGGTCAGACGTTTCTTGTAGTTAGCCACCAGGTTTGCACACATCTCAGGAGGGATTTTGTCCCACTCCTCTTTGCAGATCTTCTCCAAGTCATTAAGGTTTCGAGGCTGACGTTTGGCAACTCGAACCTTCAGCTCCCTCCACAGATTTTCTATGGGATTAAGGTCTGGAGACTGGCTAGGCCACTCCAGGACCTTAATGTGCTTCTGCTTAAGCCACTCCTTTGTTGCCTTGGCCGTGTGTTTTTGGTTATTGTCATGCTGGAATACCCATCCACGACCCATTTGCAATGCCCTGGCTGAGGGAAGGAGGTTCTCACCCAAGATTTGACGGTACATGGCCCCGTCCATCGTTCCTTTGATGCGGTGAAGTTGTCCTGTCCCCTTAGCAGAAAAACACCCCCAAAGCATAATGTTTCCACCTCCATGCTTGACGGTGGGGATGGTGTTTTTGGGGTCATAGGCAGCATTCCTCCTCCTCCAAACACGGCGAGTTGAATTGATGCCAAAGAGCTCCATTTTGGTCTCATCTGACCACAACACTTTCACCCAGTTGTCCTCTGAATCATTCAGATGTTCATTGGCAGGGAAAAAAGTATTTGATCCCCTGCTGATTTTGTACGTTTGCCCACTGACAAAGAAATGATCAGTCTATATTTTTAATGGTAGGTTTATTTGAACAGTGAGAGACAGAATAACAACAAAAAAATACCGAAAAATGCATGTCAAAAATGTTATAAATTGATTTGCATTTTAATGAGGGAAATAAGTATTTGACCCCCTCTCAATCAGAAAGATTTCTGGCTCCCAGGTGTCTTTTATACAGGTAACGAGCCGAGGTTAGGAGCACACTCTTAAAGGGAGTGCTCCTAATCTCAGCTTGTTACCTGTATAAAAGACACCTGTCCACAGAAGCAATCAATCAGATTCCAAACTCTCCACCATGGCCAAGACCAAAGAGCTCTCCAAGGATGTCAGGGACAAGATTGTAGACCTACACAAGGCTGGAATGGGCTACAAGACCATTGCCAAGCAGCTTGGTGAGAAGGTGACAACAGTTAGTGCGATTATTCGCGAATGGAAGAAACACAAACGAACTGTTAATCTCCCTTGGCATGGGGCTCCATGCAAGATCTCACCTCGTAGAGTTGCAATGATCATGAGAACGGTGAGGAATCAGCCCAGAACTACACGGGAGGATCTTGTTAATGATCTCAAGGCAGCTGGAACCATAGTCACCAAGAAAACAATTGGAATACACTACGCCGTGAAGGACTGAAAGGTTCCCCTGCTCAAGAAAGAACATATACATGCCGGTCTGAAGTTTGCCAATAAACATCTGAATGGTTCAGAGGACAACTGGGTGAAAGTGTTGTGGTCAGATGAGACCAAAATGGAGCTCTTTGGCATCAACTCAACTCGCCGTGTTTGGAGGAGGAGGAATGCTGCCTATGACCCCAAGAACACCATCCCCACCGTCAAGCATGGAGGTGGAAACATTATGCTTTGGGGGTGTTTTTCTGCTAAGGGGACAGGACAACTTCACCGCATCAAAGGGACGATGGACGGGGCCATGTACCGTCAAATCTTGGGTGAGAACCTCCTTCCCTTAGCCAGGGCATTGAAAATGGGTCGTGGATGGGTATTCCAGCATGACAATAACCAAAAACACACGGCCAAGGCAACAAAGGAGTGGCTCAAGAAGAAGCACATTAAGGTCCTGGAGTAGCCTAGCCAGTCTCCAGACCTTAATCCCATAAAAAAATCTGTGGAGGGAGCTGAAGGTTCGAGTTGCCAAACGTCAGCCTCGAAACCTTAATGACTGGAGAAGATCTGCAAAGAGGAGTGGGACAAAATCCCTCCTGAGATGTGTGCAAACCTGGTGGCCAACTACAAGAAACATCTGACCTCTGTGATTGCCAACAAGGGTTTTGCCACCAAGTGCAGAGGGGTCAAATACTTATTTCCCTCATTATAATGCAAATCAATTCATAACATTTTTGACATGCATTTTTCTGGATTTTTTTGTTGTTATTCTGTTTTTCACTGTTCAAATAAACATACCGTTACAATTATAGACTGATAATTTCTTTGTCAGTGGGCAAACGTACAAAATCAGCAGGGGATCGAATACTTTTTTTCCCTCATTGTATGTGAGGAGACGGTGGGTCGCAACAGCACGTACGGCTAGAAGTAGGACATTCCAGACTAAGAGGGTTCATAATGGCCGTGTCAACGAGACTGAACCAGCCAGCACAACTCACTGCCAATAACACATCACGTAATTCACCCTTAAGCAATTGTTCAATCAATTAATTGAATCACTACAATTAAAATCAAAGAATATCCCAGAACAAACACTTCGCACTCTCCTCCGTCAGCCACCTGCATCCACAATAGAAACGCATCAGTCCAGCAGTGGATAAAACCTGGTGTGGGAGGTATGGGGGGGCGGCTTACACTTGCGGTGGACAGCAGGGGGGTGGCTGCATGCAGTAGCCATCGCAGATCAAGCGGTAGAACTTGTCATCGACTGCCATGGGCCAGGGTAAGGGGCCTCTCCTACACCCACACACATCACACACCGAGCGGTACACACGTCACACCAAGGAGCACGCACATCACACCAAGGAGCACGCACATCACACACCGAGCAGCACGCACGTCACACACCGATGAGCACGCACGTCACACACCGAGCAGGTTGCACAGGGCTCCTTTATCAAGACAAACGTGGAGCAGATTACACCTACTACAATACGCCTGTCACAATGCCCCCCTCTCCCCCCACCCCCCCAGTTTATGGGGGGGCGCAGGCCTCACTCCCCCCTTCCCGTCAGCCCCCCCTAATAAATGGTCCGGTTGCATTGTGAATGCACCACTCGAATGACGTGCAGTCCCGTGGCGCACTGTAACGGGCTCGTGATTTACTCAATAAAATTCAACGTAAAAAAATAAAAACGAGCCCAAGACATTATTTAAAATAAAGTATGGCCATCGTGTGTCAGCATCACAGGCGACAATTGTCATGTAAAAAAAAAACTTCACTGCGAATCACTCAATTGGGATTGCTCGCAGCAAACAGCACTTGACCTGCTTACAGGTTAGGTGCTGAATAACCGTGTGTCACACAGAGAACAGTTGCCACTGAGGGTGCCCTTTTCAAATGCTTGAGATGAGATGTGATTATCGCGTGTAAATGTGCACACTAAATAACCAAAAAATTATAAGCGAACTATTATCGTTTCAGATGGCAGGGTGGTGCACCGGTGATCTTTGACCCTCGCAACAAGAAGGGCCTTGGTTAATTAATTATCCAGTTTGCTCACATAGCTAGAAAACACACAATCACAATGTAACTGGGTATTGGCCAAGCATCCCAATGCTAACGTTACCTGCAAATTACTTCATTGGGATGACACTCGGCAGCAGAGCCGGATGATGGCATTGCTGGCGCCCTATGCCATTGTCAAGCTTAAGAGGCCCCTTCTATGAATGCCTGTATATTTTTGTCAGCAGAATGAAAATAACTGCTTTGGAGAGTCTTTTTTTCTCACCGATCTTTATTTATTAAGCAATTATGTTAAAACTCGAAACCTCATGTCCATTTCTTGTTTCGTATTTAGAGATCCCCCCCCTCTCTTAATGCGAGGCCCTAAGCTGGAAGCGTGGCCGGTGTGAGCGCGCCTGTGATGAATCACACGTATAATTGTGCACTCTAATTTTCTATGGGTGGCCAGGAGAATTTATTATTATTTAAGTGAATGCAATGGAGATCAGGGGATTGGATCCAGAGCCCCTCGTACACAGTAGAGTACAAGGGAACGCCCACAATACAGATTTGAGCTGACCTGCGGATTGAGAAATTGAACTGTTTTGTGACGTGGAGGGTGTTTCTGAATGCTATTGTGACCGACCCGTCCCGACGGGAGGAGAGGGGACAGGGTGGACGGGCTGCATGAGCTTACTCTCCGGCACTGCACAGCACAACATCGCCTCCCTACTGCAAAAATACTCGGCAGGACCCTCCTGAAAATGAAAGTCTTCGGAATCAGTGAGGCCTGTCCTTGGGAGGACAGGCGTAGTCTTGGTCGTCACAAGCGAACATTTGTTTCATCTTCTTTGGTTCTTTCGGTAAAGTCACGTAGAATGGGAATAAAATAATAAATTGATAAAATAAAATAACACAATAATATTCTCACGACGTTTCGGCCACAACACAAGCGGCCTTCATCAGGTGAAGGGAGCGAGACTGTCTGGTAGGACAGCGCTGGAGTGAGAGAGCCACGTTCAGATCACGGCTTTTAAGCTGTGTGGGAGGAACAAAGAGCCTTGACGAAGGAATTAGCATAAAATTTAGCATTGAAAAGGCTGAATGATTAGCTTGTGACTGGTCACAGAAATAGCTATGTTAAAAGTTAAAGCATACACATCCGCAGAGGCACCCATTGTTAAAAGGAATTAGCATAGAATTTAGCATTGAAATAGCTAAATTAAGGCATTCGCTTGTAACTGCTACAGAAATAGTTACGTTGAAGTCAGAGCATACACATTCACCGAGGCACTTAGTACAAATCAAAACAGGAGAATTTAGCATTGAAATAACTAGGCGAATTTAGCATTGAAATAACTGGGTGATTTGCTGGTGACTGGTCACAGAATACTATATACTATATAGTGAACCAATAAAAACTAAAATATAAATTACCTTCATGTTATCAATAAACTCTATATTCTCCAATCAGCTAAGCTACCAACCATAAGTCGTTATATATCACAATGCTATATGGCGAAAAAATGGGTGGATTCTTACCCTCAAATTTCCGTACCACGGATAGCTACGGGCCCCGTTCAGACGGACGAGTTCGTCCATGGTCGGAACAGAGGAGGGGGAGAGAGACAGCTGCGAAGCCCTAGTATACTCCATGTTGTAAACCATACCATTAACCGTGGTGTGAGAGGTATTAAGAGGCAATGCTGGCGAAAGAGCTGCGGTCTGAAGGTCATCGTAAAATTACAATTAATTAAGAACAGAAATGATTTAACACATCTTTCCAGTGGTTACTAAGCCTGAATCCATCTTCTCGGTTGAAATTGTCTCTGTGCTTGTATATGTGAATGGCCTCATGAACGAATCTCTCATGGTAGCCAGTTGGTTTGCAAAGAACCTCCGTCTTGGAGAAAGATGGCAAACTACCCTTTCTGGATGTCTTAATTAAAAGGAGACATGATGGTTCAATGAGCCACTCTGTCTACAGGAAAGCTACCCATACAGATGCTTACTTGAAACCGGATTCCCACCACCATCCATCCCAGAAGAACTGCCTCATCAAGACTCTATACCATAGAGCCCAATGCATTTCTGACCAGGAACACATTACCAGTGAACTCAAGCACGTACACCAGGCTCTCAGGGCTAATTGCTACTCCGACTACACAATCCGCAAAGCCATCACTCCAGTCATGAAGAAGGATCCTCTTGTGGAGCCACTCAAAACCATCACCTTACCCTACATTGCAGGGGTCACTAAAAAAGATCTCCAAAATCCTGAATAAACACAAGATCCAGGTCCGATTCAACACAGTACACAAAATCCGTGATTTAGTTCCATCTGTAAAAGATGCTCTTCCAAAAGACATATCTCGGACCGCATCCGCGAACATAAAGCAGACTTGAAACACGGTAAGACGAACTCCTCTGCCGTGGCAGATCACTGTTACAATTCAGTGGGCTCACATGACATTGACTTCTCCAAGACGGAGGTTCTTTGCAAACCAACTGGCTACCATGAGAGATTCGTTCATGAGGCCATTCACATATACAAGCACAGAGACAATTTCAACCGAGAAGATGGATTCAGGCTTAGTAACCACTGGAAAGATGTGTTAAATCATTTCTGTTCTTAATTAATTGTAATTTTACGATGACCTTCAGACCGCAGCTCTTTCGCCAGCATTGCCTCTTAATACCTCTCACACCACGGTTAATGGTATGGTTTACAACATGGAGTATACTAGGGCTTCGCAGCTGTCTCTCTCCCCCTCCTCTGTTCCGACCATGGACGAACTCGTCCGTCTGAACGGGGCCCGTAGCTATCCGTGGTACGGAAATTTGAGGGTAAGAATCCACCCATTTTTTCGCCATATAGCATTGTGATATATAACGACTTATGGTTGGTAGCTTAGCTGATTGGAGAATATAGAGTTTATTGATAACATGAAGGTAATTTATATTTTAGTTTTTATTGGTTCACTATATAGTATATAGTATTCTGTGACCAGTCACCAGCAAATCACCCAGTTATTTCAATGCTAAATTCGCCTAGTTATTTCAATGCTAAATTCTCCTGTTTTGATTTGTACTAAGTGCCTCGGTGAATGTGTATGCTCTGACTTCAACGTAACTATTTCTGTAGCAGTTACAAGCGAATGCCTTAATTTAGCTATTTCAATGCTAAATTCTATGCTAATTCCTTTTAACAATGGGTGCCTCTGCGGATGTGTATGCTTTAACTTTTAACATAGCTATTTCTGTGACCAGTCACAAGCTAATCATTCAGCCTTTTCAATGCTAAATTTTATGCTAATTCCTTCGTCAAGGCTCTTTGTTCCTCCCACACAGCTTAAAAGCCGTGATCTGAACGTGGCTTTCTCACTCCAGCGCTGTCCTACCAGACAGTCTCGCTCCCTTCACCTGATGAAGGCCGCTTGTGTTGTGGCCGAAACGTCGTGAGAATATTATTGTGTTATTTTATTTTATCAATTTATTATTTTATTCCCATTCTACGTGACTTTACCGAAAGAACCAAAGAAGATGAATCATTGCAGTCACGAAAGCTTTAAATTGGAACATTTGTTTCTCCACATTAATTTGTATCCCCGGGTTACCATCAGGGCTGGGCGCTGCAAGCTTAGCTTCTGAGATCTGATGAGACTGGCCGTTTTTTAAAAGGTAATTTCGGCATCTGGAGCCCAAGCATGCAACAACTTCATGCAACTTCTTGGTTATTTTGGTAAAGTCACGTAGAATGGAAATAAAATAATAAAACATAATAAAAAATAAAATTCTCACGACAATTCTGCCAAAACACAAGTAGCCTTCTTCAGGTGAAGGAACAGAACTGCCGGGACGACAGCGCTTCAATAACTGCTGCTAAGATTCGCAGCGTCTTTTAAGCTAGGTGGGAGAGGTAAAGTGCCTTGACAAAGGAGTTTACATATCAAACAGGAGAATTTAGCATTGAAATCGCTGTGTTAAAGTGTTGGATCAGCAGGGTGTTAAAGTCAGAAATAAGCATGTAACTGGGAGATTAGCATGATGTTAATGTGAGGGATTAGCATGTGACTGGTCACGGAAATAGCTATGTTAAAGTCAAAGTTTACATCTCAACAGAGGCGTTTAGTATATGGACGCTAAAGGACTGCAACTACCCAACTATCATACAATAAACCGATGTGAAAAAAACTAAGTATAAACTACATCAATGTTATCAATAAACTCTATATGCTCTCCAATCAGCAGAGCGCTTCAATGAACGCTGCTAAGATTCGCAGCGTCTTTTAGGCTAGGTGGGAGAGGTAAAGCGCCTTGACAAAGGAGTTTACATATCAAACAGGATAATTTAGCATTGAAATAGCTGTGTTAAAGTGTTGGATCAGCAGGGTGTTAAAGTCAGAAATTAGTATGTAACTGGGAGATTAGCATGATGTTAATGTGAGGGATTAGCATGCGACTGGTCACGGAAATAGCTATGTTAAAGTTTCCATCTCAACAGAGGCATTTAGTATATGGACGCTAAAGGACTGCAACTACCCAACTATTATACAATTAACCGATGTGAAAAAAACGAAGTATAAACTACATCAATATAATAAATGTACTCAATATGTTCTTCAATATGTTGAGCTATAAACATAAAGTAACTGTGTATACACTACACTATATAATGAATACCATATAGTAAACGAATTAATAAAACTAAAATATAAACTACATCAATGTTATTAATAAACTCTATATACTCTCCAATCAGCTGAGCTACTAACAATAACTCATTATACATTACAATGCCATATGGCGAAAAAATCGGTGGCGGTTTTTTCCTTCTTTCCAACGTTAGCACCACGGAGAGCGACGAGCCTCGTTCAGACGGACGAGTCCATCCATGCTCGGAACGGAGGAGGGGGGAGAAACAGCCACGATGTGCTGCTCTGTCCTGTGTTGCGTTACCACCATGCCATAAACTAGACTACTATACATTGTAACGTTATACCTTCCAATCTAAACTGCATTGTATAATATCGTATACACAGCCCAATGTAAGATCGAACATTATGCAGTATATTTATATGTCTTCAACTAAACTTTTTCATACATTACACGACTATACACCGTAATATACACTACCATAGACAAACCCACCCTTGAATTACACAATGCGTTACTTTACACTACCCTATACTTTAGACTGTAAAATGTTAGACTTGTAATATTACACTATGTATTATTCTACCAACCCTACTGTATACCACACTGCTGTATATTCACAATACAATTACGATACAATATATTGCCTTTTGAATTATGTTAAACATTACAATGTTATACTATTTATTATTATAACATGCTATAAACCATACCATTGACCGTCGTGTGAAGAGGCAGTGCCAGCGAATGGACTGCAGTCTGAATGTCACCATAAAATACAATCAATTAAGAACTGAAATTGTTTATAACGTCTTTCCAATGAAATTTTCTTTTAAAGCTTTCGTGACTGCAGTAATTCATATTCTTAGTTCTTTCGGTAAAGTCACGTTGAAGGGAAACAACAAAATAATAAAATATATATAAAACAATAAAAATTATCACGACGTTTCGACCATAACACAAACCAATTCCTCGACCACATCAATTCCATACACCCAGCCATCAGATTCACCATGGAGGTCGAAAAAGATGGCAAGCTACCCTTTTTGGATGTCCTAATTAAAAGGAGACCTGATGGTTCAATGAGCCACTCTGTCGACAGGAAAGCTACGCATACGAATGCTTACTTAAAACCGGATTCCCACCACCATCCATGCCAGAAGAACTCCCTCATCAAGACTCTATACCATAGAGCCCAATGCATTTCCGACCAGGAACACATTGCCAGTGAACTTAAGCACGTACACCAAGCTCTCAAGGCTAATGGTTACTCCGACTACACAATCCGCAAAGCCATCACTCCAGCCATGAAGAAGGATCCTCTTGAGGAGCCATTCAAAACCATCACCTTACCCTACATTGCGGGGGTCACAAAAAAGATCTCCAAAATCCTGAATAAACACAAGATCCAAGTCCGATTCAACACAGTACATAAAATCCGTGATCTGGTTCCGTCTGTAAAAGATGTGGCTCCAGACATACAGTACCCAGGCGTCTACAAACTAAGTTGCCTCTGTGGTAGCAGTTACATTGGAGAAACCAAACGACATATCTGGGACCACATCCGTGAACATAAAGCAGACTTGAAACACGGTAGGACGAGCACCTCAGCCGTGGCAGATCACTGTTATAATTCAGTGGGCTCACATGACATTGACTTCTCCAAGACGGACATTCTCTGCAAGCCATCCGGCTACCATGAGAGATTCGTTCATGAGGCCATCCACATATACAAACACAGAAACAATTTCAACCGAGAAGATTGATTCTGGCTTAGTAACCATTGGAAAGACGTTATAAACCATTTTGGTACTTAATTGATTGTATTTTATGGTGACTTTCAGATCGCAGTCCATTCGCTGCCACTGCCTCTTAATACCTTTCACACGACAGTCAATGGTATGGTTTATAGCAGGGGTGTCCAAACTTTTTTCCCGAGGGCCACATACAGATAAATATACGAAGGATTGGGCCACTCATTAGACGTGAGGTATACTGCCTCACTTCTCATGCACTAATATTGTCAAAATCAATCAAATGCAGGTAAATTACGTTTGATTATTGAACATGTTTGAAGAAAAAAAGCCTCCATCATAGCTCTTCATTAGTAGATTTAAATTTTATTTTTTACAAAAAGGTTGGCAGGTAATTCTCTCAGTGACAGCCTCAGATTCGTTCTTAGGGTGCTGATCCCCCTTCATTGTCCACATGAAGGGAGAGCCAAGAAGACAAATAGGGGATGTGGATATTTCAATTTTATTACACAAATACATTATTGGGCTTGTTAACACATCAACTAACGTTTGTTAAAAAAATTGTCATCAACTTTAATTGACTGAATTTATGAAGTAATTGGGCTTATTAACAAATGAAAACGGTGTGTATATTTTTAACTCACCTGTAATGGGAATAATGTTACGCTCAGTGGGAGCAGTGATGCTGCGCTTTGGTCTGAAGGATAGCTGGCAGGTCAGGAGTAAGTTTGGTGGTTGATATGCGAAGGACGTCACGGAGATGGCTGTCGGTCGTTCTGGTTCTCAGCCTGCTTTTGTTCAGCGTTAACAGAGAGAATGTCTGCTCACATATGTATGTTGAGCCGAACAGACTCATGCTCACATATGTATGTTGAGCCGAACAGACTCATCATTCGTTTTGCATGGCGTCTCGTCAGAGGAAACTTGGCCTTTTCCAACCTCCGGTAGAAGTCAGGTAGGGAGAGAAGCTGATGCTGATTCTTCAGAGAATCATCACACTGAATTTCGATCAGTTCTAATTGCAGACTCTCCTCCACTTCTTTTGCATCCATTGAAAACGGAGCCGCAAACAGTGTGATTTCCTTCTCAATGACAGAAAAATCTTGGAAGCGCTGACTGAATTCTGTCATGAGAGATGTGGTCACAGACACATATTCTCCCATTTTTGCAGAGAGCTTGGCATTTGGAAATGCGCATTGATTTCGGTCAGCGTGGGGAAGTGCGCTACATTGAAGTTGCGCAGTTGTGACTCGAAGAGACGGAGCTTCGCACGGAATGCTTTCATGTGCACATACAGCTGTGGTACCAGCTGCTCTTTGCCTTGTAGTCTCTTGTTCGGGGTGTTGAGATGATCAGTGAGATCAACTAAAAAAGCCAGGCCTGCCAACCATAAAGGGTCACTGATCTCATGGAGAGGTCTGCCCTTTTCTTTCAAAAACTTGTCGATATATGATCTCAGGGAATAAAACCACTGCAGCACGGAGCCGCGACTGAGCCAGCGCACTTGAGAATGGTAGAGTAGGTCCCCGTATTCAGCATCGACATCAGAGAGGAACGCTTGCAATTCTCTGTGGTAAAGCCCTCGGGCCATAATTTTTTTGACATTTTTCACAACTGTGTTCATCACATCGCCAAGCTGGATTATCTTGGCACAGAGGGCTTCTTGGTAGATGATACAGTGCATTTTAACAGTCTCACCTCCGCTCTCCTGCACCTTGGCACTCACCATAGAAGCCATTCCTTTGCGCTCGCCTGTCATTGCTGGAGCCCCATCCGTTGTAATTCCACACAGCTTGTCCCATTTAAGTCCAGCCTGGTTAATTGAATCTGACACAGCTTCAAACATGTCCTTCCCAGTTGTTGTCCCCTTTAGACTCCGAAGATCAAGCACTTCCTCCGTAATGCAAAAATTCTCATTAACTCCCCACAAAAATATTAACAGCCGTGCAGTGTCCGTGGCATCTGTGCTCTCATCACATGCAATCGAGTAAAAATCGAAAGCACAAGCTTTATCTGACACTTGCTGTTTTAAGCTAGCCGAGAAGTCTTCAATTCGCCGCACAACCTTATTTCTGGACATACTAACATCGTTAAAATCCTGCATTTTCTCCAGGCACATTCCCACGACTTTAGTGAGGCACTGTTTGATGAAGTCACCGTCTGAGAAAGGTTTCCCGTGTAGGGCAATGAGTTGAGCTACTTCATTGCTGGCTATTGTTGCATTTTCTTGAGCTTTGTTAGCACGGAAAAAAACCCTGCTGCTGCATTAGCAGGCTAGCTTGCCATTTGCTTTACCTTCTTTCTCCGCTCGGCGCCAGTGTAGGACGTGAAGGTCTGATGTTTCCTTTCATAATGCCGTCGTACATTGTACTCTTTCATCACGGCAACACTCTCATTACAAATCAAACAAACACACTTCCCCTTGGTTTCAATGAAAAAAAAATCATTTTTCCACCGAGTCTGAAATTTTCTGCACTCGCTTGCAATCTTGCGTCTCTTCGGTTCCGGCATTTCTGGTGACCCTGAGCAAATGTTTTCTTCGATTGCTTGCTTTCTGGAGACGCTGCCTTGTTCAAGACAATAGCGCCATCTAGTGTTTAAATTAAGAAATGCAATACAGTGGGCCATAGTCCATTATATTTTTAAACTTTGATACGGGCCAATTAAAAATGGATGGCGGGCCGCAGTTGGCCCGCGGGCCGTCGTTTGGACACCCCTGGTTTATAGCATGTTATATAATAATAAATAGTATAACATTGTAATGTTTAACATAATTCATAAGGCAATATATAGTATTGTAATTTTATAGTGAATATATGTGTGGTATACAGTAGGGTTGGTAGAATAATACATAGTGTAATATTACAAGTCTAATATTTTACAGTCTAAAGTATAGGGTAGTCTAAAGTAACTCATTGTATAATTCAAGGGTGGGTTTGTCTGTGGTAGTGTATATTACGGTGTATAGTTGTGTAATGTAGGAAAAAGTTTATTTGGAGACATATCAATATAATGCATAATGTTAGAGCTTACATTGGGCTGTGTATACGATATTATACAATGTAGTTTAGATTGGAAGCTATAACGTTACAATGTATAGTAGTCTAGTTTATGGCATGGTTGTAATGCAACACAGGACAGAGCAGCACATCGTGGCTGTTTCTCCCCCCTCCTCCGTTCCGAGCATGGATGGACTCGTCAGTCTGAACGAGGCTCGTCGCTCTCCGTGGTGCTAACGTTGGAAAGAAGGAAAAAACCGCCACCCATTTTTTTCGCCATATGGCATTGTAATGTTTAACGACTTATTGTTAGTAGCTCAGCTGATGGAGAGTATATAGAGTTTATTGATAACATTGATGTAGTTTGTATTTTAGTTTTTTTGTTAGTTTACTATATGGTATTCATTAGATAGTGTAGTGTATACCCAGTTACTTTATGTTTATAGCTCAATTTATTGAAGAATATATTGAGTACATTTATTATATTGATGAAGTTTCTACTTAGTTTTTTTCACATCGGTTTATTGTATGATAGTTGGGTAGTTGCAGTCCTTTAGCGTCCATATACTAAACGTCTCTGTTGAGATGTAAACTTTGACTTTAACATAGCTATTTCCATGACCAGTCACATGCTAATCCCTCACATTAACATCATGCTAATCTCCCAGTTACATGCTAATTTCTGACTTTAACACCCTGCTGATCCAACACTTTAACACAGCGATTGCAATGCTAAATTATCCTGTTTGATATGTAAACTCCTTTGTCAAGGCGCTTTACCTTTCCCACCTAGTTTAAACGACACTGCGAATCTTAGCAGCAGTCATTGAAGTGCTGTCGTCCCGACAGTTCTGTTCCTTCACCTGAAGAAGGC
Organism: Petromyzon marinus; assembly: GCF_048934315.1. Classification (NCBI taxonomy): domain Eukaryota; kingdom Metazoa; phylum Chordata; class Hyperoartia; order Petromyzontiformes; family Petromyzontidae; genus Petromyzon; species Petromyzon marinus. Next base: position 574,722 of record NW_027423677.1, on the reverse strand, counting down.
TACTTGTGTTGTGGCCGAAACGTCGTGAAAATTTTATTTTTTATTACGTTTTATTTTTTTATTTTTTTCCCCATTCTACGTTACTTTATCGAAAGAACCAAGAAGATGAATCCCTGCAGTCACGAAAGCTTTAAATCTGAACTTTACACAATTAAAAATCATAGTGTAAGATAAGACTAAAATCGTTGTCTGCTGTGAGGATCTTCTGTACTCAGGGCCCCGAATGTTTGTGGCAAGTGAAAGTTTGTCTCAGCAAAATATAAGATTTCTCACAGTAGCATACCGTATGACCACACGTCGCTCTGCACCTTGTAGAGCCCATGGAACATGCTTTCTGAAGACATCCACTTTACAGGCAGAGGCACCTAATGGACATGACCACATGGCCACATGCACAACAACAATACGTTCAGTAAATTCAGTTCAGGCCGATGCATCGCGATTCGTCATACGTTTTTTTGCGTCAGGCCACATTCATCTGGCCAAATTAGCGTCATCTAGCCCTCCACTACCCTGAAGGGTTAAATGTGTAGTGACATCACGGGATATCACTGTGTAGTGCCGGCCCTATTGACATCGCGGATACCACTCTGGTGTGGGTGTAGTACCGGCCCTAGAGGGGCTCGGTCAGTGCTGATTGATCCCGCTGGATGGCATCACGCTTGGCGTGCAGTGCCAACCCAACAGGATAGGGTGTGGGAGTGCCGGCCGTAGGAAACGGGTTACTAAATGCTATGGCACTCTGGTTGACCCGAGAGGACACGTGACCGGTTAAGTCTACAAAGGGGCCCCAAGTGGGGGCTAGGGGTGGTCACGTGGTCGGGGTCCAGATCCTGCTGCTCGATGATTCTAGAAGGTGGTCGTGGCCAAGGGCGGAGCCAGCCACGCCACAGAGAATATAAGCTGGGTCCCCCAGAGGGACCGGCGTTGTTGTTCATCCTGAAGAACCTTTGTCTACGTCTACGTTCTACCGAGTCTCCAACACATGGACTGGGACCCGAGCTGTGGTCCCGTTCTGTCGTAGCTAGTCATGTTGTAATTAGTGTAGTTAGCCTGGTGGTCACCACCACAGGTTGTTATTCTGGGCCAGTTACCCCGTGTACCACACGGGGGGGGGGAGGAGGAAGGGGATTTGTGAAATTGCATCCATATTTTTAACTGTCGGCAGAGCAGGGAGATTGAATCCAATTGCCGACCTCTGGATTGCAAGTCCAGGGTGGGAGAGCCATTGCACCACCGTGTGTGGCAGCACCACCCGCTCTTTTTTTCTTAGGAGCTGTGCAAAATAAAATAAAAACATTGAGTACAATTAAAGTGATGGGCCTTCCATTCCGATGATGGTGATGACATTGGCGATACTGATAATGATGCTGATGATGCTAAGTAAGGTGAAGGACTCACTTTGCCCTTCACCACGTAGTTGGGGTCAGTCTGGACGTTCCGTGCCAGCCCAAAGTCGCAAATCTTGGCGATGTGTCCATGCGTTACCAGCAAATTCCTCGCAGCCAGGTCGCGGTGGATGCACTAAAAAAAAGAAAATAATTCCATGTGTGGCCTTCAACAAACTTGGGGCAACTTCTGTGAAGGTCGGCCACGGTACACGACGGGGTGGGTGCCCAGCACCACGCCCGGCTGCCTTTGTCTCCCCAGTGTAGATGTTTACACACCGCACCAGGTACTCATTTGAGACTGAGTCCATCTGGGGAGGCCCAAGACCGGTTCAGATAATTGTCACTGGTGTTGGCCGTGAGCGGGAATCGAACTCTGGCCGTTGGGTTCGTAGCACAGTGAACTAACCACTGAGCGACCACTCGCCACCCAGACAGACATATTAAGGGCAACAAAGACGTGCACCACAGACACAGTCACATACAAAGACACAGTTAAACACGCACAGTCACAGGGATACAGTTAAACATACTCTTTGGTTCTTTCGGTAAAGTAACATAGGTATAAAATAAAACAAATCACGACGTTTCGGGCGCAACACAAGTGTCCCTCATCAGGTGGGAAAGCATGATCTACTGCTGAGGCAGACTGTTTTAAAAGGTTTGAAATAGGTGTAGCCCAAGGGTCATAAAGAAGTGGGCGGGGCTAGTGATGTTAATGTGAGAAATTAGCATGTAAATGTAAGATCGGAGAGCAGCCTCCTCGACGAGGGCTTCAAATCAAGACAGTTAAACACGCGCAGTCACACATGGTCAAATTGAAACACAGAGGTGAATTTCCGGAGGTTCTTAAAGATGGTCATGGCCCTGTAGGGATAGAGACAGACAGGCACGGAGATACATACAGAGAGACACAGAGACAGGTTAAAATCATCACGTATTTTCATCATTATGTTCCACCACTCTTTCAACCGAGGAGAGAGGCTCACTGCTGATTCACTCATCTCGCGACTCACGTTCTTGTGAGCGAGGAAGGCCATACCGCTCGCGACCTGCTCCGAGAAGCTCGGGAGGTTGTCCACCCCGGATGGAGTAGAGTCGCTCACGATCGCTTCTCTCTCCGACGACGACGCGTCCCAGCCTGCGGTGCACAAGGAAGCCCGGACGATTCAGAAATGCCCTAACTATAGAGTATCTATACTAGATCATCGATTATTCGGCGGCTACGGGGGGGAAGGGGACGCCAAATTTTTTTTAACAACGCCGGATATTCACTACATAATAATTTTAAAAAAGCTAATTTTTTGCACATTCTTGCATAGCATTGTTTTTAAATGTTGTGAATGTTTTGTTGTCTTTTAAATTAGTTTACTATATGAAATTGGTGTGAATAAACATACAAATACACAGAAATAAATATCCTACTGTAAAATGTAACCTATTTACTGTACCGTACTTACCAATCCAATCTCGAAGACTCTGAATCGAGTGATGTATATACGTGCAGTATTGTCATTTTTTAAAGTTGTATTTAGTGTATAATGTACCGTCTGTAATATTTAACACTGAAATGAAGTCGGTGGCCGCTCTGGTTAATACCGCGGTCTACTTTGCAGTAGACACAGTTAGAGCGAACACGTACATGATTAGAAAAAGAGAGTCGGCCAAGTGTTGTGTGGTGTAATTACCCAAATTTGAGAAATTTACTCGCAAATTATTCCATCGGGGAAGCTGCCTAATAACATCACAAACCCACTTGGCAGGGTAAAGCCCGCTTGCAAGGCTGTGGCTGCACAGGGGCAGCTGCCCCCAGTCCATGGAAACTGGTACTGATGTAGTTTACGAATCGCCATGGGCGGCATGGTGGCACATTGGTAAGTAACCCTTGCGCCTTGCAGCAAGAAAGCTGGGTTTGATTCCCGACTCGGGCGCGTTTCGGCGTGGAGTTGTCATCTTCTCTCCCCCTGTTCGTCAGAGTGTGTAAGTGCAATGAAGTGTTTGAGTGAGTGTGTGAGCAAGTGAGTTAGCGTGAATGTGTGAGTGGGTGAAGATTGTATGTTCTCCCCTTCTTCTGGGTCTCCTCCGTGTTCTCGAGTTTCCTCCCATAGTAAAAAAAATACCCAATACAACGAGTCTGGCATTGGGCAAAACATCCCAATACTGAAAAATCACCTGCAAATGACTCAATTGGGACTACACAGTGACGGCAAAAACTTCGCAGGACCCTCATGAAGAAGTCTTGAGTTTTTGCACAGTAAACAAATGTAATAATAAATCTTGACTTAAAGCTTTTGTAACTGCAGGAAGACATTCTTTGGGTCTTTCGGTAACGTCACGTAAATAGGTTCAAATGAAATAACCAAAAATAACAAAAAACTACGACGTTTCGATCACAACACAAGCTTTTGTAATTAGTAATAAAAAAAGAGAGGGGGACAGCTGCTGAGGCAGACAGTCTGCCTTATCTCAACCGGTGTTGTGCCTATCCTAGGTAAACTCTGTCTTAAATGAGTACCTGGTGCAGTGTGTAGACATGAGCACTGGGGAGACAGAGGTGGCTGCATGCGCGTGGTGCTGGCCACCCACCTCCTCGTGGGCCATGCCGCCTAACAGCAGCACAGTCTGTTAAGGCTTATTTGGGTGATCTTCATCTTTGTTGTACGCTTGTGCCATCTTGTGTGTCCGCTGTCACAGATTCCAGGCTACAACCCTCCGGAGTCCACCCCATGCAGCTCCCCTTCTCCCCGGCCCAAAAAACCCAGACAGTACTCGTGCATCATGTATGCGGTGTCAGCAAGAGGTAAGAGGTGCATGAGTGGGCACACACTCTGGGTTTTACATCTGCAGAGTTAGTTAAGTGTACATTGTGCTCGCAAGCAGAGGTGAACAATACAAAAATCAGTGGCGGTTATGAGAAACGCTACCCTGAAGTAACGGGCGGTTTGCACTCTGAACTTGCAATCCAGAAGTTACTGGTTCGTTTTCCCATCGCAGCATTTGAAACAGTATCGCAATTTTCTTAAATTTACAATTTTTACCTTTCCAACCAGTACAAACAGCCAGGTGAGGTGTATAAGCGTCACTATGTATGAATAGTTTAGGACATCTTATGCTCACAAACTCACCCATTCACGCACTCAACCACCAACTCAATCTCACTCAAACCACCAACTCACTCAAACCATCAACTCACTCAACCATCAACTCACTCAACCCATCATCTCACTCAAACCACCAACTCACTCAAACCACCAACTCACTCAAACCACCATCTCATTCAAACCACCATCTAACTCAAACCACCAACTCACTCAAACCACCAACTCACTCAAACCACCATCTCACTCAAACCACCAACTCACTCAACCATCAACTCACTCAACCCACCAACTCACTCAACCATCAACTTACTCAAACCACCATCTCACTCAAACCACCATCTCAAACCACCATCTCACTCAAACCACCAACTCACTCAAACCACCAACTCACTCAAACCACCAACTCACTCAAACCACCAACTCACTCAAACCATCAACTCACTCAACCACCAACTCACTCAAACCATCAACTCACTCAACCACCATCTCACTCAAACCACCAACTCACTCAAACCATCAACTCACTCAAACCACCATCTCACTCAAACCAGCATCTCACTCAAACCACCACCTCACTCAACCACCAACTCACTCAAACCACCATCTCACTCAAACCAGCATCTCACTCAACCATCAACTCACTCAACCCACCAACTCACTCAACCATCAACTCACTCAAACCACCATCTCACTCAAACCACCATCTCACTCAAACCACCATCTCACTCAAACCACCAACTCACTCAAACCACCAACTCACTCAAACCACCATCTCACTCAAACCACCAACTCACTCAAACCATCAACTCACTCAACCACTATCTCACTCAAACCACCAACTCACTCAAACCACCAACTCACTCAAACCACCATCTCACTCAAACCAGCATCTCACTCAAACCACCATCTCACTCAACCACCAACTCACTCAAACCACCATCTCACTCAAACCACCAAACTCACTCAAACCACCAACTCACTCAAACCACCAAACTCACTCAAACCACCATCTCACTCAAACCACCATCTCACTCTAAAAGATTGAAGGTTAAGGTGCAGGCAGCCCTGAAAATATATTGGCTCGCGCCACTGCAAGCTCCCTTCTGGAGGATATGTTGTTGAGCCAGACGTTTAGAAGAGGTGGGAGTAACCCACATTTTACCCCACCACACACGAACTGCCGATGGACTACCCATTGACAGTGCTGAGTGGACAACGGCAGGGCCAGTGAGGGGGGATTTAAGAAACGGTTCAATCACCTGCCGCGCTTGGAGGATGAACCGGCGGCATTTGGGTTGCCAAGCCCAGAGTGATAACCGTCACATTATGGCAGCATCATAATCTGAATATTTTTCCTGGATCAATCCGATGAGCTATAAAGCTTTTTTTCACAGGTGTCCAGCACCACTTCATCATTTGGATGAGGGGTTCCTGAATCAGGTGAGAGACAGATTTGTCCTCCTCTACCAGGTGAGGTCGGGCAATTTTACTTCTCACTTCACCTTCCTCACCTCAACTGGTAAGGTAGGAAAATCATTGCTCCTGAACTAGGTGAAAGCCCAATCAGGTGTGACCTGTGGTGCATAAGGGGACCACACCAATGATAAAAAAATACTAAACTAATTTTTTATTTTCTTGGTTCTTTCGGTAAAGTCTCGTAGAAGGGAAATAATAAAAATATAAAACAATACAATTCTCACGACGTTTCGACTGCAACACAAGCAATCATCATCGCTTCTACGTGACTTTACCGAAAGAACCAAGAATATGAATCCCTGCAGTCACGAAAGCTTTAAATCAAAATATATATTTTTTATTTATTTACCAAGGTCACATCTATAACAGCAGCCACTATACCTGACCAGTGTTACTCATTTCTACTGTTACCTATTATTATGATTAGTGTGTGGACCCACCACAATGCGTTATACCCCTGCTACAACTTTATCACCTTAGTTCTCATCTGATCTCCGATGCTAAGCAGAGTTAAGCCTGGGCTTGCCCTGAGCTACAGACGTGTGACTGTCAGGTGACCAGGGGATGGCAGTGCTGAGTGTTTTCTTCAGCTGCAAGCCGAATGTGGGGAGTTGTGTCGACTGACAGGCAAAGCTGTACCAGCTCAGCGCTCAGACCTCTTGAGACACACACCCACATTACGATCATATGATATAATAATGTTTAGTTTTAGGTGGAGCGCCGTTCATGCAAATTGCATGAACAATGTCACTGCAGCCAAGCGGTGAGCCAGCACCAACAATTGCCCAAGCTCTATATACCAATATATTCCAGCCAATGTATGCGTGTTTATTCACGTGGGGGGGGGCAACACTTTATCCCATACAGAAGGGACAGATAATATTAGTCCACATTTTGCTCTGCTGCCTTTTGGCATATCCAGGGTATGGCACTTCCTGCATGCTCACGGGAAAGAAGTTTCGCAACATTTGCGTGATCCATGAATCCTCGCCTCAACGGTGCTGGATTACAGGCATGCACCACCGCCGCCCCGCTAATGAATGCTCCCCTCGTGTGTACGATTGCGTGTGTGCTTGCTTCTCAGATTGACCTGCTGGAGGACCCGTGCCTGCTTAACGTGGTGATTCTATAGACGGTGATGCAGGAGATCCGCCATCGCTCCGCTCCTGTCTACAAGAGACTTCGCGACATCATCTCCACTCCGCAGAAACACTTCTACGCCTTCACCAATGAGCACCATCGGTAGGCGCAGCTCTCCAAACGGTCCTAGCCATCTCGCCAATCCAGTGTGCACGGCACACGAATTGACGCCTCTTTACTTCTGAACTGTGGCACACGGTGGCGGTTGGTGGCGCAAAGTCTCGTTGGGACTGTTTCCCAGTGCCATGAGGGCCAGCAGAGTTGGTGGCGTAGTGGCGTTGTGCATAAGGCTGCCCCTGTCCAGATGGCCAAGGATTGGTAGCTGATTTTTTCGCCAGGGCTGAAATTAATTGCACTCCCTTTATTGAATTTTGGCACTCTGTGGGGTGGGGTTTGAATTGTATGTATGTTGAACTTCCTTCACACAGTACATAGCCAACTGTGCTACGTACAGTTGAGATAATAAACTGTGCATCTGATTCGGCTCGTGGGACTGAACGCCCCCGTGGCTTGAGTTACTGAGCAGAAAGACGTTTTATAAATGTAATTCATGATTATTAAATAAATTTCTTGTCATTAAAACTGGATTCCTGAAGGCGTTTGCAGCACTCGGAGGGAAACCTCTGACATTATGCCTAACAACTCACAGGACTACATGATTTACACTTCTCGCAGAGCTGTGCTGATTTTACTGCCCCAGAAGAGGTACAAATTTCCTAGTCGACCTCTTAAGCACCATTTCAACTCCACAACTTTGTTACTGTGACTCGCGTGCAAGTGATTACACAGCAACGCCCAGTGTGATTGTCTAACAGCGCCGTAACTTGATTGTCGTGTGTTTCAGAGACACGTATGTGGAGCAGAAGCAGGGGGATCCTTCCAATGACCGTAACGACCAAGCCATCCGATATTCTGCGTTGACTATTCCACCTGAAGACGGAAGCTTGTGTTGCCTCCAAAACGTCGTGATTGAATTGTTTTCTTTCATTTTTTATTTTATCTACGTGACTTTACCGAATAAAACCAAAGAGTATGAATCCTTGCAGTCACGAAAGCTTCAAATCTTGTCACACTGCTTTTCACATGTAACAGCCCTCTTTTTGAATCCACTGCTGGGTGTGGGCCTCGTTCTGTGCGAGGTTGTGCAAGGTTGTTTGACCGTACGGTAGATCCCCGTTGAATGCGCGTTCACACTACGCGTTTTGGCTTTAACACGGTTTTACCTTTTTATGGAAAGTTTCTAGATTTTAACGCTCAACCGCGCTCGCTACATTGCAAGTATAGCGCGTGGTCACGGACTACTTTTCTGAGCAGCGTCGGTGTTAGCAGTGTTGTTGGATGATGCTGGAAGCTGTAGTACTGATGTATGCTGTGATACCCAGCGTACCTTCCTCTTCCTCGGTCTTTGTTCCAGCAGGATCTTTGTGCGCGGAGCGTCATCTTGCTCCATTATATTTTTCACTCACCATATCTCTCACTTGAGATTTAATTAAAGGAGTGTCATACTTAGCATATTGATAGAGATACTATATAAACACAACACATTTTAAAATAAACATGTAAAACAGTGTACTGTGCTATCAAAAACAATTAAATTGCGGGCTGGAACGGCACCCCCACCTTTACCGTTATTTGTTATGGGAACATTACTCCCGCTGAACACAGATTAGTTTCACTTAGCAATTGTCAGGAACGCAACCCCCGTGTTAAGCGAGGACTTGCTGTATCTCACAACTTTGGTCAGTGTGGGTTGGTGACGACGATAGCGCGGAACAAAACAATGGACATTGCTTCACCGCCATATGCTGCCCACCACAGCCTATAACAATCTGCTGCGGTCGACTTTACCAAAGGCTGCTTTATAATACTCCAATGGCATGACAACAATACGATGATAATATCCGAGTAGATGGGAGCCTCGGAAAGAACGATTTGCCCCCCAGCTTCACGATTAAATGAATACCACGGCTCGGGGCCGTGATCCCATTTAAGGATCCCTCTCTTTAACAGTGGTAAATGTAGTGCCTCTTACTCTTTGTTTTTTTTCGGTAAAGTCACGTATAAATAAGAAATAATAAAATAACATAATAGCGTACGACGTTTCGGTTGCAACACAAGCAGCCATCATCAGGTACAGAAGAGCTAAATTTACGAGAGAGAAGAAACACATAACCCCAGATGTATATACAGACACCCAAGTAGGGGGGAACTAACACAGATACAACAGGGGACACAGAGAGAAGCATACCAAACAAACAGGGTTTAGCAAAATCGCTGGTTGTAATCGCCAGGGAAACGATATACAGTCCTAGAATAAATGACTGTGCATTTGATAAGGCCACGTGAAGGTGTTGTGATCCCCGCTCTCTATTAGGGTGAGGGCTATCTCTTTGCAAACACCCATGACCTCACGACCACAACGAAGAGCATGTAAGAGATTTGTGGCTGGCCAGATGGTGTCGTACACACGTGTCATTTGGCATTGTGGTGAAACAAATTCAGCTCGATTATAATGTGACTGGACATGCTCGGGAACAATGCCCCATATAAACGTGGATGTCCAGCCAGATGAGCTGGCACGCAGCTGTAGGCTGACCCCATAGCCAGGTGATATCACACTCCTCCATAATCTTGTTGATATGCTCAGTTGAGGTGATGCCTACCTGTAGTTCTACTGATCGGAGGCTGACACTCATTGCTCATTTGAAGACGAGAACAATTCACTTTAATGGGCAACATCAAGTGCATAGATCCTCATATGCTGTTATCTAAATTTTGTATCGCCTCGGTGATTTAGTTAAATTGCAATGAAGAGAACTGGTGTATAAATCAGCCAAACGTGTGCTCAACGAGTGTACGGTTGGCAGATATAAATAGATCTTATTGTTTTCTGCTCTACTGACAAACCATGACTTTATTTACCAATATATATTTTAAAATATATATACAGATAAAAAATAGATGTTGTTGCTTGACTGCTGCTGCTTATCTTGTTTAAATTAAGCCTCTTTCATTTCTGGCCCTCACTCTCAGCAATAAAAAAAGACTTGGCACTGACTCCTGGCCCTTTACATGGGGAGATGATCTGAACACTTGCAATGAATACGTTTTCACCCTTAAATGTTAAGTGTTACGTTCACAAAATGTGTCTGTTTCCAATAATATGCGTTAATTGTGTTTTGACCGACCATCTGTTGCTTTATATGGTTTCCAAATTTTCCTAAACACTGTTTGTTTGGTATGCTTCTGTCTCTGTGTCCCCTGTTGTATCTGTGTTAGTTCCCCCCTACTTGGGTGTCTGTATATACATCTGGGGTTATGTGTTTCCTCTCTCTCGTAAATTTAGCTCTTCTGTACCTGATGATGGCTGCTTGTGTTGCAACCGAAACGTCGTACACTATTATGTTATTTTATTATTTCTTATTTATACGTGACTTTACCGAAAAAAAACAAAGAGTAATTCCTGCTGTCACGAAAGCTTTGAATCAAGTCTGAACCACTTGTACGGGGAGGTATGAGGTTTCTGTCTTTGTGTTGTCTCTGCTTGTGTGTGGGCCTTGGTGTTTCCGAGTGTGTGCTGCTGCGCCCCCTTTGCTCCATGCATACCTCATGCTAAATTGTCCCATTGTCTCTCAGCCTTACCTTCTCTGCCTATTTAAGGCGACTTCACTGTGTGCGTGTCTGTGCTGGTTCACTCTACTTGGATGTCTATGTGTGTGTGCGCGGTCTGTATTTTAAATTTCATACTTATCTTGCAATTTAGCAATCTTTGAAATAGCGTAATCAACCAGACTATGCGTTAATTGTGTTTTGACCCACCGTCTGTGTTGCTTTATATGGTTTCCAAATTTTGCTAAACCCTGTTTGTTTGGTATGCTTCTCTATCTGTGTCCCCTGTTGTATCTGTGTTAGTTCCCCCCTACTTGTGTGTATGTATATACATCTGGGGTTATGTGTTTCCTCTCTCTCGTAAATTTAGCTCTTCTGTACCTGATGATGGCTGCTTGTGTTGCAACCGAAACATCGTACGCTATTATGTTATTTTATTATTTCTTATTTATACGTGACTTTACCGAAAAAAAACAAAGAGTAATTCCTGCAGTCACGAAAGCTTTGAATCAAGTCTGTAGTGCCTCTTGTTAAACAGTGCTTCAGTTAAACAGGAAAATTAATAAATCCATCAGGCATGACTTGAAAAGTAACAAATTTACATTTTGGGTGGCACTCTAAATCGTCCGGTAAATCGTGTCGCCAATTATAATTTCTGCGTTTATCTGCGCGTGTCTGTGTACCCCCAGTGGAGGAATACGTGCGCAGCTTGCTGGACAACCCTGAGTTGATTGACCGTCTGGCACTGGCCTCAGAGCAGGTGAGACTCCGTATGCGTGCATCAGCTCTGCCCCCCCCCCTCATATTTATGGTGCGGGCCTGTACCCTTGTCCGACCCCTCACTTCCGCGTTGCATCCAGCTGCCTCACTGAAGAAAGGGACACTTGCCTTGCGCTGAGTACGACGTTTCGCTGGTTGTAATCGCCAGGGAAACGATATACTCGATTTGTAAGTGTTGTGGGTTTCTCTCCAATACACTGGCGTGCTGCAGTAGTAACTAATTGACACGTTTTGTTTTACGTAACAAACCTTACTAATTGGCTGTACCGGGTTAACTACACACATTTACGCGCTCTTACCCAAAAAACCTTTATTATGTATAATATTGGTCGCAAAAGAATACGTGTTAAACAGCTCCCTTTTAGAACATCTCATCCTCACGAGCAATGGTCAATCAATCAAATAAATCCTAGATATATGACGTGACATATTTAGCAAAAAGCAGAGACGGAAGGGTGAAACTCTAGAGGTAGCTCTATGATATCCGCTTTTGTGGAACGTTCTCTTACACGGATGGCCGTACTGATCTGAGATAAATCAGACTGGATCCTTCGTCTCGTTACGTGATGGCGGTTGCAAAATTGTTGTTGACGCGTGCATGTGCCGTGCGTGTGCTGTGTACGTGTGCAGGATGTGGTGGAGTCCCGGGTAATCTTCCCCGAACATCTCCCGCTGTCCCAGCTGCAGCAAGGTGTGCGCTCCGGCCGGTTTGTCCAGGGAACCTTCCTTGCGAGTCGTGAGAATTACCTGGAGGGGACTCTGAGGGTGCGAGGGGACGGTGACAGTGATAAAGAGGTACACGTTTCACAAGCCTGCGTCTGGAAGGAACAATGCTGTTCGATCGTATCTGTGTGAGTTTTAAAAACAAATTTATAATTAAGCAGTGGCATAGCGTTCTTGGCATGAGCAGTAGCTCTTAACCTTTACTGCAAGGCTGCAGTAAAGGTTAAGAGCTACTGGGCTAAAATATTTGTATTTTGAACGTATTTTGCACCCTACGTAGGTGTCGTAGCCTGGCACCTGCCCCCCCGGCCTTTGGGTCCTGGTGCAGTTGCACTGCCTGCACACTCGATAGCTACGCCACCACAACCACAGTATATACGTTAATTGTGACTACTTTAATAATAGGGTTTTTCCCTTTTTTTCTGGCAACAAAACTGAAACCTTTTACAAGGAATCATGTGTGCATTAACCACAATACTTGTGGTCAAAATGCAAACAAAAACACACTATGATAATATATGCATTGTCCTTGAGACTGATTGGTCCACACCAGGGACGGCTTTCTTTTGAGCCTCGACCCAATTGGTGCGAGACCAGAGGACGCCAAAAGGCGTACGCATATATTGCAAATATTATCAGTGTGTTTTTGTTTGCATTTTCACCACAAGTATTGTGGTTAATGCACACATGATTCCTTGTAAAAGGTTTCAGTTTTGTTGCCAGAAAAAAGGGGAAAAACCCTATTATTTTTCGGTACTGGCAAAGGAGGTCTAATGATAGTTGTGACTACTTTGTAAAAAAAATGAATGGTCTATTTCCACCTCCAAAATGTAACGTTAAATAACAATTAGGTACATTGGCCCTTTGTTGGAAAAAAAACCCAGTCCAGAAATTGCCCTGCTTGAACATATGTTACTGAAAAACATTGGTTTCAGAAGATTCATGGGCTCATAGTCCTACATTTTGAATTGTTTATTCGTGATATTAAAACTCTTGTACAGTAAAACCTTGGATTGCGAGCATAATCCGTTCCGGAAACGTGTTTGTAATCCAAAGCACTCGTATATCAAAGCACTCGTATATCAGTTGTGATCACGTGACGCTCGGCAGTACAAAGCTGCTCGTATTGCAAGACCCTCGCTCGTTTATCAAATTAATATTTATTAAAAATTTTGCTCGTCTTGTAAAACACTCGCAGACCAAGTTATTCGCAATCCAAGGTTTTACTGTATATGCTGCTCTCAGCACTTGGCCCAGCGGTCTGTTAAGGCTATACGGGGGATCTTTTTTGTCTCCGTGCAGGTGTTGATCCAGGGGCTGCAGCATTTAAACCGCGCGATGCACGACGACATCGTGTGCGTGGAGATGTTCCCCGAGGAGCGCTGGGTTGCCCCCTCCTCGCTGGTCCTGCACGATGAGGGCGTCGCAGGGGACGTTGCAGAAGAGAATGAGGAGGATGTGGTGAGTGGAGCGTCAACACTGCCGAACCAAAATCAAACCCAGACACCTGCAGTGTGCGTGTCTCTCTCCCCGTGGTCGCATGGATTTTTCTCCAGGTCCTCCGGCTTTTCCCTCCACAGTTACAATCTGACATGCACTTAGAGTATTTGGCTTCTATCAATTTCAAATGTGATAAGATACTTCACTGAACGATCATTTGTGGCCAGGTCACTTAAAAAGAGCTATATAGCTCTCAGGGTCCTTACCTGGTAAAGTTATTTAGTTTATAGTTTTTAAATAGTTTTAATATAGTTTAAACAAAGAATAACAACAAAGACTCAACCACTTCAAGAGAGACCTTAAACATAATGAACACCGTGTGACCAGACAACAATCCACATTAGAGATGCTGTTAGCTTGATTTTGCGTTTATTAAATGACTTTACATTACATTACTTCAAAATCAAGTCAGGAGTGCTAATTATTTCGTACTATTTTTCTATGTACGTAGGGGTTATTTGACCATACTTCGGTGCGGGTTGGTGAAGGGGGGGGGCATAGATCAGGAGCATAGAAGGACAGGACAACAGTTCATTTTGCTGTACTGCCCTCTGCTGCCAGCCATTTTGGCGCAGAGCCTATACCACCTGTTATGCATATCCAGGCTCAACACGGCGTCGCTTCCACGGTCTGAGCTCCTTTTTAATGTTTCTTTTAATTAACTTAATTAGAACTCAAGAGATCAGGACACGTATCATTTGCGAGAGTGACTTGGGTCACAGGGTGGCCTCTATATTGAAAACTAATTTCTTTAGTACTGCTTTTTGTATTTAGATTGTTGTCCTTTCCGCGCACCTCTGATTAGCATGGTTGGCTGTGTAGGGTGCGAAATAAGTTCTACATGCATACATACCACAGTGACAAAATGCAAAACATAATAAAGTACAGCAATGAAGTTAATTGAAATTGGCACGAAAACAACCGTGGTTTATGAAAAGTCGATAATATTGCACAAACATAAACAAGTGTTAGATATTAAATCGCATGTAGTGCAAGTTGGCTTGGGCAGATTATTTATAGACTGATCATTGCACAGTTATACTTATAAAAACGTTACGTAAACATTAAACACATAGAGGGTGACTGATGTGCTAAGCAGGTAAGAGAAAATGTCAATCAGTGAAATCAAAAAGAATCGAGAGATTATGCATCAGTTGTGAATTAGATGGGAGGGTAACCTTTGTTGTAGATAATATTGGTCGCAAAAGCCTACGCGGTTTTTTTAAACGTGTGGTATCTGATGGGCGTGTTCTGGTTGATTCTATCAATCGCCAGAACTGTTTTAACTTATCAATATTTACAGAGGACTCCTCACTGTGATCTTTTGTCATTTTAACAAAGCGTCAGTCTCATTATTGACATTGATGAGACACAGCATGAAACCACATCCGCAGGTTAAGCGCTATTGTTTGGATTGCTCCTTCCTCTTCAAGCCAAATTGTACTGTGTTATGCAGTGAGCTGGTTAAAAAATAGTTATTTCATTATTTTAGTGTGTGAGAGAGACGCTACTGTGGTGAGTGCTCATTTGAGTTTGCGTTGTCATCTCCCGGTGCTATCCCAGCTGCTGCTGCTGCTGTCGTCGCTCTTGCTTAGATTACCCAACACGATGTTTGTCCTTTGTTTTGGTCTCCAGCTGAAAGCCGAAAGTGGGAAGATGCGTCGGCCCACTGGCAAAGTGGTCGGCATCATCAAGCGGAACTCGAGGCCGCTGTGCGGCATGCTCATGCCCAGCCCAATCAAGGAGGTGGGCTGATCTGCATGTGTGTGTGTACGTGTGGGGAGCGGTGATGTAGCGGTTAGCGCGCTGCGCTACGAATCCTGGGACCCGAGTTGGATTATATTTATCGCTCATAACCAATAAACAGCGCCAAATGTCTGAACCTGTCTTGGGCCCTTCCCTAGGTCGACTCGGCCATAAATGAGTATCTGATGTGGCATGTAAACATCAGCGCTGTGGAGACAAAGGCGGTCGGGCATGGTGCTGGCCGTACCCACCCCGTCGTTTGCCGTACCAGCTTGAATAGGTGTGTGCTGACGGCACTCGCCCAAACAGTTTGTTGAATGCCTTACTGGGGGCTCTTTGTGCGTGTTGCAGGCCACCTGCCACCTGTTCACGCCCGCGGACCGCCGCATGCCACGAGTGCGGGTGGAGACAAGACAAGCAGCGTCCCTGCAGGCCCACCGCATCGTGGTGGCCATCGGTGGCTGGCTGCGACACTCCCGCTACCCGAACGTACGACTGCACCGTGATGCCCCGCACGCCGAGACACCTCACCCGTCTGTCCCGTGGGCGGCATCGTCGGGCTCATCCTTCTGTCACTTGACGCGCGGCCACGCGGCTCTGTATGCAATACAGCCGTCGAACCCAAAACACGAACGGTGACACGGTGAATTGGAAGTCAGGGTGGATGAAGTGGCATCACTGTGATTTTTATTTGTTTGAAAGCATGGCAAACTCACCTGTGATTCAACCAAGGTTATTAAGGTGTTGTAAGTTGATAGTCTCAGCCCAGTCACCAATAACTGCACCAAAAACGATATTAAATTTGGTCGTGCACTTCGATTGTTTAATTTCCATCTCTGAGACAACTACTGCTTTTGACTGCCATGTGATGAACATTACTTTGATTGGCAGAGTGGTTGGAAAAGCACTGCCCCCCTACAATTCGGTCCGCATTTCACTTAATTTGATCTTAGAAGTAGCTCTGTTATGTCTGCTCCTGTGGGTCGTCCTTGACCACGAAGGGTGGTATAGATTGCTTGTCTTGTGTGATACCATTAACACAGTGAGAAAAAAAATTGGTGAAAAGCTAAATATATTGTTAAGATGTATTATTTGGGTTGTATCTTTGTTTAAACAGATGCCGGTTAATATTCTACATCATGAACGTTAGGTACAAGGTTGGCATTGTGGTTGTGCTTTTCATACCTATTTGCCACTGCACAACCGAGCGGCACCATGGCTGGCACGGTTTAGTAGGCTGCAGGTTGTTTATCCACTGCAAAAGCGGATCCATGCCATGGACGGTCAATGCTTTGAACAAGTCTAGGCACATGCAGATGACGCTGTGGTGCCACGTCCCCGTGGTGTACCGACTGCCGTCACACAACGTGTCGCTAGCCCCGCCCCTGGCCCTGCTCAGCCCCCGGATAGATTTTGGATGCCTTGTGAGGCCAGCATTCTACGGTTTGGTTCCGGTTCGACACGGCAAAAAGCCAGTGGGTGACCACAGACACCTTGAGAGATCTGCGCCGTCTGGGTTCCAATGTACCAGTGGAAAAGGGATACCGGTGACGATTGGCCACGTATGTGCATATGCATGTTGAACTTCTTCCGTACCATACGTAGACAACCGTGCTAATCGTCGGTGTGCTTGTGCAGGGCCATTTTGTGCGCTCTCTGGGCGAATGTGGGGATAAGGAGACGGAGACAGAGGTGCTGCTGCTGGAGCACAACGTGCCACACCAGCCCTTCAGCCAGGCCGTACTTGCATGCCTGCCCCCTCCCACGTTCAGCATCAGCAGAGGTACGCATGAGACGTGTGTCGATATGTCAATTCATCGATTGAGTTCAATTCTTACGACTGCGGTGTGTTGGTGTGTTTGGTCGTGCATGTGAGAATCCTTTACGTCAATGTTCTTTATTACAAGGCCCACGGGCCACTGGTGGCCCCTGGGTGGCCTTTGGTGTGGCCCCCGACGTATAGGCCCCTGACAATAGACAAATGCGAAAACACCCCCCATCATCATCGTGCTGTCAAACCTCAATAGTTTCAAGATGTTTGGCCTGCGTAGAATTCCTTCTAGAGGACCTCTCTGGAGCTCTCCCTCCAGTCGAGGTCCTTCCGCTGCACTGGCATGAACGAGAAGCCACGGGGCTCTACACCTTTACCGCAGACCGTATATAGAAAAGCCGTCGACCTGAAAGAAAGTCGATGGCTCGGACACATCATCGTAAGAAGAGAGGAAATTCACATCGGAGGAAGGAAGGCGACGGACTTATGGAAGAACCAGGGCGGAGACCCGAGAGGCAGGCCTCGAGAGATGCGGATCAAAGTGGTGAGCCAGGATGTGGAGGACTCTGCAGTAGCCGTGAAGATGGTCCAGTACAGAAATGAAAGGAGCAAGGGGACTACAGACTTTTTTCCTATAACGCTGTACTTGCGTTCCTGAAGAACACCGAATTGTGGAAAAATCGCATAATAAATAATATAGGGTAAAGCACAGTCCGTGATAACACGTGAGATGCGTACGCAGGCTTAACAAAGACTTCGGGTACGTGAGTAGCATCTAGAAGCATCCAGAAGCATCCCACCTTGTGTTATGCTACACCGAGGCAACCGTACAACCGCTTATTCTGCCTCGCACAACGCAGTTCTGTTCACTCGATCGCCTTTTATCCAATTCGCATCCATGTTATGAAAAAAATGTGTTCCCTAATGCATTCATCGCATTATATCTAATTCACGATATGAAAACACGCAGAGTTATAGGAGAACGGACTGTACTTTCAAAATATTCAGTCGCCTATTGAGAAGATAGAACGCCATTAGAATGAAGTTGGTTTACCCATGTATGGCTCACCCTGTGTTTTGTTTGTTGTAAGGCAGCGTTTTGTTGAACCTGGTGCTGTGTGTGTCCCGTACAAGGACCAGGCTGGCAGGGAGGACCTCCGTGCGTTGTCCATCTGCAGTGTGGATCCTCCAGGCTGCACAGACATCGACGATGCCCTACACTGCAAACCGCTCGACAATGGGAACACCGAGGTATTCATTTGGTGGTGGTAATCGTGGTCACGGTCGCGGTAATTCGTGCCTATTCCTTTCATGGTTTTGTCAATGCTAGCGGAGGTGACAAGGGGAGTCTAGTGGCACAATGATAAGTGCACTGCACATTCATCCTGTCAAGCTGGTTTAGTTCCAGTCATGGCTAACACCGGTACAGAGTGATATCTAAAAAAACTGCCCAAGTTCTCCCCTTCACCACCTGCATTGACCATCGTAATAAAGCAAGGTCAAATGACAATCGCGACCCATTATGGCATGGAGAAGCCCTCATCCTGCAGTGGATTGACAAAGGGGTGGACAATATTCCTGTTATTAAGTTTCCAAACATTGTTGCCTTAGTGCCCGTATTCTTGGTCTCTGCTCGGC
The DNA here is from genome assembly GCF_048934315.1 of Petromyzon marinus. Classification (NCBI taxonomy): domain Eukaryota; kingdom Metazoa; phylum Chordata; class Hyperoartia; order Petromyzontiformes; family Petromyzontidae; genus Petromyzon; species Petromyzon marinus. The sequence goes on along the minus strand of NW_027423677.1, from coordinate 555,850 downwards.
TCAGGACTGACTTCAACATGGCTCGGTTCTGGCTTGATCTGCTCCGTTGCCTCCAAAGAAGCATGAGTGGCTCAGCTGTGCCTTGGCTCAGGCTCAGCTCATGGAAATTCTGAGCATGGCTGGGAGCATGCAGGGATATACGAGGAGGCACAAGAGACACAGAGGCTCAGGGCTGGAACCATGCTTAGAGGCAGCTCGGGTTTTAAGCCTTGCTTTGATGTGGATTATTGAGAATTATAATCATAATATTTATACTGGAGGAATCCGATGAGCTATAAAGCTATTTTGCACATGTCCAGCAGAGGCGAGTAAGAACATTACAACAACAAACAGTACAAAAACATCATAGTAGTGCAAAGTACAAGAAAGATAAACAAATAACCCAAACACAAACAAATACAACGAAACCATCCCCATCCTACCAGGCAAAGCCCACTGAGGTATTGATTTATTTTTGATTAGTGACCTGGCCACAAATGAATAGCTCAACAAAGTGGCCCATCATTTGGACATTTATAGCAGCCAAAATAATAGAAATAATCTCAATGCATTTTGCGCGAGAGCCAAGCCTGAGCCAAGCCATGGCTAAGACCCCACTGGCCTAAGTGTCCACGTCACTGGCCGAATGCCTGGTTCACAATGAATGCACCAGGTAGTAATGGATGTGCATTTCATTTGACATTATTGTGCTTTGGTTGGAGTGGCTATGGTGGAGGTTATGCATGCATGTGGAGTGAGTGACTTCCGACAGACGTCTAGTAGAAGGCGTCTTATTTATTAAAAGCACACAGGGCGATACAGTTCGTAACGCGGCTACACCTAGGCTGTACAAACACGCAGCCCATCTCCGTCCTGCGTAGCTACGCTGGCTGGTTAACGAGCGTAGCGGCGGAGACAGAGCTGCTCTTGCAGAAGAACCAGCCACGTGGTCGAAGACAAAGAGATGACGACGGTAGCGACGCAACCAGGACCCATACCCCACGCTAACAGCCCCGAAGTTCTGATTCGGTGCTCTTTATATCTGCCTGGAGTGGCCAAGCTCCACCTCTGGCCACGCCCCGTTTCTAGAACCTTCTAGGCCCTTCGGAATGGTTCCCGGAGCTTCTCGACTGACTCCGCCGTTGACCTTTACCCCAGATACGCCCCTTCATAATAAGGCATTATGTAATGCAGCTATAACCTTAATTACCCTTACAGGCCGGCAGGTATCACCCTGTCATTACACATCCATGCATGTGAGGGTGGTGACGGTGTATTAATGTGTGTTCTAGGTTGGGGTACACATCGCCGATGTGAGCTACTTTATCCGGCCGGGGAATGCCTTGGATGAGGAGGCATCTCTGCGTGGTACCACAGTTTACCTGTGTGAGAAGGTGAGATGTGGATTTCTTCTTGCAACAATATCAAGTGTTTTATGACCCGCCGATTTCATCCTTTCATTCTTAACTTTACGACATGATGTAACATATTACGATGTAATGATCATCGCGGTACCAGTTTCCCCACAACTGTAATTGTAATTGACATTTTCACCACATTTTTTGCGTGCTTTTCAGTACTTCCTGTATGAATAACGATAACTTAAAATTAATTAGAATAAAAAAATGTGCAACAACAATGCTATATATCTCTCATGATGTTTTAAACAAGGTGATTTTTGTGGATTTCTTATCATATGATGTACCGTGACATCATGAGCGGCAGGCTATCGGCGCAGTGGTAACACTCGTGCCTTGCAGCAAGGAGACGCTGGGTTTGATTACTCAACTCTTGTGCCTTTTCGCTTGCAGTTTTGTTTGTTCTCCCCCCTGTTAGTGAATGGGTTTCCTCTGGATTCATCAGATTTCCTCTAAATAAAACCCATACAATCTTAACTGGCATTCACGAAAACATCCCCTTGCTGAACAGTTACCTACAGGTGACTTAATCATGTGTGGGTTTGCTTGCAAAACACTCGTTGAGTTGGTGCATATGTATATGCCAGATTGTGTTTATTGACAGAGAAGTGGTTGCATTTTGATTTAAAGCTTTCGTGACTGCAGTAATTCATATTCTTAGTTTTTTCGGTAAAGTCATGTTGAAGAGAAACAACAAAATAATAAAATATATATAAAACAATAAAAAAATTCTCACGACGTTTCGACCATAACTCAAACGGTCATCTTCAGGTGTGTTGGTTTGCATAAATTTATTTTTAAACGGCGCATTTATTTATTTATAAAAAACGTTAACGTCACGCGCAGCGATTTGGCAGTTTACCCAGGACTAGTCCATCTATATTTTGAAAAGACGAGGGGGGAGACGAAATTTTTTTTTTTATATATAGTATATGCTGTCTGAAAGCCAATGTAAGCGTGAACAATCAATTAAGAACTGAAATGGTTTATCAAATCTTTCCAATGATTGCTAAGATAGAATCCATCTTCTCGGTTGAAATTGTCTCTGTGCTTGTATATGTGCATAGCCTCATGAACGAATCTCTCATGGAAGCCAGATGGCTTACAAAGAACCTCTGTCTTGGAAAAGTCAATGGCATGTGAGCCTACTGAATTAGAACAATGATCTGCTACGGCCGAGGTGTTGGTCCTACCGTGTTTAAGGTCTGCTTTGTGTTCACGAATGCGGTCCGAGACATGGCGTTTGGTTTCTCCAATGTAACTACTACCACAGAGGCAACTTAGTTTGTAGACACCAGGGTATTGTATGTCCGGAATCACATCTTTTACAGACGGAACCAGATCACGGATTTTATGTAATGTGTTGAAACGGACCTGGATCTTGTGTTTATTCAAGATTTTAGAGATCTTTTTTGTGATCCCAGAAATGTAGGGTAAAGTGATGGTTTTGAAAGGCTCCTCAAGAGGGTTCTTCTTCATGGTTTGAGTGATAGCTTTGCGGATTGTATAGTCGGAGTAACCATTAGCCCTAAGAGCTTGGTGTACGTGCTTGAGTTCACTGCTCATGTGTTCCTGGTCGGATATGCATTGGGCTCTATGATACAGAGTCTTGATGAGAGAATTCTTCTGTGATGGATGGTGGTGGGAATCCGGTTTCAGATAAGCATCCGTATGGGTAGCTTTCCTGTAGACAGAGTGGCTCATTGAACCATCAGGTCTCTTTTTAATTAGGACATCCAAAAAAGGTATCTTGCCAGAAGTGGTTGCGTTTATGTGTTTGTGCGCCTGCAGAGGATTGATATGGTGCCAGAGTTATTGAGCTCAAACCGGTGTTCCTTGAGATCCAACGTCGACCGGTGAGATGCACCAACAACTGTGAACTCGCGAGTGCGCATATTGCAACCCATACTCAGCAGCTAACGTGCGTTGTTGCCAGGTGCACATGTAATCCCATGATGCGTGGCACTGTTAAAATGTCATGGTACGGATCCACACAAGCATGTGTACATACATAAGCAGCCAAACCAGGATGGCACAATGGTAACACGTGTCTCACAGCAAGAATGGCCTAGGATTGATGCCCGACTTGGTTGCCTTTCCATGTAGATTTTCTATGTTCTCCCCCTATTTAGCATGGGTTGACTCCAGGTTATCAGGTTTCCTCTCATCGCTAACATAAACGTGTTATTACTACTATGATCCTTAACCAAGAAAAGCCTCACTGAATCTCATCGAACAATGGTTGCTACGTATATATTCCAGTTGAGTAATTTGTAACAACCCAAACTGGTATTTGGCCAAATATCCCGATGCTGAAAGAATGACTCGACTCACAAAAACTTGGCAAGACCCTCCTGAAAAAGAGTCTCGAGACTTTGCGAAGCTTTCCTGAGTGAACACCCTGCACCACTCCAATGACGACGACTCCGCCACTCGACGGTGAATGGCCACGATGCATGTGCTGTGCGCGTGCAGGCTGGCGTTCTCGTGCATATGGGAGATGACTCCAAAGGCTGAGATCGTGAGCACACGTTTTACCAAGAGCATCATCAATTCCAAGGTGATTTCCCCCCCCCTCCCCCACAGACGTTCAGTTTTTGTAAAACTCTCGTTTGCTTTCACGTGTATTGTATCGGTGCCTTGCTATGTTAGTGCAGTTGAGGTTTCCGGATGGCTGAGAGGTCAGAGCGTTGAGCTTGCACCTCTGGGTTCACAAGTGGAGCGAGATGAACCGGGTTCACAAGTGGTAGTATGTATGTTGAACTTCTTTTGCACCGTACGTAGCCAACTGTGCTAATCGGAGGTGCGAGGTAGAACATGAAAGTAGTTAGTTGATGGTCTCTGTCCAGTCAACAATCACTGCACAAAACACAGGTTTTTTTTTAGGTCGATCGTGTAAATATGTAAATGTGTCATTAAACCCACCCCCACCCGACACAGCCAACTAATAAGGGTTGTCACGTAAACAGAACATGCCAATTCGTCACGAGTACAGCACACCGCTGTGTTGTACCAGTGACGAATTGACCACGTTCTGTTTATGTGACAACCCTTACCTGTCGGCTGTGTCGGGTGGTGGCGGGTTTAACGACACATTCATGTATTTACACAATCTAACCCAAAAAACCTGTATTATGGATGATATTGGTCACGAAAGCCTACGTGTTAAACTCACTGCACAACCCTCAGTGGTCATCGGGAGCCACGTAGACATCTGTTGAGTTCTGGCTTGGGCTTGGATCAGGCGTGGGCATTGTGTAATTGCGAGGACCCCATGGTTCACCCGTGGTGTGTTCATCGTATCCCCGCAGGCGTCTCTGACGTACGCAGAGGCTCAGCTAATGATGGACGACGCCGGGCGGAAGGACCCGGTCACCAGCAGCTTGCGTGGCCTCAACTCCCTGACCAAGATCCTCAAGCAGAGGCGCATTCAAAACGGGTAACTCACTGTCAAGATCCTCATCCCCTCCACCGCCTCTGGAGCGCTGAGCAGTATTAATGGGTGCACCACATTTAGTCGATCGGCAGGTCGCCTGTGGCGCGGTAAAGTGTGGTTATTCCCGTGTCTTCTAAGACATCCGGCCAGCGTGAAAGAGTTGGCTAAAATACATTGAGAGGGACTGTAAAAGGGTGTATCTCTAGAGGGGCCCCCTCTTATGGGAGCCCCCTTCTTCCAGCAGTGGCTTGAGCAAGCAATTGCAAGGCTGCACCTGTAGCTTTTTTTGACCCCATGATGCATGAGGCTTGGGTGAATACCATGCACAAACAAGTGTTACAGGATTCATACTCTTTGTTTTTTTTTCAGTAAAGTCACGTAGGTAAAACTATAAAATAAAATAACAACTAAATTAAATCACGACGTTTCGGGCGCAACACAAGCGTCCTTCTTCAGGTGGGACAACCACAGCCAGAAACAATTGCTGAAGTGGGCAAAAAAGGGCTGTTGTAACAAGAGGCTATATAGGTAAGAGAGTGGGGGGGAGCAAAGGGGGAGAGATAGAGAGGGGGGGTGTGGGGTAGGGGAAGTGGGGTGCTGCTAGAGGGATTAAAGGGGCGAGCACGGCAAAATGCCGGGGGGGGGGGGGGTAAGTGAGCGGGGCTGGGAGTGGGAGGCTGAAGAAGCTGGAGATGCGGAAATGAAGGCAACAATAAAGAAGTTAAGGTTTTACCTGGTTAATAACATCCTTCTAGATTGGAGTGTTACAGGCTGCTGCGGGGCTACATTGTGGGCAATAGAGGACAATGCAGTGACATAAATTGTTTTACTCTACTTAATGCTCCCATGTCTGTGCTCCCCCACCTTTGCCAATGCGTACTGACCACCACGGTTAAGTACGGTAAAACCACCCCACGACCCGCATGACATGGGGCGGCCCTCTTCCAGCAGTGGATTGACTTAACGAGCTGTGCATGTTCAACTCAAATATCTGAGTTTGTGAAGTGTCTTATATTAAGATTCTGTGTTGTTTTGGCTGGACATGATAATCGCTCATGTCCCTTCTCCACCCATAGGGCATTGACTCTGGCATCGCCTGAGGTCCGATTCCACATGGACAGCGAAACCCATGACCCGATCGACCTGCAGACCAAGGAACTCAAGTGAGTCTCGTCAAGAAGACACCTCCCATGACTGCAATCCGACTGTTGTGCAGACCTCTCTATCAGAATCAAAATATATATTTCTACTGGAAGAATCCGATGAGCTATAAAGCTCTTTTTTCACACATGTCCAGTTGGGGCAGGTCACAACGTTACAACAACAACAATACAAGCACACGTTAGGATTGCAAAGTATTGGAAAGGTAAACAAATAACTTAAACAAATATACAAATAAAACTAAACTATTTTTATCTTTCCAAGTAAAACCCTGACCACAAATGATAGCTGAACAAAGTGGCTTATCACGTGGGAAATTTATTATCAGCAAAATAATCTAAGATAAAGATTCTTGACCCTTGTGATTGATGAGTTGTGGTGGCGGAAACTGGTGCGTGTACACAGGGAGACCAACTCGATGGTGGAGGAGTTCATGTTGCTCGCCAACATCTCCGTGGCGGAGCGCATCGTAGACGAATTCCCCGAGTGTGCGCTGCTCCGACGCCACCCGGCGCCTCCGACTTCCAACTACGACATCTTGGTGAAGGCGGCGAAATCAAAGGTAGAGTTAGAACCCCTTTTAACGACCACCCTTGTTAACTAATCGCTTAACAACAGGCCTCCAATGTGTAGGCTTAACCGACCATTTCCCTGTTAATGACGGGCTGTTGTAGGTACAGTAAATATGAATTAATGCCACGTAGAAGGGAAACAATAAAATAATAAAAATATAAAACAATAAAATTCTCACAACGTTTCGACTGCAACACAAGCAATCATCATCAGGTGTGAAAACCACAACAAGAAAATTTGAAAAAAAGTCCCAGTTATTTTTAACGTTAGCACCACGGAGAGAGATTTGACAGTTTGTTCAGATGGACGAGTCCATCTATGTTCGGAAAAGAGGAGGGGGGAGACGAAAAATAATGGATGCGTTCTGAAAGCCACCTTAAGCGTGATCAATCAATTAAGACCCGAAATGGTTTATCAAATCTCTCTCCGTGGTGCTAACGTTAAAATAACCGCCACTTTTTTCACATTTTCTTGTTGTGGTTTTCACACCTGATGATGATTGCTTGTGTTGCAGTCGAAACTTCGTGAGAATTTTATTGTTTTATATTTTTATTATTTTGTTGTTTCCCTTCAACGTGAATTTACCGAAAGAACCAAGAATATGAATCCCTGCAGTCACGAAAGCTTTAAATCAAAATGAATTAATGCATTTATTAACAGTGTTTATTTTAATATGATGTGTTTATAATGTTTAGTATCTTTATGTATTAATATCCATTGTTTAAATATTATAAAGTACGTTTTTTGGGTGAACAAGGGAAACTTTCGATGCTATCGGAACGAATTAAGCTTTTAACACGTCTTTCCTATACTCGTTTAATGACCAAATCATTTAATGTCTCTAGATTGCTGTTAACCTTCCTTCAATATCATCCTCCTCGCCAGGAATTCAGAGGTCGCCGGGTGGCTCAAATTTTAGTTTGAGGTCTTTTGGTTTAACCGGGTGAGAACTCAAGAGACCATAATAGTCTCATTTGCAAGGGTCACCTGGGTCACCCTATGACCCAGAGATTACAGCTGGATCCTGGCTTCTAAATCCAGCACCCGCATTGAACATACAGTGTTATCAAGTGTAGGGAGTTGAAGGACTCGGCTCGTTTCCCAGCTACTCCACAGAAATAAGCAACAAAAAACCATCACGATAAATGTAGTACTGTATTTAATTTTAGATAAATTCCAGCACTGAAATGTTGAAATATCAGGTCGACTTATTGTGATGAACATTATGCTCAAAATGGGTGGGAATGTGCTACCCCCTACTGTGAAGCAGAGGTGTCTTGAAACGATGTCAGTATTGGCCTGAGCGAGCAGTTGCAGGGCTGCACCTTTTACCTTTATCTTAAGATGTAGCCGTATAGTTTCCACTCGCCCTTAGAGGCAGAACAACTCAAAAGCTGTGATGAACCACAGACAACGCTGGAAGGCAGCCAGGCACTGTGCCAGATGTAGATTAATCCACTTGCTGTACTGCCTTCTCCTGGCAAGCCAGGTTATGGAAACCTGAATGCCTACAGGAAGTGCGCTGAATAACGTTTTCTTTCCAATACACCACAACCCTTGCTGCTTCCCCAGCACTGATCTACAAGCCACGTGCGGGATAGTCACCTCACAAACGCCGGTGTGCCCGATTTTTTTGCGCAGAACATCGAGATCCAGGTGGACTCGGCTAAGGCGTTGGCCGAGTCCCTGGACCGGGCGGCGGTGCCGGGAACGCCACCATACCTCAACACTCTGCTGCGCATCCTGGCCACGCGCTGCATGATGCAGGCCATCTACTTCTGCTCCGGCATGGAGCCCGACACCCACCACTACGGGCTCGCCACCTCCGTCTACACCCACTTCACGTCGCCCATTCGACGGTGACGTGCTCTGGCGTCAGGCACACGCGTTAAATCGACCTTCGCGATTATTGAGGGGACTATGTTGTTGTCTTGGTGTGGTCTGGGACTGTGCTGCCTTTCCCAAGTTTAGGAATTTATTCATTAATTGATGTACTTATGCAATGTTAACTTGTCATTATGGCACACCTCCGATTAGCACGGTTGGCTACGTACGGTGCGAATAAAGTTCAACATACAACTTGTATATCTTTTTTCTATTATTTACTTTTAGTGATTTGTTTACCTTTCCTATACTTAGCACTCCTATCATCTACCTACTGGACATCTGTCAAAAAGAGCTTTTATAGCGAATCGGATTTCTCCAGGATAAAGATTTAGATTTTGACTTATTTTTCTAAAAGGTCCTATAAACGGGAAGTTTGGCCAATTCCTTAAATGGTTGTTTGGCTTGTGTTGGAGAAAAACTAGAGGATCCGGAGAACACCAACGCCTACAAGGAGGGTGACAGTGTTCCACGTGCAGAATCAAGAATCCATTGCCGTGTTGCAGCGGCGGCCAAAAGTGAATTGCAATTCTGCCATGGATCGCTAACGATTTTGTTGTGGATCTTAAATAAGAACACAGATATGAGCAGGCAGCAATTTGCGTTACATCTGATGACAAATAAAAAATCCTCAACAAAGAATTAAATTCATACATTAACAAAGATAATTTCCACCAGCAGATGGTGCTAGAACGTGGTATGTCCAGAGTACAGTATTCTATCACAGCGTTAAATCCATCTGAGTCATTGTTTGCGTAGCTTTCTGGTGGATCGTGAAACCCGCTGAGATCCACCAGAATGAATCGCGGTGCTTGGTGGATTAATACCGCTGCTCCGTTGGCATCTCGTGGCCATACCGCAGCCTGTATCTACTGTAAATTTAATCTTCATATTAAATAGAGGCTACAACAAATGTGAATATTGTTGTTGTTGTCTCCCTGTACCGTTACAGATACTCGGATGTGATTGTGCACCGGCTGCTGGCCGTGTGCGTGGGCGCCGACCCCACGTACCCGGCGCTCACCGACAAGCTGGGAGTGCACAGACTGCGTGAGTCTCGGGATCAGTATGAGACTGGGGACCATGGTGCATCATCATCAATCCATCGATTACAAGCATTTCTTGAGGCGGCCCCATACCTGCGCGATAAGTGTAACTTGGTTGCATGCAACTGAATCGGGTTAGATCGCGTAAATATATAAATGTCGTTAAAACCCGGCACCACTTGACACAGCCATCTAGTAAGGGTTGTCACGTAAACAGAACATGCCAATTCGTCACTAGTACACACCGGTGTGTTGGAGAGCCAAGCCACAAGATTTACAATCTGAGTACGACGTTTCGCCAGTAATTACAACCAGCTTCATCAGGCGACAACCAGATTTGTGGAGAAGTCCACGTGTTTCGTTCCTTATATAGAGGCATAGATGTGGTGATCACACTTCTGCGAGCCCTTTGATCTTGTCCTTCCTGTCCATTGTGTATTAAAATAGTCGTATCAACAGTAATCCCTATTGAAGTATGGTACTCTGTATAGACATGCATTTACGCAATGTATTGGCCAGTCGTAGCTAGTTTTGCTCAGAACTTCAACATTATCAAAATTAATTGAGTGTTCTTGTTGGCACGCGTGTATTTAATATTTATCTGATATTCTTTTAGTCCCGTGCTGATCATTCGTCCTGTTTGCCCGACATAACATTGGCCATAAGTGCAGTTAATCCTGTACAAACCTTCTGTTGATAGCTTCGGTAATACATATTTTGTACCAGAAGTCGAGTTCAAGAAACATAAGTACGTTTTTATTACAACTTAAATATATACATATATAAATATACATGTCCATCCAACCACATCTCAATGTCTATGTCTGGGAGAACACGCTAGTTTATCCCTCTGCGGAGTCTCCACCACTTTTCTTTCTTTTTGTTTCCCAGCTGCTGGTCTTGGCGCTCCTTCCCTCTGTCTCCTCCTCGTTCATTCTCCTCTTCCTCATCTTTCTCCAGCTGCCGTGTGCAGCACAGGAGGCTCCAAGTCCAACGCCAGAAACTGTCCTTTCTCTCTCTCTTAGAAGATGGGATGTGCTTAATCTCTTTCTTTTCTTCCTGAACACTCTCTGACCTCCAAGGTTGCTCACATCTTCCTTCCTCATTCACCACTTCCTGCTTTGTATCGTCTTCAATCGTGTCGACCTCCTTCAGCTCTACCTCATTTGCCTCTAACTCAATAGCTCCTACTTCTTTTGCCTCTACCTCTATTGCCTCTACATCATTCGCCTCTACCAAAATCGCCTCACTCTCCTCCACCTCAATAGCCCCTACCTCCACTTCTACCTCAATTACCTCTACGCCATTCGCCTCTAACTCATTCGGCTCTACCTCCATAACCACCTCCTGCTTGGCCTCTCCCTCAATCTCCTCTACCTCTTTTGCCACTTCCTGGATGGCATCTACTTCATATGCTTCAACCTCATTTGCCCCTTCCTGCTTTATCTCCTCCACCACGTTCTCAACTTTTTTTGCCATTTCCTGTTTGGCCTTTACCTCATTCGTATCTACCTCATTGATCAAGACCTGCATGGCCTTTTCTTCGATCGTGTCGACCTGAATTGCCTCGACCTTTTTCACCAATTCCTGCTTTGTATCTCTCTCAATCCCTTCTACGACATTGGACACTAACTCTTTCACCACTTCCTGCTTGGCCACTGCATCTACCTCAATCACCGCTACCTCTACCTCACTCGCCACTTCCTTCTTGGGCTCTCCATCATTCCCCTCTTCCTCAATCTCGTTTTCCTTCATCTCTTCTACTTCCTGAACTTTCATCTCAGTCCTTCGTAGCTTCCTATTCCTACGTTTCCTCTGAACACCATCCTCTCCTTCTTTCTTTGTCTCCACAACATTATCAACTTTCTTAGCCACTTCCTGTTTGGCTATTCCCTCATTCCTATCTACCTCACTTGCCTCTACCTCTTTCGCTAAATCCTCCTTGGCATCTCTTTCAATCCCTTCTATGACATTGGCCAATACCTTTTTCACAAATTCCTGTGTGGCCACTGCATCTATCTCAATCACCGCTACCTCTACCTCATTTGCCTCTACCTCACTCGCCACTTCCTTATTGGGTTCTCCATCATTCCCCTCTCTCTCAATCTCGTTTTCCTTCATCTCTTCTACTTCCCGAACTTTCATCTCAGTCCTTCGTACCTTCCTATTCCTACGTTTCCTCTGAACACAATCCTCTCCCTCTTTCTTTAGCTCCACAACATTATCAACTTTCTCCGCCACTTCCTGTTTGGCCATTCCCTCATTCCGATCGACCTGATTTGGCTCTACCTCTTCTGCTAATACCTGTTTTGCATCTCTCTCAATCCCCTCTATGACATTGGCTGCTATATCTTTCACCACTTCCTGCTTGGCCACTGCTTCTACCTCAGTCACCGCTACCTCTGCCTCATTCGCTAATTCGCTCTTGCCATCTCCTTCTAATACCTCTTCCTTATTCAACTCTACCTCATTAATCACATCCTCCAAAGCCACTACCTCCATCATCTCTACCTCAATCGTCCCAACCTCCTCCACTTCCTGCATGGGCTCTCCCTCACTCCCCTCTCTCTCAGCCACCTCTTCTTTCACTGTCTCCTCCAGAACTTTCTTCTTGTTCTTATGTTTCTTCCTATTCCCACGTTTTCTCTTCATACCATTTTTATCCCCCACTTTCTCTATCTCTTCCATCTCGTTCTCAACCTTCTTGCTATTCTGACATGTCTGCTACACATCCTCATTATTAGTGTTGACTTCCACCTGCTGCTGCTCTTCTGCCTTTTGCTGCTGCTGCTGGTGGATGATGAAGTTCTTCAGCTCGGTGCTGTTCTGGAATTCCAGCAGCTCCCGCTGATACTTGGCCTGCTGCTGTGCACAATGATCCAGCAGGATCATCTCAAGCTCTCCAATCTGGCGCTCAGCTTCTAGTTTTGTGGCACAAAGCATCCTCTTGTGCTGCCCCTTCGAGCGACGGTCTGGGGAGTAACATGGGAAGGAGAGCAGCACCACAATTGATTTTTTAATGGGTATTTGAGTATTTCCTGTATGATAATAGGTTTTTCCCATTTTTTCTGGCAACAAAACAGGTGTTAAGATGTTAAAACACCAAACTGAAATCTTTTACAAGGAATCATGTCTGCATTAACCATGATGCTTGTGGTCAGAATGCAAACAAAAAACATACTCTGATAATATATGCATTGTCCTTGAAACTGATTGGTCCACACTAGGGACAGCTTTCTTTTGAGCCTCGTCTCAAACGGTGTTAGACCAGAGGATGCCAAAAGGCATATTTCCTGTATGTTATTTTGGTAAAGAACCTTGGCACCATTGACAGGAATCTAACTTAACTTGAGATCGATGTAACAATGATAACACTGTAGGGAGGTCTGGAGCTTGACTCATGTGCCGGAGACACCTCCTCCTCCAAAGAACTTCATTAGATTTATGGGCTGGCTGGGGAGGCCGTATTAAGTTTGCGAGGTCTAGAAACTCCAGGCCAAACATAGATAAACTTCTGTTATCTCCGAAAAAGTAAGATGGATTGATGACCAAGCTGTGGAGGTCTGGCTAAATTTATAAGATGTCCATTGTTTCATAAGAGAGAGCATGAATCGGATAAGAAATACACTATTCATTCTTATACACTGGTCCATTCATACAATTAGTATATTAGTGGGCTACGTTAGAGAAGATAAAGGGAGGAGAGTAGAAGAGGAAGGCCGGGGTGCCCGGAGGACAGAGAGTGCCCAGAGGGGCCAGAGAGCCAGGGGCAACCCTGATGTTTATGCTGGTTGGATAGCATGTGCTCCCGTGCATTTGAGGTTGCTCTCAACAGAAGTCATTCCTTGCACGAGAATGGCTGAAATGCTGAGTAACCACTCAGAGGTAGTGGAGACGGTATAGTGGTAAAACAGTGGAGATTTAAAAAGCAAAGTTTAAGATTTGCAGTTGTCAATTTATATTGAGCCGATACATACGGCAAGTCAAATTAAGAAGACTTAAAGTGAGTTTTGCAGAAGAAATCTTGGAGGAAAGAGAAGATACATGTGTGTCTCTTGGAGAAGGAAAGGCATTGCTCAAAACTGTGCTGCAAGGTCACGTGCCATGAATCACACGAGTTTAGAAAAACGTGACTGTAAACCAACAAGCCTGTGAATAATTATCATGGTGAAGACACCTCTATACGTTGGATACTGAATGAAATCCATCGTGCTACACATCGTCAAAGCCCGACAACACCTGACATTCTAGTAAAAAGTACAATTGCATCGTTCTACACATCGTCAATACCCCACCACATCTGGAAAGTCACCAGCTGCATCAAGCACCTGACTGTTGTAATGTTCGAAAGACACTGTGTGTAATGACTTTACATCCGCCGGCACAGCGGGTTTCTAAACGCCTGCCATGTCACCTTCTCAACACTAGCGTCTGAGACCGTCTGATACAGACTGAAAGCTGATTTCCTTTGTTGCACTGTTTGTCTTTTCATGAATGTCATATTGTGCACTGGGTTATGCCTTATTAACCTAAATTCTGAATTTAGCTATTCATGTATTTCTATTACAGTATCACATATTCTTTGGACCAAGTGTCAATTGCCTATTTGATGACTGGTACTCTGATTCTTTTTTTACAAATCAGGGACTTGTTTTAATTAAAATGTCTCTGTGTGTGTGGTTGAACAGTGTAACAAATCCATACCTTACATGTGTAGTGTTCTAGATTTAAAGTTTTCGTGACTGCAAGGATCCATACGCTTTGAACTCGCGAATTTAAAAACAGAAGTGATATAGTCATCCTCTCAGCCGATAAAGGCAACGCTACTGTAATTATGGATAAAGATTCATACAACAACAAAATCCAGAATCTGCTCAACGATGGAAGTTACTCAAAAATTAAAAATGACCCTACCAATAGCCTAGCGATAAAAACCAACAAGATCATCACAAGTTCGACCTCCCCAATCGACCCAACTAAACGTCCCTCCCTAAAACCTTCTGCTGCAAGACCCCCTAGATTCTATGGTCTTCCCAAGATTCATAAAGAAGGCACCCCACTACGACCCATCATATCCACGATCAACTCCCCTACCTATAGACTAGCCCGTTTTCTGTCAGATACCTTGCTGCCTTTCACTGGCAAGACCGCCTCAGCAGTACTTAACTCAGCCCAATTGGTCTCTATGGTCAAAGACGTTGTACTGTCCCCTGACGATACCCTTGTCAGCTTCGATGTGGTCTCTTTGTTCACCAAGGTCCCAGTACCTGATACCATTGAAATAATTGAAAATTTGGTCCAACATGGACTAGACCCCGATACACCTGCACTGGTTAGGCACTGCCTCAACAATACCTACTTTACTTGGAATGGCTCCTTCTACAAACAAAATGAGGGTACCCCCATGGGATCCCCCTTGTCACCAGTGATAGCCAATATTTTCATGGAGAAATTTGAATCAGACGCCATCCAGACTTCCACCCTCAGACCTTCCCTGTGGAAGAGATATGTGGATGACACTTTCGTCATTTGGCCACATGGCCTCCCAGCTCTGAACCTTTTCCTACACCACATCAATTCCAGACATCCCGCCATCAAATTCACCATGGAAGTGGAGAAAGATGGCAAGCTACCATTCTTAGATGTTCTGTTTGAGAGGAGACCTGATGGCTCATTGGGGCATTCTGTCTACACGAAACCCACCCACACAGATTCCTACTTGAAACCTGATTCCCACCACCACCCAGCCCAAAATAATTCTCTCATCAAAACGTTATACCATAGGGCTCATTGCATTTCGGACCAACACCACCTGACCAGTGAATTAAAACATGTACACCTGGCCCTCAAAAGGAATGGATACTCTGACCGTACCATCCGCCAAGCTATTTCTCCCTCCATACAGAAACAACCACTTGATACTCCGGTCAAAACCATCACACTACCATATATAGCAGGCGTTACTAAATAGATTTCCAAAATTCTAAACAAACACAAGATCCAGGTCCGGTTCAATACAGTACACAAAATTCGTGATCTGATCCCATCCGTGAAGGATGTCATTCCTGACTTACAGTACCCCGGGGTTTACAAATTGAGTTGTACCTGCAGTGATTGCTATATCGGGGAGACAAAGCGACATCTCTCTGACCGAATTCGCGAGCACAAATCAGATTTGAAACACGGCAGAACGAATTAATCTGCCGTAGCTGATCACTGTTACAACGCTGTGGGTGATCACGATATAATTTTCTCCGATACCAAGGTTCTTTGCAAACCCTCGGGTTTTTATCAGAGATTTGTTCACGAGGCAATTCAGATCTACAAACACAGACACAATTTCAACCGAGAAGATGGTTTCAAATTAAGCAACCATTGGAAAGATGTTTTAAATCGAACCAAACAAACTAATTTTCAATGGTACAGTATATTTTTCAAGTAGTGGTACCCCAAACTTTCGCAGCTCTTAAAAATGCCCTTTTCACACCATCAATAGGTAAACTCCCCCTTCCCCCCCCCCCGCGCCAACCGGCATGTGCACCCGCATGTACACCACCTCTACACCGTTCATCATGCTAAGTCGGCCAATCAAATGCTAATTTTTATGCAAATTCCTTTATCAAGGCACCTTGTTTCCTCGCACACAGCTTAAAGGTCGCGGTCTGAGCGTGGCTCTGTTTCACTCCAGCTCTGTCCTCGAGACAGCCTGGTCTCTTCACCTGATGAAGGCCGCTTGTGTTGTGGCCAAAACGTCGTGATTTTTGTTGTTTTATTTTTTACCTACGTGACTTTACCGAATAGAACCAAAGAGTATGTGTAGTGTTGCAGCGCCGACCTGGTCAAGACCTATGATACAATCAGTAGGCCAGGGCTCTGGATTGTTATTCGTGTTTTTGGAGTCCCTAACCCTCTGCTCACAATCATTAAGGACCTTCACGATGGTGGACAGGCCCGGATAAAGTTGCATGCCTGGGAGTCAGAGCAATCTCCTGTTTACAGTGGGATGCGACAGAGATCTACTCTGGCTGACACATTATTTAGCATCATCTTCGACCATATAGTTCTAGAAGCTTTTTATAGCTGTACTGGTGGATTTTTTTCTATTTGCTACAGATACAATGGGAGGCTGATTGATGCCTGGGTGAGGTCAAGGGATGGCTCCCTACTGGTCAACCATGTTATGTACACTGATAATTTGGGAGTTGATGCTCACACTGAACAATTGTTGGAGGTTCTGCTGCTAAGCCTGGAGCGTGTGATAAAGAGGTGGGGCCTTACCATCAGCCCCACCAAAACTAAGCACACGCCTGAGTATTTTGTGTAATTTAATACTCCGCCCCCTCAACTACTCTTGAGTGATGGGGTAATTGTAGAGAGAAGTTTACGTACCTGGGTAGTGTGCTTATGTAAAAATTCCGGTTTGGCAGCAAAGGTGTCACTCCGAATCGGTCAAGTGGCATATTTTCATCAGCTTCGTAACACTGTTGGGTATCTACCTGGTCTGTCACTCGACACAAAGCGCTGGGTCTTCTTGGCCAATGATAGAATAAATGAAAAATCTGAACCAGCTTTAAACTTTCAGACTGGCCTGCCTACGATCCACCCTGGGTTTAACTAGGCTGGAATGTGTGAAGAGCTCACAAATCCTTGAAAGATCTGGACACATTCCCATCAGTGAGCTCCACTGGGGGGCAGGGCTGCATTACCTGGATCATGTAGCCCGCATGCTCAGCCACCACATGCCCAAGCAGCTTCTGTTTTTCCAGATAGAGGGGACTAAATGGGCGTGGCACGGCCTGGAGAAGAGATGGACTGATGCAGTACAGGAGGTTACGGAGCTGAGTGGACTTGCCACAGTTGTTTGACGGTGGGGATGGTGTTCTTGGGGTCATAGGCAGCATTCCTCCTGCAAACACGGCGAGTTGAGTTGATGCCATAGAGCTCCATTTTGGTCTCATCTGACCACAACACTTTCACCCAATTGTCCTCTGAATCATGCAGATGTTCATTGGCAGGGAAAAAAGTATTTGATCCCCTGCTGATTTTGTACGTTTGCCCACTGACAAAGAAATGATGAGTCTATATTTTTAATGGTAGGTTTATTTGAACAGTGAGAGACAGAATAACAACAACAAAATCCAGAAAAATGCATGTCAAAAATGTTATAAATTGATTTGCATTTTAATGAGGGAAATAAGTATTTGACCCCCTCTCAATCAGAAAGATTTCTGGCTCCCAGGTGTCTTTTATACAGGTAACGAGCCGAGGTTAGGAGCACACTCTTAAAAGGAGTGCTCCTAATCTCAGCTTGTTACCTGTATAAAAGACACCTGTCCACAGAAGCAATCAATCAATCAGATTCCAAACTCTCCACCATGGCCAAGACCAAAGAGCTCTCCAAGGATGTCGGGACAAGATTGTAGACCTACACAAGGCTGGAATGGGCTACAAGACCATTGCCAAGCAGCTTGGTGAGAAGGTGACAACAGTTGGTGCGATTATTCGCAAATGGAAGAAACACAAAAGAACTGTCAATCTCTTTTGGCCTGGGGCTCCATGCAAGATCTCACCTCGTGGAGTTGCAATGATCATGAGAACGGTGAGGAATCAGCCCAGAACTACACGGGAGGATCTTGTCAATGATCTCAAGGCAGCTGGGACCATAGTCACCAAGAAAACAATTGGAATACACTACGCCGTGAAGGACTGAAATCCTGCAGCGCCCGCAAGGTTCCCCTGCTCAAGAAAGCACATATACATGCCGGTCTGAAGTTTGCCAATAAACATCTGAATGATTCAGAGGACAACTGGGTGAAAGTGTTGTGGTCAGATGAGACCAAAATGGAGCTCTTTGGCATCAACTCAACTCGCCGTGTTTGGAGGAGGAATGCTGCCTATGACCCCAAGAACACCATCCCCACCGTCAAACATGGAGGTGGAAATATGCTTTTGAGGTGTTTTTCTGCTAAGGGGACAGGACAACTTCACCCCATCAAAGGGACGATGGACGGGGCCATGTACCGTCAAATCCTGGGTGAGAACTTCCTTTCCTCAGCCAGGGCATTGAAAATGGGTCGTGGATGGGTATTCCAGCATGACAATGACCCAAAACACACGGCCAAGGCAACAAAGGAGTGGCTCAAGAAGAAGCACATTAAGGTCCTGGAGCAGCCTAGCCAGTCTCCAGACCTTAATCCCATAGAAAATCTGTGGAGGGAGCTGAAGTTTCGAGTTGCCAAACGTCAGCCTCGAAACCTTAATGACTTGGAGAAGATCTGCAAAGAGGAGTGGGACAAAATCCCTCCTGAGATGTGTGCAAACCTGGTGGCCAACTACAAGAAACGTCTGACCTCTGTGATTGCCAACAAGGGTTTTGCCACCAAATGCAGAGGGGTCAAATACGTATTTCCCTCATTATAATGCAAATCAATTCATAACATTTTTGACATGCATTTTTCTGGATTTTTTTGTTGTTATTCTGTCTCTCACTGTTCAAATAAACCTACCATTAAAAATATAGACTGATCATTTCTTTGTCAGTGGGCAAACGTACAAAATCAGCAGGGGATAAAATACTTGTTTCCCTCACTGTATATGTGCTTTCTTGAGCAGGGGAACCTTGCGTGCGCTGCAGGATTTCAGTCCTTCACGGCGTAGTGTGTTACCAATTGTTTTCTTGGTGACTATGGTCCCAGCTGCCTTGAGATCATTGACAAGATCCTCCCGTGTAGTTCTGGGCTGATTCCTCACCGTTCTCATGATCATTGCAACTCCACGAGGTGAGATCTTGCATGGAGCCCCAGGCCGAGGGAGATTGACAGTTCTTTTGTGTTTCTTCCATTTGCGAATAATCGCACCAACTGTTGTCACCTTCTCACCAAGCTGCTTGGCAATGGTCTTGTAGCCCATTCCAGCCTCGTGTAGGTCTACAATCTTGTCCCTGACATCCTTGGAGAGCTCTTTGGTCTTGGCCATGGTGAAGAGTTTGGAATCTGATTGATTGCTTCTGTGGACAGGTGTCTTTTATACAGGTAGCAAGCTGAGATTAGGAGCACTCCCTTTAAGAGTGTGCTCCTAATCTCAGCTCGTTACCTGTATCAAAGACACCTGGGAGCCAGAAATCTTTCTGATTGAGAGGGGGTCAAATACTTATTTCCCTCATTAAAATGCAAATCAATTTATAACATTTTTGACATGCGTTTTTCTGGATTTTGTTGTTATTATTCTGTCTCTCACTGTTCAAATAAACCTACCATTAAAATTATAGACTGATCATTTCTTTGTCAGTGGGCAAACGTACAAAATCAGCAGGGGATCGAATACTTTTTTCCCTCATTGTATGTGAGGAGTCTGTGGGTCGCAACAGCACGTACGGCTGGAAGTAGGACATTCCAGACTAAGAGGGTTCATAATGGCCGTGTCAACGAGACTGAACCAGCCAGCACAACTCACTGCCAATAACAGATCACGTAATTCACCCTTAAGCAATTGTTCAATCAATTAATTGAATCACTACAATTAAAATCAAAGAATATCCCAGAACAAACACTTCGCACTCTCCTCCGTCAGCCACCTGCATCCACAATAGAAACGCATCAGTCCAGCATTGGATAAAACCTGGTGTGGGAGGTATGGGGGGGGGGCGGCTTACACTTGCGGTGGACAGCAGGGGGGTGGCTGCATGCAGTAGCCATCGCAGATCAAGCGGTAGAACTTGTCATAGACTGCCATGCGCCAGGGTAAGGGGCCTCTCCTACACCCACACACATCACACACCGAGCGGTACACACGTCACACCGAGGAACACGCACGTCACACACCGAGCAGGTTGCACAGGTCTCCTTTATCAAGACAAACGTGGAGCAGATTACACCTATTACAATACGCCTGTCACAATGCCCCCCTCTCCCCCCCCCTCCAGTTTATGGGGGGGCACGGGCCTCACTCCCCCCTTCGCGTCAGCCCCTACTAATAAATGGTCCGGTTGCATTGTGAATGCACCACTCGAATGACGTGCAGTCCCGTGGTGCACTGTAACGGGCTCATGATTTACTCAATACAATTCAACGTAAAAAAATAAAAACGATCCCAAGACATTATTTAAAATAAAGTATGGCCATCGTGTGTCAGCATCACAGGCGAAAATTGGCATGTAAAAAAAAAACTTCACTGCGAATCACTCAATTGGGATTGCTCGCAGCAAACAGCACTTGACCTGCTTGCAGGTTAGGTGCTGAATAACCGTGTGTCACACAGAGAACAGTTGCCACTGAGGGTGCCCTTTTAAAATGCTTGATGAGATGTGATTATTGCATGTAAATGTGCACACTAAAATAAAAAAAAATTATAAGCGAACTATTATCGTTTCAGGTG
This sequence comes from Petromyzon marinus, assembly GCF_048934315.1. NCBI lineage: Eukaryota > Metazoa > Chordata > Hyperoartia > Petromyzontiformes > Petromyzontidae > Petromyzon > Petromyzon marinus. Next base: position 534,980 of record NW_027423677.1, on the reverse strand, counting down.
GCAGGGTGGTGCACCGGTGATCTTTGACCCTCGCAACAAGAAGGGCCTTGGTTAATTAATTATCCAGTTTGCTCACATAGCTAGAAAACACACAATCACAATGTAACTGGGTATTGGCCAAGCATCCCAATGCTAAAGTTACCTGCAAATTACTTCATTGGGATGACACTCGGCAGCAGAGCCGGATGATGGCATTGCTGGGGCCCTATGCCATTGTCAAGTTTAAGAGGCCCCTTCTATGAATGCCTGTATATTTTTGTCAGCAGAATGAAAATAACTGCTTTGGAGAGTCTTTTTTTCTCACCAATCTTTATTTATTAAGCAATTATGTTAAAACTCGAAACCTCGTGTCCATTTCTTGTTTCGTATTTAGAGATCCCCCCCCTCTCTTAATGCGAGGCCCTAAGCTGCAAGTGTGGCCGGTGTGAGCTCGCCTGTGATGAATCACACATATAATTGTGCACTCTAATTTTCTATGGGTGGCCAGGAGAATTGATTATTATTATTTAAGTGAATGCAATGGTGATCAGGGGATTGGATCCAGAGCCCCACCTACACAGTAGAGTACAATGGAACGCCCACAATACAGATTTGATCTGACCTGCGGATTGAGAAATTGAACTGTTTTGTGACGTGGAGGGTGTTTCTGAACGCTATTATGGCCGACCCGTCCCGACGGGAGGAGAGAGGACAGGGTGGACCGGCTGCATGAGCTTACTCTCCGGCACTGCACAGCACAACATCGCCTCCCTACTGCCAAAATACTCGGCAGGACCCTCCTGAAAATGAAAGTCTTCGGAATCAGTGAGGCCTGTCCTTGGGAGGACAGGCGTAGTCTTGGTCGTCACAAGCGAACATTTGTTTCTCCACATTAATTTGTATCCCCGGGTTACCATCAGGGCTGGGCGCTGTAAGCTTAGCTTCTGAGATCTGATGAGACTGGCCGTTTTTTAAAAGGTAATTTCGGCATCTGGAGCCCAAGCATGCAACAACTTTATGCAACGTCTTGGTTATTTTGGTAAAGTCACGTAGAATGGAAATAAAATAATAAAAATAAAACATAATAAAAAATAAAATTCTCACGACGTTTCTGCCAAAACACAAGTAGCCTTCTTCAGGCGAAGGAACAGAACTGTCGGGACGACAGCGCTTCAATAACTGCTGCTAAGATTCGCAGCGTCTTTTAAGCTAGGTGGGAGAGGTAAAGCGCCTTGACAAAGGAGTTTACATATCAAACAGGAGAATTTAGCATTGAAATCGCTGTGTTAAAGTGTTGGATCAGCAGGGTGTCAATGTCAGAAATAAGCATGTATTTGGGAGATTAGCATGATGTTAATGTGAGGGATTAGCATGTGACTGGTCACGGAAATAGCTATGTTAAAGTCAAAGTTTCCATCTCAACAGAGGCGTTTAGTATATGGACGCTAAAGGACTGCAACTACCCAACTATAATACAATTAACCGATGTGAAAAAAAACTAAGTATAAACTACATCAATATAATAAATGTACTCAATATGTTCTTCAATATGTTGATCTATAAACATAAAGTAACTGTGTATACACTACACTATATAATGAATACCATATAGTAAACGAATTAATAAAACTAAAATATAAACTACATCAATGTTATTCTTAGTTTTTTCGGTAAAGTCACGTTGAAGAGAAACAACAAAATAATAAAATATATATAAAACAATAAAAAATTCTCACGACGTTTCGACCATAACTCAAACGGTCGTCTTCAGGTGTGTTGGTTCGCATAAATGTATTTTTAAACGGCGCATTTATTTATTTATAAAAAACGTTAGCGCCACGTGCAGCGATTTGGCAGTTTACCCAGGACTAGTCCATCTATATTCTGAAAAGAGGAGGGGGGAGACGAATTTTTTTTATAATGTATGCTGTCTGAAAGCCACTGTAAGCGTGAACAATCAATTAAGAACTGAAATGGTTTATCAAATCTTTCCAATGATTGCTAAGATAGAATCCATCTTCTCGGTTGAAATTGTCTCTGTGCTCGTATATGTGGATAGCCTCATGAACGAATCTCTCATGGAAGCCAGATGGCTTACAAAGAACCTCTGTCTTGGAAAAGTCAATGGCATGTGACTAATGAATACCATATAGTAAACTAATAAAAAAACTGAAATACAAACTACATCAATGTTATCAATGAACTCTATATACTCTCCATCAGCTGAGCTACTAACAATAAGTCATTATACATTACAATGCCATATGGCGAAAAAATGGGTGGCGGTTTTTTCCTTCTTTCCAACGTTAGCACCACGGAGAGCGACGAGCCTCGTTCAGACGGACGAGTCCATCCATGCTCGGAACGGAGGAGGGGGGAGAAACAGCCACGATGTGCTGCTCTGTCCTGTGTTGCGTTACAACCATGCCATAAACTAGACTACTATACATTGTAACGTTATACCTTCCAATCTAAACTACATTGTATAATATCGTATACACAGCCCAATGTAAGCTCGAACATTATGCAGTATATTTATATGTCTTCAACTAAACTTTTTCCTACATTACACGACTATACACCGTAATATACACTACCATAGACAAACCCACCCTTGAATTACACAATGCGTTACTTTACACTACCCTATACTTTAGACTGTAAAATGTTAGACTTGTAATATTACACTATGTATTATTCTACCAACCCTACTGTATACCACACTGCTGTATATTCACAATACAATTACGATACTATATATTACCTTATGAATTATGTTAAACATTACAATGTTATACTATTTATTATTATATAACATGCTATAAACCATACCATTGACCGTCGTGTGAAGAGGCAGTGCCAGCGAATGGACTGCAGTCTGAATGTCACCATAAAATACAATCAATTAAGAACTGAAATTGTTTATAACGTCTTTCCAATGAAATTTTGATTTAAAGCTTTCGTGACTGCAGTAATTCATATTCTTAGTTCTTTCGGTAAAGTCACGTTGAAGGGAAACAACAAAATAATAAAATATATATCAAACAATAAAAATTCTCATGACATTTCGACCATAACACAAACCAATTCCTCGACCACATCAGTTCCATACACCCAGCCATCAGATTCACCATGGAGGTCGAAAAGATGGCAAGCTACCCTTTTTGGATGTCCTAATTAAAAGGAGACCTGATGGTTCAATGAGCCACTCTGTCGACAGGAAAGCTACGCATACGAATGCTTACTTAAAACCGGATTCCCACCACCATCCATGCCAGAAGAACTCCCTCATCAAGACTCTATACCATAGAGCCCAATGCATTTCCGACCAGTAACACATTGCCAGTGAACTTAAGCACGTACACCAAGCTCTCAAGGCTAATGGTTACTCGGACTACACAATCCGCAAAGCCATCACTCCAGCCATGAAGAAGGATCCTCTTGAGGAGCCATTCAAAACCATCACCTTACCCTACATTGCGGGGGTCACAAAAAAGATCTCCAAAATCCTGAATAAACACAAGATCCAGGTCCGATTCAACACAGTACATAAAATCCGTGATCTGGTTCCGTCTGTAAAAGTGGTTCCAGACATACAGTACCCGGGCGTCTACAAACTAAGTTGCCTCTGTGGTAGCAGTTACATTGGAGAAACCAAACGACATATCTGGGACCGCATCCGTGAACATAAAGCAGACTTGAAACACGGTAGGACGAGCACCTCAGCCGTGGCAGATCACTTATAATTCAGTGGGCTCACATGACATTGACTTCTCCAAGACGGACGTTCTCTGCAAGCCATCCGGCTACCATGAGAGATTCGTTCATGAGGCCATCCACATATACAAACACAGAAACAGTTTCAACCGAGAAGATGGATTCTGGCTTAGTAACCATTGGAAAGACGTTATAAACCATTTTGGTACTTAATTGATTGTATTTTATGGTGACTTTCAGATCGCAGTCCATTCGCTGCCACTGCCTCTTAATACCTTTCACACGACGGTCAATGGTATGGTTTATAGCAGGGGTGTCCAAACTTTTTTTCCCGAGGGCCACATACAGAAAAATATACGAAGGATTGGGCCACTCACTAGACGTGAGGTATACTGCCTCACTTCTCATGCACTAATATTGTCAAAATCAATCAAATGCAGGTAAATTACGTTTGATTATTGAAGAAAAAAAGCCTCCATCATAGCTCTTAATTAGTAGATATTAATTTTATTTTTTACAAAAAGGTTGGCAGGTAATTCTCTCAGTGACAGCCTCAGATTGGTTCTTAGGGTGCTGATCCCCCTTCATTGTCCATATGAAGGGAGAGACAAGAAGACAAATAGGGGATGTGGATATTTCAACCTTATTACACAAATAAATTATTGGGCTTGTTAACACATCAACTAACGTTTGTTAAAACAATTGTCATCAACTTTAATTGACTGAATTTATGAAGTAATTGGGCTTATTAACAAATGAAAACGGTGTGTATATTTTTAACTCACCTGTAATGGGAATAATGTTACGCTCAGTGGGAGCAGTGATGCTGCACTTTGGTCTGAAGGATAGCTGGCAGGTCAGGAGTAAGTTTGGTGGTTTAGATGCGAAGGACGTCACAGAGATGGCTGTCGGTCGTTCTGGTTCTCAGCCTGCTTTTGTTCAGCGTTAACAGAGAGAATGTCTGCTCACTTATGTATGTTGAGCCGAACAGACTCATCATTCGTTTTGCATGGCGTCTCGTCGGAGGAAACTTGGCCTTTTCCAAACTCCGGTAGAAGTCAGGTAGGGAGAGAAGCTGATGCTGATTCTTCAGAGAATCATCACACTGAATTTCGATCAGTTCTAATTGCAGACTCTCCTCCACTTCTTTTGCATCCATTGAAAACGGAGCCGCAAACAGTGTGATTTCCTTCTCAATGACAGAAAAATCTTGGAAGCGCTGACTGAATTCTGTCATGAGAGATGTGATCACAGACACATATTCTCCCATTTTTGCAGAGAGCTTGGCATTTGGAAATGCGCATTCATTTCGGTCAGCGTGGGGAACTGCGCTACATTGAAGTTGCGCAGTTGTGACTCGAAGAGACGGAGCTTCGCACGGAATGCTTTCATGTGCACATACAGCTGTGGTACCAGCTGCTCTTTGCCTTGTAGTCTCGTGAGATCAACTAAAAAATTCCAGGCCTGCCAACCATAAAGGGTCACTGATCTCATGGAGAGGTCTGCCCTTTTCTTTCAAAAACTTGTCGATATTTGATCTCAGGGAATAAAACCACTGCAGCACGGAGCCGCGACTGAGCCAGCGCACTTGAGAATGGTAGAGTAGGTCCCCGTATTCAGCATCGACATCAGAGAGGAACGCTTGCAATTCTCTGTGGTAAAGCCCTCGGGCCATAATTTTTTCACATTTTTCACAACTGTGTTCATCACATCGCCAAGCTGGATTATCTTGGCACAGAGGGCTTCTTGGTAGATGATACAGTGCATTTTAACAGTCTCACCTCCGCTCTCCTGCACCTTGGCACTCACCATAGAAGCCATTCCTTTGCGCTCGCCTGTCATTGCTGGAGCCCCATCCGTTGTAATTCCACACAGCTTGTCCCATTTAAGTCCAGCCTGGTTAATTGAATCTGACACAGCTTCAAACATGTCCTTCCCAGTTGTTGTCCCCTTTAGACTCCGAAGATCAAGCACTTCCTCCGTAATGCAAAAATTCTCATTAACTCCCCACAAAAATATTAACAGCCGTGCAGTGTCCGTGGCATCTGTGCTCTCATCACATGCAATCGAGTAAAAATCGAAAGCACAAGCTTTATCTGACACTTGCTGTTTTAAGCTAGCCGAGAAGTCTTCAATTCGCCGCACAACCTTATTTCTGGACATACTAACATCGTTAAAATCCTGCATTTTCTCCAGGCACATTCCCACGACTTTAGTGAGGCACTGTTTGATGAAGTCACCGTCTGAGAAAGGTTTCCCGTGTAGGGCAATGAGTTGAGCTACTTCATTGCTGGCTATTGTTGCATTTTCTTGAGCTTTGTTAGCACGGAAAAAAACCCTGCTGCTGCGTTAGCAGGCTAGCTTGCCATTTGCTTTACCTTCTTTCTCCGCTCGGCGCCAGTGTAGGACGTGAAGGTCTGATGTTTCCTTTCATAATGCCGTCGTACATTGTACTCTTTCATCACGGCAACACTCTCATTACAAATCAAACAAACACACTTCCCCTTGGTTTCAATGAAAAAAAAATCATTTTTCCACCGAGTCTGAAATTTTCTGCACTCGCTTGCAATCTTGCGTCTCTTCGGTTCCGGCATTTCTGGTGACCCTGAGCAAATGTTTTCTTCGATTGCTTGCTTTGTGGAGACGCTGCCTTGTTCAAGACAATAGCGCCATCTAGTGTTTAAATTAAGAAATGCAATACAGTGGGCCATAGTCCATTATATTTTTAAACTTTGATACGGGCCAATTAAAAATGGATGGCGGGCCGCAGTTGGCCCGCGGGCCGTCGTTTGGACACCCCTGGTTTATAGCATGTTATATAATAATAAATAGTATAACATTGTAATGTTTAACATAATTCATAAGGCAATATATAGTATTGTAATTTTATAGTGAATATATGTGTGGTATACAGTAGGGTTGGTAGAATAATACATAGTGTAATATTACAAGTCTAATATTTTACAGTCTAAAGTATAGGGTAGTCTAAAGTAACTCATTGTATAATTCAAGGGTGGGTTTGTCTGTGGTAGTGTATATTACGGTGTATAGTTGTGTAATGTAGGAAAAAGTTGATTTGGAGACATATCAATATAATGCATAATGTTAGAGCTTACATTGGGCTGTGTATACGATATTATACAATGTAGTTTAGATTGGAAGCTATAACGTTACAATGTATAGTAGTCTAGTTTATGGCATGGTTGTAATGCAACACAGGACAGAGCAGCACATCGTGGCTGTTTCTCCCCCCTCCTCCGTTCCGAGCATGGATGGACTCGTCAGTCTGAACGAGGCTCGTCGCTCTCCGTGGTGCTAACGTTGGAAAGAAGGAAAAAACCGCCACCCATTTTTTTCGCCATATGGCATTGTAATGTTTAACGACTTATTGTTAGTAGCTCAGCTGATGGAGAGTATATAGAGTTTATTGATAACATTGATGTAGTTTGTATTTTAGTTTTTTTATTAGTTTACTATATGGTATTCATTAGATAGTGTAGTGTATACCCAGTTACTTTATGTTTATAGCTCAATTTATTGAAGAATATATTGAGTACATTTATTATATTGATGAAGTTTCTACTTAGTTTTTTTCACATCGGTTTATTGTATGATAGTTGGGTAGTTGCAGTCCTTTAGCGTCCATATACTAAACGTCTCTGTTGAGATGTAAACTTTGACTTTAACATAGCTATTTCCATGACCAGTCACATGCTAATCCCTCACATTAACATCATGCTAATCTCCCAGTTACATGCTAATTTCTGACTTTAACACCCTGCTGATCCAACACTTTAACACAGCGATTGCAATGCTAAATTATCCTGTTTGATATGTAAACTCCTTTGTCAAGGCGCTTTACCTTTCCCACCTAGTTTAAACGACACTGCGAATCTTAGCAGCAGTCATTGAAGTGCTGTCGTCCCGACAGTTCTGTTCCTTCACCTGAAGAAGGCTACTTGTGTTGTGGCCGAAACGTCGTGAAAATTTTATTTTTTATTACGTTTTATTTTTTTATTTTTTTTCCCATTCTACGTTACTTTATCGAAAGAACCAAGAAGATGAATCCCTGCAGTCACGAAAGCTTTAAATCTGAACTTTACGCAATTAAAAATCATAGTGTAAGATAAGACTAAAATCGTTGTCTGCTGTGAGGATCTTCTGTACTCAGGGCCCCGAATGTTTGTGGCAAGTGAAAGTTTGTCTCAGCAAAATATAAGATTTCTCACAGTAGCATACCGTATGACCACACGTCGCTCTGCACCTTGTAGAGCCCATGGAACATGCTTTCTGAAGACATCCACTTTACAGGCAGAGGCACCTAATGGACATGACCACATGGCCACATGCACAACAACAATACGTTCAGTAAATTCAGTTCAGGCCGATGCATCGCGATTCGTCATACGTTTTTTTGCGTCAGGCCACATTCATCTGGCCAAATTAGCGTCATCTAGCCCTCCACTACCCTGAAGGGTTAAATGTGTAGTGACATCACGGGATATCACTGTGTAGTGCCGGCCCTATTGACATCGCGGATACCACTCTGGTGTGGGTGTAGTACCGGCCCTAGAGGGGCTCGGTCAGTGCTGATTGATCCCGCTGGATGGCATCACGCTTGGCGTGCAGTGCCAACCCAACAGGATAGGGTGTGGGAGTGCCTGCCGTAGGAAACGGGTTACTAAATGCCATGGCACTCTGGTTGACCCGAGAGGACACGTGACCGGTTAAGTCTACAAAGGGGCCCCAAGTGGGGGCTAGGGGTGGTCACGTGGTCGGGGTCCAGATCCTGCTGCTCGATGATTCTAGAAGGTGGTCGTGGCCAAGGGCGGAGCCAGCCACGCCACAGAGAATATAAGCTGGGTCCCCCAGAGGGACCGGCGTTGTTGTTCATCCTGAAGAACCTTTGTCTACGTCTACGTTCTACCGAGTCTCCAACACATGGACTGGGACCCGAGCTGTGGTCCCGTTCTGTCGTAGCTAGTCATGTTGTAATTAGTGTAGTTAGCCTGGTGGTCACCACCACAGGTTGTTATTCTGGGCCAGTTACCCCGTGTACCACACGGGGGGGGGAGGAGGAAGGGGATTTGTGAAATTGCATCCATATTTTGAACTGTCGGCAGAGCAGGGAGATTGAATCCAATTGCCGACCTCTGGATTGCAAGTCCAGGGTGGGAGAGCCATTGCACCACCGTGTGTGGCAGCACCACCCACTCTTTTTTTCTTAGGGGCTGTGCAAAATAAAATAAAAACATTGAGTACAATTAAAGTGATGGGCCTTCCATTCCGATGATGGTGATGACATTGGCGATACTGATAATGATGCTGATGATGCTAAGTAAGGTGAAGGACTCACTTTGCCCTTCACCACGTAGTTGGGGTCAGTCTGGACGTTCCGTGCCAGCCCAAAGTCGCAAATCTTGGCGATGTGTCCATGCGTTACCAGCAAATTCCTCGCAGCCAGGTCGCGGTGGATGCACTAAAAAAAAGAAAATAATTCCATGTGTGGCCTTCAACAAACTTGGGGCAACTTCTGTGAAGGTCGGCCACGGTACACGACGGGGTGGGTGCCCAGCACCACGCCCGGCTGCCTTTGTCTCCCCAGTGTAGATGTTTACACACCGCACCAGGTACTCATTTGAGACTGAGTCCATCTGGGGAGGCCCAAGACCGGTTCAGATAATTGTCACTGGTGTTGGCCGTGAGCGGGAATCGAACTCTGGCCGTTGGGTTCGTAGCACAGTGAACTAACCACTGAGCGACCACTCGCCACCCAGACAGACATATTAAGGGCAACAAAGACGTGCACCACAGACACAGTCACATACAAAGACACAGTTAAACACGCACAGTCACAGGGATACAGTTAAACATACTCTTTGGTTCTTTCGGTAAAGTAACATAGGTATAAAATAAAACAAATCACGACGTTTCGGGCGCAACACAAGTGTCCCTCATCAGGTGGGAAAGCATGATCTGCTGCTGAGGCAGACTGTTTTAAAAGGTTTGAAATAGGTGTAGCCTAAGGGTCATAAAGAAGTGGGCGGGGCTAGTGATGTTAATGTGAGAAATTAGCATGTAAATGTAAGATCGGAGAGCGGCCTCCTCGACGAGGGCTTCAAATCAAGACAGTTAAACACGCGCAGTCACACATGGTCAAATTGAAACACAGAGGTGAATTTCCGGAGGTTCTTAAAGATGGTCATGGCCCTGTAGGGATAGAGACAGACAGGCACGGAGATACATACAGAGAGACACAGAGACAGGTTAAAATCATCACGTATTTTCATCATTATGTTCCACCACTCTTTTAACCGAGGAGAGAGGCTCACTGCTGATTCACTCATCTCGCGACTCACGTTCTTGTGAGCGAGGAAGGCCATACCGCTCGCGACCTGCTCCGAGAAGCTCGGGAGGTTGTCCACCCCGGATGGAGTAGAGTCGCTCACGATCGCTTCTCTCTCCGACGATGACGCGTCCCAGCCTGCGGCGCACAAGGAAGCCCGGACGATTCAGAAATGCCCTAACTATAGAGTATCTATACTAGATCATCGATTATTCGGCGGCTACGGGGGGGAAGGGGACGCCAAATTTTTTTTAACAACGCCGGATATTCACTACATAATAATTTTAAAAAAGCTAATTTTTTGCACATTCTTGCATAGCATTGTTTTTAAATGTTGTGAATGTTTTGTTGTCTTTTAAATTAGTTTACTATATGAAATTGGTGTGAATAAACATACAAATACACAGAAATAAATATCCTACTGTAAAATGTAACCTATTTACTGTACCGTACTTACCAATCCAATCTCGAAGACTCTGAATCGAGTGATGTATATACGTGCAGTATTGTCATTTTTTAAAGTTGTATTTAGTGTATAATGTACCGTCCGTAATATTTAACACTGAAATGAAGTCGGTGGCCGCTCTGGTTAATAACGCGGTCTACTTCGCAGTAGACACAGTTAGAGCGAACACGTACATGATTAGAAAAAGAGAGTCGGCCAAGTGTTGTGTGGTGTAATTACCCAAATTTGAGAAATTTACTCGCAAATTATTCCATCGGGGAAGCTGCCTAATAACATCACAAACCCACTTGGCAGGGTAAAGCCCGCTTGCAAGGCTGTGGCTGCACAGGGGCAGCTGCCCCCAGTCCATGGAAACTGGTACTGATGTAGTTTACGAATCGCCATGGGCGGCATGGTGGCACATTGGTAAGTAACCCTTGCGACTTGCAGCAAGAAAGCTGGGTTTGATTCCCGACTCGGGCGCGTTTCGGCGTGGAGTTGTCATATTCTCTTCCCCTGTTCGTCAGAGTGTGTAAGTCCAATGGAGTGTTTGAGTGAGTGTGTGAGCGAGTGAGTTAGCGTGAATGTGTGAGTGTGTGAAGATTGTATGTTCTCCCCCTCTTCTGGGTCTCCTCCGTGTTCTCGAGTTTCCTCCCATAGTAAAAAAAATACCCAATACAACGAGTCTGGCATTGGGCAAAACATCCCAATACTGAAAAATCACCTGCAAATTACTCAATTGGGACTACACAGTGACAGCAAAAACTTCGCAGGACCCTCATGAAGAAGTCTTGAGTTTTTGCACAGTAAACAAATGTAATAATAAATCTTGACTTAAAGCTTTTGTAACTGCAGGAAGACATTCTTTGGGTCTTTCGGTAACGTCACGTAAATAGGTTCAAATGAAATAACCAAAAATAACAAAAAACTACGGCGTTTCGATCACAACACAAGCTTTTGTCATCAGGAAGAAAAAAAGAGAGGGGGACAGCTGCTGAGGCAGACAGTCTGCCTTATCTCAACCGGTGTTGTCCCTATCCTAGGTAAACTCTGTCTTAAATGAGTACCTGGTGCAGTGTGTAGACATGAGCACTGGGGAGACAGAGGTGGCTGCATGCGCGTAGTGCTGACCACCCACCTCCTCGTGGGCCATGCCGCCTAACAGCAGCACAGTCTGTTAAGGCTTATTTGGGTGATCTTCATCTTTGTTGTACGCTTGTGCCATCTTGTGTGTCTGCTGTCACAGATTCCAGGCTACAACCCTCCGGAGTCCACCCCATGGGGCTCCCCTTCTCCCCGGCCCAAAAAACCCAGACAGTACTCGTGCATCATGCATGCGGTGTCAGCAAGAGGTAAGAGGTGCATGAGTGGGCACACACTCTGGGTTTTACATCTGCAGAGTTAGTTAAGTGTACAGTGTGCTCGCAAGCAGAGGTGAACAATAAAAAAAAATCAGTGGCGGTTATGAGAAACGCTACCCTGAAGTAACGGGCGGTTTGCACTCTGAACTTGCAATCCAGAAGTTACTGGTTCGTTTTCCCATCGCAGCGTTTGAAACAGTGGCGCAATTTTCTTAAATTTACAATTTTTACCTTGCCAACCAGTACAAACAGCCAGGTGAGGTGTATAAGCGTCACTATATATGAATAGTTTAGGACATCTTATGCTCACAAACTCACCCGTTCACGCACTCAACCACCAACTCAATCTCACTCAAATCACCAACTCACTCTCACTCAAACCACCAACTCACTCAACCATCAACTCACTCAACCCACCATCTCACTCAAACCACCAACTCACTCAACCATCAACTCACTCAACCCACCATCTCACTCAAACCACCAACTCACTCAAACCACCACCATCTCACTCAAACCACCAACTCACTCAAACCACTATCTCAAACCACCATCTCAAACCACCAACTCACTCAAACCACCATCTCACTCAAACCACCATCTCACTCAAACCACCATCTCACTCAAACCACCATCTCACTCAAACCACCATCTCACTCAAACCACCAACTCACTCAAACCACTATCTCAAACCACCATCTCAAACCACCAACTCACTCAAACCACCAACTCACTCAAACCACCATCTCACTCAAACCACCATCTCACTCAAACCACCATCTCACTGAAACCACCAACTCACTCAAACCACCAACTCACTCAAACCACCACCATCTCACTCAAACCACCATCTCACTCAAACCACCACCATCTCACACAAACCACCAACTCACTCAAACCACCATCTCACTCAAACCACCATCTCACTCAAACCACCATCTCACTCTAAAAGGTTGAAGGTTAAGGTGCAGGCAGCCCTGAAAATATATTGGCTCGTGCCACTGCAAGCTCCCTTCTGGAGGATATGTTGTTGAGCCAGACGTTTGGAAGAGGTGGGAGTAACCCACATTTTACCCCACCACACACGACCTGCCGATGGACTACCCATTGACAGTGCTGAGTGGACAACGGCAGGGCCAGTGAGGGGGGATTTAAGAAACGGTTCAATCACCTGCCGCGCTTGGAGGATGAACCGGCGGCATTTGGGTTGCCAAGCCCAGTGTGATAACCGTCACATTATGGCAGCATCATAATCTGAATATTTTTCCTGGATCAATCCGATGAGCTATAAAGCTCTTTTTCACAGGTGTCCAGCACCACTTCATCATATGGATGAGGGGTTCCTGAATCAGGTGAGAGACAGATTTGTCCTCCTCTACCAGGTGAGGTCAGGCAATTTTACTTCTCACTTCACCTTCCTCACCTCAACTGGTAAGGTAGGAAAATCATTGCTCCTGAACTAGGTGAGAGCCCAATCAGGTGTGACGCGTGGTGCATAAGGGGACCACACCAATGATAACAAAAATACTAAACTATTTTTTATTTTCTTGGTTCTTTCGGTAAAGTCTCGTAGAAGATAAATAATAAAAATATAAAACAATACAATTCTCACGACGTTTCGACTGCAACACAAGCAATCATCATTCCTTCTACGTGACTTTACCGAAAGAACCAAGAATATGAATGCCTGCAGTCACGAAAGCTTTAAATCAAAATGTATTTTTTATTTATTTACCAAGGTCACATCTATAACAGCAGCCACTATACCTGACCAGTGTTACTCATTTCTACTGTTACCTATTATTATGATTAGTGTGTGGACCCACCACAAAATTTCATACTTAACTTGCAGTTCATCAATCTTTGTAATAGCGTAATCAACCAGACTATGCGTTAATTGTGTTTTGACCGACCGTCTGTGTTGCTTTATATGGTTTCCAAATTTTGCTAAATACTGTTTGTTTGGTATGCTTCTCTCTCTGTGTCCCCTGTTGTATCTGTGTTAGTTTCCCCCTACTTGTGTGTCTGTATATACATATGGGGTTATGTGTTTCCTCTCTCTCGTAAATTTAGCTCTTCTGTACCTGATGATGGCTGCTTGTGTTGCAACCGAAACGTCGTACGCTATTATGTTATTTTATTATTTCTTATTTATACGTGACTTTACCGAAAAAAAACAAAGAGTAATTCCTGCAGTCACGAAAGCTTTGAATCAAGTCTGTAGTGCCTCTTGTTAAACAGTGCTTCAGTTAAACAGGAAAATTAATAAATCCAGCAGGCATAACTTGAAAAGTAACACATTTACATTTTGGGTGGCACTCTAAATCGTCCGGTAAATCGTGTCGCCAATTATAATTTCTGCGTTTATCTGCGCGTGTCTGTGTACCCCCAGTGGAGGAATACGTGCGCAGCTTGCTGGACAACCCTGAGTTGATTGACCGTCTGGCACTGGCCTCGGAGCAGGTGAGACTCCGTATGCGTGCATCAGCTCTGCCCCCCCCTCATATTTATGGTGCGGGCCTGTACCCTTGTCCGACCCCTCACTTCCGCGTTGCATCCAGCTGCCTCACTGAAGAAAGGGACACTTGCCTTGCGCTGAGTACGACGTTTCGCTGGTTGTAATCGCCAGGGAAACGATATACTCGATTTGTAAGTGTTGTGGGTTTACTCTCCAATACACTGGCGTGCTGCAGTAGTAACTAATTGACACGTTTTGTTTTACGTAACAAACCTTACTAATTGTCTGTGCCGGGTTAACTACGCACATTTACGCGCTCTTACCCAAAAAACCTTTATTATGGATAATATTGGTCGCAAAAGAACACGTGTTAAACAGCTCCCGTTTAGAACGTCTCATCCTCACCATCAATGGTCAATCAATCAAATAAATCCTAGATTTATAACGTGGCATATTTTCCAAAAAGCAGAGACGGAAGGGTGAAACTCTAGAGGTAGCTCTATGATATCCGCTTTTGTGGAACGTTCTCTAACACGGATGGCCGTACTGCTCTAAGATAAATCAGACTGGATCCTTCGTCTCGTTACGTGATGGCGGTTGCAAAATTGTTGTTGACGCGTGCATGTGCCGTGCGTGTGCTGTGTACAAGTGCAGGATGTGGTGGAGTCCCGGGTAATCTTCCCCGAACATCTCCCGCTGTCCCAGCTGCAGCAAGGTGTGCGCTCCGGCCGGTTTGTCCAGGGAACCTTCCTTGCGAGTCGTGAGAATTACCTGGAGGGGACTCTGAGGGTGCGAGGGGACGGTGACAGTGATAAAGAGGTACACGTTTCACAAGCCTGCGTCTGGAAGGAACAATGCTGTCCGATCGTATCTGTGTGAGTATTAAAAACAAATTTATAATGAAGCAGTGGCATAGCCTTCTTGGCATGAGCAGTAGCTCTTAACCTTTACTGCAAGGCTGCAGTAAAGGTTAAGAGCTACTGGGCTAAAATATTTGTATTTTGAACGTCTTTTGCACCCTACGTAGGTGTCATAGCCTGGCTCCTGCCCCCCCGGCCTGTGAGTCTTGGTGCAGTTGCACTGCCTGCACACTCGATAGCTACGCCACCACAACTACAGTATATACGTTAATTGTGACTACTTTAATAATAGGGTTTTTCCCTTTTTTTCTGGCAACAAAACTGAAACCTTTTACAAGGAATCATGTGTGCATTAACCACAATACTTGTGGTCAAAATGCAAACAAAAAACACACTATGATAATATATATTGTCCTTGAGACTGATTGGTTCACACCAGGGACGGCTTTCTTTTGAGCCTCGACCCAATTGGTGCGAGACCAGAGGACGCCAAAAGGCGTACGCATATATTGCAAATATTATCAGTGTGTTTTTGTTTGCATTTTGACCACAAGTATTGTGGTTAATGCACACCTGATTCCTTGTAAGAGGTTTCAGTTTTGTTGCCAGAAAAAAGGGGAAAAACCCTATTATATTTTGGTACTGGCAAAGGAGGTCTAATGATGGTTTTGACTACTTTGTTAACAAAATGAATGGTCTATTTCCACCTCCAAAATGTAACGTTAAATAACAATTAGGTACATTGGCCCTTTGTTGGAAAAAAAAAACCCAGTCTAGAAATTGCCCTACTTGAACATATGTTACTGAAAAACATTGGTTTCAGAAGATTCATGGGCTCATAGTCCTACATTTTAAATTGTTTATTCGTGGTATTAAAACTCTTGTACAGTAAAACCTTGGATTGCGAGCATAATTCGTTCCGGAAACGTCCTTGTAATCCAAAGCACTCGTGTATCAGTTGTGATCACGTGACGCTCGGCAGTACAAAGCTGCTCGTATTGCAAGACCCTCGCTCGTTTATCAAATTAATATTTATTAAAAATTTTGCTTGTCTTGTAAAACACTCGCAGACCAAGTTACTCGCAATCCAAGGTTTTACTGTATATGCTGCTCTCTAACAGCACTTGGCCCAGCGGTCTGTTAAGACTATACGGGGGATCTTTTTTGTCTGCGTGCAGGTGTTGATCCAGGGGCTGCAGCATTTAAACCGCGCGATGCACGACGACATCGTGTGCGTGGAGATGTTCCCCGAGGAGCGCTGGGTTGCCCCCTCCTCGCTGGTCCTGCACGATGAGGGCGTCGCAGGGGACGTTGCAGAAGAGAATGAAGAGGATGTGGTGAGTGGAGCGTCAACACTGCCGAACCAAAATCAAACCCAGACACCTGCAGTGTGCGTGTCTCTCTCCCCGTGGTCGCATGGATTTTTCTCCAGGTCCTCCGGCTTTTCCCTCCACAGTTACAATCTGACATGCACTTAGAGTATGTGGCTGCTATCAATTTCAAATGTGATAAGATACTTCACTGAACGATCATTTGTGGCCAGGTCACTTAAAAAGAGCTATAGAGCTCTCAGGGTCCTTACCTGGTAAAGTTATTTAGTTTATAGTTTTTAAATAGTTTTAATATAAATTTTGATTTAAAGCTTTCGTGACTGCAGTAATTCATATTCTTAGTTTTTTTTCGGTAAAGTCACGTTGAAGGGAAACAACAAAATAATGAAATATATAAAACAATAAAAAAATTCTCACGACGTTTCGACCATAACTCAAACGGTCGTCTTCAGGTGTGTTGGTTTGCATAAATTTATTTTTAAACGGCGCATTTATTTATTTATAAAAACGTTAGCGCCACGCGCAACGATTTGGCAGTTTATTTAGGACTAGCCCATCTATATTCTGAAAAGAGGAGGGGGGAGACGAAATTTTTTATAATGTATGCTGTCTGAAAGCCACTGTAAGCGTGAACAATCAATTAAGACCTGAAATGGGTTATCAAATCTTTCCAATGATTGCTAAGATAGAATGCATCTTCTCGGTTGAAATTGTCTCTGTGCTTGTATATGTGGATAGCCTCATGAACGAATCTCTCATGGAAGCCAGATGGCTTACAAAGAACCTCTGTCTTGGAAAAGTCAATGGCATGTGAGCCTACTGAATTAGAACAATGATCTGCCACGGCCGAGGTGTTGGTCCTACCGTGTTTAAGGTCTGCTTTGTGTTCACGAATGCGGTCCGAGACATGGCGTTTGGTTTCTCCAATGTAACTACTACCACAGAGGCAACTTAGTTTGTAGACACCAGGGTATTGTATGTCCGGAATCACATCTTTTACAGACGGAACCAGATCACGGATTTTATGTAATGTGTTGAAACGGACCTGGATCTTGTGTTTATTCAGGATTTTGGAGATCTTTTTTGTGAACCCCGCAATGTAGGGTAAAGTGATGGTTTTGAAAGGCTCCTCAAGAGGGTTCTTCTTCATGGTTTGAGTGATAGCTTTGCGGATTGTATAGTCAGAGTAACCATTAGCCCTAAGAGCTTGGTGTACGTGCTTGAGTTCACTGCTTATGTGTTCCTGGTCGGATATGCATTGGGCTCTATGATACAGAGTCTTGATGAGAGAATTCTTCTGTGATGGATGGTGGTGGGAATCCGGTTTCAGATAAGCATCCGTATGGGTAGCTTTCCTGTAGACAGAGTGGCTCATTGAACCATCAGGTCTCTTTTTAATTAGGACATCCAAAAAAGGTATCTTGCCATCTATTTCGACTTCCATGGTAAATCTGATGGCTGGGTGTATGGAATTGATGTGGTCGAAGAATTGGTCTAGAGCAAGCCGGCCATGTGGCCAGATGACAAAAGTGTCATCCACGTACCTCTTCCATAAGGTTGGGCGCAGAGTGGCAGTCTGGATGGCGTCAGTCTCAAATTTCTCCATGAAAATGTTAGCTATAACTGGAGAAAGGGGGGAGCCCATTGGGGTGCCCTCAGTTTGTTTGTAGAAAGTTCCATTCCAAGTGAAGTATGTATTGGTTAAACAGTGTCTCACCAGGGGGGGTACCTCAGTGTTTAGTCCTTGATGAACCAAGTCTTCAATGATTGCAATGGTGTCAGGTACAGGAACCTTGGTGAATAAGGAAACTACATCAAAACTGATAAGCAGGTCGTCTGGGGACAGGGAAATACCCTTGATTGTCGATACCAGGTGAGTCGAATTTTGTACCACAGAGGTGGTCTTTCCAGTGAAAGGACGCAGGATTTCAGACAAAAAACGAGCTAGTTTGTAGGTGGGGGAGCCGATAGTAGAGACTATGGGACGAAGGGGTGTATCTACTTTATGTATTTTTGGTAAGCCGTATAATCTTGGTGGCCTGGCAGCAGAAGGTTTCAACGAAAACTGTTTAGATTGATCAATTAATGCGGTTGAATCAGAAATTATTTTGTTGGTTTGTGTGACGAGGCTGTTGGTGGGATCTCTTTTTATTTTTGTATAACTACCATCGTCAAGTAATTCTTTAATTTTGTTGTTGTATTCTATTTTATCCATGATGACAGTAGCATTGCCTTTGTCAGCTGAGAGGACTACAATATCATTCCTCTTTTTTAATTTATATAATTCAAAACGCTCATCTTTGCTGAGGTTGCTAGCTGGCATCTTAGCGTTTTTGAGGGTTGCAGCGATTTCAGATCTTGCTACGTCTGCAGCGATGTGACCCAGGCCCCTGAGAGCAACGTCTACTTGGGCAATTATATCATTAACTGGTATGTGTTTAGGTGTGACTGCAAAGTTTAGACCTTTAGCTAAAACGGATTTCAGACTATCGGAAATAGAACTGTTACTGCGATTAATTACGACTTTGTTAACGTCTAACTATAAATGCACCGTTTAAAAATAAATTTATGCAAACCAACACACCTGAAGACGACCGTTTGAGTTATGTTCGAAACGTCGTGAGAATTTTTTATTGTTTTATATATATTTTATTATTTTGTTGTTTCCCTTCAACGTGACTTTACCGAAAAAAAACTAAGATTATAGTTTTAATATAGTTTAAACAAAGAATAACAACAAAAACTCAACCACTTCAAGAGAGACCTTAAACATAATGAACACCGTGTGACCAGACAACAATCCACATTAGAGATGCTGTTAGCTTGATTTTGCGTTTATTAAATGACTTTACATTACATTACTTCAAAATCAAGTCAGGAGTGCTAATCATTTCATACTATTTTTGTATGTACGTAGGGGTTATTTGACCATACTTCGATGCGGGTTGGTGAACGGGGGGGGGGCATAGATCAGGAGCATAGAAGGACAGGACAACAGTTCATTTTGCTGTACTGCGCTCTGCTGCCTGCCATTTTGGCGCAGAGCCTATACCACCTGTTATGCATATCCAGGCTCAACACGGTGGCGCTTCCACGGTCTGAGCTCCTTTTTAATGTTTATTTTAATTAACTTAATTAGAACTCAAGAGATCAGGACACGTATCATTTGCGAGAGTGACCTGGGTCACAGGGTGGCCTCTATATTGAAAACTAATTTCTTTAGAACTGCTTTTTGTATTTAGATTGTTGTCCTTTCCGCGCACCTCCGATTGGCATGGTTGGCTGTGTACGGTGCGAAATAAGTTCTACATGCATACATACCACAGTGACAAAATGCAAAACATAATAAAGTACAGCAATGAAGTTAATTGAAATTGGCACGAAAACAACTGTGGTTTATGAAAAGTCGACAATATTGCACAAACATAAACAAGTGTTAGATATTAAATCGCATGTAGTGCAAGTTGGCTTGGGCAGATTATTTATAGGCTGATCATTGCACAGTTATACTTATTAAAACGTTACGTAAACATTAAACACATATAGGGTGACTGATGTGCTAAGCAGGTAAGAGAAAATGTCAATCAGTGAAATCATAAAGAATCGAGAGATTAAGCATCAAATTGTGAATTAGATGGGAGGGTAACCTTTGTTGTAGATAATATTGGTCGCAAAAGCTTACGCGTTTTTTTTTAAACGTGTGGTATCTGATGGGCGTGTTCCGGTTGATTCTATCAATCGCCAGAACTGTTTTAACTTATAAATATTTACGGAGGACTCCTCACTGTGATCTTTTGTCATTTTAACAAAGCGTCAGTCTCATTATTGACATTGATGAGACACAGCATGAAACCACATCCGCAGGTTAAGCGCTATTGTTTTGGATTGCTCCTTCCCCTTCAAGCCAAATTGTATTGTGTTATGCAGTGAGTTGGTTAAAAAAATAGTTATTTCATTATTTCAGTGTGTGAGAGAGACGCTACTGTGGTGAGTGCTCATTTGAGTTTGCGTTGTCATCTCCCGGTGCTATCCCAGCTGCTGCTGCTGTCGTCGCTCTTGCTTAGATTACGCAACACGATGTTTGTCCTTTGTTTTGGTCTCCAGCTGAAAGCCGAAAGTGGGAAGATGCGTCGGCCCACTGGTAAAGTGGTCGGCATCATCAAGCGGAACTCGAGGCCGCTGTGCGGCATGCTCATGCCCAGCCCAATCAAGGAGGTGGGCTGATCTGCATGTGTGTGTGTACGTGTGGGGAGCGGTAATGTAGCGGTTAGCGCGCTGCGCTACGAATCCTGGGACCCGAGTTGGATTATATTTATCGCTCATAACCAATAAACAGCGCCAAATGTCTGAACCTGTCTTGGGCCCTTCCCTAGGTCGACTCGGCCATAAATGAGTCTCTGATGTGGCATGTAAACATCAGCGCTGTGGAGACAAAGGCGGTCGGGCATGGTGCTGGCCGTACCCACCCCGTCGTTTGCCGTACCAGCTTGATTATGTGTGTGCTGACGGCACTTGCCCAAACAGTTTGATGAATGCCTTACTGGGGGCTCTTTGGGCGTGTTGCAGGCCACCCGCCACCTGTTCACGCCCGCGGACCGCCGCATGCCACGAGTGCGGGTGGAGACAAGACAAGCAGCGTCCCTTCAGGCCCACCGCATCGTGGTGGCCATCGGTGGCTGGCTGCGACACTCCCGCTACCCGAACGTACGACTGCACCGTGACGCCCCGGACGCCGTGACACCTCACCCGTCTGTCCCGTGGTCGGCATCGTCGGGCTCATCCTTCTGTCACTTGACGCGCGGCCACGCGGCTCTGTATGCAATACAGCCGTCAAACCCAAAACACGAACGGTGACACGGTGAATTGGAAGTCAGGGTGGATGAAGTGGCACCACTGTGATATTTTTTTGTTTGAAAGCATGGCAAACTCACCTGTGATTCAACCTAGGTTATTAAGGTGTTGTAAGTTGATAGTCTCAGCCCAGTCACCAATAACTGCACCAAAAACGATATTAAATTTGGTCGTGCACTTCGATTGTTTAATTTCCATCTCTGAGAAAACTACTGCTTTTGACTGCCATGTGATGAACATTACTTTGATTGGCAGAGTGGTTGGAAAAGCACTGCCCCCCTACAATTCGGTCAGCATTTCACTTCATTGGATCTTAGAAGTAGCTCTGTTATGTCTGCTCCTGTGGGTCGTCCTTGACCACGAAGGGTGGTATAGATTGCTTGTCTTGTGTGATACCATTAACACAATGAGAAAAAAAATTGCTGAAAAGCTAAATCTATTGTTAAGATGTATTATTTGGGTTGTATTTTTGTTTAAACAGATGCCGGTTAATATTCTACATCATGAACGTTAGGTACAAGGTTGGCATTGTGGTTGTCCTTTTCATACCTATTTGCCACTGCACAACCGAGCGGCACCATGGCTGGCACGGTTTAGTAGGCTGCAGGTTGTTTATCCACTGCAAAAGCGGATCCATGCCATGGACGGTCAATGCTTTGAACAAGTCTAGGCACGTGCAGATGACGCTGTGGTGCCACGTCCCCGTGGTGTACCGACTGCCGTCACACAATTAACGTGTCGCTAGCCCCGCCCCTGGCCCTGCTCGGCCCCCGGAGAGATTTGGATGCCTTGTGGGGCCAGCATACTACGGTTTGGTTCCGGTTCGACACGGCAAAAAGCCAGTGGGTGACCACAGACACCTCGAGAGATCTGCGCTGTCTGGGTTCCAATGTACCAGTGGAAAAGGGATACCGGTGACGATTGGCCACGTATGTGCATATGCATGTTGAATTTCTTCCGTACCATACGTAGACAACCGTGCTAATCGTCGGTGTGCTTGTGCAGGGCCATTTTGTGCGCTCTCTGGGCGAATGTGGGGATAAGGAGACGGAGACAGAGGTGCTGCTGCTGGAGCACGACGTGCCACACCAGCCCTTCAGCAAGGCCGTACTTGCATGCCTGCCCCCTCCCACGTTCAGCATCACAGCAGAGGTACGCATGAGACGTGTGACGATATGTCAATTCATCGATTGAGTTCAGTTCTTACGCCTGCGGTGTGTTGGTGTGTTTGGTCGTGCATGTGAGAATCCTTTACTTCAATGTTCTTTATTACAAGGCCCAGGGGCCACTGGTGGCCCCTGGTGGCCTTTGATGTGGCCCATGACGTGTGGCCCCCGACGTATAGGGCCCCGACAATAGACAAATGTGAAAACACCCCCCATCATCATCGTCGTGCTGTCAAACCTCAATAGTTTCAAGATGTTTGGCCTGCGTAGAATACCTTCTAGAGGGCCTCTCTGGAGCTCTCCCTCCAGTCGAGGTCCTTCCGCTGCACTGGCATGAACGAGAAGCCACGGGGCTCTACGCCTTTACCGCAGACCGTATATAGAAAAGCCGTCGACCTGAAAGAAAGTCGATGGCTCGGACATATCATCGTAAGAAGAGAGGAAATTCACATCGGAGGAAGGAAGGCGACGGACTTATGGAAGCACCAGGGCGGAGACCCGAGAGGCAGGCCTCGAGAGATGCGGATCAAAGTGGTGAGCCAGGATGTGGAGGACTCTGCAGTAGCCGTGGAGATGGTCCAGTACAGAAATGAATGGAGCAAGGGGACTACAGACTTTTTTCCTATAACGCTGTACTTGCGTCCCTGAAGAACACCGAATTGTGGAAAAATCGCATAATAAATAATATAGGGTAAAGCACAGTCCGCGATAACACGTGAGATGCATACGCAGGCTTAACAAAGACTTCGGGTACGTGAGTAGCATCTAGAAGCATCCAGAAGCATCCCGCCTTGTGTGATGCTACACCGAGGCAACCGTACAATCGCTTATTCTGCCTCGCACAACGCAGTTCTGTTCACTCGATCGCCTTTTATCCAATTCGCATCCATGTTATGAAAAAAATGTGTTCCCTAATGCATTCATCGCATTATATCTTATTCACGATGTGAAAACACGCAGATTTATAGGAGAACGGACTGTACTTTGAAAATATTCAGTCGCCTATTGAGAAGATAGAACGCCATTAGAATGAAGTTGGTTTACCCATGTATGGCTCACCCTGTGTTTTGTTTGTTGTAAGGCAGCGTTTTGTTGAACCTGGTGCTGTGTGTGTCCCGTACAAGGACCAGGCTGGCAGGGAGGATCTCTGTGCGTTGTCCATATGCAGTGTGGATCCTCCAGGCTGCACAGACATCGACGATGCCCTACACTGCAAACCGCTCGACAATGGGAACACCGAGGTATTCATTTGGTGGTGGTAATCGTGGTCACGGTCGCAGTAATTCGTGCCTATTCCTTTCATGGTTTTGTCAATGCTAGCGGAGGTGACAAGGGGAGTTTAGTGGCACAATGATAAGTGCACTGCACATTCATCCTGTCAAGCTGGTTTATCCAGTCATGGCTAACACCGGTACAGAGTGATATCTAAAAAAACTGCCCAAGTTCTCCCCTTCACCACCTGCATTGACCATCGTAATAAAGCAAGGTCAAATGACAATCGCGACCCATTACGGCATGGAGAAGCCCTCATCCTGCAGTGGATTGACAAAGGGGTGGACAATATTCCTGTTATTAAGTTTCCAAACATTGTTGCCTTAGTGCCCGTATTCTTGGTGTCTGCTCGGCTCAGGACTGACTTCAACATGGCTCGGTTCTGGCTTGATCTGCTCCGTTGCCTCCAAAGAAGCATGAGTGGCTCAGCTGTGCCTTGGCTCAGGCTCAGCTCACGGAAATTCTGAGCGTGGCTGGGAGCATGCAGGGATATACGAGGAGGCACAAGGGACACAGAGGCTCAGGGCTGGAACCATGCTTAGAGGCAGCTCGGGTTTTAGGCGTTGCTTTTATGTGGCTTATTGAAAATTAGAATCAGAATATTTATACTGGAGGAATCCGATGAGCTATAAAGCTATTTTTCACATGTCCAGTAGAGGCGGGTAAGAACATTACAACAACAAACAGTACAAAAACATCATAGTAGTGCAAAGTACAAGAAAAATAAACAAATAACCCAAACGCAAACAAATACAACGAAACCATTCCCATCCTACCAGGCAAAGCCCACTGAGGTATTGATTTATTTTTGATTAGTGACCTGGCCACAAATGAATAGCTCAACAAAGTGGCTCATCATTTGGACATTTATAGCAGCGAAAATAATAGAAATAATCTCAATGCATGTTGCGCGAGAGCCAAGCCTGAGCCAAGCCATGGCTAAGACCCCACTGGCCTAAGTGTCCACGTCACTGGCCGAATGCCTGGTTCACAATGAATGCACCAGGTAGTAATGGGTGTGCATTTCATTTCACATTATTGTGCTTTGGTTGGAGTGGCTATGGTGGAGGTTATGCATGCATGTGGAGTGAGCGACTTCCGCCAGACGTCTAGTAGAAGGCGTCTTATTTATTAAAAGCACACAGGGCGATACACTTCATAACGCGGCTACACCTAGGCTGTACAAACACGCAGCCCATTTGCGTCCTGCGTAGCTACGCTGGCTGGTTGACGAGCGTAGCGGCGGAGACAGAGCTGCTCTTGCAGAAGAACCAGCCACGTGGTCGGAGACGAAGAGATGACGACCGTAGCGACGCAACCAGGACCCAGACCCCACGCTAACAGCCCCGAAGTTCTGATTCGGTGCTCTTTATATCTGCCTGGAGTGGCCAAGCTCCACCTCTGGCCACGCCCCCTTTCTAGAACCTTCTAGGCCCTTCGGGATGGTTCCCGGAGCTTCTCGACTGACTCCGCCGTTGACCTTTACCCCAGATACGCCCCTTCATAATAAGGCATTATGTAATACAGCTATAACCTTAATTACCCTTACAGGCCGGCAGGTATCACCCTGTCATTACACATCCATGCATGTGAGGGTGGTGACGGTGTGTTAATGTTTGTTCTAGGTTGGGGTACACATCGCCGATGTGAGCTATTTTATCCGGCCGGGGAATGCCTTGGATGAGGAGGCATCTCTGCGTGGTACCACAGTTTACCTGTGTGAGAAGGTGAGATGTGGATTTCTTCTTGCCACAATATCAAGTGTTTTACGACCCGCCGATTTCATCCTTTCATTCTTAACTTTACGACATGATGTAAAATATTACGATGTAACGATCATCGCGGTACCAGTTTCCCCACAACTTTGTAATTGTATTTGACATTTTCACCACATTTTTTTGCGTGCTTTTCAGTACTTCCCGTATGAATAACGATAACTTAAAAATGAATTAGAATTTAAAAAATGTGCAACAACAATGCTAAATATCTCTCATGATGTTTTAAACGAGGTGATTTTTGTGGATTTCTTATAATATGATGTACCGTGACATCATGAGCGGCAGGTTATCGGCGCAGTGGTAACACTCGTGCCTTGCAGCAAGGAGACGCTGGGTTTGATTACTCAACTCTTGTGCCTTTTTGCTTGCAGCTTTGTTTGTTCTCCCCCCTGTTAGTGAATGGGTTTCCTCTGGATTCATCAGATTTCCTCTAAATAAAACCCATACAATCTTAACTGGCATTCGCGAAAACATCCCCTTGCTGAACAGTTACCTGCAGGTGACTTAATCATGTGTGGGTTTGCTTGCAAAACACTCGTTGAGTTGGTGCATATGTATTTGCCAGATTGTGTTTATTGACAGAGAAGTTGTTGCGTTTATGTGTTTGTGCGCCTGCAGAGGATTGATATGGTGCCAGAGTTATTGAGCTCAAACCTGTGTTCCTTGAGATCCAACGTCGACCGGTGAGATGCACCAACAACTGTGAACTCGCGAGTGTGCACATTGCAACCCATACTCAGCAGCTAACGTGCGTTGTTGCCAGGTGCACATGTAATCCCATGATGCGTGGCACTGTTTAAGTGTCATTGTACAGATCCACACAAGCATGTGTACATACATAAGCAGCCAAACCAGGATGGCACAATGGTAACACATGTCTCACAGCAAGAATGGCCTAAGATTGATGCCCGACTTGGTTGCCTTTCCATGTAGATTTTGTATGTTCTCCCCCTATTTAGCATGGGTTGACTCCAGGTTATCAGGTTTCCTCTCATCGCTAACATAAACGTGTTATTACTACTATGATCCTTAACCATGGAAAGCCTCACTGAATCTCATAACTTCGAGAGGGTACTGCAAAGCTTTTGCAGTCGAACAATGGTTGCTACATATATATTCCAGTTGAGTAATTTGTAACAACCCAAACCGGTATTTGGCCAAACATCCCGCTGCTGAAAGAATGACTCGACTACCAAAAACTTGGCAAGACCCTCCTGAAAAAGAGTCTCGAGACTTTGCGAGGCTTTCCTGAGTGAACACCCTGCACCACTCCAATGTCGACGACTCTGCCACTCGACGGTGAATGGCGACGGTGCATGTGCTGTGCGCGTGCAGGCTGGCGTTCTCGTGCATATGGGAGATGACTCCAAAGGCTGAGATTGTGAGCACACGTTTTACCAAGAGCATCATCAATTCCAAGGTGATTCCCCCCCCCCCCCCCCACAGACGTTCAGTTTTTGTAAAACTCTCGTTTGCTTTCACGTGTATTGTATCGGTGCCTTGCTATGTTAGTGCAGTTGAGGTTTCCGGATGGCTGAGAGGTCAGAGCGTTGAGCTTGCACCTCTGAGTTCACAAGTGTAGCGAGATGAAACGGGTTCACAAGTGGTAGTATGTATGTTGAACTTCTTTCGCACCGTACGTAGCCAACTGTGCTAATCGGAGGTGCGAGGTAGGACATGAAAGTAGTGAGTTGATGGTCTCTGTCCAGTCAACAATCACTGCACAAAACACAGGTTTGTTTTTTTAGGTTAGATCGTGTAAATATGTAAATGTGTCATTAAACCCACCCCCACCCGACACAGCCAACTAATAAGGGTTGTCACGTAAACAGAACATGCCAATTCGTCACGAGTACAGCACACCGGTGTGTTGTACCAGTGACGAATTGGCCACGTTCTGTTTATGTGACAACCCTTACTAGTCGGCTGTGTCGGGTGGTGGCGGGTTTAACGACACATTTATGTATTTACACAATCTAACCCAAACAACCTGTATTATGGATGATATTGGTCACGAAAGCCTACGTGTTAAACTCACTGCACGAAAGACCACCAAATTACATTGCACTAAATTTGGTTAAATTCCAGCTTTGAGAATTAAAAAAATATATCAATTTTACTTTCTTTGGGTGAGCGTAACCCTCAGTGGTCATCGGGAGCCACGTAGACATCTGTTGAGTTCTGGCTTGGGCTTGGATCAGGCGTGGGCATTGTGTAATTGCGAGGACCCCATGGTTCACCCGTGGTGTGTTCATCGTATCCCCGCAGGCGTCTCTGACGTACGCAGAGGCTCAGCTAATGATGGACGACGCTGGGCGGAAGGATCCGGTCACCAGCAGCTTGCGTGGCCTCAACTCCCTGGCCAAGATCCTCAAGCAGAGGCGCATTCAAAACGGGTAACTCATTGTCAAGATCCTCATCCCCTCCACCGCCACTGGAGCGATGAGCCGTATTAATGTGTGCACCGCATTTAGTCGATCGGCAGGTCGCCTGTGGCGCGGTAAAGTGTGGTTACTCCCGTGTCTTCTAAGACATCCGGCCAGCGTGGAAGAGTAGGCTAAAATACATTGAGAGGGACTGTAAAAGGGTGTATCCCTAGAGGGGCCGCCTCTTATGGGAGCCCCCTTCTTCCAGCAGTGGCTTGAGCAAGCCATTGCAAGGCTGCACCTGTTGCTTTTTTGACCCCATGATGCATGAGGCTTGGGTGAATATCATGCACAAACAAGTGTTACAGGATTCATACTCTGGTTTTTTTCGGTAAAGTCACGTAGGTAAAACTATAAAATAAAATAACAACTAAATTAAATCACGACGTTTCGGGCGCAACACAAGCGTCCTTCTTCAGGTGGGACAACCACAGCCAGAAACAATTGCTGAAGTGGGCAAAAAAGGGCTGTTGTAACAAGAGGCTATATAGGTAAGAGAGTGGGGGGGAGCAAGGGGGGAGAGATAGAGATGGGGGGTGTGGGGTAGGGGAAGTGGGGTGCTGCTAGAGGGATTAAAGAGGCGAGCACGGCAAAATGCCGGGGGGGGGGAAGTGAGTGGGGCTGGGAGTGGGAGGCTGAAGAAGCTGGAGATGCGGAAATGAAGGCAACAATAAAGAAGTTAAGGTTTTACCTGGTTAATAACATCCTTCTAGATTGGAGTGTTACAGGCTGCTGCGGGGCTACATTGTGGGCAATAGAGGACAATGCAGTGACATAAATTGTTTTACTCTTCTTAATGCTCCCATGTCTGTGCTCCCCCACCTTTGCCAATGCGTACTGACCACCACGGTTAAGTACGGTAAAACCACCCCACGACCCGTATGACATGGGGCGGCCCTCATCCAGCAGTGGATTGACTTAACGAGCTGTGCATGTTCAACTCAAATATCTGAGTTTGTGAAGTGTCTTATATTAAGATTCTGTGTTGTTTTGGCTGGACATGATAATCGCTCATGTCCCTTCTCCACCCGTAGGGCATTGACTCTGGCATCCCCTGAGGTCCGATTCCACATGGACAGCGAAACCCACGACCCGATCGACCTGCAGACCAAGGAACTCAAGTGAGTCTCGTCAACAAGACACCTCCCATGACTGCGATCCGACTGTTGTGCAGATCTCTCTATCAGAATCAAAATATATATTTCTACTGGAAGAATCCGATGAGCTATAAAGCTCTTTTTTCACAGATGTCCAGTTGGGGCAGGTCACAACGTTACAACAACAAACAATACAAGCACACGTTAGGATTGCAAAGTATTGGAAAGGTAAACAAATAACTTAAACAAATATACAAATAAAACTAAACTATTTTTATCTTACCAAGTAAAACCCTGACCACAAATGATAGCTGAACAAAGTGGCTTATCACGTGGGAAATTTATTATCAGCAAAATAATCTAAGATAAAGAATCTTGACCCTTGTGGTTGATGTGTTGTGGTGGCAGAAACTGGTGCGTGTACACAGGGAGACCAACTCGATGGTGGAGGAGTTCATGTTGCTCGCCAACATCTCCGTGGCGGAGCGCATCGTAGGCGAATTCCCCGAGTGTGCGCTGCTCCGACGCCACCCGGCGCCTCCGCCTTCCAACTACGACATCTTGGTGAAGGCGGCGAAATCAAAGGTAGAGTTAGAACCCCTTTTAACGACCACCCTTGTTAACTAATCGCTTAACAACGGGCCTCCATAGAGCTCAATGTGTAGGCTTAACCGACCATTTCCCTGTTAACGACGGGCTCTTGTAGGTACAGTAAATATGAATTAATGCCACGTAGAAGGAAAACAATAAAATAAATATAAAACAATAAAATTATCACGACGTTTCGACTGCAACACAAGCAATCATCATCAGGTGTGAAAACCACAACAAGAAAATTTGAAAAAAGTGGCAGTTATTTTTAACGTTAGCACCACGGAGAGAGATTTGACAGTTTGTTCAGATGGACGAGTCCATCTATGTTCGGAAAAGAGGAGGGGGGAGACAAAAAATAATGGATGCGTTCTGACAGCCACCTTAAGCGTGATCAATCAATTAAGACCCGAAATGGCTTATCAAATCTCTCTCCGTGGTGCTAACGTTAAAATAACCGCCACTTTTTTCAAATTTTCTTGTTGTGGTTTTCACACCTGATGATGATTGCTTGTGTTGCAGTCGAAACGTCGTGAGAATTTTATTGTTGTATATTTTTATTATTTTATTGTTTCCCTTCTACGTGAATTTACCGAAAGAACCAAGAATATGAATCCCTGCAGTCACGAAAGTTTTAAATCAAAATGAATTCATGCATTTATTAACAGTGTTTATTTTAATATGATGTGTTTATAATGTTAGTATCTTTATGTATTAATATCCATTGTTTAAATATTATAAAGTACGTTTTTTGGGTGAACAAGGGAAACTTTCGATGCTATCGGAACGAATTAAGCTTTTAACACGTATTTCCTATACTCGCTTAATGACCAAATCCTTTAATGCTCGTGTTCGTGGAACCAATTACCGTCTTTAAGAGGGGTTCTACTGTCTCTAGATTGCTGTTAACCTTCCTTCAATATCATCCTCCTCGCAAGGAATTCAGAGGTCGTCGGGTGGCTCAAATTTTTGTTTGAGGTCTTTTGGTTTAACCGGGTGAGAACTCAAGAGAACATAATAGTCTCATTTGCAAGGGTCACCTGGGTCACCCTATGACCCAGAGATTACAGCTGGGACCCTGGCTTCAAAATCCAGCAGCCACATTGAACATACTGTGTTATCAAGTGTAGGGAGTTGAAGGACTCGGCTCGTTTCCCAGCTACTCCACAGAAATAAGCAACAAAAAACCATCACGATAAATGTAGTACTGTATTTAATTTTAGATAAATTCCAGCACTGAAATGTTGAAATATCAGGTCGACTTATTGTGATGAACATTATGCTCAAAATGGGTGGGAATGTGCTACCCCCTACTGTGAAGCAGAGGTGTCTTGAAACGATGTCAGTATTAGCCTGAGCGAGCAATTGCAGGGCTGCACCTTTTACCTTTATCTTGAGATGTAGCCGTATAGTTTCCACTCGCCATTAGAGGCAGAACAACTCAAAAGGTGTGACGAACCACAGACAACGCTGGAAGGCAGCCAGGCACTGTGCCAGATGTAGATTAATCCACTTGCTGTACTGCCTTCTCCTGGCAAGCCAGGTTATGGAAACCTGAATGCCCACAGGAAGTGCGCTGA
This sequence comes from Petromyzon marinus, assembly GCF_048934315.1. Classification (NCBI taxonomy): domain Eukaryota; kingdom Metazoa; phylum Chordata; class Hyperoartia; order Petromyzontiformes; family Petromyzontidae; genus Petromyzon; species Petromyzon marinus. Next base: position 503,722 of record NW_027423677.1, on the reverse strand, counting down.
ATAACGTTTTCTTTCCAATACACCACAACCCTTGCTGCTTCCCCAGCACTGAACTACAAGCCACGTGCGGGATAGTCACCTCACAAACGCCGGTGTGCCCGATTTTTTTGCGCAGAACATCGAGATCCAGGTGGACTCGGCTAAGGCGTTGGCCGAGTCCCTGGACCGGGCGGCGGTGCCGGGAGCGCCACCATACCTCAACACTCTGCTGCGCATCCTGGCCACGCGCTGCATGATGCAGGCCATCTACTTCTGCTCCGGCATGGAGCCCGACACCCACCACTACGGGCTCGCCACCGCCATCTACACCCACTTCACGTCGCCCATTCGACGGTGACGTGCTCTGGCGTCAGGCACACGCGTGAAATCGACCTTCGCGATTATTGAGGGGACTATGTTGTTGTCTTGGTGTGGTCTGGGACTGTGCTGCCTTTCCCAAGTTTAGGAATTTATTTATTAATTGATGTACTTATGCAATGTTAACTTGTGATTACGGCACACCTCCAATTAGCACGGTTGGCTACGTACGGTGCGAATTAAGTTTAACATACAACTTGTATAACTTTTTTCTATTATTTACTTTTACTGATTTGTTTACCTTTCCTCTTCTTAGCACTCCTATCATATACCTACTGGACATCTGTCAAAACGAGCTTTTATCGCGAATCGGATTTCTCCAGGATAAAGATTCAGATTTTGAGTTATTTTTCCAAAAGGTCCTATAAACGGGAAGTTTGGCCAATTCCTTAAATGGTTGTTTGGCTTGTGTTGGGGAAAAACTAGAGGATCCGGAGAACACCAACGCCTACAAGGAGGGTGACAGTGTTCCACGTGCAGAATCAAGAATCCATTGCCGTGTTGCAGCGGCGGCCAAAAGTGAAATGCAATTCTGCCATGGATCGCTAACGATTTTGTTGTGGATCTTAAATAAGAACACAGATATGAGCAGGCAGCAATTTGCGCTACATCTGTTGACATAAAAAATCCTCAACAAAGAATTAAATTCATACATTAACAAAGATAATTTCCAACAGCAGATGGTGCTAGAACGTGGTATGGCCAGAGTACAGTATTCTATCACAGCGTTAAATCCATCTGAGTCATTGTTTGCGTAGCTTTCTGGTGGATCGTCAAACCCGCTGAGATCCACCAGAATGAATCGCGGTGCTTGGTGGATTAATACCGCTGCTCCGTTGGCATCTCGTGGCCATACCGCAGCCTGTATCTACTGTAAATTTAATCTTCATATTAAATAGAGGCTACAACAAATGTGAATATTGTTGTTGTTGTTGTCTCCCTGTACCGTTACAGATACTCGGATGTGATTGTGCACCGGCTGCTGGCCGTGTGCGTGGGCGTCGACCCCACGTACCCGGCGCTCACCGACAAGCAGAAGCAGCAGCAGCTCTGCAACAACCTCAACTACCGCCACAAGATGGCGCAGTACGCCCAACGCTCGTCTGTAGCTTTCCACATGCAGGTGGGAGGCGGAAGTGTGGGCCACGTGGAGCTTGCACGGCGTGTGCTTAGGCACCTGATAATGCGTCCATTCGTCTCTTGAAAACCATTTTTAAGGTCACGAAAGCAGGCATCGTATTGTGCGTGTAGTAAGAATCAATTGTTTTCTATTCGCACGCTTACGTGTGGTGGTGCCGTGGCTGTACTGGTTGGCTACACTTGACATTGCTTTTCAGCATTCTTCTGTGTTTGCTGAAAAACCTGGTTACTTGGCACATTTGCCCATGATGTGACAACTTTATTTGATTGGCTCTGTCAGGTGATGGAGGATTATAGTCAATACAATTGACATTGTACCTTCACGATTGAACTCAAAATAATCCCCATGACATGATGCCAATAGCACAACTGGAATTAATTAGCGGGGGGATGCAGAAAAATACCTTAAATTTTGTTAAATAATTGTGGGCCTGGTAAGTGATGCGCGTGTGTCTCCTCTTGGCAACGTAGCGGTGATTAACGGCTTCTGTTGTTGTGGTCTTAGTTGTTCTTCAAGAGCAAGGGAGTGGTGAGCGAAGAGGGCTTCATGCTGTTTGTGCGCAAGAACGCCGTGGTGGTGCTCATTCCCAAGTACGGCTTGGAGGGGACGGTTTTCTTTGACTCCAAAGATCTCAAGCTCAACGTTACCTTCGACGAGGAGGTAGGGCATGTGTTCACTTAACCGGGAGGCATTGGCATTTCCCGAACGGCTGAATTCTGCATTTAAACCCAGGACTGGCTTAATGCACTGGGACCCAAGCCCCCTGACCATCTCTCTACGATTAGGTTTCTATCAGACACACAGACACTTGGTTTAAGGTGGAAGAACGCAGTGAGATACGAAGCTCCGTTTTTTTGCCATTTGGCAGTGTGGACTATTACAGAGGAAGTTACACCGGTGGATACATTAGAGCCGGATGGCTCACAGGGCTATACCAAAATAAACTGAAACTGAATTTAATGATGTAAATGCGTTTCAATTATAAAACGGTCACAATTAAATATGCTTTGGAAATAACTGTCATGACGGAGCCCGTATTGTCACGGAGAGGACATCAGATTAAAAATACAGTAAAATCCCTCAGATCCGGAAGAATTATAGAGAAAATCTAATGCTTTCTGTAAACAATGAGAAACTCAAAGGGCAGAAAAGTACTTGTAGAATAAAAACAAATGAGGGAAATAGTAGTTGATGCAAAAAGTGATCTCTAGATGGCAAAAAGCACATGTGTGACCAGTGGATCCGGTCCTTTCCAGCATGCCTTGCATGCCGCATTACATTGTCACTCTGCGTGGATAATGCACACAGCCTAATTTGGACCAGAAGCTCAAAAGGGCTTCTCATGCCTGGTTTTCAGCTCGCGCTGAGGTGGCCCAAGCGGTATTGCATTCGCTGTGTGTTGTGGAGGTTTGCGTTTCAAACTCGGTGGCCACTCCGGTTAATACTGTGGTGTGTATTAAGCGTAAAATATTTACAGGCTATCCGCTTTAACAGTGTACGTTAAAAGATCCTGTAACGTTATTCGTGTGCCAGCATGATGGTCCAAGGTTGGCAAATTACATGCAAATTACTTATTTGGGGAGCACATATCAATCGTTCGCCTCCTTTTACAAAGACGTAGCAGTGACCTTGAATGCAAACGTTTTGAGAATCAGTGAGGCTTTTCTGAGTGACCCATGTAATAGTATGAATAATAACGTTGGGTTTACGTCAATCTGTGCTTGTGTGCAGGGCACTTGGCAGAGAGCAGTCAGCGGTAGTGTAGTGGTTAGCGCTCTGCACTACGATCCCGGCGACTTGGGTTCAATTCCTTCGCACGGTCAACACCAGTGATGATTATCTAAACCGGTCCTGGGCCTCCCCTAGGTTGACTCGGAACTCAATTGAATGCCTGGTGCGGTGTGTAAACATCGCCACTGGGAAGACAAAGGCGGCCGGGCATGGCGCTGGCGACCCACCCCCTTGTGTGCCGTGCCGGCCTTCATCTGTCCTCCTCGCCAACAGCACTTGCCCCAACAGTCTGTTAAGGCTACATTGGAGATATGTCTTTGTGTTTTGTGTAGGGCCCCACGCTGTGCGTGGAGGGCATCGCGCTGAACATGTTCGACCGCGTGTGCGTGCGCGTGTCGCTGGATTCGTCCAACCTGCAGCACCAGCGGATCCGCATGCACCTCGTCCGCCCGGAGGTACTCACCGTGCGGCGCGACGCGCAACCTCGGAATACCACCGAATTGTATTGTGACCATGCTGCTGTTGCTGCTTGCTGCGCCAGCAGTAGTGCACAAAAAACAAACGCTCTCCGCATCGGAACGTCAGCGGGCCGAAAATTAATGACACAAGCCACAGCATAGCGCTTGTTGCCATGCAACCCAAACTGTGGGACCGTATAGTAAACCCATAGAGACACAGAGATACATAGGAGATACAGAGAGACCCATTATGATTCCTAGAGATTCATAGAGACTCATACAGATACATAGCAGTGCATTAAAAACAAGCTACTGTACGATTGTGGCCATGCAACCCAAACTATGGACCACATTTTACACCACTGTAGTCTGCGCTCCTTCAATGGAGGGGGTGGCAAGATGACACAAACTCTCTCCTGAGGCTCTCCCGTGGCTATCAGACCCATACATTGGCATTTAGCCCCTGAACCTAATACCCTTATAACACAGGAATAAAATATAAACTCCGGTCTTGGATGGAAAAAATATATGTTTAGCTAGCATTTTGAGCTGCATTCTGTTGTCCTATACCTCCTGTAACTGGCAAATTGGATATAACGCGATGATGAATGTATGAAGGAACGCATTTTTTGTATAACGCGGATCCGAACTGGATTTAACTCGGTTGAATGAATGGAACTACATCGCGCGAGTAGGAATAAGCGGTCGTAACGGCTGCCTCGGCGTAGCATCACACAAGGCGGGATGCTGCTGGATGCTTCTAGATGCTACCCACGTTCCTTAGTCTTTGTTCAGCCTGTGTTACGCATCTCATGCGTTATTGCGGACTGCGCTTTACCCCATATAATATATATTATTTATTATAACACGATTTTTCCAAAACGTGGTGTTCTTGAGGTACGCAACTACCGTATTATAGAACAGACTGTATATCCAAAGACTATGGGATACTATCCCTACCTATATCAGTTGTGACTGTCCGTGTGTTTAAATCCAGCTTGAAAACGTCGTTATTAATTGGCTTTTCCTGGATTCTGATTGGTTATTACTGTGAGGGGAATCATTATAATTAGCTTTTATTGCATTTTGCATGCTGTGTAAAGTGTCAGTATCACTATCATTGTTATTATCGGCTTTTACTTTATTTGTATTGGCTTGTATCTATACTTGAGTAGTTTTTTAATGTCCAGTGCTTTTTTGAGATGTTTCGATATGCAAGGTGCTGTATAAAATAGATTTTTATTATGGCCCTAGTTCATTGCACAAGAAGGGCCATTATCTGAAACGTGACCTATTTAAATGATCGTTTGGGGCTGTTGTTGATGAATGCGAGTTCTCAAGATACCAAGCTAAGTCAGGGTGTGGGAGCCTTGGTAGATATCAGATTTCTTAACAAAACTCCATGAGTCTGTTCTGCATGGCTTTCCTCCGGGTTCTCTGGTTTCCTCCCATATCTAAAAATAAGCATGTGTTGAAACTGGTATTAAGGTAGTTTACGTATCGCCATGGGCGGCAGGGTGGCACATTGGTAAACCCTTGCATCTTGCAGCAAGAAAACTGGGTTTGATTCCCAACTAGAGTGTTACTGTGTGGAGTTGTTAAGTTTTTCAGTGTTAATAAGTGTAATAATAACGTATCACTTGTGTTGGAAATACCCGCATGTGTGTGTGTGAGAGCATTGGTGTAGTGGTTAGCACGCTGCGCTATGAACCCGGCAACCCAATTCCCACTCACCGCCAACACCAGTGAGGATTATCTGAACTGCTGTTTTGCCTACCCAAGGTCAACTCTTTCTTAAATGAGTACCTGGTGCAGTGTGTAAACATCAGCACTGGGGAGAGGTGTTGGCCACTTACCCCCTCGTGGGCCATGCCGTCTAACAGCAGCACAGTCTGTTAAAGGCTTATTTGGGTGACTATCTTCGTTGTACGTTTGTGCCATTTGTGTGTCCGCTGTCACAGATTCCAGGCTACAACCCTGCGGAGTCTACCCCATGGGGCTCGCCTTCTCCCCGGCCTAAGAAACCCAGACAGCACTAGTGTATCGTGGATGCGGTGTCAACAAGATGTCGGAGCAGGTGCATGAGTGGGCACACACTCTGGGTTTTACATCTGCAGAGTTAATTAAGTGTACATTGTGCTCGCAAGCAGAGGTGAACAATTGAAAAAAGCAGTGGCGGTTATGAGAATTGCTACCCTGAAGTAACAGACGGTTTGCACTCTGAACTTGCAATCCAGAGGTCACCGGTTCTTTGTTCTCCTGTCGCAGCGGTTCAAACGGTAGCGCAATTTTTTTTTTTATTTAGAATTTTTACCTTGCCAACCAGTACAATCAGCCAATTAAGGTGTATACGCATCAAGATGTATGAAAGGTTTAGGATATATTCTTAGCTCTTTCGGTAAAGTCGCGTTGAAGGGAAACAATAAAATAATATATATTTTATTATTATTACGTTGAAGGGAAACAATAACATAATAAAATATATATTTTATTATTATTTTATTGTTTCCCTTCAACGTGACTTTACCGAAAGAACTAAGAATATGAATTACTGCAGTCACGAAAGCTTTAAATCAAAGGTTTAGGATATCTTATGCCCAACTTCTTTGCCAGCCAAGACACTGACCCCCTTGTGATGAAGGTGATTTCACAAAAATATTGGTTACTGAATCGGTGGTGTTTATTGACTAACGCAGCAGCGTCCAACCCACAAAGCACTGTGATCCATTCTGGTATATCTCAACATGTTCCGTGATCTACCAGCAATATATGACCAGCAGTTACCCGGATGGATTTAACCGACTAATAGAACACTGTAGACATGCCAAGTGCTAGTGCAATCTATTGGTTTAAAATATATATTATTAATCCATTAATTCTTAGTCGGGGATTTTGTTTTGCCATCTGCTATAACAAGAAATGCTTTATATTAGAGGTGTTTATTCCTATTTGTCCCGAGATCCACAATCAAAATCTTTTGCGATCATCCACCCATGGATCGCGATTCACATATCGGCTACCACTGATCTAACAGTTGAAAACCAGTTTAACACGTAGGCTTTCGCGACCAATATCCATAACACGGGTTTTTTGGGTTAGATCGCGTAATAAATATTTAAATGTGTCGGTAAACCCGCCACCACCCGACACAGCCAATTCGAAAGGTTTGTCACATTAACAGAACGTGCCAATTCGGTACTAGTAACATCACACCGGTGTCTTGGAGAGCAAAGCCACAACATTTACAATCTGAGTACAATGTTTCACCAGTATTTACAACCAGCTTCATCAGGCGACAGCCAGATTCGTGGAGAATCCTCGTCCCTTAATGCGCATGCATGTTTGTTGATTAACATATAAATAACCCAATCGGAAATGGATACCCATAGTCATATGCATTCATTGATTCCCCTCCCAATTCGCGAAAGAAGTGCTCACAAGTGATGGCTGTCGCCTGATGAAGCTAGTTAGTGCTGGCGAAATGTTGTACTTAGATTGTAAATGGTGTGGCTTTGCTCTCCAACACACTGGTGGACTGTACTAGTAACGAATTGACATGTTCTGTTTACGTGACAAACCTTACTAATTGGCTGTCGGGTGGTGGTGGGTTTAACAACACATTTATATATTTAAACGATCTAACCCATAAAATGTGTATTATAGTTGAAAACCTACAATTGTGCCAGGTTTGGCCTGTCGGAGTGGGCCATTAGGGTGGCCACTCGGAGGGCAAAGCTCTGGGGAATCCGAGCAAGAGCTTCGAAGTATGATTGTGCACGGTGATACCCGCAGGGGTCTCGTGATGGATGGCAAATTGAAGATTTTTTATCGCGAGAGGATTCCCTGCAAGGGATGTTAGGTTACTTATTCTTGTGAGGATGCCATTTACTGTATGAAGGGGCAGCGGTCAGCTGCATAGAACATAGTATAAAATTCCCCGAGCTGTTGCTGTTTAAATCGTCGGTTTAACGGAGAATTTCACCTCAGGTTTTTTTACACAGCTGCCCCACCCCTCATCGGACTCTGTGCAATCACACAAGGAATGTTTTTTGGAAAAAATGTCGGTGTCAGAAAATTTTAAGGTTTAATCGTTTACAAATGCGCATTTCGTTACAGCTTCTCTTGTCCTTTAGACGTGCAAAGATAATTTCTGACAAAATATTGACACGTTTTCAAATTGTTTCGTAAATGGTCATAACTTTGCTCACGTATATACAGTACTTGGGCAATAATTCTGAGCTCCTGGAGTACTGGTAAAGATTTAAGCGAGTTGATGTCTTTGCGACTTTGTGTAAATGTGTTTAACATTTTTTAGCTGAATCGTATATTTACAAGCATGTACACATGAGTTATACGCGTTTATATACAAAATTAAACCGATTTATTTTCCATGCATCTTGTTATTTTGGTTACTTTAAGTTACGTTTTCCACTGCTGGATGAACATCTCGCCACGTGATGTTGGATGCCAGCTTTAGTTTGACCATACTTCACCATGCTGGTCACTGTTGGATGATAATAATGTCCACTTGCAATGCACCACCGCGCAGTATTCACTCACCTTCGAATCGAGTCCTGCACCGCCGTTTCACATGCAAATTTGATTCACAATCCCTGGGCCAACTTGCTCCTGATTAGCATGCGATTTGCCACATTTCGATCTCGGAGGTGATTAAATGCGCCGGCTTCCAGGCTTGTTGAGCCGCTCGGAGCCCAATTAACGAAAATTGTTGCCAAAGCAAAAGCGTGAGCTCGAATGTTTGTCCGTGTTCTTTTCAAACCACCAGTCGAACGCCGGCCTCTGCCCACTCCGACCGTGCGGAGGCCCTGGCCGTCGGGGAGGCCCTCATGGTGCCTCACGGCAAACGTGGGGCCCGGGTGGGCGCGTCGACGGTTGATCGCGTACAGGCGGTGCAACTCCCACAAATGAAACATCACACCTTGCTGATCTCGTGTCCAGGAGCATAAACGGTCATCACGCAAACTCCGGTCATCCTCGCAGCAGCAGCTCTTGGCCATCGAACAAAGACGATCACCGCTTCCTTCCGATATTAGAAGCCACGAGCTATGAACGACTCGGAGGTTCGAGCAACCACAGCCGAGTGGGAAGGCAGCAGCAGCCCAGGCGGTGAGCCAGCTCCAAAATCCCCCAAGCACTGAAGTTCTCGATTTAGTACATTGAAAAACACGACAGTAAGTGAAACAACGTAAATCGAAACCAATTTTGCCATTCACTTGAGGGGCCGTCCATAAATGACGTCACGCAATTTTTGACCTCGTCACTCGGCGTCACAAAAAGTCAGACCCCCCCCCCCTCAAATATGGCGTCACAAAGCTCTGCCCCCCCCCCAAAACCATATTTCCATTTTGAAAATAAAACATGCTTCAACTATTGCCATTGTAGTGCGTGGCGCTGCACTGATGTAGGAGTGTTATAACAATTAGTGTTATAACAATTCTATACTTAAAGTTGCGCATTTTGATGTGACGTCACATTTCTCAAACCCCCCCCCCCTCCCCCACGTCACACATCGTCACAAATGTCTGACCCCTGACCCCCCCCCCCCCCCCCCGAGGTGCATGACCGCGTTACCGTGTTCATTCTGTGGTGAAGGGATGAGGAAAAGGAAGAGGGAAAAGCATCCAGCGTCGCCGCACGCAGGCAACGTGTATATCACAGTGGTAAAAATATAAAAATACACATGTAGTGGGTTCCACGGAGACTGGAGACGTCTTTAGAGGCAACACGGTTTATTTGTAACTATGAACAGAACTCCCCTTAACTCCCACTATCTAGGGAGGTACAGCCTCCGGGCTAGCGTGCCCTCGCACTGATCAAACCTGGCTCTCAGCCCTCTGGCTATCTGTGCCCTAGGGGAGGCTAACTGACCCGACCCAGCCAAGGTACGGGTCCTGACCACTGGTCCGAGCTCGGCGCGGCCCTTACAAGGACGTTGGGCTCGAGGTCCCAGGGTCCTAGCTAGGGAGGCTACTCTGACCCGACCCAGCCAAGGTACGGGTCCTGACCACTGGTCCGCGCTCGGCCCCGACCCTTATAAGGATGTCGGGTCCCAGGGTCCTAGCTAGGATGGTCTTCTGTTCTTCGTCTTCGGAGCACTGCCCCGAGCTGTCCCAGAGGTGCCCCTTTAATACACCTCTCGGGGGCTCTCCGCCCCCGGTGCCGCCCCCTCTCTAGAACCTTCCAGGGGGCTCTGGAAGAACCCCCCAACCCCTCACCTGGGGCCTGGCTCTCTCTGTCCTTCCCCAGCTCAGGGTGGCACCCCCTATGGGCTTGTGCCCGCAACTGCAGGTAAGTATACCGACGGTATAGGATGTGCATTTATTACGCTACATCTATGCGAGAGAGGTTGTGGACAAGAGTCTGCTCTGCGGGAAGCAAGCATTGCCATACGAATGAGATGAGCTCGCGTTCGATGCGGGCAGTCTTGAGGACGACCGTCGACAGGCACGCGTGGAGGCACGCCGTGGTCACAGCGCAGCGCCGACGAGTGTAGGTGGTGATGGCCCAGTTGTAGAGAGGAATGCCGGAGCTTCGAGCAGATGTAGCCGAATGTAGGATAGAGCATCTTGAGGAGCGTTGCCCTCGACCCCCTCCGGGAGGCCGTATGGTTTACTTGGCACTCCCGTCCCTTAGAGTCCAGTCTGATGTAAGCCTCCTCAGGTTCCAGCAGCCTGGCTTCGTAGGTCTTCATTGCACCGCTCTGCTCGTCTAGCATAGTCTGAAGGGTCATATGTGGCTGCCTCCTGAATCTTCACCCTCCTGCAAACCTTACTCGACATCTCGTTGAGGACCCGAAGAAGGGCAGTATTCTCTTTGTTTTTTTTTTTACAAAAGGGCTTGTGAGAGCTCTCGTTCCTCCCACCGGGATCTCTGGTGTCAACTTGAACGGGGTGGGGGGGGGGAGACAAAGCTATGGCTTTTTTCCCAGGGGATCTGTCTTCCATGGAGCACAAAGATACAGGCGGAAGGTCCCCTTGGCCTAGCCATGAGGTCAGGCTCGAGTTGCTTACTGAGGACCCTACACCTAAGGAGGCTGTGGATCGCCCTAGGAAGCTCCAAAGTAAAAAAAAAACAGCTTTCCAAGGCCCCCTACAAAGTGCCTGAGGCCAGGTAGAAAAATAAGAAAACTATCAAACAGGAAAGCGAGTGGTTATGTTGGGTCGAAAAAGGTAATGTTCTAATGTAGGGGTTGGAGCGGTCATTGCTGCTTACTCGACCATGACGTCACTGCAACTCGTTTGATTAACACTTTTAAAAGAAAAAATCACAACGCGCACTGAACATATTATTCCGAATCGGTTTTACCACCACTACCACCATGACACAGTGGCAAGGCTGGCACATCGCAGTGCAGCTGCTAGGCTGAATCATATGAATAAATATAATCAAATCTAGAAATATCCTGTATGTACCCAGGAGAGCCACATTGAGTCTCGAGACTCATTATTAGCTCCGTGCTGCATTAAGATGTTTGGACAATTTCAAGCATCAGGGTTCGGCACGTAGGAGGAAACCGGAGAAACGCGCAGATGTTGTGAAGCTGGCTTGGTGGTAGAAGTCAGTCCAGAACATTTGGCCCCACACCTATCACTGTAACGAATCAGTGTTCTACGGGAGCATTCTAAGCGAGGACTGATTGTATTAAAATCTACTTTGATCTACGAATCGTAATGTATCAATAATGTTAACGTGTAACATGCCCCATGGTTTTTCTTAATTTGGAAGGAGGGAACAACGGATGATCTGTGTGCTGATGATGTTGGTGATGATCTCGTAATGGCTGTTCACTTCAACGAGTGGGAGAGTCTGATGGTGAACCTGGATCGTGCCAATAAGAGGTAGGGCCTTACCATTCGCCCTACCAAACAAATCAAAGCAGTACCTGCCTTGATATTTTGTATGTCTTCAAGGACTCCACCCCCTCAACTCCGCATGATAGGTAGTTGTGGAAAGAGTGGAGGTATTCCCATATCTGGGCAGTTTATGACCAGCTCCGATTTCAGAGCGGAGGTCTTACTCTGAATTAGTTCAGTGGCATATCCTTTTTTTCAGCTGCTTAGTGCTGTATAAAAGTTACATGGCCTATCACTTCATACAAAGCTCTGGTTCTTTTCTGCCACACTTGTCCTCTCCCTCCCAGCTATAACCTCCCGAAAGCAACATTTGACCTTTGTTTTGGCGTGACAAACACCAGTGAAAGCAAAACACCGAAAGTGTAATGACTACACGTAATGCAAGAATCTCAGTTGTATTTCTCAACGGGTATTGAATATGAAGTCCCAGGAGTGGTGAAGGTGCATCAACCTGCAGACCCACAGGTGGCAGCGGTGGATTGGCCTGCAGACGTTGGGGTGGTGGTGGATTGGCCTGCAGACCTTGGGGTGGTGGTGGATTGGCCTGCAGACGCTGGGGTGGCGGCGGTAGATCGGCCTGCAGATGTAGGGGTAGCGGCGGTGGATCTTCCAGCAGTAGCCGACCAGTGAAGTTCTCGAAAAAATTTACGCAATTTGCCGAACCTGGTGGCTTTGGCACAGGCGGTGGTGGATCTCCCAGCAAAAGCTGGGGAGGCAGTGGTGCATCTGCCAGCATGAGCTGGGTTGGGATGACAACGTTGGATCTCCCGGCAGCAGCCGGGGCGGTGGTGGCGGTGTTGGAGATGCCAGCAGCAGCCGGGGTGGCAGCGCTGAATCTGCCAACATCAAGCGCCATGGCGGTGGGGGTGAATAATATGCCAGAAGCAGTCGGGGTGGGGGTGGCGATGCATCTCCCAACAGCATCCCTGGTGGTGGCGGCGGAACTGCATGTGGCTGCCAGGATGGCGTTGGAGGCAGTGGTGGTGTTGGTAGAGACCGTGGTCGTGGCTTTCTCCAGCTCCTTGAGCTATCGACGCATCATTTCCAACTGCAGATGGCGCTCCACATTCTCCCGTTTGTATACTTGAGTGCAGGGAAATCATCGACAGTTTGGTCAACATTAGCCCCTACACGAGCCTTCTAATCATCGCAACTCTTCAAACTATATCGCTTATATAATGTACATAATTTCAGTCACAACAAAAATTACATATAACACATCGGGGCTGTGAAAATTACGGCTTCGTATTGTCATGCGAACGGTGAGGAATCAGCCCAGAACTACACGGGAGGATCTTGTCAATGATCTCAAGGCAGCTGGGACCATAGTCTCCAAGAAAACAATTGGCAACACACTACGCCGTGAAGGACTGAAATCCTGCAGCGCCTGCAAGGTCCCCCTGCTCAAGAAAGGTCATATACATGCCCGCCTGAAGTTTGCCAATGAACATCTGAATGATTCAGAGGACAACTGGGTGAAAGTGTTGTGGTCAGATGAGACCAAAATGGAGCTCTTTGACATCAACTCAACTCACCGTGTTTGGAGGAGGAGGAATGCTGCCTATGACCCCAAGAACAGCATCCCCACCGTCAAACATGGAGGTGGAAACATTATGCTTTGGGGGTGTTTTTCTGCCAAGGGGACAGGACAACTTCACCGCATCAAAAGGACGATGGACGGGGCCATGTACCATCAAATCTTGGGTGAGAACCTCCTTCCCTCAGCCAGGGCATTGAAAATGGGTCGTGGATGGTTATTCCAGCATGACAATGACCCAAAACACACGGCCAAAGCAACAAGGGAGTGGCTCAAGAAGAAGCACATTAAGGTCCTGGAGTGGCCTAGCCAGTCTCCAGACCTTAATCCCATAGAAAATCTGTGGAGGGAGCTGAAGGTTCGAGTTGCCAAACGTCAGCCTCGAAACCTTAATGACTTGGAGAAGATCTGCAAAGAAGAGTGGGACAAAATCCCTCCTGAGATGTGTGCAAACCTGGTGGTCCAACTACAAAAAACGTCTGACCTCTGTGATTGCCAACAAGGCTTTTGCCACCCAGTACTAAGTCATGTTTTGCAGAGGGGTCAAATACTTATTTCCCTGATTAAAATGCAACTCAATTTATAACATTTTTAACATGCGTTTTTCTGGATTTTTTTGTTATTCTGCCTCTCACTGTTCAAATAAACCTACCATTCAAATTATAGACTGATCATTTCTTCGTCAGTGGGCAAACGTACAAAATCAGCAGGGGATCAAATACTTTTTTCCCTCACTGTATGTGAGGAGTCTGTGGGTCGCAACATCACGTACGGCTGGAAGTAGGACATTCCAGAATAAGAGGGTTCATGATGGCAATGTCAACGACACTGAACCAGCCAGCACAACTCACTGCCAATAACACATATCACATAATTTACTCTTAAGCAATTGTTCAATCAATTAATTTAATCACTACAATTAAAACCAAAGAATCTCCCAGAACAAACACTTCGCACTCTCCTCCGTCAGCCACCTGCATCGACAATAAAAACGCATCAGTCCAGCAGTGGATAAAACCTGGCGTGGGAGGTATGGGGGGGCGGCTTACACTTGCGGTGGACAGCAGGGGGGTGTCTGGATGCAGTAGCCATCGCAGATCAAGCGGTAGTACTTGTCATCGACTGCCATGCGCCAGGGTAATGGGCCTCTCCTACACCCACACACATCACACATCCAGCAGCACGCACGTCACACCGAGGAGCACGCACGTCACACACCGAGCAGGTTGCACAGGTCTCCTTTATCAAGACAAACGTGGAGCAGATTACAACTACAACTCTTCTACGCCTGTCACAATGCCCCCCTTTCCCCCCCTCCCCAGTTTATGGGGTGGCGCGGGCCTCACTCCCCCCTTCGCGTCAGCCCCTACTAATAAATGGTCCGGTTGCATTGTGAATGCACCACTCGAATGACGTGCAGTCCCGTGGCGCACTGTAACGGGCTCGTGATTTACTCACTAAAATTCAATGTAAAAAAATAAAAACGATCCCAAGACATTATTTAAAATAAAGGATGGCCATCGTGTGTCAGCATCACAGGCGAAAATTGGCATGTAAAAAAACTTCAATGGGAATCACTCAATTGGGATTGCTCGCAGCAAACAGCACTTGACCTGCTTGCAGGTTAGGTGCTGAATAACCGTGTGTCACACAGAGAACAGTTGCCACTGAGGGTGCCCTTTTCAAATGCTTGAGATGATATGTGATTATCGGGTGTAACTGTGCACACTTAAAAAATTATAAGCGAACTATCATCGTTTCAGGTGGCAGGGTGGTGCAGCGGTGATCTTTGACCCTCGCAACAAGAAGGGCCTTGGTTAATTATCCGACTGGCACTTTGCGGAGTTTTCTACGTTCTCCCCTTTGTTCTGTATGGGTTATCCAGTTTGCTCACGTAGCTAGAAAACACACTATCACAATGTAACTGGGTATTGGCCAAGCATCCCAATGCTAAAGTTACCTGCAAATTACTTCACTGGGATGACACTCGGCAGCAGAGCCGGATGATGGCTTGCTGGGGCCCTATGCCATTGTCAAGCTTAAGAGGCCCCTTCTATGAATGCCTGTATATTTTTGTAAGCAGAATGAAAATCACTGCTTTGGAGAGTCTTTTTTTCTCACCGATCTTAATTTTTTTAAACAATTATGTTAAAACTCGAAACCTTGAGTCCATTTCTTGTTTCGTATTTAGAGCCCCCCCCCCTCTCTTAATGCGAGGCCCTAAGCTGTAAGTGTAGCCGGTGTGAGCTCGCCTGTGATGAATCACACGTATAATTGTGCACTCTTATTTTCTATGGGTGGCCAGGAGAATTTATTATTATTCAAGTGAATGCAATGGTGATCAGGGGATTGGACCCAGAGCCCCACGTACACAGTAGAGTACAAGGGAACGCCCACAGTACAGATTTGAGCTGACCTCCAGATTGAGAAATTGAACTGTGTTATGACTTGGAGGGTGTTTCTGAACGCGATTGTTACCGACCCGTCCCGAAGGGAGGAGAGGGGACAGGGTGGACCGGCTGCATGAGCTTACTCTTTGGCACTGCACAGCACAACATCGCCTGCCTACTGCAAAAAACTCGGCAGGACCTTCCTGAAAATAAAAGTCTTCGGAATCAGTGAGGCCTGTCCTTCGGAGGACAGGCGTAGTCTTGGTCGTCACAAGCGAACATTTGTTTCTCCACATTAATTTGTATCCCCGGGTTACCATCAGGGCTGGGCGCTGCAAGCTTAGCTTCTGAGATCTGATGAGACTGGTAGCCGTTTTTTAAAAGGTAATTTCGGCATCTGGAGCCCAAGCATGCAACAACTTTATGCAACTTCTTGGTTCTTTCGGTAAAGTCACGTAGAATGGAAATAAAATAAAATAATAAAAATAAAACATAATAAAAAATAAAATTCTCACGACGTTTCGGCCACAACACAAGTAGCCTTCTTCAGGTGAAGGAACAGAACTGTCGGGACGACAGCGCTTCAATAACTGCTGCTAAAATTTGCAGGGTCTTTTAAGTTAGGTGGGAGAGGTAAAGCGCCTTGACAAAGGAGTTTACATATCAAACAGGAGAATTTAGCATTGAAATAGCTGTGTTAAAGTGTTGGATCATCAGGGTGTTAAAGTCAGAAATAAGCATGTAACTGGGAGATTAGCATGATGTTAATGTGAGGGATTAGCATGTGACTGGTCACGGAAATAGCTATGTTAAAGTCAAAGTTTACATATCAACAGAGGCATTTAGTATATGGACGCTAAAGGACTGCAACAACCCAACTATTATACAATGAAACCGATGTGAAAAAAAACTAAGTATAAACTACATCAATATAATAAATGTACTCAATATATTCTTCAATAAGTTGAGCTATAAACATAAAGTAACTGGGTATACACTACACTATATAATGAATACCATATAGTAAACGAATTAACAAAACTAAAATATAAACTACATCAATGTTATCAATAAACTCCATATACTCTCCAATCAGCTGAGCTACTAACAATAAGTCATTATACATTACAATGCCCTATGGCGAAAAAATGGGTGGCGGTTTTTTCCTTCTTTCCAACGTTAGCACCACGGAGAGCGACGAGCCTCGTTCAGACGGACGAGTCCATCCATGCTCGGAACGGAGGAGGGGGGAGAAACAGCCACGATGCGCTGCTCTGTCCTGTGTTGCGTTACAACCATGCCATAACCTAGACTACTATACATTGTAATGTTATACCTTCCAATCTAAACTACATTGTATTATATCGTATACACAGCCCAATGTAAGCTCTAACATTATGCAGTATATTGATATGTCTCCAACTAAAATTTTCCAACATTACACGACTATTCACCATAATATACACTACCATAGACAAACCCACCCTTGAATTATAAAATGCGTTACTTTACACTACCCTATACTTTAGACTGTAAAATGTTAGACTTGTAATATTACACTATGTATTATTCTACCAACCCTACTGTATACCACACTGCTGTATATTCACTATACAATTACGATACTATATATTGCCTTATGAATTATGTTAAACATTACAATGTTATACTATTTATTATTATATAACATGCTATAAACCATACCATTGACCGTCGTGTGAAAGGTATTAAGAGGCAGTGCCAGTGAATGGACTGCGGTCTAAAAGTCACCATAAAATACAATCAATTAAGAACCGAAATGGTTTATAACATCTTTCTAATGGTTACTAAGCCAGAATCCATCTTCTCGGTTGAAATTGTCTCTGTGTTTGTATATGTGGATGGCCTCATGAACGAATCTCTCATGGTAGCCGGATGGCTTGCAGAGAACGTCCGTCTTAGAGAAGTCAATGTCATGTGAGCCCACTGAATTATAACAGTGATCTGCCACGGCTGAGGTGTTCGTCCTACCATGTTTCAAGTCTGCTTTATGTTCACGGATGCGGTCTGAGATATGTCGTTAGTTTTCTCCAATGTAACTGCTACCACAGAGGCAACTTAGTTTGTAGACGCCCGGGTACTGTATGTCTGGAACCACATCTTTTACAGACGGAACCAGATCACGGATTTTATGTACTGTGTTGAATCGGACCTGGATCTAGTGTTTATTCAGGATTTTGGAGATCTTTTTTGTGACCCCCGCAATGTAGGGTAAGGTGATGGTTTTGAATGGCTCCTCAAGAGGATTCTTCATCATGGCTGAAGTGATGGCTTTGCGGATTGTGTAGTCGGAGTAACCATTAGCCTTGAGAGCTTGGTGTACGTGCTTGAGTTCACTGGCAATGTGTTCCTGGTCGGAAATGCATTGGGCACAATGGTATAGAGTCTTGATGAGGGAGTTCTTCTGGGATGGATGGTGGTGGGAATCCGGTTTTAAGTAAGCATCCGTATGGGTAGCTTTCCTGTAGACAGAGTGGCTCATTGAACCATCAGGTCTCCTTTTAATAAGGACATACACAAAGGGTAGCTTGCCATCTTTTTCGACTTCCATGGTAAATCTGATGGCTGGGTGTATGGAATTGATGTGGTCGAGGTGGCGGCGGAACTGCATGTGGCTGCCAGGATGGCGTTGGAGGCAGTGGTGGTGTTGGTGGAGACCGTGGCCATGGCTTTCTCCAGCTCCTTGAGCTATCGACGCATCATTTCCAACTGCAGATGGCGCTCCACATTCTCCCGTTTGTATACTTGAGTGCAGGGAAACATTCGACAGTTTGATCAACATTAGCCCCTACACGAGCCTTCTAATCATCGCAACTCTTCAAACTATATCGCTTATATAATGTACATCATTTCAGTCACAACAAAAATTACATAAACACATCGGGGCTGTGAAAATTACGGCTTCGTATTACCAATATCTTGCCTGTCCAGAGAAGCCCATGAACTAACGTTGTACATACAAACTCATAGACTCAGAGGCCCATAGACTGAGTCACAAATAGCAGTGGATAGGGCCCGGAACGGTGTGGTGTTAGTGAAAATATGAACCCAACTGCGTCCTTTTCAATGGAACCAGGGACCCAAGTGTCATCATAGGCTTTCCCTCGCAATCGAGGATTGCCTTCCAGAGAAAATTTGGATTTTCTGTGGGTCCAAAGATGGCTGAAGAGACCAATCTGGGATCGACAGATTCTGCCGCAACTCTGGCACATGTGTCCAGAAATAGTGGTGGGTGGAACTGCATTAGTCGGGCTGCAGGCTGTTGTTTCCGCCATTCCCACTTTTTCTGTTTCTGCTATTAAGTTTTAAAATGTTTGGCTTCTTGAAATAGACTGTCTCCATCTGAGGTGATCCTGGGAAAGATACTCCCTTGAGTTAGTGTCGATGGAGCACTTCTTCATGTTGGACTTGAGGACATCCTTGAAGCACTTTCTCTGACGAACTACATTCTCCCACTTTTGGTTAATCAAGTTTGACAGTTTTTCATTGAGGCATTGGTGGAAGAGGTCTTGCTTAATGGAGTCCTATAAAGCTTCAATGTTAATCTTCTGTAGACATCTCTTCTGATGAAGCCGTCACTTGCGAGCCAGTTTTATGAGCATGGTTGAGCAGATGAGTCAATGATCAGTCCAGCCACCAGCAGCTACTAGAACAGCCTGGATGATGCAGACATCTTTGGGATCCTGTTCATGGACAATGACGTAATCGATCAAGTGGCGGTGCTTAGATCACGGATGATGCTATGATGTTTTGTATTTGTTTTTTCTGGCGTAACAGGGTGTTGATGATGATGACTCCATTTTCCGTGCATTTAGTCAAGGGAAGAATGCCGTTGGAATTGACTTTACCCACTCCTTCTTTCCCGATGGTTCCATTACAGAGGTTTATGTTTCTTCCAACTCTGGCATGCATATCACCGAGCAGAATAAGTTTGTCTCCCACAGGAACAGTAGAAAGAACCCGATCAAGGTTGACGTAACATTCATAATCGGAGTGAAGAATCAGGGCATATACGCTGATGACAGTAGAATATTGGCTCCCCACCAGTTGAGACATAGAGTCATGAGGCGCTCACTCATCAAGTAAATTCTTGATGGAGAAACCAACTCTGTGCAGCCGCCGCTGTTCTTCCTGTCTGCCTTTCCAGAAGAGGGTACAGCCAGCTCCTTGTTCCTTGAGCTGCCCCTTCTCTTCTCGTCGAGTATCATTGAGGGCAGCTACGTCAGTGTTGTGTCGTCTGAGTTTCCGGGCCACGATTAAGGTGCAGCATTCTGGGCGTTCACTTTTAGTCTTGTCCATAAGGGTCCTGACATTCCAGTTCCCAAAGGTAATTATCTGACTTTTAGTTTTGTTTCCACCACAGTAATGGGGATCCTTCTGAACGTGGTTATCCAGTCCGGAAGAAGTGAGACAGACTATGTTTAGGGCCACTTTCCTAGCTCCTTCCCCACGTGGGGTGAGCAGAGTGGATCATTTGAAAGGACTTCTTAGTCGCAGGTACAGCTGCAGAAACACACTCTTGTTTCTGCTGAGTGTTAGACGACCTTCTTGTAGCTGCCACTAGAAGCTTCCAGACTTCACAATCAAGCTCCCGTCGTCACTAGCTGGTCACCAAAAACACTGTATTGAATGGGCCAGAAGATGTTGTTCCTTTAATGAAACACGCCTGTGCATGATTTATTTTATTGTGGAGAAGCTAATAATTGTTTTTTTACCCTGTTATCTGGCAACAAAACTGACACCTGTTTTTTACAAGGAGTCATGTTTGCATTGACCACAATACCCGCGGTCGGAATGCAAACAAAAAACATAACTCTGATAATGTATGCACTGTCCTTGAAATTGATTGGTCCACACCCGAGACAGCGTTCCTTAGAGCCTAGTCTCACATGGTGTTGGACCAGATGACGCCAAAAAGCTGTTGTACAGTAGCTTCCACACAGTTCTTGAGAGAATGGGACCATGAATCCAATGGCAAGGAGACCAGTACGATTGGAGATATCGTTCTGCTGCAGTCTTGGTCCGCCTTCACAGCTGTTGAGATGTTAACATCTTCTTCCTCCTGCTCTGCTGTTGAGGACTTGTTAACCCATGGCTGGTGGCAGACATGCTTATTATAATGGCGGCCTATACTCGCCATGTGGAAGCAGCGTTAAAGGGTATATGTCGCTTTTCAAGAGGAAAACCATTGGCATTTTCAGTCCTAACCACACCCTGGTGGTGCTGTCACTGCTTGGTCCACAACTGCTTATCCGCCAGGGTTGCCGCTGCTTATTTTGCAGCTAAAGTTCACAGAAGGTCGTTCCACTATCCACCACCTGCGGATACGCTGGGTCCCTGATATACAATACCCTGGCGTCTACAAACTAAGCCGTGTCTGTGGCAGTAGTTACATTGGGGAAACTAACCGACATGTCTCGGACTGTGTTCATGAGCATAAGGAAGATTTGAAACACGGTAGGACCAACACGGTAGCCTTGGCTGATCATTGTTTTAATGCGGTTGGCTCACACGCCAATTGATTTCTCTAAGACGAAGGTACTTTGTAAGCCCACTGGCTATCAAAAAAATTCGTTCATGAAGCCATCCACATATACAGACACAGTCACATTTTCGACCAAGACGATGGGTACAAACTCAGCAATCATTGGAAGAACGTCATCAACCAGTTTAAGTCATAACTGGTGTTGTTCTCATCCTGCCACCTTCCGATGTTAGTTTTTATTTTCCCCGTAGGTTCGGCTCTCCGATCTTACATTAACAGGTGAAACAAATTTCACACCAACATAGCCCCTTCCGCATGCTGACCTAGACGTGGCGGCAGCTCTGCGATCTTACATTAACATGCCAATCTCTCACATTAACCTAACCACCTCCGCGCCCTCGTCATGAAGGCCGCTCTCCGATCTTACATTAATGTGCTCATTTCTCACATTAACATCACTAGCCACGTCGTTTATGACCCTTGGGCTACACCCATTTTCAACCTTTAAAACAGTCTGCCTCAGCAGCTTTCCCCCTCTTTCTTATTCCTGATGACGATCACTTGTGTTGTGATTAAAACGTCAGAGCTTTTTTGTTTATTTTATTTTTATTAATTTGAACCTATCTACGTGACTTTACCGAAAGACCCAAATAATATGAATTCCTGCAGTCACGAAAGCTTTAAGTCAAGATTTATAGTAATAACTCTTCCTCAGATCTAATTAGATGAAATCATTACCAGATGTATTTGCACCATTCCTACAATGCAAGGCTCTCACGAAGGTGATATGTTTTACAGACGGGTAGAGTGTGCCATGGTTTCACATTAAGGGCAATGCTGCTCTGTGGTTTTAACCAATTGGATAATTGGAAAGTATTATTTAAAGTCTGGTAAATTTGGACTGTGGCACTGACGCAAATGGCCGGCTCTTTTTTGAATAACAACCACCATTAGTTTAACAAGCCTAACTGATGAAACCCAAATGGGAGCCGGTATAATTATATTGCTTAAAACAAATGCTGCTGGGGAATGTTGGTGGGAAAAGCCATTAGGCTGATGTATTTAAACATCGTATTCTGATTTATGTGGAGACACAAAAAGCGAGTTATGCTTCTACAGTATTTGCTTGTGCAAAGCATGGACAATCATTGCCACAGAGACTGAATCAGCTCGGTGGCTAGGAGATGTTAACTACCTCACCTGGTATGGAGGAGGCCGAGGGTTTGATCCCGACCCTGATGTCTTTATAAGGAGTACCTTGGATATCGAGGTGGTTACATTTTTGGAAAGTGTAGCAAAAGCCAAAAGCGTGATATTCAATACTTAAGCTTGACCTAAATAATGAGCTTACATACACGCAACCAAAAATAGACACATCACAATGGAAATGTGCTGTACTGAATGCCAAATTTACTACTATAATGAGCCAATAATGTCTGTGTCCCGCACGTGACGTCACTCCACGTCGAGCAGGCCCCCTCATTAATACTCATGAATAGACTAATCTCTCACAATACAAAGGCCACTGCCACAGCCATTGGCATGCTAATCTTACAATACAAAGGCCACTGCCCCAGCCTCTGTGGTTGGACCATCTCTAGCTCCACCCACCTACCTTGATGCACTCATCTCAGGCCTATATAAGACCTTGTCTCAGCAACTTTCGGGTGACGTCACTCCACATGGGGGGGGGGGGGGCGAGGTGCCTCCTCCCCCCTCCTCAGCGTCAACTTAGAAACTCACTACAAAGGCAGAACCCTCACGTCACGCGATCTCCCTAACGCTATTGAGACATCAAAGTAAAAAGGACGTCATGATGAACAAGGGATTATAACCTTTAAATGAAATAGGTCTGTCACCGCGGCCTTACAAATTGCACACAAATGGATGCAATGAATATCATTTCGCGGTCTGATTTACTGCAATAGATTTACTGCAATACACCCATGCTTGGACGGGCAAAAGGCTAGTAAACAAATAATCCCCTCGCCTGCTCCCCACCACGATATCACACAATGATATAGTACTTCCTTGTACAGTATACCCGCTAAAGACCAAAACTAATCCCCATGATAGGTAAATTGATATACATAGAGCTTGCCGGCGATAGGTCTAAACCACGAACTATGAACTCGTGATATTCAAGGGTCTCCCGTATTTGGAGTGTGCATGTTCTCCCCATGGTCACGTATCCTTTTCTCCAGGTCCTCTGTTTTTTTTCCCCACATCTAAAAACATGCGTTAAGATAATTACTGCTATAAATATTCACAAAAGCCACTACGTTGAGCAACCATATGTGGCCAGGCTGCTTCTGGAAAAGAGCTATATATCTCGGTGGGCCTTACCTGGTCAAATAAAAATAGGTCGCTTACAGGAGCTGAATGGATTGCCACATCACAGGGACGCAAGGAATCGCAGCATGGAGAGGGCTTCATCCAGCAGTGGATTGATCCTGGTTTATGTTTTGCAAATAGTAAACGTAAGCGTGCACTTCCAAATGAAGGTGTTTAAAGTATCTGTTTATCTTCTTTGGTTCTTTCGGTAAAGTCACGTAGAATGAGAATAAAATAATAAAATAAAAATAAGACAATAAAATTCTCACGACGTTTCGGCCGCAACACAAGCGGCCTTCTTCAGGTGAAAGAACATAACTGTCGGGACGACAGTGCTTCAATGAGTGCTGCTGAGATTCGTGGCGTCTTTAAGCTCGGTGATAGGTGTGAATGACCTAGAAAGCAGGAGAATTTAGCATTGAAATAGCTAGGGATTAGCTTGTGACAAAAAATAGCTGTGTTAAAGTCAAAGTTTACATATCAACAGAGGCATTTAGTATATGGACGCTAAAGAGCCTCCAACTACCCAACTATCATACAGTAAACCAATGTGGGAAAAAACTAAGTCTATATTACATCAGTATAATAATTGTACTTGATATATTCTTCAATAAGCTGAGCTATTAATCACAAAGCAACTGGGTATACACTACACTATATAAACAGGTCCCTGCAGGGTGGGCTGGTAGGAACATTGGAATTTTGTCTATTGCAGGTTGGTACACTCAGTTTACAACTTCGTTCCTTCCAGTATTAATATCATATAGTAAAACCAATGAAAACCAAAATATAAACTACCTCAATGTTTTGATTTAAAGCTTTCGTGACTGCAGTAATTCATATTATTAGTTTTTTCGGTAAAGTCACGTTGAAGGGAAACAACAAAATAATAAAACATATATAAAAAAAAAATTCTCACGACGTTTCGACCATAACTCAAACGGTCGTCTTCAGGTGTGTTGGTTTGCATAAATTTATTTTTAAACGGCGCATTTATTTATTTATAAAAACGTTAGCGCCACGCGCAACGATTTGGCAGTTTATTTAGGACTAGTCCATCTATATTCTGAAAAGAGGAGGGGGGAGACGAAATTTTTTATAATGTATGCTGTCTGAAAGCCACTGTAAGCGTGAACAATCAATTAAGACCTGAAATGGTTTATCAAATCTTTCCAATGATTGCTAAGATAGAATCCATCTTCTCGGTTGAAATTGTCTCTGTGCTTGTATATGTGGATAGCCTCATGAACGAATCTCTCATGGAAGCCAGATGGCTTACAAAAAACCTCTGTCTTGGAAAAGTCAATGGCATGTGAGCCTACTGAATTAGAACAATGATCTGCCACGGCTGAGGTGTTGGTCCTACCGTGTTTAAGGTCTGCTTTGTGTTCACGAATGCGGTCCGAGACATGGCGTTTGGTTTCTCCAATGTAACTACTACCACAGAGGCAACTTAGTTTGTAGACACCAGGGTATTGTATGTCCGGAATCACATCTTTTACAGACGGAACCAGATCACGGATTTTATGTAATGTGTTGAAACGGACCTGGATCTTGTGTTTATTCAAGATTTTGGAGATTTTTTTGTGATCCCCGCAATGTAGGGTAAAGTGATGGTTTTGAAAGGCTCCTCAAGAGGGTTCTTCTTCATGGTTTGAGTGATAGCTTTGCGGATTGTATAGTCGGAGTAACCATTAGCCCTAAGAGCTTGGTGTACGTGCTTGAGTTCACTGCTTATGTGTTCCTGGTCGGATATGCATTTATAAATAAATAAATGCGCCGTTTAAAAATAAATTTATGCAAACCAACACACCTGAAGACGACCGTTTGAGTTATGGTCGAAACGTCGTGAGAATTTTTTAGTGTTTTATATATATTTTATTATTTTGTTGTTTCCCTTCAACGTGACTTTACCGAAAAAACTAAGAATACCTCAATGTTATCAATAAACTCTATATACTCTCCAATCAGCTGAGCCACCAACAATAAGTCGTTATATATCACAATGCCATATTGCAAAAAATGGCGGTTTTTCTTCCCATCAACGACCAGCACCACGGACAACGAACGAGCTTCGTTCAGACGGACGACTCAATCCATGCTCGGAAACGGAAGAGGGAGAGAGACAGCCATAATGCGTTGTTATACTCCATGTTATAAACCATACCATTAACCGTGGTGTGAGAGGTATTAAGAGGCAATATCAGCGAAAGAGCTGCGGTCTGATGGTAACCGTAAAATACAATTAATTAAGAACCATTGTAAAGATGTTTTAAACCATTTCGGAACTTCATTAGATTTATTGGCTGGTTGGGGAGGCTATATTAAGTTTGCGAGGTCTGAAACTCCAGGCCAAACATAAACTTCCGTTATCTCCGAAAAAGTAAGATGGATTGATGACCAAGCTGTGGAGGTCTGCCTAAATTCATGAGATGTCCATTGTTTCACAAGAGATAGCATGACTCGGATAAGAAATACACTATTAATTCTTATACACTGGTCCATGCATACAATTAGTATATTAGTGGACTACGTTAGAGAAGGAGAAGATCAAGGGAGTAGAGGAGAAGAGGAGGGCCGGGGTGCCCGGAGCCCAGAGAGTGCCCAGAGGGGCCAGAGAGCCGGGGGCAACCCTCATGTTTATGTTGGCTGGATAGCATGTGCTCCCGTGCATGTGAGGTTGCTCTCAACAGAAGTCGTTCCTTGCACGAGAATGGCTGAAACGCTGAGTAACCACTCAGAGGTATAGTGGTTAAGCAGTGGAGACGATATAGTGGAAAAACAGTGGAGATTTCTGAAATATAGAAGACTTAAAGTGTGTTGCTAAAAAAATCTTGGAGGAAAGAGAGGATACATGTGTGCCTCTTGGAGAAGGAAAGGCACTGCTCAAAACTGTGCTGCAAGGTCACGTGCCATGAATCACATGAGTTTAGAAAAAAACGTGACTGTAAACCAACAAGCTTGTGAATAATTATCATGGTGAAGACACCTCTATACGTTGGATACTGAAGGAAAACCATCGTGCTACGCATCGTCAAAGCACAACAACACCTGACATTTGAGAAGTACAATTTCATCGTTCTACACATCGTCAATACCCTACAACACCTGGAAAGTCACCAGCTGCATCAAGCATCTGACTGTTGTATTGTTCGAAAGACACTGTGTGTAACGACTTTACATCCACCGGCACAGCGGATTTCTAAACGCCTGCCATGTCACCTTCTCAACACTAGCGTCAGAGACCGTCTGATACAGACTGAAAGCTGATTTACCTTTGTTGCACTGTTTGTCTTTTCATGAATGTCATATTGTGCACTGGGTTATGCCTTATTAACCTAAATTCTGAATTTAGCTATTCATGTATTTCTATTACAGTATCACATATTCTTTGGACCAAGTGTCAATTGCCTATTTGATGACTGGTACTCTGATTATTTTTTACAAATAAGGAACTTGTTTTATTTAAAATGTGTATGTGTGTGTGGTTGAACAGTGTAACAAATCCATGCGTTACATGTGTAGTGTTGCAGCGCCGACCTGGGCAAGGCCTATGATACAATCAGTAGGCCAGGGCTCTGGATTGTTATTCGTGTTTTCAGAGTCCCTTACCATCTGCTCACAATGAGTAAGGACCTTCACGATGGTGGGCAGGCCCGGATAAAGTTGCGTGCCCGGGAGTCAGATCAATTGCCTGTTTACAGTGGGGTGTGACAGGGATCTACAGTGAGGGAAAAAAGTATTTGATCCCCTGCTGATTTGTACGTTTGCCCACTGACAAATACATCATCAGTCTATAATTTTAATATTAGGTTTATTTGAACAGTGAGAGACAGAATAACAACAAAATCCAGTAAAACGCATGTCAAAGATGTTATAAATTGATTTGCATTTTAATGAGGGAAGTGAGTATTCGACCCCCTCTCAATCAGAAATATTTCTGGCTATCAGATGTATTTTATACAGGTAATGAGCTGAGATTAGGAGCACACTCTTAAAGGGAGTGCTCCTAATCTCAGCTTGTTACCTGTATAAAAAACACCTGTCCACAGAAGCAATCAATCAATCAGATTCCAAACTCTCCACCATGGCCAAGACCAAAGAGCTCTCCAAGGATGTCAGGGACAAGATTGTAGACCTACACAAGGCTGGAATGGGCTACAAGACCATTGCCAAGCAGCTTGGTGCGAAGGTGACAACAGTTGGTGTGATTATTCGCAAATGGAAGAAACACAAAAGAACTGTAAATCTCCCTCGGCCTGGGGCTCCATGCAAGATCTCACCTCGTGGAGTTGCAATGATCATGAGAACGGTGAGGAATCAGCCCAGAACTACACGGGAGGACCTTGTCAATGATCTCAAGGCAGCTGGGACCATAGTCACCAAGAAAACAATTGGCAACACACTACGCGTGAAGGACTGAAATCCTGCAGCGCCCGCAAGGCCCCCCTGCTCAAGAAAACTCATATACATGCCCGTCTGAAGTTTGCCAATGAACATCTGAATGATTCAGAGGACAACTGGGTGAAAGTGTTGTGGTCAGATGAGACCAAAATGGAGCTCTTTGGCATCAACTCAACTCACCGTGTTTGGAGGAGGAGGAATGCTGCCTATGACCCTAAGAACACCATCGCCACCGTCAAACATGGAGGTGGAAACATTATGCTTTGGGGGTGTTTTTATGCCAAGGGGACAGGACAACTTCACCGCATCAAAGGGACGATGGACGGGGCCATGTATAGTCAAATCTTGGGTGATAACCTCCTTCCCTCAGCCAGGGCATTGAAAATGGGTCATGGATGGGTATTCCAGCATGACAATGACCCAAAACACACGGCCAAGGCAACAAAGTAGTGGCTCAAGAAGAAGCACATTAAGGTCCTGGAGTGCCCTAGCCAGTCTCCAGACCTTAATCCCATAGAAAATCTGTGGAGGGAGCTGAAGTTTCGAGTTGCCAAACGTCAGCCTCGAAACCTTAATGACTTGGAGATGATCTGCAAAGAGCAGTGGGACAAAATCCCTCCTGAGATGTGTACAAACCTGCTGGTCCAACTACAAAAAACGTCGAACCTCTGTGATTGCCAACAAGGCTTTTGCCACCAAGTACTAAGTCATGTTTTGCACACGGGTCAAATGCTTATTTCCCTGATTAAAATGCAAATCAATTTATAACATTTTTTACATGCGTTTTTCTGGATTTTGTTGTTATTATGTCTCTCACTGTTCAAATAAACCTACCATTAAAATTATAGACTGATCATTTCTTCGTCAGTGGGCAAACGTACTAAATCAGCAGGGGATCAAATACTTTTTCCCCTCAATGTATGTGAGGAGTCTGTGGGTCGCAACATCACGTACGGCTGGAAGTAGGACATTCCAGACTAAGAGGGTTAATGATGGCAATGTCAACGATACTGAACCAGCCAGCACAACTCACTGCCAATAACACATATCACATAATTCACCCTTAAGCAATTGTTCAATCAATTAATTGAATCACTACAATTAAAACCAAAGAATCTCCCAGAACAAACACTTCGCACTCTCCTCCGTCAGCCACCTGCATCGACAATAGAAACGCATCAGTCCAGCAGTGGATAAAACCTGGCGTCGGAGGTATGGGGGGGGCGGCGGCTTACACTTGCGGTGGACAGCAGGGGGGTGGCTGGATGCAGTAGCCATCGCAGATCAAGCGGTAGAACTTGTCATCGACTGCCATGCGCCAGGGTAATGGGCCTCTCCTACACCCACACACATCACACTGAGCGGCACACACGTCACACCGAGGAGCACGCACTTCAAACCAAGGAGCACGCACATCACACATCCAGCGGCACGCACGTCACACACCGAGGAGCACGCACGTCACACACCGAGCAGGTTGCACAGGTCTCCTTTATCAAGACAAACGTGGAGCAGATTACAACTACAACTCTTCTACGCCTGTCACAATGCCCCCCTCTCCCCCCCCCCAGTTTATGGGGGGCCGCGGGCCTCACTCCACCCCTTCGCGTCAGCCCCCCCTAATAAATGGTCCGGTTGCATTGTGAATGCACCACTCGAATGACGTGCAGTCCCGTGGCGCACTGTAACGGGCTCGTGATTTACTCACTAAAATTCAATGTAAAAAAATAAAAACGATCCCAAGACATTATTTAAAATAAAGTATGGCCATCGTGTGTCAGCATCACAGGCGAAAATTGGCATGTAAAAAAAAAACTTCACTCCGAATCACTCAATTGGGATTGCTCGCAGCAAAGAGCACTTGACCTGCTTGCAGGTTAGGTGCTGAATAACCGTGTGTCACACAGAGAACAGTTGCCACTGAGGGTGCCCTTTTAAAATGCTTGAGATGAGATGTGATTATCGCGTGTAAATGTGCACACTAAAATAAAAAAAATCATAATTATAAGCGAACTATTATCGTTTCAGGTGGCAGGGTGTTGCAGCGGTGATCTTTGACCCTCGCAACAAGAAGGGCCTTGGTTAATCATCCGACTGGCACTTTGCGGATGTATGGGTTATCCACTTTGCTCACGTAGCTAGAAAACACACAATCACAATGTAACTGGGTATTGGCCAAGCATCCCAATGCTAAAGTTACCTGCAAATTACTTCACTGGGATGACACTCGGCAACAGAGCCGGATGATGACATTGCTGGGGCCCTATGCCATTGTCAAGCTTAAGAGGCCCCTTCTATGAATGCCTGTATATTTTTGTCAGCAGAATGAAAATAACTGCTTTGGAGAGTCTTTTTTTCTCACCGATCTTAATTTTTTTAAACAATTATGTTAAAACTCGAAACCTCGTGTCCATTTCTTGTTTCGTATTTAGAGCCCCCCCCCCCCCCTCTCTTAATGCGAGGCCCTAAGCTGTAAGTGTAGCCGGTGTGAGCTCGCCTGTGATGAATAACACGTATAATTGCGCACTCTTATTTTCTATGGGTGGCCAGGAGAATGTATTATTATTTAAGTGAATGCAATGGTGATCAGGGGATTGGACCCAGAGCCCCACGTACACAGTAGAATACAAGGGAACGCCCACAGTACAGATTTGAGCTGACCTCCGGATTGAGAAATTGAACTGTGTTGTGACGTGGAGGGTGTTTCTGAACGCTATTGTGACCGACCCGTCCCGACGGGAGGAGAGAGGACAGGGTGGACCGGCTGCATGAGCTTACTCTCCGGCACTGCACAGCACAACATCGCCTCCCTACTGCAAAAAAACTCGGCAGGACCCTCCTGAAAATAAAAGTCTTCGGAATCAGTGAGGCCTGTCCTTGGGAGGACAGGCGTAGTCTTGGTCGTCACAAGCGAACATTTGTTTCTCCATATTAATTTGTATCTCCGGGTTACCATCAGGCCTGGGCGCTGCAAGCTTAGCTTCTGAGATCTGATGAGACTGGTAGCCGTTTTTTAAAAGGTAATTTCGGCACGTGGAGCCCAAGCATGCAACAACTTTATGCAACTTCTTGGTTCTTTCGGTAAAGTCACGTAGAATGGAAATAAAATAATAAAAAATAAAACATAAAAAAATTCTCACGACGTTTCGGCCACAACACAAGTAGCCTTCTTCAGGTGAAGGAACAGAACTGTCGGGACGACAGCGCTTCAATAACTGCTGCTAAGATTCGCAGCGTCTTTTAGGCTAGGTGTGAGAGGTAAAGCGCCTTGACAAAGGAGTTTACATATCAAACAGGAGAATTTAGCATTGAAATAGCTGTGTTAAAGTGTTGGATCAGCAGGGTGTTAAATTCAGAAATTAGCATGTAACTGGCAGATTAGCATGATGTTAATGTGAGGGTTTAGCATGTGACTGGTCACGGAAATAGCTATGTTAAAGTCAAAGTTTACATCTCAACAGAGGCATTTTGTATATGGACGCTAAAGGACTGCAACTACCCAACTATCATACAATAAACCGATGTGGAAAAAAAACTAAGTATAAACTACATCAATGTCATCAATAAACTCTGTATACTCTCCAATCAGCAGAGCGCTTCATTGAACGCTGCTAAGATTCGCAGCGCCTTTTAGGCTAGGTGTGAGAGGTAAAGCGCCTTGACAAAGGAGTTTACATATCAAACAGGATAATTTAGCATTGAAATAGCTGTGTTAAAGTGTTGGATCAGCAGGGTGTTAAAGTCAGAAATTAGCATGTAACTGGGAGATTAGCATGATGTTAATGTGAGAGATTAGCATGCGACTGGTCACGGAAATAGCTATATTAAAGTCAAAGTTTACATATCAAGCGAGGCATTTAGTATATGGATGCCAAAGGACTGCAACTACCCAACTATCATACAATAAACCGATGTGAAAAAAACTAAGTATAAACTACATCAATATAATAAATGTACTCAATATATTTGTCAAAAAGTTGAGCTATAAACATAAAGTAACTAGGTATACACTACACTATATAATGAATACCATATAGTAAACGAATTAATACAACTAAAATATAACTACATCAATGTTATCAATAAACTCTATATACTCTCCCATCAGCTGAGCTACTAACAATAAGTCATTATACATTACAATGCCCTAT
Organism: Petromyzon marinus; assembly: GCF_048934315.1. Taxonomy (NCBI): domain Eukaryota; kingdom Metazoa; phylum Chordata; class Hyperoartia; order Petromyzontiformes; family Petromyzontidae; genus Petromyzon; species Petromyzon marinus. Next base: position 471,821 of record NW_027423677.1, on the reverse strand, counting down.
GGCGAAAAAATGGGTGGCGGTTTTTTCCTTCTTTCAAACGTTAGCACCATGGAGAGCGACGAGCCTCGTTCAGACGGACGAGTCCATCCATGCTCGGAACGGAGGAGGGGGGAGAAACAGCCACGATGCGCTGCTCTGTCCTGTGTTGCGTTACAACCATGCCATAAACTAGACTACTATACATTGTAATGTTATACCTTCCAATTTAAACTACATTGTATAATATCGTATACACAGCCCAATGTAAGCTCGAACATTATGCATGATATTGATATGTCTCCAACTAAAATTTTCCAACATTACACGACTATTCACCATAATATACACTACCATAGACAAACCCACCCTTGAATTATACAATGCGTTACTTTACACTACCCTATACTTTAGACTGTAAAATGTTAGACTGGTAATTTTACACTATGTATTATTCTACCAACCCTACTGTATACCACACTGCTGTATATTCACTATACAATTACGATACTATATATTGCCTTATGAATTATGTTAAACATTACAATGTTATACTATTTATTATTATATAACATGCTGTAAACCATACCATTGACCGTCGTGTGAAAGCTATTAAGAGGCAGTGCCAGCGAATGGACTGCGGTCTGAAAGTCACCATAAAATACAATCAATTAAGAACCGAAATGGTTTATAACATCTTTCCAATGGTTACTAAGCCAGAATCCATCTTCTCGGTTGAAATTGTCTCTCTGTTTGTATATGTGGATGGCCTCATGAACGAATCTCTCATGGTAGCCGGATGGCTTGCAGAGAACGTCCGTCTTGGAGAAGTCAATGTCATGTGAGCCCACTGAATTATAACAGTGATCTGCCATGGCTGAGGTGTTCGTCCTACCATGTTTCAAGTCTGCTTTATGTTCACGGATGCGGTCCGAGATATGTCGTTTGTTTTCTCCAATGTAACTGCTACCACAGAGGCAACTTAGTTTGTAGACGCCCGGGTACTGTATGTCTGGAACCACATCTTTTACAGACGGAACCAGATCACGGATTTTATGTACTGTGTTGAATCGGACCTGGATCTAGTGTTTATTCAGGATTTTGGAGATCTTTTTTGTGACCCCCGCAATGTAGGGTAAGGTGATGGTTTTGAATGGCTCCTCAAGAGGATTCTTCTTCATTGCTGGAGTGATGGCTTTGCGGATTGTGTAGTCGGAGTAACCATTAGCCTTGACAGCTTGGTGTACGTGCTTGAGTTCACTGGCAATGTGTTCCTGGTCGGAAATGCATTGGGCACTATAGTATAGAGTCTTGATGAGGGAGTTCTTCTGGGATGAATGGTGGTGGGAATCCGGTTTAAAGTAAGCATCCATATGGGTAGCTTTCCTGTAGACAGAGTGGCTCATTGAACCATCAGGTCTCCTTTTAATAAGGACATACACAAAGGGTAGCTTGCCATCTTTTTCGACTTCCATGGTAAATCTGATGGCTGGGTGTATGGAATTGATGTGGTCGAGGAATTGGTCTAGAGCAGGCCGGCCATGTGGCCAGATGATAAAAGTGTCATCCACGTACCTCTTCCATAACGTCGGGCGTAGAGTGGCAGTCTGGATGGCATCAGTTTCAAATTTCTCCATGAAAACGTTGGCCCCCGTGGTGCCTCACCACAAACGTGGGGCCCGGTCAGCCACGTCGACTGTCGTGATCGCGTACAGGTGGTGAAACTGCCACACATAAACCATACCTTGCTGATCTCGTGTCAAGGAGAATAAACCAGCAGCCCGTCGCTAGCAATGGGAATGATCGGTAAGGGAACACATTGGGCTCTACAGAGGCACTCCACTATTATACACCACTACTATACAGTAAACATTGGGCTCTATGGAGGCCTGTCGTTAAGGGATTACTCGTTAACATGGGGTGGTCGTTAAGAGGGGTTCTATTGTATATAACAAGTTTAAATATTTAATAAGTTAATAGAGAGTACTCAACTGAGATGGCGGAGGAGTTTGCTAAACTCACAATACAAAGACCACTGTCCCAGCCTCTGTGGTTGGACCATCTCTAGCTCCACCAACCTACCTTGATGCACCTATCTCAGGCCTATATAAGACCTTGTCTCAGCAACTTTCTCTCTCACCTGACCTGAAGACGATTGCTTGTGTTGCGATCGAAACGTCGTGATATTTTTATTATTTTTTATCTACGTGGCTTTACCAAAGGACCCATAGAATATAATCATAAACAGGTTACGTCCTCTACATGGACCCCCCCCCCTCATTATTAATCATGAACAGGTGACGTCCTCCAAATGGACACCCCCCTCCATTGATAATAATTAGCGGGTGACATCACTCCACATGGGGGGGGGGCGAGGTGCCTCCTCTCCCCTCCTAAGCGTCAACTTATAAACTCACTACAAAGGCAGAACCCTCACGTAACGCGATCTCCATAACGCTATTGAGACATCTAAGTAAAAACAACGTCATGATGAACAAGGGATTATAACCTTTAAATGAAATAGGTCTGTCACCGCGGGCTTACAAATTGCACACAAATGGATGCAATGAATATCACTTTGCGGTCTGCTTTGCGCTTGCAAGTTTCAGATTTACTGTAATACACCCATGCTTGGACGGGCAAAAGGCTAGTAAACAAATAATCCCCTCGCCTGCTCCCCACCACGATATCACACGATGATATAGTACTTCCTTGTACAGTATACCCAATAAAGACCAAATCTAATCCCCATGATAGGTAAATTGATATACATAGAGCTTGCCGGCGATAGGTCTAAACCACGAACTATGAACTCGTGATATTCAAGGGTCTCCCGTATTTGGAGTTTGCATGTTCTCCCCATGGTCACGTTGGGATAATGACTGCTATGAATTTTCACATAAGCCACCTCGTTGAGCAATCATATGTGGCCAGGCTGCTTCTGGAAAAGAGCTATGTATCTCAGTGGGCCTTACCTGGTCAAATAAAAATAGGTTGCTTACAGGAGTTGAATGGATTGCCACATCACAGGGATGTGAGGAATCGCAGCATGGAGAGGGCTTTATCCAGCAGTGGATTGAGTGTTCTTGTTGAAACGTGTGTATTTAATATTTCTCTGATGTTCTTTTAGTCTCGTGCTGATCATTTGTCCTGTTTGCCCAACATAACATTTGCCACAAGTGCAGTTAATCCTGTACAAACCTTCTGTTGATAGCTTAGGTAATACATATTTTATACCAGAAGTCGAGTTCAAGAAACATAAGTACGTTTTTATTTCAACTGAAATGTATATATACATATATAAATATACATGTCCATACAACCACGTCTCAATGTCTATGTCTGGGAGAACACGCTAGTTTCTCCCTCTGTGGAGTCTCCACCACTTTTCTTTCTTCTTGTTTCCCAGCTCCTCGTCTTGGTGCTCCTTCCCTCTGTCTCCTCCTCGTTCATTCTCCTCTTCATCTTTCTCCAGCTGCCGTGTGCAGCACATGAAGCTCCAAATTGCCCAACGCCAGAAACTGTTCTTTCTCTCTCCCTTAGAAGATGGGATGTGCTTAATCTCTTTCTTCTCTTCCTGAACACTCTCTGCCCTCCAAGGTTGCTCACATCTTCCTTCCTCATTCACCACTTCCTGCTTTTTATCGTCTTCAATCGTGTCGACCTCCTTCAGCTCTACCTCATTTGCCTCTAACTCAATAGCTCCTACTTCTTTTGCGTCTACCTCTATTGCCTCTACATCATTCGCCTCTACCAAAATCGCCTCACTCTCCTCCACCTCAATATCCCCTACCTTCACTTCTACCTCAATCACCTCTACGTCATTCGCCTCTAACTCATTCGGCTCTACCTCCATAACCACCTCCTGCTTGGCCTCCCCCTCAATCTCCTCTACCTCTTTTGCCACTTCCTGGATGGCATCTACTTCATATGCCTCAACCTCATTTGCCCCTTCCTGCTTTATTTCCTCCACCACGTTCTCAACTTTTGTTGCCATTTCCTGTTTGGCCTTTAGCTCATTCTTGTCTACCTCATTGATCAAGACCTGCATGGCCTTTTCTTCGATCGTGTCGACCTGAATTGCCTCGACCTGTTTCACCAATTCCTGCTTTGTATGTCTCGCAATCCCTTCTACGACATTGGCCACAACCTCTTTCACCACTTCCTGCTTGGCCACTGCATCTACCTCAATCACTGCTACCTCTACCTCACTCGCCACTTCCTTCTTGGGCTCTACATCATTCCCCTCTCCCTCAATCTCGTTTTCCTTCATCTCTTCTACTTCGCGAAATTTCATCTCAGTCCTTCGTAGCTTCCTATTCCTACGTTTCCTCTGAACACCATCCTCTCCTTCTTTCTTTGTCTCCACAACATCATCAACTTTCTTAGCCACTTCCTGTTTGGCTATTCCCTCATTCCCATCTACCTCACTTGCCTCTACCTCTTTCCCTAAGTCCTCCTTGGCATCTCTCTCAATCCCTTCTACAACATTGGCCACTACCTCTTTCACAAATTCCTGTGTGGCCACTGCATCTACCTCAATCACCGCTACCTCTACCTCATTTGCCTCTACCTCACTCGCCACTTCCTTCTTGGGTTCTCCATCATTCCCCTCTCTCTCAATCTCGTTTTCCTTCATCTCTTCTACTTCCCGAACTTTCATCTCAATCCTTTGTAGCTTCCAATTCCTACGTTTCCTCTGAACACAATCCTCTCCCTCTTTCTTTGTCTCCACAATATTCTCAACTTTCTCCGCCACTTCCTGTTTGGCCATTCCCTCATTCCGATCGACCTCATTTGGCTCTACCTCTTCTGCTAATACCTGTTTTGCATCTCTCTCAATCCCCTCTATGACATTGGCTGCTATATCTTTCACCACTTCCTGCTTGGCCACTGCTTCTACCTCAATCACCGCTACCTCTGCCTCATTCGCTAATTCCTGCTTGTCATCTCCTTCTAATACCTCTACCTTATTCAACTCTACCTCATTCATCACATCCTCCAAAGCCACTGCCTCAATCATCTCTACCTCAATCGTCCCAACCTCCACCACTTCCTGCATGGGCTCTCCCTCACTCCCCTCTCTCTCAGCCACCTCTTCTTTCACTGTCTCCAGAACTTTCTTCTTGTTCTTGTGTTTATTCCTATTCCTACGTTTCCTCTGAACACCATCCTCTCCCTCTTTCTTTGTCTCCACAACATTATCAACTTTCTTAGCCACTTCCTGTTTGGCTATTCCCTTATTCCCATTTACCTCACTTGACTCTACCTCTTTCCCTAAGTTCTCCTTGGCATCTCTCTCAATCACTTCTACGACATTGGCCACTACCTCTTTCCCAAATTCCTGTGTAGCCACTGCATCTACCTCAATCACCGCTACCTCACTCGCCACTTCCTTCTTGGGCTCTCCATCATTCCCCTCTCCCTCAATCTCGTTTTCCTTCATCTCTTCTACTTCCCGCACTTTCGTCTCAGTCCTTCGTAGCTTCCTATTCCTACGTTTCCTCTGAACACCATCCTCTCCCTCTTTCTTTGTCTCCACAACATTATCAACTTTCTTAGCCACTTCCTGTTTGGCTATTCCCTCATTCCCATCTACCTCATTTGCTTCTACCTCTTTCCCTAAGTCCTCCTTGGCATCTCTCTCAATCCCTTCTATGACATTGGCCACTACCTCTTTCACAAATTCCTGTGTGGCTACTGCATCTACCTCAATCACCGCTACCTCTACCTCATTTGCCTCTACCTCACTCGCCACTTCCTTCTTGAGCTCTACATCATTCCGCTCTCTCTCAATCTCGTTTACCTTCATCTCTCCTACTTCCCGAACTTTCATCTCAATCCTTCGTAGCTTCCTATTCCTATGTTTCCTCTGAACACAATCCTCTCCCTCTTTCTTTGTTTCCAAAACATTCTCAACTTTCTCCGCCACTTCCTGTTTGGCCATTCCCTCATTCCCATCGACCTCATTTGGCTCTACCTCTTCTGCTAATACCTGTTTTGCATCTCTCTCAATCCCCTCTATGACATTGGCCGCTATATCTTTCACCACTTCCTGCTTGGCCACTGCTTCTACCTCAATCACCGCTACCTCTGCCTCATTCGCTAATTCCCGCTTGCCATCTCCTTCTAACACCTCTACCTTATTAAACTCTACCTCATTCATCACATCCTCCAAAGCCACTGCCTCAATCATCTCTACCACAATCGTCCCAACCTCCACCACTTCCTGCATGGGCTCTCCCTCACTCCCCTCTCTCTCAGCCACCTCTTCTTTCAATGTCTCCAGAACTTTCTTCTTGTTCTTGTGTTTATTCCTATTCCTACGTTTCCTCTGAACACCATCCTCTCCCTCTATCTTTGTCTCCACAACATTATCAACTTTCTTAGCCACTTCCTGTTTGGCTATTCCCTCATTCCTATTTACCTCACTTGCCTCTACCTCTTTCCCTAAGTTCTCCTTGGCATCTCTCTCAATCCTTTCTACGACATTGGCCACTACCTCTTTCACAAATTCCTGTGTGGCCACTGCATCTACCTCAATCACCGCTACCTCTACCTCACTCGCCACTTCCTTCTTGGGCTCTCCATCATTCCCCTCTCCCTCAATCTCGTTTTCCTTCATCTCTTCTACTTCCCGCACTTTCATATCAGTCCTTCGTAGCTTCCTATTCCTACGTTTCCTCTGAAGACCATCCTCTCCCTCTTTCTTTGTCTCCACAACATTATCAACTTTCTTAGCCAATTCCTGTTTGGCCATTCCCTCATTCCGATCGACCTCATTTGGCTCTACCTCTTCTGCTAATACCTGTTTTGCATCTCTCTCAATCCCCTCTATGACATTGGCTGATATATCTTTCACCACTTCCTGCTTGGCCACTGCTTCTACCTCAATCACCGCTACCTCTGCCTCATTCGCTAATTCCCGCTTGCCATCTCCTTCTAACACCTCTACCTTATTCAACTCTACCTCATTCATCACATCCTCCAAAGCCACTGCCTCAATCATCTCTACCTCAATCGTCCCAACCTCCACCACTTCCTGCATGGGCTCTCCCTCACTCCCCTCTCTCTCAGCCACCTCTTCTTTCACTGTCTCCAGAACTTTCTTCTTGTTCTTGTGTTTATTCCTATTCCTACGTTTCCTCTGAACACCATCCTCTCCCTCTTTCTTTGTCTCCACAACATTATCAACTTTCTTAGCCACTTCCTGTTTGGCTATTCCCTTATTCCCATTTACCTCACTTTCCTCTACCTCTTTCCCTAAGTTCTCCTTGGCATCTCTCTCAATCCTTTCTACGACATTGGCCACTACCTCTTTCACAAATTCCTGTGTGGCCACTGCATCTACCTCAATCACCACTACCTCTACCTCACTCGCCACTTCCTTCTTGGGCTCTCCATCATTCCCCTCTCCCTCAATCTCGTTTTCCTTCATCTCTTCTACTTCCCGCACTTTCATATCAGTCCTTCGTAGCTTCCTATTCCTACGTTTCCTCTGAAGACCATCCTCTCCCTCTTTCTTTGTCTCCACAACATTATCAACTTTCTTAGCCACTTCCTGTTTGGCCATTCCCTCATTCCGATCGACCGCATTTGGCTCTACCTCTTCTGCTAATACCTGTTTTGCATCTCTCTCAATCCCCTCTATGACATTGGCCGCTATATATTTCACCACTTCCTGCTTGGCCACTGCTTCTACCTCAATCACCGCTACCTCTGCCTCCTTCGCTAATTCCCGCTTGCCATCTCCTTCTAACACCTCTACCTTATTCAACTCTACCTCATTCATCACATCCTCCAAAGCCACTGCCTCAATCATCTCTACCTCAATCGTCCCAACCTCCACCACTTCCTGCATGGGCTCTCCCTCACTCCCCTCTCTCTCAGCCACCTCTTCTTTCACTGTCTCCTCCAGAACTTTCTTCTTGTTCTTATGTTTCTTCCTACTCCCACGTTTTTTCTTCATACCATTTCTCTCCCCCACTTTCTCCATCTCTTCGATCTCGTTCTCAACCTTGTTGCTATTCTGCATTGTCTGCTTCACATCCTCATTATTGGTGCTGACTTCTGCCTGCTGCTGCTCTTCTGCCTTTTGCTGCTGCTGCTGCTGCTGGTGGTGGATGATGAAGCTCTTCAGCTCGGTGCTGTTCTGGAATTGCAGCAGCTCCCGCTGATATTTGGCCTGCTGCTGTGCACAATGATCCAGCAGGATCATCTCAAGCTCCAGAATCTGGCGCTTAGCTTCTAGTCTTGTGTCAACGAGGAACCTCTTTCGCTGCCTCTTCGAGCGACGGTCTGGGGAGTCACATGGGGAGGAGAGAGCAGCACCACAATTGATTCGTTAATGGGTATTTGAGTATTTCCTGTATGATAATAGGTTTTCCCGTTTTTACTGGCAACAAAACAGGTGTTAAGATGTTAAAACACCAAACTGAAACCTTTTACAAGGAATCATGTCTGCATTAACCATGATGCTTGTGGTCAGAATGCAAACAAAAAACATACTCTGATAATATATGCATTGTCCTTGAAACTGATTGGTCCACACCAGGGACAGCTTTCTTTTGAGCCTCGTCTCAAACGGTGTTAGACCAGAGGACGCCAAAAGGCGTATTTCCTGTATGTTATTTTGGTAAAGAAACTTGGCACCATTGACAGGAATCTAACTTAACTTGAGACCGATGTAACAATGATAACACTGTAGGGAGGTCTGGAGGTTGACTCATGTGCCGGAGACACCTCCTCCTCCAAATAACTTCATTAGGATTATGGGCTGGTTGGGGAGGCCATATTAAGTTTGCGAGGTCTGGAAACTCCAGGCCAAACATAGAAAAACTTCCGTTATCTCAGAAAAAGTAAGATGGATTTATGGGCAAGCTGTGGAGGTCTGGCTAAATTTAAAAGATGTCCATTGTTTCACAAGAGAGAACATGAATTGGATAAGAAATACACTATTAATTCTTATACACTGGTCCATTCATACAATTAGTATATTAGTGGGCTACGTTAGAAAAGATAAAGGGAGGAGAAGAGGAAGGTGCCCAAAGGGGCCAGAGAGCCAGGGGCAACCCTAATGTTTATGTTGGTTGGATAGCATGTGCTCCCGTGCATGTGAGGTTGCTCTCAACAGAAGTCATTCCTTGCACGAGAATGGCTGAAACGCTGAGTAACCACTCAGAGGTATAGTGGTTAAGCAGTGGAGACGGTATAGTGGTAAAACAGTGGAGATTTTAAAAGCAAAGTTTAAGATTTGCATTTGTCACTTTATATTGAGCCGATACATATGGCAAGTGAAATTAAGAAGACTTAAAGTGAGTTTTACAGAAAGAGAGGATACATGTGTGTCTCTTGGAGAAGGAAAGGCATTGCTCAAAACTGTGCTGCAAGGTCACGTGCCATGAATCACATGAGTTTAGAAAAAACGTGACTGTAAACCAACAAGCCTGTGAATAATTATCATGGTGAAGACACCTCTATACGTTGGATACTGAAGGAAATCCATCGTGCTACACATCGTCAAAGCCCGACAACACCTGACATTCGAGAAAGAAGTACAATTGCATCGTTCTACACATCGTCAATACCCCACCACATCTGGAAAGTCACCAGCTGCATCAAGCACCTGACTGTTGTATTGTTCGAAAGACACTGTGTGTAACGACTTTACATCTGCCGGCACTGCGGGTTTCTAAACGCCTGCCATGTCACCTTCTCAACACTAGCATCTGAGACCGTCTGATACAGACTGAAAGCTTATTTCCTTTGTTGCACTGTTTGTCTTTTCATGAATGTCATATTGTGCACTGGGTTATGCCTTATTAACCTAAATTCTGAATTTAGCTATTCATGTATTTCTATTACAGTATCACATATTCTTTGGACCAAGTGTCAATTGCCTATTTGATGACTGGTACTCTGATTCTTTTTTTTACAAATCAGGGACTTGTTTTAATTAAAATGTGTCTGTGTGTGTGGTTGAACGGTGTAACAAATCCATGCGTTACATGTGTAGTGTTGCAGCGCCGACCTGGTCAAGGCCTATGATACAATCAGTAGGCCAGGGCTCTGGATTGTTACTCGTATTTCCGGAGTCCCTAACCCTCTGCTCACAATCATTAAGGACCTTCACGATGGTGGGCAGGCCCGGATAAAGTTGCGTGCCCAGGAGTCAGAGCAATTTCCTGTTTACAGTGGGGTGCGACAGGGATCTACTCTGGCTGACACATTATTTAGCATCATCTTCGACCACATAGTTCGAGAAGTTTTTTTTTATGGCTGTACCGGTGGATTTTTTAATATTTGCTACAGATACAATGGGAGGCTGATTGATGCCTGGGTGAGGTCAAGGGATGGCTCCCTACTGGTCAACCATGTTATGTACACTGATCATTTGGAAGTTGATGCTCACACTGAAAGATAGTTGGAGGTTCTGCTGCTAAGCCTGGAGCGTGTGACAAAGAGGTGGTGCCTTACCATCAGCCCCACCAAAACTAAGCACCCGCCTGAGTATTTTGTGTAATTTAATACTCCGCCCCCTCAACTACTCTTGAGTGATGGGGTAATTGTAGAGAGAAGTTTACGTACCTGGATAGTGTGCTTATGCAAAAATTCTGGTTTGGCAGCAGAGGTCTCACTCCGAATCGGTCAAGTGGCATATTTTCATCAGCTTCGTAACACTTTGGGGTATCTACCTGGTCTGTCACTCGACACAAAACGCTGGGTCTTCTTGGCCAATGATAGAATAAATGAAAAATCTGAACCAGCTTTACACTTTCAGACTGGCCTGCCTACGATCCACCCTGGGTTTAACTAGGCTGGAATGTGTGAACAGCTCACAGTGAGCTCCACTGGTGGGCAGGGCTGCATTGCCTGGGTCATGTAGCCTGCTTGCTCAGCCACCGCATCCCCAAGCAGCCTCTGTTTTTCCAGATAGAGGGGGCTAAATGGGCGTGGCACGGCCTGGAGAAGAGATGGACTGATGCAGTACAGGAGGATACGGAACTAAGTGGACTTGCCAAAGACTGGTACCACTGGTGTCAAGATCTGCCTCTATGGAGGAAGCTCGTGAAGGATGCTTATGGGAAGTTGGTGGCAGTTGCCCTCAAGCAAAAAAGGAGGGTGAGAGGAGCGACGCTCACAACAACAGACGGTGCACTGGATGACTAAAACGCAGCAAGTTGGCACAGTAGGATGCAAAGGTGGTGCGTCTGCTAGTCATCTCAGTCAGTCAACCCATCGCACTGGGGTCTGTCCCCTGATCTCCTGTCGGCAAGCCTTCGACACTTCAAGTGGCCTCGGAGTGCACCAGGCCTGGCACAAGCGCCATGGTGACGTCTCTGTCACTTAGTGGCGAATGAGGGCTGTTGTTGTTATCTGAGTCGGTTAGGGGCCTCCCCTAGGTCCACTCAGCCTCAAATAAGTATCTGATACGGTGTGTAAACATCGCCACTTGGGAGACAAAGACGGACAAGTGTGGTGCTGGCAACCCACCCCTCGTGTGCGGTGCCGGCCGTCATAGGTGCTCACTAACAGCACTTGCTCCTACAGTGTTTCAAGGCTATACACAAGATTTCTGTCTTTGTTTGTGTCTATGTGCAGTGTCTGTATAAGTGGTTGGGAGCAGTTGTGTCTGTGGGGATCGACCTGAGTTCGATTCCCATTCACAACCATCAGTGACTAATAAATAAAACCGGTCGTGTGCGTCCCCTACATCTACTCAAACTTAAAATAGTACCTCGTGCAACGTATAAACATCAAATGTGGGGAGACAAAGGCATCCGGATGCGGTGCTGACCACCCACCCCATCATAGGTGCTAACTCGCTAACAGCACTTGACTCAATAGTCTGTTAAGGCTATACGGGGATCTGTCTTTGTATACAGGTGCATGTGTCTGTGTGTATGTCTGTGTGTGGAATTACAGTACTCACTTCCCGTCGGCTTACTCATCTCTCCACCCTGCAACAAAATCACAGCAGCGCACGTGAGACTCTAATCATATCACAGCTTACAACCACCACCACCATCATCATTACCGTCCTCATCATTAAACATTTCGAACAGACACACATTCACATATAGATGTTCTCTCAGATTAATGTTATCCTGATACAGCGCGCGTGTGGATGTACTCACGGAAGACATCGCCTTGAAGGCAGAACGAGAAGTCACGACGAATGGTCACGTTTTGTCAATAGATTTCGTTAACTGTGTTAATGAAGTGTTCAACCTCAAGGATGTTTGTCAATGAGGTTTACGAAGTAATTTAACCGCGTTATCGATGTTCACTGACAACGTTGTTGAAGTGTGCTCCCGAATGCGATCGTTAAGCACACAGAGCGCGCGTCCACCTCCGTCTGTAACGATCGACCGTTGCTAGGGAAGTGACGTCACTTGTTAAGGTAACGAACCCCGGAAACCACGTGGTCCACTGTATCCTCCAGGCCTGATTAGTTACACGACTGTCAAATTTTTACTTTAAACTTTCGTAACTTGCAGGAATTCATATTTTTGGTTCTTTCGGTAAAGTCACGTAGATAGAAAATAACATTTTAAGTGAAGGCAAAAAATCCACGAGGTTTAGGTGGCAACACAAGCGGTCTTCATCACGTGTTGCGATCGAAACGTCGTGGGTTTTTTGTTTTAATTTATTTTATTGTTATTATTTTCTATCTACGTGACCTTACCTGAAAGAACCAAGAATATAGTAACGATTGTACCCTGGTCGCCACGGATGAAGAGGCCGAGCGGGCTCGGTTCAACTGTTGCCAGGTACCTCCACCACTCAGCTCGCAGCACACACACACACAGTGTCCACTATGTAAAAATCAGGCTAAACTAAACCTTTCTAGAAGTTACTAAAATAATGCTATAAAAACAATGCAACAGTGATCATAAGACATGTGATTGAAAGTTAACAATAGCGACATATATAACATATATTACTAAACCTAGCATCCTTCGCTAGCTGCTTGAGTCAATCCATAATAGCAGGAGTAACAATTATGTATGTTGATTAACTGCGAATAACCCAATCAATAACAGATATCCATTGTAATTTACATCAATACATTACCCCCCCCCCCCCCGTCTTCATATCGGATCTGCTTACAAGCGACGACGTCACATTTATCCCCCGTCTATGTCTATTAAAGACCGAAACAGGGGAAGGATTTCACCACAACTCTGGCTGTCACCTGACGAGGCGGGTTGTTGTTGTAGTTACAGGCGAAACGTCACGGTACTTGAATTGTAAATGTTGTGGGTTTACTCTCCAACACACCGATGTGCTGAAATAGTCACTAATTGGCATGTTTTGTTTACGTGACAAACTTTACTAAGATTTACGCGATCTAACCCAAACAAACAAAAACACCCTCTAATCAGTAAATATTTGTATTCCACGAATGGACCTTGGCCTGGGACTGTGCGGATTGAGAAGTTATGGATGCAGCTTCTGTTTGTGCTGCCATCAGAATGACCAACAAATAAATAAATAATACACACGGATTGGTGACTACAGTACTAGACCCCCAGTGCTTTTATATTTAAAAGTGTATGTGCTTTGTGGTTGCTTTATTGCGCATGTTGTTCATACTGTGTAACACTTGTTTGAACGCAGGTGATGGGGTTGTCCATGTTGGGTGTCATTACAGCCAAAAACAAGCAGCAGTACGAAGACCAGGACGCCGTGGCAGACCATGAGGACGGAAATTGGCCTCGCCCGGTCACAACGTACGACAGCAGTACAGGTTTCCCTCCACACATGCACACACCTACGAGTTTCCCACTACAGAGACGAAGATCCCCCATATAGCCTTAACAGACTGTTGTGGCAAGTGCTGTTCGCAAGCACCAATGAAGGTCGGCATGGTATACCAGGGGGTAGGTGGCCAACACCAAACCCGGCCGCCTTTGTCTCCCAAGTGGTGACGTATTACACACACCGCTCCAGGTATTCATTTGAGGTTGAATCGACCCAGGACCAGTTCAGATAAATAATCGTTATTGGTGTTGGCCATGAGCGGGACTCCAACTCGCATGTTTGCGGGGTTCGGAGCGTAGCGTACTATCCACTGCGTCACTGCTACCCTCACATAACGCACACAGAAACAACACACACACACAGGGACCCACACGCACGGACACACAGGGACCTGCTCAACATTGAAATGTGCAGCCCTTGTGTGGCGGCCTGCGTTGAATTTGGGCGTTCATCTCGTCACCCATACAAAAGGTCTCGACAATCAATGGCAGTCCCCCTTGCCCTGCCTGGCACGCACATCGGGCCAGTCACCCCACGCACAGCGCACACAACGTGCGCGTCGCGTATGCCAAATCAAGAGTCGTCCCCGAGTGTCCGGCAAATTGGACCGACTATCCCGGGCCCCGCGCTTCGGGGGAGGCCCCACGTGTAGACATCAGTGTCACATGTAATGCTTCCGGTTTAGTTTGAAGGCATCGGGGGGGGGCCCACGCACCCCCTATGGACGGCCCTGGTCAAAGCACACGGCAGCGCGGAGCACGCGCGTCACGCGCACGGGCCACGTGCGTCACGGGTACGTGACATCTACAAGGCAAGCACCTGCATCGCGTGGTCATCACTTGTAAGGCATGCCCTTTGTGCATGGGACGTGCGTAGTGTGTGCAACACGTGGCACATGTATGTCACACATGCGCATCGCAACGTGATGTCATGTGTACGTGGACATTTGAATCGCATGTAGCTGTCTGGTGGGCAGGACGGATCTACGCGTGGGCAAGTAAGGGGGTGGCTGAGTAAGACTGATACGGAGACACGTCAAGCCACACACTCACCACACACTCACCGGCACACTCACACACACCACATTCACCGCACACTCACTTACCGGCACACTGACTGCACATTCACACACTCACTGGACCCTCACTGCACACTCACCACGCACTCACCGGCACACTTACTGCACATTCACACACACTCACCGCACACTCACTTACCAACACTCTGACTGCACACTCACACACACCGCACTCACACCGCATTCACACACACTCACACACACTCACACCGCACTCATTCACTCACACACACTCACACACGCACTCACACAAATTTACACACACTCACCGCACACTCACACACAATCACACTCACCGGCACACTCGTGTGCAAGCACACTAGTGAGCTTCCACAAAATGTGCTGCACATTAGTGAGGCCACACACCAGCAGGTTTAGACATCAGTGAGCTTACACACTAGTGTGCACACACACAGTCGTAAGCTTACAGATTAGATAGCGTACACACCAGCTCACCGGTGAGGTGAGCTACACACTGGTGAGTTAACACACCCACCTGTTTACGTGCGCAAAGCTCTTAACCCTAAACCTAACATATCCCAAATGTCATGGCTAAAGTTATTTTACACACGCACGTGCATACACACGCACGTGCATACACGCATGCGCTTATGAAGGCATGCATGCACACATACGTGCACACAATCACACATGCACGCACATGTTTAAACATATACAATTCCATGGCGTTGGACTTGAGACTCCCAGAAGTGGAATCAGGACTCCTGAGTGTGCGATATAGCTCAGTGGGCCTTTCTTGGTAAAATTGAAATAATTAGTTTAGTTTCAGGATGTAGGGTTCTGAAGATATTTCATCTTTCAGTCCTTTCTGACCGTTTGAGTGTGGGTGAGTGAGTGACAACTACTTATGCATTTTTTTTATTACAACTACAAGCATTTCCAGCTATTGACATGAAATGTATTAACTCTGGAAGATGATGGTGATACAGGTGGTGGGTAGCGGTAGTGTAGCGTTTAGCACGCTGCACTACGAACCCGGCGACCCGAGTTAAATTCTCGCTCATGCCCAACGCTGGTAACGACTCTCTGAACCGGTCATGGACCTCCCCTAGGTCGACTCAGCCTCAAATGAGTACCTGGTGTGGTGTAAACATCACTACTGGGGAGACAAAGGCGGCCGGGCGTGGTGTTGGCCACTCACCCCTCGTGTGCCATGCTGACCTTCACAGGTACTCGCTAACAGCACTTGCCCCAACAGTCTATTCGGGCTATACAGGGAGTCTTTGCTTTGGTGGTGATGATACAGATGGTGATTTATTATACAGATGGTTAGGATGATGATAATGATACATTTGGTGATGATGGTGGTGATGATGGGACTGTAAGAGTCGTCCTTGAAGATATTTACTGTGTAATATTAAGACACACTAATATAAAATGTAATCATTAAAGCACAATATATAACATTTGTAATTTCTGTTGAAAGCATGTGCTTATAATTGTGACGTGTATTTGTACGTGGTTGTGCATGAATGCACGTGTTTTTTTTATTTTCTGTATTAGGTGCTTGACGACAGCACTTGGCCCAACAGTCTATATTGGTTGTACAGGAAATCTTTGTGTTTTGATTCATGAATGTTCCATTCACGAAATTTAGTGAAAACGAAATTGACAAATTAAGGATACTTTTCGACTTACGAAATAGGATTTCAGCGGAAACAATATATCACATGGCACGCACCATGAGATCATCAAGCAAAAAGCTGTCATCCATCCACGACAGTGTCACGGTATCCCCATAGTGCAAAAGTAACGCCTCGTCACCTCTCCAGTCATTCCAACATGCAGATCTTTTGGTGAGTTCCTTGAAGATGTTAATTATTTTTTGTTTTAAATTGATTATTATTCAACCGTTGTAATATTTGTTCTTTATTATTTTTTGCATTGTGAAATGTTGGTGTTTATTTTGGGTTTATAGTAGAAATGACTGTCTGAAACACATCGCAAGTTTTTCGTATTCAATTAATGGGAAAAGCCATTCCGATTTACGATATTTTGTTTTACGTGCGTTTTTCGAAGAACGCATCCCTTTCGTAAGTAGAGGCATACATGTACAGGAATCCATTGCCAACCGCTAATTTACCAACCACGAGATTTTAGTAAACACGGATTGACTACTGGACACCTGTTTACTAACCACGAGCATCTCGCTTTGAGTATTCGCGAGTCGCGCCGAGTCGTGAAATCAAAACAACACGATGTACCTTATGGGGGGGGGGGGGGGTTCTTGTATTTGTTCTTGTATTTGTACGAGCTGTTGTTTGTTTATGTTACTGATGTTTATGGGGAGCGTTAGTGCAGCGGGTTAGCGAGCTGTACTATGAATCCATTAATCCTGGTATAATTCCTGCTCATGGCCAACACCAGTGGCAATTATCTGAACCATTCCTGGACCTACCCTTGGCCTCAAATGAGTACTTGGTGCATTGTGAAAACATCAGCACTGGCAGAGACAAACCCCATATGCTGTGCTGGCCTGCATAAGTGCTCATAACGGCACTTACCCAACAGTCTGTTACATGGGGGGATCTTAGTCTTGGCGTGTAAGTGAGAGTTTGTGGACTTTGCATGTTCTTCCCCTGTTGTGCACGCGTTTTCTCAGGGTTCTCAGCTTTCAAAAAAGAACAACCAATACTAACAGTGAGATTTTACTTGCAAATTACTTAAACAGGGATTACACACCGTGGCAACATCGCCCCCTTCTGTGAAAGCTGGACAGGACCCTCCTGCAAAAGAGTGAGACTTCCCTGAATAAACAAGTGTAGCACGGTAATCTTTGAAATAATAAAATAAACTATTCACCCCTAGAGTGGACAAGGTAGCGAGGGCGATCCTAGCAAGTGAGGGAGGTGTACTCGGACGGAACGGACGACGGCTCCCAGCCGACCTCTTCGCCTTTGTCGATCTTGTCATCGTTGGAGGCCGGTCTCAGCTCTGCGAGGATCACCTCAAACGTGGGGCGCTCTAACGGCGCGTGGCTCCAGCAGTGGTGCATCACCTTGCGGCTGTGGGGTGAGGGGAAGGTGCGGTAAGGGTGCGAGGAAGGCGAATCGTGCACAAGCTCGGACTGCGCTTTCACCTCTTCCAGTGCGCGTTCGTTCTCAGAATGGTTGAATGAGTGCCGATGATGTTAATGACGTCACGGAGGGGGATGAAGGGGGTCAGGTGGCGAGGGGGGTGAGGGGGGGTGTGAGTAGGTAGAGGGTCATGAAGGCATGAAATATCTACAGTATGGATTCACACAGCGGCGTCTAAATGCCACTGCATCTCCATACGTAGTGCAGAAACACTGGTCATGTTTATCTTGTAGAGAGAGAAGAAGTATGTGGGTCTCTACAGTGAGGGAAAAAAGTATTTGATCCCCTGCTGATTTTGGACGTTTGCCCACTGACAAAGAAATGATCAGTCTATAATTTTAGTGGTAGGTTTATTTGAACAGTGAGAGACAGAATAACAACAAAAAAATTCAGAAAAACGCATGTCAAAAATGTTGTAAATTTATTTGCATTTAATGAGGGAAATAAGTATTTGACCCCTCTGCACTTGGTGGCAAAACCCTTGTTGGCAATCACAGAGGTCAGACGTTTCTTGTAGTTAGCCACCAGGTTTGCACACATCTCAGGAGGGATTTTGTCCCACTCCTCTTTGCAGATCTTCTCCAAGTCATTAAGGTTTCGAGGCTGACGTTTGGCAACTCGAACCTTCAGCTCCCTCCACAGATTTTCTATGGGATTAAGGTCTGGAGACTGGCTAGGCCACTCCAGGACCTTAATGTGCTTCTGCTTAAGCCACTCCTTTGTTGCCTTGGCCGTGTGTTTTTGGTTATTGTCATGCTGGAATACCCATCCACGACCCATTTGCAATGCCCTGGCTGAGGGAAGGAGGTTCTCACCCAAGATTTGACGGTACATGGCCCCGTCCATCGTCCCTTTGATGCGGTGAAGTTGTCCTGTCCCCTTAGCAGAAAAACACCCCCAAAGCATAATGTTTCCACCTCCATGCTTGACGGTGGGGATGGTGTTTTTGGGGTCATAGGCAGCATTCCTCCTCCTCCAAACACGGCGAGTTGAATTGATGCCAAAGAGCTCCATTTTGGTCTCATCTGACCACAACACTTTCACCCAGTTGTCCTCTGAATCATTCAGATGTTCATTGGCAGGGAAAAAAGTATTTGATCCCCTGCTGATTTTGTACGTTTGCCCACTGACAAAGAAATGATCAGTCTATATTTTTAATGGTAGGTTTATTTGAACAGTGAGAGACAGAATAACAACAAAAAAATACCGAAAAATGCATGTCAAAAATGTTATAAATTGATTTGCATTTTAATGAGGGAAATAAGTATTTGACCCCCTCTCAATCAGAAAGATTTCTGGCTCCCAGGTGTCTTTTATACAGGTAACGAGCCGAGGTTAGGAGCACACTCTTAAAGGGAGTGCTCCTAATCTCAGCTTGTTACCTGTATAAAAGACACCTGTCCACAGAAGCAATCAATCAGATTCCAAACTCTCCGCCATGGCCAAGACCAAAGAGCTCTCCAAGGATGTCAGGGACAAGATTGTAGACCTACACAAGGCTGGAATGGGCTACAAGACCATTGCCAAGCAGCTTGGTGAGAAGGTGACAACAGTTAGTGCGATTATTCGCGAATGGAAGAAACACAAACGAACTGTTAATCTCCCTTGGCATGGGGCTCCATGCAAGATCTCACCTCGTAGAGTTGCAATGATCATGAGAACGGTGAGGAATCAGCCCAGAACTACACGGGAGGATCTTGTTAATGATCTCAAGGCAGCTGGAACCATAGTCACCAAGAAAACAATTGGAATACACTACGCCGTGAAGGACTGAAAGGTTCCCCTGCTCAAGAAAGAACATATACATGCCGGTCTGAAGTTTGCCAATAAACATCTGAATGGTTCAGAGGACAACTGGGTGAAAGTGTTGTGGTCAGATGAGACCAAAATGGAGCTCTTTGGCATCAACTCAACTCGCCGTGTTTGGAGGAGGAGGAATGCTGCCTATGACCCCAAGAACACCATCCCCACCGTCAAGCATGGAGGTGGAAACATTATGCTTTGGGGGTGTTTTTCTGCTAAGGGGACAGGACAACTTCACCGCATCAAAGGGACGATGGACGGGGCCATGTACCGTCAAATCTTGGGTGAGAACCTCCTTCCCTTAGCCAGGGCATTGAAAATGGGTCGTGGATGGGTATTCCAGCATGACAATAACCAAAAACACACGGCCAAGGCAACAAAGGAGTGGCTCAAGAAGAAGCACATTAAGGTCCTGGAGTAGCCTAGCCAGTCTCCAGACCTTAATCCCATAAAAAAACTGTGGAGGGAGCTGAAGGTTCGAGTTGCCAAACGTCAGCCTCGAAACCTTAATGACTGGAGAAGATCTGCAAAGAGGAGTGGGACAAAATCCCTCCTGAGATGTGTGCAAACCTGGTGGCCAACTACAAGAAACATCTGACCTCTGTGATTGCCAACAAGGGTTTTGCCACCAAGTGCAGAGGGGTCAAATACTTATTTCCCTCATTATAATGCAAATCAATTCATAACATTTTTGACATGCATTTTTCTGGATTTTTTTGTTGTTATTCTGTTTCTCACTGTTCAAATAAACATACCGTTACAATTATAGACTGATCATTTCTTTGTCAGTGGGCAAACGTACAAAATCAGCAGGGGATCGAATACTTTTTTTCCCTCATTGTATGTGAGGAGACGGTGGGTCGCAACAGCACGTACGGCTGGAAGTAGGACATTCCAGACTAAGAGGGTTCATAATGGCCGTGTCAACGAGACTGAACCAGCCAGCACAACTCACTGCCAATAACACATCACGTAATTCACCCTTAAGCAATTGTTCAATCAATTAATTGAATCACTACAATTAAAATCAAAGAATATCCCAGAACAAACACTTCGCACTTTCCTCCGTCAGCCACCTGCATCCACAATAGAAACGCATCAGTCCAGCAGTGGATAAAACCTGGTGTGGGAGGTATGGGGGGGCGGCTTACACTTGCGGTGGACAGCAGGGGGGTGGCTGCATGCAGTAGCCATCGCAGATCAAGCGGTAGAACTTGTCATCGACTGCCATGGGCCAGGGTAAGGGGCCTCTCCTACACCCACACACATCACACACCGAGCGGTACACACGTCACACCAAGGAGCACGCACATCACACCAAGGAGCACGCACATCACACACCGAGCAGCACGCACGTCACACACCGATGAGCACGCACGTCACACACCGAGCAGGTTGCACAGGGCTCCTTTATCAAGACAAACGTGGAGCAGATTACACCTACTACAATACGCCTGTCACAATGCCCCCCTCTCCCCCCACCCCCCCAGTTTATGGGGGGGCGCAGGCCTCACTCCCCCCTTCCCGTCAGCCCCCCCTAATAAATGGTCCGGTTGCATTGTGAATGCACCACTCGAATGACGTGCAGTCCCGTGGCGCACTGTAACGGGCTCGTGATTTACTCAATAAAATTCAACGTAAAAAAATAAAAACGAGCCCAAGACATTATTTCAAATAAAGTATGGCCATCGTGTGTCAGCATCACAGGCGACAATTGTCATGTAAAAAAAAAACTTCACTGCGAATCACTCAATTGGGATTGCTCGCAGCAAACAGCACTTGACCTCCTTACAGGTTAGGTGCTGAATAACCGTGTGTCACACAGAGAACAGTTGCCACTGAGGGTGCCCTTTTCAAATGCTTGAGATGAGATGTGATTATCGCGTGTAAATGTGCACACTAAATAACCAAAAAATTATAAGCGAACTATTATCGTTTCAGATGGCAGGGTGGTGCACCGGTGATCTTTGACCCTCGCAACAAGAAGGGCCTTGGTTAATTAATTATCCAGTTTGCTCACATAGCTAGAAAACACACAATCACAATGTAACTGGGTATTGGCCAAGGATCCCAATGCTAAAGTTACCTGCAAATTACTTCATTGGGATGACACTCGGCAGCAGAGCCGGATGATGGCATTGCTGGCGCCCTATGCCATTGTCAAGCTTAAGAGGCCCCTTCTATGAATGCCTGTATATTTTTGTCAGCAGAATGAAAATAACTGCTTTGGAGAGTCTTTTTTTCTCACCGATCTTTATTTATTAAGCAATTATGTTAAAACTCGAAACCTCATGTCCATTTCTTGTTTCGTATTTAGAGATCCCCCCCCTCTCTTAATGCGAGGCCCTAAGCTGGAAGCGTGGCCGGTGTGAGCGCGCCTGTGATGAATCACACGTATAATTGTGCACTCTAATTTTCTATGGGTGGCCAGGAGAATTTATTATTATTTAAGTGAATGCAATGGAGATCAGGGGATTGGATCCAGAGCCCCTCGTACACAGTAGAGTACAAGGGAACGCCCACAATACAGATTTGAGCTGACCTGCGGATTGAGAAATTGAACTGTTTTGTGACGTGGAGGGTGTTTCTGAATGCTATTGTGACCGACCCGTCCCGACGGGAGGAGAGGGGACAGGGTGGACGGGCTGCATGAGCTTACTCTCCGGCACTGCACAGCACAACATCGCCTCCCTACTGCAAAAATACTCGGCAGGACCCTCCTGAAAATGAAAGTCTTCGGAATCAGTGAGGCCTGTCCTTGGGAGGACAGGCGTAGTCTTGGTCGTCACAAGCGAACATTTGTTTCATCTTCTTTGGTTCTTTCGGTAAAGTCACGTAGAATGGGAATAAAATAATAAATTGATAAAATAAAATAACACAATAATATTCTCACGACGTTTCGGCCACAACACAAGCGGCCTTCATCAGGTGAAGGGAGCGAGACTGTCTGGTAGGACAGCGCTGGAGTGAGAGAGCCACGTTCAGATCACGGCTTTTAAGCTGTGTGGGAGGAACAAAGAGCCTTGACGAAGGAATTAGCATAAAATTTAGCATTGAAAAGGCTGAATGATTAGCTTGTGACTGGTCACAGAAATAGCTATGTTAAAAGTTAAAGCATACACATCCGCAGAGGCACCCATTGTTAAAAGGAATTAGCATAGAATTTAGCATTGAAATAGCTAAATTAAGGCATTCGCTTGTAACTGCTACAGAAATAGTTACGTTGAAGTCAGAGCATACACATTCACCGAGGCACTTAGTACAAATCAAAACAGGAGAATTTAGCATTGAAATAACTAGGCGAATTTAGCATTGAAATAACTGGGTGATTTGCTGGTGACTGGTCACAGAATACTATATACTATATAGTGAACCAATAAAAACTAAAATATAAATTACCTTCATGTTATCAATAAACTCTATATTCTCCAATCAGCTAAGCTACCAACCATAAGTCGTTATATATCACAATGCTATATGGCGAAAAAATGGGTGGATTCTTACCCTCAAATTTCCGTACCACGGATAGCTACGGGCCCCGTTCAGACGGACGAGTTCGTCCATGGTCGGAACAGAGGAGGGGGAGAGAGACAGCTGCGAAGCCCTAGTATACTCCATGTTGTAAACCATACCATTAACCGTGGTGTGAGAGGTATTAAGAGGCAATGCTGGCGAAAGAGCTGCGGTCTGAAGGTCATCGTAAAATTACAATTAATTAAGAACAGAAATGATTTAACACATCTTTCCAGTGGTTACTAAGCCTGAATCCATCTTCTCGGTTGAAATTGTCTCTGTGCTTGTATATGTGAATGGCCTCATGAACGAATCTCTCATGGTAGCCAGTTGGTTTGCAAAGAACCTCCGTCTTGGAGAAAGATGGCAAACTACCCTTTCTGGATGTCTTAATTAAAAGGAGACATGATGGTTCAATGAGCCACTCTGTCTACAGGAAAGCTACCCATACAGATGCTTACTTGAAACCGGATTCCCACCACCATCCATCCCAGAAGAACTGCCTCATCAAGACTCTATACCATAGAGCCCAATGCATTTCCGACCAGGAACACATTACCAGTGAACTCAAGCACGTACACCAGGCTCTCAGGGCTAATTGCTACTCCGACTACACAATCCGCAAAGCCATCACTCCAGTCATGAAGAAGGATCCTCTTGTGGAGCCACTCAAAACCATCACCTTACCCTACATTGCAGGGGTCACTAAAAAAGATCTCCAAAATCCTGAATAAACACAAGATCCAGGTCCGATTCAACACAGTACACAAAATCCGTGATTTAGTTCCATCTGTAAAAGATGCTCTTCCAAAAGACATATCTCGGACCGCATCCGCGAACATAAAGCAGACTTGAAACACGGTAAGACGAACTCCTCTGCCGTGGCAGATCACTGTTACAATTCAGTGGGCTCACATGACATTGACTTCTCCAAGACGGAGGTTCTTTGCAAACCAACTGGCTACCATGAGAGATTCGTTCATGAGGCCATTCACATATACAAGCACAGAGACAATTTCAACCGAGAAGATGGATTCAGGCTTAGTAACCACTGGAAAGATGTGTTAAATCATTTCTGTTCTTAATTAATTGTAATTTTACGATGACCTTCAGACCGCAGCTCTTTCGCCAGCATTGCCTCTTAATACCTCTCACACCACGGTTAATGGTATGGTTTACAACATGGAGTATACTAGGGCTTCGCAGCTGTCTCTCTCCCCCTCCTCTGTTCCGACCATGGACGAACTCGTCCGTCTGAACGGGGCCCGTAGCTATCCGTGGTACGGAAATTTGAGGGTAAGAATCCACCCATTTTTTCGCCATATAGCATTGTGATATATAACGACTTATGGTTGGTAGCTTAGCTGATTGGAGAATATAGAGTTTATTGATAACATGAAGGTAATTTATATTTTAGTTTTTATTGGTTCACTATATAGTATATAGTATTCTGTGACCAGTCACCAGCAAATCACCCAGTTATTTCAATGCTAAATTCGCCTAGTTATTTCAATGCTAAATTCTCCTGTTTTGATTTGTACTAAGTGCCTCGGTGAATGTGTATGCTCTGACTTCAACGTAACTATTTCTGTAGCAGTTACAAGCGAATGCCTTAATTTAGCTATTTCAATGCTAAATTCTATGCTAATTCCTTTTAACAATGGGTGCCTCTGCGGATGTGTATGCTTTAACTTTTAACATAGCTATTTCTGTGACCAGTCACAAGCTAATCATTCAGCCTTTTCAATGCTAAATTTTATGCTAATTCCTTCGTCAAGGCTCTTTGTTCCTCCCACACAGCTTAAAAGCCGTGATCTGAACGTGGCTTTCTCACTCCAGCGCTGTCCTACCAGACAGTCTCGCTCCCTTCACCTGATGAAGGCCGCTTGTGTTGTGGCCGAAACGTCGTGAGAATATTATTGTGTTATTTTATTTTATCAATTTATTATTTTATTCCCATTCTACGTGACTTTACCGAAAGAACCAAAGAAGATGAATCATTGCAGTCACGAAAGCTTTAAATCGGAACATTTGTTTCTCCACATTAATTTGTATCCCCGGGTTACCATCAGGGCTGGGCGCTGCAAGCTTAGCTTCTGAGATCTGATGAGACTGGCCGTTTTTTAAAAGGTAATTTCGGCATCTGGAGCCCAAGCATGCAACAACTTCATGCAACTTCTTGGTTATTTTGGTAAAGTCATGTAGAATGGAAATAAAATAATAAAACATAATAAAAAATAAAATTCTCACGACAATTCTGCCAAAACACAAGTAGCCTTCTTCAGGTGAAGGAACAGAACTGCCGGGACGACAGCGCTTCAATAACTGCTGCTAAGATTCGCAGCGTCTTTTAAGCTAGGTGGGAGAGGTAAAGTGCCTTGACAAAGGAGTTTACATATCAAACAGGAGAATTTAGCATTGAAATCGCTGTGTTAAAGTGTTGGATCAGCAGGGTGTTAAAGTCAGAAATAAGCATGTAACTGGGAGATTAGCATGATGTTAATGTGAGGGATTAGCATGTGACTGGTCACGGAAATAGCTATGTTAAAGTCAAAGTTTACATCTCAACAGAGGCGTTTAGTATATGGACGCTAAAGGACTGCAACTACCCAACTATCATACAATAAACCGATGTGAAAAAAACTAAGTATAAACTACATCAATGTTATCAATAAACTCTATATGCTCTCCAATCAGCAGAGCGCTTCAATGAACGCTGCTAAGATTCGCAGCGTCTTTTAGGCTAGGTGGGAGAGGTAAAGCGCCTTGACAAAGGAGTTTACATATCAAACAGGATAATTTAGCATTGAAATAGCTGTGTTAAAGTGTTGGATCAGCAGGGTGTTAAAGTCAGAAATTAGTATGTAACTGGGAGATTAGCATGATGTTAATGTGAGGGATTAGCATGCGACTGGTCACGGAAATAGCTATGTTAAAGTTTCCATCTCAACAGAGGCATTTAGTATATGGACGCTAAAGGACTGCAACTACCCAACTATTATACAATTAACCGATGTGAAAAAAACGAAGTATAAACTACATCAATATAATAAATGTACTCAATATGTTCTTCAATATGTTGAGCTATAAACATAAAGTAACTGTGTATACACTACACTATATAATGAATACCATATAGTAAACGAATTAATAAAACTAAAATATAAACTACATCAATGTTATTAATAAACTCTATATACTCTCCAATCAGCTGAGCTACTAACAATAACTCATTATACATTACAATGCCATATGGCGAAAAAATCGGTGGCGGTTTTTTCCTTCTTTCCAACGTTAGCACCACGGAGAGCGACGAGCCTCGTTCAGACGGACGAGTCCATCCATGCTCGGAACGGAGGAGGGGGGAGAAACAGCCACGATGTGCTGCTCTGTCCTGTGTTGCGTTACCACCATGCCATAAACTAGACTACTATACATTGTAACGTTATACCTTCCAATCTAAACTGCATTGTATAATATCGTATACACAGCCCAATGTAAGATCGAACATTATGCAGTATATTTATATGTCTTCAACTAAACTTTTTCATACATTACACGACTATACACCGTAATATACACTACCATAGACAAACCCACCCTTGAATTACACAATGCGTTACTTTACACTACCCTATACTTTAGACTGTAAAATGTTAGACTTGTAATATTACACTATGTATTATTCTACCAACCTTACTGTATACCACACTGCTGTATATTCACAATACAATTACGATACAATATATTGCCTTTTGAATTATGTTAAACATTACAATGTTATACTATTTATTATTATAACATGCTATAAACCATACCATTGACCGTCGTGTGAAGAGGCAGTGCCAGCGAATGGACTGCAGTCTGAATGTCACCATAAAATACAATCAATTAAGAACTGAAATTGTTTATAACGTCTTTCCAATGAAATTTTCTTTTAAAGCTTTCGTGACTGCAGTAATTCATATTCTTAGTTCTTTCGGTAAAGTCACGTTGAAGGGAAACAACAAAATAATAAAATATATGTAAAACAATAAAAATTCTCACGACGTTTCGACCATAACACAAACCAATTCCTCGACCACATCAATTCCATACACCCAGCCATCAGATTCACCATGGAGGTCGAAAAAGATGGCAAGCTACCCTTTTTGGATGTCCTAATTAAAAGGAGACCTGATGGTTCAATGAGCCACTCTGTCGACAGGAAAGCTACGCATACGAATGCTTACTTAAAACCGGATTCCCACCACCATCCATGCCAGAAGAACTCCCTCATCAAGACTCTATACCATAGAGCCCAATGCATTTCCGACCAGGAACACATTGCCAGTGAACTTAAGCACGTACACCAAGCTCTCAAGGCTAATGGTTACTCCGACTACACAATCCGCAAAGCCATCACTCCAGCCATGAAGAAGGATCCTCTTGAGGAGCCATTCAAAACCATCACCTTACCCTACATTGCGGGGGTCACAAAAAAGATCTCCAAAATCCTGAATAAACACAAGATCCAAGTCCGATTCAACACAGTACATAAAATCCGTGATCTGGTTCCGTCTGTAAAAGATGTGGCTCCAGACATACAGTACCCAGGCGTCTACAAACTAAGTTGCCTCTGTGGTAGCAGTTACATTGGAGAAACCAAACGACATATCTGGGACCACATCCGTGAACATAAAGCAGACTTGAAACACGGTAGGACGAGCACCTCAGCCGTGGCAGATCACTGTTATAATTCAGTGGGCTCACATGACATTGACTTCTCCAAGACGGACATTCTCTGCAAGCCATCCGGCTACCATGAGAGATTCGTTCATGAGGCCATCCACATATACAAACACAGAAACAATTTCAACCGAGAAGATTGATTCTGGCTTAGTAACCATTGGAAAGACGTTATAAACCATTTTGGTACTTAATTGATTGTATTTTATGGTGACTTTCAGATCGCAGTCCATTCGCTGCCACTGCCTCTTAATACCTTTCACACGACAGTCAATGGTATGGTTTATAGCAGGGGTGTCCAAACTTTTTTCCCGAGGGCCACATACAGAAAAATATACGAAGGATTGGGCCACTCATTAGACGTGAGGTATACTGCCTCACTTCTCATGCACTAATATTGTCAAAATCAATCAAATGCAGGTAAATTACGTTTGATTATTGAACATGTTTGAAGAAAAAAAGCCTCCATCATAGCTCTTCATTAGTAGATTTAAATTTTATTTTTTACAAAAAGGTTGGCAGGTAATTCTCTCAGTGACAGCCTCAGATTCGTTCTTAGGGTGCTGATCCCCCTTCATTGTCCACATGAAGGGAGAGCCAAGAAGACAAATAGGGGATGTGGATATTTCAAGCTTATTACACAAATACATTATTGGGCTTGTTAACACATCAACTAACGTTTGTTAAAAAAATTGTCATCAACTTTAATTGACTGAATTTATGAAGTAATTGGGCTTATTAACAAATGAAAACGGTGTGTATATTTTTAACTCACCTGTAATGGGAATAATGTTACGCTCAGTGGGAGCAGTGATGCTGCGCTTTGGTCTGAAGGATAGCTGGCAGGTCAGGAGTAAGTTTGGTGGTTGAGATGCGAAGGACGTCACGGAGATGGCTGTCGGTCGTTCTGGTTCTCAGCCTGCTTTTGTTCAGCGTTAACAGAGAGAATGTCTGCTCACATATGTATGTTGAGCCGAACAGACTCATGCTCACATATGTATGTTGAGCCGAACAGACTCATCATTCGTTTTGCATGGCGTCTCGTCAGAGGAAACTTGGCCTTTTCCAACCTCCGGTAGAAGTCAGGTAGGGAGAGAAGCTGATGCTGATTCTTCAGAGAATCATCACACTGAATTTCGATCAGTTCTAATTGCAGACTCTCCTCCACTTCTTTTGCATCCATTGAAAACGGAGCCGCAAACAGTGTGATTTCCTTCTCAATGACAGAAAAATCTTGGAAGCGCTGACTGAATTCTGTCATGAGAGATGTGGTCACAGACACATATTCTCCCATTTTTGCAGAGAGCTTGGCATTTGGAAATGCGCATTGATTTCGGTCAGCGTGGGGAAGTGCGCTACATTGAAGTTGCGCAGTTGTGACTCGAAGAGACGGAGCTTCGCACGGAATGCTTTCATGTGCACATACAGCTGTGGTACCAGCTGCTCTTTGCCTTGTAGTCTCTTGTTCGGGGTGTTGAAATGATCAGTGAGATCAACTAAAAAAGCCAGGCCTGCCAACCATAAAGGGTCACTGATCTCATGGAGAGGTCTGCCCTTTTCTTTCAAAAACTTGTCGATATATGATCTCAGGGAATAAAACCACTGCAGCACGGAGCCGCGACTGAGCCAGCGCACTTGAGAATGGTAGAGTAGGTCCCCGTATTCAGCATCGACATCAGAGAGGAACGCTTGCAATTCTCTGTGGTAAAGCCCTCGGGCCATAATTTTTTTTGACATTTTTCACAACTGTGTTCATCACATCGCCAAGCTGGATTATCTTGGCACAGAGGGCTTCTTGGTAGATGATACAGTGCATTTTAACAGTCTCACCTCCGCTCTCCTGCACCTTGGCACTCACCATAGAAGCCATTCCTTTGCGCTCGCCTGTCATTGCTGGAGCCCCATCCGTTGTAATTCCACACAGCTTGTCCCATTTAAGTCCAGCCTGGTTAATTGAATCTGACACAGCTTCAAACATGTCCTTCCCAGTTGTTGTCCCCTTTAGACTCCGAAGATCAAGCACTTCCTCCGTAATGCAAAAATTCTCATTAACTCCCCACAAAAAAATTAACAGCCGTGCAGTGTCCGTGGCATCTGTGCTCTCATCACATGCAATCGAGTAAAAATCGAAAGCACAAGCTTTATCTGACACTTGCTGTTTTAAGTTAGTCGACAAGTCTTCAATTCGCCGCACAACCTTATTTCTGGACATACTAACATCGTTAAAATCCTGCATTTTCTCCAGGCACATTCCCACGACTTTAGTGAGGCACTGTTTGATGAAGTCACCGTCTGAGAAAGGTTTCCCGTGTAGGGCAATGAGTTGAGCTACTTCATTGCTGGCTATTGTTGCATTTTCTTGAGCTTTGTTAGCACGGAAAAAAAAACCCTGCTGCTGCGTTAGCAGGCTAGCTTGCCATTTGCTTTACCTTTTTTCTCCGCTCGGCACCAGTGTAGGACGTGAAGGTCTGATGTTTCGTTTCATAATGCCGTCGTACATTGTACTCTTTCATCACGGCAACACTCTCATTACAAATCAAACAAACACACTTCCCCTTGGTTTCAATGAAAAAAAATTCATTTTTCCACCGAGTCTGAAATTTTCTGCACTCGCTTGCAATCTTGCGTCTCTTCGGTTCCGGCATTTCTGGTGACCCTGAGCAAATGTTTTCTTCGATTGCTTGCTTTGTGGAGACGCTGCCTTGTTCAAGACAATAGCGCCATCTAGTGTTTAAATTAAGAAATGCAATACAGTGGGCCATAGTCCATTATATTTTTAAACTTTGATACGGGCCAATTAAAAATGGATGGCGGGCCGCAGTTGGCCCGCGGGCCGTAGTTTGGACACCCCTGGTTTATAGCATGTTATATAATAATAAATAGTATAACATTGTAATGTTTAACATAATTCATAAGGCAATATATAGTATTGTAATTTTATAGTGAATATATGTGTGGTATACAGTAGGGTTGGTAGAATAATACATAGTGTAATATTACAAGTCTAATATTTTACAGTCTAAAGTATAGGGTAGTCTAAAGTAACTCATTGTATAATTCAAGGGTGGGTTTGTCTGTGGTAGTGTATATTACGGTGTATAGTTGTGTAATGTAGGAAAAAGTTTATTTGGAGACATATCAATATAATGCATAATGTTAGAGCTTACATTGGGCTGTGTATACGATATTATACAATGTAGTTTAGATTGGAAGCTATAACGTTACAATGTATAGTAGTCTAGTTTATGGCATGGTTGTAATGCAACACAGGACAGAGCAGCACATCGTGGCTGTTTCTCCCCCCTCCTCCGTTCCGAGCATGGATGGACTCGTCAGTCTGAACGAGGCTCGTCGCTCTCCGTGGTGCTAACGTTGGAAAGAAGGAAAAAACCGCCACCCATTTTTTTCGCCATATGGCATTGTAATGTATAACGACTTATTGTTAGTAGCTCAGCTGATGGAGAGTATATAGAGTTTATTGATAACATTGATGTAGTTTGTATTTTCGTTTTTTTATTAGTTTACTATATGGCAGGGGTCGGGAACCTTTTTGACTAAGAGAGCCATGAAAGCAAAAAATTTGGAAATTTATTTCAGTGAGAGCCATATAATATATTTTAAAAGTGAATTCAACTAAATGTCAGTATAATAAGCCTCTGAATTTATTCTTTTAAATAATGTTGTTATAACACTCACCATTAATGCGACTTCTGGTGCTGCATGGATTTGCTGATGTCTTTGTAGTCGGGTTGGTACTTGGTGAGGTTAAGCTTCATGCAAGCGTTGAGGCTTTCATCCGTTAAACGTGATCGTAGGTTGGACTTGATGTTTTTAAGATGTGAGAATGACTGCTCACATGCATACGTAGATCCAAACATGGTCAATACAGCAATACTCACACGCTGCAGTGTGTGGTATGTGACAGGAAGCGCGTTCCAAGTTTTGAGAATCAGCTGGTCTTCGGGTTGGAGTTTTTTCATTTCTGTCCACATGTGCTTGCTCGCCAACTCCGCTTTCTGTCGTGTGATTCTTTCCAAATCTTCATTCAGTGACTTGAACTTATTCACCCACATGTCTGAGGCCTTCAGGTCAGCCACTTCTGCTTCAAAATCTCTGACGGAGACACCAGGGATGTAATTCAGGTCGGCTGTGTTCAGTGAACACTCGTTTGGATGGGTGATGAACTTAAAAAGACGAGTGTGCTCACGAAATTCTCCAAAGCGTGCTTTGAAGGACTGTAGGAGACTGGATGTGCAGCCAGCTAGCTGGTGGAGATCAAGGTTTTGAATGGGCTCACTTGCTGTGCATGCATCTTTAAATTGGCTCAGTTTTTCAAAATGTAGTAAACGACCTGTTTCAAGATCCGTGATGAAAAGCTCCAGCTTGTTTTCAAAAGCAAATACAGCTTGTTGAAGGGATAACACTGTATTTCCAATGCCTTGCATTTTCACGTTGAGCTGGTTCAGATGTTCAGTCAGATCTACGAGATAGTAAAACTTGAGGAGCCACTCGGTGTCGGCTAGCTCAGGATGCCCGACGCCTTTCATTTCAAGGAAAGTCCAGATTTCGTTCAGGCAAGCCGCAAAACGGCTAAGCACCTTCCCTCTTGACAACCAACGCACATTGCTGTGCAAAAGCAGACCAGGATAGTTATTTGCAACTTCATCCAGCAGTGTTTTAAACTGGCGATCATTTAAGGCTCGGGCAACAATAAAGTTGATCACACGAATGACCAGCGACATCACTTCGCCAAACTGCCTGTCACACATCTGAGCACAAAGTGCCTCCTGGTGTATAATGCAATGGAAACTTAGGATGGGTCTATTTTCATGTTCACGGAGAAGCGCCACAAATCCTTTGTTTTTCCCCACCATACACGGAGCACCATCAGTACACACTGAGAGAAGTTTATCCATAGGTAGACTTTTTTCTTGAGCAAACTCCATGAAAGACTTGAATAAATCCTCACCTCTTGTGGACCCTTTTAATGGCAGAACAGCAAGACTTTCTTCGCGCAGTGTGTCACCAACAGCATATCTTGCAATCACGCTGAACTGCGACAAATGGCTCACGTCTGTTGACTCATCCAAAGCCAGAGAAAAGAACGGCGCTGCATTTATGTCCTTCACTTGCGTTTCCTCCACTTTGTTTGCCATCACGATGGTACGATCATGAACAGTTCTTGCCGACAGAGGCATGTCTTGTATCCGTTTGATTATCTTGTCTTTGTTCGGAAGATCATCAAAAAGTTCATTGGCTACATCCAGCATGAACGTTTTAGCATACTCGCCATCTGTGAATGGTTTTCCGTTCCTCACTATTGCTAAAGAACCAGCAAAGCTAGCCGAATTATAGTCACCTTGCCAGGTCCATACGCGGAGTTGCTGCTGGCTAGCTTGCACCCTGCTCAGAAGCTCTTGGCACGCTTTCTTTCTGCTGTCTCCCGCAGGGTATTTTGATGCAAAGGTAGCGTGGCGCGTGTCGAAGTGCCGCTTTACATTCGACCGTTTCAACGATGTAATTTTGTCATTGCAAATTAGACACACCGCAGAACCCGCTCTCTCCACAAAGGCGAATTCTTCGGTCCATTCGTCCTGAAATGTACGATACTCGTCGTCTTTTTTTCTTTTCGCCATCTTCTTCGTCGAAGGGTTAGCTTTGAGCTAATGACCGAGCAGACGCAGTCTCAGACTGATTCAAAAGGGGGCGTTTACCTGTTTTACCCAGCAACGGCAAACGTAGGCCAGTATCATCCAATTAAAATAATGGACAATTGCTCCTGCAGCCCTGAACAGGACATGCGCAGTGAAAAATCGATGGATGGATTAAAACAAGTGAGAATATTTTGTTTTATCTGCGAGCCATATGCAATCATCAAAAGAGCCACATCTGGCTCGCGAGCCATAGGTTCCCGACCCCTGCTATATGCTATTCATTAGATAGTGTAGTGTATACCCAGTTACTTTATGTTTATAGCTCAATTTATTGAAGAATATATTGAGTACATTTATTATATTGATGAAGTTTCTACTTAGTTTTTTTTTTCACATCTGTTTATTGTATGATAGTTGGGTAGTTGCAGTCCTTTAGCGTCCATATATTAAATGCCTCTGTTGAGATGGAAACTTTGACTTTAACATAGCTATTTCCGTGACCAGTCACATGCTAATCCCTCACATTAACATCATCCTAATCTCCCAGTTACATGCTAATTTCTGACTTTAACACCCTGCTGATCCAACACTTTAACGCAGCTATTTCAATACTAAATTATCCTGTTTGATATGTAAACTCCTTTGTCAAGGCGCTTTACCTCTCCCACCTAGTTTAAACGACACTGCGAATCTTAGCAGCAGTCATTGAAGTGCTGTCGTCCCGACAGTTCTGTTCCTTCACCTGAAGAAGGCTACTTGTGTTGTGGCCGAAACGTCGTGAAAATTTAATTTTTTATTACGTTTTATTTTTTTAATTTTTTTTCCATTCTACGTTACTTTACCGAAAGAACCAAGAAGATGAATCCCTGCAGTCACGAAAGCTTTAAATCTGAACTTTACGCAATTAAAAATCATAGTGTAAGATAAGACTACAATCGTTGTCTGCTGTGAGGATCTTCTGTACTCAGGGCCCCGAATGTTTGTGGCAAGTGAAAGTTTGTCTCAGCAAAATATAAGATTTCTCACAGTAGCATACTGTATGACCACACGTCGCTCTGCACCTTGTAGAGCCCATGGAACATGCTTTCTGAAGACATACACTTTACAGGCAGAGGCACCTAATGGACATGACCGCATGGCCACAAGCACAACAACAATACGTTCAGTAAATTCAGTTCAGGGGCGATGCTTCGCGATTCGTCATACGTTTTTTGCGTGAGGCCACATATTCATCTGGCCAAATTAGCGTCATCTAGCCCTCCACTACCCTGAAGTGTTAAATGTGTAGTGACATCACGGGATGTCACTGTGTAGTGCCGGCCCTAGAGAGGCACGGCGTGCGGTGTATTGACATCGCGGATACCACTATGGTGAGGGTGTAGTACTGGCCCTAGAGGGGCTCGGTCAGCGCTGATTGATCAGCTGGATGGCATCACGCTTGGCGTGCAGTGCCAGCCCGACAGGATAGGGTGTGGGAATGCCGGCCATATGAAAGGGGTTACAAAAGGCCATGGCACTCTGGTTGACCCGAGAGGACACGTGACCGGTTAAGTCTACAAAGGGGCCCCAAGTGGGGGCTAGGGGTGGTCACGTGGTTGGGGTCCAGATCCTGCTGCTCGAGGATTCTAGAAGGTGGTCATGGCCAAGGGCGGAGCCAGCCACACCACAGAGAATATAAGCTGGGTCCCCCAGAGGGACCGGCGTTGTTGTTCATCTTGAAGAAACCTTTGTCTGCGTCTACGTTCTACCGAGTCTCCAACACGTGGACCTGGACCCGAGCTGTGGTCCCGGTCTGTCGTAGCTAGTCATGTTGTAATTAGTGTAGTTAGCCTGGTGGTCACCACCACAGGTTATTCTGGGCCAGAGTTACCCCGTGTACCACATGGTGGGGGGGGGGGGGGAGGAGGAAGGCGATTTGTGAAATTGCCCCATATTTTAAACTATCGGCAGAGCAGAGAGATTGAATCCAATTACCGACCTCTAGATTGCAAGTCTAGGGTGGGGGGGGCCATTGCACCACCATGTGTGGCAGCACCCCCCACTCTTTTTTTTCTTAGGGGCTGTGCAAAATAAAATAAAAACATTGAGTACAATTAAAGTGATGGGCCTTCTATCCCGATGATGGTGATGACATTGGCGATACTGATAATGATGCTGATGATGCTAAGTAAGGTTAGGACTCACATTGCCCTTCACGTATTTGGGGTCAGTGTGGACGTCCCGTTCCAGCCCAAAGTCGCAAATTTTGGTGATGTGTCGATGCGTTACCAGCAATTTCCTCGCAGCCAGGTCCCCTGTTGTATCTGTGTTCCCCCCTACTTGGGTGTCTGTATATACATCTGGGGTTATGTGTTTCCTCTCTCTCGTAAATTTAGCTCTTCTGTACCTGATGATGGCTGCTTGTGTTGCAACCGAAACGTCGTACGCTATTTAGTTTTTTTATTATTTCTTATTTATACGTGACTTTACCGAAAAAAACTAAGAGTAATTCCTGCAGTCACGAAAGCTTCGAATCAAGTCTGAACTACCTCTACGGGGAGGTATGAGGTTTGTGTCTTTGTGTTGTCTCTGCTTGTGTATCTGCCTTTGTTTCTTGGCTTGGATTTGTGTCTCTGTGCTGTCTCTGCCTGTGTGTGGGCCTTGGTGTTTTTGAGTGTGTGCTGCTGCACCCCCTTTGCTCCATGCATACCTCATGCTAAATTGTCCCATTGTCTCTCAGCCTTACCTTCTCTGCCTATTTAAGGCGACTTCACTGTGTGCGTGTCTGTGCTGGTTCGCTCTACTTGGATGTCTATGTGTGTGTGTGCGGTCTGTATTTTAAATTTCATACTTAACTTGCAATTTAGCAATCTTTGAAATAGCGTAATCAACCAGACTATGCGTTAATTGTGTTTTGACCGACCGTCTGTGTTGCTTTATATGGTTTCCAAATGTTGCTAAACCCTGTTTGTTTGGTATGCTTCTCTCTCTGTGTCCCCTGTTGTATCTGTGTTAGTTCCACCCTACTTGTGTCTGTATATACATCTGGGGTTATGTTTCCTCTCTCTCGTAAATTTAGCTCTTCTGTACCTGACGATGGCTTCTTGTGTTGCAACCGAAACGTCGTACGCTATTATGTTATTTTATTATTTCTTATGTTTACGTGACTTTACCGAAAAAAACAAAGAGTAATTCCTGCAGTCACGAAAGCTTTGAATCAAGTCTGTAGTGCCTCTTGTTAAACAGTGCTTCAGTTAAACAGGAATATTAATAAATCTAGCAGCCATGACTTGAAAAGTAACAAATTTACATTTTGGGTGGCACTCTAAATCGTCCGGTAAATCGTGTCGCCAATTATAATGTCTGCGTTTATCTGCGCGTGTCTGTGTACCCCCAGTGGAGGAATACGTGCGCAGCTTGCTGGACAACCCTGAGTTGATTGATCGTCTGGCACTGGCCTCGGAGCAGGTGAGACTCCGTATGCGTGCATCAGCTCTGCCCCCCCTCATATTTTTGGTGCGGGCCTGTACCCTTGTCCGACCCCTCACTTCCGCGTTGCATCCAGCTGCCTCACTGAAGAAAGGGACACTTGCCTTGCGCTGAGTATGACGTTTTGCTGGTTGTAATCGCCAGGGAAACGATATACTCGATTTGTAAGTGTTGTGGGTTTACTCTCCAATACACTGGCGTGCTGCAGTAGTAACTAATTGACACGTTTTGTTTTACGTAACAAACCTTACTAATTGGCTGTACCTGGTTAACTACACACATTTACGCGCTCTTACCCAAAAAACCTTTATTATGGATATTGGTCGCGATAGAATACGTGTTAAACAGCTCCCTTTTAGAACGTCTCATCCTCACCAGCAATGGTCAATCAATCAAATAAATCCTAGATTCATAACGTGGCATATTTAGCAAAAAGCAGAGACGGAAGGGTGAAACTCTAGAGGTAGCTCTATGATATCCGCTTTGTGGAACGTTCTCTAACACGGATGGCCGTACTGCTCTGAGATAAATCAGACTGGATCCTTCGTCTCGTTACGTGATGGCGGTTGCAAAATTGTTGTTGACGCGTGCATGTGCCGTGCGTGTGCTGTGTACGTGTGCAGGATGTGGTGGAGTCCCGGGTAATCTTCCCCGAACATCTCCCGCTGTCCCAGCTGCAGCAAGGTGTGCGCTCCGGCCGGTTTGTCCAGGGAACCTTCCTTGCGAGTCGTGAGAATAACCTGGAGGGGACTCTGACGGTGCGAGGGGACGGTGACAGTGATAAAGAGGTACACGTTTCACAAGCCTGCGTCTGGAAGGAACAATGCTGTTCGATCGTATCTGTGTGAGTTTTAAAAACAAATTTATAATGAAGCAGTGGCATAGCCTTCTTGGCATGAGCAGTAGCTCTTAACCTTTACTGCAAGGCTGCAGTAAAGGTTAAGAGCTACTGGGCTAAAATATTTGTATTTTGAACGTCTTTTGCACCCTACGTAGGTGTCGTAGCCTGGCTCCTGCCCCCCCGGCCTGTGGGTCCTGGTGCAGTTGCACTGCCTGCACACTCGATAGCTACGCCACCACAACCACAGTATATACGTTAATTGTGACTACTTTAATAATAGGGTTTTTCCCTTTTTTTCTGGCAACAAAACTGAAACCTTTTACAAGGAATCATGTGTGCATTAACCACAATACTTGTGGTCAAAATGCAAACAAAAAACACTCTATGATAATATATACATTGTCCTTGAGACTGATTGGTCCACACCAGGGACGGCTTTCTTTTGAGCCTCGACCCAATTGGTGCGAGACCAGAGGACGCCAAAAGGCGTACGCATATATTGCAAATATTATCAGTGTGTTTTTGTTTGCATTTTCACCACAAGTATTGTGGTTAATGCACACATGATTCCTCGTAAAAGGTTTCAGTTTTGTTGCCAGAAAAAAGGGGAAAATCCTATTATATTTTGGTACTGGCAAAGGAGGTCTAATGATGGTTGTGACTACTTTGTTAACAAAATGAATGGTTCTAGATTTAAAGCTTTCGTGACTGCTAGGATCCATACTCTTTGGTTCTATTGGGTAAAGTCACGTAGGTGAAAATAAAATAACAAAAAATCACGACGTTTCGGCCACAACACAAGCGGCCTTCATCAGGTGAAGGGACGAGCCTGTCTGGAGAACAGCGCTGGAGTGGAAGTAGCCACGCTTAGATCACGACATTTAAGCTGTGTGAGAAGAAGAAAAAGACCACGCGCTTTGACAAAGGAATTAGCATATAATTTAGCATTGAAATGGCTCATTGAAATAGCTAAGTTAAAGTATACACATCCGCAGAGGTGCCCGTTGACAAAGGAATTAGCATCGAATTTAGCATTGAAATAGCTGAGTGATTAGCTAGTAACTGGTCACAGAAATAGCTATGTTAAAGTTAGAGTATATACATTCACCGAGGCACCTAGTACTCATCAAACAGGAGAATTTAGCGAAACACAACCACGCTCAGACATCGGACCTGTGTGCGAGCCTACAAGGTGTTCTGACAAAGAGATTAGCATAAAAATTAGCATTTGATTGGCGGATTTTAGGAAAGAGGTGGTGTACGTGCCGGTGGACTTGCAGTTTGGCGCGGGGGGGGGGGGAAGGGGGGAGGGGGATGTTCTGTTTGAGAGGAGACCTGATGGCTCATTGGGGCATTCTGTCTACAGGAAACCCACCCACACAGATTCCTACTTGAAACCTGATTCCCACCACCACCCAGCCCAAAATAATTCTCTCATCAAAACTTTATTCCATAGGGCTCATTGCATTTCGGACCAACACCACCTGACCAATGCATTAAAACATGTACACCTGGCCCTCAAAAGGAATGGTTACTCTGACCGTACCATCCGCCAAGCTGTCTCTCCCTCCATACAGAAACAACCACTTGATACTCCGGTCAAACCATCACACTTCCATATATCGCAGGCGTTACTAAAAAGATTTCCAAAATTCTAAACAAACACAAGATCCAGGTCCGGTTCAATACAGTACACAAAATTCGTGATCTTAATTAATTGTATTTTTACGATGACTTTTTTCGATTTAAAGCTTTCGTGACTGCAATGATTCATCTTCTTTGGTTCTTTCGGTAAAGTCACGTAGAATGATAATAAAATAATAAATTGATAAAATAAAATAACACAATAATATTCTCGAGACTGTCCTGTCTGGTAGGACAGTCTCACCCCCTTCACCTGATGAAGGCCGCTTGTGTTGTGGCCGAAACGTCGTGAGAATATTATTGTGTTATTTTATTTTATCAATTTATTATTTTATTATCATTCTACGTGACTTTACCGAAAGAACCAAAGAAGATTTTACGATGACCTTCAGACCGCAGCTCTTTCGCCAGCATTGCCTCTTAATACCTCTCACACCACGGTTAATGGTATGGTTTTACAACATGGAGTATACTAGGGCCTCGCAGCTGTCTCTCTCCCCCTCCTCTGTTCCGACCATGGACGAACTCGTCCGTCTGAACGGGGCCCGTAGCTATCCGTGGTGCTAAAGTTGAGGGTAAGAATCCACCCATTTTTTCGCCATATAGCATTGTGATATATAACGACTTATTGTTGGTAGCTTAGCTGATTGGAGAATATAGAGTTTATTGATAACATTAAGGTAATTTATATTTTAGTTTTTATTGGTTCACTATATAGTACTGTGAATAGCTCAGATGTGTAGGCCTTGACTTCAACATAGTCATTTCTGTGACCAGTCACTAGCCAATCACTCAGTTATTTCAATGCTAAATTCACCTAGTTATTTCAATGCTAAATTCTCCTGTTTGATTTGTACTAAGTGCCTCGGTGAATGTGTATGGTCTGACTTTAACGTAGCTATTTCTGTGAGCAGTTACAAGCTAATCACTCAGCTATTTCAATGCTAAATTCTATGCTAATTCCATTGTCAAGGGGTGCCTCTGCGGATGTGTATGCTTTAACTTAGCTATTGCAATGCTAAATTCTATGCTAATTCCATTGTCAAGGGGTGCCTCTGCGGATGTGTATGCTTTAACTTTTAACATAACTATTTCTGTGACCAGTCACAAGCTAATCATTCAGCCATTTTAATGCTAAACTATATGCTAATTCCTTTGTCAAGGCGCTTTGTTCCTCTCACACAGATTAAAGGCCGTGATCTGAACGTGGCTCTTTCACTCCAGCGCTGTCCTACCAGACAGTCTCGTCCCTTCACCTGATGAAGGCCGCTTGTGTTGTGGCCGAAACGTCGTGAAAATATTATTGTGTTATTTTATCAATTTATTATTTTATTCTCATTCTACGTGACTTTACCGAAAGAACCAAAGAAGCTGATCCCATCCGTGAAGGATGTCATTCCTGATTTACAGTACCCCGGGGTTTACAAATTGAGTTGTACCTGCGGTGATTGCTACATCGGTGAGACAAGGCGACATGTCTCTGACCGAATTTGCGAGCACAAAGCAGATTTGAAACACGGCAAAACGAATTCTTCTGCCGTGGCTGATCACTGTTACAACGCTGTGGGGGATCACGATATATTTTTTTCCGATACCAAGGTTCTTTGCAAACCCACGGGCTTTTATCAGAGATTTGTTCATGAAGCAATTCAGATCTACAAACACAGACACAATTTCAACCGAGAGGATGGTTTCAAAATTAAGCAACCATTGGAAAGATGTTCTAAATCGAACTAAACATTAAACTAATTTCAATGGTACAGTATATTTTTCGAGTAGTGGTACCCCAAACTTTCGCAGCTCTTATAAATTCCCATTTTCACACCATCAATAGGTAAAATCCCCCTCCCCCCTTTCCCCCCCCCCGCGCCAAACTGCAAGTCCACCGGCACGTACACCACCTCTTTCCTAAAATCCGCCAATCAAATGCTAATTTTTATGCTAATCTCTTTGTCAGAACACCTTGTAGGCTCGCACACAGGTCCGATGTCTGAGCGTGGTTGTGTTTCGCTAAATTCTCCTGTTTGATGAGTACTAGGTGCCTCGGTGAATGTATATACTCTAACTTTAACATAGCTATTTCTGTGACCAGTTACTAACTAATCACTCAGCTATTTCAATGCTAAATTCGATGCTAATTCCTTTGTCAACGGGCACCTCTGCGGATGTGTATACTTTAACTTAGCTATTTGAATGAGCCATTTCAATGCTAAATTATATGCTAATTCCTTTGTCAAAGCGCGTGGTCTTTTTCTTCTTCTCACACAGCTTAAATGTCGTGTTTCAGCTACTCCCCTCCGGCAGAAGGCTTCGGTCCATCAGGACCAAAACCTCACGCCATAAAAACAGTTTCTTCCCATCTGCTGCTGGCCTGTTAAACAAGGCCAAGGGCTAACACTGTTTTTAACATTTGATCTACATAACGACACGTTGCTGATATTAACTATGTTTCCCTATTTGTATTTTTAAATTATATCTTAAAGCTATTTTATATTCGATATTTATTTAATTTTATATACTTCAGCCCCTTAGTGTTAGACTTTTAACCCTTATTATAGTAAGACTTGTTTAAAACTTATTTAAGATTTTAGATTCCTATATGTTGAATGTATGCACCATCCTGCCAAAGTAAATTCCGTGTCGGTGTGAACTTACATGGCGAATAAAACCCTTTCTGATTCTGATCTAAGCGTGGCTTCTTCCACTCCAGCGCTGTTCTACAGACAGGCTCGTCCCTTCACCTGATGAAGGCCGCTTGTGTTGTGGCCGAAACGTCGTGATTTTTTGTTATTTTATTTTCACCTACGTGACTTTACCCAATAGAACCAAAGAGTATAAAATGAATGGTCTATTTCCACCTCCAAAATGTAACGTTAAATAACAATTAGGTACATTGGCCCTTTGTTGGAAAAAAAACCCAGTCCAGAAATTGCCCTGCTTGAACATATGTTACTGAAAAACATTGGTTTCAGAAGATTCATGGGCTAATAGTCCTACATTTTAAATTGTTTATTCGTGGTATTAAAACTCTCGTACAGTAAAACCTTGGATTGCGAGCATAATTCGTTCTGGAAACGTGTTTGTAATCCAAAGCACTCGTATATCAAAGCACTCGTATATCAGTTGTGATCACGTGACGCTCGGCAGTACAAAGCTGCTCGTATTGCAAGACCCTCGCTCGTTTATCAAATTAATATTTATTATAAATTTTGCTCGTCTTGTAAAACACTCGCAGACCAAGTTATTCGCAATCCAAGGTTTTACTGTATATGCTGCTCTCTAACAGCACTTGGCCCAGCGGTCTGTTAAGGCTATACGGGGGATCTTTTTTGTCTCCGTGCAGGTGTTGATCCAGGGGCTGCAGCATTTAAACCGCGCGATGCACGACGACATCGTGTGCGTGGAGATGTTCCCCGAGGAGCGCTGGGTTGCCCCCTCCTCGCTGGTCCTGCACGATGAGGGCGTCGCAGGGGACGTTGCAGAAGAGAATGAGGAGGATGTGGTGAGTGGAGCGTCAACACTGCCGAACCAAAATCAAACCCAGACACCTGCAGTGTGCGTGTCTCTCTCCCCGTGGTCGCATGGATTTTTCTCCAGGTCCTCCGACTTTTCCCTGCACAGTTACAATCTGACATGCACTTAGAGTATTTGGCTGCTATCAATTTCAAATGTGATAAGATACTTCATTGAACGATCATTTGTGGCCAGGTCACTTAAAAAGAGCTATATAGCTCTCAGGGTCCTTACCTGGTAAAGTTATTTAGTTTATAGTTTTTAAATAGTTTTAATATAGTTTAAACAAAGAATAACAACAAAGACTCAACCACTTCAAGAGAGACCTTAAACATAATGAACACCGTGTGACCAGACAACAATCCACATTAGAGATGCTGTTAGCTTGATTTTGCGTTTATTAAATGACTTTACATTACATTACTTCAAAATCAAGTCAGGAGTGCTAATCATTTCGTACTATTTTTGTATGTACGTAGGGGTTATTTGACCATACTTCGGTGCGGGTTGGTGAAGGGGGGGGGGGGCATAGATCAGGAGCATAGAAGGACAGGACAACAGTTCATTTTGCTGTACTGCGCTCTGCTGCCAGCCATTTTGGCGCAGAGCCTATACCACCTGTTATGCATATCCAGGCTCAACACGGCGTCGCTTCCACGGTCTGAGCTGGGTCACAGGGTGGCCTCTATATTGAAAACTAATTTCTTTAGTACTGCTTTTTG
The DNA here is from genome assembly GCF_048934315.1 of Petromyzon marinus. Classification (NCBI taxonomy): domain Eukaryota; kingdom Metazoa; phylum Chordata; class Hyperoartia; order Petromyzontiformes; family Petromyzontidae; genus Petromyzon; species Petromyzon marinus. The sequence goes on along the minus strand of NW_027423677.1, from coordinate 428,016 downwards.
TATTTAGATTGTAGTCCTTGCCACGCACCTCTTTTTAGCATGGTTGGCTGTGTACGGTGCGAAATAAGTTTTACATGCATACATACCACAGTGACAAAATGCAAAACATAATAAAGTACAGCAAGAAGTTAATTGAAATTGGCACAAAAACAACCGTGGTTTATGAAAAGTCGACAATATTTCACAAACATAAATAAGTGTTAGATATTAAATCGCATGTATTGCAAGTTGGCTTGGGCAGATTATTTATAGACTGATCATTGCACGGTTATACTTAGAAAAAACGTTACGTAAACATTAAACACATATAGGGTGACTGATGTGCTAAGCAGGTAAGAGAAAATGTCAATCACAATTGCAAGTGAAATCATAAAGAATCGAGAGATTAAGCATCAAATTGTGAATTAGATGGGAGGGTAACCTTTGTTGTAGATAATATTGGTCGCAAAAGCCTACGCGGTTTTTTTTTAAACATGTGGTGTCTGATGGGCGTGTTCCGGTTGATTCTATCAATCGCCAGAACTGTTTTAACTTATCAATATTTACGGAGGACTCCTCACTGTGATCTTTTGTCATTTTAACAAAGCGTCAGTCTCATTATTGGCATTGATGAGACACAGCATGAAACCACATCCGCAGGTTAAGCGCTATTGTTTTGGATTGCTCCTTCCCCTTCAAGCCAAATTGTATTGTGTTATGCAGTGAGCTGGTAAAAAAATAGTTATTTCATTATTTCAGTGTGTGAGAGAGACGCTACTGTGGTGAGTGCTCATTTGAGTTTGCGTTGTCATCTCCCAGTGCTATCCCAGCTGCTGCTGCTGCTGTCGTCGCTCTTGCTTAGATTACGCAACACGATGTTTGTCCTTTGTTTTGGTCTCCAGCTGAAAGCCGAAAGTGGGAAGATGCGTCGGCCCACTGGCAAAGTGGTCGGCATCATCAAGCGGAACTCGAGGCCGCTGTGCGGCATGCTCATGCCCAGCCCAATCAAGGAGGTGGGCTGATCTGCATGTGTGTGTGTATGTGTGGGGAGCGGTGATGTAGCGGTTAGCGCGCTGCGCTACGAATCCTGGGACCCGAGTTGGATTATATTTATCGCTCATAACCAATAAACAGCGGCAAATGTCTGAACCTGTCTTGGGCCCTTCCCTAGGTCGACTCGGCCATAAATGAGTATCTGATGTGGCATGTAAACTTCAGCGCTGTGGAGACAAAGGCGGTCGGGCATGGTGCTGGCCGTACCCACCCCGTCGTTTGCCGTACCAGCTTGAATAGGTGTGTGCTGACGGCACTCGCCCAAACAGTTTGTTGAATGCCTTACTGGGGGCTCTTTGTGCGTGTTGCAGGCCACCCGCCACCTGTTCACGCCCGCGGACCGCCGCATGCCACGAGTGCGGGTGGAGACAAGACAAGCAGCGTCCCTGCAGGCCCACCGCATCGTGGTGGCCATCGATGGCTGGCTGCGACACTCCCGCTACCCGAACGTACGACTGCACCGTGACGCCCCGCACGCCGTGACACCTCACCCGTCCGTCCCGTGGTCGGCATCGTCGGGCTCATCCTTCTGTCACTTGACGCGTGGCCACGCGGCTCTGTATGCAATACAGCCGTCGAACCCAAAACACGAACGGTGACACGGTGAATTGGAAGTCAGGGTGGATGAGATGGCACCACTGTGATTTTTTTGTTTGAAAGCATGGCAAACTCACCTGTGATTCAACCTAGGTTATTAAGGTGTTGTAAGTTGATAGTCTCAGCCCAGTCACCAATAACTGCACCAAAAACGATATTAAATTTGGTCGTGCACTTCGATTGTTTAATTTCCATCTCTGAGAAAACGACTGCGTTTGACTGCCATGTGATGAACATTACTTTGATTGGCAGAGTGGTTGGAAAAGCACTGCCCCCCTACAATTTGGACTGCATTTCACTTCAATGGATCTTAGAAGTAGCTCTGTTATGTCTGCTCCTGTGGGTCGTCCTTGACCACGAAGGGTGGTATAGATTGCTTGTCTTGTGTGATACCATTAACACAATGAGAAAAAAAATTGGTGAAAAGCTAAATATATTGTTAAGATGTATTATTTGGGTTGTATCTTTGTTTAAACAGATGCCGGTTAATATTCTACATCATGAACGTTAGGTACAAGGTTGCGATTGTGGTTGTGCTTTTCATACCTATTTGCCACTGCACAACCGAGCGGCACCATGGCTGGCACGGTTTAGTAGGCTGCAGGTTGTTTATCCACTGCAAAAGCGGATCCATGCCATGGACGGTCAATGCTTTGAACAAGTCTAGGCACGTGCAGATGACGCTGTGGTGCCACGTCCCCGTGGTGTACCGACTGCCGTCACACAATTAACATGTCGCTAACCCCGCCCCTGGCCCTGCTCGGCCCCCGGATAGATTTGGATGCCTTGTGGGGCCAGCATATCACGGTTTGGTTCTGGTTCGACACGGCAAAAAGCCAGTGGGTGACCACAGACACCTCGAGAGCTCTGCGCTGTCTGGGTTCCAATGTACCAGTGGAAATGGGATACCGGTGACGATTGGCCACATATGTGCATATGCATGTTGAACTTCTTCCGTACCATACGTAGACAACCGTGCTAATCGTCGGTGTGCTTATGCAGGGCCATTTTGTGCGCTCTCTGGGCGAATGTGGGGATAAGGAGACGGAGACAGAGGTACTGCTGCTGGAGCACGACGTGCCACACCAGCCCTTCAGCCAGGCCGTACTTGCATGCCTGCCCCCTCCCACGTTCAGCATCACAGCAGAGGTACGCATGAGACGTGTGACGATATGTCAATTCCTCGATTGAGTTCAATTCTTACGCCTGCAGTGTGTTGGTGTGTTTGGTCGTGCATGTGAGAATCCTTTACGTCAATGTTCTTTATTACAAGGCCCACGGGCCACTGGTGGCCCCTGGGTGGCCTTTGGTGTGGCCCCCGACGTATAGGCCCCTGACAATAGACAAATGCGAAAACACCCCGCATCATCATCATCATCGTGCTGTCAAACCTCAATAGTTTCAAGATGTTTGGCCTGCGTAGAATACCTTCTAGAGGGCCTCTCTGGAGCTCTCCCTCCAGTCGAGGTCCTTCCGCTGCACTGTCATGAACGAGAAGCCACGGGGCTCTACACCTTTACCGCAGACCGTATATAGAAAAGCCGTCGACCTGAAAGAAAGTCGATGGCTCGGACACATCATCGTAAGAAGAGAGGAAATTCACATCGGAGGAAGGAAGGCGACGGACTTATGGAAGCACCAGGGCGGAGACCCGAGAGGCAGGCCTCGAGAGATGCGGATCAAAGTGGTGAGCCAGGATGTGGAGGACTCTGCAGTAGCTGTGGAGATGGTCCAGTACAGAAATGAATGGAGCAAGGGGACTACAAACTTTTTTCCTATAACGCTGTACTTGCGTTCCTGAAGAACACCAAATTGTGGAAAAATCGCATAATAAATAATATAGGGTAAAGCACAGTCCGCGATAACACGTGAGATGCGTACGCAGGCTTAACAAAGACTTTGGGTACGTGAGTAGCATCTAGAAGCATCCAGAAGCATCCCGCCTTGTGTGATGCTACACCGAGGCAACCGTACAACCGCTTATTCTGCCTCGCACAACGCAGTTCTGTTCACTCGATCGCCTTTTATCCAATTCGCATCCATGTTATGAAAAAAATGTGTTCCCTAATGCATTCATCGCATTATATCTAATTCACGATATGAAAACACGCAGAGTTATAGGAGAACGGACTGTACTTTGAAAATATTCAGTCGCCTATTGAGAAGATGGAACGCCATTAGAATGAAGTTGGTTTACCCATGTATGGCTCACCCTGTATTTTGTTTGTTGTAAGGCAGCGTTTTGTTGAACCTGGTGCTGTGTGTGTCCCGTACAAGGACCAGGCTGGCAGGGAGGACCTCCGTGCGTTGTCCATCTGCAGTGTGGATCCTCCAGGCTGCACAGACATCGACGATGCCCTACACTGCAAACCGCTCGACAATGGGAACACCGAGGTATTCATTTGGTGGTGGTAATCGTGGTCACGGTCGCGGTAATTCGTGCCTATTCCTTTCATGGTTTTGTCAATGCTAACGGAGGTGACAAGGGGAGTTTAGTGCACAATGATAAGTGCACTGCACATTCATCCTGTCAAGCTGGTTTAGTTCCAGTCATGGCTAACACCGGTACAGAGTGATATCTAAAAAAACTGCCCAAGTTCTCCCCTTCACCACATGCATTGACCATCGTAATAAAGCAAGGTCAAATGACAATCGCGACCCATTACGGCATGGAGAAGCCCTCATCCTGCAGTGGATTGACAAAGGGGTGGACAATATTCCTGTTATTAAGTTTCCAAACATTGTTGCCTTAGTGCCCGTATTCTTGGTCTCTGCTCGGCTCAGGACTGACTTCAACATGGCTCGGTTCTGGCTTGATCTGCTCCGTTGCCTCCAAAGAAGCATGAGTGGCTCAGCTGTGCCTTGGCTCAGGCTTAGCTCACGGAAATTCTGAGCGTGGCTGGGAGCATGCAGAGATATACGAGGAGGCACAAGAGACACAGAGGCTCAGGGCTGGAACCATGCTTAGAGGCAGCTCGGGTTTTAAGCGTTGCTTTGATGTGGATTATTGAGAATTATAATCATAATATTTATACTGGAGGAATCCGATGAGCTATAAAGCTATTTTTCACATGTCCAGCAGAGGCGGGTAAGAACGTTACAACAACAAACAGTACAAAAACATAATAGTAGTGCAAAGTACAAGAAAGATAAACAAATAACCCAAACACAAACAAATACAACGAAACCATCCCCATCCTACCAGGCAAAGCCCACTGAGGTATTGATTTATTTTTGATTAGTGACCTGGCCACAAATGAATAGCTCAACAAAGTGGCCCATCATTTGGACATTTATAGCAGCCAAAATAATAGAAATAATCTCAATGCATGTTGCGCGAGAGCCAAGCCTGAGCCAAGCCATGGCTAAGACCCCACTGGCCTAAGTGTCCACGTCACTGGCCGAATGCCTGGTTCACAATGAATGCACCAGGTAGTAATGGGTGTGCATTTCATTTCACATTATTGTGCTTTGGTTGGAGTGGCTATGGTGGAGGTTATGCATGCATGTGGAGTGAGCGACTTCCGCCAGACGTCTAGTAGAAGGCGTCTTATTTATTAAAAGCACACAGGGCGATACACTTCGTAACGCGGCTACACCTAGGCTGTACAAACACGCAGCCCATCTGCGTCCTGCGTAGCTACGCTGGCTGGTTAACGAGCGTAGCGGCGGAGACAGAGCTGCTCTTGCAGAAGAACCAGCCACGTGGTCGAAGACGAAGAGATGATGACGGTAGCGACGCAACCAGGACCCAGACCCCACGCTAACAGCCCCGAAGTTCTGATTCGGTGCTCTTTATATCTGCCTGGAGTGGCCAAGCTCGACCTCTGGCCACGCCCCCTTTCTAGAACCTTCTAGGCCCTTCGGGATGGTTCCCGGAGCTTCTCGACTGACTCCGCCGTTGACCTTTACCCCAGATACGCCCCTTCATAATAAGGCATTATGTAATGCAGCTATAACCTTAATTACCCTTACAGGCCGGCAGGTATCACCCTGTCATTACACATCCATGCATGTGACGGTGGTGACGGTGTATTAATGTGTGTTCTAGGTTGGGGTACACATCGCCGATGTGAGCTACTTTATCCGGCCGGGGAATGCCTTGGATGAGGAGGCATCTCTGCGTGGTACCACAGTTTACCTGTGTGAGAAGGTGAGATGTGGATTTCTTCTTGCCACAATATCAAGTGTTTTACGACCTGCCGATTTCATCTTTTCATTCTTAACTTTACGACATGATGTAAAATATTATGATGTAACGATCATCGCGGTACCAGTTTCCCCACAACTGTAATTGTATTTGACATTTTCACCACATTTTTTTGTGTGCTTTTCAGTACTTCCCGTATGAATAACGATAACTTAAAAATGAATTAGAATTTAAAAAAATGTGCAACAACAATGCTAAATATCTCTCATGATGTTTTAAACGAGGTGATTTTTGTGGATTTCTTATCATATGATGTACCGTGACATCATGAGCGGCAGGCTATCGGCGCAGTGGTAACACTCGTGCCTTGCAGCAAGGAGATGCTGGGTTTGATTACTCAACTCTTGTGCCTTTTTGCTTGCAGCTTTGTTTGTTCTCCCCCCTGTTAGTGAATGGGTTTCCTCTGGATTCATCAGATTTCCTCTAAATAAAACCCATACAATCTTAACTGGCATTCGCGAAAACATCCCCTTGCTGAACAGTTACCTGCAGGTGACTTAATCATGTGTGGGTTTGCTTGCAAAACACTCGTTGAGTTGGTGCATATGTATTTGCCAGATTGTGTTTATTGACAGAGAAGTTGTTGCGTTTGTGTTTGTGCGCCTGCAGAGGATTGATATGGTGCCAGAGTTATTGAGCTCAAACCTGTGTTCCTTGAGATCCAACGTCGACCGGTGAGATGCACCAACAACTGTTAACTCGCGAGTGCGCACATTGCAACCCATACTCAGCAGCTAACGTGCGTTGTTGCCAGGTGCACATGTAATCCCATGATGCGTGGCACTGTTAAAGTGTCATTGTACAGATCCACACTAGCATGTGTACATACATAAGCAGCCAAACCAGGATGGCACAATGGTAACACGTGTCTCACAGCAAGAATGGCCTAGGATTGATGCCCGACTTGGTTGCCTTTCCATGTAGTTTTTGTATGTTCTCCCCCTATTTAGCATGGGTTGACTCCAGGTTATCAGGTTTCCTCTCATCGCTAACATAAACGTGTTATTACTACTATGATCCTTAACCAAGAAAAGCCTCACTGAATCTCATAACTTCGGTAGGGTACTGCAAAGCTTTTGTAGTCGAACAATGGTTGCTACATATATATTTCAGTTGAGTAATTTGTAACAACCCAAACCGGTATTTGGTCAAACATCCCACTGCTGAAAGAATGACTCGACTACCAAAAACTTGGCAAGACCCTCCTGAAAAAGAGTCTCGAGACTTTGCGAGGCTTTCCTGAGTGAACACCCTGCACCACTCCAATGACGACGACTCCGCCACTCGACGGTAATGGCGACGGTGCATGTGCTGTGCGCGTGCAGGCTGGCGTTCTCGTGCATATGGGAGATGACTCCAAAGGCTGAGATCGTGAGCACACGTTTTACCAAGAGCATCATCAATTCCAAGGTGATTTCCCCCCCACAGACGTTCAGTTTTTGTAAAACTCTCGTTTGCTTTCACGTGTATTGTATCGGTGCCTTGCTATGTTAGTGCAGTTGAGGTTTCCGGATGGCTGAGAGGTCAGAGCGTTGAGCTTGCACCTCTGGGTTCACAAGTGTAGCGAGATGAACCGGGTTCACAAGTGGTAGTATGTATGTTGAACTTCTTTTGCACCGTACGTAGCCAACTGTGCTAATCGGAGGTGCGAGGTAGGACATGAAAGTAGTGAGTTGATGGTCTCTGTCCAGTCAACAATCACTGCACAAAACACAGAACATACCAATTCGTCACGAGTACAGCACACCGGTGTGTTGTACCAGTGACGAATTGGCCACGTTCTGTTTATGTGACAACCCTTACTAGTCCACTGTGGGGTGGTGGCGGGTTTAACGACATATTTATGTATTTACACAATCTAACCCAAAAAAAACCTGTATTATGGATGATATTGGTCACGAAAGCCTACGTGTTAAACTCACTGCACAAAAGACCACCAAATTACATTGCACTAAATTTGGTTAAATTCCAGCTTTGAGAATTCAAAAAATATCAATTTTGCTGTCTTTGGGTGAGCGTAACCCTCAGTGGTCATCGGGAGCCACGTAGACATCTGTTGAGTTCTGGCTTGGGCTTGGATCAGGCGTGGGCATTGTGTAATTGCGAGGACCCCATGGTTCACCCGTGGTGTGTTCATCGTATCCCCGCAGGCGTCTCTGACATACGCAGAGGCTCAGCTAATGATGGACGACGCCGGGCGGAAGGACCCGGTCACCAGCAGCTTGCGTGGCCTCCACTCCCTGGCCAAGATCCTCAAGCAGAGGCGCATTCAAAACGGGTAACTCATTGTCAAGATCCTCATCCCCTCCACCGCCTCTGGAGCGCTGAGCAGTATTAATGGGTGCACCACATTTAGTCGATCGGCAGGTCGCCTGTGGTGCGGTAAAGTGTGGTTACTCCCGTGTCTTCTAAGACATCCGGCCAGCGTGGAAGAGTAGGCTAAAATACATTGAGAGGGACTGTAAAAGGGTGTATCTCTAGAGGGGCCCCATCTTATGGGAGCCCCCTTCTTCCAGCAGTGGCTTGAGCAAGCAATTGCAAGGCTGCACCTGTAGCTTTTTTTGACCCCATGATGCATGAGGCTTGGGTGAATACCATGCACAAAGAAGTGTTACAGGATTCATACTCTTTGTTTTTTTCAGTAAAGTCACGTATGTAAAACTATAAAATAAAATAACAACTAAATTAAATAACGACGTTTCGGGCGCAACACAAGCGTCCTTCTTCAGGTGGGACAACCACAGCCAGAAACAATTGCTGAAGTGGGCAAAAAAGGGCTGTTGTAACAAGAGGCTATATAGGTAAGAGAGTGGGGGGGAGCAAGGGGGGAGAGATAGAGAGGGGGGGTGTGGGATAGGGGAAGTGGGGTGCTGCTAGAGGGATTAAAGGGGCGAGCACGGCAAAATGCCAGGGGGGGGGGGGGGTGGAAGTGAGCGGGGCTGGGAGTGGGAGGCTGAAGAGGCTGGAGATGCAGAAATGAAGGCAACAATAAAGAAGTTAAGGTTTTACCTGGTTAATAACATCCTTCTAGATTGGAGTGTTACAGGCTGCTGCGGGGCTACATTGTGGGCAATAGAGGACAATGCAGTGACATAAATTGTTTTACTCTACTTAATGCTCCCATGTCTGTGCTCCCCCACCTTTGCCAACGCGTACTGACCACCACGGTTAAGTACGGTAAAACTACCCCACGACCCGCATGACATGGGGCGGCCCTCATCCAGCAGTGGATTGACTTAACGAGCTGTGCATGTTCAACTCAAATATCTGAGTTTGTGAAGTGTCTTATATTAAGATTCTGTGTTGTTTTGGCTGGACATGATAATCGCTCATGTCCCTTCTCCACCCGTAGGCCATTGACTCTGGCATCCCCTTGAGGTCCGATTCCACATGGACAGCGAAACCCACGACCCGATCGACCTGCAGACCAAGGAACTCAAGTGAGTCTCGTCAACAAGACACCTCCCATGACTGCAATCCCACTGTTGTGCAGATCTCTCTATCAGAATCAAAATATATATTTATACTGGAAGAATCCGATGAGCTATAAAGCTCTTTTTTCACAGATGTCCAGTTGGGGCAGGTCACAACGTTACAACAACAAACAATACAAGCACACGTTAGGATTGCAAAGTATTGGAAAGGTAAACAAATAACTTAAACAAATATACAAATACAACTAAACTATTTTTATCTTACCAAGTAAAACCCTGACCACAAATGATAGCTGAACAAAGTGGCTTATCACGTGGGAAATTTATTATCAGCAAAATAATCTAAGATAAAGATTCTTGACCCTTGTGATTGATGTGTTGTTTTGGCGGAAACTGGTGCATGTACACAGGGAGACCAACTCGATGGTGGAGGAGTTCATGTTGCTCGCCAACATCTCCGTGGCGGAGCGCATCGTAGGCGAATTCCCCGAGTGTGCGCTGCTCCGACGCCACCCGGCACCTCCGCCTTCCAACTACGACATCTTGGTGAATGCGGCCAAATCAAAGGTAGAGTTAGAACCCCTTTTAACGACCACCCTTGTTAACTAATCGCTTAACAACGGGCCTCCATAGAGCTCAATGTGTAGGCTTAACCGACCATTTCCCTGTTAACGACGGGCTGTTGTAGGTACAGTAAATATGAATTAATGCCACGTAGAAGGGAAACAATAAAATAATAAAAATATAAAACAATAAAATTATCACGACGTTTCGACTGCAACACAAGCAATCATCATCAGGTGTGAAAACCACAACAAGAAAATTTGAAAAAAGTGGCAGATATTTTTAACGTTAGCACCACGGAGAGAGATTTGACAGTTTGTTCAGATGGACGAGTCCATCTATGTTCGGAAAAGAGGAGGGGGGAGACGAAAAATAATGGATGCGGTCTGAAAGCCACCTTAAGCGTGATCAATCAATTAAGACCCGAAATGGTTTATGAAATCTCTCTCCGTGGTGCTAACGTTAAAATAACCGCCACTTTTTTCAAATTTTATTGTTGTGGTTTTCACACTTGATGATGATTACTTGTGTTGCAGTCGAAACGTCGTGAGAATTTTATTGTTTTAAATGTTTATTATTTTATTGTTTCCCTTCTACGTGAATTTACCGAAGGAACCAAGAATATGAATCCCTGCAGTCACGAAAGCTTTAAATAAAAATGAATTAATGCATTTATTAACAGTGTTTATTTTAATATGATGTGTTTATAATGTTAGTATCTTTATGTATTCATATCCATTGTTTAAATATTATAAAGTACGTTTTTTGGGTGAACAAGGGAAACTTTTGATGCTATCGGAACGAATTAAGCTTTTAACACGTATTTCCTATACTCGCTTAATGACCAAATCCTTTAATGCTCGGGTTCGTGGAACCAATTACCGTCTTTAAGAGGGTTTCTACTGTCTCTAGATTGCTGTTAACCTTCCTTCAATATCATCCTCCTCGCAAGGAATTCAGAGGTCGCCGGGTGGCTCAAATTTTTGTTTGAGGTCTTTTGGTTTAACCGAGTGGGAACTCAAGAGACCATAATAGTCTCATTTGCAAGGGTCACCTGGGTCACCCTATGACCCAGAGATTACAGCTGGGACCCTGGCTTCAAAATCCAGCAGCCGCATTGAACATACTGTGTTATCAAGTGTAGGGAGTTGAAGGACTCGGCTCGTTTCCCAGCTACTCCACAGAAAGAAGCAACAAAAAACCATCACGATAAATGTAGTACTGTATTTAATTTTAGATAAATTCCAGCACTGAAATGTTGAAATATCAGGTCGACTTATTGTGATGAACATTATGCTCAAAATGGGTGGGAATGTGCTACCGCCCTACTGTGAAGCAGAGGTGTCTTGAAACGATGTCAGTATTGGCCTGAGCGAGCAATTGCAGGGCTGCACCTTTTACCTTTATCTTGAGATGTAGCCGTATAGTTTCCACTCGCCCTTAGAGGCAGAGCAACTCAAAAGGTGTGACGAACCACAGACAACGCTGGAAGGCAGCCAGGCACTGTGCCAGATGTAGATTAATCCACTTGCCGTACTGCCTTCTCCTGGCAAGCCAGGTTATAGAAACCTGAATGCCTACAGGAAGTGCGCTGAATAACGTTTTCTTTCCAATACACCACAACCCTTGCTGCTTCCCCAGCACTGAACTACAAGCCACGTGCGGGATAGTCACCTCACAAACGCCGGTGTGCCCGATTTTTTTGCGCAGAACATCGAGATCCAGGTGGACTCGGCTAAGGCGTTGGCCGAGTCCCTGGACCGGGCGGCGGTGCCGGGAGCGCCACCATACCTCAACACTCTGCTGCGCATCCTGGCCACGCGCTGCATGATGCAGGCCATCTACTTCTGCTCCAGCATGGATCCCGACACCCACCACTACGGGCTCGCCACCGCCATCTACACCCACTTCACGTTGCCCATTCGACGGTGACGTGCTCTGGCGTCAGGCACACGCATGAAATCGACCTTCGCGATTATTGAGGGGACTATGTTGTTGTCTTGGTGTGGTCTGGGACTGTGCTGCCTTTCCCAAGTTTAGGAATTTATTCATTAATTGATGTACTTATGCAATGTTAATTTGTCATTATGGCACACCTCCGATTAGCACGATTGGCTACGTACTTGTATATCTTTTTTCTATTATTTACTTTTAGTGATTTGTTTACCTTTCCTATTCTTAGCACTCCTATCATCTACCTACTGGACATCTGTCAAAAAGAGCTTTTATCGCGAATCGGATTTCTCCAGGATAAAGATTCAGATTTTGACTTATTTTTCTAAAAGGTCCTATAAACGGGAAGTTTGGCCAATTCCTTAAATGGTTGTTTGGCTTGTGTTGGAGAAAAACTAGAGGATCCGGAGAACACCAACGCCTACAAGGAGGGTGACAGTGTTCCACGTGCAGAATCAAGAATCCATTGCCGTGTTGCAGCGGCGGCCAAAAGTGAATTGCAATTTTGCCATGGATCGCTAACGATTTTGTTGTGAATCTTAAATAAGAACACAGATATGAGCAGGCAGCAATTTGCGTTACATCTGATGACAAATAAAAAAAATCCTCAACAAAGAATTAAATTCATACATTAATAAAGCTAATTTCCACAAGCAGATGGTGCTAGAACGTGGTATGTCCAGAGTACAGTATTCTATCACAGCGTTAAATCCATCTGAGTCATTGTTTGAGTAGCTTTCTGGTGGATCGTGAAACCCGCTGAGATCCACCAGAATGAATCGCGGTGCTTGGTGGATTAATACCGCTGCTCCGTTGGCATCTCGTGGCCATACCGCAGCCTGTATCTACTGTAAATTTAATCTTCATATTAAATAGAGGCTACAACAAATGTGAATATTGTTGTTGTTGTCTCCCTGTACCGTTACAGATACTCGGATGTGATTGTGCACCGGCTGCTGGCCGTGTGCGTGGGCGCCGACCCCACGTACCCGGCGCTCACCGACAAGCAGAAGCAGCAGCAGCTCTGCAACAACCTCAACTACCGCCACAAGATGGCGCAGTACGCCCAACGCTCGTCTGTAGCTTTCCACACGCAGGTGGGAGGCGGAAGTGTGGGCCACGTGGAGCTTGCACGGCGTGTGCTTAGGCACCTGATAATGCGTCCATTCGTCTCTTGAAAACCATTTTTAAGGCCACGAAAGCAGGCATCGTATTGTGCGTGTAGTAAGAATCAATTGTTTTCTATTCACACGCTTACGTGTGGTGGTGCCGTGGCTGTACTGGTTGGCTACACTTGACATTGCTTTTCAGCATTCTTCTGTGTTTGCTGAAAAACCTAGTCACTTGGCACATTTGCCCATGATGTGACAACTTTATTTGATTGGCTCTGTCAGGTGATGGAGGATTATAGTCAATACAATTGACATTGTACCTTCACGATTGAACTCAAAATAATCCCCATGACATGATGCCAATAGCACAACTGGAATAAATTAGCGGGGGGATGCGGAAAATTACCTTAAATTTTGTTAACTAATTATGGGCTTGGTAAGTGATGCGCGTGTGTCTGCTCTTGGCCACGTAGCGGTGATTAACGGCTGTTGTTGTTGTGGTCTCAGTTGTTCTTCAAGAGCAAGGGAGTGGTGAGCGAAGAGGGCTTCGTGCTGTTTGTGCGCAAGAACGCCGTGGTGGTGCTCATTCCCAAGTACGGCTTGGAGGGGACGGTTTTCTTTGACTCCAAAGATCTCAAGCTCAACGTTACCTTCGACGAGGAGGTAGGGCATGTGTTCACTTAACCGGGAGGCATTGGCATTTCCCGAACGGCTGAATTCTGCATTTAAACCCAGGACTGGCTTAATGCACTGGGACCCAAGCCCCCTGACCATCTCTCTACGATTAGGTTTCTATCAGACACACAGACACTTGGTTTAAGGTGGAAGAACGCAGTGAGATACGAAGCTCCGTTTTTTTGCCATTTGGCAGTGTGGACTATTACAGAGGAAGTTACACCGGTGGATACATTAGAGCCGGATGGCTCACAGGGCTATACCAAAATAAACTGAAACTGAATTAAATGATGTAAATGCGTTTCAAATGTAAAACGGTCACAATTAAATATGCTTTGGAAATAACTGCCATGACTGAGCCCGTATTGTCACGGAGAGGACATCACATTAAAAATACAGTAAAATCCCTCAGGTCCGGAAGAATTAGAGAGAAAATCTAATGCTTTCTGTAAACAATGAGAAACTCGAAGGGCAGAAAAGTACTTGTAGAATAAAAACAAATGAGGGAAATAGTAGTTGATGCAAAAAGTGATCTCTAGATGGCAAAAAGCACATTTGTGACCATTGGATCCAGTCCTTTCCAGCATGCCTTGCATGCCGCATTACATTGTCACTCTGCGTGGATAAGTGGATAATGCACACAGCCTAATTTGGACCAGAAGCTCAAAAGGGCCAACATTTGCAGCCATATTTTAGGTATGTTCTTAACTGCAATTGTACACTCCATATAACCTAAGGGGGGTTGCATCTACTCCTTAATGATGGCCAAATAAGGCTTTAAAATTCCTTGGCTGGCCCGCACATCACGATCCCTCGGTTGGTTTGGTCATTGCAGCCATCGGCTTCTCATGCCTGGTTTTCAGCTCGCGGTGAGGTGGCCCAAGCGGTATTGCATTCGCTGTGTGTTGTGGAGGTTTGCGTTTCAAACTCGGTGGCCTCTCCGGTTAATACTGTGGTGTGTATTAAGCGTAAAATATTTATAGGCTATCCGCTTTAACAGTGGACGTTAAAAGATCCTGTAACATTATTCGTGTGCCAGCATCATGGTCCAAGGTTGGCAAATTACATGCAAATTACTTATTTGGGGAGCACATATCAATCGTTCGCCTCCTTTTACAAAGACGTAGCAGTGACCTTGAATGCAAACGTTTTGAGAATCAGTGAGGCTTTTCTGAGTGACCCAGTAATAGTTGGAATAATAACGTTGGGTTTACGTCAATCCGTGTTTGTGTGCAGGGCACTTGGTAGAGAGCAGTCAGCGGTAGTGTAGCGGTTAGCGCTCTGCGCTACGATCCCAGCGACATGGGTTCGATTCCTTCGCACAGTCAACACCAGTGATGATTATCTGAACCGTTCCTGGGCCTCCCCTAGGTTGACTCGGAACTCAATTGAACGCCTGGTGCGGTGTGTAAACATCGCCACTGGGGAGACAAAGGCGGCCGGGCATGGCGCCGGCGACCCACCCCCTTGTGTGCCGTGCCGGCCTTCATCTGTGCTCCTCGCCAACAGCACTTGCCCCAACAGTCTGTTAAGGCTACATTGGAGATATGTCTTTGGGTTTTGTGTAGGGCCCCACGCTGTGCGTGGAGGGCATCGCGCTGAACATGTTCGACCGCGTGTGCGTGCGCGTGTCGCTGGATTCGTCCAACCTGCAGCACCAGCGGATCCGCATGCACCTCGTCCGCCCGGAGGTACTCACCGTGCGGCGCGACGCGCAACCTCAGAATACCACCGATTTGTATTGTGACCATGCTGCTGTTGCTGCTTGCTGCGCCAGCAGTAGTGCACAAAAAACAAACGCTCGCCGCATCGGAACGTCAGCGGGCCGAAAATTAATGACACAAGCCACAGCATAGCGCTTGTTGCCATGCAACCCAAACTGTGAAACCGTATCGGAAACCCATAGAGACACAGAGATACATAGGAGATACAGAGCGACCCATTATGATTCCTAGAGATTCATAGAGACTCCAGCAGATACATAGCAGTGCATTAAAAACAAGCTACTGTCCGATTGTGGCCATGCAACCCAAACTATGGACCACATTTTACACCACTGTAGTCTGCGCTCCTTCAATGGAGGGGGTGGCAAGATGACACAAACTCTCTCCTGAGGCTCTCCCGTGGCTATCAGACCCATCCATTGGCATTAAGCCCCTGAACGTAATACCCTTATAACACAGGAATAAAATATAAACTCTGGTCTTGGATGGAAAAAATATATGTATAGCTAGCATTTTGAGCTGCAGTCTGTTGTCCTATACCTCCTGTAACTGGCAAATTGGATACAACGCGATGATGAATGTATGAAGGAACGCATTTTTTGTATAACGCGGATCCAAACTGGATATAACTCGGTTGAATGAATGGAACTACGTCGCGCGAGTAGGAATAAGCGGTTGTAACGGCTGCCTCGGCGTAGCATCACACAAGGCGGGATGCTGCTGGATGCTGCTAGATGCTACCCAAGTTCCTTAGTCTTTGTTCAGCCTGTGTTACGCATCTCACGCGTTATTGCGGACTGCGCTTTACCCCATATAATATATTATTTATTATAACACGATTTTTCCAAAACGCGGTGTTCTTGAGGTACGCAACTACCGTATTACAGAACAGACTGTATATCCAAAGACTATGGGACACTATCCCTACCTATATCAGTTGTGACTGTTCGTGTGTTTAAATCCAGCTTGAAAACGTCGTTATTAATTGGCTTTTCCTGGATTCTGATTGGTTATTACTGTGAGGGGAATCATTATGATTAGCTTTTATTGCATTTTGCATGCTGTGTAAAGTGTCAGTATCACTGTCATTATTGTTATTATCGGCTTTTACTTTATTTCTATTGGCTTATATCTATACTTGAGTAGTTTTTTAATGTCCAGTGCTTTTTTGAGATATTTCGATATGCAAGGTGTTGTATAAAATAGATTTTTATTATGGCCCTAGTTCATTGCACAAGAAGGGCCATTATCTGAAACGTGACCTATTTAAATGATCGTTAGGGGCAGTTGTTGATGAATGCGAGTTCTCAAGATACCAAGCTAAGTCAGGGTGTGGGAGCCTTGGTAGATATCAGATTTCTTAACAAAACTCCATGAGTCTGTTCTGCATGGGTTTCCTCCGGGTTCTCTGGTTTCCTCCCATATCTAAAAATAAGCATGCGTTGAAACTGGTATTAAGGTAGTTTACGTATCGCCATGGGCGGCAGGGTGGCACATTGGTAAACCCTTGCATCTTGCAGCAAGAAAACTGGGTTTGATTCCCAACTAGAGTGTGTTACTGTGTGGAGTTGTCATCTTCTCTCCCCCTGTTCCTCAAAAGTCTTCAGACTTGGCGAAGTTTTTCAGTGTTATTAAGTGTAATAATAACGTATCACTTGTGTTGGAAATACTCACATGTGTGTGTGTGTGTGAGAGCATTGGTGTAGTGGTTAGCACGCTGCGCTATGAACCCGGCAACCCAATTCCCACTCACCGCCAACACCAATGAGGATTATCTGAACTGCTGTTTTGCCTACCCAAGGTCAACTCTTTCTTAAATGAGTACCTGGTGCAGTGTGTAAATATCAGCACTGGGGAGAGGTGTTGGCCACTTACCCCCTCGTGGGCCATGCCGCCTAACAGCAGCACAGTTTGTTAAAGGCTTATTTGGGTGACTATCTTTGTTGTACGTTTGTGCCATTTGTGTGTCCGCTGTCACAGATTCCAGGCTACAACCCTACGGAGTCCACCCCATGGGGCTCGCCTTCTCCCCGGCCTAAGAAACCCAGACAGCACTAGTGTATCGTGGATGCGGTGTCAACAAGATGCCGGAGGAGGTGCATGAGTGGGCACACACTCTGGGTTTTACATCTGCAGAGTTAATTAAGTGTACATTGTGCTCGCAAGCAGAGGTGAACAATTGAAAAAAAAGCAGTGGCGGTTATGAGAAATGCTACCCTGAAGTAACAGACGGTTTGCACTCTGAACTTGCAATCCAGAGGTCACCGGTTCTTCGTTCTCGTGTCGCAGCGGTTCAAATGGTAGCGCAATTTTTTTTTTTAGAATTTTTACCTTACCAACCAGTACAATCAGCCAATTAAGGTGTATACGCGTCAAGACGTATGAAAGGTTTAGGATATCTTATGCCCCACTTCTTTGCCAGCCAAGACACTGACCCACTTGTGATGAAGGTGATTTCACAAAAATATTGGTTACTGAATCGGTGGTGTTTATTGACTAACGCAGCAGTGTCCAACCCACAAAGCACTGTGATCCATTCTGGTATATCTCAACATGTTCCGTGATCTACCAGCAATATATGACCAACAGTTACCCGGATGGATTTCACCGACTAATAGAACACTGTAGACATGCCAAGTGCTAGTGCGATCTATTGGTTTAAAATATATATTATTAATCCATTACTTCTTAGTCGAGGATTTTGTTTTGCCATCTGCTATAACAAGAATTGCTTTATATTAGAGGTGTTTAATCCTATTTGTCCCGAGATCCACAATAAAAAATCTTTTGCGATCATCCACCCATGGATCGCGATTCACATATCGGCTACCACTGATCTAACAGTTGAAAACCAGTTTAACACGTAGGCTTTCGCGACCAATATCCATAACACGGGTTTTTTGGGTTAGATCGCGTAATAAATATTTAAATGTGTCGGTAAACCCGCCACCACCCGACACAGCCAATTCGAAAGGTTTGTCACATTAACAGAACGTGCCAATTCGTTACTAGTAACATCACACCGGTGTCTTGGAGAGCAAAGCCACAACATTTACAATCTGAGTACAATGTTTCACCAGTAATTACAACCAGCTTCATCAGGCGACAGCCAGATTCGTGGAGAATCCTCGTCCCTTAATGCGCATGCATAATGTTTGTTGATTAACATATAAATAACCCAATCGGAAATGGATACCCATAGTCATATGCATTCATTGATTCCCCTCCCAATTCGCGAAAGAAGTGCTCACAAGTGATGGCTGTCGCCTGATGAAGCTAGTTAGTGCTGGCGAAATGTTGTACTTAGATTGTAAATGGTGTGGCTTTGCTCTCCAACACACTGGTGGACTGTACTAGTAACGAATTGACATGTTCTGTTTACGCGACAAACCTTACTAATTGACTGTCGGGTGGTGGTGGGTTTAACAACACATTTATATATTTAAACGATCTAACCCATAAAACGTGTATTATAGTTGAAAACCTACAATTGTGCCAGGTTTGGCCTGTCGGAGTGGGCCATTAGGGTGGCCACTCAGAGGGCAAAGCTCTGGGGAATCCGAGCAAGAGCTTCGAAGTATGATTGTGCACGGTGACACCCGCAGGGGTCTCGTGATGGATGGCAAATGGAAGATTTTTTATCGCGAGAGGATTCCCTGCAAGGGATGTTAGGTTACTTATTCTTGTGAGGATGCCATTTACTGTATGAAGGGGCAGCGGTCAGCTGCATAGAACAGAGTATAAAATTACCCGAGCTGTTGCTGTTTAAATCGTCGGTTTAACGGAGAATTTCACCTCAGGTTTTTTTTACACAGCTGCCCCACCCCTCATCGGACTCTGTGCAATCACACAAGGAATGTTTTTGGAAAAAATGTCGGTGTCAGAAAATTTTAAGGTTTAATCGTTTACAAATGCGCATTTCGTTACAGCTTCTCTTGTCCTTTAGACGTGCAAAGATAATTTCTGACAAAATATTGACACGTTTTCAAATTGTTTCGTAAATGGTTATAACTTTGTTCACGTATATACAGTACTTGGGCAATAATTCTAAGCTCCTGGAGTAGTGGTAAAGATTTAAGCGAGTTGATGTCTTTGCGACTTTGTGTAAATGTGTTTAACATTTTTTAGCTGAATCGTATATTTACAAGCATGTACACATGAGTTATATGCGTTTATATACAAAATTAGATCGATTTATTTTCCATGCATCTGTTATTTTGGTTACTTTAAGTTACGTTTTCCACTGCTGGATGAACATCTCGCCACGTGATGTTGGATGTCAGGTTTAGTTTGACCATACTTGACCATGCTGGTCACTGTTGGATGATAATAATGTCCACTTGCAATGCACCACCGCGCAGTATTCACTCGCCTTCGAATCGAGTCCTGCACCGCCGTTTCACATGCAAATTTGATTCTCAATCCCTGGGCCAACTTGCTCCTGATTAGCATGCAATTTGCCACATTTCGATCTCGGAGGTGATTAAATGCGCCGGCTTCCAGGCTTGTTGAGCCGCTCGGAGCCCAATTAACGAAAATTGTTGCCAAAGCAAAAGCGTGAGCTCGAATGTTTGTCCGTGTTCTTTTCAAACCACCAGTCGAACGCCGGCCTCTGCCCACTCCGACCGTACGGAGGCCCTGGCCGTCGGGGAGGCCCTCATGGTGCCTCGCGGCAAACGTGGGGCCCGGGTGGGCGCGCCGACGGTTGATCGCGTACAGGCGGTGCAACTCCCACAAATGAAACATCACACCTTGCTGATCTCGTGACCAGGAGCATAAACGATCATCACGCAAACTCCGGTCATCCTCGCAGCAGCAGCTCTTGGCCATCGAACAAAGACGATCACCGCTTCCTTCCGATATTAGAAGCCACGAGCTATGAACGACTCGGAGGTTCGAGCAACCACAGCCGAGTTGGAAGGCAGCAGCAGCCCAGGCGGTGAGCCAGCTCCAAAATCCCCCAAGCACTGAAGTTCTCGATTTAGTACATTGAAAAACACGACGGTAAGTGAAACGTAAATCGAAACCATTTTTTCCATTCACTTGAGGGGCCGTCCATAAATGACGTCACGCAATTTTTGACCTCTCGTCACTCGGCGTCACAAAAAGTCAGACCCCCCCCTCAAATATGACGTCACAAAGCTCTGCCAACCCCCCAATAAAACAATGCTTCAACTATTGTCATTGTAGTGCGTGGCGCTGCACTGATGTTGTAGGAGTGTTGTAACAATTAGTGTTATAACAATTCTATACTTAAAGTTGCGCATTTTGATGTGACGTCACATTTCTCAAACCCCCCTCCCCCTCGTCACACATCATCGCAAATGTCTGACCCCCCCCCCCCCCCCCCCCCCCGAGGTGCATGACCGCATTACCGTGTTCATTCTGTGAAGGGATGAGGAAAAGGAAGAGGGAAAAGCATCCAGCGTCGCCGCACGCAGGCAACGTGTTTATCACAGTGGACAAAATATAAAAATACATATATATGTAGTGGGTTCCACGGAGACTGGAGACGTCTTTAGAGGCAACACGGTTTATTTGTAACTATGAACAGAACTCCCCTTAACTCCCACTATCTAGGGAGGTACAGCCTCCGGGCTAGCGTGCCCTCGCACTGATCAAACCTGGCTCTCAGCCCTCTGGCTATCTGTGCCCTAGGGGAGGCTAACTGACCCGACCCAGCCAAGGTACGGGTCCTGACCACTGGTCCGAGCTCGGCCCGGTCCTTACAAGGACGTCGGGCTCGAGGTCCCAGGGTCCTAGCTAGGGAGGCTACTCTGACCCGACCCAGCCAAGGTGCGGGTCCTGACCACTGGTCCGCGCTCGGCCCCGACCCTTATAAGGATGTCGGGTCCCAGGGTCCTAGCTAGGCTGGTCTTCTGTTCTTCGTCTTCGGAGCACTGCCCCGAGCTGTCCAAGAGGTGCCCCTTTAATACACCTCTCGGGGGCTCTCCGCCCCCGGTACCGCTCCCTCTCTAGAACCTTCCAGGGGGCTCTGGAAGAACCCCCCAACCCCTCACCTGGGGCCTGGCTCTCTCTGTCCTTCCCCAGCTCAGGGTGGCACCCCCTATAGGCCTGTGCCCGCAACTGCAGGTAAGTATACCGACGGTATAGGATGTGCATTTATTACGCTACATCTATGCGGAAGTAGAGAGGAGTGCAGCTGCTAGGCTGAATCATATGAATAAACAATCAAATCTAGAAATATCCTTTATGTACCCAGGAGAGCCACATTGAGTCTCGAGACTCATTATTAGCTCCGAGCTGCATTAAGATGTTTGGACAATTTCAAGCATCAGGGTTCGGCACGTAGGAGGAAACCGGAGAAACGCGCAAATGTTGTGAAGCTGGCTTGGTGGTAGAAGTCAGTCCAGAACATTTGGCCCCACACCTATCACTGTAACGAATCAGTGTTCTACGGGGGCATTCTAAGCGAGGACTGATTGTATTAAAATCTACTTTGATCTACGAATCGTAATGTATCAATAATGTTAACGTGTAACATGCCCCACGGTTTTTTTTTATCTGGAAGGAGAGAACAACGGATGATCTGTGTGCTGATGATGTTGGTGATGATCTCGTAATGGCTGTTCACTTCGAGGAGTGGGAGAGTCTGATGGTGAACCTGGATCGTGCCAATAAGAGGTAGGGCCTTACCATTCGCCCTACCAAATAAATCAAAGCAGTACCTGCCTTGATATTTTGTATGTCTTCAAGGACTCCACCCCCTCAACTCCGCATGATAGGTAGTTGTGGAAAGAGTGGAGGTATTCCCATATCTGGGCAGTTGTTTATGACCAGCTCCGATTTCAGAGCGGAGGTCTTACTCTGAATTAGTTCAGTGGCATATCCTTTTTTTCAGCTGCATAGCGCTGTATAAAAGTTATATGGCCTATCACTTCATACAAAGCTCTGGTTCTTTTCTGCCAAACTTGTCCTCTCCCTCCCAGCTATAACCTCCCGAAAGCAACATGTGACCTTTGTTTTGGCGTGACAAACACCAGTGAAAGCAAAATACCGAAAGTGTAATGACTACACGTAATGCAAGAATCTCAGTTGTATTTCTCAACGGGTATTGAATATGAAGTCCCAGGAGTGGTGAAGGTGCATCAGCCTGCAGACCCACAGGTGGCAGCGGTGGATTGGCCTGCAGACGTTGGGGTGGTGGTGGATTGGCATGCAGACGTTGGGGTGGTGGTGGATTGGCCTGCAGACGCTGGGGTGGCGGCGGTAGATCGGCCTGCAGATGTAGGGGTAGCGGCGGTGGATCTTCCAGCAGTAGCCGACCAGTGAAGTTCTCGAATACATTTACGCAATTTTCCGAACCTGGTGGCTTTGGCACAGGCGGTGGTGGTGGTGGATCTCCCAGCAAAAGCTGGGGAGGCAGTGGTGCATCTGCCAGCATGAGCTGGGTTGGGATGACAACGTTGGATCTCCCGGCAGCAGCCGGGGTGGTGGTGGCGGTGTTGGAGATGCCAGCTGCAGTCCAGGTGGGGGGGTCGATGCATCTCCCAACAGCATCCCTGGTGGTGGCGGCGGAACTGCATGAGGCTGCCAGGATGGCGTTGGAGGCAGTGGTGGTGTTGGTGGAGACCGTGGCCGTGGCTTTCTCCAGCTCCTTGAGCTATCGACGCATCATTTCCAACTGCAGATGGCGCTCCACATTCTCCCGTTTGTATACTTGAGTGCAGGGAAATCATCGACAGTTTGGTCAACATTAGCCCCTACACGAGCCTTCTAATCATCGCAACTCTTAAAAGTATATCGCTCATATAATGCACATCATTTGAGTCACAACAAAAATTACATATAACACATCGGGCTGTGAAAATTACGGCTTCGTATTACCAATATCTTGCCTGTCCAGAGAAGCCCATGAACTAACGTTGTACATACAACTCATAGACTCAGAGGCCCATAGACTGAGTTACAAATAGCAGTGGATAGGGCCCGGAACGGTGTGGTGGTAGTGAAAATATGAACCCAACTGCGTCCTTTTCAATGGAACCAGGGACCCAAGTGTCATCATAGGCTTTCCCTCGCAATCGAGGATTGCCTTCCAGAGAAAGTTTTGATTTTCTGTGGGTCCAAAGATGGCCAATCTGGGATCGACAGATTCTGCCGCAACTCTGGCACATGTGTCCAGAAATAATGGTGGGTGGAACTCCATTAGTCGGGCTGCAGGTTGTTGTTTCCGCCATTCCCACTTTTTCTGTTTCTGCTGTTAAGTTTTAAAATGTTTGGCTTCTTGAAATAGACTGTCTCCATCTGAGGTGATCCTGGGAAAGATACTCCCTTGAGTTAGTGTCGATGGAGCACTTCTTCATGTTGGACTTGAGGACATCCTTGAAACACTTTCTCTGACGAACTACATTCTCCCACTTCTGGTTAATCAAGTTTGACAGTTTTTCATTGAGGCTTTGGCGGAAGAGGTATTGCTTAATGGAGTCCTATAAAGCTTTAATGTTAATCTTCTGTAGACATCTCTTCCGATGAAGCCGTCACTTGGGAGCCAGTTTTATGAGCATGGTTGAGCAGATGAGTCGATCATCAGTCCAGCCACCAGCAGCTACTAGAACAGCCTGGATGATGCAGACATCTTTGGGATCCTGGGCATGGACAATGACGTAATCGATCAAGTGGCAGTGCTTAGATCACGGATGATGCTATGATGTTTTGTATTTGTTATTCTGGTGTAACAGGGTGTTGATGATGATGACTCCATTTTCCGTGCATTTAGTCAAGGGAAGGATGCCGTTGGAATTGACTTTACCCACTCCTTCTTTCCCGATGGTTCCATTACAGAGGTTTATGTTTCTTCCAACTTTGGCATGAATATCACCGAGCAGAATAAGTGTGTCTCCCACAGGAACAGTAGAAAGGACCTGATCAAGGTTGACATAACATTCATAATCGGAGTGAAGAATCAGGGCATATACGCTGATGACAGTAGAATATTGGCTCCCCACCAATTTGAGACATAGAGTAATGAGGCGCTCAATCATCAAGTTAATTCTTGATGGAGAAACCAACTCTATGCAGCCGCCGCTGTTCTTCCTGTCTGCCTTTCCAGAAGAGGGTACAGCCAGCTCCTTGTTCCTTGAGCTGCCCCTCCTCTTCTCGTCGAGTATCATTGAGGGCAGCTACGTCAGTGTTGTGTCGTCTGAGTTTCTGGGCCACGATTAAGGTGCAGCATTCTGGGCGTTCACTTTTAGTGTTGTCCATAAGGGTCCTGACATTCCAGTTCCCAAAGGTAATTATCTGACTTTTAGTTTTTTTTCCACCACAGTAATGGGGATCCTTCTGAACGTGGTTATCCAGTCGAGAAGGAGTGAGACAGACTATGTTTAGGGCCACTTTCCTAGCTCCTTCCCCACGTGGGGTGAGGAGAGTGGATCATTGGAAAGGACTTCTTAGTCGCCGGTACAGCTGCAGAAACACACTCTTGTTTCTGCTGAGTGTTAGACGACCTTCTTGTAGCTGCCACTAGAAGCTTCCAGACTTCACAATCATGCTCCCGTCGTCACTAGCTGGTCACCAAAAACATTGTTTCGAATGGGCCACAAGATGTTGTTCCTTTAATGAAACACGCCTGTGCATGATTTATTTATTGTGGAGAAGCTGATAATTGTTTTTTTACCCTGTTATCTGGCAACAAAACTGACAGCTTTTTTTACAAGGAGTCATGTTTGCATTGACCACAATACCTGCGGTCGGAATGCAGACAAAAAACATAACTCTGATAATGTATGCACTGTCCTTGAAATTGATTGGTCCACACCCAAGACAGCTTTCCTTAGAGCCTAGTCTCACATGGTGTTGGACCAGATGACGCCAAAAAGCTGTTGTACAGTAGCTTCCACAGTTATTTAGAGAATGGGACCATGAATCCAATGGCAAGGAGACCAGTACGATTGGAGATATCGTTCTGCTACAGTCTTGGTCCGCCTTCACAGCTGTTGAGATGCTAACATCTTCTTCCTCCTGCTCTGCCGTTGAGGACTTGTTAACCCATGGCTGGTGGCAGACATGCTTATTATAATGGCGGCCTATACTCGCCATGTGGCAGCATCGTTAAAGGGTATATGTCGCTTTTCAAGAGGAAAACCATTGGCATTTTCAGTCCTAACCACACCCTGGTGGTGCTGTCACTGCTTGGTCCACAACTGCTTATCCGCCAGGGTTGCCGCTGCTTATTTTGCAGCTAACGTTCACAGAAGGTCGTTCCACTATCCACCACCTGCGGACGCGCTGGGTCCCTGATATACAATACCCTGGCGTCTACAAACTAAGCCGTGTCTGTGGCAGTAGTTACATTGGGGAAACTAACCGGCATGCCTCGGACTGTGTTCATGAGCATAAGGAAGATTTGAAACACGGTAGGACCAACACGGTAGCCTCGGCTGATCATTGTTTTAATGCGATTGGCTCACACGCCATTTGATTTCTCTAAGACAAAGGTACTTTGTAAGCCCACTGGCTCTCAAAAAAATTCGTTCATGAAGCCATCCACATATACAGACACAGTCACAATTTCAACCGAGAGGATGGGTACAAACTCAGCAATCATTGGAAGAACGTCATCAACCAGTTTAAGTCATAACTGGTGTTGTTCTCATCCTGCCACCTTCCGATGTTAGTTTTTATTTTCCCCGTAGGTTCGGCTCTCCGATCTTACATTAACAGGTGAAACAAATTTCACACCAACATAGCCCCTTCCGCGTGCTGACCTCGAGGTGGCAGCAGCTCTGCGATCTTACATTAACATGCCAATCTCTCACATTAACATAGCCACCTCCGTGCCCTCGTCATGGAGGCCGCTCTCTGATCTTACATTAATGTGCTAATTTCTCGCATTAACATCACTAGCCACGTCGTTTATGACCCTTGGGCTACACACATTTTCAACCTTTAAAACAGTCTGCCTCAGCAGCTTTCCTCCTCTTTCTTCTTCCTGATGACGATCACTTGTGTTGTGATTAAAACGTCAGAGTTTTTTGTATATTATATTTTTATTAATTTGAACCTATCTACGTGACTTCACCGAAAGACCCAAATAATATGAATTCCTGCAGTCACGAAAGCTTTAATTCAAGATTTATAGTAATGACTCTTCCTCAGATCTAATTAGATGAAATCATTACCAGATGTATTTGCACCATTCCTACAATGCAAGGCTCTCACGAAGGTGATATGTTTTACAGACGGGTAGAGTGTGCCATGGTTTCACATTAAGGGTAATGCTGCTCTGTGGTTTTAACCAATTGGATAATTGGAAAGTATTATTTAAAGTCTGGTAAATTTGGACTGTGGCACTGACGCAAATGGCCGGCTCTTTTTTGAATAACAACCACCATTAGTTTAACAAGCCTAACTGATGAAACCCAAATGGAAGCCGGTATAATTATATTGCTTAAAACAAATGCTGCTGGGGACTGTTGGTGGGAAAAGCCATTAGGCTGATGTATTTAAACATCGTATTCTGATTTATGTGGAGACACAAAAAGCGAGTTATGCTTCTACAGTATTTGCTTGTGCAAAGCATGGACAATCATTGCCACAGTGAAAGAATCAGCTCGGTGGCTAAGAGATGTTAACTACCTCACCTGGTATGGAGGAGGCCGAGGGTTTGATCCCGACCCTGATGCCTTTATAAGGAGTACCTTGGATATCGAGGTGGTTAAATTTTTGGAAAGTGTAGCAAAAGCCAAAAGCGTGATATTCAATACTTAAGCTTGACCTAAATAATGAGTTTACATACACGCAACCAAAAATAGACACATCACAATAGAAATGTGCTGTACTGAATGCCAAATTTACTACTATAATGAGCCAAGAATGTCTGTGTCCCGCACGTGACGTCACTCCACGTCAAGCAGGCCCCCTCATTAATACTCATGAATAGACTAATCTCTCACAATACAAAGGCCACTGCCCCAGCCTCTGTGGTTGGACCATCTCTAGCTCCACCCACCTACCTTGATGCACTCATCTCAGACCTATATAAGACCTTGTCTCAGCAACTTTCGAGTGACGTCACTCCACATGGGGGGGGCGAGGTGCCTCCTCCCCCCTCCTCAGCGTCAACTTAGAAACTCACTACAAAGGCAGAACCCTCACGTCATGCGATCTCCCTAACGCTATTGAGACATCGAAGTAAAAAAGACGTCATGATGAACAGGGGATTATAACCTTTAAATGAAATAGGTCTGTCACCGCGGCCGTACAAATTGCACACAAATGGATGCAATGAATATCACTTCGCCGTCTGATTTACTGCAATAGATTTACTGCAATACACCCATCCTTGGACGGGCAAAAGGCTAGTAAACAAATAATCCCCTCGCTCGCTCCCCACCACGATATCACACAATGATATAGTACTTCCTTGTACAGTATACCCGCTAAAGACCAAAACTAATCCCCATGATAGGTAAATTGATATACATAGAGCTTGCCGGCGATAGGTCTAAACCACGAACTATGAACTCGTGATATTCAAGGGTCTCCCGTTTTTGGAGTGTGCATGTTCTCCCCATGGTCACGTATCCTTTTCTCCAGGTCCTCCGGTTTTTTTCTCCACATCTAAAAACATGCGTTAAGATAATTACTGCTATAAATATTCACAAAAGCCACTACGTTGAGCAACCATATGTGGCTAGGCTGCTTCTGGAAAAGAGCTATATATCTCAGTGGGCCTTACCTGGTCAAATACAAATAGGTCGCTTACAGGAGATGAATGGATTGCCACATCACAGGGACGCAAGGAATCGCAGCATGGAGAGGGCTTCATCCAGCAGTGGATTGATCCTGGTTTATGTTTGCAAATAGTAAACTTCAGCGTGCACTTCCAAATGAAGGTGTTTAAAGTGTCTGTTTATCTTATTTGGTTCTTTCGGTAAAGTCACGTAGAATGAGAATAAAATAATAAAATAAAAATAAGACAATAAAATTCTCACGACGTTTCGGCTGCAACACAAGCGGCCTTCTTCAGGTGAAAGAACAGAACTGTCGGGACGACAGTGCTTCAATGAGTGCTGCTGAGATTCGTGGCGTCTTTTAAGCTCGGTGATAGGTGTGAATGACCTAGAAAGCAGGAGAATTTAGCATTGAAATAGCTAGGGATTAGCTTGTGACAAAAAATAGCTGTGTTAAAGTCAAAGTTTACATATCAACAGAGGCATTTAGTATATGGACGCTAAAGGGCCTTCAACTACCCAACTATCATACATTAAACCAATGTGAGAAAAAACTAAGTCTATATTACATCAGTATAATAATTGTACTTGATATGTTCTTCAATAAGCTGAGCTATTAATCACAAAGCAACTGGGTATAAACTGCACTATATAAACAGGTCCCTGCAGGGTGGGCTGGTAGGAACATTGGAATTTTGTCTATTGCAGGCTGGTACACTCAGTTTACAACTTCGTTCCTTCCAGTATTAATACCATATAGTAAAACCAATGAAAACCCAAATATAAACTACCTCAATGTTATCAATAAACTCTATATACTCTCCAATCAGCTGAGCCACCAACGATAAGTCGTTATATATCACAATGCCATATTGCAAAAAATGGCGGTTTTTCTTCCCATCAACGACCAGCACCACGGACAACGAACGAGCTTCGTTCAGACGGACGACTCAATCCATGCTCGGGAACGGAAGAGGGAGAGAGACAGCCATAATGTGTTGTTATACTCCATGTTATAACCCATACCATTAACCGTGGTGTGAGAGGTATTAAGAGGCAATATCAGCGAAAGAGATGCGGTCTGACGGTAACCGTAAAATACAATTAATTAAGAACCATTGGAAAGATGTTTTAAACCATTTCGGAACTTCATTAAATTTATTGGCTGGTTGGGGAGGCCATATTAAGTTTGCGAGGTCTGAAACTCCAGGCCAAACATAAACTTCCGTTATCTCCGAAAAAGTAAGATGGATTGATGACCAAGCTGTGGAGGTCTGCCTAAATTTATAAGATGTCCATTGTTTCACGAGAGATAGCATGAATTGGATAAGAAATACACTATTAATTCTTATACACTGGTCCATTCATACAATTAGTATATTAGTGGGCTACATTAGAGAAGATAAAGGGAGGAGAGGAGAAGAGGAGGGCCGGGGTGCCCGGAGCCCAGAGAGTGCCCAGAGGGGCCAGAGAGCCAGGGGCAACCCTGATGTTTATGTTGGCTGGATAGCATGTGCTCCCGTGCATGTGAGGTTGCTCTCAACAGAAGTCGTTCCTTGCACGAGATTGGCTGAAACGCTGAGTAACCACTCAGAGGTATAGTGGTTAAGCAGTGGAGACGGTATAGTGGAAAAACAGTGGATATTTCTGAAGCAAAGTTTAAGATTTGCAGTTGTCAAATTATATTGAGCCGATCCATATGGCAAGTGAAAGAAAAAGACTTGAAGTGTGTTGCTAAAAAACATCTTGGAGGAAAGAGAGGATACATGTGTGCCTATTGGAGAAGGAAAGGCATTGCTAAAAACTGTGCTGCAAGGTCACGTGCCATGAATCACATGAGTTTAAAAAACGTGACTGTAAACCAACAAGCTTGTGAATAATATTCATGGTGAAGACACCTCTATACGTTGGATGCTGGACTTTGTCTTTTCATAAATGTCATATTGTGCACTGGGTTATGCCTTATTAACCTAAATTCTGAATTTAGCTATTCATGTATTTCTATTACAGTATCACATATTCTTTGGACCAAGTGTCAATTGCCTATTTGATGACTGGTACTCTGATGATTTTTTGCAAATAAGGGACTTGTTTTATTTAAAATGTGTCTGTGTGTGTAGTTGAACAGTGTAACAAATCCATGCGTTACGTGTGTAGTGTTGCAGCGCCGACCTGGGCAAGGCCTATGATACAATCAGTAGGCCAGGGCTCTGGATTGTTATTCGAGTTTTCAGAGTTCCTTACCCTCTGCTCACAATGATTAAGGACCTTCACGATGGTCGGCAGGCCCGGATAAAGTTGCGTGCCCGGGAGTCAGAGCAATTTCCTGTTTACAGTGGGGTGTGACAGGGATCTACAGTGAGGGGAAAAGTATTTGACCCCCTGCTGATTTGTACGTTTGCCCACTGACAAATAAATCATCAGTGTATAATTTTAATGGTACGTTTATTTGAACAGTGAGAGACAGAATAACAACAACAAAATCCAGAAAAACGCATGTCAAAAATGTTATAAATTGATTTGCATTTTAATGAGGGAAGTAAGTATTCGACCCCCTCTCAATAAGAAAGATTTCTGGCTCCCAGATGTATTTTATACAGGTAATGAGCTGAGATTTTGAGCACACTCTTAAAGGGAGTGCTCTTAATCTCAGCTTGTTACCTGTATAAAAAAACACCTGTCCACAAAAGCAATCAATCAATCAGATTCCAAACTCTCCACCATGGCCAAGACCAAAGAGCTATCCAAGGATGTCAGGGACAAGATTGTAGACCTACACAAGGCTGGAATGGGCTACAAGACCATTGCCAAGCAGCTTGGTGCGAAGGTGACAACAGTTAGTGTGATTATTCGCAAATGGAAGAAACACAAAAGAACTGTCAATCTCCCTCGGCCTGGGGCTCCATGCAAGATCTCACCTCGTGGAGTTGCAATGATCATGAGAACGGTGAGGAATCAGCCCAGAACTACACGGGAAGACCTTGTCAATGATCTCAAGGCAGCTGGGACCATAGTCACCAAGAAAACAATTGGTAACACACTACGCCGTGAAGGACTGAAATCCTGCAGCGCCCGCAAGGTCCCCCTGCTCAAGAAAGCTCATATACATGCCCGCCTGAAGTTTGCCAATGAACATCTGAATGATTCAGAGGACAACTGGGTGAAAATGTTGTGGTCAGATGAGACCAAAATGGAGCTCTTTGGCATCAACTCAACTCACCGTGTTTGGAGGAGGAGGAATGCTGCCTATGACCCCAAGAACACCATCCCCACCGTCAAACATGGAGGTGGAAACATTATGCTTTGGGGGTGTTTTTCTGCCAAGGGGACAGGACAACTTCACCGCATCAAAAGTACGATGGACGGGGCCATGTACCATCAAATCTTGGGTGAGAACCTCCTTTCCTCAGCCAGGGCATTGAAAATGGGTCGTGGATGGGTATTCCAGCATGACAATGACCCAAAACACACGGCCAAGGCAACAAGGGAGTGGCTCAAGAAGAAGCACATTAAGGTCCTGGAGTGGCCTAGCCAGTCTCCAGACCTTAATCCCATAGAAAATCTGTGGAGGGAGCTGAAGGTTCGAGTTGCCAAACGTCAGCCTCGAAACCTTAATGACTTGGAGAAGATCTGCAAAGAGGAGTGGGACAAAATCCCTCCTGAGATGTGTGCAAACCTGGTGGTCCAACTACAAGAAACGTCTGACCTCTGTGATTGCCAACAAGGCTTTTGCCACCAAGTACTAAGTCATGTTTTGCAGAGGGATCAAATACTTATTTCCCTGATTAAAATGCAACTCAATTTATAACATTTTTGACATGCGTTTTTCTGGATTTTGTTGTTATTCTGTCTCTCACTGTTCAAATAAACCTACCATTAAAATTATAGACTGATTATTTCTTCGTCAGTGGGCAAACGTACAAAATCAGCAGGGGATCAAATACTTTTTTCCCTCACTGTATGTGAGGAGTCTGTGGGTCGCAACATCACGTACGGCTGGAAGTAGGACATTCCAGACTAAGAGAGTTCATGATGGCAATGTCAACGACACTGAACCAGCCAGCACAACTCACTGCCAATAACACATATCCACATAATTCACTCTTAAGCAATTGTTTAATCAATTAATTGAATCACTACAATTAAAACCAAAGAATCTCCCAGAACAAACACTTCGCACTCTCCTCCGTCAGCCACCTGCATCGACAATTGAAACGCATCAGTCCAGCAGTGGATAAAGCCTGGCGTGGGAGGTATGGGGGGGGGGGCGGCTTACACTTGCGGTGGACAGCAGGGGGGTGGCTGGATGCAGTAGCCATCGCAGAACAAGCGGTAGAACTTGTCATCGACTGCCATGCGCCAGGGTAATTGGCCTCTCCTACACCCACACACATCACACTGAGCGGCACACACGTCACACCGAGGAGCACGCACGTCAAACCAAGGAGCACGCACATCACACATCCAGCGGCACGCACGTCACACACCGAGGAGCACGCACGTCACACACCGAGCAGGTTGCACAGGTCTCCTTTATCAAGACAAACGTGGAGCAGATTACAACTACTACTCTTCTATGCCTGTCACAATGCCCCCCTCTCCCCCCCCCCCCAGTTTATGGGGGGCCGCGGGCCTCACTCCCCCCTTCGCGTCAGGCCCCCCTAATAAATGGTCCGGTTGCATTGTGAATGCACCACTCGAATGACGTGCAGTACCGTGGCGCACTGTAACGGGCTCGTGATTTACTCACTAAAATTCAATGTAAAAAAATAAAAACGATCCCAAGACATTATTTAAAATAAAGTATGGCCATCGTGTGTCAGCATCACAGGCGAAAATTGGCATGTAAAAAAAAACTTCACTGCGAAACACTCAATTGGGATTGCTCGCAGCAAACAGCACCTGACCTGCGTGCAGGTTATGTGCTGAATAACCGTGTGTCACACAGAGAACAGTTGCCACTGAGGGTGCCTTTTCAAATGCTTGAGATGAGATGTGATTATCGAGTGTAACTGTGCACACTTAAAAAAATATATAAGCGAACTATTAACGTTTCAGGTGGCAGGGTTGTGCAGCGGTGATCTTTGACCCTCGCAACAAGAAGGGCCTTGGTTAATTATCCGACTGGCACTTTGCGGAGTTTTCTACGTTCTCCCCTTTGTTCTGTATGGGTTATCCAGTTTGCTCACGTAGCTAGAAAACACACTATCACAATGTAACTGGGTATTGGCCAAGCATCCCAATGCTAAAGTTACCTGCAAATTACTTCACTGGGATGACACTCGGCAGCAGAGCCGGATGATGGCATTGCTGGGGCCCTATGCCATTGTCAAGCTTAAGATGCCCCTTGTATGAATGCCTGTATATTTTTGTCAGCAGAATGAAAATAACTGCTTTGGAGAGTCTTTTTTTCTCACCGATCTTAATTTTTTTTAACAATTATGTTAAAAATCGAAACCTCGTGTCCATTTCTTGTTTCGTATTTAGAGCCCCCCCCCCCCCTCTCTCTTAATGCGAGGCCCTAAGCTGTAAGTGTAGCCGGTGTGAGCTCGCCTGTGATGAATCACACGTATAATTGTGCACTCTTATTTTCTATGGGTGGCCAGGATAATTTATTATTACTTAAGTGAATGCAATGGTGATCAGGGGATTGGACCCAGAGCCCCACGTACACAGTAGAGTACAAGGGAACGCCCACAGTACAGATTTGAGCTGACCTCCGGATTGAGAAATTGAACTGTGTTGTGACGTGGAGGGTGTTTCTGAACGCTATTGTGACCGACCCGTCCCGATGCGAGGAGAGAGGACAGGGTGGATCGGCTGCATGAGCATACTCTCCGGCACTGCACAGCACAACATCGCCTCCCTACTGCAAAAAACTCGGCAGGACCCTCCTGAAAATAAAAGTCTTCGGAATCAGTGAGGCCTGTCCTTGGGGGGACAGGCGTAGTCTTGGTCGTCAGAAGCGAAGATTTGTTTCTCCATATTAAGTTGTATCCCCGGGTTACCATAAGGGCTGGGCGCTGCAAGCTTAGCTTCTGAGATCTGATGAGACTGGTAGCCGTTTTTTAAAAGGTAATTTCGGCATCTGGAGCCCAAGCATGCAACAACTTTATGCAACTTTTTGGTTCTTTCGGTAAAGTCACGTATAATGGAAATAAAATAATAAAAATAAAACGTAATAAAAAATAATTCTCACGACGTTTCGGCCACAACACAAGTAACCTTCTTCAGGTGAAGGAACAGAACTGTCGGGACGACAGCGCTTCAATAACTGCTGCTAAAATTCGCAGCGTCTTTTAAGCTCGGTGGGAGAGGTAACGTGCCTTGACAAAGGAGTTTACACATCAAACAGGAGAATTTAGCATTGAAATAGCTGTGTTAAAGTGTTGGATCAGCATGGTGTTAAAGTCAGAAATTATCATGTAACTGGGATATTAGCATGATGTTAATGTGAGGGATTAGCATGCGACTGGTCACGGAAATAGCTATGTTAAAGTCAAAGTTTACATATCAGCAGAGGCATTTAGTATATGGACGCTAAAGGACTGCAACTACCCAACTATTATACAATAAAACCGATGTGAAAAAAACTAAGTATAAACTACATCAATACAATAAATGTACTCAATATATTCTTCAATAAGTAGAGCTATGAACATAAAGTAACTGGGTATACACTACACTATATAATGAATACCATATAGTAAACGAATTAATAAAACTAAAATATAAACTACATCAATGTTATCAATAAACTCTACACTCTCCAATCAGCTGAGCTACTAACAATAAGTCATTATACATTACAATGCCATATGGCGAAAAAATGGGTGGCGGTTTTTTCCTTCTTTCCAACGTTAGCACCACGGAGAGCGACGAGCCTCGTTCAGACGGACGAGTCCATCCATGCTCGGAACGGAGGAGGGGGGAGAAACAGCCACGATGCGCTGCTCTGTCCTGTGTTGCGTTACCACCATGCCATAAACTAGACTACTATACATTGTAATGTTATACCTTCCAATCTAAACTACATTGTATAATATCGTATACACAGCACAATGTAAGCTCGAACATTATGCAGTATATTGATATGTCTCCAACTAAACTTTTTCCTACATTACACGACTATACACCGTAATATACACTACCATAGACAAACCCACCCTTGAATTATACAATGCGTTACTTTACACTACCCTATACTTTAGACTGTAAAATGTTAGACTTGTAATATTACGCTATGTATTATTCTACCAACCCTACTGTATACCACACTGCTGTAAATTCACTATACAATTACGATACTACATATTGCCTTATGAATTATGTTAAACATTACAATGTTATACTATTTATTATTATATAACATGCTATAAACCATACCATTGACCGTCGTATGAAAGGTATTAAGAGGCAGTGCCAGCGAATGGACTGCGGTCTGAAAGTCACCATAAAATACAATCAATTAAGAACCAAAATGGTTTATAACGTCTTTCCAAAGGTAACTAGGCCAGAATCCATCTCCTCGGTTGAAATTGTCTCTGTGTTTGTATATGTAGATGGCCTCATGAACGAATCTCTCATGGTAGCCGGATGGCTTGAGAGAACCTCCGTCTTGGAGAAGTCAATGTCATGTGAGCCCACTGAATTATAACAGTGATCTGCCACGGCTGAGGTGTTCGTCCTACCGTGTTTCAAGTCTGCTTTATGTTCACGGATGCGGTCCGAGATATGTCGTTTGTTTTCTCCAATGTAACTGCTACCACAGAGGCAACTTAGTTTGTAGACGCCCGGGTACTGTATGTCTGGAACCACATCTTTTACAGACGGAACCAGATCACGGATTTTATGTACTGTGTTGAATTGGACCTGGATCTTGTGTTTATTCAGGATTTTGGAGATATTTTTTGTGACCCCCGCAATGTAGGGTAAGGTGATGGTTTTGAATGGCTCCTCAAGAGGATTCTTCTTCATGGCTGGGGTGATGGCTTTGCGGATTGTGTAGTCGGAGTAACCATTAGCCTTGAGAGCTTGGTGTACGTGCTTGAGTTCACTGACAATGTGTTCCTGGTCGGAAATGCATTGGGCACTATGGTATAGAGTCTTGATGAGGGAGTTCTTCTGGGATGGATGGTGGTGGGAATCCGGTTTTAAGAAAGCATCTGTATGGGTAGCTTTCCTGTAGACAGAGTGGCTCATTGAACCATCAGGTCTCCTTTTAATTAGGACATATAAAAAGGGTAGCTTGCCATCTTTTTCGACTTCCATGGTAAATCTGATGGCTGGGTGTATGGAATTGATGTGGTCGAGGAATTGGTCTAGAGCAGGCCGGCCATGTGGCCAGATGATAAAAGTGTCATCCACGTACCTCTTCCATAACGTCGGGCGTAGAGTGGCAGTCTGGATGGCATCAGTTTCAAATTTCTCCATGAAAACGTTGGCCCCCGTGGTGCCTCACCACAAACGTGGGGCCCGGTCAGCCGCGTCGACTGTCATGATCGCGTACAGGTGGTGAAACTGCCACACATGAACCATGATACCTTGCTGATCTCGTGTCAAGGAGAATAAACCAGCAGCCCGTCGTTAGCAATGGGAATGATCGGTAAGGGAACACATTGGGCTCTACAGAGGCACTCCACTATTATAAACCACTACTATATAGTAAACATTGGGCTCTATGGAGGCCTGTCGTTAAGGGATTACTCGTTAACATGGGGTGGTCGGTAAGAGGGGTTCTATTGTATATAACAAGTTTAAATATTTAATAAGTTAATAGAGAGTACTCAACTGAGATGGCAGAGGAGTTTGCTAAACTCACAATACAAAGGCCACTGTCCCAGCCTCTGTGGTTGGACCATCTCTAGCTCCACCCACCTACCTTGATGCACCTATCTCAGGCCTTTATAAGACCTTGTCTCAGCAACTTTCTCTCTCACCTGACCTGAAGACGATTGCTTGTGTTGCGATCGAAACGTCGTGATATTTTTATTATTTTTTATCTACGTGGCTTTACCAAAGGACCCATTAGATATAATCATAAACAGGTTACGTCCTCTACATGGACCCCCCCCCCCTCATTATTAATCATGAGCAGGTGACGTCCTCCAAATGGACACCCCCCTCCATTGATAATAATTAGCGGGTAACATCACTCCACATTGGGGGGGGGGGGGGGGGCGAGGTGCCTCCTCTCCCCTCCTAAGCGTCAACTTATAAACTCACTACAAAGGCAGAACCCTCACGTAACGCGATCTCCATAACGCTATTGAGACATCTAAGTAAAAAGAACGTCATGATGAACAAGGGATTATAACATTTAAATGAAATAGGTCTGTCACCGCGGCCTTACAAATTGCACACAAATGGATGCAATGAATATCACTTCGCGGTCTGCTTTGCGCTTGCAAGTTTCAGATTTACTGCAATACACCCATGCTTGGACGGGCAAAAGGCTAGTAAACAAATAAAATCCTCGCCCGCTCCCCACCACGATATCACACAATGATATAGTACTTCCTTGTACAGTATACCCAATAAAGACCAAATCTAATCCCCATGATAGGTAAATTGATATACAGAGCTTGCCGGCGATAGATCTAAACCACGAACTATGAACTTGTGATATTCAAGGGTCTCCCGTATTTGGAGTTTGCATGTTCTCCCCATGGTCACGTTGAGATGACTGCTATGAATTTTCACATAAGCCACCTCGTTGAGCAATCATATGTGGCCAGGCTGCTTCTGGAAAAGAGCTATATATCTCAGTGGGCCTTACCTGGTCAAATAAAAATAGGTTGCTTACAGGAGTTGAATGGATTGCCACATCACAGGGATGTGAGAAATCGCAGCATGGAGAGGGCTTCATCCAGCAGTGGATTGAGTGTTCTTGTTGAAACGTGTGTATTTAATATTTCTCTGATGTTCTTTTAGTCTCGTGCTGATCATTCGTCCTGTTTGCCCAACATAACATTTGCCACAAGTGCAGTTAATCCTGTACAAACCTTCTGTTGATAGCTTAGGTAATACATATTTTATACCAGAAGTCGAGTTCAAGAAACATAAGTAAGTTTTTATTTCAACTGAAATGTATATATACATATATAAATATACATGTCCATACAACCACGTCTCAATGTCTATGTCTGGGAGAACACGCTAGTTTCTCCCTCTGTGGAGTCTCCACCACTTTTCTTTCTTCTTGTTTCCCAGCTCCTCGTCTTGGTGCTCCTTCCCTCTGTCTCCTCCTCGTTCATTCACCTCTTCATCTTTCTCCAGCTGCCGTGTGCAGCACATGAAGCTCCAAATTGCCCAACGCCAGAAACTGTTCTTTCTCTCTCCCTTAGAAGATGGGATGTGCTTAATCTCTTTCTTCTCTTCCTGAACACTCTCTGCCCTCCAAGGTTGCTCACATCTTCCTTCCTCATTCACCACTTCCTGCTTTGTATCGTCTTCAATCGTGTCGACCTCCTTCAGCTCTACCTCATTTGCTTCTAACTCAATAGCTCCTACTTCTTTTGCGTCTACCTCTATTGCCTCTACATCATTCGCCTCTACCGAAATCGCCTCACTCTCCTCCACCTCAATATCCCCTACCTCCACTTCTACCTCAATCACCTCTACGTCATTCGCCTCTAACTCATTCGGCTCTAACTCCATAACCACCTCCTGCTTGGCCTCTCCCTCAATCTCCTCTACCTCTTTTGCCACTTCCTGGATGGCATCTACTTCATATGCCTCAACCTCATTTGCCCCTTCCTGCTTTATCTCCTCCACCACGTTCTCAACTTTTTTTGCCATTTCCTGTTTGGCCTTTAGCTCATTCGTGTCTACCTCATTGATCAAGACCTGCATGGCCTTTTCTTCGATCGTGTCGACCTGAATTGCCTCGACCTGTTTCACCAATTCCTGCTTTGTATCTCTCTCAATCCCTTCTACGATATTGGCCACAACCTCTTTGACCACTTCCTGCTTGGCCACTGCATCTACCTCAATCACCGCTACCTCTACCTCACTCGCCACTTCCTTCTTGGGCTCTACATCATTCCCCTCTCCCTCAATCTCGTTTTCCTTCATCTCTTCTACTTCCCGAAATTTCATGTCAGTCCTTCGTAGCTTCCTATTCCTACGTTTCCTCTGAACACCATCCTCTCCTTCTTTCTTTGTCTCCACAACATTATCAACTTTCTTAGCCACTTCCTGTTTGGCTATTCCCTCATTCCCATCTACCTCACTTGCCTCTAGCTCTTTCCCTAAGTCCTCCTTGGCATCTCTCTCAATCCCTTCTACGACATAGGCCACTACCTCTTTCACAAAATCCTGTGTGGCCACTGCATCTACCTCAATCACCGCTACCTCTACCTCATTTGCCTCTACCTCACTCGCCACTTCCTTCTTGGGTTCTCCATCATTCCCCTCTCTCTCAATCTCGTTTTCCTTCATCTCTTCTACTTCCCGAACTTTCATCTCAATCCTTCGTAGCTTCCTATTCCTACGCTTCCTCTGAACACCATCCTCTCCCTCTTTCTTTGTCTCCACAACATTATCAACTTTCTTAGCCACTTCCAGTTTGGCTATTCCCTCATTCCCATCTACCTCACTTGCCTCTACCTCTTTCCCTAAGTCCTCCTTGGCATCTCTCTCAATCCCTTCTATGACATTGGCCACTACCTCTTTCACAAATTCCTGTGTGGCCACTACATCTACCTCAATCACCGCTACCTCTACCTCATTTGCCTCTACCTCACTCGCCACTTCCTTCTTGGGTTCTCCATCATTCCGCTCTCTCTCAATCTCGTTTTCCTTCATCTCTTCTACTTCCCGAACTTTCATCTCAATCTTTCGTAGCTTCCTATTCCTACGTTTCCTCTGAACACAATCCTCTCCCTCTTTCTTTGTCTCCACAATATTCTCAACTTTCTCCGCTACTTCCTGTTTGGCCATTCCCTCATTCCGATCGACCTCATTTGGCTCTACCTCTTCTGCTAATACCTGTTTTACATCTCTCTCAATACCCTCTATGACATTGCCTGCTATATCTTTCACCACTTCCTGCTTGGCCACTGCTTCTACCTCAATCACCGCTACCTCTGCCTCATTCGCTAATTCCCGCTTGCCATCTCCTTCTAACACCTCTACCTTATTCAACTCTACCTCATTCATCACATCCTCCAAAGCCACTGCCTCAATCATCTCTACCTCAATCGTCCCAACCTCCACCACTTCCTGCATGGGCTCTCCCTCACTCCCCTCTCTCTCAGCCACCTCTTCTTTCACTGTCTCAAGAACTTTCTTCTTGTTCTTGTGTTTCTTCCTATTCCTACGTTTCCTCTGAACACCATCCTCTCCCTCTTTCTTTGTCTCCACAACATAATCAACTTTCTTAGCCACTTCCTGTTTGGCTATTCCCTCATTCCCATTTACCTCACTTGCCTCTACCTCTTTCCCTAAGTTCTCCTTGGCATCTCTCTCAATCCTTTCTACGACATTGGCCACTACCTCTTTCACAAATTCCTGTGTGGCCACTGCATCTACCTCAATCACCGCTACCTCTACCTCACTCGCCACTTCCTTCTTGGGCTCTCCATCATTCCCCTCTCCCTCAATCTCGTTTTCCTTCATCTCTTCTACTTCCCGCACTTTCATCTCAGTCCTTCGTAGCTTCCTATTCCTACGTTTCCTCTGAACACCATCCTCTCCCTCTTTCTTTGTCTCCACAACATTCTCAACTTTCTCCGCCACTTCCTGTTTGGCCATTCCCTCATTCCCATCGACCTCATTTGGCTCTACCTCTTCTGCTAATACCTGTTTTGCATCTCTCTCAATCCCCTCTATGACATTGGCCGCTATATCTTTCACCACTTCCTGCTTGGCCACTGCTTCTACCTCAATCACCGCTACCTCTGCCTCATTCGCTAATTCCCGCTTGCCATCTCCTTCTAACACCTCTACCTTATTCAACTCTACCTCATTCATCACATCCTCCAAAGCCACTGCCTCAATCATCTCTACCTCAATCGTCCCAACCTCCACCACTTCCTGCATGGGCTCTCCCTCACTCCCCTCTCTCTCAGCCAGCTCTTCTTTCACTGTCTCCTCCAGAATTTTCTTCTTGTTCTTATGTTTCTTCCTATTACTACGTTTCCTCTGAACACCATCCTCTCCCTTTTTCTTTGTCTCCACAACATTATCAACTTTCTTAGCCACTTCCTGTTTGGCTATTCCCTCATTCCCATCTACCTCACTTGCCTCTACCTCTTTCCCTAAGTCCTCCTTGGCATCTCTCTCAATCCCTTCTACGACACTGGCCACTATCTCTTTCACATATTCCTGTGTGACTACTGCATCTACCTCAATCACCGCTACCTCTACCTCATTTGCCTCTAGCTCACTCGCCACTTCGTTCTTGGGCTCTCCATCATTCCCCTCTCTCTCAATCTCGTTTACCTTCATCTCTTCTACTTCCCGAACTTTCATCTCAATCCTTCGTAGCTTCCTATTCCTACGTTTCCTCTTAACACAATCCTCTCCCTCTTTCTTTGTCTCCACAACATTCTCAACTTTCTCCGCCACTTCCTTTTTGGCCATTCCCTCATTCCCATCTACCTCACTTGCCTCTACCTCTTTCCCTAAGTCCTCCTTGGCATCTCTCTCAATCCCTTCTATGACATTGGCCACTACCTCTTTCACAAATTCCTGTTTGGCCACTGCATCTACTTCAATCACCGCTACCTCTACCTCATTTGCCTCTACCTCACTCGCCACTTCCTTCTTGGGTTCTCCATCATTCCCCTCTCTCTCAATCTCGTTTTCCTTCATCTCTTCTACTTCCCGAACTTTCATCTCAATCCTTCGTAGCTTCCTATTCCTACGTTTCCTCTGAACACAATCCTCTCCCTCTGTCTTTGTCTCCACAATATTCTCAACTTTCTCCGCCACTTCCTGTTTGGCCATTTCCTCATTCCGATCGACCTCATTTGGCTCTACCTCTTCTGCTAATACCTGTTTTGCATCTCTCTCAATCCCCTCTATGACATTGTCTGCTATATCTTTTACCACTTCCTGCTTGGTCACTGCTTCTACCTCAATCCCCGCTACCTCTGCCTCATTCGCTAATTCCCGCTTGCCATCTCCTTCTAATACCTCTACCTTATTCAACTCTACCTCATTCATCACATCCTCCAAA
Organism: Petromyzon marinus; assembly: GCF_048934315.1. Lineage (NCBI taxonomy): Eukaryota > Metazoa > Chordata > Hyperoartia > Petromyzontiformes > Petromyzontidae > Petromyzon > Petromyzon marinus. Next base: position 385,832 of record NW_027423677.1, on the reverse strand, counting down.
GCCACTGCCTCAATCATCTCTACCTCAATCGTCTCAACCTCCACCACTTCCTGCATGGGCTCTCCCTCACCCCCCTCTCTCTCAGCCACCTCTTCTTTCACTGTCTCCAGAACTTTCTTCTTGTTCTTGTGTTTCTTCCTATTCCTACGTTTCCTCTGAACACCATCCTCTCCCTCTTTCTTTGTCTCTACAACATTATCAACTTTCTTAGCCACTTCCTGTTTGGCTATTCCCTCATTCCCATTTACCTCACTTGCCTCTACCTCTTTCCCTAGGTTCTCCTTGGCATCTCTCTCAATCCCTTCTACGACATTGGCCACTACCTCTTTCACAAATTCCTGTGTGGCCACTGCATCTACCTCAATCACCGCTACCTCTACCTCACTCGCCACTTCCTTCTTGGGCTCTCCATCATTCCCCTCTCCCTCAATCTCGTTTACCTTCATCTCTTCTACTTCCTGAACTTTCATCTCAGTCCTTCGTAGCTTCCTATTCCTATGTTTCCTCTTAACACAATCCTCTCCTTCTTTCTTTGTCTCCACAACATTCTCAACTTTCTCCGCCACTTCCTGTTTGACCATTCCCTCATTCCCATCGACCTCATTTGGCTCTACCTCTTCTGCTAATACCTTTTTTGCATCTCTCTCAATCCCCTCTATGACATTGGCCACTATATCTTTCACCACTTCCTGCTTGGCCACTGCTTCTACCTCAATCACCACTACTTCTGCCTCATTCGCTAATTCCCGCTTGCCATCTCCTTCTAACACCTCTACCTTATTCAACTCTACCTCATTCATCATATCCTCCAAAGCCACTGCCTCAATCATCTCTACCTCAATCGTCCCAACCTCCACCACTTCCTGCATGGGCTTTCCCTCACTCCCCTCTCTCTCAGCCACCTCTTCTTTCACTGTCTCCTCCAGAACTTTCTTCTTGTTCTTATGTTTCTTCCTATTCCCACGTTTTCTCTTCATACCATTTCTCTCCCCCACTTTCTCCATCTCTTCAATCTCGTTCTCAACCTTGTTGCTATTCTGATATGTCTGCTTCACATCCTCATTATTGGTGCTGACTCCTGCCTGCTGCTGCTCTTCTGCCTTTTGCTGCTGCTGCTGCTGGTGGTGGATGATGAAGCTCTTCAGCTCAGTGCTGTTCTGGAATTGCAGCAGCTCCCGCTGATATTTGGCCTGCTGCTGTGCACAATGATCCAGCAGGATCATCTCAAGCTCCAGAATCTGGCGCTTAGCTTCTAGTCTTGTGTCAACGAGGAACCTCTTTCGCTGCCCCTTCGAGCGACGGTCTGGGGAGTCACATGGGGAGGAGAGAGCAGCACCACAATTGATTCGTTAATGGGTATTCGAGTATTTCCTGTATGATAATAGGTTTTTCCCGTTTTTACTGGCAACAAAACAGGTGTTAAGATGTTAAAACACCAAACTGAAACCTTTTACAAGGAATCATGTCTGCATTCACCATGATGCTTGTGGTCAGAATGCAAACAAAAAACATACTCTGATAATATATGCATTGTCCTTGAAACTGATTGGTCCACACCAGGGACAGCTTTCTTTTGAGCCTCGTCTCAAACGGTGTTAGACCAGAGGACGCCAAAAGGCGTATTTCCTGTATGTTATTTTGGTAAAGAAACTTGGCACCATTGCCAGGAATCTAACTTAACTTGAGACCGATGTAACAATGATAACACTGTAGGGAGGTCTGGAGGTTGACTCATGTGCCGGAGACACCTCCTCCTCCAAATAACTTCATTAGGATTATGGGCTGGTTGGGGAGGCCATATTAAGTTTGCGAGGTCTGGAAACTCCAGGGCAAACATAGATAAACTTCCGTTATCTCAGAAAAAGTAAGATGGATTGATGAGCAAGCTGTGGAGGTCTGGCTAAATTTATAAGATGTCCATTGTTTCACAAGAGAGAACATGAATTGGATAAGAAATACACTATTAATTCTTATACACTGGTCCATTCATACAATTAGTATATTAGTGGGCTACGTTAGAGAAGATAAAGGGAGGAGAGGAGAAGAGGAGGGTGCCCAAAGGGGCCAGAGAGCCAGGGGCAACCCTAATGTTTATGTTGGCTGGATAGCATGTGCTCCCGTGCATGTGAGGTTGCTCTCAACAGAAGTCATTCCTTGCACGAGAATGGCTGAAACGCTGAGTAACCACTCAGAGGTATAGTGGTTAAGCAGTGGAGACGGTATAGTGGTAAAACAGTGGAGATTTTAAAAGCAAAGTTTAAGATTTGCATTTGTCAATTTATATTGAGCCGATACATATGGCAAGTGAAATTAAGAAGACTTAAAGTGAGTTTTGCAGAAAGAGAGGATACATGTGTGTCTCTTGGAGAAGGAAAGGCATTGCTCAAAACTGTGCTGCAAGGTCACGTGCCATGAATCACATGAGTTTAGAAAAAACGTCACTGTAAACCAACAAGCCTGTGAATAATTATCATGGTGAAGACACCTCTATACGTTGGATACTGAAGGAATTCCATCGTGCTACACATCGTCAAAGCCCGACAAAACCTGACATTCGAGAAAGAAGTACAATTGCATCGTTCTACACATCGTCAATACCCCACCACATCTGGAAAGTCACCAGCTGCATCAAGCACCTGACTGTTGTATTGTTCGAAAGACACTGTGTGTAACGACTTTACATCTGCCGGCACTGCGGGTTTCTAAACGCCTGCCATGTCACCTTCTCAACACTAGCGTCTGAGACCGTCTGATACAGACTGAAAGCTTATTTCCTTTGTTGCACTGTTTGTCTTTTCATGAATGTCATATTGTGCACTGGGTTATGCCTTATTAACCTAAATTCTGAATTTAGCTATTCATGTATTTCTATTACAGTATCACATATTCTTTGGACCAAGTGTCAATTGCCTATTTGATGACTGGTACTCTGATTCTTATTTTTACAAATCAGGGACTTGTTTTAATTAAAATGTGTCTGTGTGTGTGGTTGAACGGTGTAACAAATCCATGCGTTACATGTGTAGTGTTGCAGCGCCGACCTGGTCAAGGCCTATGATACAATCAGTAGGCCAGGGCTCTGGATTGTTACTCGTATTTCCGGAGTCCCTAACCCTCTGCTCACAATCATTAAGGACCTTCACGATGGTGGGCAGGCCCGGATAAAGTTGCGTGCCCGGGAGTCAGAGCAATTTCCTGTTTACAGTGGGGTGCGACAGGGATCTACTCTGGCTGACACATTATTTAGCATCATCTTCGACCACATAGTTCGAGAAGTTTTTTTATGGCTGTACTGGTGGATTTTTTTTATATTTGCTACAGATACAATGGGAGGCTGATTGATGCCTGGGTGAGGTCAAGGGATGGCTCCCTACTGGTCAACCATGTTATGTACACTGATCATTTGGAAGTTGATGCTCACACTGAAAAATAGTTGGAGGTTCTGCTGCTAAGCCTGGAGCGTGTGACAAAGAGGTGGTGCCTTACCATCAGCCCCACCAAAACTAAGCACCCGCCTGAGTATTTTGTGTAATTTAATACTCCGCCCCCTCAACTACTCTTGAGTGATGGGGTAATTGTAGAGAGAAGTTTACGTACCTGGATAGTGTGCTTATGCAAAAATTCTGGTTTGGCAGCAGAGGTCTCACTCCGAATAGGTCAAGTGGCATATTTTCATCAGCTTCGTAACACTTTGGGGTATCTACCTGGTCTGTCACTCGACACAAAACGCTGGGTCTTCTTGGCCAATGATAGAATAAATAAAAAATCTGAACCAGCTTTACACTTTCAGACTGGCCTGCCTACGATCCACCCTGGGTTTAACTAGGCTGGAATGTGTGAAGAGCTCACAGTGAGCTCCACTGGTGGGCAGGGCTGCATTGCCTGGGTCATGTAGCCTGCTTGCTCAGCCACCGCATGCCCAAGCAGCCTCTGTTTTTCCAGATAGAGGGGGCTAAATGGGCGTGGCACGGCCTGGAGAAGAGATGGACTGATGCAGTACAGGAGGATATGGAACTAAGTGGACTTGCCAAAGACTGGTACCACTGGTGTCAAGATCTGCCTCTATGGAGGAAGCTCGTGAAGGATGCTTATGGGAAGTTGGTGGCAGTTGCCGTCAAGCAAAAAAGGAGGGTGAGAGGAGCGACGCTCACAACAACAGACGGTGCACTGGATGACTAAAACGCAGCAAGTTGGCACAGTAGGATGCAAAGGTGGTGCGTCTGCCAGTCATCTCAGTCAGTCAACCCATCGCACTGGGGTCTGTCCCCTGATCTCCTGTCGGCAAGCCTTCGACACTTCAAGTGGCCTCGGAGTGCACCAGGCCTGGCACAAGCGCCATGGTGACGTCTCCGTCACCTAGTGGCGAATGAGGGCTGTTGTTGTTATCTGAGTCGGTTAGGGGCCTCCCCTAGGTCCACTGAGCCTCAAATAAGTATCTGATACGGTGTGTAAACATCGCCACTTGGGAGACAAAGACGGACAAGTGTGGTGCTGGCAACCCACCCCTCGTGTGCGGTGCCGGCCGTCATAGGTGCTCACTAACAGCACTTGCTCCTACAGTGTTTCAAGGCTATACACAAGATTTCTGTCTTTGTTTGTGTCTATGTGCAGTGTCTGTATGAGTGGTTGGGAGCAGTTGTGTCTGTGGGGATCGACCTGAGTTCGATTCCCATTCACAACCATCAGTGACTAATAAATAAAACCGGTCGTGTGCCTCCCCTACATCTACTCAAACTTAAAATAGTACCTCGTGCAACGTATAAACATCAACACTGGGGAGACAAAGGCATCCGGATGCGGTGCTGACCACCCACCCCATCATAGGTGCTAACTCGCTAACAGCACTTGACTCAAGAGTCTGTTAAGGCTATACGGGGATCTGTCTTTGTATACAGGTGCATGTGGCTGTGTGTATGTCTGTGTGTGGAATTACAGTACTCACTTCCCGTCGGCTCTAATCATATCACAGCTTACAACCACCACCACCATCATCATTACCGTCCTCATCATTAAACATTTCGAACAGACACACATTCACATATAGATGTTCTCTCAGATTAATGTTATCCTGATACAGCGCGCGTGTGGATGTACTCACGGAAGACATCGCCTTGAAGGCAGAACGAGAAGTCACGGATGGTCACGTTTTGTCAATAGATTTCGTTAACTGTGTTAATGAAGTGTTCAACCTCACGGATGTTTGTCAATGAGGTTTACCAAGTAATTTAACCGCGTTATCGATGTTCACTGACAACGTTGTTGAAGTGTGCTCCCGAATGCGATCTTTAAGCACACAGAGCGCGCGTCCACCTCCGTCTGTAACGATCGACCGTTGCTAGGGAAGTGACGTCACTTGTTAAGTTAACAAACCCCGGAAACCACGTGGTCCACTGTATCCTCCAGGCCTGATTAGTTACACGACTGTCAAATTTTTACTTTAAACTTTCGTAACTTGCAGGAATTCATATTTTTGGTTCTTTCGGTAAAGTCACGTAGATAGAAAATAACATTTTAAGTGAAGGCAAAAAACCCACGAGGTTTCGGTGGCAACACAAGCGGTCTTCATCACGTGTTGCGATCGAAACGTCGTGAGTTTTTTGCTTTTAATTTAATTTATTTTTATTTTATTGTTATTTTCTATCTACGTGACTTTACCTGAAAGAACCAAGAATATAGTAACGATTGTACCCTGGTCGCCACGGATGAAGAGGCCGAGCGGGCTCGGTTCAACTGTTGCCAGGTACCTCCACCACTCAGCTCGCAGCACACACACACACAGTGTCCACTATGTAAAAATCAGGCTAAACTAAACCTTTCTAGAAGTTAATAAAATAATGCTATAAAAACAATGCAACAGTGATCATAAGACATGTGATTGAAAGTTAACAATAGCGACATATATAACATATATTACTAAACCTAGCATCCTTCGCTAGCTGCTTGAGTCAATCCATAATAGCAGGAGTAACAATTATGTATGTTGATTAACTGCGAATAACCCAATCAATAACAGATATCCATTGTAATTTACATCAATACATTACCCCCCCTCCCTCCCCGTCTTCGTATCGGATCTGCTTACAAGCGACGACGTCACATTTATCCCCCGTCTACGTCTATTAAAGACCGAAACAGGGGAAGGATTTCACCACAACTCTGGCTGTCACCTGACGAGGCGGGTTGTTGTTGTAGTTACAGGCGAAACGTCACGGTACTTGAATTGTAAATGTTTTGGGTTTACTCTCCAACACACCGATGTGCTGAAATAGTCACTAATTGGCATGTTTTGTTTACGTGACAAACTTGACTAAGATTTACGCGATCTAACCCAAACAAACAAAAACACCCTCTAATCAGTAAATATTTGTATTAATTCCACGAATGGACCTTGGCCTGGGACTGTGCGGATTGAGAAGTTATGGATGCAGCTTCTGTTTGTGCTGCCATCAGAATGACCAACAAATAAATAAATAATACACACGGATTGGTGACTACAGTACTAGACCCCCAGTGCTTTTATATTTAAAAGTGTATGTGCTTTGTGGTTGCTTTATTGCGCATGTTGTTCATACTGTGTAACACTTGTTTGAACGCAGGTGATGGGGTTGTCCATGTTGGGTGTCATTACAGCCAAAAACAAGCAGCAGTACGAAGACCAGGACGCCGTGGCCGACCATGAGGACGGAAATTGGCCTCGCCCGGTCACAACGTACGACAGCAGTACAGGTTTCCCTCCACACATGCACACACCTACGAGTTTCCCACTACAGAGACGAAGATCCCCCATATAGCCTTAACAGACTGTTGTGGCAAGTGCTGTTCGCAAGCACCAATGAAGGTCGGCATGGTATACCAGGGGGTAGGTGGCCAACACCAAACCCGGCCACCTTTGTCTCCCAAGTGGTGACGTATTACACACACCGCTCCAGGTATTCATTTGAGGTTGAATCGACCCAGGACCAGTTCAGATAAATAATCGTTATTGGTGTTGGCCATGAGCGGGACTCCAACTCGCATGTTTGCGGGGTTCGGAGCGTAGCGTACTATCCACTGCGTCACTGCTACCCTCACATAACGCACACAGAAACAACACACAGGGACCCACACGCACGGACACACAGGGGCCTGCTCAACATTGAAATGTGCAGCCCTTGTGTGGCGGCCTGCGTTGAATTTTGGCGTTCATCTCGTCACCCATACAAAAGGTCTCGACACAATCAATGGCAGTCCCCCTTGCCCTGCCTGGCACGCACATCGGGCCAGTCACCCCACGCACAGCGCACACAACGTGCGCGTCGCGTATGCCAAATCAAGAGTCGTCCCCGAGTGTCCGGCAAATTGGACCGACTATCCCTGGCCCCGCGCTTCGGGGGAGGCCCCACGTGTAGACATCAGTGTCACATGTAATGCTTCCGGTTTAGTTTGAAGGCATCGGGGGGGCCCCACGCACCCCCTATGGACGGCCCTGGTCAAAGCACACGGCAGCGCGGAGCACGCGCGTCACGCGCACGGGCCACGTGCGTCACGGGTACGTGACATCTACAAGGCAAGCACCTGCATCTCGTGGTCATCACTTGTAAGGCATGCCCTTTGTGCATGGGACGTGCGTAGTGTGTGCAACACGTGGCACATGTATGTCACACATGCGCATCGCAACGTGATGTCATGTGTACGTGGACATTTGAATCGCATGTAGCTGTCTGGTGGGCAGGACGGATCTACGCGTGGGCAAGTAAGGGGGTGGCTGAGTAAGACTGATACGGAGACATGTCAAGCCACACACTCACCACACACTCACCGGCACACTCACACACACCACATTCACCGCACACTCACTTACCGGCACACTGACTGCACATTCACACACTCACTGGACCCTCACTGCACACTCACCACGCACTCACCGGCACACTTACTGCACATTCACACACACTCACCGCACACTCACTTACCAACACTCTGACTGCACACTCACATACACCGCACTCACACCGCATTCACACACACTCACACACACTCACACCGCACTCATTCACTCACACACACTCACACACGCACTCACACAAATTTACACACACTCACCGCACACTCACACACAATCACACTCACCGGCACACTCGTGTGCAAGCACACTAGTGAGCTTCCACAAAATGTGCTGCACATTAGTGAGGCCACACACCAGCAGGTTTAGACATCAGTGAGCTTACACACTAGTGTGCACACACACAGTCGTAAGCTTACAGATTAGATAGCGTACACACCAGCTCACCGGTGAGGTGAGCTACACACTGGTGAGTTAACACACCCACCTGTTTACGTGCGCAAAGCTCTTAACCCTAAACCTAACATATCCCAAATGTCATGGCTAAAGTTATTTTACACACGCACGTGCATACACACGCACGTGCATACACGCATGCGCTTATGAAGGCACGCATGCACACATACGTGCACACAATCACACATGCACGCACATGTTTAAACATATACAATTCCATGGCGTTGGACTTGAGACTCCCAGAAGTGGAATCAGGACTCCTGAGTGTGCGATATAGCTCAGTGGGCCTTTCTTGGTAAAATTGAAATAATTAGTTTAGTTTCAGGATGTAGGGTTCTGAAGATATTTCATCTTTCAGTCCTTTCTGACCGTTTGAGTGTGGGTGAGTGAGTGACAACTACTTATGCATTTTTTTTTATTACAAATACAAGCATTTCCAGCTATTGACATGAAATGTATTAACTCTGGAAGATGATGGTGATACAGGTGGTGGGTAGCGGTAGTGTAGCGTTTAGCACGCTGCACTACGAACCCGGCGACCCGAGTTAAATTCTCGCTCATGCCCAACGCTGGTAACGACTCTCTGAACCGGTCATGGACCTCCCCTAGGTCGACTCAGCCTCAAATGAGTACCTGGTGTGGTGTAAACATGACTACTGGGGAGACAAAGGCGGCCGGGCGTGGTGTTGGCCACCCACCCCTCGTGTGCCATGCTGACCTTCACAGGTACTCGCTAACAGCACTTGCCCCAACAGTCTATTCGGGCTATACAGGGAGTCTTTGCTTTGGTGGTGATGATACAGATGGTGATTTATTATACAGATGGTTAGGATGATGATAATGATACATTTGGTGATGATGGTGGTGATGATGGGACTGTAAGAGTCGTCCTTGAAGATATTTACTGTGTAATATTAAGACACACTAATATAAAATGTAATCATTAAAGCACAATATATAACATTTGTAATTTCTGTTGAAAGCATGTGCTTATAATTGTGACGTGTATTTGTACGTGGTTGTGCATGAATGCACGTGTTTTTTATTTTCTGTATTAGGTGCTTGACGACAGCACTTGGCCCAACAGTCTATATTGGTTGTACAGGAAATCTTTGTGTTTTGATTCATGAATGTTCCATTCACGAAATTTAGTGAAAACGAAATTGACAAATTAAGGATACTTTTCGACTTACGAAATAGGATTTCAGCGGAAACAATGTATCACATGGCACGCACCATGAGATCATCAAGCAAAACGCTGTCATCCATCCACGACAGTGTCACGGTATCCCCATAGTGCAAAAGTAACGCCTCGTCACCTCTCCAGTCATTCCAACATGCAGATCTTTTGGTGAGTTCCTTGAAGATGTTAATTATTTTTGTTTTAAATTGATTATTATTCAACCGTTGTAATATTTGTTCTTTATTATTTTTTGCATTGTGAAATGTTGGTGTTTATTTTGGGTTTATAGTAGAAATGACTGTCTGAAACACATCGCAAGTTTTTCGTATTCAATTAATGGGAAAAGCCATTCCGATTTACGATATTTTGTTTTACGTGCGTTTTTCGAAGAACGCATCCCTTTCGTAAGTAGAGGCATACATGTACAGGAATCCATTGCCAACCGCTAATTTACCAACCACGAGATTTTAGTAAACACGGATTGACTACTGGATACCTGTTTACTAACCACGAGCATCTCGCTTTGAGTATTCGCGAGTCGCGCCGAGTCGTGAAATCAAAACAACACGATGTACCTTATGGGGGGGGGGGGGGGTTCTTGTATTTGTTCTTGTATTTGTACGAGCTGTTGTTTGTTTATGTTACTGATGTTTATGGGGAGCGTTAGTGCAGCGGGTTAGCGAGCTGTACTATGAATCCATTAATCCTGGTATAATTCCTGCTCATGGCCAACACCAGTGGCAATTATCTGAACCATTCCTGGACCTACCCTTGGCCTCAAATGAGTACTTGGTGCATTGTGAAAACATCAGCACTGGCAGAGACAAACCCCATATGCTGTGCTGGCCTGCATAAGTGCTCATAACGGCACTTACCCAACAGTCTGTTACATGGGGGGATCTTAGTCTTGGCGTGTAAGTGAGAGTTTGTGGACTTTGCATGTTCTTCCCCTGTTGTGCACGCGTTTTCTCAGGGTTCTCAGCTTTCAAAAAAGAACAACCAATACTAACAGTGAGATTTTACTTGCAAATTACTTAAACAGGGATTACACACAGTGGCAACATCGCCCCCTTCTGTGAAAGCTGGACAGGACCCTCCTGCAAAAGAGTGAGACTTCCCTGAATAAACAAGTGTAGCACGGTAATCTTTGAAATAATAAAATAACTATTCACCCCTAGAGTGGACAGGGTAACGAGGGCGATCCTAGCAAGTGAGGGAGGTGTACTCGGACGGAACGGACGACGGCTCCCAGCCGACCTCTTCGCCTTTGTAGATCTTGTCATCGTTGGAGGCCGGTCTCAGCTCTGCGAGGATCGCCTCAAACGTGGGGCGCTCTAACGGCGCGTGGCTCCAGCAGTGGTGCATCACCTTGCGGCTGTGGGGTGAGGGGAAGGTGCGGTAAGGGTGCGAGGAAGGCGAATCGCGCACAAGCTCGGACTGCGCTTTCACCTCTTCCAGTGCGCGTTCGTTCTTTAGAATGGTTGAATGAGTGCCGATGATGTTAATGACGTCACGGAGGGGGATGAAGGGGGTCAGGTGGCGAGGGGGGTGAGGGGGGGTGTGAGTAGGTAGAGGGTCATGAAGGCATAAAATATGTACAGTATGGATTCACACAGCGGCGTCTAAATGCCACTGCATCTCCATACGTAGTGCAGAAACACTGGTCATGTTTATCTTGTAGAGAGAGAAGAAGTATGTGGGTCTCTACAGTGAGGGAAAAAAAGTATTTGATCCCCTGCTGATTTTGGACGTTTGCCCACTGACAAAGAAATGATCAGTCTATGATTTTAGTGGTAGGTTTATTTGAACAGTGAGAGACAGAATAACAACAAAAAAATCCAGAAAAACGCATGTCAAAAATGTTGTAAATTTATTTGCATTTAATGAGGGAAATAAGTATTTGACCCCTCTGCACTTGGTGGCAAAACCCTTGTTGGCAATCACAGAGGTCAGACGTTTCTTGTAGTTGGCCACCAGGTTTGCACACATCTCAGGAGGGATTTTGTCCCACTCCTCTTTGCAGATCTTCTCCAAGTCATTAAGGTTTCGAGGCTGACGTTTGGCAACTCGAACCTTCAGCTCCCTCCACAGATTTTCTATGGGATTAAGGTCTGGAGACTGGCTAGGCCACTCCAGGACCTTAATGTGCTTCTGCTTGAGCCACTCCTTTGTTGCCTTGGCCGTGTGTTTTTGGTTATTGTCATGCTGGAATACCCATCCACGACCCATTTGCAATGCCCTGGCTGAGGGAAGGAGGTTCTCACCCAAGATTTGACGGTACATGGCCCCGTCCATCGTCCCTTTGATGCGGTGAAGTTGTCCTGTCCCCTTAGCAGAAAAACACCCCCAAAGCATAATGTTTCCACCTCCATGCTTGACGGTGGGGATGGTGTTTTTGGGGTCATAGGCAGCATTCCTCCTCCTCCAAACACGGCGAGTTGAATTGATGCCAAAGAGCTCCATTTTGGTCTCATCTGACCACAACACTTTCACCCAGTTGTCCTCTGAATCATTCAGATGTTCATTGGCAGGGAAAAAAGTATTTGATCCCCTGCTGATTTTGTACGTTTGCCCACTGACAAAGAAATGATCAGTCTATATTTTTAATGGTAGGTTTATTTGAACAGTGAGAGACAGAATAACAACAAAAAAATACCGAAAAATGCATGTCAAAAATGTTATAAATTGATTTGCATTTTAATGAGGGAAATAAGTATTTGACCCCCTCTCAATCAGAAAGATTTCTGGCTCCCAGGTGTCTTTTATACAGGTAACGAGCCGAGGTTAGGAGCACACTCTTAAAGGGAGTGCTCCTAATCTCAGCTTGTTACCTGTATAAAAGACACCTGTCCACAGAAGCAATCAATCAGATTCCAAACTCTCCACCATGGCCAAGACCAAAGAGCTCTCCAAGGATGTCAGGGACAAGATTGTAGACCTACACAAGGCTGGAATGGGCTACAAGACCATTGCCAAGCAGCTTGGTGAGAAGGTGACAACAGTTAGTGCGATTATTCGCGAATGGAAGAAACACAAACGAACTGTTAATCTCCCTTGGCATGGGGCTCCATGCAAGATCTCACCTCGTGGAGTTGCAATGATCATGAGAACGGTGAGGAATCAGCCCAGAACTACACGGGAGGATCTTGTTAATGATCTCAAGGCAGCTGGGACCATAGTCACCAAGAAAACAATTGGAATACACTACGCCGTGAAGGACTGAAAGGTTCCCCTGCTCAAGAAAGCACATATACATGCCGGTCTGAAGTTTGCCAATAAACATCTGAATGGTTCAGAGGACAACTGGGTGAAAGTGTTGTGGTCAGATGAGACCAAAATGGAGCTCTTTGGCATCAACTCAACTCGCCGTGTTTGGAGGAGGAGGAATGCTGCCTATGACCCCAAGAACACCATCCCCACCGTCAAGCATGGAGGTGGAAACATTATGCTTTGGGGGTGTTTTTCTGCTAAGGGGACAGGACAACTTCACCGCATCAAAGGGACGATGGACGGGGCCATGTACCGTCAAATCTTGGGTGAGAACCTCCTTCCCTTAGCCAGGGCATTGAAAATGGGTCGTGGATGGGTATTCCAGCATGACAATAACCAAAAACACACGGCCAAGGCAACAAACGAGTGGCTCAAGAAGAAGCACATTAAGGTCCTGGAGTAGCCTAGCCAGTCTCCAGACCTTAATCCCATAAAAAATCTGTGGAGGGAGCTGAAGGTTCGAGTTGCCAAACGTCAGCCTCGAAACCTTAATGACTGGAGAAGATCTGCAAAGAGAAGTGGGACAAAATCCCTCCTGAGATGTGTGCAAACCTGGTGGCCAACTACAAGAAACATCTGACCTCTGTGATTGCCAACAAGGGTTTTGCCACAAAGTGCAGAGGGGTCAAATACTTATTTCCCTCATTATAATGCAAATCAATTCATAACATTTTTGACATGCATTTTTCTGGATTTTTTTGTTGTTATTCTGTTTCTCACTGTTCAAATAAACATACCATTAAAATTATAGACTGATCATTTCTTTGTCAGTGGGCAAACGTACAAAATCAGCAGGGGATCGAATACTTTTTTTCCCTCATTGTATGTGAGGAGTCTGTGGGTCGCAACAGCACGTACGGCTGGAAGTAGGACATTCCAGACTAAGAGGGTTCATAATGGCCGTGTCAACGAGACTGAACCAGCCAGCACAACTCACTGCCAATAACACATCACGTAATTCACCCTTAAGCAATTGTTCAATCAATTAATTGAATCACTACAATTAAAATCAAAGAATATCCCAGAACAAACACTTCGCACTCTCCTCCGTCAGCCACCTGCATCCACAATAGAAACGCATCAGTCCAGCAGTGGATAAAACCTGGTGTGGGAGGTATGGGGGGGCGGCTTACACTTGCGGTGGACAGCAGGGGGGTGGCTGCATGCAGTAGCCATCGCAGATCAAGCGGTAGAACGTGTCATCGACTGCCATGGGCCAGGGTAAGGGGCCTCTCCTACACCCACACACATCACACACCGAGCGGTACACACGTCACACCAAGGAGCACGCACATCACACCAAGGAGCACGCACATCACACACCGAGCAGCACGCACGTCACACACCGATGAGCACGCACGTCACACACCGAGCAGGTTGCACAGGGCTCCTTTATCAAGACAAACGTGGAGCAGATTACAACTACAACTCTTCTATGCCTGTCACAATGCCCCCCTCTCCCCCCCCCCCAGTTTATGGGGGGGCGCAGGCCTCACTCCCCCCTTCCCGTCAGCCCCCCCTAATAAATGGTCCGGTTGCATTGTGAATGCACCACTCGAATGACGTGCAGTCCCGTGGCGCACTGTAACGGGCTCGTGATTTACTCAATAAAATTCAACGTAAAAAAATAAAAACGAGCCCAAGACATTTAAAATAAAGTATGGCCATCGTGTGTCAGCATCACAGGCGACAATTGTCATGTAAAAAAAAAACTTCACTGCGAATCACTCAATTGGGATTGCTCGCAGCAAACAGCACTTGACCTCCTTACAGGTTAGGTGCTGAATAACCGTGTGTCACACAGAGAACAGTTGCCACTGAGGGTGCCCTTTTCAAATGCTTGAGATGAGATGTGATTATCGCGTGTAAATGTGCACACTAAAATAACCAAAAAATTATAAGCGAACTATTATCGTTTCAGGTGACAGGGTGGTGCACCGGTGATCTTTGACCCTCGCAACAAGAAGGGCCTTGGTTAATTAATTATCCAGTTTGCTCACATAGCTAGAAAACACACAATCACAATGTAACTGGGTATTGGCCAAGCATCCCAATGCTAACGTTACCTGCAAATTACTTCATTGGGATGACACTCGGCAGCAGAGCCGGATGATGGCATTGCTGGCGCGCTATGCCATTGGCAAGCTTAAGAGGCCCCTTCTATGAATGCCTGTATATTTTTGTCAGCAGAATGAAAATAACTGCTTTGGAGAGTCTTTTTTTCTCACCGATCTTTATTTATTAAGCAATTATGTTAAAACTCGAAACCTCATGTCCATTTCTTGTTTCGTATTTAGAGATCCCCCCCCTCTCTTAATGCGAGGCCCTAAGCTGGAAGCGTGGCCGGTGTGAGCTCGCCTGTGATGAATCACACGTATAATTGTGCACTCTAATTTTCTATGGGTGGCCAGGAGAATTTATTATTATTTAAGTGAATGCAATGGTGATCAGGGGATTGGATCCAGAGCCCCTCGTACACAGTAGAGTACAAGGGAACGCCCACAATACAGATTTGAGCTGACCTGCGGATTGAGAAATTGAACTGTTTTGTGACGTGGAGGGTGTTTCTGAATGCTATTGTGACCGACCCGTCCCGACGGGAGGAGAGGGGACAGGGTGGACGGGCTGCATGAGCTTACTCTCCGGCACTGCACAGCACAACATCGCCTCCCTACTGCAAAAATACTCGGCAGGACCCTCCTGAAAATGAAAGTCTTCGGAATCAGTGAGGCCTGTCCTTGGGAGGACAGGCGTAGTCTTGGTCGTCACAAGCGAACATTTGTTTCTCCACATTAATTTGTATCCCCGGGTTACCATCAGGGCTGGGCGCTGCAAGCTTAGCTTCTGAGATCTGATGAGACTGGCCGTTTTTTAAAATGTAATTTCGGCATCTGGAGCCCAAGCATGCAACAACTTTATGCAACTTCTTGGTTATTTTGGTAAAGTCACGTAGAATGGAAATAAAATAATAAAACATAATAAAAAATAAAATTCTCACGACAATTCTGCCAAAACACAAGTAACCTTCAGGTGAAGGAACAGAACTGTCGGGACGACAGCGCTTCAATAACTGCTGCTAAGATTCGCAGCGTCTTTTAAGCTAGGTGGGAGAGGTAAAGTGCCTTGACAAAGGAGTTTACATATCAAACAGGAGAATTTAGCATTGAAATCGCTGTGTTAAAGTGTTGGATCAGCAGGGTGTTAAAGTCAGAAATAAGCATGTAACTGGGAGATTAGCATGATGTTAATGTGAGGGATTAACATGTGACTGGTCACGGAAATAGCTATGTTAAAGTTTCCATCTCAACAGAGGCATTTAGTATATGGACGCTAAAGGACTGCAACTACCCAACTATTATACAATTAACCGATGTGAAAAAAAACTAAGTATAAACTACATCAATATAATAAATGTACTCAATATGTTCTTCAATATGTTGAGCTATAAACATAAAGTAACTGTGTATACACTACACTATATAATGAATACCATATAGTAAACGAATTAATAAAACTAAAATATAAACTACATCAATGTTATTAATAAACTCTATATACTCTCCAATCAGCTGAGCTACTAACAATAACTCATTATACATTACAATGCCATATGGCGAAAAAATCGGTGGCGGTTTTTTCCTTCTTTCCAACGTTAGCACCACGGAGAGCGACGAGCCTCGTTCAGACGGACGAGTCCATCCATGCTCGGAACGGAGGAGGGGGGAGAAACAGCCACGATGTGCTGCTCTGTCCTGTGTTGCGTTACCACCATGCCATAAACTAGACTACTATACATTGTAACGTTATACCTTCCAATCTAAACTGCATTGTATAATATCGTATACACAGCCCAATGTAAGATCGAACATTATGCAGTATATTTATATGTCTTCAACTAAACTTTTTCATACATTACACGACTATACACCGTAATATACACTACCATAGACAAACCCACCCTTGAATTACACAATGCGTTACTTTACACTACCCTATACTTTAGACTGTAAAATGTTAGACTTGTAATATTACACTATGTATTATTCTACCAACCCTACTGTATACCACACTGCTGTATATTCACAATACAATTACGATACAATATATTGCCTTATGAATTATGTTAAACATTACAATGTTATACTATTTATTATTATAACATGCTATAAACCATACCATTGACCGTCGTGTGAAGAGGCAGTGCCAGCGAATGGACTGCAGTCTGAATGTCACCATAAAATACAATCAATTAAGAACTGAAATTGTTTATAACGTCTTTCCAATGAAATTTTCTTTTAAAGCTTTCGTGACTGCAGTAATTCATATTCTTAGTTCTTTCGGTAAAGTCACGTTGAAGGGAAACAACAAAATAATAAAATATATATAAAACAATAAAAATTCTCACGACGTTTCGACCATAACACAAACCAATTCCTCGACCACATCAATTCCATACACCCAGCCATCAGATTCACCATGGAGGTCGAAAAAGATGGCAAGCTACCCTTTTTGGATGTCCTAATTAAAAGGAGACCTGATGGTTCAATGAGCCACTCTGTCGACAGGAAAGCTACGCATACGAATGCTTACTTAAAACCGGATTCCCACCACCATCCATGCCAGAAGAACTCCCTCATCAAGACTTTATACCATAGTGCCCAATGCATTTCCGACCAGGAACACATTGCCAGTGAACTTAAGCACGTACACCAAGCTCTCAAGGCTAATGGTTACTCCGACTACACAATCCGCAAAGCCATCACTCCAGCCATGAAGAAGGATCCTCTTGAGGAGCCATTCAAAACCATCACCTTACCCTACATTGCGGGGGTCACAAAAAAGATCTCCAAAATCCTGAATAAACACAAGATCCAAGTCCGATTCAACACAGTACATAAAATCCGTGATCTGGTTTCGTCTGTAAAAGATGTGGCTCCAGACATACAGTACCCAGGCGTCTACAAACTAAGTTGCCTCTGTGGTAGCAGTTACATTGGAGAAACCAAACGACATATCTGGGACCACATCCGTGAACATAAAGCAGACTTGAAACACGGTAGGACGAGCACCTCAGCCGTGGCAGATCACTGTTATAATTCAGTGGGCTCACATGACATTGACTTCTCCAAGACGGACATTCTCTGCAAGCCATCCGGCTACCATGAGAGATTCGTTCATGAGGCCATCCACATATACAAACACAGAAACAATTTCAACCGAGAAGATGGATTCTGGCTTAGTAACCATTGGAAAGACGTTATAAACCATTTTGGTACTTAATTGATTGTATTTTATGGTGACTTTCAGATCGCAGTCCATTCGCTGCCACTGCCTCTTAATACCTTTCACACGACAGTCAATGGTATGGTTTATAGCAGGGGTGTCCAAACTTTTTTTCCCGAGGGCCACATACAGAAAAATATACGAAGGATTGGGCCACTCATTAGACGTGAGGTATACTGCCTCACTTCTCATGCACTAATATTGTCAAAATCAATCAAATGCAGGTAAATTACGTTTGATTATTGAACATGTTTGAAGAAAAAAAGCCTCCATCATAGCTCTTCATTAGTAGATTTAAATTTTATTTTTTACAAAAAGGTTGGCAGGTAATTCTCTCAGTGACAGCCTCAGATTGGTTCTTAGGGTGCTGATCCCCCTTCATTGTCCACATGAAGGGAGAGCCAAGAAGACAAATAGGGGATGTGGATATTTCAAGCTTATTACACAAATACATTATTGGGCTTGTTAACACATCAACTAACGTTTGTTAAAAAAATTGTCATCAACTTTAATTGACTGAATTTATGAAGTAATTGGGCTTATTAACAAATGAAAACGGTGTGTATATTTTTAACTCACCTGTAATGGGAATAATGTTACGCTCAGTGGGAGCAGTGATGCTGTGCTTTGGTCTGAAGGATAGCTGGCAGGTCAGGAGTAAGTTTGGTGGTTGAGATGCGAAGGACGTCACGGAGATGGCTGTCGGTCGTTCTGGTTCTCAGCCTGCTTTTGTTCAGCGTTAACAGAGAGAATGTCTGCTCACATATGTATGTTGAGCCGAACAGACTCATAATTCGTTTTGCATGGCGTCTCGTCAGAGGAAACTTGGCCTTTTCCAACCTCCGGTAGAAGTCAGGTAGGGAGAGAAGCTGATGCTGATTCTTCAGAGAATCATCACACTGAATTTCGATCAGTTCTAATTGCAGACTCTCCTCCACTTCTTTTGCATCCATTGAAAACGGAGCCGCAAACAGTGTGATTTCCTTCTCAATGACAGAAAAATCTTGGAAGCGCTGACTGAATTCTGTCATGAGAGATGTGGTCACAGACACATATTCTCCCATTTTTGCAGAGAGCTTGGCATTTGGAAATGCGCATTGATTTCGGTCAGCGTGGGGAAGTGCGCTACATTGAAGTTGCGCAGTTGTGACTCGAAGAGACGGAGCTTCGCACGGAATGCTTTCATGTGCACATACAGCTGTGGTACCAGCTGCTCTTTGCCTTGTAGTCTCTTGTTCGGGGTGTTGAGATGATCAGTGAGATCAACTAAAAAAGCCAGGCCTGCCAACCATAAAGGGTCACTGATCTCATGGAGAGGTCTGCCCTTTTCTTTCAAAAACTTGTCGATATATGATCTCAGGGAATAAAACCACTGCAGCACGGAGCCGCGACTGAGCCAGCGCACTTGAGAATGGTAGAGTAGGTCCCCGTATTCAGCATCGACATCAGAGAGGAACGCTTGCAATTCTCTGTGGTAAAGCCCTCGGGCCATAATTTTTTTTGACATTTTTCACAACTGTGTTCATCACATCGCCAAGCTGGATTATCTTGGCACAGAGGGCTTCTTGGTAGATGATACAGTGCATTTTAACAGTCTCACCTCCGCTCTCCTGCACCTTGGCACTCACCATAGAAGCCATTCCTTTGCGCTCGCCTGTCATTGCTGGAGCCCCATCCGTTGTAATTCCACACAGCTTGTCCCATTTAAGTCCAGCCTGGTTAATTGAATCTGACACAGCTTCAAACATGTCCTTCCCAGTTGTTGTCCCCTTTAGACTCCGAAGATCAAGCACTTCCTCCGTAATGCAAAAATTCTCATTAACTCCCCACAAAAAAATTAACAGCCGTGCAGTGTCCGTGGCATCTGTGCTCTCATCACATGCAATCGAGTAAAAATCGAAAGCACAAGCTTTATCTGACACTTGCTGTTTTAAGTTAGCCGACAAGTCTTCAATTCGCCGCACAACCTTATTTCTGGACATACTAACATCGTTAAAATCCTGCATTTTCTCCAGGCACATTCCCACGACTTTAGTGAGGCACTGTTTGATGAAGTCACCGTCTGAGAAAGGTTTCCCGTGTAGGGCAATGAGTTGAGCTACTTCATTGCTGGCTATTGTTGCATTTTCTTGAGCTTTGTTAGCACGGGAAAAAAAAACCCTGCTGCTGCGTTAGCAGGCTAGCTTGCCATTTGCTTTACCTTCTTTCTCCGCTCGGCGCCAGTGTAGGACGTGAAGGTCTGATGTTTCGTTTCATAATGCCGTCGTACATTGTACTCTTTCATCACGGCAACACTCTCATTACAAATCAAACAAACACACTTCCCCTTGGTTTCAATGAAAAAAAAATCATTTTTCCACCGAGTCTGAAATTTTCTGCACTCGCTTGCAATCTTGCGTCTCTTCGGTTCCGGCATTTCTGGTGACCCTGAGCAAATGTTTTCTTCGATTGCTTGCTTTGTGGAGACGCTGCCTTGTTCAAGACAATAGCGCCATCTAGTGCTTAAATTAAGAAATGCGATACAGTGGGCCATAGTCCATTATATTTTTAAACTTTGATACGGGCCAATTAAAAATGGATGGCGGGCCGCAGTTGGCCCGCGGGCCGTAGTTTGGACACCCCTGGTTTATAGCATGTTATATAATAATAAATAGTATAACATTGTAATGTTTAACATAATTCATAAGGCAATATATAGTATTGTAATTTTATAGTGAATATATGTGTGGTATACAGTAGGGTTGGTAGAATAATACATAGTGTAATATTACAAGTCTAATATTTTACAGTCTAAAGTATAGGGTAGTCTAAAGTAACTCATTGTATAATTCAAGGGTGGGTTTGTCTGTGGTAGTGTATATTACGGTGTATAGTTGTGTAATGTAGGAAAAAGTTTATTTGGAGACATATCAATATAATGCATAATGTTAGAGCTTACATTGGGCTGTGTATACGATATTATACAATGTAGTTTAGATTGGAAGCTATAACGTTACAATGTATAGTAGTCTAGTTTATGGCATGGTTGTAATGCAACACAGGACAGAGCAGCACATCGTGGCTGTTTCTCCCCCCTCCTCCGTTCCGAGCATGGATGGACTCGTCAGTCTGAACGAGGCTCGTCGCTCTCCGTGGTGCTAACGTTGGAAAGAAGGAAAAAACCGCCACCCATTTTTTTCGCCATATGGCATTGTAATGTATAACGACTTATTGTTAGTAGCTCAGCTGATGGAGAGTATATAGAGTTTATTGATAACATTGATGTAGTTTGTATTTTAGTTTTTTTTATTAGTTTACTATATGGTATTCATTAGATAGTGTAGTGTATACCCAGTTACTTTATGTTTATAGCTCAATTTATTGAAGAATATATTGAGTACATTTATTATATTGATGAAGTTTCTACTTAGTTTTTTTTTCACATCTGTTTATTGTATGATAGTTGGGTAGTTGCAGTCCTTTAGCGTCCATATATTAAATGCCTCTGTTGAGATGGAAACTTTGACTTTAACATAGCTATTTCCGTGACCAGTCACATGCTAATCCCTCACATTAACATCATCCTAATCTCCCAGTTACATGCTAATTTCTGACTTTAACACCCTGCTGATCCAACACTTTAACGCAGCTATTTCAATGCTAAATTATCCTGTTTGATATGTAAACTCCTTTGTCAAGGCGCTTTACCTCTCTCACCTAGTTTAAACGACACTGCGAATCTTAGCAGCAGTCATTGAAGTGCTGTCGTCCCGACAGTTCTGTTCCTTCACCTGAAGAAGGCTACTTGTGTTGTGGCCGAAACGTCGTGAAAATTTAATTTTTTATTACGTTTTATTCTTTTTTATTTTATTTCCATTCTACGTTACTTTACCGAAAGAACCAAGAAGATGAATCCCTGCAGTCACGAAAGCTTTAAATCTGAACTTTACGCAATTAAAAATCATAGTGTAAGATAAGACTACAATCGTTGTCTGCTGTGAGGATCTTCTGTACTCAGGGCCCCGAATGTTTGTGGCAAGTGAAAGTTTGTCTCAGCAAAATATAAGATTTCTCACAGTAGCATACTGTATGACCACATGTCGCTCTGCACCTTGTAGAGCCCATGGAACATGCTTTCTGAAGACATACACTTTACAGGCAGAGGCACCTAATGGACATGACCGCATGGCCACAAGCACAACAACAATACGTTCAGTAAATTCAGTTCAGGGCGATGCTTCGCGATTCGTCATACGTTTTTTGCGTGAGGCCACATATTCATCTGGCCAAATTAGCGTCATCTAGCCCTCCACTACCCTGAAGGGTTAAATGTGTAGTGACATCACGGGATGTCACTGTGTAGTGCCGGCCCTAGAGAGGCACGGCGTGCGGTGTATTGACATCGCGGATACCACTATGGTGTGGGTGTAGTACTGGCCCTAGAGGGGCTCGGTCAGCGCTGATTGATCAGCTGGATGGCATCACGCTTGGCGTGCAGTGCCAGCCCGACAGGATAGGGTGTGGGAATGCCGGCCGTATGAAAGGGGTTACAAAAGGCCATGGCACTCTGGTTGACCCGAGAGGACACGTGACCGGTTAAGTCTACAAAGGGGCCCCAAGTGGGGGCTAGGGGTGGTCACGTGGTCGGGGTCCAGATCCTGCTGCTCGAGGATTCTAGAAGGTGGTCGTGGCCAAGGGCGGAGCCAGCCACGCCACAGAGAATATAAGCCGGATCCCCCAGAGGGACCGGCGTTGTTGTTCATCTTGAAGAAACCTTTGTCTGCGTCTACGTTCTACCGAGTCTCCAACACGTGGACCTGGACCCGAGCTGTGGTCCCGGTCTGTCGTAGCTAGTCATGTTGTAATTAGTGTAGTTAGCCTGGTGGTCACCACCACAGGTTATTCTGGGCCAGAGTTACCCCGTGTACCACATGGTGGGGGGGGAGGAGGAAGGCGATTTGTGAAATTGCCCCATATTTTAAACTATCGGCAGAGCAGAGAGATTGAATCCAATTACCGACCTCTAGATTGCAAGTCTAGGGTGGGGGGGCCATTGCACCACCATGTGTGGCAGCACCCCCCACTCTTTTTTTTCTTAGGGCCTGTGCAAAATAAAATAAAAACATTGAGTACAATTAAAGTGATGGGCCTTCTATCCCGATGATGGTGATGACATTGGCGATACTGATAATGATGCTGATGATGCTAAGTAAGGTTAGGACTCACATTGCCCTTCAGGTATTTGGGGTCAGTGTGGACGTCCCGTTCCAGCCCAAAGTTGCAAATTTTGGTGATGTGTCGATGCGTTACCAGCAATTTCCTCGCAGCCAGGTCCCCTGTTGTATCTATGTTCCCCCCTACTTGGGTGTCTGTATATACATCTGGGGTTATGTGTTTCCTCTCTCTCGTAAATTTAGCTCTTCTGTACCTGATGATGGCTGCTTGTGTTGCAACCGAAACGTCGTACGCTATTTAGTTTTTTTATTATTTCTTATTTATACGTGACTTTACCGAAAAAAACTAAGAGTAATTCCTGCAGTCACGAAAGCTTCGAATCAAGTCTGAACTACCTCTACGGGGAGGTATGAGGTTTGTGTCTTTGTGTTGTCTCTGCTTGTGTATCTGTCTTTGTTTCTTGGCTTGGATTTGTGTCTCTGTGCTGTCTCTGCCTGTGTGTGGGCCTTGGTGTTTTCGAGTGTGTGCTGCTGCACCCCCTTTGCTCCATGCATACCTCATGCTAAATTGTCCCATTGTCTCTCAGCCTTACCTTCTCTGCCTATTTAAGGCGACTTCACTGTGTGCGTGTCTGTGCTGGTTCGCTCTACTTGGATGTCTATGTGTGTGTGCGCGGTCTGTATTTTAAATTTCATACTTAACTTGCAATTTAGCAATCTTTGAAATAGCGTAATCAACCAGACTATGCGTTAATTGTGTTTTGACCGACCGTCTGTGTTGCTTTATATGGTTTCCAAATGTTGCTAAACCCTGTTTGTTTGGTATGCTTCTCTCTCTGTGTCCCCTGTTGTATCTGTGTTAGTTCCACCCTACTTGTGTCTGTATATACATCTGGGGTTATGTTTCCTCTCTCTCGTAAATTTAGTTCTTCTGTACCTGATGATGGCTGCTTGTGTTGCAACCGAAACGTCGTACGCTATTATGTTATTTTATTATTTCTTATTTTTACGTGACTTTACCGAAAAAAACAAAGAGTAATTCCTGCAGTCACGAAAGCTTTGAATCAAGTCTGTAGTGCCTCTTGTTAAACAGTGCTTCAGTTAAACAGGAATATTAATAAATCTAGCAGCCATGACTTGAAAAGTAACAAATTTACATTTTGGGTGGCACTCTAAATCGTCCGGTAAATCGTGTCGCCAATTATAATGTCTGCGTTTATCTGCGCGTGTCTGTGTACCCCCAGTGGAGGAATACGTGCGCCGCTTGCTGGACAACCCTGAGTTGATTGACCGTCTGGCACTGGCCACGGAGCAGGTGAGACTCCGTATGCGTGCATCAGCTCTGCCCCCCCTCATATTTTTGGTGCGGGCCTGTACCCTTGTCCGACCCCTCACTTCCGCGTTGCATCCAGCTGCCTCACTGAAGAAAGGGACACTTGCCTTGCGCTGAGTACGACGTTTCGCTGGTTGTAATCGTCAGGGAAACGATATACTCGATTTGTAAGTGTTGTGGGTTTACTCTCCAATACACTGGCGTGCTGCAGTAGTAACTAATTGACACGTTTTGTTTTACGTAGCAAACCTTACTAATTGGCTGTACCGGGTTAACTACACACATTTACGCGCTCTTACCCAAAAAACCTTTATTATGGATAATATTGGTCGCGAAAGAATACGTGTTAAACAGCTCCCTTTTAGAACGTCTCATCCTCACCAGCAATGGTCAATCAATCAAATAAATCCTAGATTTATAACGTGGCATATTTAGCAAAAAGCAGAGACGGAAGGGTGAAACTCTAGAGGTAGCTCTATGATATCCGCTTTTGTGGAACGTTCTCTAACACGGATGGCCGTACTGCTCTGAGATAAATCAGACTGGATCCTTCGTCTCGTTACGTGATGGCGGTTGCAAAATTGTTGTTGACGCGTGCATGTGCCGTGCGTGTGCTGTGTACGTGTGCAGGATGTGGTGGAGTCCCGGGTAATCTTCCCCGAACATCTCCCGCTGTCCCAGCTGCAGCAAGGTGTGCGCTCTGGCCGGTTTGTCCAGGGAACCTTCCTTGCGAGTCGTGAGAATTACCTGGAGGGGACTCTAAGGGTGCGAGGGGACGGTGACAGTGATAAAGAGGTACACGTTTCACAAGCCTGCGTCTGGAAGGAACAATGCTGTTCGATCGTATCTGTGTGAGTTTTAAAAACAAATTTATAATGAAGCAGTGGCATAGCCTTCTTGGCATGAGCAGTAGCTCTTAACCTTTACTGCAAGGCTGCAGTAAAGGTTAAGAGCTACTGGGCTAAAATATTTGTATTTTGAACGTCTTTTGCACCCTACGTAGGTGTCGTAGCCTGGCTCCTGCCCCCCCGGCCTGTGGGTCCTGGTGTAGTTGCACTGCCTGCACACTCGATAGCTACGCCACCACAACCACAGTATATACGTTAATTGTGACTACTTTAATAATAGGGTTTTTCCCTTTTTTTCTGGCAACAAAACTGAAACCTTTTACAAGGAATCATGTGTGCATTAACCACAATACTTGTGGTCAAAATGCAAACAAAAAACACTCTATGATAATATATACATTGTCCTTGAGACTGATTGGTCCACACCAGGGACGGCTTTCTTTTGAGCCTCGACCCAATTGGTGCGAGACCAGAGGACGCCAAAAGGCGTACGCATATATTGCAAATATTATCAGTGTGTTTTTGTTTGCATTTTCACCACAAGTATTGTGGTTAATGCACACATGATTCCTCGTAAAAGGTTTCAGTTTTGTTGCCAGAAAAAAGGGGAAAATCCTATTATATTTTGGTACTGGCAAAGGAGGTCTAATGATGGTTGTGACTACTTTGTTAACAAAATGAATGGTCTATTTCCACCTCCAAAATGTAACGTTAAATAACAATTAGGTACATTGGCCCTTTGTTGGAAAAAAAAACCCAGTCTAGAAATTGCCCTACTTGAACATATGTTACTGAAAAACATTGGTTTCAGAAGATTCATGGGCTCATAGTCCTACATTTTAAATTGTTTATTCGTGGTATTAAAACTCTTGTACAGTAAAACCTTGGATTGCGAGCATAATTCGTTCCGGAAACGTGTTTGTAATCCAAAGCACTCGTATATCAAAGCACTCGTATATCAGTTGTGATCACGTGACGCTCGGCAGTACAAAGCTGCTCGTATTGCAAGACCCTCGCTCGTTTATCAAATTAATATGTATTAAAAATTTTGCTTGTCTTGTAAAACACTCGCAGACCAAGTTACTCGCAATCCAAGGTTTTACTGTATATGCTGCTCTCTAACAGCACTTGGCCCAGCGGTCTGTTAAGACTATACGGTGGATCTTTTTTGTCTGCGTGCAGGTGTAGATCCAGGGGCTGCAGCATTTAAACCGCGCGATGCACGACGACATCGTGTGCGTGGAGATGTTCCCCGAGGAGCGCTGGGTTGCCCCCTCCTCGCTGGTCCTGCACGATGAGGGCGTCGCAGGGGACGTTGCAGAAGAGAATGAAGAGGATGTGGTGAGTGGAGCGTCAACACTGCCGAACCAAAATCAAACCCAGACACCTGCAGTGTGCGTGTCTCTCTCCCCGTGGTCGCATGGATTTTTCTCCAGGTCCTCCGGCTTTTCCCTCCACAGTTACAATCTGACATGCACTTAGAGTATGTGGCTGCTATCAATTTCAAATGTGATAAGATACTTCACTGAACGATCATTTGTGGCCAGGTCACTTAAAAAGAGCTATAGAGCTCTCAGGGTCCTTACCTGGTAAAGTTATTTAGTTTATAGTTTTTAAATAGTTTTAATATAAATTTTGATTTAAAGCTTTCGTGACTGCAGTAATTCATATTCTTAGTTTTTTTTCGGTAAAGTCACGTTGAAGGGAAACAACAAAATAATAAAATATATAAAACAATAAAAAAATTCTCACGACGTTTCGACCATAACTCAAACGGTCGTCTTCAGGTGTGTTGGTTTGCATAAATTTATTTTTAAACGGCGCATTTATTTATTTATAAAAACGTTAGCGCCACGCGCAACGATTTGGCAGTTTATTTAGGACTAGCCCATCTATATTCTGAAAAGAGGAGGGGGGAGACGAAATTTTTTATAATGTATGCTGTCTGAAAGCCACTGTAAGCGTGAACAATCAATTAAGACCTGAAATGGTTTATCAAATCTTTCCAATGATTGCTAAGATAGAATCCATCTTCTCGGTTGAAATTGTCTCTGTGCTTGTATATGTGGATAGCCTCATGAACGAATCTCTCATGGAAGCCAGATGGCTTACAAAGAACCTTTGTCTTGGAAAAGTCAATGGCATGTGAGCCTACTGAATTAGAACAATGATCTGCCACGGCCGAGGTGTTGGTCCTACCGTGTTTAAGGTCTGCTTTGTGTTCACGAATGCGGTCCGAGACATGGCGTTTGATTTCTCCAATGTAACTACTACCACAGAGGCAACTTAGTTTGTAGACACCAGGGTATTGTATGTCCGGAATCACATCTTTTACAGATGGAACCAGATCACGGATTTTATGTAATGTGTTGAAACGGACCTGGATCTTGTGTTTATTCAGGATTTTGGAGATCTTTTTTGTGACCCCCGCAATGTAGGGTAAAGTGATGGTTTTGAAAGGCTCCTCAAGAGGGTTCTTCTTCATGGTTTGAGTGATAGCTTTGCGGATTGTATAGTCGGAGTAACCATTAGCCCTAAGAGCTTGGTGTACGTGCTTGAGTTCACTGCTTATGTGTTCCTGGTCGGATATGCATTGGGCTCTATGATACAGAGTCTTGATGAGAGAATTCTTCTGTGATGGATGGTGGTGGGAATCCGGTTTCAGATAAGCATCCGTATGGGTAGCTTTCCTGTAGACAGAGTGGCTCATTGAACCATCAGGTCTCTTTTTAATTAGGACATCCAAAAAAGGTATCTTGCCATCTATTTCGACTTCCATGGTAAATCTGATGGCTGGGTGTATGGAATTGATGTGGTCGAAGAATTGGTCTAGAGCAAGCCGGCCATGTGGCCAGATGACAAAAGTGTCATCCACGTACCTCTTCCATAAGGTTGGGCGCAGAGTGGCAGTCTGGATGGCGTCAGTCTCAAATTTCTCCATGAAAATGTTAGCTATAACTGGAGAAAGGGGGGAGCCCATTGGGGTGCCCTCAGTTTGTTTGTAGAAAGTTCCATTCCAAGTGAAGTATGTATTGGTTAAACAGTGTTTCACCAGGGGGGGTACCTCAGTGTTTAGTCCTTGATGAACCAAGTCTTCAATGATTGCAATGGTGTCAGGTACAGGAACCTTGGTGAATAAGAAAACTACATCAAAACTGATAAGCAGGTCGTCTGGGGACAGGGAAATACCCTTGATTGCCGATACCAGGTGAGTCGAATTTTGTACCACAGAGGTGGTCTTTCCAGTGAAAGGACGCAGGATTTCAGACAAAAAACGAGCTAGTTTGTAGGTGGGGGAGCCGATAGTAGAGACTATGGGACGAAGGGGTGTATCTACTTTATGTATTTTTGGTAAGCCGTATAATCTTGGTGGCCTGGCAGCAGAAGGTTTCAACGAAAACTGTTTAGATTGATCAATTAATGCGGTTGAATCAGAAATTATTTTGTTGGTTTGTGTGACGAGGCTGTTGGTGGGATCTCTTTTTATTTTTGTATAACTACCATTGTTGAGTAATTCTTTAATTTTGTTGTTGTATTCTATTTTATCCATGATGACAGTAGCATTGCCTTTGTCAGCTGAGAGGACTACAATATCATTCCTCTTTTTTAATTTATATAATTCAAAACGCTCATCTTTGCTGAGGCTGCTAGCTGGCATCTTAGCGTTTTTGAGGGTTGCAGCGATTTCAGATCTTGCTACGTCTGCAGCAATGTGACCCAGGCCCCTGAGAGCAACGTCTACTTGGGCAATTATATCATTAACTGGTATGTGTTTAGGTGTGACTGCAAAGTTTAGACCTTTAGCTAAAACGGATTTCAGACTATCGGAAATAGAACTGTTACTGCGATTAATTACGACTTTGTTAACGTCTAACTATAAATGCACCGTTTAAAAATAAATTTATGCAAACCAACACACCTGAAGACGACCGTTTGAGTTATGTTCGAAACGTCGTGAGAATTTTTTTATTGTTTTATATATATTTTATTATTTTTTTGTTTCTCTTCAACGTGACTTTACCGAAAAAAAACTAAGATTATAGTTTTAATATAGTTTAAACAAAGAATAACAACAAAAACTCAACCACTTCAAGAGAGACCTTAAACATAATGAACACCGTGTGACCAGACAACAATCCACATTAGAGATGCTGTTAGCTTGATTTTGCGTTTATTAAATGACTTTACATTACATTACTTCAAAATCAAGTCAGGAGTGCTAATCATTTCGTACAATTTTTGTATGTACGTAGGGGTTATTTGACCATACTTCGGTGCGGGTTGGTGAACGGGGGGGGGCATAGATCAGGAGCATAGAAGGACAGGACAACAGTTCATTTTGCTGTACTGCGCTCTGCTGCCTGCCATTTTGGCACAGAGCCTATACCACCTGTTATGCATATCCAGGCTCAACACGGTGGCGCTTCCACGGTCTGAGCTCCTTTTTAATGTTTATTTTAATTAACTTAATTAGAACTCAAGAGATCAGGACACGTATCATTTGCGAGAGTGACCTGGGTCACAGGGTGGCCTCTATATTGAAAACTAATTTCTTTAGAACTGCTTTTTGTATTTAGATTGTTGTCCTTTCCGCGCACCTCCGATTAGCATGGTTGGCTGTGTACGGTGCGAAATAAGTTCTACATGCATACATACCACAGTGACAAAATGCAAAACATAATAAAGTACAGCAATGAAGTTAATTGAAATTGGCACGAAAACAACTGTGGTTTATGAAAAGTCGACAATATTGCACAAACATAAACAAGTGTTAGATATTAAATCGCATGTAGTGCAAGTTGGCTTGGGCAGATTATTTATAGGCTGATCATTGCACAGTTATACGTATTAAAACGTTACGTAAACATTAAACACATATAGGGTGACTGATGTGCTAAGCAGGTAAGAGAAAATGTCAATCAGTGAAATCATAAAGAATCGAGAGATTAAGCATCAAATTGTGAATTAGATGGGAGGGTAACCTTTGTTGTAGATAATATTGGTCGCAAAAGCTTACGCGTTTTTTTTTAAACGTGTGGTATCTGATGGGCGTGTTCCGGTTGATTCTATCAATCGCCAGAACTGTTTTAACTTATAAATATTTACGGAGGACTCCTCACTGTGATCTTTTGTCATTTTAACAAAGCGTCAGTCTCATTATTGACATTGATGAGACACAGCATGAAACCACATCCGCAGGTTAAGCGCTATTGTTTTGGATTGCTCCTTCCCCTTCAAGCCAAATTGTATTGTGTTATGCAGTGAGTTGGTTAAAAAAATAGTTATTTCATTATTTCAGTGTGTGAGAGAGACGCTACTGTGGTGAGTGCTCATTTGAGTTTGCGTTGTCATCTCCCGGTGCTATCCCAGCTGCTGCTGCTGTCGTCGCTCTTGCTTAGATTACGCAACACGATGTTTGTCCTTTGTTTTGGTCTCCAGCTGAAAGCCGAAAGTGGGAAGATGCGTCGGCCCACTGGCAAAGTGGTCGGCATCATCAAGCGGAACTCGAGGCCGCTGTGCGGCATGCTCATGCCCAGCCCAATCAAGGAGGTGGGCTGATCTGCATGTGTGTGTGTACGTGTGGGGAGCGGTAATGTAGCGGTTAGCGCGCTGCGCTACGAATCCTGGGACCCGAGTTGGATTATATTTATCGCTCATAACCAATAAACAGCGCCAAATGTCTGAACCTGTCTTGGGCCCTTCCCTAGGTCGACTCGGCCATAAATGAGTCTCTGATGTGGCATGTAAACATCAGCGCTGTGGAGACAAAGGCGGTCGGGCATGGTGCTGGCCGTACCCACCCCGTCGTTTGCCGTACCAGCTTGAATAGGTGTGTGCTGACGGCACTTGCCCAAACAGTTTGTTGAATGCCTTACTGGGGGCTCTTTGGGCGTGTTGCAGGCCACCCGCCACCTGTTCACGCCCGCGGACCGCCGCATGCCACGAGTGCGGGTGGAGACAAGACAAGCAGCGTCCCTGCAGGCCCACCGCATCGTGGTGGCCATCGATGGCTGGCTGTGACACTCCCGCTACCCGAACGTACGACTGCACCGTGATGCCCCGCACGCCGTGACACCTCACCCGTCTGTCCCGTGGTCGGCATCGTCGGGCTCATCCTTCTGTCACTTGACGCGCGGCCACGCGGCTCTGTATGCAATACAGCCGTCGAACCCAAAACACGAACGGTGACACGGTGAATTGGAAGTCAGGGTGGATGAAGTGGCACCACTGTGATATTTTTTTGTTTGAAAGCATGGCAAACTCACCTGTGATTCAACCTAGGTTATTAAGGTGTTGTAAGTTGATAGTCTCAGCCCAGTCACCAATAACTGTACCAAAAACGATATTAAATTTGGTCGTGCACTTCGATTGTTTGATTTCCATCTCTGAGAAAACTACTGCGTTTGACTGCCATGTGATGAACATTACTTTGATTGGCAGAGTGGTTGGAAAAGCACTGCCCCCCTACAATTTGGACTGCATTTCACTTCAATGGATCTTAGAAGTAGCTCTGTTATGTCTGCTCCTGTGGGTCGTCCTTGACCACGAAGGGTTTGTATAGATTGCTTGTCTTGTGCGATACCATTAACACAATGAGAAACAAAATTGGTGAAAAGTTAAATATATTGTTAAGATGTATTCTTTGGGTTGTATCTTTGTTTAAACAGATGTCGGTTAATATTCTACATAATGTACGTTAGGTACAAGGTTGGCATTGTGGTTGTGCTTTTCATACCTATTTGCCACTGCACAACCGAGCGACACCATGGCTGGCACGGTTTAGTAGGCTACAGGTTGTTTATCCACTGCAAAAGCGGATCCATGCCATGGACGGTCAATGCTTTGAACAAGGCTAGGCACG
Source organism: Petromyzon marinus (assembly GCF_048934315.1). Classification (NCBI taxonomy): domain Eukaryota; kingdom Metazoa; phylum Chordata; class Hyperoartia; order Petromyzontiformes; family Petromyzontidae; genus Petromyzon; species Petromyzon marinus. The sequence continues at coordinate 353,622 of NW_027423677.1, read as the reverse complement.
TGCAGATGACGCTGTGGTGCCACGTCCCCGCGGTGTACTGACTGCCGTCACACAATTAACGTGTCGCTAGCCCCGCCCCTGGCCCTGCTCGGCCCCCGGATATATTTGGATGCCTTGTGGGGCCAGCATACTACGGTTTGGTTCTGGTTCGACACGGCAAAAAGCCAGTGGGTGACCACAGACACTTCGAGAGATCTGCACTGTCTGGGTTCCAATGTACCAGTGGAAAAGGGATACCGGTGACGATTGGCCACGTATGTGCATATGCATGTTGAACTTCTTCCGTACCATACGTAGACAACCGTGCTAATCGTCGGTGTGCTTGTGCAGGGCCATTTTGTGCGCTCTCTGGGCGAATGTGGGGATAAGGAGACGGAGACAGAGGTGCTGCTGCTGGAGCACGACGTGCCACACCAGCCCTTCAGCCAGGCCGTACTTGCATGCCTGCCCCCTCCCACGTTCAGCATCACAGCAGAGGTACGCATGAGACGTGTGACGATATGTCAATTCATCGATTGAGTTCAATTCTTACGCCTGCGGTGTGTTGGTGTGTTCGGTCGTGCATGTGAGAATCCTTTACTTCAATGTTCTTTATTACAAGGCCCACGGGCCACTGGTGGCCCCTGGGTGGCCTTTGGTGTGGCCCATGACGTGTGGCCCCCGACGTATAGGCCCCCGACAATAGACAAATGCGAAAACACCCCCCATCATCATCATCGTGCTGTCAAACCGCAATAGTTTCAAGATGTTTGGCCTGCGTAGAATACCTTCTAGAGGACCTCTCTGGAGCTCTCCCTCCAGTCGAGGTCCTTCCGTTGCACTGTCATGAACGAGAAGCCACGGGGCTCTACGCCTTTACCGCAGACCGTATATAGAAAAGCCGTCGACCTGAAAGAAAGTCGATGGCTCGGACACATCATCGTAAGAAGAGAGGAAATTCACATCGGAGGAATGAAGGCGATGGACTTATGGAAGCACCAGGGCGGAGACCCGAGAGGCAGGCCTCGAGAGATGCAGATCAAAGTGGTGAGCCAGGATATGGAGGACTTTGCAGTAGCCGTGGAGATGGTCCAGTACATAAATGAATGGAGCAAGGGGACTACAGACTTTTTTCCTATAACGCTGTACTTGCGTTCCTGAAGAACACCGAATTGTGGAAAAATCGCATAATAAATAATATAGGGTAAAGCACAGTCCGCGATAACACGTGAGATGCGTACGCAGGCTTAACAAAGACTTCGGGTACGTGAGTAGCATCTAGAAGCATCCAGAAACATCCCGCCTTGTGTGATGCTACACCGAGGCAACCGTACAACAGCTTATTCTGCCTCGCACAACGCAGTTCTGTTCACTCGATCGCCTTTTATCCAATTCGCATCCATGTTATGAAATAATGTGTTCCCTAATGCATTCATCGCATTATATCTAATTCACGATATGAAAACACGCAGAGTTATAGGAGAACGGACTGTACTTTCAGAATATTCAGTCGCCTATTGAGAAGATAGAACGCCATTAGAATGAAGTTGGTTTACCCATGTATGGCTCACCCTGTGTTTTGTTTGTTGTAAGGCAGCGTTTTGTTAAACCTGGTGCTGTGTGTGTCCCGTACAAGGACCAGGCTGGCAGGGAGGACCTTCGTGCGTTGTCCATCTGCAGTGTGGATCCTCCAGGCTGCACAGACATCGACGATGCCCTACACTGCAAACCGCTCGACAATGGGAACACCGAGGTATTCATTTGGTGGTGGTAATCGTGGTCACGGTCGCGGTAATTCGTGCCTATTCCTTTCATGGTTTTGTCAATGCTAGCGGAGGTTACAAGGGGAGTTTAAGTGGCACAATGATAAGTGCACTGCACATTCATCCTGTCAAGCTGGTTTAGTTCCAGTCATGGCTAACACCGGTACAGAGTGATATCTAAAAAAAACTGCCCAAGTTCTCCCCTTCACCACCTGCATTGACCATCGTAACAAGCAAGGTCAAATGACAATCGCAACCCATTACGGCATGGAGAAGCCCTCATCCTGCAGTGGATTGACAAAGGGGTGGACAATATTCCTGTTATTAAGTTTCCAAACATTGTTGCCTTAGTGCCCGTATTCTTGGTCTCTGCTCGGCTCAGGACTGACTTCAACATGGCTTGGTTCTGGCTTGATCTGCTCCGTTGCCTCCAAAGAAGTATGAGTGGCTCAGCTGTGCCTTGGCTCAGGCTCAGCTCACGGAAATTCTGAGCGTGGCTGGGAGCATGCAGAGATATACGTGGAGGCACAAGGGACACGGAGGCTCAGGGCTGGAACCATGCTTAGAGGCAGCTTGGGTTTTAAGCGTTGCTTTGATGTGGCTTATTGAGAATTAGAATCAGAATATTTATACTGGAGGAATCCAATGAGCTATAAAGCTATTTTTCACATGTCCAGTAGAGACGGGTAAGAACGTTACAACAGCAAACAGTACAAAAACATAATAGTAGTGCAAAGCCCACTGAGGTATTGATTTATTTTTGATTAGTGACCTGGCCACAACTGAATAGCTCAACAAAGTGGCCCATCATTTGGACATTTATAGCAGCCAAAATAATAGAAATAATCTCAATGCATGTTGCGCGAGAGCCAAGCCTGAGCCAAGCCATGGCTAAGACCCCACTGGCCTAAGTGTCCACGTCACTGGCCGAATGCCTGGTTCACAATGAATGCACCAGGTAGTAATGGGTGTGCATTTCATTTCACATTATTGTGCTTTGGTTGGAGTGGCTATGGTGGAGGTTATGCATGCATGTGGAGTGAGCGACTTCCGACAGACGTCTAGTAGAAGGCGTCTTATTTATTAAAAGCACACAGGGCGATACACTTCGTAACGCGGCTACACCTAGGCTGTACAAACACGCAGCCCATTTGCGTCCTGCGTAGCTACGCTGGCTGGTTGACGAGCGTAGCGGCAGAGACAGAGCTGCTCTTGCAGAAGAACCAGCCACGTGGTCGGAGACGAAGAGATGACGACCGTAGCGACGCAACCAGGACCCAGACCCCACGCTAACAGCCCCGAAGTTCTGATTCGGTGCTCTTTATATCTGCCTGGAGTGGCCAAGCTCCACCTCTGGCCACGCCCTCTTTCTAGAACCTTCTAGGCCCTTCAGGATGGTTCCCGGAGCTTCTCGACTGACTCCGCCGTTGACCTTTACCCCAGATACGCCCCTTCATTATAAGGCATTATGTAATGCAGCTATAACCTTAATTACCCTTACAGGCCGGCAGGTATCACCCTGTCATTACACATCCATGCATGTGAGGGTGGTGACGGTGTGTTAATGTGTGTTCTAGGTTGGGGTACACATCGCCGATGTGAGCTATTTTATCCGGCCGGGGAATGCCTTGGATGAGGAGGCATCTCTGCGTGGTACCACAGTTTACCTGTGTGAGAAGGTGAGATGTGGATTTCTTCTTGCCACAATATCAAGTGATTACTCAACTCTTGTGCCTTTTTGCTTGCAGCTTTGTTTGTTCTCCCCCCTGTTAGTGAATGGGTTTCCTCTGGATTCATCAGATTTCTTCTAAATAAAACCCATACAATCTTAACTGGCATTTGCGAAAACATCCCCTTGCTGAACAGTTACCTGCAGGTGACTTAATCATGTGTGGGTTTGCTTGCAAAACACTCGTTGAGTTGGTGCATATGTATTTGCCAGATTGTGTTTATTGACAGAGAAGTTGTTGCGTTTATGTGTTTGTGCGCCTGCAGAGGATTGATATGGTGCCAGAGTTATTGAGCTCAAACCTGTGTTCCTTGAGATCCAACGTCGACCGGTGAGATGCACCAACAACTGTGAACTCGCGAGTGTGCACATTGCAACCCATACTCAGCAGCTAACGTGCGTTGTTGCCAGGTGCACATGTAATCCCATGATGCGTGGCACTGTTTAAGTGTCATTGTACAGATCCACACAAGCATGTGTACATACATAAGCAGCCAAACCAGGATGGCACAATGGTAACACATGTCTCACAGCAAGAATGGCCTGAGATTGATGCCCGACTTGGTTGCCTTTCCATGTAGATTTTGTATGTTCTCCCCCTATTTAACATGGGTTGACTCCAGGTTATCAGGTTTCCTCTCATCGCTAACATAAACGTGTTATTACTACTATGATCCTTAACCATGGAAAGCCTCACTGAATCTCATAACTTCGGGAGGGTACTGCAAAGCTTTTGCAGTCGAACAATGGTTGCTACATATATATTCCAGTTGAGTAATTTGTAACAACCCAAACCGGTATTTGGCCAAACATCCCGCTGCTGAAAGAATGACTCGACTACCAAAAACTTGGCAAGACCCTCCTGAAAAAGAGTCTCGAGACTTTGCGAGGCTTTCCTGAGTGAACACCCTGCACCACTCCAATGTCGACGACTCTACCACTCGACGGTGAATGGCGACGGTGCATGTGCTGTGTGCGTGCAGGCTGGCGTTCTCGTGCATATGGGAGATGACTCCAAAGGCTGAGATTGTGAGCACACGTTTTACCAAGAGCATCATCAATTCCAAGGTGATTCCCCCCCCCCCCCCACAGACGTTCAGTTTTTGTAAAACTCTCGTTTGCTTTCACGTGTATTGTATCGGTGCCTTGCTATGTTAGTGCAGTTGAGGTTTCCGGATGGCTGAGAGGTCAGAGCGTTGAGCTTGCACCTCTGAGTTCACAAGTGTAGCGAGATGAAACGGGTTCACAAGTGGTAGTATGTATGTTGAACTTCTTTCGCACCGTACGTAGCCAACTGTGCTAATCGGAGGTGCGAGGTAGGACATGAAAGTAGTGAGTTGATGGTCTCTGTCCAGTCAACAATCACTGCACAAAACACAGGTTTGTTTTTTTAGGTTAGATCGTGTAAATATGTAAATGTGTCATTAAACCCACCCCCACCCGACACAGCCAACTAATAAGGGTTGTCACGTAAACAGAACATGCCAATTCGTCACGAGTACAGCACACCGGTGTGTTGTACCAGTGACGAATTGGCCACGTTCTGTTTATGTGACAACCCTTACTAGTCGGCTGTGTCGGGTGGTGGCGGGTTTAACGACACATTTATGTATTTACACAATCTAACCCAAACAACCTGTATTATGGATGATATTGGTCACGAAAGCCTACGTGTTAAACTCACTGCACGAAAGACCACCAAATTACATTGCACTAAATTTGGTTAAATTCCAGCTTTGAGAATTAAAAAAATATATCAATTTTACTTTCTTTGGGTGAGCGTAACCCTCAGTGGTCATCGGGAGCCACGTAGACATCTGTTGAGTTCTGGCTTGGGCTTGGATCAGGCGTGGGCATTGTGTAATTGCGAGGACCCCATGGTTCACCCGTGGTGTGTTCATCGTATCCCCGCAGGCGTCTCTGACGTACGCAGAGGCTCAGCTAATGATGGACGACGCTGGGCGGAAGGATCCGGTCACCAGCAGCTTGCGTGGCCTCAACTCCCTGGCCAAGATCCTCAAGCAGAGGCGCATTCAAAACGGGTAACTCATTGTCAAGATCCTCATCCCCTCCACCACCACTGGAGCGATGAGCCGTATTAATGTGTGCACCGCATTTAGTCGATCGGCAGGTCGCCTGTGTCGCGGTAAAGTGTGGTTACTCCCGTGTCTTCTAAGACATCCGGCCAGCGTGGAAGAGTAGGCTAAAATACATTGAGAGGGACTGTAAAAGGGTGTATCCCTAGAGGGGCCGCCTCTTATGGGAGCCCCCTTCTTCCAGCAGTGGCTTGAGCAAGCAATTGCAAGGCTGCACCTGTTGCTTTTTTGACCCCATGATGCATGAGGCTTGGGTGAATATCATGCACAAACAAGTGTTACAGGATTCATACTCTGTTTTTTTTCGGTAAAGTCACGTAGGTAAAACTATAAAATAAAATAACAACTAAATTAAATCACGACGTTTCGGGCGCAACACAAGCATCCTTCTTCAGGTGGGACAACCACAGCCAGAAACAATTGCTGAAGTGGGCAAAAAAGGGCTGTTGTAACAAGAGGCTATATAGGTAAGAGAGTGGGGGGGAGCAAGGGGGGAGAGATAGAGATGGGGGGTGTGGGGTAGGGGAAGTGGGGTGCTGCTAGAGGGATTAAAGGGGCGAGCACGGCAAAATGCCGGGGGGGGGGGGAAGTGAGTGGGGCTGGGAGTGGGAGGCTGAAGAAGCTGGAGATGCGGAAATGAAGGCAACAATAAAGAAGTTAAGGTTTTACCTGGTTAATAACATCCTTCTAGATTGGAGTGTTACAGGCTGCTGCGGGGCTACATTGTGGGCAATAGAGGACAATGCAGTGACATAAATTGTTTTACTCTTCTTAATGCTCCCATGTCTGTGCTCCCCCACCTTTGCCAACGCGTACTGACCACCACGGTTAAGTACGGTAAAACCACCCCACGACCCGTATGACATGGGGCGGCCCTCATCCAGCAGTGGATTGACTTAACGAGCTGTGCATGTTCAACTCAAATATCTGAGTTTGTGAAGTGTCTTATATTAAGATTCTGTGTTGTTTTGGCTGGACATGATAATCGCTCATGTCCCTTCTCCACCCGTAGGGCATTGACTCTGGCATCCCCTGAGGTCCGATTCCACATGGACAGCGAAACCCACGACCCGATCGACCTGCAGACCAAGGAACTCAAGTGAGTCTCGTCAACAAGACACCTCCCATGACTGCGATCCGACTGTTGTGCAGATCTCTCTATCAGAATCAAAATATATATCTACTGGAAGAATCCGATGAGCTATAAAGCTCTTTTTTCACAGATGTCCAGTTGGGGCAGGTCACAACGTTACAACAACAAACAATACAAGCACACGTTAGGATTGCAAAGTATTGGAAAGGTAAACAAATAACTTAAACAAATATACAAATAAAACTAAACTATTTTTATCTTACCAAGTAAAACCCTGACCACAAATGATAGCTGAACAAAGTGGCTTATCACGTGGGAAATTTATTATCAGCAAAATAATCTAAGATAAAGAATCTTGACCCTTGTGGTTGATGTGTTGTGGTGGCGGAAACTGGTGCGTGTACACAGGGAGACCAACTCGATGGTGGAGGAGTTCATGTTGCTCGCCAACATCTCCGTGGCGGAGCGCATCGTAGGCGAATTCCCCGAGTGTGCGCTGCTCCGACGCCACCCGGCGCCTCCGCCTTCCAACTACGACATCTTGGTGAAGGCGGCGAAATCAAAGGTAGAGTTAGAACCCCTTTTAACGACCACCCTTGTTAACTAATCGCTTAACAACGGGCCTCCATAGAGCTCAATGTGTAGGCTTAACCGACCATTTCCCTGTTAACGACGGGCTCTTGTAGGTACAGTAAATATGAATTAATGCCACGTAGAAGGAAAACAATAAAATAAATATAAAACAATAAAATTATCACGACGTTTCGACTGCAACACAAGCAATCATCATCAGGTGTGAAAACCACAACAAGAAAATTTGAAAAAAGTGGCAGTTATTTTTAACGTTAGCACCACGGAGAGAGATTTGACAGTTTGTTCAGATGGACGAGTCCATCTATGTTCGGAAAAGAGGAGGGGGGAGACAAAAAATAATGGATGCGTTCTGACAGCCACCTTAAGCGTGATCAATCAATTAAGACCCGAAATGGTTTATCAAATCTCTCTCTGTGGTGCTAACGTTAAAATAACCGCCACTTTTTTCAAATTTTCTTGTTGTGGTTTTCACACCTGATGATGATTGCTTGTGTTGCAGTCGAAACGTCGTGAGAATTTTATTGTTGTATATTTTTATTATTTTATTGTTTCCCTTCTACGTGAATTTACCGAAAGAACCAAGAATATGAATCCCTGCAGTCACGAAAGTTTTAAATCAAAATGAATTCATGCATTTATTAAGTGTTTATTTTAATATGATGTGTTTATAATGTTAGTATCTTTATGTATTAATATCCATTGTTTAAATATTATAAAGTACGTTTTTTGGGTGAACAAGGGAAACTTTCGATGCTATCGGAACGAATTAAGCTTTTAACACGTATTTCCTATACTCGCTTAATGACCAAATCCTTTAATGCTCGTGTTCGTGGAACCAATTACCGTCTTTAGGAGGGGTTCTACTGTTTCTAGATTGCTGTTAACCTTCCTTCAATATCATCCTCCTCGCAAGGAATTCAGAGGTCGTCGGGTGGCTCAAATTTTTGTTTGAGGTCTTTTGGTTTAACCGGGTGAGAACTCAAGAGAACATAATAGTCTCATTTGCAAGGGTCACCTGGGTCACCCTATGACCCAGAGATTACAGCTGGGACCCTGGCTTCAAAATCCAGCAGCCACATTGAACATACTGTGTTATCAAGTGTAGGGAGTTGAAGGACTCGGCTCGTTTCCCAGCTACTCCACAGAAATAAGCAACAAAAAACCATCACGATAAATGTAGTACTGTATTTAATTTTAGATAAATTCCAGCACTGAAATGTTGAAATATCAGGTCGACTTATTGTGATGAACATTATGCTCAAAATGGGTGGGAATGTGCTACCCCCTACTGTGAAGCAGAGGTGTCTTGAAACGATGTCAGTATTGGCCTGAGCGAGCAATTGCAGGGCTGCATCTTTTACCTTTATCTTGAGATGTAGCCGTATAGTTTCCACTCGCCCTTAGAGGCAGAACAACTCAAAAGGTGTGACGAACCACAGACAACGCTGGAAGGCAGCCAGGCACTGTGCCAGATGTAGATTAATCCACTTGCCGTACTGCCTTCTCCTGGCAAGCCAGGTTATGGAAACCTGAATGCCTACAGGAAGTGCGCTGAATAACGTTTTCTTTCCAATACACCACAACCCTTGCTGCTTCCCCAGCACTGAACTACAAGCCACGTGCGGGATAGTCACCTCACAAACGCCGGTGTGACCGATTTTTTTGCGCAGAACATCGAGATCCAGGTGGACTCGGCTAAGGCGTTGGCCGAGTCCCTGGACCGGGCGGCGGTGCCGGGAGCGCCACCATACCTCAACACTCTGCTGCGCATCCTGGCCACGCGCTGCATGATGCAGGCCATCTACTTCTGCTCCAGCATGGATCCCGACACCCACCACTACGGGCTCGCCACCGCCATCTACACCCACTTCACGTTGCCCATTCGACGGTGACGTGCTCTGGCGTCAGGCACACGCGTGAAATCGACCTTCGCGATTATTGAGGGGACTATGTTGTTGTCTTGGTGTGGTCTGGGACTGTGCTGCCTTTCCCAAGTTTAGGAATTTATTCATTAATTGATGTACTTATGCAATGTTAATTTGTCATTATGGCACACCTCCGATTAGCACGATTGGCTACGTACTTGTATATCTTTTTTCTATTATTTACTTTTAGTGATTTGTTTACCTTTCCTATTCTTAGCACTCCTATCATCTACCTACTGGACATCTGTCAAAAAGAGCTTTTATCGCGAATCGGATTTCTCCAGGATAAAGATTCAGATTTTGACTTATTTTTCTAAAAGGTCCTATAAACGGGAAGTTTGGCCAATTCCTTAAATGGTTGTTTGGCTTGTGTTGGAGAAAAACTAGAGGATCCAAAGAACACCAACGCCTACAAGGAGGGTGACAGTGTTCCACGTGCAGAATCAAGAATCCATTGCCGTGTTGCAGCGGCGGCCAAAAGTGAATTGCAATTCTGCCATGGATCGCTAACGATTTTGTTGTGAATCTTAAATAAGAACACAGATATGAGCAGGCAGCAATTTGCGTTACATCTGATGACAAATAAAAAAAATCCTCAACAAAGAATTAAATTCATACATTAATAAAGCTAATTTCCACAAGCAGATGGTGCTAGAACGTGGTATGTCCAGAGTACAGTATTCTATCACAGCGTTAAATCCATCTGAGTCATTGTTTGAGTAGCTTTCTGGTGGATCGTGAAACCCGCTGAGATCCACCAGAATGAATCGCGGTGCTTGGTGGATTAATACCGCTGCTCCGTTGGCATCTCGTGGCCATACCGCAGCCTGTATCTACTGTAAATTTAATCTTCATATTAAATAGAGGCTACAACAAATGTGAATATTGTTGTTGTTGTCTCCCTGTACCGTTACAGATACTCGGATGTGATTGTGCACCGGCTGCTGGCCGTGTGCGTGGGCGCCGACCCCACGTACCCGGCGCTCACCGACAAGCAGAAGCAGCAGCAGCTCTGCAACAACCTCAACTACCGCCACAAGATGGCGCAGTACGCCCAACGCTCGTCTGTAGCTTTCCACACGCAGGTGGGAGGCGGAAGTGTGGGCCACGTGGAGCTTGCACGGCGTGTGCTTAGGCACCTGATAATGCGTCCATTCGTCTCTTGAAAACCATTTTTAAGGCCACGAAAGCAGGCATCGTATTGTGCGTGTAGTAAGAATCAATTGTTTTCTATTCACACGCTTACGTGTGGTGGTGCCGTGGCTGTACTGGTTGGCTACACTTGACATTGCTTTTCAGCATTCTTCTGTGTTTGCTGAAAAACCTAGTCACTTGGCACATTTGCCCATGATGTGACAACTTTATTTGATTGGCTCTGTCAGGTGATGGAGGATTATAGTTAATACAATTGACATTGTACCTTCACGATTGAACTCAAAATAATCCCCATGACATGATGCCAATAGCACAACTGGAATAAATTAGCGGGGGGATGCGGAAAATTACCTTAAATTTTGTTAACTAATTATGGGCTTGGTAAGTGATGCGCGTGTGTCTGCTCTTGGCCACGTAGCGGTGATTAACGGCTGTTGTTGTTGTGGTCTCAATTGTTCTTCAAGATCAAGGGAGTGGTGAGCGAAGAGGGCTTCGTGCTGTTTGTGCGCAAGAACGCCGTGGTGGTGCTCATTCCCAAGTACGGCTTGGAGGGGACGGTTTTCTTTGACTCCAAAGATCTCAAGCTCAACGTTACCTTCGACGAGGAGGTAGGGCATGTGTTCACTTAACCGGGAGGCATTGGCATTTCCCGAACGGCTGAATTCTGCATTTAAACCCAGGACTGGCTTAATGCACTGGGACCCAAGCCCCCTGACCATCTCTCTACGATTAGGTTTCTATCAGACACACAGACACTTGGTTTAAGGTGGAAGAACGCAGTGAGATACGAAGCTCCGTTTTTTTTTGCCATTTGGCAGTGTGGACTATTACAGAGGAAGTTACACCGGTGGATACATTAGAGCCGGATGGCTCACAGGGCTATACCAAAATAAACTTAAACTGAATTAAATGATGTAAATGCGTTTCAAATGCAAAACGGTCACAATTAAATATGCTTTGGAAATAACTGCCATGACTGAGCCCGTATTGTCACGGAGAGGACATCACATTAAAAATACAGTAAAATCCCTCAGGTCCGGAAGAATTAGAGAGAAAATCTAATGCTTTCTGTAAACAATGAGAAACTCGAAGGGCAGAAAAGTACTTGTAGAATAAAAACAAATGAGGGAAATAGTAGTTGATGCAAAAAGTGATCTCTAGATGGCAAAAAGCACATTTGTGACCATTGGATCCAGTCCTTTCCAGCATGCCTTGCATGCCGCATTACATTGTCACTCTGCGTGGATAAGTGGATAATGCACACAGCCTAATTTGGACCAGAAGCTCAAAAGGGTCAACATTTGCAGCCATATTTTAGGTATGTTCTTAACTGCAATTGTACACTCCATATAACCTAAGGGGGGTTGCATCTACTCCTTAATGATGGCCAAATAAGGCTTTAAAATTCCTTGGCTGGCCCGCACATCACGATCCCTCAGTTGGTTTGGTCATTGCAGCCATCGGCTTCTCATGCCTGGTTTTCAGCTCGCGGTGAGGTGGCCCAAGCGGTATTGCATTCGCTGTGTGTTGTGGAGGTTTGCGTTTCAAACTCGGTGGCCTCTCCGGTTAATACTGTGGTGTGTATTAAGCGTAAAATATTTATAGGCTATCCGCTTTAACAGTGGACGTTAAAAGATCCTGTAACATTATTCGTGTGCCAGCATCATGGTCCAAGGTTGGCAAATTACATGCAAATTACTTATTTGGGGAGCACATATCAATCGTTCGCCTCCTTTTACAAAGACGTAGCAGTGACCTTGAATGCAAACGTTTTGAGAATCAGTGAGGCTTTTCTGAGTGACCCAGTAATAGTTGGAATAATAACGTTGGGTTTACGTCAATCCGTGCTTGTGTGCAGGGCACTTGGTAGAGAGCAGTCAGCGGTAGTGTAGCGGTTAGCGCTCTGCGCTACGATCCCAGCGACATGGGTTCGATTCCTTCGCACAGTCAACACCAGTGATGATTATCTGAACCAGTCCTGGGCCTCCCCTAGGTTGACTCGGAACTCAATTGAACGCCTGGTGCGGTGTGTAAACATCGCCACTGGGGAGACAAAGGCGGCCGGGCATGGCGCCGGCGACCCACCCCCTTGTGTGCCATGCCGGCCTTCATCTGTGCTCCTCGCCAACAGCACTTGCCCCAACAGTCTGTTAAGGCTACATTGGAGATATGTCTTTGGGTTTTGTGTAGGGCCCCACGCTGTGCGTGGAGGGCATCGCGCTGAACATGTTCGACCGCGTGTGCGTGTGCGTGCGCGTGTCGCTGGATTCGTCCAACCTGCAGCACCAGCGGATCCGCATGCACCTCGTCCGCCCGGAGGTACTCACCGTGCGGCGCGACGCGAAACCTCGGAATACCACCGATTTGTATTGTGACCATGCTGCTGTTGCTGCTTGCTGCGCCAGCAGTAGTGCACAGAAAACAAACGCTCGCCGCATCGGAACGTCAGCGGGCCGAAAATTAATGACACAAGCCACAGCATAGCGCTTGTTGCCATGCAACCCAAACTGTGAAACCGTATCGGAAACCCATAGAGACACAGAGATACATAGGAGATACAGAGCGACCCATTATGATTCCTAGAGATTCATAGAGACTCCAGCAGATACATAGCAGTGCATTAAAAACAAGCTACTGTACGATTGTGGCCATGCAACCCAAACTATGGACCACATTTTACACCACTGTAGTCTGCGCTCCTTCAATGGAGGGGGTGGCAAGATGACACAAACTCTCTCCTGAGGCTCTCCCGTGGCTATCAGACCCATCCATTGGCATTTAGCCCCTGAACGTAATACCCTTATAACACAGGAATAAAATATAAACTCTGGTCTTGGATGGAAAAAATATATGTATAGCTAGCATTTTGAGCTGCAGTCTGTTGTCCTATACCTCCTGTAACTGGCAAATTGGATATAACGCGATGATGAATGTATGAAGGAACGCATTTTTTGTATAACGCGGATCCAAACTGGATATAACTCGGTTGAATGAATGGAACTACGTCGCGCGAGTAGGAATAAGCGGTTGTAACGGCTGCCTCGGCGTAGCATCACACAAGGCGGGATGCTGCTGGATGCTGCTAGATGCTACCCAAGTTCCTTAGTCTTTGTTCAGCCTGTGTTACGCATCTCACGCGTTATTGCGGACTGCGCTTTACCCCATATAATATATTATTTATTATAACACGATTTTTCCAAAACGCGGTGTTCTTGAGGTACGCAACTACCGTATTACAGAACAGACTGTATATCCAAAGACTATGGGACACTATCCCTACCTATATCAGTTGTGACTGTTCGTGTGTTTAAATCCAGCTTGAAAACGTCGTTATTAATTGGCTTTTCCTGGATTCTGATTGGTTATTACTGTGAGGGGAATCATTATGATTAGCTTTTATTGCATTTTGCATGCTGTGTAAAGTGTCAGTATCACTGTCATTATTGTTATTATCGGCTTTTACTTTATTTCTATTGGCTTATATCTATACTTGAGTAGTTTTTTAATGTCCAGTGCTTTTTTGAGATATTTCGATATGCAAGGTGTTGTATAAAATAGATTTTTATTATGGCCCTAGTGCATTGCACAAGAAGGGCCATTATCTGAAACGTGACCTATTTAAATGATCGTTAGGGGCAGTTGTTGATGAATGCGAGTTCTCAAGATACCAAGCTAAGTCAGGGTGTGGGAGCCTTGGTAGATATCAGATTTCTTAACAAAACTCCATGAGTCTGTTCTGCATGGGTTTCCTCCGGGTTCTCTGGTTTCCTCCCATATCTAAAAATAAGCATGCGTTGAAACTGGTATTAAGGTAGTTTACGTATCGCCATGGGCGGCAGGGTGGCACATTGGTAAACCCTTGCATCTTGCAGCAAGAAAACTGGGTTTGATTCCCAACTAGAGTGTGTTACTGTGTGGAGTTGTCATCTTCTCTCCCCCTGTTCCTCAAAAGTCTTCAGACTTGGCGAAGTTTTTCAGTGTTATTAAGTGTAATAATAACGTATCACTTGTGTTGGAAATACTCACATGTGTGTGTGTGAGAGCATTGGTGTAGTGGTTAGCACGCTGCGCTATGAACCCGGCAACCCAATTCCCACTCACCGCCAACACCAATGAGGATTATCTGAACTGCTGTTTTGCCTACCCAAGGTCAACTCTTTCTTAAATGAGTACCTGGTGCAGTGTGTAAATATCAGCACTGGGGAGAGGTGTTGGCCACTTACCCCCTCGTGGGCCATGCCGCCTAACAGCAGCACAGTCTGTTAAAGGCTTATTTGGGTGACTATCTTTGTTGTACGTTTGTGCCATTTGTGTGTCCGCTGTCACAGATTCCAGGCTACAACCCTACGGAGTCCACCCCATGGGGCTCGCCTTCTCCCCGGCCTAAGAAACCCAGACAGCACTAGTGTATCGTGGATGCGGTGTCAACAAGATGCCGGAGGAGGTGCATGAGTGGGCACACACTCTGGGTTTTACATCTGCAGAGTTAATTAAGTGTACATTGTGCTCGCAAGCAGAGGTGAACAATTGAAAAAAAAGCAGTGGCGGTTATGAGAAATGCTACCCTGAAGTAACAGACGGTTTGCACTCTGAACTTGCAATCCAGAGGTCACCGGTTCTTCGTTCTCGTGTCGCAGCGGTTCAAATGGTAGCGCAATTTTTTTTTTTAGAATTTTTACCTTACCAACCAGTACAATCAGCCAATTAAGGTGTATACGCGTCAAGATGTATGAAAGGTTTAGGATATCTTATGCCCCACTTCTTTGCCAGCCAAGACACTGACCCACTTGTGATGAAGGTGATTTCACAAAAATATTGGTTACTGAATTGGTGGTGTTTATTGACTAACGCAGCAGTGTCCAACCCACAAAGCACTGTGATCCATTCTGGTATATCTCAACATGTTCCGTGATCTACCAGCAATATATGACCAACAGTTACCCGGATGGATTTCACTGACTAATAGAACACTGTAGACATGCCAAGTGCTAGTGCGATCTATTGGTTTAAAATATATATTATTAATCCATTACTTCTTAGTCGAGGATTTTGTTTTGCCATCTGCTATAACAAGAATTGCTTTATATTAGAGGTGTTTAATCCTATTTGTCCCGAGATCCACAATAAAAAATCTTTTGCGATCATCCACCCATGGATCGCGATTCACATATCGGCTACCACTGATCTAACAGTTGAAAACCAGTTTAACACGTAGGCTTTCGCGACCAATATCCATAACACGGGTTTTTTGGGTTAGATCGCGTAATAAATATTTAAATGTGTCGGTAAACCCGCCACCACCTGACACAGCCAATTCGAAAGGTTTGTCACATTAACAGAACGTGCCAATTCGTTACTAGTAACATCACACCGGTGTCTTGGAGAGCAAAGCCACAACATTTACAATCTGAGTACAATGTTTCACCAGTAATTACAACCAGCTTCATCAGGCGACAGCCAGATTCGTGGAGAATCCTCGTCCCTTAATGCGCATGCATAATGTTTGTTGATTAACATATAAATAACCCAATCGGAAATGGATACCCATAGTCATATGCATTCATTGATTCCCCTCCCAATTCGCGAAAGAAGTGCTCACAAGTGATGGCTGTCGCCTGATGAAGCTAGTTAGTGCTGGCGAAATGTTGTACTTAGATTGTAAATGGTGTGGCTTTGCTCTCCAACACACTGGTGGACTGTACTAGTAACGAATTGACATGTTCTGTTTACGCGACAAACCTTACTAATTGACTGTCGGGTGGTGGTGGGTTTAACAACACATTTATATATTTAAACGATCTAACCCATAAAACGTGTATTATAGTTGAAAACCTACAATTGTGCCAGGTTTGGCCTGTCGGAGTGGGCCATTAGGGTGGCCACTCAGAGGGCAAAGCTCTGGGGAATCCGAGCAAGAGCTTCGAAGTATGATTGTGCACGGTGACACCCGCAGGGGTCTCGTGATGGATGGCAAATGGAAGATGTTTTTATCGCGAGAGGATTCCCTGCAAGGGATGTTAGGTTACTTATTCATGTGAGGATGCCATTTACTGTATGAAGGGGCAGCGGTCAGCTGCATAGAACAGAGTATAAAATTCCCCGAGCTGTTGCTGTTTAAATCGTCGGTTTAACGGAGAATTTCACCTCAGGTTTTTTTTACACAGCTGCCCCACCCCTCATCGGACTCTGTGCAATCACACAAGGAATGTTTTTGGAAAAAATGTCGGTGTCAGAAAATTTTAAGGTTTAATCGTTTACAAATGCGCATTTCGTTACAGCTTCTCTTGTCCTTTAGACGTGCAAAGATAATTTCTGACAAAATATTGACACGTTTTCAAATTGTTTCGTAAATGGTTATAACTTTGCTCACGTATATACAGTACTTGGGCAATAATTCTAAGCTCCTGGAGTAGTGGTAAAGATTTAAGCGAGTTGATGTCTTTGCGACTTTGTGTAAATGTGTTTAACATTTTTTAGCTGAATCGTATATTTACAAGCATGTACACATGAGTTATATGCGTTTATATACAAAATTAGATCGATTTATTTTCCATGCATCTGTTATTTTGGTTACTTTAAGTTACGTTTTCCACTGCTGGATGAACATCTCGCCACGTGATGTTGGATGTCAGGTTTAGTTTGACCATACTTGACCATGCTGGTCACTGTTGGATGATAATAATGTCCACTTGCAATGCACCACCGCGCAGTATTCACTCGCCTTCGAATCGAGTCCTGCACCGCCGTTTCACATGCAAATTTGATTCTCAATCCCTGGGCCAACTTGCTCCTGATTAGCATGCGATTTGCCACATTTCGATCTCGGAGGTGATTAAATGCGCCGGCTTCCAGGCATGTTGAGCCGCTCGGAGCCCAATTAACGAAAATTGTTGCCAAAGCAAAAGCGTGAGCTCGAATGTTTGTCCGTGTTCTTTTCAAACCACCAGTCGAACGCCGGCCTCTGCCCACTCCGACCATGCGGAGGCCCTGGCCGTCGGGGAGGCCCTCAGGGTGCCTCGCGGCAAACGTGGGGCCCGGGTGGGCGCGTCGACGGTTGATCGCGTACAGGCGGTGCAACTCCCACAAATGAAACATCACACCTTGCTGATCTCGTGTCCAGGAGCATAAACGATCATCACGCAAACTCCGGTCATCCTCGCAGCAGCAGCTCTTGGCCATCGAACAAAGACGATCACCGCTTCCTTCCGATATTAGAAGCCACGAGCTATGAACGACTCGGAGGTTCGAGCAACCACAGCCGAGTGGGAAGGCAGCAGCAGCCCAGGCGGTGAGCCAGCTCCAAAATCCCCCAAGCACTGAAGTTCTCGATTTAGTACATTGAAAAACACGACGGTAAGTGAAACAACATAAATCGAAACCAATTTTGCCATTCACTTGAGGGGCCGTCCATGAATGACGTCACGCAATTTTTGACCTCTCGTCACTCGGCGTCACAAAAAGTCAGACCCCCCCTCAAATATGACGTCACACAGGTCTGCCCCCCCCCCGAAAACCATATTTCCATTTTGAAAATAAAACATGCTTCAACTATTGTCATTGTAGTGTGTGGCGCTGCACTGATGTTGTAGGAGTGTTATAACAATTAGTGTTATAACAATTCTATACTTAAAGTTGCGCATTTTGATGTGACGTCACATTTCTCAAACCCCTCTCCCTCGTCACACATCGTCACAAATGTCTGACCCCCCCCCCCCCCCCAAGGTGCATGACCGCGTTACCGTGTTCATTCTGTGAAGGGATGAGGAAAAGGAAGAGGGAAAAGCATCCAGCGTCGCCGCACGCAGGCAAGGTGTTTATCACACAGTGGTCAAAATATAAAAATACATATATGTAGTGGGTTCCACGGAGACTGGAGACGTCTTTAGAGGCAACGCAGTTTATTGGTAACTATGAACAGAACTCCCCTTAACTCCCACTATCTAGGGAGGTACAGCCTCCGGGCTAGCGTGCCCTCGCACTGATCAAACCTGGCTCTCAGCCCTCTGGCTATCTGTGCCCTAGGGGAGGATAACTGACCCGACCCAGCCAAGGTACGGGTCCTGACCACTGGTCCGCGCTCGGCCCCGACCCTTATAAGGATGTCGGGTCCTAGGGTCCTAGCTAGGCTGGTCTTCTGTTCTTCCTCTTCGGAACACTGCCCCGAGCTGTCCCAGAGGTGCCCCTTTAATACACCTCTCGGGGGCTCTCCGCCCCCGGTACCGCCCCCTCTCTAGAACCTTCCAGGGGGCTCTGGAAGAACCCCCCAACCCCTCACCTGGGGCCTGCCTCTCTCTGTCCTTCCCCAGCTCAGGGTGGCACCCCCTATGGGCTTGTGCCCGCAACTGCAGGTAAGTATACCGACGGTATAGGATGTGCATTTATTACGCTACATCTATGCGAGAGAGGTTGTGGACAAGAGTCTGCTCTGCGGGAAGCAAGCATTGCCATACGAATGAGATGAGCTCGCGTTCGATGCGGGCAGTCTTGAGGACGACCGTCGACAGGCACGCGTGGAGGCACGCCGTGGTCACAGCGCAGCGCCGACTCGTGTAGGTGGTGATGGCTCAGTTGTAGAGAGGAATGCCGGAGCTTCGAGCAGATGTAGCCGAATGTAGGATAGAGCATCTTGAGGAGCGTTGCCCTCGACCCCCTCCGGGAGGCCGTATGGTTTACTTGGCACTCCCGTCCCTTAGAGTCCAGTCTGATGTAAGCCTCCTCAGTTCCAGCAGCCTGGCTTCGTAGGTCTTCATTGCACCGCTCTGCTCGTCTAGCATAGTCTGAAGGGTCATATGTGGCTGCCTCCTGAATCATCACCCTCCTGCAAACCTTACTCGACATCTCGTTGAGGACCCGAAGAAGGGCAGTATTCTCTTTGTTTTTTTTTTACAAAAGGGCTTGTAAGAGCTCTCGTTCCTCCCACCGGGATCTCTGGTGTCAACTTGAACGGGGGGGAGACAAAGCTATGGCTTTTTTCCCAGGGGATCTGTCTTCCATGGAGCACAAAGATACAGGCGGAAGGTCTCTTTGGCCTAGCCATGAGGTCAGGCTCGAGTTGCTTACTGAGGACCCTACACCTAAGGAGGCTGTGGATCGCCCTAGGAAGCTCCAAAGTAGAAAACCAGCTTTCCAAGGCCCCCTATAAAGTGCCTGAGGCCAGGTAGAAAAATAAGAAAACTATCAAACAGGAAAGCGAGTGGTTATGTTGGGTCGAAAAAGGTAATGTTCTAATGTAGGGGTTGGAGCGGTCATTGCTGCTTACTCGGCCATGACGTCACTGCTACTCGTTTGATTTACACTTTTAAAATACAAAAATCACGACGTGTACTGAACATATTATTCCGAATCGGTTTTACCACCACTACCACCATGACACAGTGGCAAGGCTGGCACATCGCAGTGCAGCTGCTAGGCTGAATCATATGAATAAATATAATAAAATCTATAAATATCCTTTATGTACCCAGGAGAGCCACATTGAGTCTCGAGACTCATTATTAGCTCCGTGCTGCATTAAGATGTTTGGACAATTTCAAGCATCAGGGTTCGGCACGTAGGAGGAAACCGGAGAAACGCGCAGATGTTGTGAAGCTGGCTTGGTGGTAGAAGTCAGTCCAGAACATTTGGCCCCACACCTATCACTGTAACGAATCAGTGTTCTACGGTGGCATTCTAAGCGAGGACTGATTGTATTAAAATCTACTTTGATCTACTAATCGTAATGTATCAATAATGTTAACGTGTAACATGCCCCACGGTTTTTCTTAATCTGGAAGGAGAGAACAACGGATGATCTGTGTGCTGATGATGTTGGTGATGATCTCGTAATGGCTGTTCACTTCGAGGAGTGGGAGAGTCTGATGGTGAACCTGGATCGTGCCAATAAGAGGTAGGGCCTTACCATTCGCCCTACCAAATAAATCAAAGCAGTACCTGCCTTGATATTTTGTATGTCTTCAAGGACTCCACCCCCTCAACTCCGCATGATAGGTAGTTGTGGAAAGAGTGGAGGTATTCCCATATCTGGGCAGTTGTTCATGACCAGCTCCAATTTCAGAGCGAAGGTCTTACTCTGAATTAGTTCAATGGCATATCCTTTTTTCAGCTGCATAGCGCTGTATAAAAGTTACATGGCCTATCACTTCATAAAAAGCTCTGGTTCTTTTCTGCCAAACTTGTCCTCTCCCTCCCAGCTATAACCTCCCGAAAGCAACATGTGACCTTTGTTTTGGCGTGACAAACACCAGTGAAAGCAAAACACCGAAAGTGTAATGACTACACGTAATGCAAGAATCTCAGTTGTATTTCTCAACGGGTATTGAATATGAAGTCCCAGGAGGGGGTGTCGATGCATCTTCCAACAGCATCCCTGGTGGTGCTGGGGAATGTTGGTGGGAAAAGCCATTAGGCTGATGTATTTAAACATCGTATTCTGATTTATGTGGAGACACAAAAAGCGAGTTATGCTTCTACAGTATTTGCTTGTGCAAAGCATGGACAATCATTGCCACAGAGAAAGAATCAGCTCGGTGGCTAGGAGATGTTAACTACCTCACCTGGTATGGAGGAGGCCGAGGGTTTGATCCCGACTCTGATGCCTTTATAAGGAATACCTTGGATATCGAGGTGGTTACATTTTTGGAAAGTGCAGCAAAAGCCAAAAGCGTGATATTCAATACTTAAGCTTGACCTAAATAATGAGCTTACATACACGGCAACCAAAAATAGACACATCACAATAGAAATGTGCTGTACTGAATGCCAAATTTACTACTATAATGAGCCAAGAATGTCTGTGTCCCGCGCGTGACGTCACTCCACGTCGAGCAGGCCCCCTCATTAATACTCATGAATAGACTAATCTCTCACAATACAAAGGCCACTGCCACAGCCATTGACATGCTAATCTTACAATACAAAGGCCACTGCCCCAGCCTCTGTGGTTGGACCATCTCTAGCTCCACCCACCTACCTTGATGCACTCATCTCAGGCCTATATAAGACCTTGTCTCAGCAACTTTCGGGTGACGTCACTCCACATGGGGGGGCGAGGTGCCTCCTCCCCCCTCCTCAGCGTCAACTTAGAAACTCACTACAAAGGCAGAACCCTCACGTCACGCGATCTCCCTAACGCTATTGAGACATCAAAGTAAAAGGACGTCATGATGAACAAGGGATTATAATCTTTAAATGAAATAGGTCTGTCACCGCGGCCTTACAAATTGCACACAAATGGATGCAATGAATATCATTTCGCGGTCTGATTTACTGCAATAGATTTACTGCAATACACCCATCCTTGGACGGGCAAAAGGCTAGTAAACAAATAATCCCCTCGCCTGCTCCCCACCACAATATCACACAATGATATAGTACTTCCTTGTACAGTATACCCGCTAAAGACCAAAACTAATCCCCATGATAGGTAAATTGATATACATAGAGCTTGCCGGCGATAGGTCTAAACCACGAACTATGAACTCGTGATATTCAAGGGTCTCCCGTATTTGGAGTGTGCATGTTCTCCCCATGGTCACATATCCTTTTCTCCAGGTCCTCCGGTTTTTTTCTCCACATCTAAAAACATGCGTTAAGATAATTACTGCTATAAATATTCACATAAGCCACTACGTTGAGCAATCATATGTGGCCAGGCTGCTTCTGGAAAAGAGCTATATATCTCGGTGGGCCTTACCTGGTCAAATAAAAATATGTCGCTTACAGGAGCTGAATGGATTGCCACATCACAGGGACGCAAGGAATCGCAGCATGGAGAGGGCTTCATCCAGCAGTGGATTGATCCTGGTTTATGTTTTGCAAATAGTAAACGTAAGCGTGCACTTCCAAATGAAGGTGTTTAAAGTATCTGTTTATCTTCTTTGGTTCTTTCGGTAAAGTCACGTAGAATGAGAATAAAATAATAAAATAAAAATAAGACAATAAAATTCTCACGACGTTTCGGCCGCAACACAAGCGGCCTTCTTCAGGTGAAAGAACATAACTGTCGGGACGACAGTGCTTCAATGAGTGCTGCTGAGATTCGTGGCGTCTTTTAAGCTCGGTGATAGGTGTGAATGACCTAGAAAGCAGGAGAATTTAGCATTAAAATAGCTAGGGATTAGCTTGTGACAAAAAATAGCTGTGTTAAAGTCAAAGTTTACATATCAACAGAGGCATTTAGTACATGGACGCTAAAGGGCCTCCAACTACCCAACTATCATACAGTAAACCAATGTGGGAAAAAACTAAGTCTATATTACATCAGTATAATAATTGTACTTGATATATTCTTCAATAAGCTGAGCTATTAATCACAAAGCAACTGGGTATACACTACACTATATAAACAGGTCCCTGCAGGGTGGGCTGGTAGGAACATTGGAATTTTGTCTATTGCAGGTTGGTACACTCAGTTTACAACTTCGTTCCTTCCAGTATTAATACCATATAGTAAAACCAATGAAAACCAAAATATAAACTACCTCAATGTTTTGATTTAAAGCTTTCGTGACTGCAGTAATTCATATTCTTAGTTTTTTTGGTAAAGTCACGTTGAAGGGAAACAACAAAATAATAATATATATAAAACAAAAAAATTCTCACGACGTTTCGACCATAACTCAAACGGTCGTCTTCAGGTGTGTTGGTTTGCATAAATTTATTTTTAAACGGCACATTTATTTATTTATAAAAACGTTAGCGCCACGCGCAACTATTTGGCAGTTTATGTAGGACTAGTCCATCTATATTCTGAAAAGAGGAGGGGGGAGACGAACTTTTTTATAATGTATGCTGTCTGAAAGCCACTGTAAGCGTGAACAATCAATTAAGACCTGAAATGGTTTATCAAATCTTTCCAATGATTGCTAAGATAGAATCCATCTTCTCGGTTGAAATTGTCTCTGTGCTTGTATATGTGGATAGCCTCATGAACGAATCTCTCATGGAAGCCAGATGGCTTACAAAGAACCTCTGTCTTGGAAAAGTCAATGGCATGTGAGCCTACTGAATTAGAACAATGATCTGCCACGGCCGAGGTGTTGGTCCTACCGTGTTTGTCCTACCGTGTTTAAGGTCTGCTTTGTGTTCACGAATGCGGTCCGAGACATGGCGTTTGGTTTCTCCAATGTAACTACTACCACAGAGGCAACTTAGTTTGTAGACACCAGGGTATTGTATGTCCGGAATCACATCTTTTACAGACGGAACCAGATCACGGATTTTATGTAATGTGTTGAAACGGACCTGGATCTTGTGTTTATTCAAGATTTTGGAGATTTTTTTGTGATCCCCGCAATGTAGGGTAAAGTGATGGTTTTGAAAGGCTCCTCAAGAGGGTTCTTCTTCATGGTTTGAGTGATAGCTTTGCGGATTGTATAGTCGGAGTAACCATTAGCCCTAAGAGCTTGGTGTACGTGCTTGAGTTCACTGCTTATGTGTTCCTGGTCGGATATGCATTTATAAATAAATAAATGCGCTGTTTAAAAATAAATTTATGCAAACCAACACACCTGAAGACGACCGTTTGAGTTATGGTCGAAACGTCGTGAGAATTTTTTAGTGTTTTATATATATTTTATTATTTTGTTGTTTCCCTTCAACGTGACTTTACCGAAAAAACTAAGAATACCTCAATGTTATCAATAAACTCTATATACTCTCCAATCAGCTGAGCCACCAACAATAAGTCGTTATATATCACAATGCCATATTGCAAAAAATGGCGGTTTTTCTTCCCATCAACGACCAGCACCACGGACAACGAACGAGCTTCGTTCAGACGGACGACTCAATCCATGCTCGGGAATGGAAGAGGGAGAGAGACAGCCATAATGCGTTGTTATACTCCATGTTATAAACCATACCATTAACCGTGGTGTGAGAGGTATTAAGAGGCAATATCAGCGAAAGAGCTGCGGTCTGACGGTAACCGTAAAATACAATTAATTAAGAACCATTGTAAAGATGTTTTAAACCATTTCGGAACTTCATTATATTTATTGGCTGGTTGGGGAGGCTATATTAAGTTTGCGAGGTCTGAAACTCCAGGCCAAACATAAACTTCCGTTATCTCCGAAAAAGTAAGATGGATTGATGACCAAGCTGTGGAGGTCTGCCTAAATTCATGAGATGTCCATTGTTTCACAAGAGATAGCATGACTCGGATAAGAAATACACTATTAATTCTTATACACTGGTCCATGCATACAATTAGTATATTAGTGGACTACGTTAGAGAAGGAGAAGATCAAGGGAGTAGAGGAGAAGAGGAGGGCCGGGGTGCCCGGAGCCCAGAGAGTGCCCAGAGGGGCCAGAGAGCCAGGGGCAACCCTCATGTTTATGTTGGCTGGATAGCATGTGCTCCCGTGCATGTGAGGTTGCTCTCAACAGAAGTCGTTCCTTGCACGAGAATGGCTGAAACGCTGAGTAACCACTCAGAGGTATAGTGATTAAGCAGTGGAGACGATATAGTGGAAAAACAGTGGAGATTTCTGAAATATAGAAGACTTAAAGTGTGTTGCTAAAAAAATCTTGGAGGAAAGAGAGGATACATGTGTGCCTCTTGGAGAAGGAAAGGCATTGCTCAAAACTGTGCTGCAAGGTCACGTGCCATGAATCACATGAGTTTAGAAAAAACGTGACTGTAAACCAACAAGCTTGTGAATAATTATCATGGTGAAGACACCTCTATACGTTGGATACTGAAGGAAAACCATCGTGCTACGCATCGTCAAAGCACAACAACACCTGACATTTGAGAAGTACAATTTCATCGTTCTACACATCGTCAATACCCTACAACACCTGGAAAGTCACCAGCTGCATCAAGCATCTGACTGTTGTATTGTTCGAAAGACACTGTGTGTAACGACTTTACATCCACCGGCACAGCGGATTTCTAAACGCCTGCCATGTCACCTTCTCAACACTAGCGTCAGAGACCGTCTGATACAGACTGAAAGCTGATTTCCTTTGTTGCACTGTTTGTCTTTTCATGAATGTCATATTGTGCACTGGGTTATGCCTTATTAACCTAAATTCTGAATTTAGCTATTCATGTATTTCTATTACAGTATCACATATTCTTTGGACCAAGTGTCAATTGCCTATTTGATGACTGGTACTCTGATTATTTTTTACAAATAAGGAACTTGTTTTATTTAAAATGTGTATGTGTGTGTGGTTGAACAGTGTAACAAATCCATGCGTTACATGTGTAGTGTTGCAGCGCCGACCTGGGCAAGGCCTATGATACAATCAGTAGGCCAGGGCTCTGGATTGTTATTCGTGTTTTCAGAGTCCCTTACCATCTGCTCACAATGAGTAAGGACCTTCACGATGGTGGGCAGGCCCGGATAAAGTTGCGTGCCCGGGAGTCAGATCAATTGCCTGTTTACAGTGGGGTGTGACAGGGATCTACAGTGAGGGAAAAAAGTATTTGATCCCCTGCTGATTTGTACGTTTGCCCACTGACAAATACATCATCAGTCTATAATTTTAATATTAGGTTTATTTGAACAGTGAGAGACAGAATAACAACAACAAAATCCAGTAAAATGCATGTCAAAGATGTTATAAATTGATTTGCATTTTAATGAGGGAAGTGAGTATTCGACCCCCTCTCAATCAGAAATATTTCTGGCTATCAGATGTATTTTATACAGGTAATGAGCTGAGATTAGGAGCACACTCTTAAAGGGAGTGCTCCTAATCTCAGCTTGTTACCTGTATAAAAAACACCTGTCCACAGAAGCAATCAATCAATCAGATTCCAAACTCTCCACCATGGCCAAGACCAAAGAGCTCTCCAAGGATGTCAGGGACAAGATTGTAGACCTACACAAGGCTGGAATGGGCTACAAGACCATTGCCAAGCAGCTTGGTGCGAAGGTGACAACAGTTGGTGTGATTATTCGCAAATGGAAGAAACACAAAAGAACTGTAAATCTCCC
This sequence comes from Petromyzon marinus, assembly GCF_048934315.1. NCBI lineage: Eukaryota > Metazoa > Chordata > Hyperoartia > Petromyzontiformes > Petromyzontidae > Petromyzon > Petromyzon marinus. The sequence goes on along the minus strand of NW_027423677.1, from coordinate 327,338 downwards.
TCGGCCTGGGGCTCCATGCAAGATCTCACCTCGTGGAGTTGCAATGATCATGAGAACGGTGAGGAATCAGCCCAGAACTACACGGGAGGACCTTGTCAATGATCTCAAGGCAGCTGGGACCATAGTCACCAAGAAAACAATTGGCAACACACTACGCCGTGAAGGACTGAAATCCTGCAGCTCCCGCAAGGCCCCCCTGCTCAAGAAAACTCATATACATGCCCGTCTGAAGTTTGCCAATGAACATATGAATGATTCAGAGGACAACTGGGTGAAAGTGTTGTGGTCAGATGAGACCAAAATGGAGCTCTTTGGCATCAACTCAACTCACCGTGTTTGGAGGAGGAGGAATACTGCCTATGACCCTAAGAACACCATCGCCACCGTCAAACATGGAGGTGGAAACATTATGCTTTGGGGGTGTTTTTATGCCAAGGGGACAGGACAACTTCACCGCATCAAAGGGACGATGGACGGGGCCATGTATAGTCAAATCTTGGGTGATAACCTCCTTCCCTCAGCCAGGGCATTGAAAATGGGTCATGGATGGGTATTCCAGCATGACAATGACCCAAAACACACGGCCAAGGCAACAAAGTAGTGGCTCAAGAAGAAGCACATTAAGGTCCTGGAGTGCCCTAGCCGGTCTCCAGACCTTAATCCCATAGAAAATCTGTGGAGGGAGCTGAAGTTTCGAGTTGCCAAACGTCAGCCTCGAAACCTTAATGACTTGGAGATGATCTGCAAAGAGCAGTGGGACAAAATCCCTCCTGAGATGTGTACAAACCTGGTGGTCCAACTACAAGAAACGTCGAACCTCTGTGATTGCCAACAAGGCTTTTGCCACCAAGTACTAAGTCATGTTTTGCACACGGGTCAAATTCTTATTTCCCTGATTAAAATGCAAATCAATTTATAACATTTTTTACATGCGTTTTTCTGGATTTTGTTCTTATTCTGTCTCTCACTGTTCAAATAAACCTACCATTAAAATTATAGACTGATCATTTCTTCGTCAGTGGGCAAACGTACTAAATCAGCAGGGGATCAAATACTTTTTCCCCTCAATGTATGTGAGGAGTCTGTGGGTCGCAACATCACGTACGGCTGGAAGTAGGACATTCCAGACTAAGAGGGTTAATGATGGCAATGTCAACGATACTGAACCAGCCAGCACAACTCACTGCCAATAACACATATCACATATTCTTAGTTTTTTCGGTAAAGTCACGTTGAAGAGAAACAACAAAATAACAAAATATATATAAAACAATAAAAAATTCTCACGACGTTTCGACCATAACTCAAACGGTCATCATCAGGTGTGTTGGTTTGCATAAATTTATTTTTAAACGGCACATTTATTTATTTATAAAAAAACGTTGGCGTCACGTGCAGCGATTTGGCAGTTTGCCCAGGACTAGTCCATCTATATTTTTTTTGAAAAGAGGAGGGGGGAGACGAAATTTTTTATAATGTATACTGTCTGAAAGCCACTGTAAGCGTGAACAATCAATTAAGAACTGAAATGGTTTATCAAATCTTTCCAATGATTGCTAAGATAGAATCCATCTTCTCGGTTGAAATTGTCTCTGTGCTTGTATATGTGGATAGCCTCATGAACGAATCTCTCATGGAAGCCAGATGGCTTACAAAGAACCTCCGTCTTGGAAAAGTCAATGGCATGTGAGCCTACTGAATTAGAACAATGATCTGCTACGGCCGAGGTGTTGGTCCTACCGTGTTTAAGGTCTGCTTTATGTTCACGAATGCGGTCCGAGACATGGCGTTTGGTTTCTCCAATGTAACTACTACCACAGAGGCAACTTAGTTTGTAGACACCAGGGTATTGTATGTCCGGAATCACATCTTTTACAGACGGAACCAGATCACGGATTTTATGTAATGTGTTGAAACGGACCTGGATCTTGTGTTTATTCAAGATTTTGGAGATCTTTTTTGTGATCCCAGCAATGTAGGGTAAAGTGATGGTTTTGAAAGGCTCCTCAAGAGGGTTCTTCTTCATGGTTTGAGTGATAGCTTTGCGGATTGTATAGTCGGAGTAACCATTAGCCCTAAGAGCTTGGTGTACGTGCTTGAGTTCACTGCTTATGTGTTCCTGGTCGGATATGCATTGGGCTCTATGATACAGAGTCTTGATGAGATAATTCTTCTGTGATGGATGGTGGTGGGAATCCGGTTTCAGATAAGCATCCGTATGGGTAGCTTTCCTGTAGACAGAGTGGCTCATTGAACCATCAGGTCTCTTTTTAATTAGAACATCCAAAAAAGGTATCTTGCCATCTATTTCGACTTCCATGGTAAATCTGATGGCTGGGTGTATGGAATTGATGTGGTCGAAGAATTGGTCTAGAGCAGGCCGGCCATGTGGCCAGATGACAAAAGTGTCATCCACGTACCTCTTCCATAAGGTTGGGCGCAGAGTGGCAGTCTGGATGGCGTCAGTCTCAAATTTCTCCATGAAAATGTTAGCTATAACTGGAGAAAGGGGGGAGCCCATTGGGGTGCCCTCAGTTTGTTTGTAGAAAGTTCCATTCCAAGTGAAGTATGTATTGGTTAAACAGTGTCTCACCAGGGGGGGTACCTCGGTGTTTAGTCCTTGATGAACCAAGTCTTCAATGATTGCAATGGTGTCAGGTACAGGAACCTTGGTGAATAAGGAAACTACATCAAAACTGACAAGCAGGTCGTCTGGGGACAGGGAAATACCCTTGATTGTTGATACCAGGTGAGTAGAATTTTGTACCGCAGAGGTGGTCTTTCCAGTGAAAGGACGCAGGATTTCAGACAAAAAACGAGCTAGTTTGTAGGTGGGGGAGCTGATAGTAGAGACTATGGGACGAAGAGGTGTATCAACTTTATGTATTTTTGGTAAGCCGTATAATCTTGGTGGCCTGGCAGCAGAAGGTTTCAACGAAAACTGTTTAGATTGATCAATTAATGCGGTTGAATCAGAAATTATTTTGTTGGTTTGTGTGACGAGGCTGTTGGTGGGATCTCTTTTTATTTTTGTATAACTACCATCGTCGAGTAATTATTTAATTTTGTTGTTGTATTCTATTTTATCCATGATGACAGTAGCATTGCCTTTGTCAGCTGAGAGAACTACAATATCATTCCTCTTTTTTAATTTATATAATTCAAAACGCTCATCTTTGCTGAGGTTGCTAGCTGGCATCTTAGCGTTTTTGAGGGTTGCAGCGATTTCAGATCTTGCTACGTCTGCAGCGATGTGACCCATTACATAAAATCCGTGATCTGGTTCCGTCTGTAAAAGATGTGATTCCGGACATACAATACCCTGGGGTCCACAAACTAAGTTGCCTCTGTGGTAGTAGTTACATTGGAGAAACCAAACGCCATGTCTCGGACCGCATTCGTAAACATAAAGCAGACCTTAAACACGGTAGGACCAACACCTCGGCCGTAGCAGATCATTGTTCTAATTCAGTAGGCTCACATGCCATTGACTTTTCCAAGACGGAGGTTCTTTGTAAGCCATCTGGCTTCCATGAGAGATTCGTTCATGAGGCTATCCACATATACAAGCACAGAGACAATTTCAACCGAGAAGATGGATTCTATCTTAGCAATCATTGGAAAGATTTGATAAACCATTTCAGTTCTTAATTGATTGTTCACGCTTACAGTGGCTTTCAGACAGCATACATTATAAAAAATTTCGTCTCCCCCCTCCTCTTTTCAAAAAAAAGAAATAGATGGACTAGTCCTGGGCAAACTGCCAAATCGCTGCGCGTGACGCCAACGTTTTTTTATAAATAAATAAATGTGCCGTTTAAAAATAAATTTATGCAAACCAACACACCTGATGATGACCGTTTGAGTTATGGTCGAAACGTCGTGATATTTTTTTATTGTTTTATATATATTTTGTTATTTTGTTGTTTCTCTTCAACGTGACTTTACCGAAAAAACTAAGAATATGAATTACTGCAGTCACGAAAGCTTTAAATCAAAACATATCACATAATTCACCCTTAAGCAATTGTTCAATCAATTAATTGAATCACTACAATTAAAACCAAAGAATCTCCCAGAACAAACACTTCGCACTCTCCTCCGTCAGCCACCTGCATCGACAATAGAAACGCATCAGTCCAGCAGTGGATAAAACCTGGCGTCGGAGGTATGGGGGGGGCGGCGGCTTACACTTGCGGTGGACAGCAGGGGGGTGGCTGGATGCAGTAGCCATCGCAGATCAAGCGGTAGAACTTGTCATCGACTGCCATGCGCCAGGGTAATGGGCCTCTCCTACACCCACACACATCACACTGAGCGGCACACACGTCACACCGAGGAGCACGCACGTCACACACCGAGGAGCACGCACATCACACACCGAGCAGGTTGCACAGGTCTCCTTTATCAAGACAAACGTGGAGCAGATTACAACTACAACTCTTCTACGCCTGTCACAATGCCCCCCTCTCCCCCCCCCCCAGTTTATGGGGGGCCGCGGGCCTCACTCCACCCCTTCGCGTCAGCCCCCCCTAATAAATGGTCCGGTTGCATTGTGAATGCACCACTCGAATGACGTGCAGTCCCGTGGCGCACTGTAACGGGCTCGTGATTTACTCAATAAAATTCAATGTAAAAAAATAAAAACGATCCCAAGACATTATTTAAAATAAAGTATGGCCATCGTGTGTCAGCATCACAGGCGAAAATTGGCATGTAAAAAAAAACTTCACTCCGAATCACTCAATTGGGATTGCTCGCAGCAAAGAGCACTTGACCTGCTTGCAGGTTAGGTGCTGAATAACCGTGTGTCACACAGAGAACAGTTGCCACTGAGGGTGCCCTTTTAAAATGCTTGAGATGAGATGTGATTATCGCGTGTAAATGTGCACACTAAAATAAAAAAAAATCATAATTATAAGCGAACTATTATCGTTTCAGGTGGCAGGGTGTTGCAGCGGTGATCTTTGACCCTCGCAACAAGAAGGGCCTTGGTTAATCATCCGACTGGCACTTTGCGGATGTATGGGTTATCCACTTTGCTCACGTAGCTAGAAAACACACAATCACAATGTAACTGGGTATTGGCCAAGCATCCCAATGCTAAAGTTACCTGCAAATTACTTCACTGGGATGACACTCGGCAGCAGAGCCGGATGATGACATTGCTGGGGCCCTATGCCATTGTCAAGCTTAAGAGGCCCCTTCTATGAATGCCTGTATATTTTTGTCAGCAGAATGAAAATAACTGCTTTGGAGAGTCTTTTTTTCTCACCGATCTTAATTTTTTTAAACAATTATGTTAAAACTCGAAACCTCGTGTCCATTTCTTGTTTCGTATTTAGAGCCCCCCCCCCCCTCTCTTAATGCGAGGCCCTAAGCTGTAAGTGTAGCCGGTGTGAGCTCGCCTGTGATGAATAACACGTATAATTGCGCACTCTTATTTTCTATGGGTGGCCAGGAGAATGTATTATTATTTAAGTGAATGCAATGGTGATCAGGGGATTGGACCCAGAGCCCCACGTACACAGTAGAATACAAGGGAACGCCCACAGTACAGATTTGAGCTGACCTCCGGATTGAGAAATTGAACTGTGTTGTGACGTGGAGGGTGTTTCTGAACGCTATTGTGACCGACCCGTCCCGACGGGAGGAGAGAGGACAGGGTGGACCGGCTGCATGAGCTTACTCTCCGGCACTGCACAGCACAACATCGCCTCCCTACTGCAAAAAAACTCGGCAGGACCCTCCTGAAAATAAAAGTCTTCGGAATCAGTGAGGCCTGTCCTTGGGAGGACAGGCGTAGTCTTGGTCGTCACAAGCGAACATTTGTTTCTCCATATTAATTTGTATCTCCGGGTTACCATCAGGGCTGGGCGCTGCAAGCTTAGCTTCTGAGATCTGATGAGACTGGTAGCCGTTTTTTAAAAGGTAATTTCGGCACGTGGAGCCCAAGCATGCAACAACTTTACGCAACTTCTTGGTTCTTTTGGTAAAGTCACGTAGAATGGAAATAAAATAATAAAAAATAAAACATAAAAAAATTATCACGACGTTTCGGCCACAACACAAGTAACCTTCTTCAGGTGAAGGAACAGAACTGTCGGGACGACAGCGCTTCAATAACTGCTGCTAAGATTCGCAGCGTCTTTTAGGCTAGGTGTGAGAGGTAAAGCGCCTTGACAAAGGAGTTTACATATCAAACAGGATAATTTAGCATTGAAATAGCTGTGTTAAAGTGTTGGATCAGCAGGGTGTTAAAGTCAGAAATTAGCATGTAACTGGGAGATTAGCATGATGTTAATGTGAGGGTTTAGCATGCAACTGGTCACGGAAATAGCTATATTAAAGTCAAAGTTTACATATCAAGCGAGGCATTTAGTATATGGACGCTAAAGGACTGCAACTACCCAACTATCATACAATAAACCGATGTGAAAAAAAACTAAGTATAAACTACATCAATATAATAAATGTACTCAATATGTTCTTCAATATGTTGAGCTATAAACATAAAGTAACTGTGTATACACTACACTATATAATGAATACCATATAGTAAACGAATTAATACAACTAAAATATAACTACATCAATGCTATCAATAAACTCTATATACTCTCCCATCAGCTGAGCTGCTAACAATAAGTCATTATACATTACAATGCCCTATGGCGAAAAAATGGGTGGCGTTTTTTTCCTTCTTTCAAACGTTAGCACCATGGAGAGCGACGAGCCTCGTTCAGACGGACGAGTCCATCCATGCTCGGAACGGAGGAGGGGGGAGAAACAGCCACGATGCGCTGCTCTGTCCTGTGTTGCGTTACAACCATGCCATAAACTAGACTACTATACATTGTAATGTTATACCTTCCAATCTAAACTACATTGTATAATATCGTATACACAGCCCAATGTAAGCTCGAACATTATGCATGAAATTGATATGTCTCCAACTAAAATTTTCCAACATTACACGACTATTCACCATAATATACACTACCATAGACAAACCCACCCTTGAATTATACAATGCGTTACTTTACACTACCCTATACTTTAGACTGTAAAATGTTAGACTTGTAATATTACACTATGTATTATTCTACCAACCCTACTGTATACCACACTGCTGTATATTCACTATACAATTACGATACTATATATTGCCTTATGAATTATGTTAAACATTACAATGTTATACTATTTATTATTATATAACATGCTATAAACCATACCATTGACCGTCGTGTGAAAGCTATTAAAACAGAGTGGCTCATTGAACCATACACAAAGGGTAGCTTGCCATCTTTTTCGACTTCCATGGTAAATATGATGGCTGGGTGTATGGAATTGATGTGGTCGAGGAATTGGTCTAGAGCAGGCCGGCCATGTGGCCAGATGATAAAAGTGTCATCCACGTACCTCTTCCATAACGTCGGGCGTAGAGTGGCAGTCTGGATGGCATCAGTTTCAAATTTCTCCATGAAAACGTTGGCCCCCGTGGTGCCTCACCACAAACGTGGGGCCCGGTCAGCCGCGTCGACTGTCGTGATCGCGTACAGGTGGTGAAACTGCCACACATGAACCATGATACCTTGCTGATCTCGTGTCAAGGAGAATAAACCAGCAGCCTGTCGCTAGCAATGGGAATGATCGGTAAGGGAACACATTGGGCTCTACAGAGGCACTCCACTATTATACACCACTACTATACAGTAAACATTGGGCTCTATGGAGGCCTGTCGTTAAGGGATTACTCGTTAACATGGGGTGGTCGTTAAGAGGGGTTCTATTGTATATAACAAGTTTAAATATTTAATAAGTTAATAGAGAGTACTCAACTGAGATGGCGGAGGAGTTTGCTAAACTCACAATACAAAGACCACTGTCCCAGCCTCTGTGGTTGGACCATCTCTAGCTCCACCAACCTACCTTGATGCACCTATCTCAGGCCTATATAAGACCTTGTCTCAGCAACTTTCTCTCTCACCTGACCTGAAGACGATTGCTTGTGTTGCGATCGAAACGTCGTGATATTTTTATCTACGTGGCTTTACCAAAGGACCCATAGAATATAATCATAAACAGGTTACGTCCTCTACATGGACCCCCCCCCCCCTCATTATTAATCATGAACAGGTGACGTCCTCCAAATGGACACCCCCCTCCATTGATAATAATTAGCGGGTGACATCACTCCACATGGGGGGGGGGGGGGGGGGGCGAGGTGCCTCTTCTCCCCTCCTAAGCGTCAACTTATAAACTCACTACAAAGGCAGAACCCTCACGTAACGCGATCTCCATAACGCTATTGAGACATCTAAGTAAAAACAACGTCATGATGAACAAGGGATTATAACCTTTAAATGAAATAGGTCTGTCACCGCGGGCTTACAAATTGCACACAAATGGATGCAATGAATATCACTTCGCGGTCTGCTTTGCGCTTGCAAGTTTCAGATTTACTGCAATACACCCATGCTTGGACGGGCAAAAGGCTAGTAAACAAATAATCCCCTCGCCTGCTCCCCACCACGATATCACACGATGATATAGTACTTCCTTGTACAGTATACCCAATAAAGACCAAATCTAATCCCCATGATAGGTAAATTGATATACATAGAGCTTGCCGGCGATAGGTCTAAACCACGAACTATGAACTCGTGATATTCAAGGGTCTCCCGTATTTGGAGTTTGCATGTTCTCCCCATGGTCACGTTGGGATAATGACTGCTATGAATTTTCACATAAGCCACCTCGTTGAGCAATCATATGTGGCCAGGCTGCTTCTGGAAAAGAGCTATGTATCTCAGTGGGCCTTACCTGGTCAAATAAAAATAGGTTGCTTACAGGAGTTGAATGGATTGCCACATCACAGGGATGTGAGGAATCGCAGCATGGAGAGGGCTTTATCCAGCAGTGGATTGAGTGTTCTTGTTGAAACGTGTGTATTTAATATTTCTCTGATGTTCTTTTAGTCTCGTGCTGATCATTTGTCCTGTTTGCCCAACATAACATTTGCCACAAGTGCAGTTAATCCTGTACAAACCTTCTGTTGATAGCTTAGGTAATACATATTTTATACCAGAAGTCGAGTTCAAGAAACAAAGTACGTTTTTATTTCAACTGAAATGTATATACATATATAAATATACATGTCCATACAACCACGTCTCAATGTCTATGTCTGGGAGAACACGCTAGTTTCTCCCTCTGTGGAGTCTCCACCACTTTTCTTTCTTCTTGTTTCCCAGCTCCTCGTCTTGGTGCTCCTTCCCTCTGTCTCCTCCTCATTCATTCTCCTCTTCATCTTTCTCCAGCTGCCGTGTGCAGCACATGAAGCTCCAAATTGCCCAACGCCAGAAACTGTTCTTTCTCTCTCCCTTAGAAGATGGGATGTGCTTAATCTCTTTCTTCTCTTCCTGAACACTCTCTGCCCTCCAAGGTTGCTCACATCTTCCTTCCTCATTCACCACTTCCTGCTTTGTATCGTCTTCAATCGTGTCGACTTCCTTCAGCTCTACCTCATTTGCCTCTAACTCAATAGCTCCTACTTCTTTTGCGTCTACCTCTATTGCCTCTACATCATTCGCCTCTACCAAAATCGCCTCACTCTCCTCCACCTCAATATCCCCTACCTTCACTTCTACCTCAATCACCTCTACGTCATTCGCCTCTAACTCATTCGGCTCTACCTCCATAACCACCTCCTGCTTGGCCTCTCCCTCAATCTCCTCTACCTCTTTTGCCACTTCCTGGATGGCATCTACTTCATATGCCTCAACCTCATTTGCCCCTTCCTGCTTTATTTCCTCCACCACGTTCTCAACTTTTGTTGCCATTTCCTGTTTGGCCTTTAGCTCATTCTTGTCTACCTCATTGATCAAGACCTGCATGGCCTTTTCTTCGATCGTGTCGACCTGAATTGCCTCGACCTGTTTCACCAATTCCTGCTTTGTATGTCTCGCAATCCCTTCTACGACATTGGCCACAACCTCTTTCACCACTTCCTGCTTGGCCACTGCATCTACCTCAATAACCTCTACCTCACTCGCCACTTCCTTCTTGGGCTCTACATCATTCCCCTCTCCCTCAATCTCGTTTTCCTTCATCTCTTCTACTTCGCGAAATTTCATCTCAGTCCTTCGTAGCTTCCTATTCCTACGTTTCCTCTGAACACCATCCTCTCCTTCTTTCTTTGTCTCCACAACATCATCAACTTTCTTAGCCACTTCCTGTTTGGCTATTCCCTCATTCCCATCTACCTCACTTGCCTCTACCTCTTTCCCTAAGTCCTCCTTGGCATCTCTCTCAATCCCTTCTACGACATTGGCCACTACCTCTTTCACAAATTCCTGTGTGGCCACTGCATCTACCTCAATCACCGCTACCTCTACCTCATTTGCCTCTACCTCACTCGCCACTTCCTTCTTGAGCTCTACATCATTCCGCTCTCTCTCAATCTCGTTTACCTTCATCTCTCCTACTTCCCGAACTTTCATCTCAATCCTTCGTAGCTTCCTATTCCTATGTTTCCTCTGAACACAATCCTCTCCCTCTTTCTTTGTTTCCAAAACATTCTCAACTTTCTCCGCCACTTCCTGTTTGGCCATTCCCTCATTCCCATCGACCTCATTTGGCTCTACCTCTTCTGCTAATACCTGTTTTGCATCTCTCTCAATCCCCTCTATGACTTTGGCCGCTATATCTTTCACCACTTCCTGCTTGGCCACTGCTTCTACCTCAATCACCGCTACCCCTGCCTCATTCGCTAATTCCCGCTTGCCATCTCCTTCTAACACCTCTACCTTATTCAACTCTACCTCATTCATCACATCCTCCAAAGCCACTGCCTCAATCATCTCTACCTCAATCGTCCCAACCTCCACCACTTCCTGCATGGGCTCTCCCTCACTCCCCTCTCTCTCAGCCACCTCTTCTTTCAATGTCTCCAGAACTTTCTTCTTGTTCTTGTGTTTCTTCCTATTCCTACGTTTCCTCTGAACACCATCCTCTCCCTCTATCTTTGTCTCCACAACATTATCAACTTTCTTAGCCACTTCCTGTTTGGCTATTCCCTCATTCCCATTTACCTCACTTGCCTCTACCTCTTTCCCTAAGTTCTCCTTGGCATCTCTCTCAATCCTTTCTACGACATTGGCCACTACCTCTTTCACAAATTCCTGTGTGGCCACTGCATCTACCTCAATCACCGCTACCTCTACCTCACTCGCCACTTCCTTCTTGGGCTCTCCATCATTCCCCTCTCCCTCAATCTCGTTTTCCTTCATCTCTTCTACTTCCCGCACTTTCATATCAGTCCTTCGTAGCTTCCTATTCCTACGTTTCCTCTGAAGACCATCCTCTCCCTCTTTCTTTGTCTCCACAACATTATCAACTTTCTTAGCCACTTCCTGTTTGGCCATTCCCTCATTCCGATCGACCTCATTTGGCTCTACCTCTTCTGCTAATACCTGTTTTGCATCTCTCTCAATCCCCTCTATGACATTGGCTGATATATCTTTCACCACTTCCTGCTTGGCCACTGCTTCTACCTCAATCACCGCTACCTCTGCCTCATTCGCTAATTCCCGCTTGCCATCTCCTTCTAACACCTCTACCTTATTCAACTCTACCTCATTCATCACATCCTCCAAAGCCACTGCCTCAATCATCTCTACCTCAATCGTCCCAACCTCCACCACTTCCTGCATGGGCTCTCCCTCACTCCCCTCTCTCTCAGCCACCTCTTCTTTCACTGTCTCCAGAACTTTATTCTTGTTCTTGTGTTTATTCCTATTCCTACGTTTCCTCTGAACACCATCCTCTCCCTCTTTCTTTGTCTCCACAACATTATCAACTTTCTTAGCCACTTCCTGTGTGGCTATTCCCTTATTCCCATTTACCTCACTTGACTCTACCTCTTTCCCTAAGTTCTCCTCGGCATCTCTCTCAATCACTTCTACGACATTGGCCACTACCTCTTTCACAAATTCCTGTGTAGCCACTGCATCTACCTCAATCACCGCTACCTCTACCTCACTCGCCACTTCCTTCTTGGGCTCTCCATCATTCCCCTCTCCGTCAATCTCGTTTTCCTTCATCTCTTCTACTTCCCGCACTTTCGTCTCAGTCCTTCGTAGCTTCCTATTCCTACGTTTCCTCTGAACACCATCCTCTCCCTCTTTCTTTGTCTCCACAACATTATCAACTTTCTTAGCCACTTCCTGTTTGGCTATTCCCTAATTCCCATCTACCTCATTTGCTTCTACCTCTTTCCCTAAGTCCTCCTTGGCATCTCTCTCAATCCCTTCTATGACATTGGCCACTACCTCTTTCACAAATTCATGTGTGGCTACTGCATCTACCTCAATCACCGCTACCTCTACCTCATTCGCCTCTACCTCACTCGCCACTTCCTTCTTGAGCTCTACATCATTCCGCTCTCTCTCAATCTCGTTTACCTTCATCTCTCCTACTTCCCGAACTTTCATCTCAATCCTTCGTAGCTTCCTATTCCTATGTTTCCTCTGAACACAATCCTCTCCCTCTTTCTTTGTTTCCAAAACATTCTCAACTTTCTCCGCCACTTCCTGTTTGGCCATTCCCTCATTCCCATCGACCTCATTTGGCTCTACCTCTTCTGCTAATACCTGTTTTGCATCTCTCTCAATCCCCTCTATGACATTGGCCGCTATATCTTTCACCACTTCCTGCTTGGCCACTGCTTCTACCTCATTCACCGCTACCTCTGCCTCATTCGCTAATTCCCGCTTGCCATCTCCTTCTAACACCTCTACCTTATTCAACTCTACCTCATTCATCACATCCTCCAAAGCCACTGCCTCAATCATCTCTACCTCAATCGTCCCAACCTCCACCACTTCCTGCATGGGCTCTCCCTCACTCCCCTCTCTCTCAGCCACCTCTTCTTTCACTGTCTCCAGAACTTTCTTCTTGTTCTTGTGTTTCTTCCTATTCCTACGTTTCCTCTGAACACCATCCTCTCCCTCTTTCTTTGTCTCCACAACATTATCAACTTTCTTAGCCACTTCCTGTTTGGCTATTCCCTCATTCCCATTTACCTCACTTTCCTCTACCTCTTTCCCTAAGTTCTCCTTGGCATCTCTCTCAATCCTTTCTACGACATTGGCCACTACCTCTTTCACAAATTCCTGTGTGGCCACTGCATCTACCTCAATCACCACTACCTCTACCTCACTCGCCACTTCCTTCTTGGGCTCTCCATCATTCCCCTCTCCCTCAATCTCGTTTTCCTTCATCTCTTCTACTTCCCGCACTTTCATATCAGTCCTTCGTAGCTTCCTATTCCTACGTTTCCTCTGAAGACCATCCTCTCCCTCTTTCTTTGTCTCCACAACATTATCAACTTTCTTAGCCACTTCCTGTTTGGCCATTCCCTCATTCCGATCGACCGCATTTGGCTCTACCTCTTCTGCTAATACCTGTTTTGCATCTCTCTCAATCCCCTCTATGACATTGGCCGCTATATATTTCACCACTTCCTGCTTGGCCACTGCTTCTACCTCAATCACCGCTACCTCTGCCTCCTTCGCTAATTCCCGCTTGCTATCTCCTTCTAACACCTCTACCTTATTCAACTCTACCTCATTCATCACATCCTCCAAAGCCACTGCCTCAATCATCTCTACCTCAATCGTCCCAACCTCCACCACTTCCTGCATGGGCTCTCCCTCACTCCCCTCTCTCTCAGCCACCTCTTCTTTCACTGTCTCCTCCAGAACTTTCTTCTTGTTCTTATGTTTCTTCCTACTCCCACGTTTTTTCTTCATACCATTTCTCTCCCCCACTTTCTCCATCTCTTCGATCTCGTTCTCAACCTTGTTGCTATTCTGCATTGTCTGCTTCACATCCTCATTATTGGTGCTGACTTCTGCCTGCTGCTGCTTTTCTGCCTTTTGCTGCTGCTGGTGGTGGATGATGAAGCTCTTCAGCTCGGTGCTGTTCTGGAATTGCAGCAGCTCCCGCTGATATTTGGCCTGCTGCTGTGCACAATGATCCAGCAGGATCATCTCAAGCTCCAGAATCTGGCGCTTAGCTTCTAGTCTTGTGTCAACGAGGAACCTCTTTCGCTGCCCCTTCGAGCGACGGTCTGGGGAGTCACATGGGGAGGAGAGAGCAGCACCACAATTGATTCGTTAATGGGTATTTGAGTATTTCCTGTATGATAATAGGTTTTTCCCGTTTTTACTGGCAACAAAACAGGTGTTAAGATGTTAAAACACCAAACTGAAACCTTTTACAAGGAATCATGTCTGCATTAACCATGATGCTTGTGGTCAGAATGCAAACAAAAAACATACTCTGATAATATATACATTGTCCTTGAAACTGATTGGTCCACACCAGGGACAGCTTTCTTTTGAGCCTCGTCTCAAACGGTGTTAGACCAGAGGACGCCAAAAGGCGTATTTCCTGTATGTTATTTTGGTAAAGAAACTTGGCACCATTGACAGGAATCTAACTTAACTTGAGACCGATGTAACAATGATAACACTGTGGGAGGTCTGGAGGTTGACTCATGTGCCGGAGACACCTCCTCCTCCAAATAACTTCATTAGGATTATGGGCTGGTTGGGGAGGCCATATTAAGTTTGCGAGGTCTGGAAACTCCAGGCAAAACATAGAAAAACTTCCGTTATCTCAGAAAAAGTAAGATGGATTTATGGGCAAGCTGTGGAGGTCTGGCTAAATTTAAAAGATGTCCATTGTTTCACAAGAGAGAACATGAATTGGATAAGAAATACACTATTAATTCTTATACACTGGTCCATTCATACAATTAGTATATTAGTGGGCTACGTTAGAAAAGATAAAGGGAGGAGAAGAGGAGGGTGCCCAAAGGGGCCAGAGAGCCAGGGGCAACCCTAATGTTTATGTTGGTTGGATAGCATGTGCTCCCGTGCATGTGAGGTTGCTCTCAACAGAAGTCATTCCTTGCACGAGAATGGCTGAAACGCTGAGTAACCACTCAGAGGTATAGTGGTTAAGCAGTGGAGACGGTATAGTGGTAAAACAGTGGAGATTTTAAAAGCAAAGTTTAAGATTTGCATTTGTCACTTTATATTGAGCCGATACATATGGCAAGTGAAATTAAGAAGACTTAAAGTGAGTTTTACAGAAAGAGAGGATACATGTGTGTCTCTTGGAGAAGGAAAGGCATTGCTCAAAACTGTGCTGCAAGGTCACGTGCCATGAACCACATGAGTTTAGAAAAAACGTGACTGTAAACCAACAAGCCTGTGAATAATTATCATGGTGAAGACACCTCTATACGTTGGATACTGAAGGAAATCCATCGTGCTACACATCGTCAAAGCCCGACAACACCTGACATTCGAGAAAGAAGTACAATTGCATCGTTCTACACATCGTCAATACCCCACCACATCTGGAAAGTCACCAGCTGCATCAAGCACCTGACTGTTGTATTGTTCGAAAGACACTGTGTGTAACGACTTTACATCTGCCGGCACTGCGGGTTTCTAAACGCCTGCCATGTCACCTTCTCAACACTAGCGTCTGAGACCGTCTGATACAGACTGAAAGCTTATTTCCTTTGTTGCACTGTTTGTCTTTTCATGAATGTCATATTGTGCACTGGGTTATGCCTTATTAACCTAAATTCTGAATTTAGCTATTCATGTATTTCTATTACAGTATCACATATTCTTTGGACCAAGTGTCAATTGCCTATTTGATGACTGGTACTCTGATTCTTTTTTTTACAAATCAGGGACTTGTTTTAATTAAAATGTGTCTGTGTGTGTGGTTGAACGGTGTAACAAATCCATGCGTTACATGTGTAGTGTTGCAGCGCCGACCTGGTCAAGGCCTATGATACAATCAGTAGGCCAGGGCTCTGGATTGTTACTCGTATTTCCGGAGTCCCTAACCCTCTGCTCACAATCATTAAGGACCTTCACGATGGTGGGCAGGCCCGGATAAAGTTGCGTGCCCAGGAGTCAGAGCAATTTCCTGTTTACAGTGGGGTGCGACAGGGATCTACTCTGGCTGACACATTATTTAGCATCATCTTCGACCACATAGTTCGAGAAGTTTTTTTTTATGGCTATACCGGTGGATTTTTTAATATTTGCTACAGATACAATGGGAGGCTGATTGATGCCTGGGTGAGGTCAAGGGATGGCTCCCTACTGGTCAACCATGTTATGTACACTGATCATTTGGAAGTTGATGCTCACACTGAAAAATAGTTGGAGGTTCTGCTGCTAAGCCTGCAGCGTGTGACAAAGAGGTGGTGCCTTACCATCAGCCCCACCAAAACTAAGCACCCGCCTGAGTATTTTGTGTAATTTAATACTCCGCCCCCTCAACTACTCTTGAGTGATGGGGTAATTGTAGAGAGAAGTTTACGTACCTGGATAGTGTGCTTATGCAAAAATTCTGGTTTGGCAGCAGAGGTCTCACTCCGAATCGGTCAAGTGGCATATTTTCATCAGCTTCGTAACACTTTGGGGTATCTACCTGGTCTGTCACTCGACACAAAACGCTGGGTCTTCTTGGCCAATGATAGAATAAATGAAAAATCTGAACCAGCTTTACACTTTCAGACTGGCCTGCCTACGATCCACCCTGGGTTTAACTAGGCTGGAATGTGTGAACAGCTCACAGTGAGCTCCACTGGTGGGCAGGGCTGCATTGCCTGGGTCATGTAGCCTGCTTGCTCAGCCACCGCATCCCCAAGCAGCCTCTGTTTTTCCAGATAGAGGGGGCTAAATGGGCGTGGCACGGCCTGGAGAAGAGATGGACTGATGCAGTACAGGAGGATACGGAACTAAGTGGACTTGCCAAAGACTGGTACCACTGGTGTCAAGATCTGCCTCTATGGAGGAAGCTCGTGAAGGATGCTTATGGGAAGTTGGTGGCAGTTGCCCTCAAGCAAAAAAGGAGGGTGAGAGGAGCGACGCTCACAACAACAGACGGTGCACTGGATGACTAAAACGCAGCAAGTTGGCACAGTAGGATGCAAAGGTGGTGCGTCTGCCAGTCATCTCAGTCAGTCAACCCATCGCACTGGGGTCTGTCTCCTGATCTCCTGTCGGCAAGCCTTCGACACTTCAAGTGGCCTCGGAGTGCACCAGGCCTGGCACAAGCACCATGGTGACGTCTCCGTCACTTAGTGGCGAATGAGGGCTGTTGTTGTTATCTGAGTCGGTTAGGGGCCTCCCCTAGGTCCACTCAGCCTCAAATAAGTATCTGATACGGTGTGTAAACATCGCCACTTGGGAGACAAAGACGGACAAGTGTGGTGCTGGCAACCCACCCCTCGTGTGCGGTGCCGGCCGTCATAGGTGCTCACTAACAGCACTTGCTCCTACAGTGTTTCAAGGCTATACACAATATTTCTGTCTTTGTTTGTGTCTATGTGCAGTGTCTGTATGAGTGGTTGGGAGCAGTTGTGTCTGTGGGGATCGACCTGAGTTCGATTCCCATTCACAACCATCAGTGACTAATAAATAAAACCGGTCGTGTGCGTCCCCTACATCTACTCAAACTTAAAATAGTACCTCGTGCAACGTATAAACATCAAATGTGGGGAGACAAAGGCATCTGGATGCGGTGCTGACCACCCACCCCATCATAGGTGCTAACTCGCTAACAGCACTTGACTCAATAGTCTGTTAAGGCTATACGGGGATCTGTCTTTGTATACAGGTGCATGTGTCTGTGTGTATGTCTGTGTGTGGAATTACAGTACTCACTTCCCGTCGGCTTGCTCATCTCTCCACCCTGCAACAAAATCACAGCAGCGCACGTGAGACTCTAATCATATCACAGCTTACAACCACCACCACCATCATCATTACCGTCCTCATCATTAAACATTTCGAACAGACACACATTCACATATAGATGTTCTCTCAGATTAATGTTATCCTGATACAGCGCGCGTGTGGATGTACTCACGGAAGACATCGCCTTGAAGGCAGAACGAGAAGTCACGGATGGTCACGTTTTGTCAATAGATTTCGTTAACTGTGTTAATGAAGTGTTCAACCTCACGGATGTTTGTCAATGAGGTTTACCAAGTAATTTAACCGCGTTATCGATGTTCACTGACGACGTTGTCGAAGTGTGCTCCCGAATGCGATCTTTAAGCACACAGAGCGCGCGTCCACCTCCGTCTGTAATGATCGACCGTTGCTAGGGAAGTGACGTCACTTGTTAAGGTAACGAACCCCGGAAACCACGTGGTCCACTGTATCCTCCAGGCCTGATTAGTTACACGACTGTCAAATTTTTACTTTAAACTTTCGTAACTTGCAGGAATTCATATTTTTGGTTATTTCGGTAAAGTCACGTAGATAGAAAATAACATTTTAAGTGAAGGCAAAAAACCCACGAGGTTTCGGTGGCAACACAAGCGGTCTTCATCACGTGTTGCGATCGAAACGTCGTGGGTTTTTTTCTTTTATTTTAATTTATTTTTATTGTTATTATTTTCTATCTACGTGACTTTACCTGAAAGAACCAAGAATATAGCAAGGATTGTACCCTGGTCGCCACGGATGAAGAGGCCGAGCGGGCTCGGTTCGACTGTTGCCAGGTACCTCCACCACTCAGCTCGCAGCACACACACACACACAGTGTCCACTATGTAAAAATCAGGCTAAACTAAACCTTTCTAGAAGTTACTAAAATAATGCTATAAAAACAATGCAACAGTGATCATAAGAAATGTGATTGAAAGTTAACAATAGCGACATATATAACATATATTACTAAACCTAGCATCCTTCGCTAGCTGTTTGAGTCAATCCATAATAGCAGGAGTAACAATTATGTATGTTGATTAACTGCGAATAACCCAATCAATAACAGATATCCATTGTAATTTACATCAATACATTACCCCCCCCTCCCCCCCCCCGTCTTCGTATCGGATCTGCTTACAAGCGACGACGTCACATTTATCCCCCGTCTACGTCTATTAAAGACCGAAACAGGGGAAGGATTTCACCACAACTCTGGCTGTCACCTGACGAGGCGGGTTGTTGTTGTAGTTACAGGCGAAACGTCACGGTACTTGAATTGTAAATGTTGTGGGTTTACTCTCCAACACACCGATGTGCTGAATTAGTCACTAATTGGCATGTTTTGTTTACGTGACAAACTTGACTAAGATTTACGCGAGCTAACCCAAACAAACAAAAACACCCTCTAATAAGTAAATATTTGTATTAATTCCATGAATGGACCTTGGCCTGGGACTGTGGGGATTGAGAAGTTATGGATGCAGCTTCTGTTTGTGCTGCCATCAGAATGACCAACAAATAAATAAATAATACACACGGATTGGTGACTACAGTACTAGACCCCCAGTGCTTTTATATTTAAAAGTGTATGTGCTTTGTGGTTGCTTTATTGCGCGTGTGTACGTACTGTGTAACACTTGTTTGAACGCAGGTGATGGGGTTGTCCATGTTGGGTGTCATTACAGCCAAAAACAAGCAGCAGTACGAAGACCAGGACGCCGTGGCCGACCATGAGGACGGAAATTGGCCTCGCCCGGTCACAACGTACGACAGCAGTACAGGTTTCCCTCCACACATGCACACACCTACGAGTTTCCCACTACAGAGACGAAGGTCCCCCATATAGCCTTAACAGACTGTTGTGGCAAGTGCTGTTCGCAAGCACCAATGAAGGTCGGCATGGTATATCAGGGGGTAGGTGGCCAACACCACATCCGGGCGCCTTTGTCTCCCAAGTGGTGACGTATACACACACCGCTCCAGGTATTCATTTGAGGTTGAGTCGACCCAGGACCGGTTCAGATAAATAATCGTCACTGGCGTTGGCCATGAGCGGGACTCCAACTCGCATGTTTACGGGGTTTGGAGCGTAGCATACTATCCACTGCGCCACTGCTACCTTCACATAACGCACACAGAAACAACACACAGGGACCCACACGCACGGACACACAGGGACCTGCTCAACATTGAAATGTGCAGCCCTTGTGTGGCGGCCTGCGTTGAATTTGGGCGTTCATCTCGTCACCCATACAAAAGGTCTCGACAATCAATGGCAGTCCCCCTTGCCCTGCCTGGCACGCACATCGGGCCAGTCACCCCACGCACAGCACACACAACGTGCGCGTCGCGTATGCCAAATCAAGAGTCGTCCCCGAGTGTCCGGCAAATTGGACCGACTATCCCGGGCCCCGCGCTTCGGGGGAGGCCCCACGTGTAGACATCAGTGTCACATGTAATGCTTCCGGTTTAGTTTGAAGGCATCGGGGGGGGGGGGGCCCACGCACCCCCTATGGACGGCCCTGGTCAAAGCACACGGCAGCGCGGAGCACGCGCGTCACGCGCACGGGCCACGTGCGTCACGGGTACGTGACATCTACAAGGCAAGCACCTGCATCGTGTGGTCATCACTTGTAAGGCATGCCCTTTGTGCATGGGACGTGCGTAGTGTGTGCAACACGTGGCACATGTATGTCACACATGCGCATCGCAACGTGATGTCATGTGTACGTGGACATTTGAATCGCATGTAGCTGTCTGGTGGGCAGGACGGATCTACGCGTGGGCAAGTAAGGGGGTGGCTGAGTAAGACTGATACGGAGACACGTCAAGCCACACACTCACCACACACTCACCGGTACACTCACACACACCACATTTACCGCACACTCACTTACCGGCACACTCGCACACTGGCACTCACTGCACACTCACACACCGCACACTCACCACGCACTCACTTACCGGCACACTGACTGCACATTCACACTCACACACCGCACACTCACCACGCACTCACCGGCACACTGACTGCACATTCACACACACTCAGCGCTCTCACCACGCACTCACTTACCGGCACACTGACTGCACATTCACACACACTCACCGCACACTCACTTACCAACACTCTGACTGCACATTCACACACACCGCACTCACACCGCATTCACATACACTCACACACACTCACACCGCACTCATTCACTCACACACACTCACTCACACACACTCACACAAATTTACACACACTCACCACACACTCACACACACTCACACTCACCGGCACACTCGTGTGCAAGCACACTAGTGAGCTTCCACAAGATGTGCTGCACATTAGTGAGGCCACACACCAGCAGGTTTACACATCAGTGAGCTTACACACTAGTGTGCACACACACAGTCGTAAGCTTACAGATTAGATAGCGTACACACCAGCTCACTGGTGAGGTGAGCTACACACTGGTGAGTTAACACACCCACCTGTTCACGTGCGCAAAGCTCTTAACCCTAAACCTAACATATCCCAAATGCCATGGCTAAAGTTATTTTACACACGCACGTCCATACACGCATGCGCATATGAAGGCACGCATGCACACATACGTGCACACAAACACACATGCACGCACATGTTTAAACATATACAATTCCATGGCGTTGGACTTGAGACTCCCAGAAGTGGAATCAGGACTCCTGAGTGTGCGATATAGCTCAGTGGGCCTTACTTGGTAAAATTTAAATAATTAATTTAGTTTCAGGATGTAGGGTTCTGAAGATATTTCATCTTTCAGTCTTTTCTGACCGTTTGAGTGTGGGTGAGTGAGTGACAACTACTTATGCATTTTTTGTTATTACAAATACAAGCATTTCCAGCTATTGACATGAAATGTATTAACTCTGGAAGATGATGGTGATACAGGTGGTGGGTAGCGGTAGTGTAGCGTTTAGCACGCTGCGCTACGAACCCGGCGACCCGAGTTAAATTCTCGCTCATGCGCAACGCAGGTAACGACTCTCTGAACCGGTCATGGGCCTCCCCTAGGTCGACTCAGCCTCAAATGAGTACTTGGTGTGGTGTAAACATCACTACTGGGGAGACAAAGGCGGCCGGGCGTGGTGTTGGCCACCCACCCCTCGTGGGCCATGCTGGCCTTCACAGGTACTTGCTTACAGCACTTGCCCCAATAGTCTATTCGGGATATACGGGGAGTCTTTGCTTTGGTGGTGATAATACAGATGGTGATTGATTATACAGATGGTTAGGATGATGATAATGATACATTTGGTGATGATGGTGGTGATGATGGGACTGTAAGAGTGGTCCTTGAAGATATTTACTGTGTAATATTAAGACACACTAATATAAATGTAATCATTAAAGCACAATATATAACACTTGTAATTTCTGTTGAAAGCATGTGCTTTTAATGGTCACGTGTATTTGTACGTGGTTGTGCATGAATGCACGTGTTTTTATTTTCTGTATTAGGTGCTTGACGACAGCCCTTGGCCCAACAGTCTATATTGGTTGTACAGGAAATCTTTGTGTTTTGATTTACGAATGTTCCATTCACGAAATGTAGTGAAAACGAAATTGACAAATTAAGGATACTTTTCGACTTACAAAATAGAATTTCAGCGGAAACAATATATCACATGGCACGCGCCATGAGATCATCAAGCAAGAAGCTGTCATCCATTCACGACAGTGTCACGGTATCCCCATAGTGCAAAAGTAACGCCTCGTCACCTCTCCAGTCATTCCAACATGCAGATCTTTTGGTGAGTTCCTTGAAGATGTTAATTATTTTTGTTTTAAATTGATTATTATTCAACCGTTGTAATATTTGTTCTCTATTATTTTTTGTATTGTGAAATATTGGTGTTTATTTTGGGTTTATAGTAGAAATGACTGTCTGAAACACATCGCAAGTTTTTCGTATTCAATTAATGGGAAAAGCCATTCCGATTTGCGATATTTTGTTTTACGGGCGTTTTTAGAAGAACGCATCCCTTTCGTAAGTAGAGGCATACATGTACAGGAATCCATTGCCAACCGCTAATTTACCAACCACGAAATTTTAGTAAACACGGATTGACTACTGGACACCTGTTTACTAACCACGAGCATCTCGCTTTGAGTATTCGCGAGTCGCGCCGAGTAGTGAAATCAAAACAACACGGGTTAGCGAGTTGTACTATGGAGCCATAAATCCTGGTATAATTTCTGCTCATGGCCAACACCAGTGGCAATTATCTGAACCATTCCTGGACCTACCCTCGGCCTCAAATGAGTACTTGGTGCATTGTGAAAACATCAGCACTGGCAGAGACAAACCCCATATGCTGTGCTGGCCTGCATAAGTGCTCATAACGGCACTTACCCAACAGTCTGTTACATGGGGGGATCTTAGTCTTGGCGTGTAAGTGAGAGTTTGTGGACTTTGCATGTTCTTCCCCTGTTGTGCACGCGTTTTCTCAGGGTTCTCAGCTTTCAAAAAAGAACAACCAATTCTAACTGTAAGATATTACCTGCAAATTACTTAAACAAGGATTACACACCGTGGCAACATCGCCCCCTTCTGTGAAAGCTGGACAGGACCCTCCTGCAAAAGAGTGAGACTTCTCTGAATAAACAAATGTAGCACGGCAATCTTTGAGATAATAAAAAAAAACTATTCACCCCTAGAGTGGACAAGGTAGCGAGGGCGATCCTAGCAAGCGAGGGAGCTGTACTCAGACGGAACGGACGACGGCTCCCAGCCGACCTCTTCGCCTTTGTCGATCTTGTCATCGTTGGAGGCCGGTCTCAGCTCTGCGAGGATCGCCTCAAACGTGGGGCGCTCTAACGGCGCGTGGCTCCAGCAGCGGTGCATCACCTTGCGGCTGTGGGGCGAGGGGAGGGTGCAGTGAGGGTGCGAGGAAGGCGAATCGTGCACAAGCTCGGACTGCGCTTTCACCTCTTCCAGTGTGCGTTCGTTCTCAGAATGGTTGAATGAGTGCCGATGATGTTAATGACGTCACAGAGGGGGATGAAGGGGGTCAGGTGGCGAGGGGGGTGAGGGGGGGGTGAGTAGGTAGAGGGTCATGAAGGCATAAAATATCTACAGAATGGATTCACACAGCGGCGTCTAAATGCCACTGCATCTCCATACGTAGTGCAGAAACACTGATCATGTTTATCTTGTAGAGAGAGAAGCAGTCTGGGTGTCTCTACAGTGAGGGAAAAAAGTATTTCATCCCCTGCTGATTTTGTACGTTTGCCCACTGACAAAGAAATGATCAGTCTATCATTTTAATTGTAGGTTTATTTGAACAGTGAGAGACAGAATAACAACAAAAAATCCAGAAAAACGCATGTCAAAAATGTTATGAATTTATTTGCATTTTAATGAGGGAAATAAGTATTTGACCCCTCTGCAAAACATGACTTAGTACTTGGTGGCTAAACCCTTGTTGGAAATCACAGAGGTCAGACGTTTCTTGTAGTTGGCCACCAGGTTTGCACACATCTCAGGAGGGATTTTGTCCCACTCCTCTTTGCAGATCTTCTCCAAGTCATTAAGGTTTCGAGGCTGACGTTTGGCAACGCGAACCTTCAGCTCCCTCCACAGATTTTCTATGGGATTAAGGTCTGGAGACTGGCTAGGCCACTCCAGGACCTTAATGTGTTTCTTCTTGAGCCACTCCTTTGTTGCCTTGGCCGTGTGTTTTTGGTTATTGTCATGCTGGAATACCCATCCACGACCCATTTTCAATGCCCTGGCTGAGGGAAGGAGGTTCTCACCCAAGATTTGATGGTACATGGCCCCATCCATCGTCCCTTTGATGCGGTGAAGTTGTCCTGTCCCCTTAGCAGAAAAACACCCCCAAAGCATAATGTTTCCACCTCCATGCTTGACGGTGGGGATTGTGTTCTTGGGGTCATAGGCAGCATTCCTCCTCCTCCAAACACGGCGAGTTGAGTTGATGCCAAAGAGCTCCATTTTGGTCTCATCTGACCACAACACTTTCACCCAGTTGTCCTCTGAATCATTCAGATGTTCATTGGCAGGGAAAAAAGTATTTGATCCCCTGCTGATTTTGTACGTTTGCCCACTGACAAAGAAATGATGAGTCTATATTTTTAATGGTAGGTTTATTTGAACAGTGAGAGACAGAATAACAACAACAAAATCCAGAAAAATGCATGTTAAAAATGTTATAAATTAATTTGCATTTTAATGAGGGAAATAAGTATTTGACCCCCTCTCAATCAGAAAGATTTCTGGCTCCCAGGTGTCTTTTATACAGGTAACGAGCCGAGGTTAGGAGCACACTCTTAAAGGGAGTGCTCCTAATCTCAGCTTGTTACCTGTATAAAAGACACCTGTCCACAGAAGCAATCAATCAATCAGATTCCAAACTCTCCACCATGGCCAAGACCAAAGAGCTCTTCAAGGATGTCGGACAAGATTGTAGACCTACACAAGGCTGGAATGGGCTACAAGACCATTGCCAAGCAGCTTGGTGAGAGGTGAGAAGAGTTAAAGCGATTATTCGCAAATGGAAGAAACACAAAAGAACGGTCAATCTCCCTTGGTCTGGGGCTCCATGCAAGATCTCACCTCGTGGAGTTGCAATGATCATGAGAACGGTGAGGTCGTGGATGGGTATTCCAGCATGACAATGACCCAAAACACACGGCCAAGGCAACAAAGGAGGGGCTCAAGAAGAAGCACATTAAGGTCCTGGAGTAGCCTAGCCAGTCTCCAGACCTTAATCCCATGGAAAATCTGTGGAGGGAGCGGAAGGTTCGAGTTGCCAAACGTCAGCCTCGAAACCTTAATGACTTGGAGAAGATCTGCAAAGAGGAGTGGGACAAAATCCCTCCTGAGATGTGTGCAAACCTGGTGGCCAACTACAAGAAACGTCTGACCTCTGTGATTGCCAACAAGGGTTTTGCCACCAAGTGCAGAGGGGTCAAATACTTATTTCCCTCATTATAATGCAAATCAATTCATAACATTTTGACATGCATTTTTCTGGATTTTGTTGTTATTCTGTCTCTCACTGTTCAAATAAACCTACCATTAAAAATATAGACTGATCATTTCTTTGTCAGTGGGCAAACGTACAAAATCAGCAGGGGATCAAATACTTTTTTCCCTCAATGTATATGTGCTTTCTTGAGCAGGGGGACCTTGCGTGCGCTGCAGGATTTCAGTCCTTAACGGTGTAGTGTGTTACCAATTGTTTTCTTGGTGACTATGGTCCCAGCTGCCTTGAGATCATTGACAAGATCCTCCCGTGTAGTTCTGGGCTGATTCCTCACCGTTTTCATGATCATTGCAATTCCACGAGGTGAGATCTTGCATGGAGCCCCAGGCCGAGGGAGATTGACAGTTCTTTTGTGTTTCTTCCATGATGCGCACCAACTGTTGTCACCTTCTCACCAAGCTGCTTGGCAATGGTCTTGTAGCCCATTCCAGCCTTGTGTAGGTCTATAATCTTGTCCCTGACATCCTTGGAGAGCTCTTTGGTCTTGGCCATGGTGGAGAGTTTGGAATCTGATTGATTGATTGCGTCTGTGGACAGGTGTCTTTTATACAGGTAGCAAGCTGAGATTAGGAGCACTCCCTTTAAGAGTGTGCTCCTAATCTCAGCTCGTTACCTGTATAAAAGACACCTGGGAGCCGCTTTCTGATTGAGAGGGGGTCAAATACTTATTTCCCTCATTAAAATGCAAATCAATTTATAACATTTTTGACATGCGTTTTTCCGGATTTTTTTGTTGTTTTTCTGTCTCTCACTGTTCAAATAAACCTACCATTAAAATTATAGACTGATAATTTCTTTGTCAGTGGGCAAACGTACAAAATCAGCAGGGGATCGAATACTTTTTTCCCTCATTGTATGTGAGGAGTCTGTGGGTCGCAACAGCACGTACGTCTGGAAGTAGGACATTCCAGACTAAGAGGGTTCATAATGGCCGTGTCAACGAGACTGAACCAGCCAGCACAACTCACTGCTAATAACACATCACATAATTCACCCTTAAGCAATTGTTCAATCAATTAATTAAATCACTACAATTAAAATCAAAGAATATCCCAGAACAAACACTTCGCACTCTCCTCCGTCAGCCACCTGCATCGACAATAGAAACGCATCAGTCCAGCAGTGGATAAAACCTGGTGTGGGAGGTATGGGGGGGCGGCTTACACTTGTGGTGGACAGCAGGGGGGTGGCTGCATGCAGTAGCCATCGCAGATCAAGCGGTAGAACTTGTCATCGACTGCCATGCACCAGGGTAACGGGCCTCTCCTACACCCACACATATCACACACCGAGCGGTACACACGTCACACCGAGGAGCACGCACGTCACACACCGAGCAGGTTGCACAGGTCTCCTTTATCAAGACAAACGTGGAGCAGATTACAACTACAACTCTTCTACGCCTGTCACAATGCCCCCCTCCCCCCCCCCCCCAGTTTATGGGGGGGCGCGGGCCTCACTCCCCCCTTCGCGTCAGCCCCCCCTAATAAATGGTCCGGTTGCATTGTGAATGCACCACTCGAATGACGTGCAGTCCCGTGGCGCACTGTAACGGGCTCGTGATTTACTCAATAAAATTCAACGTAAAAAAATAAAAACGATCCCAAGACATTATTTAAAATAATGTATGGCCATCGTGTGTCAGCATCACAGGCGAAAATTGGCATGTAAAAAAAAACTTCACTGCGACTCACTCAATTGGGATTGCTCGCAGCAAACAGCACTTGACCTGCTTACAGGTTAGGTGCTGAATAACCGTGTGTCACACAGAGAACAGTTGCCACTGAGGCTGCCCTTTTCAAATGCTTGAGATGAGATGTGATTATCGCGTGTAAATGTACACACTAAAATAACGAAAAAATTATAAGCGAACTATTATCGTTTCAGGTGGCAGGGTGGTGCAGCGGTGATCTTTGACCCTCGCAACAAGAAGGGCCTTGGTTAATGATCCGACTGGCACTTTGCGGAGTTTTCTACGTTCTCACCTTTGTTCTGTATGGGTTATCCAGTTTGCTCACATAGCTAGAAAACACACAATCACAATGTAACTGGGTATTGGCCAAGCATCCCAATGCTAAAGTTACCTGCAAATTACTTCATTGGGATGACACTCGGCAGCAGAGCCGGATGATGGCATTGCTGGGGCCCTATGCCATTGTCAAGTTTAAGAGGCCCCTTCTATGAATGCCTGTATATTTTTGTCAGCAGAATGAAAATAACTGCTTTGGAGAGTCTTTTTTTCTTACCGATCTTTATTTATTAAGCAATTATGTTAAAACTCGAAACCTCGTGTCCATTTCTTGTTTCGTATTTAGAGATCCCCCCCCTCTCTTAATGCGAGGCCCTAAGCTGCAAGTGTGGCCGGTCTGAGCTCGCCTGTGATGAATCACACGTATAATTGTGCACTCTAATTTTCTATGGGTGGCCAGGAGAATTTATTATTATTTAAGTGAATGCAATGGTGATCAGGGGATTGGATCCAGAGCCCCACGTACACAGTAGAGTACAAGGGAACGCCCACAATACAGATTTGAGCTGACCTGCGGATTGAGAAATTGAACTGTTTTGTGACGTGGAGGGTGTTTCTGACCGCTATTATGACCGACCCGTCCCGACGGGAGGAGAGAGGACAGGGTGGACCGGCTGCATGAGCTTACTCTCCGGCACTGCACAGCACAACATCGCCTCCCTACTGCAAAAATACTCGGCAGGACCCTCCTGAAAATGAAAGTCTTCGGAATCAGTGAGGCCTGTCCTTGGGAGGACAGGCGTAGTCTTGGTCGTCACAAGCGAACATTTGTTTCTCCACATGAATTTGTATCCCCGGGTTACCATCAGGGCTGGGCACTGCAAGCTTAGCTTCTGAGATCTGATGAGACTGGCCGTTTTTTAAAAGGTAATTTCGGCATCTGGAGCCCAAGCATGCAACAACTTTATGCAACTTCTTGGTTATTTTGATAAAGTCACGTAGAATGGAAATAAAATAATAAAAATAAAACATAATAAAAAATAAAATTCTCACGACGTTTCTGCCAAAACACAAGTAGCCTTCTTCAGGTGAAGGAACAGAACTGTCGGGACAACAGCGCTTCAATAACTGCTGCTAAGATTCCCAGCGTCTTTTAAGCTAGGTGGGAGAGGTAAAGCGCCTTGACAAAGGAGTTTACATATCAAACAGGAGAATTTAGCATTGAAATAGCTGTGTTAAAGTGTTGGATCATCAGGGTGTTAAAGTCAGAAATAAACATGTAACTGGGAGATTAGCATGATGTTAATGTGAGGGATTAGCATGTGACTGGTCACGGAAATAGCTATGTTAAAGTCAAAGTTTACATCTCAACAGAGGCGTTTAGTATATGGACGCTAAAGGACTGCAACTACCCAACTATCATACAATAAACCGATGTGAAAAAAATAAGTATAAACAACATCAATATAATAAATGTACTCAATATGTTCTTCAATACGTTGAGCTATAAACATAAAGTAACTGAGTATACACTACACTATAATGAATACCATATAGTAAACGAATTAATAAAACTAAAATATAAACTACATGAATGTTATTAATAAACTCTATATACTCTCCAATCAGCTGAGCTACTAACAATAAGTCATTATACATTACAATGCCATATGGCGAAAAAATGGGTGGCGGTTTTTTCCTTCTTTCCAACGTTAGCACCACGGAGAGCGACGAGCCTCGTTCAGACGGACGAGTCCATCCATGCTCGGAACGGAGGAGGGGGGAGAAACAGCCACGATGTGCTGCTCTGTCCTGTGTTGCGTTACAACCATGCCATAAACTAGACTACTATACATTGTAACGTTATACCTTCCAATCTAAACTACATTGTATAATATCGTATACACAGCCCAATGTAAGCTCGAACATTATGCAGTATATTTATATGTCTTCAACTAAACTTTTTCCTACATTACACGACTATACACCGTAATATACACTACCATAGACAAACCCACCCTTGAATTATAAAATGCGTTACTTTACACTACCCTATACTTTAGACTGTAAAATGTTAGACTTGTAATATTACACTGTATTATTCTACCAACCCTACTGTATACCACACTGCTGTATATTCACAATACAATTACGATACTATATATTGCCTTATGAATTATGTTAAACATTACAATGTTATACTATTTATTATTATGTAACATGCTATAAACCATACCATTGACCGTCGTGTGAAGAGGCAGTGCCAGCGAATGGACTGCAGTCTGAATGTCACCATAAAATACAATCAATTAAGAACTGAAATTGTTTATAACGTCTTTCCAATGAAATTTTGATTTAAAGCTTTCGTGACTGCAGTAATTAATATGCTTAGTTCTTTCGGTAAAGTCACGTTGAAGGGAAACAACAAAATAATAAAATATATATAAAACAATAAAAATTCTCACGACGTTTCGACCATAACACAAACCAATTCCTCAACACATCAATTCCATACACCCAGCCATCAGATTCACCATGGAGGTCGAAAAAGATGGCAAGCTACCCTTTTTGGATGTCCTAATTAAAAGGAGACCTGATGGTTCAATGAGCCACTCTGTCCACAGGAAAGCTACGCATACGAATGCTTACTTAAAACTGGATTCCCACCACCATCCATGTCAGAAGAACTCCCTCATCAAGACTCTATAGCATAGAGCCCAATGCATTTCCGACCAGGAACACATTGCCAGTGAACTTAAGCACGTACACCAAGCTCTCAAGGCTAATGGTTACTCCGACTACACAATCCGCAAAGCCATCACTCCAGCCATGAAGAAGGATCCTCTTGAGGAGCCATTCAAAACCATCACCTTACCCTACATTGCGGGGGTCACAAAAAAGATCTCCAAAATCCTGAATAAACACAAGATCCAGGTCCGATTCAACACAGTACATAAAATCCGTGATCTGGTTCTGTCTGTAAAAGATGTGGTTCCAGACATACAGTACCCGGGCGTCTACAAACTAAGTTGCCTCTGTGGTAGCAGTTACATTGGAGAAACCAAACGACATATCTGGGACCGCATCCGTGAATATAAAGCAGACTTGAAACACGGTAGGACGAGCACCTCAGCCGTGGCAGATCACTGTTATAATTCAGTGGGCTCACATGACATTGACTTCTCCAAGACGGACGTTCTCTGCAAGCCATCCGGCT
Source organism: Petromyzon marinus (assembly GCF_048934315.1). Taxonomy (NCBI): domain Eukaryota; kingdom Metazoa; phylum Chordata; class Hyperoartia; order Petromyzontiformes; family Petromyzontidae; genus Petromyzon; species Petromyzon marinus. Next base: position 296,281 of record NW_027423677.1, on the reverse strand, counting down.
ACCATGAGAGATTCGTTCATGAGGCCATCCACATATACAAACACAGAAACAATTTCAACCGAGAAGATGGATTCTGGCTTAGTAACCATTGGAAAGATGTTATAAACCATTTTGGTACTTAATTTATTGTATTTTATGGTGACTTTCAGATCGCAGTCCATTCGCTGCCACTGCCTCTTAATACCTTTCACACGACGGTCAATGGTATGGTTTATAGCAGGGGTGTCCAAACTTTTGTTTCCCGAGGGCCACATACAGAAAAATATACGAAGGATTGGGCCACTCACTAGACGTGAGGTATACTGCCTCACTTCTCATGCACTAATATTGTCAAAATCAATCAAATGCAGGTAAATTACGTTTGATTATTGAACATGTTTGAAGAAAAAAAGCCTCCATCATAGCTCTTCATTAGTAGATTTTAATTTTATTTTTTACAAAAAGGTTGGCAGGTAATTCTCTCAGTGACAGCCTCAGATTGGTTCTTAGGGTGCTGATCCCCCTTCATTGTCCATATGAAGGGAGAGACAAGAAGACAAATAGGGGATGTGGATATTTCAAGCTTATTACACAAATAAATTATTGGGCTTGTTAACACATCAACTAACGTTTGTTAAAAAAATTGTCATCAACTTTAATTGACTGAATTTATGAAGTAATTGGGCTTATTAACAAATGAAAACGGTGTGTATATTTTTAACTCACCTGTAATGGGAATAATGTTATGCTCAGTGGGAGCAGTGATGCTGCGCTTTGGTCTGAAGGATAGCTGGCAGGTCAGGAGTAAGTTTGGTGGTTGAGATGCGAAGGACGTCACGGAGATGGCTGTCGGTCGTTCTGGTTCTCAGCCTGCTTTTGTTCAGCGTTAACAGAGAGAATGTCTGCTCACATATGTATGTTGAGCCGAACAGACTCATCATTCGTTTTGCATGGCGTCTCGTCAGAGGAAACTTGGCCTTTTCCAAACTCCGGTAGAAGTCAGGTAGGGAGAGAAGCTGATGCTGATTCTTCAGAGAATCATCACACTGAATTTCGATCAGTTCTAATTGCAGACTCTCCTCCACTTCTTTTGCATCCATTGAAAACGGAGCCGCAAACAGTGTGATTTCCTTCTCAATGACAGAAAAATCTTGGAAGCGCTGACTGAATTCTGTCATGAGAGATGTGATCACAGACACATATTCTCCCATTTTTGCAGAGAGCTTGGCATTTGGAAATGCGCATTGATTTCGGTCAGCGTGGGGAAGTGCGCTACATTGAAGTTGCGCAGTTGTGACTCGAAGAGACGGAGCTTCGCACGGAATGCTTTCATGTGCACATACAGCTGTGGTACCAGCTGCTCTTTGCCTTGTAGTCTCTTGTTCGGGGTGTTGAGATGATCAGTGAGATCAACTAAAAAAGCCAGGCCTGCCAACCATAAAGGGTCACTGATCTCATGGAGAGGTCTGCCCTTTTCTTTCAAAAACTTGTCGATATTTGATCTCAGGGAATAAAACCACTGCAGCACGGAGCCGCGACTGAGCCAGCGCACTTGAGAATGGTAGAGTAGGTCCCCGTATTCAGCATCGACATCAGAGAGGAACGCTTGCAATTCTCTGTGGTAAAGCCCTCGGGCCATATTTTTTTTTGACATTTTTCACAACTGTGTTCATCACATCGCCAAGCTGGATTATCTTGGCACAGAGGGCTTCTTGGTAGATGATACAGTGCATTTTAACAGTCTCACCTCCGCCCTCCTGCACCTTGGCACTCACCATAGAAGCCATTCCTTTGCGCTCGCCTGTCATTGCTGGAGCCCCATCCGTTGTAATTCCACACAGCTTGTCCCATTTAAGTCCAGCCTGGTTAATTGAATCTGACACAGCTTCAAACATGTCCTTCCCAGTTGTTGTCCCCTTTAGACTCTGAAGATCAAGCAGATCCTCCATAATGCAAAAATTCTCATCAACTCCCCGCAAAAAAATTAACAGCCGTGCAGTGTCCGTGGCATCTGTGCTCTCATCACATGCAATCGAGTAAAAATCGAAAGCACAAGCTTTATCTGACACTTGCTGTTTTAAGTTAGCCGACAAGTCTTCAATTCGCCGCACAACCTTATTTCTGGACAACACTAACATCGTTAAAATCCTGCAATTTCTCCAGGCACATTCCCACGACTTTAGTGAGGCACTGTTTGATGAAGTCACCGTCTGAGAAAGGTTTCCCGTGTAGGGCAATGAGTTGAGTTACTTCATTGCTGGCTATTGTTGCATTTTCTTGAGCTTTGTTAGCACGGAAAAAAAAACCCTGCTGCTGCGTTAGCAGGCTAGCTTGCCATTTGCTTTACCTTCTCTCTCTGCTCGGCGCCATTGTAGGACGTGAAGGTCTGATGTTTCGTTTCATAATGCCGTCGTACATTGTACTCTTTCATCACGGCAACACTCTCATTACAAATCAAACAAACACACTTCCCCTTGGTTTCTATGAAAAAAAAATCATTTTTCCACCGAGTCTGAAATTTTCTGCACTCGCTTGCAATCTTGCGTCTCTTCGGTTCCGGCATTTCTGGTGACCCTGAGCAAATGTTTTCTACGATTGCTTGCTTTGTGGAGACGCTGCCTTGTTCTAGACAATAGCGCTATCTAGTGTTTAAATTAAGAAATGCAATACAGTGGGCCATAGTCCATTATATTTTTAAACTTTGATACGGGCCAATTAAAAATGGATGGCGGGCCGCAGTTGGCCCGCGGGCCGTAGTTTGGACACCCCTGGTTTATAGCATGTTATATAATAATAAATAGTATAACATTGTAATGTTTAACATAATTCATAAGGCAATATATAGTATTGTAATTTTATAGTGAATATACAGCTGTGTGGTATACAGTAGGGTTGGTAGAATAATACATAGTGTAATATAACAAGTCTAATATTTTACAGTCTAAAGTAACGCATTGTATAATTCAAGGGTGGGTTTGTCTATGGTAGTGTATATTACGGTGTATAGTTGTGTAATGTAGGAAAAAGTTTATTTGGAGACATATCAATATAATGCATAATGTTAGAGCTTACATTGGGCTGTGTATACGATATTATACAATGTAGTTTAGATTGGAAGGTATAACATTACAATGTATAGTAGTCTAGTTTATGGCATGGTTGTAACGCAACAGGACAGAGCAGCACATCGTGGCTGTTTCTCCCCCCTCCTCCGTTCCGAGCATGGATGGACTCGTCCGTCTGAACGAGGCTCGTCGCTCTCCGTGGTGCTAACGTTGGAAAGAAGGAAAAAACCGCCACCCATTTTTTTCGCCATATGGCATTGTAATGTATAACGACTTATTGTTAGTAGCTCAGCTGATGGAGAGTATATAGAGTATATTGATAACATTGATGTAGTTTGTATTTTAGTTTTTTTATTAGTTTACTATATGGTATTCATTAGATAGTGTAGTGTATACCCAATTACTTTATGTTTATAGCTCAATTTATTGAAGAATATATTGAGTACATTTATTATATTGATGAAGTTTCTACTTAGTTTTTTTTCACATCGGTTTATTGTATGATAGTTGGGTAGTTGCAGTCCTTTAGCGTCCATATACTAAATGCCTTTGTTGAGATGGAAAATTTGACTTTAACATAGCTATTTCCGTGACCAGTCACATGCTAATCCCTCACATTAACATCATGCTAATCTCCCAGTTACATGCTAATTTCTGACTTTAACACCCTGCTGATCCAACACTTTAACGCAGCTATTTCAATGCTAAATTATCCTGTTTGATATGTAAACTCCTTTGTCAAGGCGCTTTACCTCTCCCACCTAGTTTAAACGACACTGCGAATCTTAGCAGCAGTCATTGAAGTGCTGTCGTCCCGACAGTTCTGTTCCTTCACCTGATGAAGGCCACTTGTGTTGTGGCCGAAACGTCGTGAGAATATTATTGTGTTATTTTATTTTATCAATTTATTATTTTATTCTTATTCTACGTGACTTTACCGAAAGAACCGAATAAGATTAACAAAGATAATTTCCACCAGCAGATGGTGCTAGAACGTGGTATGTCCAGAGTACAGTATTCTATCACAGCGTTAAATCTATCTGAGTCATTGTTTGCGTAGCTTTCTGGTGGATCGTGAAACCCGCTGAGATCCACCAGAATGAATCGCGGTGCTTGGTGGATTAATACCGCTGCTCCGTTGGCATCTCGTGGCCATACCGCAGCCTGTATCTACTGTAAATTTAATCTTCATATTAAATAGAGGCTACAACAAATGTGAATATTGTTGTTGTTGTTGTCTCCCTGTACCGTTACAGATACTCGGATGTGATTGTGCACCGGCTGCTGGCCGTGTGCGTGGGCGCCGACCCCACGTACCCGGCGCTCACCGACAAGCAGAAGCAGCAGCAGCTCTGCAACAACCTCAACTACCGCCACAAGATGGCGCAGAACGCCCAACGCTCGTCTGTAGCTTTCCACACGCAGGTGGGAGGCGGAAGTGTGGGCCACGTGGAGCTTGCACGGCGTGTGCTTAGGCACCTGATAATGCGTCCATTCGTCTCTTGAAAACCATTTTTAAGGTCACGAAAGCAGGCATCGTATTGTGCGTGTAGTAAGAATCAATTGTTTTCTATTCGCACGCTTACGTGTGGTGGTGCCGTGGCTGTACTGGTTGGCTACACTTGACATTGCTTTTCAGCATTCTTCTGTGTTTGCTGAAAAACCTAGTCACTTGGCACATTTGCCCATGATGTGACAACTTTATTTGATTGGCTCTGTCAGGTGATGGAGGATTATAGTCAATACAATTGACATTGTACCTTCACGATTGAACTCAAAATAATCCCCATGACATGATGCACAACTGGAATAAATTAGCGGGGGGATGCAGGAAAATTACCTTAAATTTTGTTAAATAATTATGGGCTTGGTAAGTGATGCGCGTGTGTCTGCTCTTTGCCACGTAGCGGTGATTAACGGCTGTTGTTGTTGTGGTCTCAGTTGTTCTTCAAGACTAAGAGAGTGGTGAGCGAAGAGGGCTTCGTGCTGTTTACGTGCAAAAACGCCGTGGTGGTGCTCATTCCCAAGTACGGCTTGGAGGGGACGGTTTTCTTTGACTCCAAAGATCTCAAGCTCAACGTTACCTTCGACGAGGAGGTAGGGCATGTGTTCACTTAACCGGGAGACATTGGCATTTCCTGAACGGCTGAATTCTGCATTTAAACCCAGGACTGGCTTAATGCACTGGGACCCAAGCCCCCTGACCATCTCTCTACGATTAGGTTTCTATCAGACACACAGACACTTGGTTTAAGGTGGAAGAACGCAGTGAGATACGAAGCTCCGTTTTTTTTGCCATTTGGCAGTGTGGACTATTACAGAGGAAGTTACACCGGTGGATACATTAGAGCCGGATGGCTCACAGGGCTATACCAAAATAAACTGAAACTGAATTAAATGATGTAAATGCGTTTCAAATATAAAACTGTCACAATTAAATTTGCTTTGGAAATAACTGCCATGACGGAGCCCGTATTGTCACAGAGAGGACATCACATTAAAAATACAGTAAAATCCTTCAGATCCGGAAGAATTATAGAGAAAATCTAATGCTTTCTGTAAACAATGAGAAACTCGAAGGGCAGAAAAGTACTTGTAGAATAAAAACAAATGAGGGAAATAGTAGTTGATGCAAAAAGTGATCTCTAGATGGCAAAAGCACATTTGTCATCAGTGGATCCGGTCCTTTCCAGCATGCCTTGCATGCCGCATTACATTGTCACTCTGCGTGGATAATGCACACAGCCTAATTTGGACCAGAAGCTCAAAAGGGTCAACATTTGCAGCCATATTTTAGGTATGTTCTTAACTGCAATTGTGCACTCCATATAACCTAAGGGGGGTTGCATCTACTCCTTAATGATGGCCAAATAAGGCTTTAAAATTCCTTGGCTGGCCCGCACATCACGATCCCTCGGTTGGTTTGGTCATTGCAGCCATCGGCTTCTCATGCCTGGTTTTCAGCTCGCGGTGAGGTGGCCCAAGCGGTATTGCATTCGCTGTGTGTTGTGGAGATTTGTGTTTCAAACTCGGTGGCCACTCCGGTTAATACTGTGGTGTGTCTTCTTTGGTTCTTTCGGTAAAGTCACGTAGAATGAGAATAAAATAATAAATTTATAAAATAAAATAACACAATAATATTCTCACAACGTTTCGGCCACAACACAAGCGGCCTTCATCAGGTGAAGGGACGAGACTGTGTTGTGGCCGAAACGTCGTGAGAATATTATTGCGTTATTTTATTTTATCAATTTATTATTTTATTCTCATTCTACGTGACTTTACTGAAAGAACCAAAGAAGATGAATCCTTGCAGTCACGAAATCTTTAAATCGAAACTGTGGTGTGTATTAAGCGTAAAATATTAACAGTGGACGTTAAAAGATCCTGTAACGTTATTCGTGTGCCAGCATCCTGGTCCAAGGTTGGCAAATTACATGCAAATTACTTATTTGGGGAGCACATATCAATCGTTCGCCTCCTTTTACAAAGATGTAGCAGTGACCTTCTAATGCAAACGTTTTGAGAATCAGTGAGGCTTTTCTGAGTGACCCATGTAATAGTATGAATAATAACGTTGGGTTTACGTCAATCCGTGCTTGTGTGCAGGGCACTTGGCAGAGAGCAGTCAGCGGTAGTGTAGTGGTTAGCGCTCTGCGCTACGATCCCGGCGACTTGGGTTCGATTCCTTCGCACGGTCAACACCAGTGATGATTATCTGAACCGGTCCTGGGCCTCCCCTAGGTTGACTCGGAACTCAATTGAATGCCTGGTGCGGTGTGTAAACATCGCCACTGGGGAGACAAAGGCGGCCGGGCTTGGCGCTGGCAACCCACCTCCTTGTGTGCCGTGCCGGCCTTCATCTGTGCTCCTCGCCAACAGCACTTGCCCCAACAGTCTGTTAAGGCTACATTGGAGATATGTCTTTGTGTTTTGTGTAGGGCCCCACGCTGTGCGTGGAGGGCATCGCGCTGAACATGTTCGACCGCGTGTGCGTGCGCGTGTCGCTGGATTCGTCCAACCTGCAGCACCAGCGGATCCGCATGCACCTCGTCCGCCCGGAGGTACTCACCGTGCGGCGCGACGCGCAACCTCGGAATACCACCGATTTGTATTGTGACCATGCTGCTGTTGCTGCTTGCTGCGCCAGCAGTAGTGCACAAAAAACAAACGCTCGCCGCATCGGAACGTCAGCGGGCCGAAAATTAATGACACAAGCCACAGCATAGCGCTTGTTGCCATGCAACCCAAACTGTGGGACCGTATAGTAAACCCATAGAGACACAGAGATACATAGGAGATACAGAGAGACCCATTATGATTCCTAGAGATTCATAGAGACTCATACAGATACATAGCAGTGCATTAAAAACAAGCTCCTGTACGATTGTGGCCATGCAACCCAAACTATGGACTACATTTTACACCACTGTCTGTTGTCCTATACCTCCTGTAACTGGCAAATTGGATATTACACGATGATGAATGTATGAAGGAACGCATTTTTTGTATAACGCGGATCCGAACTGGATTTAACTCGGTTGAATGAATGGAACTACGTCGCACGAGTAGGAATAAGCGGTCGTAACGGCTGCCTCGGCGTAGCATCACACAAGGCGGGATGCTGCTGGATGCTTCTAGATGCTACCCACGTTCCTTAGTCTTTGTTCAGCCTGTGTTACGCATCTCACGCGTTATTGCGGACTGCGCTTTACCCCATATAATATATATTATTTATTATATCACGATTTTTCCAAAACGCGGTGTTCTTGAGGTACGCAACTACCGTATTATAGAACAGACTGTATATCCAAAGACTATGGGATACTATCCCTACCTATATCAGTTGTGACTGTCCGTGTGTTTAAATCCAGCTTGAAAATGTCGTTATTAATTGGCTTTTCCTGGATTCTGATTGGTTATTACTGTGAGGGGAATCATTATGATTAGCTTTTATTGCATTTTGCATGCTGTGTAAAGTGTCAGTATCACTGTCATTATTGTTATTATCGGCTTTTACTTCATTTCTATTGGCTTGTATCTATACTTGAGTAGTTTTTTTTAATGTCCAGTGCTTTTTTGAGATATTTCGATATGCAAGGTGCTGTATAAAATAGATTTTTATTATGGCCCTAGTTCATTGCACAAGAAGGGCCATTATCTGAAACGTGACCTATTTAAATGATCGTTTGGGGCTGTTGTTGATGAATGCGAGTTCTCAAGATACCAAGCTAAGTCAGGGTGTGGGAGCCTTGGTAGATATCAGATTTCTTAACAAAACTCCATGAGTCTGTTCTGCATGGGTTTCCTCCGGGTTCTCTGGTTTCCTCCCATATCTAAAAAGAAGCATGCATTGAAACTGGTATTAAGGTAGTTTACGTATCGCCATGGGCGGCAGGGTGGCACATTGGTAAACCCTTGCATCTTGCAGCAAGAAAACTGGGTTTGATTCCCAACTAGAGTGTGTTACTGTGTGGAGTTGTCATCTTCTCTCCCGCTGTTCCTCAAAAGTCTTCAGACTTGGTGAAGTTTTTCAGTGTTATTAAGTGTAATAATAACGTATCACTTGTGTTGGAAATACTCGCATGTGTGTGTGAGAGCATTGGTGTAGTGGTTAGCACGCTGCGCTATGAACCCGGCAACCCAATTCCCACTCACCGCCAACACCAATGAGGATTATCTGAACTGCTGTTTTGCCTACCCAAGGTCAACTCTTTCTTAAATGAGTACCTGGTGTAGTGTGTAAACATTAGCACTGGGGAGAGGTGTTGGCCACTTACCCCCTCGTGGGCCATGCCACCTAACAGCAGCACAGTCTGTTAAAGGCTTATTTGGGTGACTATCTTTGTTGTACGTTTGTGCCATTTGTGTGTCCGCTGTCACAGATTCCAGGCTACAACCCTGCGGAGTCCACCCCATGGGGCTCGCCTTCTCCCCGGCCTAAGAAACCCAGACAGCACTAGTGTATCGTGGATGCGGTGTCAACAAGATGTCGGAGGAGGTGCATGAGTGGGCACAAACTCTGGGTTTTACATCTGCAGAGTTAATTAAGTGTACATTGTGCTCGCAAGCAGAGGTGAACAATTGAAAATAAAGCAGTGGCGGTTATGAAAAATGCTTCCCTGAAGTAACAGACGGTTTGCACTCTGAACTTGCAATCCAGAGGTCACCGGTTCTTCGTTCTCCTGTCGCAGCAGTTCAAATGGTAGCGCAATTTTTATTTATTTAGAATTTTTACCTTGCCAACCAGTACAATCAGCCAATGAAGGTGTATACGCATCAAGATGTATGAAAGGTTTAGGATATCTTATGCCCCACTTCTTTGCCAGCCAAGACACTGACCCTCTTGTGTTGAAGGTGATTTCACAAAAATATTGGTTACTGAATCGGTGGTGTTTATTGACTAACGCAGCAGTGTCCAACCCACAAAGCACTGTGATCCATTCTGGTATATCTCAACATGTTCCGTGATCTACCAGCAATATATAACCAACAGTTACCCGGATGGATTTAACCGACTAATAGAACACTGTAGACATGCCAAGTGCTAGTGCGATCTATTGGTTTAAAATATATATTATTAATCCATTAATTCTTAGTCGGGGATTTTGTTTTGCCATCTGCTATAACAAGAATTGCTTTATATTAGAGGTGTTTATTCCTATTTGTCCCGAGATCCACAATCAAAATCTTTTGCGATCATCCACCCATGGATCGCGATTCACATATCGGCTACCACTGATCTAACCGTTGAAAACCAGTTTAACACGTAGGCTTTCGCGACCAATATCCATAACACGGGTTTTTTGGGTTAGATCGCGTAATAAATATTTAAATGTGTCGGTAAACCAGCCACCACCCGACACAGCCAATTCGAAAGGTTTGTCACATTAACAGAACGTGCCAATTCGTTACTAGTAACATCACACCGGTGTCTTGGAGAGCAAAGCCACAACATTTACAATCTGAGTACAATGTTTCACCAGTATTTACAACCAGCTTCATCAGGCGACAGCCAGATTCGTGGAGAATCCTCGTTCCTTAATGCGCATGCATAATGTGTGTTGATTAACATATAAATAACCCAATCGGCAATGGATACCCATAGTCATATGCATTCATTGATTCCCCTCCCAATTCGCGAAAGAAGTGCTCACAAGTGATGGCTGTCGCCTGATGAAGCTAGTTAGTGCTGGCGAAATGTTGTACTTAGATTGTAAATGGTGTGGCTTTGCTCTCCAACACACTGGTGGACTGTACTAGTAACGAATTGACATGTTCTGTTTACGTGACAAACCTTACTAATTGGCTGTCGGGTGGTGGTGGGTTTAACAACACATTTATATATTTAAACGATCTAACCCATAAAACGCGTATTATAGTTGAAAACCTACAATTGTGCCAGGTTTGGCCTGTCGGAGTGGGCCATTAGGGTGGCCACTCAGAGTGCAAAGCTCTGGGGAATCCGAGCAAGAGCTTCGAAGTATGATTGTGCACGGTGACACCCGCAGGGGTCTCGTGATGGATGGCAAATGGAAGATTTTTTATCGCGAGAGGATTCCCTGCAAGGGATGTTAGGTTACTTATTCTTGTGAGGATGCCATTTACTGTATGAAGGGGCAGCGGTCAGCTGCATAGAACAGAGTATAAAATTACCCGAGCTGTTGCTGTTTAAATCGTCGGTTTAACGGAGAATTTCACCTCAGGTTTTTTTACACAGCTGCCCCACCCCTCATCGGACTCTGTGCAATCACACAAGGAATGTTTTTGGAAAAAATGTCGGTGTCAGAAAATTGTAAGGTTTAATCGTTTACAAATGGGCATTTCGTTACAGCTTGTCCTTTAGACGTGCAAAGATAATTTCTGACAATATTGACACGTTTTCAAATTGTTTCGTAAATGGTCATAACTTTGCTCACGTATATACAGTACGTGGGCAATAATTCTGAGCTCCTGGAGTAGTGGTAAAGATTTTAGCGAGTTGATGTCTTTGCGACTTTGTGTAAATGTGTTTAACATTTTTTAGCTAAATCGTATATTTACAAGCATGTACACATGAGTTATACGCGTTTATATACAAAATTAAACCGATTTATTTTCCATGCATCTTCTGTTATTTTGGTTACTTTAAGTTACGTTTTCCACTGCTGGATGAACATCTCGCCACGTGATGTTGGATGTCAGGTTTAGTTTGACCATACTTCACCATGCTGGTCACTGTTGGATGATAATAATGTCCACTTGCAATGCACCACTGCGCAGTATTCACTCGCCTTCGAATCGAGTCCTGCACCGCCGTTTCACATGCAAATTTGATTCTCAATCCCTGGGCCAACTTGCTCCTGATTAGCATGCGATTTGCCACATTTCGATCTCGGAGGTGATTAAATGCGCCGGCTTCCAGGCTTGTTGAGCCGCTCGGAGCCCAATTAACGAAAATTGTTGCCAAAGCAAAAGCGTGAGCTCGAATGTTTGTCCGTGTTCTTTTCAAACCACCAGTCGAACGCCGGCCTCTGCCCACTCCGACCGTGCGGAGGCCCTGGCCGTCGGGGAGGCCCTCATGGTGCCTCACGGCAAACGTGGGGCCCGGGTGGGCGCGCCGACGGTTGATCGCGTACAGGCGGTGCAACTCCCACAAATGAAACATCACACCTTGCTGATCTCGTGACCAGGAGCATAAACGATCATCACGCAAACTCCGGTCATCCTCGCAGCAGCAGCTCTTGGCCATCGAACAAAGACGATCACCGCTTCCTTCCGATATTAGAAGCCACGAGCTATGAACGACTCGGAGGTTCGAGCAACCACAGCCGAGTTGGAAGGCAGCAGCAGCCCAGGCGGTGAGCCAGCTCCAAAATCCCCCAAGCACTGAAGTTCTCGATTTAGTACATTGAAAAACACGACGGTAAGTGAAACGTAACTCGAAACCAATTTTTCCATTCACTTGAGGGGCCGTCCATAAATGACGTCACGCAATTTTTGACCTCTCGTCACTCGGCGTCACAAAAAGTCAGACCCCCCCCTCAAATATGACGTCACAAAGCTCTGCCAACCCCCCAAAACCATATTTCCATTTTGAAAATAAAACAATGCTTCAACTATTGTCATTGTAGTGCGTGGCGCTGCACTGATGTTGTAGGAGTGTTATAACAATTAGTGTTATAACAATTCTATACTTAAAGTTGCGCATTTTGATGTGACGTCACATTTCTCAAACCCCCCCTCCCCCTCGTCACACATCATCGCAAATGTCTGACCCCCCCCCCCGAGGTGCATGACCGCATTACCGTGTTCATTCTGTGAAGGGATGAGGAAAAGGAAGAGGGAAAAGCATCCAGCGTCGCCGCACGCAGGCAACGTGTTTATCACAGTGGACAAAATATAAAAATACATATATGTAGTGGGTTCCACGGAGACTGGAGACGTCTTTAGAGGCAACATGGTTTATTTGTAACTATGAACAGAACTCCCCTTAACTCCCACTATCTAGGGAGGTACAGCCTCCGGGCTAGCGTGCCCTCGCACTGATCAAACCTGGCTCTCAGCCCTCTGGCTATCGGTGCCCTAGGGGAGGCTAACTGACCCGACCCAGCCAAGGTGCGGGTCCTGACCATTGGTCCGAGCTCGGCCCGGCCCTTACAAGGACGTCGGGCTCGAGGTCCCAGGGTCCTAGCTAGGGAGGCTACTCTGACCCGACCCAGCCAAGGTGCGGGTCCTGACCACTGGTCCGCGCTCGGCCCCGACCCTTATAAGGATGTCGGGTCCCAGGGTCCTAGCTAGGCTGGTCTTCTGTTCTTCGTCTTCGGAGCACTGCCCCGAGCTGTCCCAGAGATGCCCCTTTAATACACCTCTCGGGGGCTCTCCGCCCCCGGTAACCGCTCCCTCTCTAGAACCTTCCAGGGGGCTCTGGAAGAACCCCCCAACCCCTCACCTGGGGCCTGGCTCTCTCTGTCCTTCCCCAGCTCAGGGTGGCACCCCCTATGGGCTTGTGCCCGCAACTGCAGGTAAGTATACCGACGGTATAGGATGTGCATTTATTACGCTACATCTATGCGGAGGTAGAGAGGAGTGCAGCTGCTAGGCTGAATCATATGAATAAATATAATCAAATCTAGAAATATCCTTTATGTACCCAGGAGAGCCACATTGAGTCTCGAGAATCATTATTAGCTCCGTGCTGCATTAAGATGTTTGGACAATTTCAAGCATCAGGGTTTGGCACGTAGGAGGAAACCGGAGAAACGCGCAAATGTTGTGAAGCTGGCTTGGTGGTAGAAGTCAGTCCAGAACATTTGGCCTCACACCTATCACTGTAACGAATCAGTGTTCTACGGGGGCATTCTAAGCGAGAACTGATTGTATTAAAATCTACTTTGATCTACGAATCGTAATGTATCAATAATGTTAACGTGTAACATGCCCCACGGTTTTTCTTAATCTGGAAGGAGAGAACAACGGATGATCTGTGTGCTGATGATGTTGGTGATGATCTCGTAATGGCTGTTCACTTCGAGGAGTGGGAGAGTCTGATGGTGAACCTGGATCGTGACAATAAGAGGTAGGGCCTTACCATTCGCCCTACCAAATAAATAAAAGCAGTACCTGCCTTACTATTTTGTATGTCTTCAAGCACTCCACCCCCTCAACTCCGCATGATAGGTAGTTGTGGAAAGAGTGGAGGTATTCCCATATCTGGGCAGTTGTTTATGACCAGCTCCGATATCAGAGTGGAGGTCTTACTCTGAATTAGTTCAGTGGCATATCCTTTTTTTCAGCTGCATAGCGCTGTATAAAAGTTACATGGCCTATCACTTCATACAAAGCTCTGGTTCTTTTCTGCCAAACTTGTCCTCTCCCTCCCAGCTATAACCTCCCGAAAGCAACATGTGACCTTTGTTTTGGCGTGACAAACACCATTGAAAGCAAAACACCGAAAGTGTAATGACTACACGTAATGCAAGAATCTCAGTTGTATTTCTCAACGGGTATTGAATATGAAGTCCCATGAGTGGTGAAGGTGCATCAGCCTGCAGACCCACAGGTGGCAGCGGTGGATTGGCCTGCAGACGTTGGGCTGGTGGTGGATTGGCCTGCAGACGTTGGGGTGGTGGTGGATTGGCCTGCAGACGTTGGGGTGGTGGTGGATTGGCCTTCAGACGCTGGGGTGGCGGCGGTAGATTGGCCTGCAGACGCAGGGGTGTCGGTGGTGGATCGGCCTGCAGATGTAGGGGTAGCGGCGGTGGATGTTCCAGCAGTAGCCGACCAGTGAAGTTCTCGAATAAATTTACGCAATTTGCCGAACCTGGTGGCTTTGGCACAGGCGGTGGTGGTGGTGGTGGATCTCCCAGCAAAAGCTGGGGAGGCAGTGGTGCATCTACCAGCATGAGCTGGGTTGGGATGACAGCGTTGGATCTCAGCCGGGGTAGTGGTGGCGGTGTTGGAGATGCCAGCAGCAGCCGGGGTGGCAGCGCTGAATCTGCCAACATCAAGCGCCATGGCGGTGGGGGTGAATAATATGCCAGAAGCAGTCGGGGTGGGGGTGTCGATGCATCTCCCAACAGCATCCCTGGTGGTGGCGGCGGAACTGCATGTGGCTGCCAGGATGGCATTGGAGGCAGTGGTGGTGTTGGTGGAGACCGTGGCCGTGGCTTTCTCCAGCTCCTTGAGCTATCGACGCATCATTTCCAACTGCAGATGGCGCTCCACATTCTCCCGTTTGTATACTTAAGTGCAGGGAAATCATCGACAGTTTGGTCAACATTGGCCCCTACACGAGCCTTCTAAGCATCGCAACTCTTATATAATGTACATCATTTCAGTCACAACAAAAATTACATATAACACATCGGGGCTGTGAAAATTACGGCTTCGTATTACCAATATCTTGCCTGTCCAGAGAAGCCCATGAACTAACGTTGTACATACAAACTCATAGACTCAGAGGCCCATAGACTGAGTCACAAATAGCAGTGGATAGGGCCCGGAACGGTGTGGTTGTAGTGAAAATATGAACCCAACTGCGTCCTTTTCAATGGAACCAGGGACCCAAGTGTCATCATAGGCTTTCCCTCGCAATCGAGGATTGCCTTCCAGAGAAAGTTTGGATTTTCTGTGGGTCCAAAGATGGCCAATCTGGGATCGACAGATTCTGCCGCAACTCTGGCACATGTGTCCAGAAATAGTGGTGGGTGGAACTGCATTAGTCGGGCTGCAGGCTGTTGTTTCCGCCATTCCCACTTTTTCTGTTTCTTCTGTTAAGTTTAAAAATGTTTGGCTTCTTGAAATAGACTCTGTCTCCATCTGAGGTGATCCTGGGAAAGATACTCCCTTGAGTTAGTGTCGATGGAGCACTTCTTCATGTTGGACTTGAGGACATCCTTGAAGCACTTTCTCTGACGAACTATATTCTCCCACTTTTGGTTAATCAAGTTTGACAGTTTTTCATTGAGGCATTGGCGGAAGAGGTATTGCTTAATGAAGTCCTATAAAGCTTCAATGTGAATCTTCTGTAGACATCTCTTCCGATGAAGCCGTCACTTGGGAGCCAGTTTTATGAGCATGCTTGAGCAGATGAGTCGATGATCAGTCCAGCCACCAGCAGCTACTAGAACAGCCTGGATGATGCAGACATCTTTGGGATCCTGGGCATGGACAATGACGTAATCGATCAAGTGGCAGTGCTTAGATCACGGATGATGCTATGATGTTTTGTATTTGTTATTCTGGCGTAACAGGGTGTTGATGATGATGACTCCATTTTCCGTGCATTTAGTCAAGGGAAGGATGCCGTTGGAATTGACTTTACCCACTCCTTCTTTCCCGATGGTTCCATTACAAAGGTTTATGTTTCTTCCAACTCTGGCATGCATATCACCGAGCAGAATAAGTGTGTCTCCCACAGGAACAGTAGAAAGGACCTGATCAAGGTTGACATAACATTCATAATCGGAGTGAAGAATCAGGGCATATACGCTGATGACAGTAGAATATTGGCTCCCCACCAGTTTGAGACATAGAGTCATGAGGCGCTCACTCATCAAGTTAATTCTTGATGGAGAAACCAACTCTCTGCAGCCGCCGCTGTTCTTCCTGTCTGCCTTTCCAGAAGAGGGTACAGCCAGCTCCTTGTTCCTTAAGCTGCCCCTCCTCTTCTCGTCGAGTATCATTGAGGGCAGCTACGTCAGTGTTGTGTCGTCTGAGTTTCCGGGCCACGATTAAGGTGCAGCATTCTGGGCATTCACTTTTTGTGTTGTCCATAAGGGTCCTGACATTCCAGTTCCCAAAGGTAATTATCTGACTTTTAGTTTTGTTTCCACCACAGTAATGGGGATCTTTCTGAACGTGGTTATCCAGTCGGGAAGGAGTGAGAAAGACTATGTTTAGGGCCACTTTCCTAGCTCCTTCCCCACGTGGGGTGAGCAGAGTGGATCATTTGAAAAGACTTCTTAGTCGCAGGTACAGCTGCAGAAACACACTCTTGTTTCTGCTGAGTGTTAGACGACTTTCTTGTAGCTGCCACTAGAAGCTTCCAGAATTCACAATCATGCTCCCGTCGTCACTAGCTGGTTACCAAAAACATTGTATTGAATGGGCCAGAAGATGTTGTTCCTTTAAGGAAACACGCCTGTGCATGATTTATTTTATTGTGGAGAAGCTGATAATTGTTTTTTTACCCTGTTATCTGGCAACAAAACTGACACCTTTTTTTACAAGGAGTCATGTTTGCATTGACCACAATACCTGCGGTCGGAATGCAAACAAAAAACATAACTCTGATAATGTATGCACTGTCCTTGAAATTGATTGGTCCACACCCAAGACAGCTTTCCTTAGAGCCTAGTCTCACATGGTGTTGGACCAGATGACGCCAAAAAGCTGTTGTACAGTAGCTTCCATACAGTTCTTTAGAGAATGGGACCATGAATCCAATGGCAAGGAGACCAGTACGATTGGAGATATCGTTCTGCTGCAGTCTTGGTCCGCTTTCACAGCTGTTGAGATGCTAACATCTTCTTCCTCCTGCTCTGCCGTTGAGGACTTGTTAACCCATGGCTGGTGGCAGACATGCTTATAATAATGGCGGCCTATTCTCGCCATGTGGCAGCATCGTTAAAGGGTATATGTCGCTTTTCAAGAGGAAAACCATTGGCATTTTCAGTCCTAACCACACCCTGGTGGTGCTGTCACTGCTTGGTCCACAACTGCTTATCCGCCAGGGTTGCCGCTGCTTATTTTGCAGCTAAAGTTCACAGAAGGTCGTTCCACTATCCACCACCTGCGGACACGCTGGATCCCTGATATACAATACCCTGGCGTCTACAAACTAAGCCGTGTCTGTGGCAGTAGTTACATTGGGGAAACTAACCGACATGTCTCGGACTGTGTTCAGGAGCATAAGGAAGATTTGAAACACGGTAGGACCAACACGGTAGCCTTGGCTGATTATTGTTTTAATGCGGTTGGCTCACACGCCAATTGATTTCTCTAAGACGAAGGTACTTTGTAAGCCCACTGGCTATCAAAAAAATTCGTTCATGAAGCCATCCACATATACAGACACAGTCACAATTTCAACCGAGAGGATGGGTACAAACTCAGCAATCATTGGAAGAACGTCATCAACCAGTTTAAGTCATAACTGGTGTTGTTCTCATCCTGCCACCTTCCGATGTTAGTTTTTATCATCCCCGTAGGTTCGGCTCTCCGATCTTACATTAACAGGTGAAACAAATTTCACACCAACATAGCCCCTTCCGCGTGCTGACCTCGACGTGGTGGCAGCTCTGCGATCTTACAGTAACATGCCAATCTCTCACATTAACATAGCCACCTCCGTGCCCTCGTCATGGAGGCCGCTCTCTGATCTTACATTAATGTGCTAATTTCTCACATTAACATCACTAGCCACGTCGTTTATGACCCTTGGGCTACACCCATTTTCAACCTTTAAAACAGTCTGCCTCAGCAGCTTTCCCCCTCTTTCTTCTTCCTGATGACGATCACTTGTGTTTTGATTAAAACGTCAGAGTTTTTTGTTTATTTTATTCTTATTAATTTGAACCTATCTACGTGACTTTACCGAAAGACCCAAATAATATGAATTCCTGCAGTCACGAAAGCTTTAAGTCAAGATTTATAGTAATGACTCTTCCACAGATCTAATTAGATGAAATCATTACCAGATGTATTTGCACCATTCCTACAATGCAAGGCTCTCACGAAGGTGATATGTTTTACAGACGGGTAGAGTGTGCCATGGTTTCACATTAAGGGCAATGCTGCTCTGTGGTTTTAACCAATTGGATAATTGCAAAGTATTATTTAAAGTCTGGTAAATTTGGACTGTTGCACTGACACAAATGGCCGGTTCTTTTTTGAAAAACAACCACCATTAGTTTAACAAGCCTAATTGATGAAACCCAAATGGAAGCCGGTATAATTATATTGCTTAAAACAAATGCTGCTGGGGAATGTTGGTGGGAAAAGCCATTAGGCTGATGTATTTAAACATCATATTCTGATTTATGTGGAGACACAAAAAGCGAGTCATGCTTCTACAGTATTTGCTTGTGCAAAGCATGGACAATCATTGCCACAGAGACTGAATCAGCTCGGTGGCTAGGAGATGTTAACTACCTCACCTGGTATGGAGGAGGCCGAGGGTTTGATCCCGACCCTGATGCCTTTATAAGGAGTACCTTGGATATTGAGGTGGTTACATTTTTGGAAAGTGCAGCAAAAGCCAAAAGCGTGATATTCAATACTTAAGCTTGACATAAATAATGAGCTTACATACACGCAACCAAAAATAGACACATCACAATAGAAATGTGCTGTACTGAATGCCAAATTTACTACTATAATGAGCCAAGAATGTCTGTGTCCCGCGCGTGACGTCACTCCACGTCGAGCAGGCCCCCTCATTAATACTCATGAAGAGACTAATCTCTCACAATACAAAGGCCACTGCCACAGCCATTGACATGCTAATCTCACAATGCAAAGGCCACTGCCCCAGCCTCTGTGGTTGGACCATCTCTAGCTCCACCCACCTACCTTGATGCACTCATCTCAGGCCTATATAAGACCTTGTCTCAGCAACTTTCGGGTGACGTCACTCCACATGGGGGGGGGGGGGGGCGAAGTGCCTCCTCCCCCCTCCTCAGCGTCAACTTAGAAACTCACTACAAAGGCAGAACCCTCACGTCACGCGATCTCCCTAACGCTATCGAGACATCGAAGTAAAAAGGACGTCATGATGAACAAGGGATTATAACCTTTAAATGAAATAGGTCTGTCACCGCGGCCTTACAAATTGCACACAAATGGATGCAATGAATATCACTTCGCTGTCTGATTTACTGCGATAGATTTACTGTAATACACCCATCCTTGGACGGGCAAAAGGCTAGTAAACAAATAATCCCCTCGCTCGCTCCCCACAACGATATCACACAATGATATAGTACTTCCTTGTACAGTATACCCGCTAAAGACCAAAAGTAATCCCCATGATAGGTAAATTGATATACATAGAGCTTACCGGCGATAGGTCTAAACCACGAACTATGAACTCGTGATATTCAAGGGTCTCCCGTATTTGGAGTGTGCATGTTCTCCCCATGGTCACGTATCCTTTTCTCCAGGTCCTCCGGTTTTTTTCTCCACATCTAAAAACATGCGTTAAGATAATTACTGCTATAAATATTCACATAAGCCACATCGTTGAGCAATCATATGTGGCCAGGCTGCTTCTGGAAAAGAGCTATATATCTCAGTGGGCCTTACCTGGTCAAATAAAAATAGGTCGCTTACAGGAGCTGAATGGATTGCCACATCACAGGGACGCAAGGAATCGCAGCATGGAGAGGGCTTCATCCAGCAGTGGATTGATCCTGGATTATGTTTTGCAAATAGTAAACTTCAGCGTGCACTTCCAAATGAAGGTGTTTAAAGTGTCTGTTTATCTTATTTGGTTCGTTCGGTAAAGTCACGTAGAATGAGAATAAAATAATAAAATAAAAATAAGACAATAAAATTCTCACGACGTTTCGGCCACAACACAAGCGGCCTTCTTCAGGTGAAAGAACAGAACTGTTGGGACGACAGTGCTTTAATGAGTGCTGCTGAGATTCGTGGCATCTTTTAAGCTCGGTGATAGGTGTGAATGACCTAGAAAGCAGGATAATTTAGCATTGAAATAGCTAGGGATTAACTTGTGACAAAAATAGCTGTGTTAAAGTCAAAGTTTACATATCAACAGAAGCATTTAGTATATGGACGCTAAAGGGCCTCCAACTACCCAACTATCATACAGTAAACCAATGTGAGAAAAAACTAAGTCTATATTACATCAGTATAATAATTGTACTTGATATATTCTTCAATAAGCTGAGCTATTAATCAAAAAGCAACTGGGTATACATTACACTATATAATGAATACCACATAGTAAAACCAATGAAAACCGAAATATAAACTACCTCAATGTTATCAATAAACTCTATATACTCTCCAATCAGCTGAGCCACCAACAATAAGTCGTTATATATCACAATGCCATATTGCGAAAAATGGCGGTTTTTCTTCCCATCAACGACCAGCACCACGGACAACGAACGAGCTTCGTTCAGACGGACCACTCAATCCATGCTCGGGAACGGAAGAGGGAGAGAGACAGCCATAATGCGTTGTTATACTCCATGTTATAACCCAAACCATTAACCGTGGTGTGAGAGGTATTAAGAGGCAATATCAGCGAAAGAGCTGCGGTCTGACGGTAGCCATAAAATACAATTAATTAAGAACCATTGGAAAGATGTTTTAAACCATTTCGGAACTTCATTAAATTTATTGGCTGGTTGGGGAGGCCATATTAAGTTTGCGAAGTCTGAAACTCCAGGCAAAACATAAATAAACTTCCGTTATCTCCGAAAAAGTAAGATGGATTGATGACCAAGCTGTGGAGGTCTGGCTAAATTTATAAGATGTCCATTGTTTCACAAGATATAGCATGAATCGGATAAGAAATACACTATTAATTCTTATACACTGGTCCATTCATACAATTAGTATATTAGTGGGCTACATTAGAGAAGATAAAGGGAGGAGAGGAGAAGAGGAGGGCCGGGGTGCCCGGAGCCCAGAGAGTGCCCAGAGGGGCCAGAGAGCCAGGGGCAACCCTGATGTTTATGTTGGCTGGATAGCATGTGCTCCCGTGCATGTGAGGTTGCTCTCAACAGAAGTCGTTCCTTGCACGAGAATGGCTGAAACGCTGAGTAACCACTCAGAGGTATAGTGGTTAAGCAGTCGAGACGGTATAGTGGAAAAACAGTGGAGATTTCTGAAGCAAAGTTTAAGATTTGCAGTTGTCAAATTATATTGAGCCGATCCATATGGCAAGTGAAATAAAGAAGACTTAAAGTGTGTTGCTAAAAAAATCTTGGAGGAAAGAGGATACATGTGTGCCTCTTGGAGAAGGAAAGGCATTGCTCAAAACTGTGCTGCAAGGTCACGTGCCATGAATCACATGAGTTTAAAAAACGTGACTAAACCAACAAGCTTGTGAATAATTATCATGGTGAAGACACCTCTATACGTTGAATACTGAAGGAAAACCATCGTGCTACACATCGTCAAAGCCCGACAACACCTGACATTCGAGAAGTACAATTTCATCGTTCTACACATCGTCAATACCCTACAATACCTGGAAAGTCACCAGCTGCATCAAGCATCTGACTGTTGTTTTGTTTGAAAGACACTGTGTGTAACGACTTTACATCCACCGGCACAGCGGGTTTCTAAACGCCTGCCATGTCACCTTCTCAACACTAGCGTCAGAGACCGTCTGGTACAGACTGAAAGCTGATTTCCTTTGTTGCACTGTTTGTCTTTTCATGAATGTCATATTGTGCACTGCTCCTTCTCCTCCTGCTCCTCCTCCTGCTCCTCCTCCTCCTGCTCCTCCTGCTCCTCCTCCTGCTCCTGCTCCTGCTCCTCCTGCTCCTCTTCCTGCTCCTCCTGCTCCGGCTCCTCCTGCTCCTGCTCCTCCTGCTCCTCCTCCTGCTCCTCCTCCTGCTCCTCCTCCTGCTCCTCCTCCTGCTCCTCATCCTCCTCCTCTGCCTCCTGCTCCTCCTCCTGCTCCTCCTCCTGCTCCTCCTCCTCCTGCTCCTCCTGCTCCTCCTCCTGCTCCTCCTGCTCCTGCTCCTCCTGCTCCTCTTCCTGCTCCTCCTGCTCCGGCTCCTCCTGCTCCTGCTCCTCCTGCTCCTCCTCCTGCTCCTCCTCCTGCTCCTCCTCCTGCTCCTCCTCCTGCTCCTCATCCTCCTCCTCATCCTCCTCCTCTGCCTCCTGCTCCTCCTCCTGCTCCTCCTCCTGCTCCTCCTCCTCCTGCTCCTCCTGCTCCTCCTCCTGCTCCTCCTGCTCCTGCTCCTCCTGCTCCTCTTCCTGCTCCTCCTGCTCCGGCTCCTCCTGCTCCTGCTCCTCCTGCTCCTCCTCCTGCTCCTCCTCCTGCTCCTCCTCCTGCTCCTCCTCCTGCTCCTCCTCCTGCTCCTCATCCTCCTCCTCTGCCTCCTGCTCCTCCTCCTCCTCCTGCTCCTGCTCCTCCTCCTCCTGCTCCTCCTCCTGCTCCTCCTCCTCCTGCTCCTCCTGCTGCTCCTCCTCCTGCTCCTCCACCTGCTCCTCCTCCTCCTGTTCCTCCTCCTCCTGCTCCTCCTCCTGCTCCTCCTCCTGCTCTACCTCCTCCTGCTCCTCCTGCTCCTCCTCCTGCTCCTCCTCCTGCTCCTCCTCCTGTGCCTCCTCCTCCTGCTCCTCCTCCTGCTCCTCCTGCTCCTCTTGCTCCTCCTCCTGCTCCTCCTCCTCCTGCTCCTCCTCCTGCTCCTACTCCTCCTCCTGCTCCTACTCCTGCTCCTTCTCCTCCTGCTCCTTCTCCTCCTGCTCCTCCTCCTGCTCCTCCTCCTGCTCCTCCTCGTCCTGCTCCTCCTACTCCTGCTACTGCTCCTCCTCATGCTCCTACTCCTCCTTCTGCTCCTCCTCCTGCTCGTCCTCCTGCTCCTCCTCCTGCTCCTACTCCTCCTCCTGCTCCTCCTCCTGCTCCTTCTCCTCCTGCTCCTTCTCCTCCTGCTCCTCCTCCTGCTCCTCCTCCTGCTCCTCCTGCTCCTCCTCCTGCTCCTCCTCCTCTTGCTCCTCCTCCTGTTCCTCCTCCTGCTCCTCCTCTTCCTGCTCCTCCTCCTGCTCCTCCTGCTCCTCCTCCTGCTCCTCCTCTTCCTGCTCCTCCTCCTGCTCCTCCTGCTCCTCCTCCTCCTGCTCCTCCTCCTCCTGCTCCTGCTCCTCCTCCTGCTCCTTCTCCTCCTGCTCCTCCTGCTCCTCCTGCTCCTTCTCCTGCTCCTCCTCCTGCTCCTCCTCCTGCTGCTCCTCCTCCTGCTCCTCCTGCTCCTCCTGCTCCTCCTCCTGCTCCTCCTCCTGCTCCTCCTCGTCCTGCTCCTCCTCCTACTGCTCCTCCTACTCCTGCTCCTCCTGCTGCTCCTCCTCCTGCTCCTCCTCCTGCTCCTCCACCTGCTCCTCCTCCTGCTCCTTCTCCTCCTGCTCCTACTCCTCCTCCTGCTCCTCCTCCTGCTCCTTCTCCTCCTGCTCCTCCTCCTCTTGCTCCTCCTCCTGCTCCTCCTCCTGCTCCTCCTCTTCCTGCTCCTCCTCCTGCTCCTCCTGCTCCTCCTCCTCCTGCTCCTCCTCCTGCTCCTCCTCTTCCTGCTCCTCCTCCTGCTCCTCCTGCTCCTCCTCCTCCTGCTCCTCCTCCTCCTGCTCCTGCTCCTCCTCCTGCTCCTTCTCCTCCTGCTCCTCCTGCTCCTCCTGCTCCTTCTCCTGCTCCTCCTCCTGCTCCTCCTCCTGCTCTACCTCCTCCTGCTCCTCCTGCTCCTCCTCCTGCTCCTCCTCCTGCTCCTCCTCCTGTGCCTCCTCCTCCTGCTCCTCCTCCTGCTCCTCCTGCTCCTCTTGCTCCTCCTCCTGCTCCTCCTCCTCCTGCTCCTCCTCCTGCTCCTACTCCTCCTCCTGCTCCTACTCCTGCTCCTTCTCCTCCTGCTCCTTCTCCTCCTGCTCCTCCTCCTGCTCCTCCTCCTGCTCCTCCTCGTCCTGCTCCTCCTACTCCTGCTACTGCTCCTCCTCATGCTCCTACTCCTCCTTCTGCTCCTCCTCCTGCTCGTCCTCCTGCTCCTCCTCCTGCTCCTACTCCTCCTCCTGCTCCTCCTCCTGCTCCTTCTCCTCCTGCTCCTTCTCCTCCTGCTCTTCCTCCTGCTCCTCCTCCTGCTCCTCCTGCTCCTCCTCCTGCTCCTCCTCCTCTTGCTCCTCCTCCTGCTCCTCCTCCTGCTCCTCCTCTTCCTGCTCCTCCTCCTGCTCCTCCTGCTCCTCCTCCTCCTGCTCCTCCTCCTGCTCCTCCTCTTCCTGCTCCTCCTCCTGCTCCTCCTGCTCCTCCTCCTCCTGCTCCTCCTCCTCCTGCTCCTGCTCCTACTCCTGCTCCTTCTCCTCCTGCTCCTCCTGCTCCTCCTGCTCCTTCTCCTGCTCCTCCTCCTGCTCCTCCTCCTGCTGCTCCTCCTCCTGCTCCTCCTGCTCCTCCTCCTGCTCCTCCTCCTGCTCCTCCTCGTCCTGCTCCTCCTCCTACTGCTCCTCCTACTCCTGCTCCTCCTGCTGCTCCTCCTCCTGCTCCTCCTCCTGCTCCTCCACCTGCTCCTCCTCCTGCTCCTTCTCCTCCTGCTCCTCCTCCTGCTCCTCCTGCTCCTCCTCTTGCTCCTCCTCCTGCTCCTCCTCTTGCTCCTCTTCCTCCTCCTGCTCATCCTCCTGCTCCTCCTCCTGCTCCTCCTCCTGCTCCTCCTCCTCCTGCTCCTCTTCCTCCTCCTGTTCCTCCTCCTGCTCCTCCTCCTGCTCCTCCTCCTGCTCCTCCTCCTGCTCCTCCTCCTGCTCCTCCTCCCCCTGCTCCTCCTTCTGCTCCTTCTCCTGTTCCTCCTCCTCCTGTTCCTCCTCCTGCTCCTCCTCCTCCTGCTCCTCCTCCTCCTGCTACTCCTCCTCCTGCTCCTCCTCCTGCTCCTCCTCCTGCTCCTCCTCCTTCTGCTCCTCCTCCTCCTGCTCCTCCTCCTCCTGCTCCTCCTCCTGCTCCTCCTGCTCCTCCTCATGCTCCTCCTCCTCCTGCTCCTCCTCCTGCTCCTCCTCCTTCTTCTCCTGCTCCTCCTCCTGCTCCTCCTCCTCCTGTTCCTCCTCCTCCTGCTCCTCCTCCTCCTGCTCCTCCATCTGCTCCTCCTCCTGCTCCTCCTCCTGCTCCTCCTCTTGCTCCTCCTACTCCTGTTCCTCCAGCTCCTCCTCCTGCTCCTCCTGTTCCTCCTCCTCCTGCTCCTCCTCCTGCTCTACCTCCTCCTGCTCCTCCTGCTCCTCCTCCTGCTCCTCCTTCTGCTCCTCCTCCTGCTCCTCCTCCTGCGCCTCCTCCTCCTGCTCCTCCTCCTCCTGCTCCTCTTGCTCCTCTTGCTCCTCCTCCTGCTCCTCCTCCTGCTCCTCCTCCTGCTCCTCCTCCTGCTCCTTCTCCTCCTGCTCCTTCTCCTCCTGCTCCTTCTCCTCCTGCTCCTCCTCCTGCTCCTCCTCCTGCTCCTCTTCCTGCTCCTCCTCCTGCTCCTCCTCCTGCTCTTCCTCCTGCTCCTACTCTTCCTTCTGCTCCTCCTCCTGCTCCTCCTCATGCTCCTCCTCCTGCTCCTCCTCCTCCTGCTCCTCCTCCTGCTCCTTCTCCTCCTGCTCCTTCTCTTCCTGCTCCTTCTCCTGCTCCTGCTCCTGCTCCTCCTGCTCCTCCTCCTGCTCCTCCTCCTCTTGCTCCTCCTCCTGCTCCTCCTCCTGCTCCTCCTCCTGCTCCTCCTCCTGCTCCTCCTCCTGCTCCTCCTGCTCCTGCTCCTCCTCCTCCTGCTCCTCCTCCTGCTCCTCCTCCTCCTTCTCCTCCTCCTCCTGCTCCTGCTCCTCCTCCTGCTCCTCCTCCTGCTCCTCCTCCTGCTCCTCCTCCTGCTCCTCCTGCTCCTCCTGCTCCTCCTCCTCCTGCTCCTCCTCCTGCTCCTCCTCCTGCTCCTCCTGCGCCTCCTCCTCCTGCTCCTCCTCCTGCTCCTCCTCGTCCTGGTCCTCCTCTTGCTCCTCCTCCTGCTCCTCCTCCTGCGCCTCCTCCTCCTGCTCCTCCTCCTGCTCCTCCTGCTCCTCTTGCTCCTCCTCCTCCTGCTCCTCCTCCTGCTCCTACTCCTCCTCCTGCTCCTCCTCCTGCTCCTTCTCCTCCTGCTCCTTCTCCTCCTGCTCCTTCTACTCCTGCTCCTCCTCCTGCTCCTCCTCCTGCTCCTCCTCCTGCTCCTCCTCCTGCTCCTCCTCCTGCTCTTCCTCCTGCTCCTACTCCTCCTTCTGCTCCTCCTCCTGCTCCTCCTCCTGCTCCTCCTCCTGCTCCTACTCCTCCTCCTGCTCCTCCTCCTGCTCCATCTCCTCCTGCTCCTTCTCCTCCTGCTCCTCCTCCTGCTCCTCCTCCTGTTCCTCCTGTTGTATACGGCCCTTTTTCCACAATTAATATCCATAAGAATATTTACGGATGCATACACCTAGATTTCTTTTTCCTTTCTTTCGTGACAAACAATGTATATATTTTTTTTAATGAATCAAACCAGTAAGCCAGAAACACGAAAAACCAGATGTCGGTCATAAACAGACCATTAAAGAATAAAGAAATAATAAAACTCTCAAGGCGAGGATGTAACAGCTATCGGCGAAAATCTCCAGATGAACAAGAGTTTGATGGGCCCCTTAGGAAAGGTCCCTCCGAGGTCAGAACACCAAGAGAGCAGACACCAGACGCCAACAGGGTAAATCGTATACATATTCTTTTCCTTATTTTCCAGTAAAACAACAAAAAAATTAAAAGGCAACAACAAGAATAAGATAAAATTAGCGATCCTAACGCTCACTCCAATTAAGAACAGGCCACCAGACACAACAGTGAATTATTATCCAATGATTAATTCGCTATCAAATGATTTTCACCTTTAATACTTTTACTGTTAAAACAAAGCTTGGAGCAAGAATACCGAGTCACATCAAAGGTTATCGAGAAGGAATGAGACAACGGGCAAACTTGCGAAAGAGTTTAAACAATATTCCAAGCAACCCCGACCACATTTGTCTCTCTCACAGCGCGGAGAAGCAGGAATTGCACCTTATCACAAGGGGCCATCTGGAAAAGCCAGCCGGGTTTGATGAGGAGACACACCCACCCCACACACGGCAACCAGGCAAAGAAAGTTTTAAAGAAAATTGCAAGATAATATTAATAATAACAACGTGTTAACCTTACACGACATTCCATTATAGAACCTTACAGAACCAAGGGATATGGATTCCAACAATCAAGAAACGGACCTCTTAAACTCAGGATGATAATTATTTTTCTTTTTAATAATTCCATCATAACAATTCGAACCTCGGTAAAACCGAGAGGTGTCGGGAGGACGCAGTTACAAACACGAGTCTTGGCGAACATGGGACCAAATGGTATTTGAGCAATATAAGTCAAAAGTATAAAGAGGTGCTCCCGGCCACCTTTGTCTTTCCCTGCAGAACGTGATAAAATGCATACGCTCGGAAGAGCATCTTCACTTGGAAATAAATCAAATACTATGAATCACAAGCAGGATCATAACTGTGTATGATAAGATACCAACTGTGATGTGAAATGTTAAACTTAAAAAAAAAAAATCTTAACCATTTCTTTGTGCGTCGGAACGCGTACGGAAAAGGGGGGGGGAACCCGCCCCTCTCTCTGGGTGGAGGGATTAGACAACCAGACGCCACCAAGATGAATCGAGGTGTCTGTTGTCTTGATGTTTATGGCTTGAGGAAAGACCCGAACAGGGCCATGTCATAAATGACACACACACAAACATACACACTGACACACGAACCCCCCCCACCACCGACACACGAACCCCCCCCACCGACATACGATCAGATCAAAGATAGCTCCACCTCGCGAGGGGGAGCCGAGAAGGGGAGAGATTTTTGGCATAAAAGGAGCCGTTTCAGCATTGAAATCAGCTCGTCAGCCCTCGGGGCCAACTCATCAGCCCTCGGGGGCAGCTCAACAGAAGAAGACTCATCTCAACTCAGCTCAACAGAAGAAGACTCATCTCAACTCAGCTCAACAGAAGAAGACTCATCTCAACTCAGCTCAACAGAAGAAGACTCATCTCAACTCAACTCAGCAGAAGAAAACTTGACCTGTCGCTCGCGAGCGCAGCGTCAGCTACTACAGCAGCGGAAAGAGCGCGCGCCGGCGTAGCTCATCCAGCAGTGGAGGAAACTGCTGTCAGCGAATCAGCACGGGCGCGTTCGCGCATCTTCAAGGAGAAAGAGCGCGGCCAGCAACGCCAAGCAAGAGCGTGCAGCAGCTCAGCCAGCAGTGGAGAGAAACTGCTATCAGCGAACCAGCACGGGCGCGTTCGCGCGTCTCCAAGGAGAGGAAGCGCGCGCCACCAGCGTGCCATCAGCACCAGCCATCAGCACCAGCGCGCCGCTGCGGGCGTGCTTCTAACGCCGTCTACCAGACGGTCATCTCAGCTACAACAACGAATCTACTCGTTCACCAACGTCCGTCGAGTCCGAACCAACTACTGAAAGAAGAATCAACTGATACGTATGATACACTGCCCCCCACTACACACAAACCAGACGTCTGCTTGACGCAAAGAATCGATTCTGAACATTGGCCTACTCTTACACCACTCACACCATTCAACACACACACACGGGTCATTAACAAGCCTAAAAACCTCAAGCCATTGAACCATCCGTGATTGTGGAAACATCGCAACGACCGAGTGAATAATCCATCGTTTTTAAGAGTGTTCATGATTTTTCTCTGTAATATTGTGCTGGGGCTGTACTTCTAACCGCATAAATTACCAACTGACCCATTAACAAGGATTAATTCTTGGCTCCTCACCACGGAGCGCCGCTCGCGGGGATAGAGAGCTTGTTCAACCGGTTCCCTGTCAGGGGTCTGGCCACAATCAATTAAAAGATTGGCCCGAGATAAGGATCTCAAAAGGAAACATCGCCACCCATTGAGTCGCGTTGAGAAGTTGATTAGGAATACTTGAGTCGTTCGTTAATATTTGTCTTTCTGCATAACCTTGCCGGTATCCACGAATGAAATAACGAATTCAAACGCATATTTGTGCCTCCAAGAATAATACTGGTTGGAGTGCCCTGTCAACGAGTAGCATTGCATAATAATCAGTCATCCTATTGTTAACAACGTGACAATAATTGCATTAAGGGCCGCGCATGATCAGTGACCGAATGCTGTTTTGTGTGACAATTCAAGTAACGAAGCATTGTGGCCATCGAGTGGTGTTGATAAGGCAACTAGAAGTATTACAGTCGAACGCTTTAAATTCATAATCGTTATGAATCAATGAACGAACATCAACGTGGTACTGTGCTGACGATTTCAAGCATAATAACTTCGCATATCAGAATGTATTAAGGATTGGATACGAATCAAAGACCAAGTGCCGTGTTGTGTAACAATTCAAGCATACGAGTTTGCATATTATAAAGTTAAGGTTTGATAGAATAGTTCGCATGTTTTTAATCTCTCTCTCAACAACCGATCGATTGCGTTACGCGTCGGGAATTAACCACAGGTGCCGCTATCGAGGTGAAACAACGCAATCGTGATGGTATCGTGTTAACGCTGTGTTGAAATTCCAAAATCCCGAGATTGAGTTTTTCATATTATCCAAAAATTAAAGTTAGCTAGAAATAAAATTGATTAAAGCAGAAGGTTTGTGTGTGATTCTTCCTGAAATTCTGCATAATATTGTTCTGCGTATGAGATCTGAATCCTGGGGACCTATCATAAGCACACTATCACCACATGATCCATAACACACATAATCCGTAATGTTCAATCGAGAGTAATCGTATCCTTATCGATAATACGGAATTGAAGAGCAGAGTCGAATCGTCTCTCTCTCATTCACGCTCACAACGCCTGCGTCACTGCATACGATTAATTGCGTTATTCCAATTCATAACACAATCCTCGTCACCGAGGCTCGACCTGATAATCCATAACGACCTGCATTATCATAACCACGCCCACTCGCATAAATTAATACGATTATCTCTCGAATCAGCATAATTTATGCGAATAATTACACCAATTAACATAATTTCGGATAAATTATGCAAATCTCAAATTTCATTTAATTTTCATTATTTTCATCAATTTTCATAACACCTATATATACAACATATTGGGCGCGTCGTCCGGGATCTCTCGCAGACAGTTTATGCTTGAATTAAGGAACAAATCACTGTTGTATTAACCAAGGTTTTATGATCTAACGTTACCCTGTGACTGTAACGGGTGTAAAGCAAACAAAAAAACGCACTCTGAAGGGAAATTCCAGAGTAGCAGGGTATAACAAAGACAATTGAAGTAAGATTATTTGCTCGAGTCAAACTGACCATATCCTGTGATACAATTGTTTATACGTGCTCCGAAGGGAATTTCCAGAGTAACTCACACCACAAATGAAATGTCAGAATTAAGATACACTCTTAAGTCTATCAAGTACACCACATAAGATAGATGGAACTGGATCTGCAACATTCGGAGGCTGACACCCCAACGCATACCACTGACTCAGAGGGGACCTCCCCGGAGGAGATGGAATCTATGGAAAAACAATATCGTGAACTTGTGTTAAAACGTACTGGCCGGACTGCTAAAGAGCAGGCAGAACAGAGAGACATATGGGAGGGGACACATATCGAGGACATTAAGGAACATCGGAAAAAACTTCTTAAGGACGTGATAAAATGTAACAAATCCGAACGTGATGTAAAAATTGCGGAAATAGCAAGGTTAGACTCACACCTCCTCATACAGACAGACAGGGAAAGGGCATGGAATGCGGAAAAATTTGAAAGGGAAAGAGAGGATAAACTGTCCCTGATGGGGGAGGTAGAACGTCTGCGCGCCCTCGTGGGAGAGAAAGGATCAGAGCTAGCTGCACCAGTGAAACCCCCAGACGTTGATACACATAACACATACGGGAGTAGCAGTTTACCATACTCCGAGCCACGCATACGTAGCCCAGGGCCAAAATCCCCAAAAAGTATGACCACCAAAGAAAGCAATTTTGACAGAGAGACCCCCTTGCAATTCGAGAGGAAGGAAGGAGAAACAGTGATAAAAGTGGAAAAACATGCGGATGACAACCTCGAAATTAGAGAGACACAAAAACCCAAAATAAAATTGCCAGGATACGCAGTACGAATAGCACCAAAAGGGGCGGAACCAGGGCGGAATGAGCGGCACAGAGACAATTCGCCAGAAAGACGCACGCTACGCAAAAATGACCGATATGATGCAGAGGACAGAGACAGCTCACTAGGAAGACACATTCCACACAAGCCCGACCGACGTAGAACCCACAGCTCTCCAGAGAGACGCACAGCACGCAAAAGTGACCAGTCAGACACAGACGGCTCACCAGAGGAACGCACCTCACGTAAACATGACCGACATGACACGGGTACCAGGGACAGCTCCCCAGAGAGACGCGCAACACATAAAACTCACCAACGCAAAACAACCCGCACCACAGAAAACAGACACAGGAATCCTGACAGTCACAAAATACGAGACCAACGTAAACGCAGCATATCACCCAGCAGACACCACGCACGTGATAGACGGTATGAAGGTCAAGGACAAAGACACTCACCACATAGACACAGCTCAAGGAGATCACACACACCAACCCACAAGCACGATTCACCAGACCCACATAGGAAAAACAAAGGACACAAGCCACGGGACAGATACAAATCCTCGGACAGAGGGAGACCACGGCACAAGCAAGGGAAACATGATAGCAGTGATAGCGAAGACAGGGACAGCTCGAGTGAGCACTCCTCAGGAACAGACACCACTGACGACGAACAACACACTTTTAACAGTAAAACCCTCAAACGAATGGATAAAGCGCTCGTGAGAATTCCCTACTTCGATCCACACAACAAGAACAGGGATATCCACACTCACATAGCCACAGTAGGACAGGAGGCTAAGATCCGGGGTCTGTGTAAATCAGCAGAAAAAGCATGTCTATTATCAAGAAGCTTGCATGAGTCAGCCAGACCATGGGTAACCTCCCTGCCCAACAGGGTCAGGAGCGATTTCAAGCAATTAAGCCGAGTAGTAGTTAAGAGATTCGGGGAATACTCCACACTGTCTGAAGGATTGAATGCGGCAAAATTGATGACTCAGCGTGCAGACGAGGACCCACGAGATTATCTCCTACGCCTCAAGAGAGCGTATTACGCAGGCGACGTGGATAACGCCCAAGAAGAAGGGAAAATATTAAAAGTTATGTTCTTCCAATCCCTAAGACCTGAAATAATGAAGATAGTAGGAATGATGTTGGATCCCGAGACTGCCTCCCTGCGCCAGATTGAAAGCAAGGCTCACACGGCCTGGGTGAACGGCCGAAGAACCACAAACATAGCCAAAACACACATCATCACCAAAGATAGAGAACGACTTGATCTGGAGGGAAGCGAATGTCCAAGAAATAATAACCACACCATACGGGACGGACATGAAACCCCCCTGGAGAGGGCGCCTAATCTACTACAATCAACACCCATCAACGGCATGCTGAATAACACTCCACGTGGGGAGAGGAGCGAGGCAAGAGGGACTTGGCATCCACGGACAACACAGCCATGGAATACCGAAGGAGGCGGATCCTGGAACTATGGAGGAGGAAGAGCGAGTGATGAATCATACCTACACCACGGGGGCCGACGCCCACCGAATCAAACACCATATCGTCTTCCACTGCCGCCTCCACTAGCAATCGAGCATAGACCACAGTCAGCCAACAGGAGTCGATACGCCCACCACATTCGGATGGAAAGAGGACACCAAGAGAGTATGAAGACTCCGATACCAACACCAAAGACAAGAAGACCAACAGAACACACACAGGAAGAGGGCACACCCAACGCCAGAGTAGACCAAGTAAACATAGGAAACTCAAGAAACACCAAAGCAGTCGCCGAGGTGATACCAGAGGGCAAAGGGTACCATCTGGGAGAATTAATTCCCGCAGGACCGATGAAGCTCAAGTTCAACGAAGTCAACATGAGCCATCCATTATATGTCGTACAGAACCCAGGAAAAGAGCTGATCATTGGGATCGAACTACTGAATCGCCTTAAACCCATTATGAACCTTGAATCCCGACAAATATGGGCACAGTCAATGCCGGAGCAGCATAGGGATCCAGAAGAGGAAGAAGTCGCAGAAGACTCTATGGGAATTCAAGTAACCACACCAGAACTCAACGACCTATCACAGACAACCAAGAACAGAACCAAGCGTCCAGCAGGAATACGAACCACTCAACTGCTGACAAATAAACCGGGAAAGGACCTTGAGGAAGCAGACCTACGACCAGCAGTTCCCAAGGACTGTCCCCTCGTGGGGTATATGCCGCCTACTAGTGGTCAAACAGGTGAACAGGGGACTTTTGAAGGACAACACAAGATCAAGAGCATATTCCACTCCAGTGAAGCAAAGGCAATTCAACCGATAATAACGCAAGGGAAACAACCCACTGAACTACCACGAATCACAGAAGCTTTAGACCCAGACCAAGGAAAAAGAGTCCCTACAATAGAAGAACAAATTGAACAACAAATTGAAGCGGCAGACGCCCTTGAAAATGACACTCAACGAAACGAGCTCCGACAACTGCTCCAGAAATACCACTTCCTGTTCTCAGAAGACTCCTATGACTGCGGCAAAACCGACCTACATGTGGTATCTATTCCCACCCTGGAGGGAGCACCAGCGGTATACGTGAAACAATACAAGATTCCACTGGCCGCCTACGAATCAATCCAAGAAACCTTGGGAAACCTACTCAAGAAGAATATAATTCGGGAATGCAATTCAACCTACAACTCACCAATTTGGCCTGTGCTAAAACCCACTGGCAAGTGGCGACTCACCATCGACTATAGGCAACTCAACAAAACGGTTCCCCTATCTCGATGGCCCATGGCGGAAATCGACCAAAGTCTCAACCAAATAAAAGGCGCAAAAATACTCACCACAATGGACCTATCAAATGGTTTCTGGACCATGCCCGTGAAAGAAGCAGATCAATACAAGTTGGCCTTCACATTCAACGGGATACAGTATACTTGGAACCGATGCCCATTTGGATACTCAAATTCACCTGCAGACTTCAACATATTCCTACACAAGGCAATGGGTGACGCAAAAGAGCGAGGCACCATCGTCTATGTCGACGACATTCTGGTCAAGGACTCCTCATGGGAAGAACACCTCGAGAACCTCCAGCATACCCTCGAGCAGTTAAAAGAAGCAGGTGCAAAGATATCAATACAAAAGGGACAGTGGGCACGTAAAAGGGTGGACTACCTCGGGTTCCAGATCGGCACTGAAGGAATGTTACCCCAAACGAAAAGACTTGAAGCCCTCCACGCGCTCAAACCGCCCACCACAGTCACGACCCTTCGGAGCTTCTTAGGGATCTGCAACTACCTTCGACAGTTCGTGGACGACTACGCAGGGATCGCTCGACCCCTAGTCAAACTACTTCAAAAAGACGAACCATGGGAATGGGGACAAGAACAGGAATCTGCAGTGGAGGAATTAAAACGACAGATCACAGGGGCATCCTGCCTGGCATACCCAGAGAAAGGAAAAGAATACTACCTAGAGACCGCATACTCAGATCATAGTATCAGCTCGGTACTATACCAGATACAGGAAGCAGGGAAACGAATTATTGCCTATGCCAGCAAGGCCCTCCGTGGGGTAGAGACAAAGTTCTCTGAGTGCGAGAAGGCAATATTCGGAAACATCTGGGCTATACAGCATTTTCGGAACTTGTTGAACGGAGAGAAAATCATCCTAGAAACGAATCATGAATCCTTGGCGTACCTCAATAGTAAGAAGATTCGAGAGGGCCGCGTAACCAGCAGCCGGATAGCCAATTGGGCACTGACACTCCAAGGCCTACCAATCACAGTAAAATACGCAAAAAACAAGAAAAGTCCAATGGCCAAAGGTCTGGCTGACTTACATGATTGCACGCTAGACAGCATAGAAGCATGTGCCGCAAAGGTACCTCCGGAGGACAACAGGCACCTGCCCTTCAAAAAGGAAACATGCGCCGACCTACCAATGGTGTACATCGATGGATGCTCCAAAATGAAGGAAAACAAACTCCACGCCGGATCAGGAATCGTTTGGGAAACTGGCCCACTCACAGGGATTCAAGCGGGATTTCAACTGGGACCAAAGTCCAACCAGTATGCAGAATTGGCCGGGGTACACATCGCCGTCCAAATGGCATCCAATAACCAAATACAGACCATGGTGGTGTGTACTGATTCCAACTACGTACAGCACAGCTTCCTACACCACTTGCCCATATGGAAAAAGAACGGTATGAAGAACCATAGAAATAAACCAATTCACCATCAAGAACTGTTCGAGGCCATAGATACGATGGTTCAGAACAAAGATATGAAGATATTTTGGAAGAAGGTCAAAGGGCACTCCAAGATACCTGGCCAAGAGAAAACTGGAAATGACCAGGCAGACGCCCTCGCAAAAGCGGGAAGCCTGGAAGGCACACCGTGGAAGCTAGAAAGCCAAACCGAAAGAGACGGACAAGAGTCGACGAACCAAGAC
The DNA here is from genome assembly GCF_048934315.1 of Petromyzon marinus. Classification (NCBI taxonomy): domain Eukaryota; kingdom Metazoa; phylum Chordata; class Hyperoartia; order Petromyzontiformes; family Petromyzontidae; genus Petromyzon; species Petromyzon marinus. The sequence continues at coordinate 260,434 of NW_027423677.1, read as the reverse complement.
CCTGCCGTAATAAGACTGATCACCAGGAGTGGGAAGAACCCTGCAGAAGCTGGAGTCAGAGCCCAATTGAACAGTGCACAGCCTTCCGAAGATCTAGTCAGAATGCAACAAGAGGACGAAACCCTAAAAACACTAGCTGATCATATCCAGGATCCAACAGGAAAACCAATCACTACCGACAACCTGAACGACAACAAAGAGCTCGAGATCATGCATAACCAAATCAAAAGGTTCTCAATACGAAAAGGGCTACTGGTATATACGAACGAAAAAGACGGTAAAACTAGATGGGTAGTCCCCTCACAATATCGAGAGATAATGTTACAACATGCCCACGACGAACCATGCAGCGGCCACCGATGCGAGATGAACACAGGACAGATGCTGCGGCAGGTGGCCTACTGGCCTAAAATGAGTCAAGACATACACGAACATGTGTCCAACTGCCTCGTGTGTTGCAAGTACCAGCCAACGACCTCACAGCATAGGGCACCCCTACAGAAGAGGGGAACAGACTATCCATGGTCCAACCTACAAATCGACTGGATAGGACCTGTCAACCGATCAACCAAAGGAAATAAATACATGCTGACTGTGACCTGTGCATTCTCCAAATGGATAGAGTGTTTACCAGCACCCAACAACACCGCGGAAACGACAGCTATCCTACTGATCAACCAAATATTCAGTAGGTGGGGCCTACCGTCAACAATCGATTCAGACAAAGGAAGCCACTTCACAGCCGAAGTCATCACAGAAGTGTGGAAGATGTTGGGAGTAAGAAGACAACTACACATCGCCTACCATCCACAATCCTCAGGACAGGTGGAAAGAGCCAACAGGACCATCGTGAGCCTCCTAAAGAAATATGTGTCCACCACGGGACGCGACTGGGATACGAAACTACCCCTAGTATTGATGGCCATGCGAGCCACACCCAACCGAGCTACAGGCAGGACACCATTCGAGATCATGACAGGGAGACCAATGACCCTCCCAGTGCACCTGCTGTATGTCCCACTGGAGGACGAGACCCCGACGGCAATGACGCCCACTGAATACCTAGCGGGACTGAACAGTCACCTACAGAGCACATTCGCTATGGTCAGAGACCAGTTGCAAGCAGAGGCTCAGGGGAGCAAAGCATACTATGACCAAAAAGCCAGCCACGCAGAATACCAGCTCGGAGACCAGGTGTTGTACCTCAATTACGAAAAAAGAAAGCAGAAGTGCAGGAAATTCCTCCCTTCCTGGACAGGACCACACGAGATTGTTGACAAAATGTCCCCAGTTGTATATCAGCTAAAAATCACAAAGACAGGAAGAGAGCAGCAGTACAAGTGGGTACACATCAATCAAATCAAACCGTACCCTGTGCTGGCAGAACAAGAGGAAGAATAAAGAGACAAAAAGGGGGGGGGCTAAACTAAATTGGGCATGTGACACTAAGATAATGTATAAATGTTTTCCAGGGAATGGCAGCCCTCCTGCTCGCGCTCCTGCTGACTTGCTTTGCCAAGCTAGAGGGCAGCCAAGATCTACTCAAGCCAGGACCAGAATCCGGGGTGATGCTGAGAGACTCTTCCGGCTTCCTAGTGACCGAAACGAAAATAATAACCCAACAAGTCTATGTTTCCTTGGAACCTGCCGTAGTAATAGAGAAACACTTCGGGAAGATACCACCCTCAGCTACCAGAGCAACCCTAATCTGGTACCACGACTTCCTAAGATACAGTGAACTGAATATCGGAACGATCCTGAAGCAATTACAAAGAACCATGATACTTCCCCCCACCACTCCCAACACCACACGCCCCAAGAGATCGATTGGCATGGGAGGGGCCTTCGGAATACTCTCCGGCCTTAGCTCCTTAATCACACTAGGAGTATCCATATCCAACGCCGTGAAGATTGGACACCTCACACAAGGCGTCGAGAATTTACAGCTTGATATGCGTCAAATCCGTCGGCAAATCCAACACCAACAAAATAATCTGATCGAAATGGGATCTACCCTCAGAGACACCGTAGTTCTTGTTAACCTGCATTCCGCCATGATTAACTTAACAATTCAAGAATTGGGTTTCGCAATCCAAGACCTATACGAAGAAGAGAGTACTCGACAGCCAATTCAATGGTTGATCCAAGACTGGTTGCGTAGCACCAGCGGCAGCATCAGTGATCTTATCCAAGGACAAATCCCTTCATATCTGGTAACTCCAACACTGATAAAGAATGTGCTGCAAGCAGCATCCCCAGAAACGATCAGTCCAACACAAGTACAAATTGCCTTTAACATGGGTACAGCCACACCCATACATGTAGACCCCCAAACCAGACAGCTGGCATTCCTGTTAAATTTACCACTGGTTAAACCCGGAAATGTATTTCGATTGCGGACAGTATTGAACGTGGGTACATGGAATAATGACATTTACTCCAAGATGGAAACCCCCTTAGTGGCGGCCTACCAGGAAGAGGGTCCCCTTAAGTACCTAGTGCCTGACCTCAACATGTGCCAAATAATGAAAGAAGTTCACTGGCTCTGCCCAGGGGAGCCATTCCTAATCAATACAGCAGAAATAATGTGCGGTCTGTCAAACCTAAGCTCGAGGGAAACGTGCAAGTTCAAGTTAAGTAAACCCAGAGAAAAAACCGAAACAGTAGCCATGATAGCCGATGCTCAGTGGTTAGTAAGCACCCCTCTAGATACGGCAACCGTTTCCACGGACCAACACTCCGTAACCATGAAAGTGCCGATTCCAAGCCACGTCGCACTGGTCACAGTACCAAGAGGAACATTCGTACACATAGGGGACAAGGTATTATATAATTTAGACAAAAGCCTACATCAAGCAGAAGTAGAAGTAGTAAACACCCTCCGAAGCCACAAGTTTGAAATAAGCAGCACTCTGTCTAACCTGTTGAACAGCAAGGAATTTCATACAGTGAAATTAGCCATCAGCGAGTCAGAGATCAACGTAACAGACCTAACTTGGGCAACCGAAGAAGCCGGATATCAGAGGAATAAACAGATGGGACTGGGAATCACAGGGGCAACAGGAATGATCGTATTAACCATGGCTATCCTAACCCTAGCATACCATATGGCCAAAATGAATGCCGAACTTAAGAGACTAATCGCGGGTACAAGCCACATACCATTCGAGCCCAGGAACAAAGGTAGAGTCAAGGCCTGACAACCCCCCCCCCAAAAAAAAAAAAAAAATTCAATCAACAACTTCCCCTATAACATGTAGTCAGTAGAATACTTCCTTATCTTATGACAAAAAAAAATCCCTTATTAATTCAAATATAATCATGCTAAGTTGGGACACGTACGCGCGCGTTGTAAGGAAAAATCACAAACTTGAAGACAATCGATAGTTCATGGTGGAAAAAGGCATTTTTCTTTAATATTAAAAATAACCGGTGGCAGACCACCGATCATTTTTAAAAGGGCGGAATGTTGTATACGGCCCTTTTTCCACAATTAATATCCATAAGAATATTTACGGATGCATACACCTAGATTTCTTTTTCCTTTCTTTCGTGACAAACAATATATATATTTTTTTTAATGAATCAAACCAGTAAGCCAGAAACACGAAAAACCAGATGTCGGTCATAAACAGACCATTAAAGAATAAAGAAATAATAAAACTCTCAAGGCGAGGATGTAACAGCTATCGGCGAAAATCTCCAGATGAACAAGAGTTTGATGGGCCCCTTAGGAAAGGTCCCTCCGAGGTCAGAACACCAAGAGAGCAGACACCAGACGCCAACAGGGTAAATCGTATACATATTCTTTTCCTTATTTTCCAGTAAAACAACAAAAAAATTAAAAGGCAACAACAAGAATAAGATAAAATTAGCGATCCTAACGCTCACTCCAATTAAGAACAGGCCACCAGACACAACAGTGAATTATTATCCAATGATTAATTCGCTATCAAATGATTTTCACCTTTAATACTTTTACTGTTAAAACAAAGCTTGGAGCAAGAATACCGAGTCACATCAAAGGTTATCGAGAAGGAATGAGACAACGGGCAAACTTGCGAAAGAGTTTAAACAATATTCCAAGCAACCCCGACCACATTTGTCTCTCTCACAGCGCGGAGAAGCAGGAATTGCACCTTATCACAAGGGGCCATCTGGAAAAGCCAGCCGGGTTTGATGAGGAGACACACCCACCCCACACACGGCAACCAGGCAAAGAAAGTTTTAAAGAAAATTGCAAGATAATATTAATAATAACAACGTGTTAACCTTACACGACATTCCATTATAGAACCTTACAGAACCAAGGGATATGGATTCCAACAATCAAGAAACGGACCTCTTAAACTCAGGATGATAATTATTTTTCTTTTTAATAATTCCATCATAACAATTCGAACCTCGGTAAAACCGAGAGGTGTCGGGAGGACGCAGTTACAAACACGAGTCTTGGCGAACATGGGACCAAATGGTATTTGAGCAATATAAGTCAAAAGTATAAAGAGGTGCTCCCGGCCACCTTTGTCTTTCCCTGCAGAACGTGATAAAATGCATACGCTCGGAAGAGCATCTTCACTTGGAAATAAATCAAATACTATGAATCACAAGCAGGATCATAACTGTGTATGATAAGATACCAACTGTGATGTGAAATGTTAAACTTAAAAAAAAAAAATCTTAACCATTTCTTTGTGCGTCGGAACGCGTACGGAAAAGGGGGGGGGAACCCGCCCCTCTCTCTGGGTGGAGGGATTAGACAACCAGACGCCACCAAGATGAATCGAGGTGTCTGTTGTCTTGATGTTTATGGCTTGAGGAAAGACCCGAACAGGGCCATGTCATAAATGACACACACACAAACATACACACTGACACACGAACCCCCCCCACCACCGACACACGAACCCCCCCCACCGACATACGATCAGATCAAAGATAGCTCCACCTCGCGAGGGGGAGCCGAGAAGGGGAGAGATTTTTGGCATAAAAGGAGCTGTTTCAGCATTGAAATCAGCTCGTCAGCCCTCGGGGCCAACTCATCAGCCCTCGGGGGCAGCTCAACAGAAGAAGACTCATCTCAACTCAGCTCAACAGAAGAAGACTCATCTCAACTCAGCTCAACAGAAGAAGACTCATCTCAACTCAGCTCAACAGAAGAAGACTCATCTCAACTCAACTCAGCAGAAGAAAACTTGACCTGTCGCTCGCGAGCGCAGCGTCAGCTACTACAGCAGCGGAAAGAGCGCGCGCCGGCGTAGCTCATCCAGCAGTGGAGGAAACTGCTGTCAGCGAATCAGCACGGGCGCGTTCGCGCATCTTCAAGGAGAAAGAGCGCGGCCAGCAACGCCAAGCAAGAGCGTGCAGCAGCTCAGCCAGCAGTGGAGAGAAACTGCTATCAGCGAACCAGCACGGGCGCGTTCGCGCGTCTCCA